>NC_138060.1:0-1254000 GCF_964194185.1 Rhinolophus hipposideros
TGGGTCCCGAGGTGACAAACACCAGCACGTCCTTGTCTGGAGAAAGCCGCCCAAGGCAGGTGCAGGTCTGCGCCTGCAGGCAGACCCTGGCTTGGGCGTTGGGGGCGGGGCGAACGGCTGCCGGCTGAAGGCTTGCGGGAGGGAAGGGGACTAAGAAGGGGGTTGCGTGAGGGGGAACCCGGGCCGAAGGTCCTGGCGTGAGGCCGGGGCAGCAAGATTGTAGTGCCAGGTGGCGCCAGCCATGCCTCTCCCCCTGCCCTCCAGCCCCCCTAGCGCCACCCCTGGAGTGAGTTTATTAGGCGGGCTGGGCCACTCCCGGAGGACGAGGGGCGGGGCGGACGCAAAAGGAGTGGCGGGCCGAAGCCTAGGGCACCCGGTATTCCCGGGCGATGCCCCATCCTAGTACTATCCAGGCCCGACCCTGCTTAGCTTCGCAGATCAAAGGAGGTAGGGCGCCTTCAAGCTGCTGTGGCCATAGACGCTAGGAGCAGGCCCCCGGCGCCACAAAGCAGCGGACCGGCCTGCGTGGTGAGCAAGAACCAGGCTGCCGGGCTGCTCCCGTCCGGAGCATCTCCCCGCTGGCCGGCTCCGCCAGGGCCCCGTCTCCCGCCTGCTCCCCGCCTCCCCAGGACGCCGCGGGCGTGGGCAGCGGGTTACTCTTTGCCCGCAGTGAGGCCCCTTCGCGCCACCGGTGGCTCCACGGGGCCTCTGCCACTTCCCTGGCGGTGACAGAAGCCAGCTAGACAGCGGTTGCGAGTGGGGGGGGGAAGAATGAGGGACGCACAGGCTCTGTCACGGAATGGGACCGACGCACGGGGGCAGTGTTGAAGGGACAGCTCCTCCACCGGCGGACGGTCACGCCCGGGGCTGGGCTCCGATAAGGATGTAGAGCCCGGGGGGGGGAGGGGGGGGGCGTGCAGTCACCGTTGGATACTGGGGCAGGCCTCCAGGCTCTGCGGAGTGCCGGTGGAGTCCGAATCCGCCCGGGGTTTGTCACGCGAAAGGAGAGGCTCTGGTCCAGGCACCCTACTCCTGTGGGTTTTGGGCCTGCCTGCCTGCCTGCTTCTCCCCTGTGGTGGTCTCTCCTGGAGGCCCGGGGAGACGGCCGCGCGCGTGCAGTTGTGGCACTCCCTCCCTCCGCTGCTTTGGCCGGGCTCTTTGTGGCTGTGCGTCGGGGGCCGGAGCGGTCGGCCGGCGGGAACCGAGCGCACACGGCTCTCCTGGGAGAAGGAAGGGTGCTGCGGGAGGGGCCGCGGTGCCTGCCCGCGGAGACGGAGTCCTCCGGTGGGGTGGGGCGGCTTGGCGTCCCCTCGGCTTGCTGTCCTGGGACAACCAGTCCCTCTGTCTCCGGGCCCGGGTGCAGGCAGTGGGACGGTCACCCCTGTGCCAAGGACACCGAGGTGCCAAGGAGCCGCACTGCCTTGGCAGGAGAAAGCCGCCCGAGGCCGTTTGGAGGCCTGCGCGGGCAGGCAGCCCTGGGCTTGGGCTTTGGGGGCGGGGTCGTGGGCGCGGCGAAGGTCTGCGGGTTGACAGCATGCGCTTGCGGGGGGGAAAAAAGAGGCTATAGAAGGGGCTGTGGGGGGAGACCTGGCCCAGTCGCCTGGCGTGAGGCAGGGTCTGCGAGGCTGTAGGTCTCGGCGGCGGTCCGGACCCCACCCTCCAACTACCCCCCCCCACCCCGCCCAGCCCCGCTGGACAGGGGTCCTGTGGCGGGGTTGGCAGCTGCAGAGGGTCCAGGGGCATGGCGGCCCCAAAAGGAGTGGCGGGTAAAAGCCTAGAGCACCCGGTATTCCCGGGCGGTCTCCCATCCAAATACTAACCAGGCCCGACCCTGCTTAGCTTCCGAGATCAGAGGAGATCCGGCGCGTGCAGGGTGGTATGGCCGTAGACGCTGGGACCGGGAACGCGGCGCCCCAAGAGCAGCCGCCCGTCCTGCTTGGTGAGCGCTCGCCAGGTTGCTGTCCGCGCCCCGCCTGCCGGCTCCAGCAGCGCAGCGCCACCCGCCTGCTCCCCGCCTCCTCAGGACGCCGCGGGCGTGGGCAGCGGGTTGCTCTTTGCCCGCAGTGAGGCCCCTTCGGGGCACCCGTGGCTGCACGGGGACTCTGCCACTACCCTGGCGGTGACAGAAGCCAGAGAGACAGCGGTTGCGAGTGGGGGGGGGGAGGAATGAGGGACGCACAGGCTCTGTCACGGAATGGGACCGACGCACGGGGGCAGTGTTGAAGGGACAGCTCCTCCACCGGCGGACGGTCACGCCCGGGGCTGGGCTCCGATAAGGATGTAGAGCCCGGGGGGGGGGGGGGCGTGCAGTCACCGTTAGATACTGGGGCAGGCCTCCAGGCTCTGCGGAGTGCCGGTGGGGTCCGAATCCGCCCGGGGTTTGTCACGCGAAAGGAGAGGCTCTGGCCCAGGCACCCTACTCCTGTGGGTTTTGGGCCTGCCTGCCTGCCTGCTTTTCCCCTGTGGTGGTCTCTCCTGGAGGCCCGGGGAGACGGCCGCGCGCGTGCTGTTGTGGCACTCCCTCCCTCCGCTGCTTTGGCCGGGCTCTTTGTGGCTGTGCGTCGGGGGCCGGAGCGGTCGGCCGGCGGGAACCGAGCGCACACGGCTCTCCTGGGAGAAGGAAGGGCGCTGGGGGAGGGGCCGCGGTGCCTGCCCGCGGAGACGGAGTCCTCCCGTGGGGTGGGGCGGCTTGGCGTCCCCTCGGCTTGCTGTCCTGGGACAACCAGTCCCTCTGTCTCCGGGCCCGGGTGCAGGCAGTGGGACGGTCACCCCTCTGCCAAGGACACCGAGGTGCCAAGGAGCCGCACTGCCTTGGCAGGAGAAAGCCACCCGAGGCCGTTTGGAGGCCTGCGCGGGCAGGCAGCCCTGGGCTTGGGCTTTGGGGGCGGGCTCGTGGGCGCAGCGAAGGTCTGCGGGTTGACAGCTTTCGCTTGCGGGGGAAAAAAGAGGCTATAGAAGGGACTGTGGGGGGAGACCTGGCCCAGGCGCCTGGCGTGAGGCCGGGTCTGCGAGGCTCTAGGTCTCGGCGGTGGCCCGGACTCCACCCGTCCACTACCCAGCCCCCCCACCCCGCCCAGCCCCGCTGGCCAGGGGTCCTGTGGCGGGGTTGGCGGCTGCAGAGGGTCCAGGGGCATGGCGGCCGCAAAAGCAGTGGCGGGCAAAAGCCTAGTGCATCCGGTATTCCCCGGCGGTCTCCCATCCAAATACTAACCAGGCCCGACCCTGCTTAGCTTCCGAGATCAGAGGAGATCCGGCGCGTGCAGGGTGGTATGGCCGTAGACGCTGGGACCGGGCTCGCGGCGCCCCAAGAGCAGCCGCCCGTCCTGCTTGGTGAGCGCGCGCCAGGTTGTTGGGCCGCGCCGGCGGCGAGCCTCTCCCCGCCTGCCGGCTGCAGCAACGCCGCGCATCCCGCCTGCTCCCCGCGTCCTCAGCACGCCGCGGTCGTGGGCAGCGGGTTACTCTTTGCCCGCAGTGAGGCCCCTTCGGGGTCACGGGGCTGCACGGGGCCTCTGCCACTACCCTGGCGGTGACAGAAGCCAGAGAGACAGCGGTTGCCAGTGGGGGGGGGGAGGAAGGAGGGACGCACAGGCTCTGTCACGGAATGGGACCGACGCACGGGGGCAGTGTTGAAGGGACAGCTCCTCCACCGGCGGAAGTTCGCGCCCGGAGCTGGGCTCCGTTAAGGATGTACAGCCGGGGGGGGGGGGGGGGCGGGCAGTCACCGTGGGACCCAGGGGCAGGCCTGCGGGAACCGAACGCGCAGGGCTCCCCTGGGAGAAGGAAGGGCGCTGGGAGAGCGGCCGCGGTGCCTGCCGGTGGAGACGGAGTCCTCCGGTGGGGTGGAGCGGCTGGGCGTCCCCTCGGCTTGCTGTCCTGGGACAACCAGTCCCTCTGTCTCCGGGCCCGGGTGCAGGCAGTGGAACGGTCACCCCTCTGCCAAGGACACCGAGGTGCCAAGGAGCCGCACTGCCTTGGCAGGAGAAAGCCGCCCGAGGCCGTTTGGAGGCCTGCGCGGGCAGGCAGCCCTGGGCTTGGGCTTTGGGGGCGGGGTCGTGGGCGCGGCGAAGGTCTGCGGGTTGACAGCATGCGCTTGCGGGGGGGAAAAAAGAGGCTATAGAAGGGGCTGTGGGGGGAGACCTGGCCCAGGCGCCTGGCGTGAGTCCGGGTCTGCGAGGCTGTAGGTCTCGGCGGCGGCACGGACCCCACCCTCCAACTACCCCCCCCCACCCCGCCCAGCCCCGCTGGCCAGGGGTCCTGTGGCGGGGTTGGCAGCTGCAGAGGGTCCAGGGGCATGGCGGCCCCAAAAGGATTGGCGGGTAAAAGCCTAGAGCACCCGGTATTCCCGGGCGGTCTCCATTCCAAGTACTAACCAGGCCCGACCCTGCTTAGCTTCCGAGATCAGAGGAGATCCGGCGCGTGCAGGGTGGTATGGCCGTAGACGCTGGGACCGGGCTCCCGGCGCCCCAAGAGCAGTCGCCCGGCCTGCTTGGTGAGCGCGCGCCAGGTTGTTGGGCCGCTCCGGCGGCGAGCCTCTCCCCGCCTTCCGGCTCCAGCAGCGCAGCGCCACTCGCCTGCTCCCCGCCTCCTCAGAACGCCGCGGTCGTGGTCAGCGAGTTACTCTTTGCCCGCAGTGAGGCCCGTTCGGGCCACCCGTGGCTCCACGGGCCCTCTGCCACTTCCCTGGCGGTGACAGAAGCCAGAGAGACAGCGGTTGCGAGTGGGGGGGGGGAGGAAGGAGGGACGCACAGGCTCTGTCACGGAATGGGACCGACGCACGGGGGCAGTGTTGAAGCGACAGCTCCTCCACCGGCGGACGGTCACGTCCGGGGCTGGGCTCCGTTAAGGATGTACAGCCCGGGGCGGGCAGTCACCGTGGGACCCAGGGGCAGGCCTGCGGGAACCGAACGCGCAGGGCTCCCCTGGGAGAAGGAAGGGCGCTGGGAGAGCGGCCGCGGTGCCTGCCGGTGGAGACGGAGTCCTCCGGTGGGGTGGAGCGGCTGGGCGTCCCCTCGGCTTGCTGTCCTGGGACAACCAGTCCCTCTGTCTCCGGGCCCGGGTGCAGGCAGTGGGACGGTCACCCCTCTGCCAAGGACACCGAGGTGCCAAGAGCCGCACTGCCTTGGCAGGAGAAAGCCCCCCCAGGCCGTTTGGAGGCCTGCGCTGGAAAACAGCCCTGGGCTTGGGCTTTGGGGGCGGGGTCGTGGGCGCGGCGAAGGTCTGCGGGTTGACAGCTTTCGCTTGCGGGGGAAAAAAGAGGCTATAGAAGGGACTGTGGGGGGAGACCTGGCCCAGGCGACTGGCGTGAGGCCGGGTCTGCGAGGCTCTAGGTCTCGGCGGTGGCTTGGACCCCACCCTTCCACTATCCAGCCCCCCCACCCCGCCCAGCCCCGCTGTCCAGGGGTCCTGTGGCGGGGTTGGCGGCTGCAGAGGGTCCAGGGGCATGGCGGCCGCAAAAGCAGTGGGGGGCAAAAGCCTAGTGCACCCGGTATTCCCAGGCGGTCTCCCATCCAAGTACTAACCAGGCCCGACCCTGCTTAGCTTCCGAGATCAGAGGAAATCCGGCGCGTGCAGGGTGGTATGGCCGTAGACGCTGGGACCGGGCTCGCGGCGCCCCAAGAGCAGCCGCCCGGCCTGCTTGGTGACCGCGCGCCAGGTTGTTGGGCCGCGCCGGCGGCGAGCCTCTCCCCGCCTGCCGGCTGCAGCAGCGCTGCGCATCCCGCCTGCTCCCCGCCTCCTCAGGACGCCGCGGGCGTGGGCAGCGGGTTACTCTTTGCCCGCAGTGAGGCCCCTTCGGGGCACCCGTGGCTGCACGGGGCCTCTGCCACTACCCTGGCGGTGACAGAAGCCAGAGAGACAGCGGTTGCGAGTGGGGGGGGGGAGGAAGGAGGGACGCACAGGCTCTGTCACGGAATGGGACCGACGCACGGGGGCAGTGTTGAAGCGACAGCTCCTCCACCGGCGGACGATCGCGCCCGGGGCTGGGCTCCGTTAAGGATGTACAGCCCCGGGGGGGGGGGGGGGGGCGGCGGGCAGTCACCGTGGGACCCAGGGGCAGGCCTGCGGGAACCGAACGCGCAGGGCTCTCCTGGGAGAAGGAAGGGCGCTGGGAGAGCGGCCGCGGTGCCTGCCGGTGGAGACGGAGGCCTCCGGTGGGGTGGGGCGGCTGGGCGTCCCCTCGGCTTGCTGTCCTGGGACAACCAGTCCCTCTGTCTCCGGGCCAGGGTGCAGGCAGTGGGACGGTCACCCCTCTGCCAAGGACACCGAGGTGCCAAGGAGCCGCACTGCCTTGGCAGGAGAAAGCCGCCCGAGGCCGTTTGGAGGCCTGCGCGGGCAGGCAGCCCTGGGCTTGGGCTTTGGGGGCGGGGTCGTGGGCGCGGCGAAGGTCTGCGGGTTGACAGCATGCGCTTGCCGGGGGGAAAAAAGGGGCTATAGAAGGGGCTGTGGGGGGAGACCTGGCCCAGTCGCCTGGCGTGAGGCAGGGTCTGCGAGGCTGTAGGTCTGGCGGGTAAAAGCCTGGAGCACCCGGTATTCCCCGGCGGTCTCCCATCCAAGTACTAACCAGGCCCGACCCTGCTTAGCTTCCGAGATCAGAGGAGATCCGGCGCGTGCAGGGTGGTATGGCCGTAGACGCTGGGACCGGGCTCCCGGCGCCCCAAGAGCAGCCGCCCGGCCTGCTTGGTGAGCGCTCGCCAGGTTGCTGGGCCGCGCCCCGCCTTCCGGCTCCAGCAGCGCCGCGCCTCCCGCCTGCTCCCCGCCTCCTCAGGACGCCGCGGTCGTGGTCAGCGAGTTACTCTTTGCCCGCAGTGAGGCCCGTTCGGGCCACCCGTGGCTCCACGGGCCCTCTGCCACTTCCCTGGCGGTGACAGAAGCCAGAGAGACAGCGGTTGCGAGTGGGGGGGGGGGAGGAAGGAGGGACGCACAGGCTCTGTCACGGAATGGGACCGACGCACGGGGGCAGTGTTGAAGCGACAGCTCCTCCACCGGCGGACGGTCGCGCCCGGGGCTGGGCTCCGTTAAGGATGTAGGGCCCGGGGGCGGGGGCCGGGCAGTCACCGTGAGATACTGGGGCAGGCCTCCAGGGTCTGCGGAGTGCTGGTGGGGTCCGAATCTCGCCCGGGGTTTGTCACGCGAAAGGAGAGGCTCTGGCCCAGGCACCCTACTCCTGTGGGTGTTTATTTTAAAGAACAATACGGCATTGACCTTGTTTTTTAAGTGTCCCCAGGTAAACCTATGATCGAGTTACCCAGGATATGTACAGTGATGAGTGGATGCTCTGTGTTCTTATTCATAAATGTAAAGACTGTAAAAATAATGCAGATTGTTTTCCAAAGTGGTTGTACCAATCCACATTTCCACCAGCACTGACTAGGAGTTATAATGGCTCCACGTCTTCAATAGAACTTGGTTTTTCCAGACTCTCAGTACCTGCCATTCTGGTACATACAAAAATTTAAAATTAAGGTTTAGTTTTATGCTTATTTAATTATTAACAATATTAAGGGCTTCTTATATGTTTCTGGCCAAAGTATATTCACTTTAGCTTTACGAATATATAAAACATGTATCTTTATATACTGCATCTATTTGAGTATTGTATGTATGTTTATATTTTCTATACTACGCATAGTATATTACAATGTATATGCATGTTCATATTTTCTATATATTCATGTGGTATGTATACATATAATTATATAAGCACATATCCTAACATATTATGTCTATTAAAATTATATATGTATAGATATACATATACATGCCACATATATTATTGCATGATATCTTTCTCATTGATATATTGATATTTTAACCACTTTACATTTGAAATATACCAATTGCCATTTATTTACGTGATTAAAATTATCTCTCAATTTATAACTTTTTTGCTTCTTTTTGTTGTCTTTTTATGAAGTGATATTATTAGTTTTGATACATTTGAATTTTTCATTTGAATCACTTTTATATAGTGCCCTTTGAGTTTTATTTATGAAACACTTATCTCTTTTGCGAGTGTATATACATTATTTTAAAATAGTTTTAGAATTATAGACAAGTTGCGAAGATAGCATGGAGTTCCCATATACCCCACAGATAAATTCCTCTATCATTGTTATAGTACTTTATGGTACACATGTCACAATTAATGAATAAATATTGATGCATTAAGTATATTCCATACAGTATTTAGATTTCCTTTATTTTTACCAAATGTTCTTTTTCCATTCCAAGATCCTACCCAAGATGCAGTACATTTAATAATATAGTTCTTAAGCTCTTCTTGACAGTTACAGATTCTCGCATTTTTCTAATTTTAAACGACCTTCACCGATCTGGGATCTGGGAGTCTGGTTATGTGTTTAGTAGAATCACATCACTAAGATCTGTCTGATATTAGCTACATGATTACACAAAGGACACTAGTATTTGGACAACGACCACAAAGTTGTTCCCCCGTGAAGTTAATCTTCTCCGCTTTGCATATTGGTTTCTTTGGGAAAAAAGCATTATGTGTAGTCAACACCAAAGAATAATAAAGTTATTCCCCATCACCTTCAGGATAAACTATTGACATGCATTATTTGCAATGTCTCTGCATGGGAAATTTGTTATTCTCCCAGTCATCTATTTTTCATTCATTTATATTAGAATGGCTTCGTAAATATTTATTTTATACTTTAGGTTAAATCTAACACTGCTGTATTCATTTTCCTGCTTAACTTATTCCAGTTATGGTCTTTGGGAGTTTTTCGGTAGATTCTTGTCTTCCTCATCATTTCATGTGATGTGTGCTATGTGTGTGCGCGTGTGTGTTTGTGTGTGCACTTTACCATCATGTTATATAACTTCCTTAAAATTTCTTATTTTTCTTCGGTATTGTGCTTCTTTGCTTTTCTATGTAATTTTTTTAGAATCAGATTTTCAAGTGTCAAAAATAATTTCAGATTGGGATCTCATTGAAATCAGAAGATCGGGCGTGACCAGTTAGCTCAGTTGGTTAGAACGGAAAAAGAAATTAAAATCTGAAGGCCAATTTGGGGAGAACTGAAATCTAAGTTATAATTCATTAATTTTCTATAACTGTATTTATTTACATAGGTCTTTATAATGCCTTAAAATAAATTTTTATTATAATGCCTCCACAAATGGCTTGTTCATCTTTTACTAGTTGCATTTCTACATACATAACACTTTTGTGGGAATTACAAGTGTGTTGCTTTAAATTCCGTTTTTATCTCTGTTACTGATGAATATCAAGAAACACTATAAAGGGAGATTGACTTCTGGCCTGAAGTGTAAGGAATTCCACTAACCTGCTCCTACATTAGTAAAATTAATAGAGAAAAACACTATCGGGGGAATAAAAAGACCAATCGTTTAAAGCATATAGACATTATCCTAAAGAGAAATAGCCATGAAGAAACATCCCAAAAAAACTGACGAAAATGTACATGAATTATCTTTGCCAGAGCCATCAGGCAAGAGAAAGAAATAAAAGGCGTCCAAATTGGGAATGAAGAAGTTAAAACATCACTCTTTGCAGATGACATGATGCTATACATAGAAAACCCTAAAGACTCCACCAAAAAGCTGTTAGAAACAATCAATGAATAGAGTAAAGTTGCTGGCTACAAAAATCAACGTACAAAAGTCCATTGCATTCCTATATACTAACAATGAAATCTCAGAAAAAGAAATACAAAAAACAATTCCCTTTGCAATTGCAGAAAAAGAATAAAATACCGAGGAATAAATTTAACCAAGGATGTGAAGGATTTATATGCTGAAAACTATAAGACATTTTTGAAAGAAATTGAAGAAGACACAAAGAAATGGAAAGACATTCCGTGCTCATGGCTTGGAAGAATCAACATAGTTAAAATGGCCATATTACCCAAAGCAATATACAGATTTAATGCAATCCCCATCAAAATCCCAATGGCATTTTTTAAAGAAATAGAACAAAAAATCATCAGATTTGTTTGGAACCACAAAAGACCCCGAATAGCCAAAGCAATCTGAAGAAAA
The DNA here is from genome assembly GCF_964194185.1 of Rhinolophus hipposideros. NCBI lineage: Eukaryota > Metazoa > Chordata > Mammalia > Chiroptera > Rhinolophidae > Rhinolophus > Rhinolophus hipposideros. The sequence continues at coordinate 10,027 of NC_138060.1, forward strand.
AAGAACAGTGCTGGAGGTATCACACTGCCTGACTTTAGCTTGTACTACAGAGCTACAATAATCAAAACAGCATGGTATTGGCAGAAAAACAGACACATGGACCAATGGAATAGAATTGAGAACCCAGAAATAAAACCACATAAATATGGACAGATAATTTTTGACAAAGAAGCTAAAAACATGCAATGGAGAAAAGATAGCCTCTTCAATAAATGGTGCTGGGAGAACTGGATAGCCACGTGCAAAAGAATGAAACTGGATTGTTATCTGTCACCATGTACCAAAATTAATTCAAAATGGATCAAAGATTTAAGCATAAGACCTGACACAATAAACTGCATAGAAGAAAACATAGGTACCAAACTTATAGACCTTGGGTTCAAAGAGCATTTTATGAATTTGACTCCAAAGGCAACGGAAGTAAAAGCTAAAATAAACAAATGGGACTATATGAAACTTAAAAGTTTCTGCACAGCAAAAGAAACCATCGACAAAATAAAGAGGCAACCGACTGAATGGGAGAAGATTTTTGCAAACAGTTCCTCCGATAAGGGTCTAATATCCAAAATATACAAGGAACTCATGAAACTCAACAACCAAAAAAACAAACCACCCAATTGAAAAATGGGCAGAGGACCTGAAGAGACATTTCTCTAAAGAGGACTTACAAATGGCAAATAGACATATGAAAAAATGCTCAACATCACTAATCATCAGAGAAATGCAAATAAAAACCACAATGAGATATCACCTCACCCCAGTCAGAATGGCTATCATCAAAAAGACAAATAGCAACAAGTGTTGGACAGGCTGTGGAGAAAAAGGAACCCTCATACACTGTTGGTGGGAATGCAGACTGGTGCAGCCACTATGGAAGGCAGTGTGGAGGTTCCTTAAAAAATTACGAATAGAATTACCATATGACCCAGCAATCCCTCTCCTGGGTATCTACCCAAAGAATTTGAAATCATTTATACATAAAGACACGTGTGCTCCAATGTTCATTGCAGCTTTGTTTACGGTGGCCAAGACATGGAAACAACCAAAATGTCCTTCGATAGATGACTGGATAAAGAAGTTGTGGTATATATACACAATGGAATACTATTCAGCGTTAAGGAAAGATGATATAGGAACATTTGTGACAACATGGATGGATCTTGAGAATATAATGCTAAGCGAAATAAGTCAGACAGAAAAAGCAGAGAACCCTATGATTTCACTGATATGTGGTATATAAACCAAAAACAAGACAAACAAATGAGAAACAAGAACTCATAGACACAGACAATAGTTTAGTGGTTACCAGAGGGTAAGGGGGGTGGGGGGAGGGAGATGAGGGTAAGGGGGATGAAATATATGGTGATGGAAGGAGAACTGACTCTGGGTGGTGAACCCACAATGGGATATATTGATGATGTAATACAGAATTGTACACCTGAAATTATGTAATTTCATTAACAATTGTCACCCCAATAAATAAATTAAAATAATTAATTAATAAAATAAAATAAAATAAAATAAAATGTACATAAATTAGATGTGAAAGTTAAGAGCCTGTGCTGTTTGAATCACGAATGTCCCCGCCTCCCCACTCCCAGCTGGGTGAGACATGTCCTCCACAGCAGACTGCTGCTGACAGGACACAGGGCCCCTCCCCTACCACAGTTCGCAGGTGAAGGGATTTCTTTCTAAAGGAGCAGGACACCAGCTTTTCTCATTCTGGCCCCCATCTGTGGCTCAGGATGTCTTAGCCAAGTGTGGGTGACAAACGGAGTCCCCTATTCCATTGAATTCTACTGTGCAGTGAGCTAAGGAGACTGGGGCCCTAGTCACCCCGGTCTTAGCTTCTGCTTCAAATCCAGAAGATGCAAGCTAATAGGTCTTCCAGATGCTACCCCACCCTCCATTGAATGTTAAGCGCCGAGAGCAGGGTTTCACTCTTTCTTCACTCAGAGAAAATCTTGCAGTTGTGCCCAACCACAGATCCAGAGCAAGGGCCTAAGGGATTTTTCTTGGGGGAGAAGCAAGTCAATAAACAGCTCCTAATCTCTTCCCAACACCTGACTTCATTTGAAATTGAGTCTGAATAAAATGAAGCCTCATGAGCAGTGGAGGTTGTGATGAAAGAGCTTAATACACAGGCTGAATTGCCGGTAGTCTAGTTTGCAGAAGAGAATTGAGAAATAAGGCTGCTCGTGGGGGAACCCTCCTGGGATCAGAACAAGTATTAAACACTGCCCTCCAAAACTATTCTTTCACAAGAGTCATAATATTATAGGATTGGTTGTAAAAAATATTTGTGTCCTCAGTACATTGTTTAAAACAATTGTGCAATTAACAGTCAATTAGCGAAGTTTAAGAGCTCGGTGTGTTCATAGAATAACAAAAAGAGATCAGATCATATGGTACTTGTCTTTCTCTTTCTGACTTATTTCACTTAACATAATGTTGTATAATGTGATGGCTCGGTGTGAGGTCGGGGTGGTGGTGGATGGGGGGAGGGGGGTTCACGGTGTGAGGGATGTAAAAATAAAATAAAATAAAATAAAACTAAAAAAAAAAAAAAAAAGAGATCAGAAATTCCCTACCAAAACCATCGTCATCCTATGGCGACTGTAGGTACAGGCAAAGCTGCACCTCCTTGGGGAGGAACAACAGAGGCTTAACAGTGGGGGAGGAAAAATAGGCTTCACGAAAGTAATGCAAACATGTACTGAACACGCGAAGAAGCCAATAACAACAACAAGCCCTGGAAGGGAGGACACTTACCTACACTTGCTGTAATATGTAAAGTTTTCAGTTTCCAACAAAAATTACTACAAACAAATAGGAAAGTATAACCCAAACACTGGGAAAAAAATCAGACAAAACAAAAATTGCCCATGAGAATTACCAGATGTCAGATTTATCAGAAAAGTACTTAAAAATAGCCAGTGTAAACATGGTCGTAACGTTTATAAGGAAAATCAAAATTAAGCAAGTAAAGGAAGGTATGATAACAAGTTGCATCAACTAAAGTATATCAGTAAAAAGATAGAAATTATTTAAAACTATTACAGATGTAAATTCTGGAGTTAAAAAATACAATAACTGAAATTTTAAAAATTCACTCAAGGACCTCAACAGGAGAGCTGAACTTGAAGCAGAAAGAATATTGCAGTCCTGGAGACTGATCAATATAGATTATGCAAGTCAAAGAGCAGGAAAAAAATGGAGAAAACTGAAGAGCTTCCGAAAAATGTAAAACACTATTAAACCCACCAACATCTGCATACTGAGAGCACCAATGTGAGAGAAGAGAAAGAAACAACACAAGTATTCAAAGAAATGATGTCTGAAAACTTCTCTAATTTATGGAAAAACAATAAATTACATATCCAGAAAGCTCAATGAACTTCAAATAGAATAAACACAAAGAAGTTCACAAACAGGCACATCATAGTAAAAATGCTAAAAATCAAATGAAAGGAATATCTTACAAGCCATGAAAAAACTGGCTCATCACTTACAGGGGAAGCACAGTAAAATTAATCCTCAGTGTGAACATTGGCAGCCAGAAAACAGTGAGATAACAAATTTTAAGTGCTCAAAGAAAAAACTGTCAACCCAAAATCATAAATGGAGCAAAATTGTGTTCCAAAAATGAAGATAAAATAAAGGCTTTCTTTCCAAGATAAACAAAAGCTGAGAGGATTTTTGCTAGTAGACCTTCCATACAACAAATATTGAAAGAAGTTCTTTAGGTTAAAAGCAAGTAACCCCAGATGTTAAAATCCACAGGAAAAAGACAAAGGGCACCTGTCAAGGTAATAATATAATTATATAAAACAATTTAAAGGCATGCATATTTTCTCTTTTCTTCTTCTAATAGATTTGAAAAGCGATTGTATGAAATAGTACGTCCATAACGTATTGTTTGGCCTGTAACATATACAAATGTAACATGTATAATATATTTGCAGTAATAGCACAAACAACATGAGTGGGAGCAAGGCTGTATTGGCTAGGAAAATCAATATAAATGGTAAAGTAGCAAATATAACATTGTATTATTTAAAAATATGTAACATTAACAGGTATAACTTATAAAAACACTAAGAGAGAGAGAGACAGAGACAGAGAGAGAGACAGAGAGAGAGAGAGAGAGACAGAGAGAGAGAGAGAAGGGAATGACGTTATATAGAATCACATCTGTGAATCTCCTGGAATTTGGCTAGTACAAATCTGAAACTGATTCTGATAAGTTAAGATGTATGTGGTAATCCCTAAAGCAACCACTGGGGGAAAAAATTAGAAAAGTATAGTGAATAATCATTAAATAAATTAAAATACTACAATAAAAATATTCAGTTAATGCAAAAAAATCCATAAATGAGGAATAGAGTAAGACATGAAACATAGAAACCTAAAATAGAATGGAAGATGTTTCCAGCTATTTCAATGAAAACATTACATGTGAGTACATTAGGCAATCACTGTCATAAGACAGAGATTGTCATATTGAATTAAAATGAAAAAAGCATGCTCTATGTGCTCTTTATAGGGGACACAATTTAGATTCAAAGATACAAATAAATTTAAAATTAAAGGACGAAAGGAGATAAATCATGGAAATAGCACCTACAAGAAAACTGGAGTATTGTCTGATATTAATATCAGACAATATAGACTTTAAAACAAAAAAAAAGGTTACCAGAGAAAGCAATGACCATTTCATCATAATAAAAGAATCAATCCATCAGGAAGATAGAAGAATTACAATTATATAATTATATATATGAGATCTAATAGTAGAACACCAAAATACATGAAGCAATAACTGACAGAAAGGAGAGAGAACTAAACAGTTCAATAATAATAGTTGGGAACTTCAATACCTCCCATTCAGTAATGGATAGATTTATGAGACTGAAGAGCAACAAGAAAATTGAAGACATCAACAACATTGTAAACCAACCAGAACCAACAGACATCTATAGATCTAACAATACATCAATAGCAGGTTAGACATTCATTTCAGGTACGCAAGGCACATTCTCTAGGATACACCATGCGCCAGGCCATAAAACAAATGAAAATAAATTTAAAAGAAAAGAAATAAAACAAAGTATGTTTTCTGACAATATGGAATAAAAGCAGAACTAGCAGCAGAACAACACACATAAATACTAATGGGTCAAAAAATAAACCAAAGAGGAAATCCAAAAATATTTTGAAAGGAATAAAACTAAAGACAAAATAAATAAAGTTTTTTGATGCATCTAAAGCAGTACTTAGAGGAAAATATACAGCTATAAAATATCTATATTAAGAAAAAGAAATATCTCGAGTCAATAATCTAAACTTTCAACCTCAAATGCTGAAAAGAGAGGAACAAACTAAACCTAAAGAAATTGTGAAGAAAGTAACATATATTAGGGCAGAAATTAGTGTAAGAGAGAAGAGAAAAATAATAGAGAAAAATCAATAAAACCAAAGTTGATTCTTTAAAAATGTCACCAAAATTGATAAACATTTAGCTATATTGATCAAGAGAAAAAGAGAGAAGACTCAATTCTAGAATCATAAATATAAAAGGGGGCATTACTACTGAACTTACAGAAATACAAAGATAATAAAGGAATGCTATGAAAAAGTGTACACTAACAAATAAGGTAACTTAGATGAAATAATAATTTCTAGACAGACACAAACTAACAAAGTTGACTCAAGAAGAAATAAACAAACCGATTAAGTAAAGATATGAATAGGTAACAAAAAATGACTCATAAAGAAAGAAATGCCCAGAAGTTCTCACTACTGAATTCTACCAAAGGTTAAAGAATTAATGCCAATTCTTCACATACTATTCCAAAAGGTAGAAGAGGAAACATATCTCAACTCATCTTATGAGGCCAGTGTTACACTGATTCCAAAACAAAACACATCAAAAGAAAATATACCTAAAGGCTAATATTTCTTATGAATGTGGATGTAAAAATCCTCAGCAAAATACTAGCAAATCATATTCAGCAAAATCCAGAAAAAAGCATATTCCATGGCCATGTGAGATATCCCAGAAATACAAAGTTGATTTAAAACTCAAACATCAATTAATGTAATTGATCATATTAATTGAGTAAAATACACTATCATGATCATTGCTACAACTTCAGTAAAAGCATTTCATAAAATTCAATGCCTTTTCATGAAAAACAAAAACAAACAAAAACCAAAAACAAACAACAACAACAACAACAAAAATACCTAAACCAACTAAGCATGTAAGATAATTCTCTAAATTATCAGCTAGGGGCATGGTCAGCTAGATGAAAAGAGCATCTATAGAACAGCCATAACTAGCATGATATTTATGAGTGAAAGCCTAGATACTTTCTTCCTAAGACAGTGAACCCGAAAGGATGACAACTGTGGCCAGTTCTATTCAATATTGTACTGAATATTTTATCCAGAGCAATTAGGTAAGACATGGAAATAAAAGCCATTCATATTGGAAAGACAAAAGCAATATGCCCTCTATTCACAGATTACATAACCTTGCAGTATACGACATTATAAGAATTCCGCTTAAGAACTACAGTAAGTCCTCACTTAACATCATGGGTAGGTTTTACGACTTTAAGTGAAACCACATGTAAGGAAACCAATTCTACCACAGGCTGACTGGTATAAACAAGAGGTGCCTTCCTACCACAAGTCACCCAAGTTATAAGGAAACAACTCTGACCAAGGCCCAGCTGTATTTGCATGTATAAGTCAGCAGATTTGCAGGATTCAAGATCAATATATAAAAATCAATTGCATTTCTGCATACTTCAACTCAATTTGCAACAGCATCAAAAATAATAGAATACTTAGGAATATATTTAACAAAATAAGAGCCAAACTTATTCTCTAAAAACTGCAAAACTGGTGGAAACAAATTAAAGACAATCTAATAGGGAAAATATTCCACGATTTTGGTCTGAACACTGTTAACATGGCCATATTCCTCAACCTGTGAGGTCAGCTAGGGGCATGGTCAAAGCGGCCGGGAGCAAAGTCATACCCCTCTGCCAAGTCAGACCCCTCCTCTCATGACGGAAACTGGGGCCCCTGGCATTTCCCAGAAGAGGCAGCAGACCTTGGTGCAATAAACAACTCCAGACACAGCCGCTGGGGCCCTATCTGCGCTGGGGGTGGGGGCCTGCTCATCTCCCACCTCACTCAGCCAACCCCCTCCCCCAAATCGCATATCTGCCTCCCTCCTCTGCCCTGGGAGCCACTTCACCGGCCCCGTCTGCGGACCGCTGCACCTCGCCCGGGAGCGCAGAATAAAGCCCTCACTTTTCTCAACCTGCCTGACTCTCTTAGCTTCACTATCGCGCAGCAAGCCTTACACAACCTAATCAACAAATTCAACAGGAATCTTTCTAAGAATCCCAGCTAATTCTTTTGGCGGAAATTGACAAGCTGATTCTGAAATCCGTTCGGAATTGCAAGGGACCCAGCATAGCCAAATCAATCCTGAAAAAGAAGAATAAAGTAGGAGGACTCAAACTCCCCAATTTCAAAATTTACTATAAAACAATGGTAGCATGCCCCCCCCACACAGACACACACACACACACACACACACAGTTTCACTTTCCACAGGTTCAGTTACCTGCAGTAAACCCTGGTAGCAAAACATTAAATGGAAAATCCCAGAAATTAACAATTGATAAGTTCTAAATTGCAGGCCATTCTGAGTAGTGTGATTAAATCTCATGCTGTCCCACTCCAACACATGCTGCCCAGGATGTGAACCACCCCTTTGTTCATCACACTGTATACAATACCCCCCTGTCGGTGCCTGCCAAGGCGAGGAACAGTCCCTGAAGTGGGGAGTGAGGATTGAGAAAAAAGAAGAGAGACAAAGATGGGATGGGGAGGGCAGGCAATTCTAAGTAGACTGCCGCAGTTCTAAGTAGAATGCCTCACCCCAAGTTTATTTTGGCAGCTTATATACTCTGGGCATCAAAAAGTAACAGAACTGTCTGTGATCTAGTAGTTACAATGTTTGGATACACAAGGGCCTGTTTTTCGGCCAGCTCCGCACTTCCTGACCTTGTCTGGTTCTGTGTTCTCAAAGTAGCAAGTTTTGCCTTGCTGGGAGCACAGACCACTCAAGGAAGTCAAAGGTTCAACATTTCACAGAACAACACCTGCTAGCACGTCAGCACGGTTTCCCACACCCCCCATTACTCACTTAGCCACCTCAATTATTAGATGGACCATCATGGTATGGCAGTGCTTGTGTTCAAGTCACCCTTGTTTTACTGAATGCCCCCAAAGTGCAAGGTTAGTAATGCTGGCAATTCAGATAGGCCAAAGAAAAGTGGTAAAATGCTTCCTTTAAGTGAAAAGGTGCAAGCTCTTGATTTAATAAGGGGAATAAAAGCCATATACTCAGGTAAGTAAGATCTACGGTATTAAAAAAAAATTTGTGAAATAAGATAATTTGAGATAGAGACCACATTCACATAACTTTATTACAGTATATTGTTATAATTGTAATTTATTATCAGTTGTTGTTGATCCCTTACTGTGCCTACTTTCTAAATTAAATTTTATCATAGGTATATATAATATGTGTAAGAAAAAACATTGTACATTTAGGGTTTGGCATTATCCGAAGTTTCAGGCATCAACTTGGACTGACAGTTTGATACTGGCACAAGGATATAAATATAGATTAATGGAATATAATTGACAGTACAGAAATAAACCTAAACATCTATGTCAACTATAATATGATAAGAGTGGTGAGATCATGCGATGGAAAAAGAATAGTGTCTTCAACAAATGGTGCTAGGCCTCCATAGGGGATACTATGTTAACAGAATGAAGACAGATCTTACCTCTAACTTAATCAAACTGCTTTCTCCCTGATACTGATGGGTTTGGAGTTTTGTTGTCTGTTTGTGGGGAGGCAGGGAGCTTTTTGACTACTTTTATGAACGATTCATTCATTTTTTAACTTTATCAAATGTGTATTAAAATGTATTTTTAGGAGTCCATTAAATTTATTGTGTCAATTATGTTCTTTGATTGTAAATGCCACTTGTGGATGTTTTTGTGCATATGCTAATATGTATGTCCAAGGAGTTAATTAGGTATGAAAGTTATCTTCAAATCACTCGATATATTTATGTATTTCTTAATTTATTCATGTATTTCTATCAACTTTTGATTTATATATATATTAAATATGTGTGGCAGCATAAAGGATCAGCTAGAAAAATTTTCACTTGGTTGGTATTTATGTGACATATTTTGCTCATATTTTAATGACACATATTCTTAATTATATTTAGTTCTTTTGTAAACAGCATGTAGTTGGATTTTCCTTACTCTATTCTGTTAATGTAAATTTAGTAAATCTAGAATTCTGTGTATTTACCATTATTTTAAATAGCATTGCATTTAGACCTTTCTGTATACTCAAATTTTGAACTTATTTGTACTGTTTCTTATATTTCCTTTCTTTTCTTGTCTTCTTTTCAATTGAGCGGTTTTTCTCATTTTGTTTTCTCACATTCATTGCCTCGAATCATATACATTCTGTTTATATTCTGCAGTTGTTATGACCATGATGTCAACACGCATACTTAAACTGGATCCGTCAGGATTCAGTGACTGAAACCTAAACCATCCAAAGAATATTAAGGAGCAAAGGACATCTAATGTAAGAACTCAGTGGTTATAAAATTATTGAAAGCATTGGAGGAATATTCTCCAGAGGCTGTCACCAGAAATCTTGTGAAAATAATTCATACCATTGTGTAGTTGCTCTCCAACAATGAGAATGTCATTGTATAACATGTCACCACCACCACGACTGCAATTACCCCTGGACATGTATGAATATGGAATAAGTAAATCCATCCAATGGCCTGCAGACATAGAAAAAAGCAACAGAAAATTGAGAGTTCTGTCATCTCAAACTTTAGTCGCTGCTTCTTAGAGATAAAACACAATTTAGTATCAAGGATGCCAATTGCAAAGAACCCAAGATAGGAAGTTTTCAGATTTCCATCCTGTATGTGACGGGGAGTTCACTAGATGCAAGATGGACAGGGGACAGAGTACCAATCAATCGTAGCCACTCTAACCAATTAAACTATTCAGGAACTCAAATCTTAAAAAAAATACAGCAATAACATCATCCTGCGTAATATAATTTAAACCTTGCTATTCCAAAAGAAAACATGCTTAATCTCTCTCTCAAAAAAAAAAAAGAAAAAGAGAGAGAGAGACTAAATCATCCTCAGTCACTCTGTCTTGTTGAACTTCAGTCACATTCTAAACTTGAAATATTGATGGGTTCTCGGCCTCATGGGGACTTAGTGTCCCATGACACCACTTTCTTCCTGGACCCAATGATATGCCAAAAATAGATTCTCAACTTTTCTCCTTTGCCAAAGAGGTCGGAGCTTTATTTGAACATCTTTTGTCTCTCATTGAGGTTCTCCTCAGAGCTAATGTCTGAGATTTTTCTAGGAATGTAATAGTACCTAGATATTCCTTACAGGAAAGTGTTGTACAAGACATTGAGGCAGGAAACAGTGACTTCTTTCTATCATGCAAGGTTAACCACTGATGACATTTGCATTAGTACGAATTGCTTAATATGTCAAAAAGTCACTTTTTTGAATTAGAGATTTTTTGGTTTGTATTTTTATTCTTCATTTCATTTGTACTGAAATAAATTTGTTTTAAATATTGGAGAATAGAGTTAGTGAAATCAACACTTTCACTGAATACTGATCTCTACCGTGAAGACGGTGGCCATTTGCCACTTCAGTTCCGTGAGTCTAGTGACCATGTCACTCACTCTGGCCCCTGAGACATACCTATTTTTCAGTGAGAGCTTTTTAGAAAGTGTGTCTTTCTTTTGCTTGTCCTCCAAAAACAAGGCAGACATAGATGGCACTGCCCTCTTTTCTCTGTCATTCTGTCTTGAAAATGAATGTATATTTTGCAGCAGAAAAGTTGTCTTGTGAACAAAAGTAACAAGCATGCAGAATAAAGCCGTTTATTCCTAAAAGCTTTGTATGGGACAATGCCCTGCGAGACCCAGTCTGGCATCTTTGATAGGCTGAATTTATGCAAATTATGTTAACTCCTAGATTTTATGTTATGTGAGGAAAAAGAATACTTGTTTTTTTAAGCTATTGCAAGTTAGATTTTCTGTTACTTAAATCGGAACACATTGTTAGCTGAACCAAAGCCTAAATAAATTCGCTTATTAGATCTGCATATGTAAATGTTTATTTCTATCTTTTAAAAGCTTCTCAATAAAAGTCAAGTGTGAATTTGTGTTTAGAATTAACATCCACTCTCTCTCAATCAACTATGAATATGTTTATGTTAGTATTCCTCCCTTCTATTATGGATTGCCAGATATTGATATAGGATACATCTACATGTAAGTTTCAAGAACTCTTCTGGAATGTATTTGTCATTGATTGGCGTTACATTATTAGTTTGTTCGTAAGTTATACATTTATTATATATTTCCTTATTTTTATCTGTTGGATTTAGTAAAATGTGTTAATTTATATAAGACAAATTAAAAAAAGCTTTTAAAATAAGAAAACTTTTTTCATAATATTAAAGTATATTTGGATATCTTATTGGTTGAATGTATTTCCTAGAGGTATGTTGTACCCCTAGTACCTCAGAATGTGATCTTATTATAAACGTAATTAGTTAAGATGAGGTTAGGCTGGGACAGGGTGGGCCCTTGATCCGGTCTGAGTGGCGTCTTTATAAGAAGAAAAGAAACACTGAGAGGAAAATGCATGTGAAAACAAGGAGACACACAAAGAGAAGACAGCCATGGGGGCAGTAAGAGTTATGCTGTCATAACCAAGGAACATCTCAGGCTACCGGAAAGTAGGAGAGGAAAGGAGGGATATTCCTCTAGAAGCATTAGAGGGAACATGGTCCTGCCAACACATTGATTCAGACTTCTAGCCTCCCTAACTACAAAATAATGCATTTCTGTTGTTTTAAGGCATCCATTTTGTAGCATTTTGTTACAGCAGCCGTAGGAAACTAGCCCAGAAACCTTAGAAGGGAGAGAGTATATTTTGCCTGTAGGAGAGACGTGAATCATTGGGAACCGGGGAGGTGACTGTGGTAAGTAGCCACTAACATGGCCCCCAGTGATCCTAACCTCCTAATATACACAGTTCCCACCATGTGAGTGTGAGCTGGATTTAGCAACTTGCTTCTAACAAAAATACTGAACAGATGATAGGATGTCACTTCTGAGGTTCGATTTGAAAGGACTTCACCTTCAATCTCGGATTTTTCCCCCTCTCTCTTGTTCTCTCAGATTTCTTGCCCTAGGAGAATCAGGCTGCCCTTACCTGAGGCAGCCCTGGGGAGGGAGAGGCACTGAGAGACGTGCTGCGGGGGATAAAGCCAGTCCCTAGCCGTGTGAGAGGATTTGGAAGTGGATCCACCCATGCGGAACCCCAGATGAATCCTCAGTACTGGACAGTAGTTTGACTACAAACTTTTGAAAAATCTTCAACCAGAGTTACACAACTAATCCACACCCAGGTTCTTGAGCACAGACCCTGGGAGTTAAAAAAACTTTTGTTGTTTCAAACCACTAGATTTGGAGCTAATTTGTTAGACTGCAATAGAAAACTAACACGGTCAGTGACTAGAAGCTAAGCTGAAAGATGATTTCTGTTGTACACCAAAAGCAGGCAGTTGTGCTTGGCACTTCTTCGCTCCATTCGTGAGGGAGAGATTTCTAGACTAACGTTATAAGCATGAATGAGCGCATGACAGTGGACACTAGAAACATGAGATAACAACAGTTTAAGAGTCGCATGCACAGCTGGGTAGAAGATATTGCGTGCCATGCAGGTCCCACAGGAATTGTACTTGGGAATGGAGTGAACAGGGGCTGTGGAGGGCAGGCTTTGCAGTACTAGAGGAAGAACGCTCCCTGGTTCCTGCAGGAAGATGTGATTGGCTTGTGTGAATAAGTCCACAGACTGGCAGGGAAATCTACTCAGGGATAAGCAGGAACGGTGTCCGGCTCCGTGCATTGACGGGGTTGTTTGGGACCCTATCCATTGGAGCAGAATAGGGAAGAGAACTCGTTTAAGTTAAAACAATTGAGTCCCTCCCAGTTTTACTAGATATCAAAGCAGCACATAACATTAAAAATGTAACTTCAGGATTGAACACCATAAGGACCAACTATGTAATTTACAGGGTCGAGAACAAATATAAATTGTGGAGTTACTTCTCTAAAACCCATAAAAAATAGTGTCATTAAAAGTATGCATGAATCTTTGTCTTTCTTCTATGGCCTCGCTATCTTGACGTATAGTGTTTTATGTTTGCTATTTAATGTTGTTCTGAGTGAATAAAGATTCACATTTTAAACTACTAGGATGAATTTTTATTGCTCCTGGTTCATCTAAAATCATGCCGGTTTTAAATGCAAATATCAGAGCATTTAACTTTTATGCAGAACCAGCAAAATTAAACAATTTATATCTTGTGTCTGATCTTGAAGGGTGCACCCGGCAGGACAGAAGAGAAAAATCACAGGTCAGAATCCAGAGCGTTGGAAGGAGAACAAAGGATCCCTCCAGGCAAGAAGTTGACTGAAAGATCCAGGTAGAAAGGTAATTTCAAGGCCAGTGCAAACCCTCACAAACGCATTAGTCCTTCCAGCCACCAAAATGACGTTCCTCACCCCAGCTAGGGGAGGGGTGTGAGGAATGTGAGCCAGGAGTTTTCTCACGAGCCCATTGTCGCTACCCATGGTGGATGGATGGCTCCTAAGGATTTGAACCTCTGCACCAGGGCACATTAGTTATTTGAGTGGGGGTGGGTGAGAGGCTCATGGCATTCAAGAAGCTACCTCTGGATGGTTGCCCACCAGATGCAGGGTGGTGCTTCCAGCCTATGTGGAGAGAACACCAGTCCTTGCAGTGAGATGCTGTGTAATGCTGGTACCTAACTCAGCCCTCCCCACACTCGTATCCAGGACTCTGTCAGGGGTGGAGAGCAGCAGCCATCATTGTGTGTGTAAAGAAGCGAGAGAGAAGGCCAAGCAGGGTGCGGGCCCCAGGGAATGGGAGTCGGGCTGCGGCGAAGGTACTCTGGAGTCATGGCAGAGAGACGGCATGTCAGCCAAGTGTCCACATTTCCAGTTCATGTTCCATTGTCCCATCTGGCTCCCTCCTGACTTCACTTAACAAACACAAATTCAAATTTCAAGATGTCAAGGGCAGAGCATTAAAGCTCAAGCATGGGGCCCTAGGAAACGGAACTGGGAGCAGGGATGGAGTTAGCCCTGACCAAATGTCAACACGAAGGATCTGAGTCACAGGAATGCACAGCGCAGGTGAAGGACAAGGAGCAATCGGGTTGTCAAGCAGGTAAGGTGACGGCTCTGGGAAAATCAAGTATGAGAGTGGGAGGTGCAGTTAGATAATTGGCCAAAGATTAATTCCTTTATATGTTTTGATCCTGCTGATGCCGGACTTGGTATATTGAACCAGCAAGTCATCAAAGACCACTTCCGGTAGGAGGAGGGAGACTCTGCATGTGAAAATCTAAACTGGTTGTTCATTGTGGGGTAGGTTCATTGTAACTGTATGTGCAAATATACATGAGGCCAACCAGTGGGGACCTCTCAGCCTCTGTAAAGGCCTGTGGAGAGCCAGGGTCGCCTCACAGCACCAGTTTTCAGGTTGAGTGTCTATTGGATTTTTACATATATGTAACAAATCAATCAAAAGACAAAAACATTGAAAACTCAGGGCAGTGTTCTTTTAGGATGTGGTAAGGGTTTGATTACAATCTGCCTATGTTCTTTTTTTTCTTTTCCAATATTGAAGTCTGTATAACGAGTACAATTGGTTTCATCACATTTAAAACAGCTGTGTCATCTGTGATCTTTTCACTTCAGACTACACTAAGCCAAAATTTCTTTTCTAATAAAATAATTACTAATATTATTATTACCACAGCATCATTGTATTTATATTGCAAGGCACAGAGAAAGCTTCAGGATGTTAAAAGACACAAAAAAGGATTCCCATTCCCACCAACAGTGTAGGAGGGTTCCTTTTTCTCCACTTGTTATTATTTGTCTTGCTGATGATAGCCAGTCTAAAAAGACTCATATTTAATAAAGGAAAAGGGAAGTATTCCAGGAGCCTGTCCACATTTACTGTGCTGCTCTCATGATGGGTGGCTTTGAGTGTGGGTGGAGGGGCAGGGTCACCACTCCCACCTGTCACTGGGCCTCCTGCTCTTCACAGAGCATGGGAGGGGCTGTACTTGGTCTTTCCTTCCTGGAGACCTGGAGTCCCCCTCTTTCTTCTTCATCAGTCTCACTGAGCAGGGGACCAGTCACCTGAAGCCGGCCTGGCTAAATATCCAGGTTCAGTTCGCTCCTGTCAGACATTTATAGACAGTCCAGGCCAGAGACCTCACCCTCAGCCGAGAGCAGCACACAGGCCTCAGTGCCCCGTGAACCTGACCCCTGGGGAAATCAGGGCCCATGGGCACTTCTCCAGGGTGTGCGGATCCTCCTGGGTCCCACACACCCTCACCAGGTTCCCTCCTCCGTCTCTGTGACTCCCCAGCAGTCCAGTAGCCGTGTTCTCCTTGCATAGCTGGCATCAATACCTGTGCAGGCCGAGACCTGGGGCCTCGGCCTGAGTCTCAGAGGGGTGGAGTTGGCACAACGTCAGGGGATTCCATGAGGCCAAGGAACAGGAGCCCCCTTCCTGTTTCTCTTCTCCCAGCCCAGCACATATAGTGGTGGTTAATTCATCCCTGAATGTATAGATTTAGGTCTATGTTTTATGTTTACATCTAGAGACTTTTACATGAATGTATTTATTTACTACGATTTCCTTTCAAATATTTTATATAAATAAAACACATCCATAGAAAAGCATACCAAACCTGTTAGAACTTAATGAATTATTACACCCGGTCACTTCAGTGACCCTAAGCAAGTCACGCCATCTCTCCCATCAGCCTCACTTAGTGTTCCTTCAAAAAAGTAACCTCAAATTTAATACTTACCACATGTCCTTATGCCATTATCTTTCTAGGAATTTTATTTTCTGATGTTTTTCATTCTCCTGGAAGGGGGTTCCGGCAAACAATAATATTATCTGGGGTCGTTCATGCAGGCGTGGCCGTCAGTGCCTTCCATACCCATGAGCTCCTCTAACTGAGTACAAGATCCTGGCTCACTGTTCTTCACTAACTATAACGTTCCATTGTCTTCTTGTACCAATTAGTACAAGATGGTGGATGAGATTCTAATTTTATTTCCCTTACAGTTCACTGGCTTTTTTCCCGCTAGATGACCAACAAGCATTTCTGTCTTGAAAGCCCAATAATTGCAGGGGCATATGCCCCGTCATCAGCAAGTCCGAGTCTTCGTTTCCTCCTCCGGTTTCTGTCTATGGGTGCGCATACACACAGGCACACGTTGTTTTCAAGCAGAGACAATCAAAATTCTTCCTTTAGAACAACACCATATTACTTTCTTCCCACCTCTGCTCATTTGGGTAATCCTTAGAGAAACTATGGCACCGTGTATGTTAATGCAGGTTTTATACCTCATTAGTGACCCGTTGCCACCCATTTTATTTTTTATTTCTAGAAATTAGCCCTGAATCAGCAATGATTTGGACTACAGCCTTTCACACCGTGAAGGGTATCCACTTTGTTTGAAATATGCAATACTTTCATCGTTATCCTAAAATTGTCTCTTGTTCCAAATTTGGGGGTCTGATACATACCTTGCTGTAGCAAGTGTGCATGGCCACATTGTAAGATTGTGATTAGGTGTTGCATTAAGAGACAAAACACAACTTGACCTCTAGAGTTTTGAGTTAGGTAAAATTCATTTGGAAAGGCATCAATTATATATATTCACCCAACCCACTGGTAAAATATAGTGATTCGTTTTTCTGAATTACTCTGTGAATAGCCACTCTTGAAAACGCAGAATGTCAGGAAACTGTTCAGAGAATTGGCAGAGATGGAGACATGAATAAGTATATAGATTTAGTTGCATGCAGAGAAAAATAAGGAATATGCATAAAGAATGAGGCAAGGATTTATATAATTTCATAGTTATATGCTTAGACAGAAAGATGACTTTAAAACTGAGTTCCTATCACTTCTGCTTTTTATGTGGAACTGATTTCAAGCTGTTCTTTCTAGAAAGTCTGGAGTCTCAGGAATAGTGAAAATGGTTGAGAGTCATATATCAAACATGAATGGAATTAATTGTGATTATCAACATGTTGGCCTTGTTCGTGTTCACCCTGTAATTTCCACTATCAAATATTTTAGGTGGGCAGGTCATTTTTCTCGTGTAACCTATTTCCATGACATGCATAATAATGAGGGGATTCAGTGTTTGAAACCAAACATGCACTCTTAAATGCCACATGTGTTCATGTCAACACACACTAGTCTAGAAAGCAGAAGTTGGGCCCCTGTGCTAGTGTAGACAGTGGTCTCCCTGAAAGTTCTATGAGGACGGGTCACCATGGTAACATGATGATGCCCAACTGCCTTCCCTTCCAACTGTCACTCTGTGTACTGAGAGGAAAGAGGTGAGACCTTCTTAGGCTCTCACACCTCAGATCCTAGCGATGGGAAATCTCAACTGCTGTGGAGGTATGTTTCCACTGATCGCCTGAATGCTGCTCCTTCAGCAGGCTGCTCACCTTTGACTGCAAATATTTTCCTCATTTTGTTAAGTCCTTTCCACCATTCCCAATTTGTCTGTGGAGTGATAAATTCATCTGTAGTTTACTTGTATCACTTAATTTGCATTTCTGATTCTTCCAACCAGAGGGCTGACATTTATTTTCCTAAACTTAGAAAAGTGGAGCATTTCCTAGTGCCAGTTTTGCACTCGTTCTTCAAGGGAATAGATCAAGCGCAGGCACAGACATGCCCCTTTCACTGGGTCGGGGTCAGGGCAACTTCTCTGACTGTAGTTGTAAAATCCAACACCTGACATCAGCAGTCTTAGTCCAGAGGTTTTAAGAATAGAAGGACACAACATGGTGGGAATCCATGGGTTGAAGTGCACAGGGGACGTGTCTGTGTGGGTTCTCCCTGGGAGGTCAGTGCGACATGCCCTTGCCTCGAGTGGGTGCAAAGAACTAGGATTACGAGGGTCTGGGTAGTTCTCAGGGAGGGTCACTGGCTATGACTAAGTAAGAGTCCCTCTCAGAGGAACGGGACTCTGCCCCCTGCTTCTTCCGGGTCGGGTGGGATGAGGCGGTTGTAGAGGCTGTGATGTAGTGAGGGGGTCCCTGGGCGGGAAGGGGACACTCAGAGCTGGTGCTGCCTCTTCTCGCTCTAAGTCAGGCCCGAGTTCAGGCTGCGCAGACGAGTGCTCACATCAGTAGTCTGCACACAGTGGAGGTCTGAGCCGTAATTAATTGAACTACCTACCAAAGCACCAGCACAGACGGCTACTTTCCTGGGTCATGTGCATGAACTGCTCATCCAGAGTAGGTCACTTAAAGGGAAGCTAGTTTTTGGCCAAGTGGTCACATGGCCGTCGACCCAGAATGTTCTGAGCTGGCTTGGGAGGCGCACAGACCTCTGGCCCCTCAGCGTGGTCACTGATCATGGGGAAAGCTTAGTGTGGAACACTGATAGTGTGAAGACACTGAGGAAGGATGGCCCAACGTGCGGACTTTCCCTGGTCCTTCAGAGGGGCTTTGTTTCAGGGAAACTGCTGTATCTGTGTCAGGGCTCAAATGGGGAAGGCAGGGCTGTGTGATGAATGTGGACTGTGCGTAGTTCTGTCACCTCGTCCAGGACATCAGCTGCCTCCCACTGAAACTTTAGGCAGGAGGAAGGGAGGGTTGGTGTGGTTCAGGGGTCCAGGATCCCAGGTGACTCAGGGGGTGTGATTTCTGTGCTCTGGACACCAACCACTACTTCCAGATCCCACACACAGCAGTGTTGCGAGTCTGGGTGACCCACTGAATCTCTAAATGCTTGTGCCGTTTGCCGTAAAATATGGGTCAAAGCCCTGCCTGCCTCTCCTGACGTAGGGCAGCTGTGGTCATCACAGGAGATGATAATGGATACTGTCTGTGAGCTATGAAGCATCACGCCCTTGTAAAGGAAGAGAAGTCACCTCCCTCCCTCCCTTGCTGTGGAGCCATCCGTATCCCCTCTCTCCATTTAACCACACCATGGGTCTATCTAGCTCAGACTTGCTGGCATTCAATGAGTACACACTCTGAGTACTTACATTCCACCAGCTATTTGTTTTTCTGGAGGATTTGCCAGTATTGTGTTTAGCATCATTACAGAATACCAATAAGGAGGTCGTCCTCACATTCCCGCATCTCAGAACAGACCCTGATGGCCAGAGGGGTCTCCGTAACTTTCCTTGAATGGTGCGGCTTCTAAATGGGATTGGAGCCCAAGCTACAAGACTGTTCACTGGGCTTTGCTGTGTGTCTAGAATGTCTCATCTAAACAAAGGTGTTTGCCAACATAATCTACCTGTTGGTGATATGAGG
Organism: Rhinolophus hipposideros; assembly: GCF_964194185.1. NCBI lineage: Eukaryota > Metazoa > Chordata > Mammalia > Chiroptera > Rhinolophidae > Rhinolophus > Rhinolophus hipposideros. The sequence goes on from NC_138060.1 coordinate 29,631, forward strand.
CGTACCCCAAACTGCACAATGTTCCTAGATCCAACTTTGCTTCAGGAGGGTCATCTGGGCAGCTGGTGAATAAGACACCAATAGTTGGAAGTATGAGTAAATTATTTCTAATGTCCCTATCGTCTGTGGCCAGAAAGAAGTCAGTGATTCTCTCTCTTGTCATGCATTTCCCAGGATGTTGCGGCCAGGATGAGGACAGGCGTCCCCTGAAGAGGAGAATATCAGGTGCCTTCAGGAGGATGAGGTCCAGGAGACGTCACATCCGTCCAGCCCGAAGGGCCCATGCCTTAGAGGACCCAGAGGAAGGTACTGTAATAATATGCTTATTAAGTGAATTTAAGAGGAATTATTCAGTGTCCCATTTTTTATGAGGAAACTATACAGATGTTAATTCGCATTATTTTTTCTGTGTGCAAATTGAGATGCTGTCATTTAATCGGTACGTTTGTAACTCTAAAAGTATAGATGCATTGACAACTCAAAATTTGATTTACTGGGCAGGACTCCGTCCTATTGCAGGTGGCCCCTAGTGTAGCTCCACACCACAACCAGTTCTGGAGGAATGTGAGTTAAGAGTTGCCTCCAGTTAGTGTTGGGGACAATTCACTGTGATTTTATGATAGATATCTAACAGTTCACTTGCCAGACTCTTGCTAAGAATACACAATGCCATTTTCATGTCGAAAATCTACCTCCCATTACTCATGCCATCTATGATTATCGCATGTAGGCAAGAAACATTGTACATTGAAAAAGAACCAAGAGGTCATCATTAGGACGAAGCACCTGGGTGGCACCGAATCCCCTTCCTGTGAGGACAAGAGAGGATGTGCATTGTAAGGCAGGGAAAGAGAAAATCATTGAAGTGACGGGGCACGGCCACTCGTATCCCTCTAGAACACTCGGGGAGAAAATTGGTCATGGTTTCTTTGGAAGTGCTTTGGGAAAAATCAAGTCGACGGATGAATTTTAAGGATACGTACGTATATATATATATATATATATATAAATATACATATATGTTGAGACAAACTAAGTTTGAATGTTGTTTGTAGCAGGACTACTCTGATTAAGACGTATTTTAGGAAAATTTGATTATCATTTAGGTTTCAGTCTTTTGCCTACAAGCCGAAAAGAATGAGACAGCTTGAATATAAAATGTCACTTGTTTACCCCTGGAACTTCCTACTAGGGAAAAGTTTATCCTAGCAGTCCTTCAATCTCCATGATAGCTTACCCCTTGTGCTGCAGGGAACCCTGATGTGTAGGATGACATGTTAAAACGATTATCACCAACAGCTGGGCTTCAAGAGTTAATCAAGTGCCACCGAGTGGGATAGATGTGTTAGTAAGCTCTGAGAGCTTTTCCAGGACATAACGATGACAACAATTCAGAGTAGCAGAGGAGGACACGGGCAAGGCACCCAGGTCACGTGGTGCTCAGGTGGAGGTTTCAAGGTCAGGAGAAGGAGTATGACATGTATCCCTGTGTCCAGCCTTGCCCACACTTGAGATGTTGTTTTGCTGTTTCTTGGATGGGGATTCGATAGGACACTATCATGTTGCTGGAGCAAACACTTTATCAACATCTTCTTTACAACCCGGAGAGTGGAGCTCCCTCCTGTTCTGTGGTCTTCATTATCTGCCTGTGGCACAACCAGACCCTTTGTACTTTACTGACTCCTTCTTTCATGACTTTCTGTTTGGATTGCTTCTTTCATTCTATGTGATTCCTTCTACCTCACTTTCCCTACCCCACTCTCTCACTCTCACTCTTTTTATTCTTTCTTTAGTTTGTTTCCTTTTTATCCGTTTTCACTTATTTTTTTTAATGTGCTTTACATACTCAACATGAAGTCCAACCTCTGTACGTTCCGAAGTATATAGTACAGTAGAGTTCCCTATATGTACATAGTTGTACAGGCCATCTCTACATGTTCTTCATCTCTCATTGCCGAAACTGTACACCCATTCACAGTAACTCCATATACCCACCCCACTCTCGGCAAGGACATTGTACTTTCTGTTTCTATGAGTTGGACTAGTTTACATACTCATTTCAATGGAATCATAAAGTATTTCACTTTGTTTATTTCTGAGAATGGCTTGTCTCACATAGAATAGGTTGACTCAAGATGCTTCAAATGGCAGGATTCCCTTCTTTCTCAAGGTGAATAATATTGCATTAAATGTATTTTCATTATGCTTTCCTCTGTCCATTGACAGTAGGGCTGGTTCTTGATATGGGTTTTTATGAGCCAAACAGCAGTGATCAGGGCCATGCAGTTACCTCCTGGAGATCCTGATTTCAATTGCTTGGGATGGATGAACAGAAGTGCGATTAGTGCATCTATTTGCAATATTTTGAGGAACTTCAATACTGTTTCCACAGTGGGTTCACATTTAATATCCCATTTGACTTTCATAGTGGGAAGGCATGGGTTGAGGTACACAGGGTCCCTGTGTCTCCGGGTGCCTTCTGGCCTGGAGAGTGGTAGCCGCGACCCAGTCGATGAGTGGGTGGGATGAACATGGATGAAAGATTAGGAGGGTCTGGGGTCAGGTCACAAGCTGTGACTAATGAAGTGTCTCTCTCAGAGGACATGGGGAATTGTTTCTTGCCTCTTAGTTCTGGAGGGATGAAGGGGCAGTTGGATCCTGTGTTGAGGTGAGGGAAGTCTTCGGCAGGGATGTGGACACTCAGAACCCATGCAGTCACTGCACGTGCAGAAGGGTGCTCACATCAGTCGTCAGCAGACAGTGGAGGTTTGGCCTTAATACATTGAATTATGAATTACCAATGCACCAGGGCAGAAGGCCGCTTTCCCGGGTCAGGTACATGAATTGCTCATCAGAGTAGGTGAATGAAACGGAAGCTATTTTTGGCAAAGCCGTCATATGGGAGTTGGTTCTCATATGGCAGAATGTTCTTTATTGGCGTGGGAGGCCTTCAGACTGCTCGTCACTCAGGGTGGTTTTCTGGTGAGGGGACACATGGTGAGAAATAGCTGAGTGTGTGACGTCATTAGGGGCAGAGAGCCACCATTGTGTTCTCCCCTTGACTTTCAGAGGGTCTTGGTGTGGAGAAAATTGTTGTATTTGGGTCATGCACTGAAACGTGGAAGGCGGGGCTGTGTTGTGGATTTGGACTCCTCATGGCTGCACCACCTGCTCCCGGGCATCATCTCTCCCTGGCAGAAACCTTGGGGCATGGAGACTTGAAGGTTGATGTTGTTCAGGGGTCCCAGGCATGATCTCAGTTGTCTCAGGGTCTCTGATCTCTATGCCCAGGACATCAACCAAATAGTGGTACCCGATCTATCCCATACCAGTGTTGTGAGTCAGGGACAGTTGCATACTTCACGCTAGGTTTCTACGCCCTCCAGTGTAAAATATGGGTCACGACCCTAACTTGCCTCCCTTGAGGTGGCGCTGGTGTGGGCATCGCAAGAGATGATAACAGATACTCTCTGTGAGCTGTAAAGCATCACACCCAGATAGAGGGTGAAAAGTCACCTCCCATGTGCCCTTTCAGTGGAGCCATCCAAGTATCCTATCTGAACTTAACCTCTACAAGTGTCTAGCTCATTCTTGCAGCCATTCAATGATTGGAAAGTCAGAGCAATTACACAACACCAGTCTTTTATTTGCCTGGAGGCTTCACCGGTATTTAATTTTGTTTAGACTCATCACATAATACTAACAAGGAGGTCCTCTTCACATTTTCTCATTTCAAAATGGGGCACTGAGTCCAAGTGCGGTCTCCATATCTTTCAGATACGTGCAACTTCTGTAAACGATTGGAACTCAGTGTACTAGGCGTAGTCTCTGTGTTTTGTTACGTTTCTATAATGCCTCAGCTCATTCAAGATTTTTCCTACAAAAGCTGTGTGTTGGGGATTTGGTTGCTCAGCAAACTACAAGATATATCTAGGTCCATCTTTAAGTCTACTGGGTCATCTGCTCAGCTAGCTGGTGAATTAAGGGAACAATAGTTGGAAGTGTGAATAAATTATTCCTAATGTACCTATGGTCTCCTGCCACTAAGATGTCACAGGGTCTATCTATTGTTGTGTATTTCTCAGGAAGTAGCAGCGATGATGAGGGAAGATGTCTTCCCATAAACAGAACCCACTCATCAGTTTCCAGCCAGAGATGGGAAAGAAGAGTGCGTGAGCGGCCACGCCTCAAGTTCTACCCTCACAGGGACCCTGCAGAAGGTATTGCGGATCTATGCTCATTAGGTTAATTCAGAATTAAGAATTTTGTGTCCCAGTTTTAACAGAAAACTATAAAAATGCTAAGCCACGTTCTTCTTTTATGCCTGCAAATTTAAGTATCTTCACGAAATTAGTACTGCTGTAACTATGAAGTCAAGATGCATTGAGAACTCAAAATATCGTTCACGTTGAATAGTAAACAATGTCCTGAGCTAATGCTCACATTAGCTGAGTGTTTACCTTTTGCTGAATAGATCCCTCCGGAATACAATGTCTTTAGATTTGGAAACATTGATACACCTTGTTGAGAACAGGTTGGGATTCACAAAGGAGTTGACAAGACGATACACAACGTTCCCACAGCCCACCAAGCCAGTCATTGCAATGACATCAATGTCTTATTGATTAAAATGTGCACAGTTCAGGTTCAGGTTCACGTCTGCTGCGGTGACATTCTATAAGTTGGGCGAAGATCATAAGAGAAGGTGTCACTGTGGGAGGATCCCAGGATATCAGCACACGGATGTCATAGCGACATGCTTCACAACAGCCAACAGTTGCAAAATTTTCCAAAGTCCATCAAGTGATGAGTGGATAAATACAGTCTGATATATACCCAGAGTGGACTGTCGTTCAGTCGTGAACGGGAATTGAACTTTGAAATATGCTGCAACATGAAAGGACATTGAAAAAATATCATGCTTAGTAACACCAGGCAGACACGGAGAGACAAATAATGTGTGATTCCACTTACATGAGGTCCCTGCTACAGGCAGATTCACAGTTGAGAGACAAGTAGAGATAACAATGGTTGGAAGGAGGGAGAACGTAGAGTGATTTGTTAAAGGGAACTGAGGTGGATATGATGAAAAAGATTGGATCTAGATAGTAGTGACGAGTCTGTAGCGTTGTACATATAATCCATGCTCCAGACCTATATAGTCACAAATTATGAAAAGCAGCGTAAATAGCATTTCTTTCTCATCACTGACAAAAAGTTAAGAAAATCCAATAATAGAGATGATGAAGAGAGGACAGCCTATATGAATTCATGGAAAACAGAAATGGTCTTGTAACAATTCAGGAAAAAGGATGACTGTGCTGTGTTTTAAAATGCGCAGAAAAATTCATGAAAATCTCTCACTGAAACACAACATGCATTTATTTGTCTACCCATTTTAAGAGTATTTCAAATTAATTACATTCTATTTAGCTAGACACCAAAGACCCCATGTCTCACTTCTTTCCTCGCCTCTCCTTGGCCTTGCTTCTTCCACCAAGGAGTTCAGCACGGCACATGTTCAGCTCATAGATATGAAAAACCCATAGCCACACAGTCTCTCTCACGTCCACATCAAGCTCATCTCCCTGAGTAGGTTTGAGTAGTATAACCGATGACACATTTACTCTGTGTTCTTGTAGTTCTCCCCGACATCCCAGAGGAAGATGAACTTCCTGATGATTGCAATGAGGACATCAAACCTATCACGGTAAGCTTGTTTTCCACCCTCTGAGACAGAAATCCTCTTTAATACACTCAATCAAACTAAGATTGAAAACGTTGGCATGTCCATTCCCAATAATACAGACAATCTTCTGGCCGAGGAGAATGTTGAGTGTGAATTTGTTACCAACTGATACTTGTTTTGAATATGCACTCAACGATGGCAGCATTAGTAACAGAATATATGGTGATCTTTTTCCTATGTAGCATTTTTGTTTGTTTGTTTGTTTTGGAATACAGCTGTGTAACTGGCAACCCAATATGCCTGTGTGAGATACTTCCTGCAGCAAAAGTTCATGGCTTTTGACCTGAGTACTTTAGCTTGATTTCTTGTTTTGGGTGCCCTTGAGCCACCACTGTTCCCATTGCTTTTCTATTGTCATTAAGGAAACCAAAGACCTGTGCAAACACAACCCACATGATCTGATTCTTGTCATATTTTCTATCATTTCAGGACAGTCCAGTGGACACAGCCTGTGGTACGTATTCTAGAATTCCTCATTTGGTGACAAAAAGTGGAGAACATGACAAAATAGGGGCTTTCTTGCTGGCTTTAAAATGCTGAGACACTGTAATGTCAGCTTTTTGGTTGCCATGAGAACTGGTGATACGATGATAGAAACTGGCCTCTAGGTACTGAAGTGTTTCCAAGTTGTCCAGTTCCACTTTTGTTGTCCAATGTGCGGTTGTGGGAGTGACTGTCTCTATGTGTTTCCATGAGAGTTATAGTTTTTTTTTTTTTGTGTGTGTGTGTGTGTGTGCGTGCGTGTGTGTGTGTGTGTGTGTGTGTGTTTGGTAATATTTTTGTGGGATGAGTGTTTCCTGAGATTAATATTCGTGTAAATTCCACAACTGTTGGTGCTCACTTTCTCAATAAAAATTTCCATTTCACTAGCCATTGTCACCCCAATAAACTTTAATTTAAAAAAAGAGAGCTCACACAAATACATTCCTATCTCATGGCATCATGAGCGGATACCTATGGGTGTATGTATTCATCACAATAAGATAAATGTGGTCACCCACTGTATGCCATGTAGATGGCAATTAACCTAGAAAAACCCATCGCCACACAGGACAGTGCCCGCTGGGTTCTAAAGTGACAAACTCGGATCAGAACTCCTATCCCTGCATCAATGCCAGTTTCATTCAATTATGACTGTCACCTTTTAGTACCTCTGTGGCATTTCGAATGCACATGATGTGTCACTGCTGGCACTTCCTTCACACACAACACATTTCTCTCAAATGCTTGAGATGGACTCCTCCGCGAAACACAGCTGAGTACTGGGCAGGACTCCGTCCTATTGCAGGTGGCCCCTAGTGTAGCTCCACACCACAACCAGTTCTGGAGGAATGTGAGTTAGGAGTTGCCTCCAGTTAGTGTTGGGGACAATTCACTGTGACTTTCTGATAGATATCTAACAGTTCACTTGCCAGACTCTTGCTAAGAATACACAATGCCATTTTCATGTCGAATATCTACCTCCCATTACTCATGCCATCTATGATTATTGCATGGAGGCAAGAAACATTGTACATTGAAAGGGAACAAAGACGTCATCATCAGGACGCAGCACCTGGGTGGCACCAAATCCCCTTCCTGTGAGGATGAGAGAGGTTGTGCATTGTAAGTCAGGGAAAGAGAAAATCATTGAAGTGACGGGGCACGGCCACTCGTATCCCTCTAGAACACTCGGGGAGAAAATTGGTCATGGTTTCTTTGGAAGGGCTTTGGAAAAATTCAAGTCAACGGATGTACTTTAAGGCAATATATATAAACTAATTTTGAGTGTTGTTTGGAGCAGGACTACTCTGATTAAGATGTATTTTAGGAAAATTTGATTATCTTTTAGGTTTCAATATTTTGACTACAAGCCGAAAAGAATGAGAGAGCTTGAATATAAAATGTTACTTGTTTACCCCTGGAACTTCCTACTAGGGAAAAGTTTATCCTAGCAGTCTCCTTCAATCTCCATGATAGTTTACCCCTTGTGCTGCAGGGAACCCTGCTGTGTAGGATGACATGTTAAAACGATTATCACCAACAGCTGGGCTTCAAGAGTTAATCAAGTGCCACCGAGTGGGATAGATGTGTTAGTAAGCTCTGAGAGCTTTTCCAGGACATAACGATGACAACAATTCAGAGTAGCAGAGGAGGACACGGGCAAGGCACCCAGGTCACGTGGTGCTCAGGTGGAGGTTTCAAGGTCAGGAGAAGGAGTATGACATGTATCCCTGTGTCCAGCCTTGCCCACACTTGAGATGTTGTTTTGCTGTTTTTTGGATGGGGATTCGATAGGACACTATCATGTTGCTGGAGCAAACACTTTATCAACATCTTCTTTACAACCCGGAGAGTGGAGCTCCCTCCTGTTCTGATGTCTTCATTATCTGCCTGTGGCACAACCAGACCCTTTGTACTTTACTGACTCCTTCCTTCATGACTTTCTGTTTTGATTGCTTCTTTCATTCTATGTGATTCCTTCTACCTCACTTTCCCTACCCCACTCTCTCACTCTCACTCTTTTTATTCTTTCTTTAGTTTGTTTCCTTTTTATCCGTTTTCACTTATTTTTTTTAATGTGCTTTACATACTCAACATGAAGTCCAACCTCTGTACGTTCCTAAGTATACAGTACAGTAGAGTTCCCTATATGTACATAGTTGTACAGGCCATCTCTACATGTTCTTCATCTCTCATTGCCGAAACTGTACACCCATTTACAGTAACTCCATATACCCACCCCACTCTCGGCAAGGACATTGTACTTTTTGTTTCTATGAGTTGGACTAGTTTACATACTCATTTCAATGGAATCATAAAGTATTTCACTTTGTTTATTTCTGAGAATGGCTTGTCTCACATAGAATAGGTTGACTCAAGATGCTTCAAATGGCAGGATTCCCTTCTTTCTCAAGGTGAATAATATTGCATTAAATGTATTTTCATTATGCTTTCCTCTGTCCATTGACAGTAGGGCTGGTTCTTGATATGGGTTTTTATGAGCAAAGCAGCAGTGATCAGGGCCATGCAGTTACCTCCTGGAGATCCTGATTTCAATTGCTTGGGATGGATAAACAGAAGTGCGATTAGTGCATCTATTTGCAATATTTTGAGGAACTTCAATACTGTTTCCACAGTGGGTTAACATTTAATATTCCCATTTGACTTTCATAGTGGGAAGGCATGGGTTGAGGTACACAGGGTCCCTGTGTCTCCGGGTGCCTTCTGGCCTGGAGAGTGGTAGCCGCGACCCAGTCGATGAGTGGGTGGGATGAACATGGATGAAAGATTAGGAGGGTCTGGGGTCAGGTCACAAGCTGTGACTAATGAAGTGTCTCTCTCAGAGGACATGGGGAATTGTTTCTTGCCTCTTAGTTCTGGAGGGATGAAGGGGCAGTTGGATCCGGTGTTGAGGTGAGGGAAGTCTTCGGCAGGGATATGGACACTCAGAACCCATGCAGTCACTGCACGTGCAGAAGGGTGCTCACATTAGTCGTCAGCAGACAGTGGAGGTTTGGCCTTAATATATTGAATTATGAATTACCAATGCACCAGGGCAGAAGGCCGCTTTCCCGGGTCAGGTACATGAATTGCTCATCAGAGTAGGTGAATGAAACGGAAGCTATTTTTGGCAAAGCCGGCATATGGGAGTTGGTTCTCATATGGCAGAATGTTCTTTATTGGCGTGGGAGGCCCTCAGACTGCTCGTCACTCAGGGTGGTTTTCTGGTGAGGGGACACATGGTGAGAAATAGCTGAGTGTGTGACGTCATTAGGGGCAGAGAGCCACCATTGTGTTCTCCCCTTGACTTTCAGAGGGTCTTGGTGTGGAGAAAATTGTTGTATTTGGGTCATGCACTGAAACGTGGAAGGCGGGGCTGTGTTGTGGATTTGGACTCCTCATGGCTGCACCACCTGCTCCCGGGCATCATCTCTCCCTTGCAGAAACCTTGGGGCATGGAGACTTGAAGGTTGATGTTGTGCAGGGGTCCCAGGCATGATCTCAGTTGTCTCAGGGTCTCTGATCTCTATGCCCAGGACATCAACCAAATAGTGGTACCCGATCTATCCCATACCAGTGTTGTGAGTCAGGGACAGTTGCATACTTCACGCTAGGTTTCTACGCCCTCCAGTGTAAAATATGGGTCACGACCCTAACTTGCCTCCCTTGAGGTGGCGCTGGTGTGGGCATCGCAAGAGATGATAACAGATACTCTCTGTGAGCTGTAAAGCATCACACCCAGATAGAGGGTGAAAAGTCACCTCCCATGTGCCCTTTCAGTGGAGCCATCCAAGTATCCTATCTGAACTTAACCTCTACAAGTGTCTAGCTCATTCTTGCAGCCATTCAATGATTGGAAAGTCAGAGCAATTACACAACACCAGTCTTTTATTTGCCTGGAGGCTTCACCGGTATTTAATTTTGTTTAGACTCATCACATAATACTAACAAGGAGGTCCTCTTCACATTTTCTCATTTCAAAATGGGGCACTGAGTCCAAGTGCGGTCTCCATATCTTTCAGATACGTGCAACTTCTGTAAACGATTGGAACTCAGTGTACTAGGCGTAGTCTCTGTGTTTTGTTACGTTTCTATAATGCCTCAGCTCATTCAAGATTTTTCCTACAAAAGCTGTGTGTTGGGGATTTGGTTGCTCAGCAAACTACAAGATATATCTAGGTCCATCTTTAAGTCTACTGGGTCATCTGCTCAGCTAGCTGGTGAATTAAGGGAACAATAGTTGGAAGTGTGAATAAATTATTCCTAATGTACCTATGGTCTCCTGCCACTAAGATGTCACAGGGTCTATCTATTGTTGTGTATTTCTCAGGAAGTAGCAGCGATGATGAGGGAAGATGTCTTCCCATAAACAGAACCCACTCATCAGTTTCCAGCCAGAGATGGGAAAGAAGAGTGCGTGAGCGGCCACGCCTCAAGTTCTACCCTCACAGGGACCCTGCAGAAGGTATTGCGGATCTATGCTCATTAGGTTAATTCAGAATTAAGAATTTTGTGTCCCAGTTTTAACAGAAAACTATAAAAATGCTAAGCCACGTTCTTCTTTTATGCCTGCAAATTTAAGTATCTTCACGAAATTAGTACTGCTGTAACTATGAAGTCAAGATGCATTGAGAACTCAAAATATCGTTCACGTTGAATAGTAAACAATGTCCTGAGCTAATGCTCACATTAGCTGAGTGTTTACCTTTTGCTGAATAGATCCCTCCGGAATACAATGTCTTTAGATTTGGAAACATTGATACACCTTGTTGAGAACAGGTTGGGATTCACAAAGGAGTTGACAAGACGATGCACAACGTTCCCACAGCCCACCAAGCCAGTGCCCCCGATTCATAATACCTTACCTTCCTGTGATACGTTTGTTACAGTCATTGCAATGACAACAATGTTTTATTGATTAAAATGTGCACAGTTCAGGTGAAGGTTCACGTCTGCTGCGGTGACATTCTATAAGTTGGGCGAAGATCATAAGATTAGGTGTCACTGTGGGAGGATCCCAGGATATCAGCACACGGATGTCATAGCGACATGCTTCACAACAGCCAACAGTTGCAAATTTTTCCAAAGTCCATCAAGTGATGAGTGGATAATTACAGTCTGATATATACCCAGAGTGGACTGTCGTTCAGTCGTGAACGGGAATTGAACTTTGAAATATGCTGCAACATGAAAGGACATTGAAAAAATATCGTGCTTAGTAACACCAGGCAGACACAGAGAGACAAATAATGTGTGATTCCACTTACATGAGGTCCCTGCTACAGGCAGATTCACAGTAGAGAGACAAGTAGAGATAACAATGGTTGGAAGGAGGGAGAACGTAGAGTGATTTGTTAAAGGGAACTGAGGTGGATATGATGAAAAAGATTGGATCTAGATAGTGGTGACGAGTCTGTAGCGTTCTACATATAATCCATGCTTTAGACCTATATAGTCACAAATTATGAAAAGCAGCGTAAATAGCATTTCTTTCTCATCACTGTCAAAAAGTTAAGAAAATCCAATAATAGAGATGATGAAGAGAGGACAGCCTATATGAATTCATGGAAAACTGAAATGGTCTTGTAACATTTCAGGAAAAAGGATGACTGTGTTGTGTTTTAAAATGGGCAGAGAAATTCATGAAAATCTCTCACTGAAACACAACATGCATTTATTTGTCTACCGGTTTTAAGAGTATTTCAAATTAATTACATTCTATTTAGCTAGACACCAAAGGCCCCATGTCTCACTTCTTTCCTCGCCTCTCCTTGGCCTTGCTTCTTCCACCAAGGAGTTCAGCACGGCACATGTTCAGCTCATAGATATGAAAAACCCATAGCCACACAGTCTCTCTCACGTCCACATCAAGCTAATCTCCCTGAGTAGGTTTGAGTAGTATAACCGATGACACATTCACTCTGTGTTCACTCTTGTAGCTCTCCCCGTCATCCCAGAGGAAGATGAACTTCCTGATGATTGCAATGAGGACATCAAACCTATCACCGTAAGCTTGTTTTCCACCCTCTGAGACAGAAATCCCCTTTAATACACTGAGTCAAACGAAGATTGAAAATGTTAGCAAGTCCATTCCCAATAATACAGACAAATCTTCTGGCTGAGGAGAATGTTGAGTGTGAATTTGTTACCAACTGATACTTGTTTTGAATATGCCCTCAACGATGGCAGCATTAGTAACAGAATATATGGGAGTAATCTTTTCCCTATGCAGCATTTTTTGTTTGTTTGTTTGTTTGTTTTGGAATACAACTGTGTAACTGGCAACCCAATATGCCTGTGTGAGATACTTCCTGCAGCAAAAGTTCATGGCTTTTGACCTGAGTACTTTTGCTTGATTTCTTGTTTTGGGTTCCCTTGAGCCACCAGTGTTCCCATTGGTTTTCTATTGTCATTAAGGAAACCAAAGACCTGTGCAAACACAACCCACATGATTTGATCCTTGTCATATTTTCTATCATTTCAGGACACTCCAGTGGACACAGCCTGTGGTACGTATTCTAGAATTCCTCATTTGGTGACATAAAGTAGAGAACATGACAAAATAGGGGCTTTCTTGCTGTCTTTAATATGCTGAGACACTGTAATGTCAGCTCTTTGGTGGCCATGAGAACTGGGGATATGATGATAGAAACTGGCCTCTAGGTACTGAAGTGTTTTCTTCTGACTAATACAGTGTAACGCGGGTGGGCAGTAGTCCACTGTCCTTTTGATTCTTATTTCATTGGTGCTTTGTGCTGTCGAGCATGTTTTCAAAGGTCTGTTGGTCACTTATATGTCTTCTGTGTATAAATTTCTTTTTTTTCAGTGTTTTCCCCTTCTTCAATCGGGTCCTTTCCTTTTTTTCTTTATAATGAAGTTTTGGCGTGTCATACATATTTGGATATTAGCTCCTTTTCATAGATGAGGTTTCCAAGCGTTTTCTCCTATTCTGTGGGTGCTTTTCCATTGTGTTGATTCCTGAAGAGATTTCCCTTCTTCCATGGAGTGATATTGGCACCGTTCTTGAAAATCATTTGGTCATATATGTGTGTTTGAGAATTTAGTCTTCTGTTCCACAGAACAATGTGTCTGCCTTTATACCAGCAGCATACTGTTTTCTGTAGATTCCTGTAGCATTGCCATGTGTTTTGAAGCCAGAAAGTATGGAGCTTCTATCTTTGTTCTTCCTTCTCAAGATGCTTTTGGCTACAGGGGTTCTTTGTAGTTCCATAACCATTTTTTGATTTGTTTTTCCTGTCTCTGTAGAAATGGCATTGAGCTTTTCATAGGAGTTGCACTGACTCGCAGATCCCTTTGATTTGTATGGGAATGGTAACGATGCTAAGCCTTCCAAGCCAGGAACACAGTGCATCATTCAAATTTTGTGTCCTTTTTAACTGTTGCAGCAATTCTGTGTAGTTTTCACAGTACAAGTCATTCACCCTCTTACGGGTCTTTGCCACTAACTTCCTGCAGCTCTAATCCAGTGTTCAGGTGGATGAAGAGGGGATTCCTGAGGACAGCAAAGTGGCCCCTACTCAGACCATTACTCTGATTCCACCTAGCAGAGGGGTACCAGCCCTGCTGGTCTTCTCAGCTTGCAGTCGGGCCCCCTGCTGCGAATCCTTTAATAGCTGGTGGTCACCTTACTGTTTGAGTGTCCCCAGAGTCTGCAGAAGCACCTGGCACATTCACATGAGTCCTTGAATTCCTATGAGTGAATGATCACCTCAGATCTGTGAACAACTCTGCAGGAACAATCTGGGGAGGGGAGAAGACACCTTCCACATCTTTCAGTTCTTGCTTTGGCCAATCCGTTTGGGGAGCCAGTGGCCAGCGGTGCCACTTTCAATTTATTTCACTTGATCATTTATTAACTTAATGAATTAAAAGAAGATAAATATCGAGTTGTGCAGTCACAGGAGCCACACTCAAGTTTGTATATAACAGCTGCAATTGCAGGTTGATGAGTTTGGAGGGGAGAGCAATTGTGGGCCAGTGGGAACAAGAAGGTGATTCCTTCCACGTATCACTGATTGGAAGGTTGGCATCTCTGACCAATGCCTCGTTGAAGGGCTCTGACCTCACAGAGTCCCGGGATGGTCTGAGAACCTGCAGGGAAGATGAGGGTGATGCTCTGTGTCTTCTCATATCCTCAATTGGAGGAGGCCGAATGGGGGAGACAGACACTCTTTCTAATAAATGTATTGCTCATGTTTCTGTTTGCAAAGACTGGCCGGTGGAGAACTTCTCGGACTCTAGCAGTGAGGAAGAAGACTCTACGCATTACTACAAAGACTCGGGTTGGATCTAATGGGAGAGGGTCCCTGCGAGTGGTTAGGTGGTACTTGATGCTTGAAGACTGACGAAGGCACATATGGAATCAGAGACGAAAAGGAAATGTGTGGAAGTCTGATTTGTTCCTTTGCTATATGAATGATGTCTTAGAAAAAGGAATTGTGTCCGTGAGCTCTGAGTGTGCTGCGGCTGACATCAACATTTTCTGCTTTGCTATGTAAAAATTATCTTTCCCGCAGAACCAGCCAAATCTCAGAGCATGGTTTTTTTGTCATGTTTCATTTACAGCTGACATTCAGCATTATTTTATATTAGTTTCAGGTGAACTACATAGTGTGAAACCTTTATATAATTTATGATGTGATCACCCTGTTTTCACTAGTACCTGCCTGGCACTATACGTAGTTGTTAGAGCATTATTGAGTAGATTCCCTATGCTGTACTTCACACCCTCGTGACTGTTTTGTAATCAGCATTTTGTACATCTTAAAACTTTACCTGATTCACCCAGGCCCCAGCCCCCTCCCTTCTGGCAACCATCATTTTGTTCTCTGTACCTATCCATCTGTTTCCATTTTATTATTGTTTCTTGAGAGTCCACATACAAGTGAGATCACATGGTATTTGTCTTTCTCTGTTTGACCTATATTCCTTAGAATAATACCCTCTAAGTCCATCCATGTTGTCACAAATGGTAACATTTTTTTTCTGGCCGAGTTGTGTTCCATTTCATATATGTGCCACCTGTGGTTGTTTGTTGTTGTTGTTGACGATGTTTTTCTTGTTTTGATCCAGTTGTCTATTGAATGGGAACTACGTTGCTACCATATCGGGCCTGTTGTAAATAGAGCTGCAGTAGACATATGGGTGCATATGTCTTTGATATTCATGTTTTGGATTTCTTCCGATAAATACCCAGAAGGGGAATTGCTGGGTAATAAGCCAGTTCTGTTTTTATGTTTTGAGGAACCTCAGAATTGTTTTCCATAGCGCCTGCACCAGTTTCCCACCTCAGCTACAGCACAGCAGGATTCCCTTTTCTTCACATCCTGGCCACCATTTCCTGGTTGTTGAATCATTCTGTGCTGCAGCCATTCTGACAGGTGTGAGTTGATTTTACATTGTGATTTTGATTTGCAGTTTTTCTCATGATTCGTGACTTGGAGCATCTTTCATATGTCTATTATCCACCTGTATGTCTGTTAAGTGCTTTGTATAGCTGTTAAGTTCTTTGGCCCATTTCTTAATTGGATTCTTTGTTGTTTGGGTGTTGAGTTATATGAGCTCTTTATCTATTTGAATGATAATCTCTTATTGGATATTATGGTGACTATCTGCTGAAATTCAGTTGTTGTCTTTACATTTTGTGGATGGTTTCCTTTGCCATGCAAAAGTTTTTAATTTGATGGTCTCCGGTTTGTGTGTGTGTGTGTGTGTATGTGTGTGTGTGTGTGTGTGTGTTTGTGTTTATTTCCTTAGCCCAGGAGATATATGTTATTCAGAGCAATGTCAAAATCTTTACTGCTTATATTTTGTTCTACGAATTGATGGTTTCATTCTCATACATTTAAATCTAATTTATTTTTAGTTTATTCTTGTATATGGAGTAATAAGGTACGTATTTTTCTATACTGCATCTATGTGAGTATTGCATGTCATATATTATACATTATTATGCATACATAACATGTATTTTATATTTTCTATAGTACACATAGTATATTACAATGTATATGCATGTTCACATTTTCTATATATTTTATATGGTATGTATACATCTACTTATATAAGCACATATCCTAACATGTTATGTCTATTAAAATTGTATATTTTATGTCACATATATTATTTTTTAAAAGTAGCAACATAAAAAAAAATTAAAAAAAAAAAGTAGCAACATATACATTAGAAATAAGTAAATAAGTTAGCAATATAATAAGACAAGGATCCTGATCCAACTATTCAGTACAGGAATATCTGAGATCTATTTATTAATTTAATATAAATTTTAAAAATATATCATATAGGATATATTCTGTGTGTTATTCCTCATTTTTAATCCTCTTGTTTCCCGTCATTTAAAGTTAAATACTACCTGAATTTGTTTAGGCATATCATTGTTTTCTTCATATATAACCAATAGTTATTACATGTATTATGTATATAGTACGGGGACATTATCAATATGGTGACATACTCAATGCCTTTTTTATATTACTAGCTTTTTATGAAATGGCATTATTTTTAATTACCATATTTGATTTCACTCTGACTGCGACTTTTAAAATCCGTTATCCTATTGATGATCATTTGAGTTGTTTCGTGTTTATTTTAAAGAACAATATGGCAGGGACCTTGTATTGTAAATATCCCCAGGTAAACCTATGATCAAGTTACCCCGGAATATGTACAGTGATGAGTGGATGCACTGTGTTCTTATTTATAAATGTAAAGACTTTTAAAATAACGCAAATTGTTTTCCAAAGGGGTTGTACCAATCCACATTACCACCAGCACTGACTAGGAGTTATCAGGGCTCCACATTTTCAATAAAACTTGGTTTTCCCAGACTCTCAATATCTGCCATTCTGGTAAATACAAAAATTGAAAATTTTGCTTTAGTTTTATGTTTATCTAAGTATTAACAATATTAATGGCTTCTTATATGTTTCTGGCCAAAGTATATTCACTGTTGCTTTTTGAATATCATAAATATGTTTTTATATACTGCATCTATTTGAGTATTGTATGTTATAGATTATACATTATTATGCAAACATAAGATATATTTTTATATTATCTATAGTACACATAGTATATTACAATGTATATGCATGTTTATATTTCCTATATATGTTATATGGTATGTATACATATATTTACATGAGAACATATCCTAACATATAATGTCTATTATTATCATATATGTATATATGTATATGTAGCGTCAGGGGTAGGGGTAGGGTCAGGGAGAGGGGTAGGGTCAGGGAGAGGGGTAGGGTCAGGGTAGGGGTAGGGGTAGGGTCAGGGTCAGGGGTAGGGGTTGGGTCAGGGGTAGGGGTAGGGTCAGGGGTAGGGGTAGGGTCAGGGGTAGGGGTGGGTCAGGGGTAGGGGTAGGGTCAGGTGTAGGACTAGTGGTAGGGTCAGGGGTAGGGGTAGAATCAGGGGTAGGGGTAGGGTCAGGGATAGGGTTAGGGTCAGGGGTAGGGGTAGGGGTTGGGTCAGGGGTAGGGTTAGGGTCAGGGGTAGGGGTAGGTTCAGGGGTAGGGGTAGGGTCAGGGGTAGGGGTTGGATCAGGGGTAGTGTTAGGATCAGGGGTAGAGGTTGGGTCAGGGGTAGGGGTAGGGTCAGGGGTAGGGGTAGGGTCAGAGGTAGGGGTAAAGGTAGAGTCAGGGGTAGTGGTAGGGGTAAGGTCAGGGGTAGGGGTTGGATCAGGAGTAGGGATAGGGTTAGGGTCAGGGTTAGTGGTATGGCTAGGGTCAGGGGTAGGGGTAGGGAAAGGGGTAGGGTAAGATGAAGTGTTTGGGTCAGGGGTAGGGGTAGGGTTAGGGTCAGGGTAGAGGTTGGGTCAGGGGTAGGGGTAGGGTTTGGGTCAGGGGTAGGGGTAGGGGTAAATTCAGTGGTAGGGGTAGGGGTAAGGTCAGGGTTAGGGGTACAGGTAGGGTCAGGGGTAGGGTTTGGGTCAGGGGTAGGGGTAGGTGTAGGTTCAGGGGTAGGGTTAAAGTTAGAGTCAGGGGTAGGGATAGTGTCAGGTAAGGTCAGGGTTAAGAATCGGGTTACAGTCAGGGGTAGGTGTAGGGGTAGTTTCAGGGATAAGAGAAGGGGTAGGTGTAGTGGTTGGGTCAGGGTTAGGGGTAGGGTCAGGGGTATGGCTAGGTGTAGGGTCAGTGGTAGTGGTAGGGTCAGGGGTAGCGATAGGGTCAGGAGTGGGGTAGGTTCAGGGGTCGGGGTAAGGGTAGGGTCAGGGCTAGGTGTTGGGCCAGAGGTAGCGGTAGGTGTAGGTTCAGGTTTAGGGGTTGGGTCAGGGGTAGGGTTAGGGGTATGGTCAGGGGTAGTGGGAGGGGTTGGGTCAGGTATAAGTGTAGGGTCAGGGGAAGCGGAAAGGGTAGGGTCAAGGACAGGGGTTTGGTCAGGCGTAGAGATAGGGTCAGGGGTAGGGGTAGAGTTAGAGTCTGTGGTAGGGGTAGGGTCAGGGATAGGTGTAGGGTTAGGGTCAGGTGCAGGGGTAGGGTCAGAGGTAGGGGTAGGGGTAGGGTCAGGTGTAGGGGTAGGATCAAGGGTACAGATAGGGTCAGGGGTAGAGGATGGGTCAAGTGTACGGGTAAGGGTAGGGTCAGGGTTAGGGTTTTCGTCAGGGGTAGGGGTAGGGTCAGGGGTAGGGGTAGGGGTAGGGGAATGATCAGGGGTAGGTATAGGGGTAGGGTCAGAAGTAGGGGTAGGGGTAAGTCTGGGGTAGGGGTTGGGTCAGGAGTAGTGTGAAGTGTATCGTCAGGGTAGGGGTAGGTTCAGGGGTAGGAGAAGGGATAGGGTCAGGGGAATGGGCAGGGTCAGGTGTAGGGGTAGGGTCAGGGGTAGGGGTAGGGTTTGTGGTAGGGGTAGGGTAAGGGCTAGTGGTAGGGTTAGAGGTAGGGGTAGGGTTAGAGTCAGAGGTAGGGGTAGGGCTAGTTGTAGTGTTAGGGGTAGGTTCAGGTGTAGGAGTAGGCTCAAGGGTATGGATAGGGTCTAGGGTAGGGGATGGGTGGATATGGGTAAGGGTAGGGTCAGGGGTAGGTTTGGGTCAGGAGTAGGGGTAGGGTCAGGGCTATGGGTAGGGTAATGGTGACGGGTAGGTGTAGGGGTAGGATCAGGGGTAGGAATAGGGATTGGTTCAGGGGTAGGGGAAGGGTCAAGGATTAGGGGTAAGGGTATGGTCAAGGGTAGGGGTTTGGTCAGGGATAGGGGTAGGGGTAGGGTCAAGGGGACGGGTAGGGTTAGAATCAGGGTTAGGGGTTTCGTCAGGTGTGGGTTAGTGTTTGGGTCAGGGGTAGGGGTAGGGGTTCAGTCAGGGGTAGGGGTAGGGGTAGGGTCAGGTGTAGGGGTAGGGTTAGGTTCAGGGGTAAGTGTTGGCTCAGGTGTAGGGATAGGGGTAGGGTCAGGTAGGGGTAGGGGTAGGGTCAGGGGTAGGGTTTGGGTCAGGTTTAGGGCTAGAGTTAGGGTCAGGTGTAGCGGTTGGGTCAGGGGTAGGGGTTGGGTCAGGGGTAGGGGTAGGGTCAGGGTAGAGGTAGGGGTAGGGTCAGGGGTACGGTTAGGGGTAGGGTCAGAGTATAGGTAGGGGTAGAGTAGGGATAGGGGTAGTAGTAGGGTCAGGGTTAGAAGTAGGGTCAGGGGTAGGGTCTGGCCAGGGTAAGTGTTGGGTCAGGGGTAGGAATAGGGTAGGTTCAGGGGTAGGGTTTGGGTCAGTTGTAAGGTAGGCGTAGGGTCAGGGGTAAGGGTAGGGGTAGGGTTAGGATCGGGGGAGGGGTAGGAATAGGTGCAGTGGTAGGGGTAGGGTCAGGGGTAGGGGTAGGGGTAGGGTCCGGGGTAGGGGTAGAATTAGGATCAGGGGTACGGGTTGGTTCAGGAGTAAGGACACCGAGGTGCCAAGGACCAGCACTGCCTTGGCTGGAGAAAGCCGCCCGAGGACGTTTGGAGGCCGGCGCCGGCAGGCACCCCTGGGCTTGGGCTTTGGGGGCAGCGTAGTGGGCGCGGCGAAGGGCTGCCGATTGACCGCTTGCGCTTGCGGGGGGGAAAAATGAGGATTTAGAAGGGGCTGTGGGGCGCAGACCGGGCCGAGGCGCCTGGCGTGAGGCCGGGACTGCGAGGCTGTAGGTCCAGGCGGCGGCCCCGACCCCATCCTCCCACTACCCACCCCCCCCACCACGCCCAGCCCCGCTGGCCAGGGGTCCTGCGGCAGGTTTGGCGGCTGCAGAGGGTCCAGGAGCGTGGCGGCCACAAAAGGAGTGGCGGGCAAAAGCCTAGAGCACCTGGTATTCCCAGGCGGTCTCCCATCCAAGTACTAACCAGGCTCGACCCTGCTTGACTGCGAGATCGGGCGCGTGCAGGGTGGTATGGCCGTAGATGCTGGGACCGGGCTCCTGGCGCCCCAAGAGCAGCCGCCCAGCCTGCCTGGTGAGCGCGCGCCAGGTTGTTGGGCAGCGCCGGCGGCGAGCCTCTCCCCTCTTTCCGCTGGCCGGCTCCAGCAGCGCCGCGCCTCCCGCCTGCTCTTCACCTCCACAGGACGTAGTGGGCGTGGGCAGCCGGTGACTCCTTACCCACAGCGAGGCCCCTTTGCGCTACCCATTGGTCTACTCAGCCTCTTCCACTACCCTGGCAGTGACAGAAGCCAGAATGACAGGGGTTGGGAGTTGGGGGGGGCGGGAAGGAGGGACGCACATGCTGAATCACGGACTGGGACAGACGCACGGATGCTGTGTTGAAGTGGCAGCTCCCCCACTGGAGTGCTGTCGCGCCCAGGACTGGACTCCGTTAAGCAGACAGTGCCCGGGGAGTGGGCAGTCACCGTGGGACCCCCGGGCAGGCCTCCAGGGTCTGCGGAGTGTCGGTGGGGTCCGAGCCACGCCCGGGGTCCCGCACGCGGGAGGAGAGGCTCAGGCCCAGGCACCCTCCTCCTGTGGGTTGTGTACCTGCCTGCCGGCCTGCCTGCTTTTCCCCTGTGGTGCTCTGTCCTGGAGCCCCGGGGCGTGGGCCACGCGCACACGCAAGACTAGCGCTCTCTCATTCCACTGGTTTGTCCGGGCTCTTTTTTGGCTGTGCGCCTGGGGCCCCCGCGGCCTGCAAGGGGGAACCAAGAGCGCAGGGCTCACGAGAAAGAAGGAAGGGCGCTGGGGGAGGGGCCGCGGTGCCTGCTGGCAGAGACGGACGCCTCCGGTGGGGTGGGGCGGCTGGGCGTCCCCTTGGCCCGAGGTCCGGGGACAACTGGGGCCTCTGTCTCCGGGCCCTAGTGCAGGCAGTAAGATTGTCACCCCTGTGACAAGGACCCCGAGGTGCCAAAGACCGGCACTGCCTTGGCTGGAGAAAGCCGCCCGAGGCCATTTGGAGGCCGGCGCTGGCAGGCAGCCTTGGGCTTGGGCTTTGGGGGCGGCGAAGTGGGCGCGGTGAAGGGCTGCCAGTTGACCGCTTGTGCTTGCGGGGAAAAATGAGGATTTAGAAGGGGCTGTGGGGGGCAGACAGGGCCGAGGCGCCTGGCCTGAGGCCGGGACTGCGAGGCTGTAGGTCCAGGCGGCGGCCCCGACCCCATCCTCCCACTACCCCCCCCCACCACGCCCAGCCCCGCTGGCCAGGGGTCCTGCGGCAGGTTTGGCGGCTGCAGAGGGTCCAGGAGCGTGGCGGCCACAAAAGGAGTGGCGGGTAAAAGCCTAGAGCACCCGGTATTCCCAGGCGGTCTCCCATCCAAGTACTAACCAGGCTCGACCCTGCTTCACTGCGAAATCGGGCGCGTGCAGGGTGGTATGGCCGTAGACGCTGGGACCGGGCTCCTGGCGCCCCAAGAGCAGCCGCCCAGCCTGCGTGGTGAGCGCGCGCCAGGTTGTTGGGCAGCGCCGGCGGCGAGCCTCTCCCCTCTTTCCGCTGGCCGGCTCCAGCAGCGCCGCGCCTCCCGCCTGCTCTCCGCCTACACAGGACGTAGTGGGCGTGGGCAGCTGGTGACTCCTTACCCACAGCGAGGCCCCTTTGCGCTACCCATTGGTCTACTCAGCCTCTTCCACTACCCTGGCAGTGACAGAAGCCAGAATGACAGGGGTTGGGAGTTGGGGGGGGCGGGAAGGAGGGACGCACATGCTGAATCACGGACTGGGACAGACGCACGGATGCTGTGTTGAAGTGGCAGCTCCCCCACTGGAGTGCTGTCGCGCCCAGGACTGGACTCCGTTAAGCAGACAGTGCCCGGGGAGTGGGCAGTCACCGTGGGACCCCCGGGCAGGCCTCCAGGGTCTGCGGAGTGTCGGTGGGGTCCGAGCCACGCCCGGGGTCCCGCACGCGGGAGGAGAGGCTCAGGCCCAGGCACCCTCCTCCTGTGGGTTGTGTACCTGCCTGCCGGCCTGCCTGCTTTTCCCCTGTGGTGCTCTGTCCTGGAGCCCCGGGGCGCGGGCCACGCGCACACGCAAGACTAGCGCTCTCTCATTCCACTGGTTTGTCCGGGCTCTTTTTTGGCTGTGCGCCTGGGGCCCCCGCGGCCTGCAAGGGGGAACCAAGAGCGCAGGGCTCACGAGAAAGAAGGAAGGGCGCTGGGGGAGGGGCCGCGGTGCCTGCTGGCAGAGACGGACGCCTCCGGTGGGGTGGGGCGGCTGGGCGTCCCCTTGGCCCGAGGTCCGGGGACAACTGGGGCCTCTGTCTCCGGGCCCTAGTGCAGGCAGTAAGATTGTCACCCCTGTGACAAGGACCCCGAGGTGCCAAAGACCGGCACTGCCTTGGCTGGAGAAAGCCGCCCGAGGCCATTTGGAGGCCGGCGCCGGCAGGCAGCCTTGGGCTTGGGCTTTGGGGGCGGCGAAGTGGGCGCGGTGAAGGGCTGCCAGTTGACCGCTTGTGCTTGCGGGGAAAAATGAGGATTTAGAAGGGGCTGTGGGGGGCAGACAGGGCCGAGGCGCCTGGCCTGAGGCCGGGACTGCGAGGCTGTAGGTCCAGGCGGCGGCCCCGACCCCATCCTCCCACTACCCCCCCCCACCACGCCCAGCCCCGCTGGCCAGGGGTCCTGCGGCAGGTTTGGCGGCTGCAGAGGGTCCAGGAGCGTGGCGGCCACAAAAGGAGTGGCGGGTAAAAGCCTAGAGCACCCGGTATTCCCAGGCGGTCTCCCATCCAAGTACTAACCAGGCTCGACCCTGCTTCACTGCGAAATCGGGCGCGTGCAGGGTGGTATGGCCATAGACGCTGGGACCGGGCTCCTGGCGCCCCAAGAGCAGCCGCCCAGCCTGCGTGGTGAGCGCGCGCCAGGTTGTTGGGCAGCGCCGGCGGCGAGCCTCTCCCCTCTTTCCGCTGGCCGGCTCCAGCAGCGCCGCGCCTCCCGCCTGCTCTCCGCCTACACAGGACGTAGTGGGCGTGGGCAGCTGGTGACTCCTTACCCACAGCGAGGCCCCTTTGCGCTACCCATTGGTCTACTCAGCCTCTTCCACTACCCTGGCAGTGACAGAAGCCAGAATGACAGGGGTTGGGAGTTGGGGGGGGCGGGAAGGAGGGACGCACATGCTGAATCACGGACTGGGACAGACGCACGGATGCTGTGTTGAAGTGGCAGCTCCCCCACTGGAGTGCTGTCGCGCCCAGGACTGGACTCCGTTAAGCAGACAGTGCCCGGGGAGTGGGCAGTCACCGTGGGACCCCCGGGCAGGCCTCCAGGGTCTGCGGAGTGTCGGTGGGGTCCGAGCCACGCCCGGGGTCCCGCACGCGGGAGGAGAGGCTCAGGCCCAGGCACCCTCCTCCTGTGGGTTGTGTACCTGCCTGCCGGCCTGCCTGCTTTTCCCCTGTGGTGCTCTGTCCTGGAGCCCCGGGGCGCGGGCCACGCGCACACGCAAGACTAGCGCTCTCTCATTCCACTGGTTTGTCCGGGCTCTTTTTTGGCTGTGCGCCTGGGGCCCCCGCGGCCTGCAAGGGGGAACCAAGAGCGCAGGGCTCACGAGAAAGAAGGAAGGGCGCTGGGGGAGGGGCCGCGGTGCCTGCTGGCAGAGACGGACGCCTCCGGTGGGGTGGGGCGGCTGGGCGTCCCCTTGGCCCGAGGTCCGGGGACAACTGGGGCCTCTGTCTCCGGGCCCTAGTGCAGGCAGTAAGATTGTCACCCCTGTGACAAGGACCCCGAGGTGCCAAAGACCGGCACTGCCTTGGCTGGAGAAAGCCGCCCGAGGCCATTTGGAGGCCGGCGCCGGCAGGCAGCCTTGGGCTTGGGCTTTGGGGGCGGCGAAGTGGGCGCGGTGAAGGGCTGCCAGTTGACCGCTTGTGCTTGCGGGGAAAAATGAGGATTTAGAAGGGGCTGTGGGGGGCAGACAGGGCCGAGGCGCCTGGCCTGAGGCCGGGACTGCGAGGCTGTAGGTCCAGGCGGCGGCCCCGACCCCATCCTCCCACTACCCCCCCCCACCACGCCCAGCCCCGCTGGCCAGGGGTCCTGCGGCAGGTTTGGCGGCTGCAGAGGGTCCAGGAGCGTGGCGGCCACAAAAGGAGTGGCGGGTAAAAGCCTAGAGCACCCGGTATTCCCAGGCGGTCTCCCATCCAAGTACTAACCAGGCTCGACCCTGCTTCACTGCGAAATCGGGCGCGTGCAGGGTGGTATGGCCGTAGACGCTGGGACCGGGCTCCTGGCGCCCCAAGAGCAGCCGCCCAGCCTGCGTGGTGAGCGCGCGCCAGGTTGTTGGGCAGCGCCGGCGGCGAGCCTCTCCCCTCTTTCCGCTGGCCGGCTCCAGCAGCGCCGCGCCTCCCGCCTGCTCTCCGCCTACACAGGACGTAGTGGGCGTGGGCAGCTGGTGACTCCTTACCCACAGCGAGGCCCCTTTGCGCTACCCATTGGTCTACTCAGCCTCTTCCACTACCCTGGCAGTGACAGAAGCCAGAATGACAGGGGTTGGGAGTTGGGGGGGGGCGGGAAGGAGGGACGCACATGCTGAATCACGGACTGGGACAGACGCACGGAGGCTGTGTTGAAGTGGCAGCTCCCCCACTGGAGTGCTGTCGCGCCCAGGACTGGACTCCGTTAAGCAGACAGTGCCCGGGGAGTGGGCAGTCACCGTGGGACCCCCGGGCAGGCCTCCAGGGTCTGCGGAGTGTCGGTGGGGTCCGAGCCACGCCCGGGGTCCCGCACGCGGGAGGAGAGGCTCAGGCCCAGGCACCCTCCTCCTGTGGGTTGTGTACCTGCCTGCCGGCCTGCCTGCTTTTCCCCTGTGGTGCTCTGTCCTGGAGCCCCGGGGCGCGGGCCACGCGCACACGCAAGACTAGCGCTCTCTCATTCCACTGGTTTGTCCGGGCTCTTTTTTGGCTGTGCGCCTGGGGCCCCCGCGGCCTGCAAGGGGGAACCAAGAGCGCAGGGCTCACGAGAAAGAAGGAAGGGCGCTGGGGGAGGGGCCGCGGTGCCTGCTGGCAGAGACGGACGCCTCCGGTGGGGTGGGGCGGCTGGGCGTCCCCTTGGCCCGAGGTCCGGGGACAACTGGGGCCTCTGTCTCCGGGCCCTAGTGCAGGCAGTAAGATTGTCACCCCTGTGACAAGGACCCCGAGGTGCCAAAGACCGGCACTGCCTTGGCTGGAGAAAGCCGCCCGAGGCCATTTGGAGGCCGGCGCCGGCAGGCAGCCTTGGGCTTGGGCTTTGGGGGCGGCGAAGTGGGCGCGGTGAAGGGCTGCCAGTTGACCGCTTGTGCTTGCGGGGAAAAATGAGGATTTAGAAGGGGCTGTGGGGGGCAGACAGGGCCGAGGCGCCTGGCCTGAGGCCGGGACTGCGAGGCTGTAGGTCCGGCGGCGGCCCCGACCCCATCCTCCCACTACCCCCCCCCACCACGCCCAGCCCCGCTGGCCAGGGGTCCTGCGGCAGGTTTGGCGGCTGCAGAGGGTCCAGGAGCGTGGCGGCCACAAAAGGAGTGGCGGGTAAAAGCCTAGAGCACCCGGTATTCCCAGGCGGTCTCCCATCCAAGTACTAACCAGGCTCGACCCTGCTTGACTGCGAAATCGGGCGCGTGCAGGGTGGTATGGCCGTAGACGCTGGGACCGGGCTCCTGGCGCCCCAAGAGCAGCCGCCCAGCCTGCGTGGTGAGCGCGCGCCAGGTTGTTGGGCAGCGCCGGCGGCGAGCCTCTCCCCTCTTTCCGCTGGCCGGCTCCAGCAGCGCCGCGCCTCCCGCCTGCTCTCCGCCTACACAGGACGTAGTGGGCGTGGGCAGCTGGTGACTCCTTACCCACAGCGAGGCCCCTTTGCGCTACCCATTGGTCTACTCAGCCTCTTCCACTACCCTGGCAGTGACAGAAGCCAGAATGACAGGGGTTGGGAATTGGGGGGGGGGAAGGAGGGACGCACAGGCTGAATCACGGACTGGGACAGACGCACGGAGCCTGTGTTGAAGTGGCAGCTCCCCCACCGGAGTGCTGTCGCGCCCAGGACTGGACTCCGTTAAGCAGACAGTGCCCGGGGAGTGGGCAGTCACCGTGGGACCCCCGGGCAGGCCTCCAGGGTCTGCGGAGTGCCGGTGGGGTCCGAGCCACGCCCGGGGTCCCGCACGCGGGAG
Source organism: Rhinolophus hipposideros (assembly GCF_964194185.1). Taxonomy (NCBI): domain Eukaryota; kingdom Metazoa; phylum Chordata; class Mammalia; order Chiroptera; family Rhinolophidae; genus Rhinolophus; species Rhinolophus hipposideros. The sequence goes on from NC_138060.1 coordinate 56,382, forward strand.
GAGAGGCTCAGGCCCAGGCACCCTCCTCCTGTGGGTTGTGTACCTGCCTGCCGGCCTGCCTGCTTTTCCCCTGTGTTGCTCTGTCCTGGAGCCCCGGGGCGCGGGCCACGCGCACACGCAAGAGTAGCGCTCTCTCATTCCACTGGTTTGTCCGGGCTCTTTTTTGGCTGTGCGCCTGGGGCCCCCGCGGCCTGCAAGGGGGAACCAAGAGCGCAGGGCTCACGAGAAAGAAGGAAGGGCGCTGGGGGAGGGGCCGCGGTGCCTGCTGGCAGAGACAGACGCCTCCGGTGGGGTGGGGCGGCTGGGCGTCCCCTTGGCCCGCGGTCCGGGGACAACTGGGGCCTCTGTCTCCGGGCCCTAGTGCAGGCAGTAAGATTGTCACCCCTGTGACAAGGACCCCGAGGTGCCAAGGACCGGCACTGCCTTGGCTGGAGAAAGCCGCCCGAGGCCGTTTGGAGGCCGGCGCCGGCAGGCAGCCTTGGGCTTGGGCTTTGGGGGCGGCGAAGTGAGCGCGGTGAAGGGCTGCCAGTTGACCGCTTGTGCTTGCGGGGGGGAAAAATGAGGATTTAGAAGGGGCTGTGGGGGGCAGACAGGGCCGAGGCGCCTGGCGTGAGGCCGGGACTGCGAGGCTGTAGGTCCAGGCGGCGGCCCCGACCCCATCCTCCCACTACCCACCCCCCCCAACACGCCCAGCCCCGCTGGCCAGGGGTCCTGCGGCAGGTTTGGTGGCTGCAGAGGGTCCAGGAGCGTGGCGGCCACAAAAGGAGTGGCGGGCAAAAGCCTAGAGCACCCGGTATTCCCAGGCGGTCTCCCATCCAAGTACTAACCAGGCTCGACCCTGCTTGACTGCGAGATCGGGCGCGTGCAGGGTGGTATGGCCGTAGACGCTGGGACCGGGCTCCTGGCGCCCCAAGAGCAGCCGCCCAGCCTGCCTGGTGAGCGCGCGCCAGGTTGTTGGGCAGCGCCGGCGGCGAGCCTCTCCCCTCTTTCCGCTGGCCGGCCTCAGCAGCGCCGCGCCTCCAGCCTGCTCTCCGCCTCCACAGGACGTAGTGGGGGTGGGCAGCCGGTGACTCCTTACCCACAGCGAGGCCCCTTTGCGCTACCCATTGGTCTACTCAGCCTCTTCCACTACCCTGGCAGTGACAGAAGCCAGAATGACAGGGGTTGGGAGTTGGGGGGGGGGGAAGGAGGGACGCACAGGCTGAATCACGGACTGGGACAGACGCACGGAGGCTGTGTTGAAGTGGCAGCTCCCCCACTGGAGTGCTGTCGCGCCCAGGACTGGACTCCGTTAAGCAGACAGTGCCCGGGGAGTGGGCAGTCACCGTGGGACCCCCGGGCAGGCCTGCAGGGTCTGCGGAGTGTCGGTGGGGTCCGAGCCACGCCCGGGGTCCCGCACGCGGGAGGAGAGGCTCAGGCCCAGGCACCCTCCTCCTGTGGGTTGTGTACCTGCCTGCCGGCCTGCCTGCTTTTCCCCTGTGGTGCTCTGTCCTGGAGCCCCGGGGCGCGGGCCACGCGCACACGCAAGAGTAGCGCTCTCTCATTCCACTGGTTTGTCCGGACTCTTTTTTGGCTGTGCGCCTGGGGCCCCCGCGGCCTGCAAGGGGGAACCAAGAGCGCAGGGCTCACGAGAAAGAAGGAAGGGCGCTGGGGGAGGGGCCGCGGTGCCTGCTGGCAGAGACTGACGCCTCCGGTGGGGTGGGGCGGCTGGGCGTCCCCTTGGCCCGCGGTCCGGGGACAACTGGGGCCTCTGTCTCCGGGCCCTAGTGCAGGCAGTAAGATTGTCACCCCTGTGACAAGGACCCCGAGGTGCCAAAGACCGGCACTGCCTTGGCTGGAGAAAGCCGCCCGAGGCCATTTGGAGGCCGGCGCCGGCAGGCAGCCTTGGGCTTGGGCTTTGGGGGCGGCGAAGTGGGCGCGGTGAAGGGCTGCCAGTTGACCGCTTGTGCTTGCGGGGGGGAAAAATGAGGATTTAGAAGGGGCTGTGGGGGGCAGACAGGGCCGAGGCGCCTGGCGTGAGGCCGGGACTGCGAGGCTGTAGGTCCAGGCGGCGGCCCCGACCCCATCCTCCCACTACCCACCCCCCCCAACACGCCCAGCCCCGCTGGCCAGGGGTCCTGCGGCAGGTTTGGTGGCTGCAGAGGGTCCAGGAGCGTGGCGGCCACAAAAGGAGTGGCGGGCAAAATCCTAGAGCACCCGGTATTCCCAGGCGGTCTCCCATCCAAGTACTAACCAGGCTCGACCCTGCTTGACTGCGAGATCGGGCGCGTGCAGGGTGGTATGGCCCTAGACGCTGGGACCGGGCTCCTGGCGCCCCAAGAGCAGCCGCCCAGCCTGCATGGTGAGCGCGCGCCAGGTTGTTGGGCAGCGCCGGCAGCGAGCCTCTCCCCTCTTTCCGCTGGCCGGCTCCAGCAGCCCCGCGCCTCCAGCCTGCTCTCCGCCTCCACAGGACGTAGTAGGCGTGGGCAGCGGGTGACTCCTCACCAACAGCGAGGTCCCTTTGCGCTACCCATTGGTCTACTCAGCCTCTTCCACTACCCTGGCAGTGACAGAAGCCAGAATGACAGGGGTTGGGAGTTGGGGGGGGGCGGAAGGAGGGACGCACAGGCTGGGTCATGGACTGGAACAGACCCATGGAGGCTGAGCTGTGCTGTGCTGAGCTGAGCTGAGGTGTGCTGTGCTAAGCTGTGCTGAGCTGAGCTGTGCAGTGCTGTGCTGAGCTATCCTGTGCTGTGCTGAGCTGTGCTGACCTGAGCTGAGCTGAGCTGAGCTGTGCTGAGCTGAGCTGTGCTGAGCTGACTGTTCTGTGCTGAGCTATGCTGTGCTGAGCTGTGCTGAGCTGAGCTGAGCTGAGCTGAGCTGAGCTGTGCTGAGCTGAGCTGAGCTGAGCTGATCTGAGCTGTGCTCTGCTAAGCTGTGCTGTGCTGAGCTGAGCTGAGCTGATCTGTGCTGTGCTGAGCTGAACTGAGCTGTGCTGAGCTGAGCTGTGCTGAGCTGTGCTGAGCTGACCTGTGCTGAGTTGAGCTGAGCTGAGCTGAGCTGTGCTGTGCTGTGCTGAGCTGAACTGAGCTGTGCTGAGCTGAGCTGTGCTGTGCTGAGCTGAGCTGAGCTGAGCTGTGCTGAGCTGAGCTGAGCTGTGCTGTGCTGTGCTGAGCTGAACTGAGCTGTGCTAAGCTGTGCTGTGCTGAGCTGAGCTGAGCTGAGCTGAGCTGAGCTGTGCTGTGCTGTGCTGAGCTGTCCTATGCTGTGCTGAGCTGAGCTGGGCTGAGCTGAGCTGTGCTGAGCTGAGCTGTGCTGAGCTGGCTGTCCTGTGCTGAGCTATGCTGTGCTGAGCTGTGCTGAGCTGAGCTGAGCTGAGCTGAGCTGAGCTGTGCTGAGCTGTGCTGAGCTGAGCTGAGCTGACCTGATCTGAGCTGTGCTGTGCTGAGCTCTGCTGAGCTGAGCTGAGCTGATCTGTGCTGTGCTGAGCTGAACTGAGCTGTGCTGAGCTGAGATGTGCTGAGCTGTGCTGAGCTGAGCTGTGCTGAGCTGAGCTGAGCTGAGCTAAGCTGTGCTGTGCTGTGCTGAGCTGAACTGAGCTGTGCTGAGCTGAGCTGAGCTGTGCTGTGCTGAGCTGAGCTGAGCTGTGCTGAGCTGAGCTGAGCTGTGCTGTGCTGTGCTGAGCTGAACTGAGCTGTGCTGAGCTGAGCTGTGCTGTGCTGAGCTGAGCTGAGCTGAGCTGTGCTGAGCTGAGCTGAGCTGTGCTGTGCTGTGCTGAGCTGAACTGAGCTGTGCTAAGCTGAGCTGTGCTTAGCTGAGCTGAGCTGAGCTGAGCTGTGCTGTGCTGTGCTGAGCTGTCCTATGCTGTGCTGAGCTGAGCTGAGCTGAGCTGAGCTGTGCTGAGCTGAGCTGTGCTGAGCTGGCTGTCCTGTGCTGAGCTATGCTGTGCTGAGCTGAGCTGAGCTGAGCTGAGCTGAGCTGAGCTGAGCTGAGCTGAGCTGTGCTGAGCTGTGCTGAGCTGTGCTGAGCTGAGCTGAGCTGAGCTGATCTGAGCTGTGCTGTGCTGAGCTGTGCTGAGCTGAGCTGAGCTGATCTGTGCTGTGCTGAGCTGAACTGAGCTGTGCTGAGCTGAGCTGTGCTGAGCTGTGCTGAGCTGAGCTGTGCTGAGCTGAGCTGAGCTGAGCTAAGCTGTGCTGTGCTGTGCTGAGCTGAACTGAGCTGTGCTGAGCTGAGCTGTGCTGTGCTGAGCTGAGCTGAGCTGTGCTGAGCTGAGCTGAGCTGTGCTGTGCTGTGCTGAGCTGAACTGAGCTGTGCTAAGCTGAGCTGTGCTGAGCTGAGCTGAGCTGTGCTGTGCTGTGCTGAGCTGTCCTATGCTGTGCTGAGCTGAGCTGAGCAGAGCTGTGCTGAACTGAGCTGTGCAGAGCTGAGCTGAGCTGAGCTGTGCTGTTCTGAGCTGAGCTGAGCTGTGCTGAACTGAGCTGTGCAGAGCTGAGCTGTGCTGAGCTGTGCTGTGCTGAGCTGTGCTGAGCTGTGCTGAGCTGACCTGAGCTGGGCTGTGCTGTGCTGTGCTGAGCTGTGCTGTGCTGTGCTGTGCTGAGCTGAGCTGAGCTGTGGTGAGCTGAGCTGAGCTGAGCTGAGCTGTGCTGTGCTGTGCTGAGCTGTCCTGTGCTGAGCTGAGCTGACCTGAGGTGAGGTGAGGTGAGGTGAGCTGAGCTGAGCTGTCTTCTCAGCACAGCTCAGAACAGCACAGCTCAGTTCAGCTCAGCTCAGCACAGCACAGCTCAGCTCAGCTCAGCACAGTTCAGCTCAGCTCAGCTGAGCACAGCACAGGACAGCTCCGCTCAGCTCAGCTCAGCACAGCTCATCTCAGCACAGCTCAGCACACCTCAGCACAGCACAGCTCAGTTCACCACAGCTCAGCTCAGCTCAGCACAGCTCAACACAGCTCAGATCAGCTCAGCTCAGCACAGCACAGCTCAGCACAGCTTAGCAAGCTCAGCACAGCACAAGACACCTCAGCTCAGGTCAGCACAGCTCAGCACAGCACAGCTAAGCTCAGCTCAGCTCAGCTCAGCTCAGCTCAGCTCAGCTCAGCTCAGCACAGCTCAGCACAGCACAGCACAGCTCAGCTCAGCACAGCACAGCTCAGCTCAGCTCAGCTCACCTCAGCTCAGCTCCGCACAGCTCAGCACAACACAGGACAGCTCCGCTCAGCTCAGCTAAGCACAGCTCAGCACAGCTCATCTCAGAAGAGCTCAGCACAGCTCAGCACAGCACAGCTCAGCTCAGCTCAGCACAGCACAGCTCAACCCAGCACAGCTCAGCACAGCACAGCTCAGCACAGCACAGCACAGCTCAGCTCAGCTCCGCTGAGCTCAGCACAGCTCAGCACAGCTAAGCTCAGCTCAGCTCAACACAGCACAGGACAGCTCCGCTCAGCTCAGCTCAGCACAGCTCAGCACAGCTCAACTCAGCTCAGCACAGCATAGCTTAGCTCAGCACAGCACAACTCAGCTCAGCTCAGCTTAGCTCACCAGAGCTCAGCACAGCTCAGCACAGGACAGCGCAGCACAGCTCAGCTCAGCACAGCTCAGCTCAGCTCAGCTCAGCACAGCACAGCTCAGCACAGCTCAGCTCAGCTCAGCACAGCACAGCACAGCTCAGCTCAGCTCAGCTCAGCTCAGCTCAGCTCACCACAGCTCAGCTCAGCTCACCTCAGCTCAGGTCAGCACAGTTCAGCACAGCTAAATTCAGTTCGGCAGAGCAGAGCACAGCACAGCTCAGCCCAGCTCAGCACAGCACAACACAGCTCTGCTCAGCTCAACTCAGCTCACAGCAGCTCAGCTCACCTCACCACAGCTCAGCTCACCTCAGCACAGCACAGCTAAGCTCAGCTCAGCACAGCTCAGCACAGCTCAGCTCAGCTCAGCTAAGCTCAGCACATCACAGCACAGGACAGGTCTGCTCAGCTCATCTCAGCTCAGCTGAGCACAGCTCAGCTCAGCTCAGCTCAGCACAGCCCAGCTCAGCTCAGCTCAGCTCAGCTCTGCTCAGCTCACCACAGCTCAGCTCAACTCAGCACAGCACAACTCACCACAGCTCAGCACAGCACAGCTCAGCTCAGCTCAGCTCAGGTCAGCACAGCTCAGCCCACCTCAGTACAGCACAGCACAGCTCTGCTCAGCTCAGGTCAGCTCACCACAGCTCAGCTCAGCTCACCACAGCTCAGCTCAGCTCAGCACAGCTCAGCTCAGCTCAGCTCAGCACAGCTCAGCTCAGCTCAGCACAGCTCAGCTCAGCTCAGCACAGCAGAGCTCAGCTCAGCTCAGCTCAGCTGAGCTCAGCTTAGCTCAGCTCAGCTCACCACAGCACAGTACAGGACAGCTCCGCTCAGCTCAGCTCAGCACAGCTCACCACAGCTCAGCTCAGCACAGCACAGCTCAACCCAGCACAGCACAGCACAGCTCAGCTCAGCTGAGCTCAGCTCAGCTCAGCTCAGCACAGCACAGCTCAGCTCAGCTCAGCTCAACTCACCACAGCTCAGCTCAGCTCAGCGCAGCACAGCACAGCTCAGCTGAGCTCAGCACAGCTCAGCACAGCTCAGCTCAGCTCAGCTCAGCACAGCACAGGACAGCTCCGCTCAGCTCAGCTCAGCACAGCTCAGAACAGCTCACCTCAGCTCAGCACAGCACAGCTCAGCACAGCACAACTCAGCTCAGCTCAGCACAGCACAGCTCAGCTCAGCACAGCTCAGCTCAGCTCAGCACAGCACAGCTCAGCTCAGCTCAGCTCAGCTGACCACAGCTCAGCACAGCTCAGCAAAGCACAGCTCAGCTCAGTTCAGCTCAGCTCACCACAGCTCAGCACAGCTCAGTACAGGACAGCTCAGCTCAGCTCAGCTCAGCTCAGCTCAGCACAGCACAGCTCAGCTCAGCACAGCTCAGCACAGCACAGCACAGCACATCTCAGCTCAGTTCAGCTCAGCACAGCTCATCTCAGCTCAGCACAGCACAGCTCCGCTCAGCACGACTCAGCACAGCATAGGACAGCTCAGCACAACACAGAACAGCTGATCTCAGCTCAGCTCAGCACAGCTCAGCTCAGCTCAGTTCAGCACAGCTCAGCTCAGCTCAGGTCAGCTCAGGTCAGCACAGCTCAGCACAGCACAGCACAGCTCAGCTCAGCTCAGCACAGCTCAGCTCAGCTCAGCTCAGCTCAGCACAGCTCAGCTCAAACCAGCACAGCTCAGCACAGCACAGCTCAGCACAGCAGAGCTCAGCTCAGCTCAGCTCAGCTCAGCTCACCACAGCTCAGCTCAGCTCAGCTCAGCACAGCACAGCTCAGCTCAGCTCATCTCAGCTCAGCACAGCTCAGCACAGCTCAGCACAGCACAGCTCAGCTCACCTCAGCTCAGCACAGCACAGCTCAAACCAGCACAGCTCAGCACAGCACAGCTCAGCTGAGCTCAGCTCAGCTCACCACAGCTCAGCTCAGCTCAGCTCAGCACAGCACAGCTCAGCTCAGCTCAGCACAGCTCAGCACAGCCCAGCTCAGCTCAGCTCATCTCAGCTCAGCACAGCACAGGACAGCTCCGCTCAGCTCAGCTCAGCACAGCACAGCTCAGCTCAGCTCAGCTCAGCACAGCACAGCTCAACCCAGCACAGCTCAACCCAGCACAGCTCAGCACAGAACAGCTCAGCACAGCACAGCACAGCTCAGTTCAGCTCAGCTCAGCTCAGCTCAGCTCAGCTCAGCTCACCACAGCTCAGCTCAGCTCAGCACAGCACAGCTCAGCTCAGCTCATCTCAGCTCAGCACAGCTCAGCACAGCTCAGCACAGCACAGCTCAGCTCACCTCAGCTCAGCACAGCACAGCTCAAACCAGCACAGCTCAGCACAGCACAGCTCAGCTCAGCTCAGCTCACCACAGCTCAGCTCAGCTCAGCTCAGCACAGCACAGCTCAGCTCAGCTCAGCACAGCTCAGCACAGCCCAGCTCAGCTCAGCTCATCTCAGCTCAGCACAGCACAGGACAGCTCCGCTCAGCTCAGCTCAGCACAGCACAGCTCAGCTCAGCTCAGCTCAGCACAGCAAAGCTCAACCCAGCACAGCTCAACCCAGCACAGCTCAGCACAGAACAGCTCAGCACAGCACAGCACAGCACAGCACAGCTCAGCTCAGCTCAGCTCAGCACAGCACAGCACAGCACAGCACAGCACAGCTCAGCTCAGCTCAGCTCAGCTCAGCTCAGCACAGCACAGCACAGCTCAGCTCAGCTCAGCTCAGCTTACCACAGCTCAGCTCAGCTCAGCTCAGCACAGCACAGCACAGCACAGCACAGCTCAGCTCAGCTCAGCTCAGCTCAGCACAGCACAGCTCAGCTCAGCACAGCTCAGCTCAGCACAGCACAGCACAGCTCAGCTCAGCTCAGCTCAGCTTACCACAGCTCAGCTCAGCTCAGCTCAGCTCAGCACAGCACAGCACAGCACAGCACAGCACAGCTCAGCTCAGCTCAGCTCAGCTCAGCATAGAACAGCTCAGCTCAGCTCAGCTCAGCTCAGCACAGCACAGCACAGCACAGCACAGCTCAGCTCAGCTCAGCTCAGCTCAGCTCACCACAGCACAGCTTAGCTCAGCTCAGCACAGCTAAATTTAGTTCGGCAGAGCACAGTACAGCACAGCTCTGCTCAGCTCAACTCAGGTCAGCACAGCTCAGCCCAGCTCAGCACAGGACAGCTCAGCACAGAACAGCACAGCACAGCTCTGCTCAGCTCAGCTCAGCTCACCACAGCTCAGCTCAGCACAGCACAGCTCAGCTCAGCTCAGCACAGCTCAGCACAGCTCAGCACAGCTCAGCTCAGCTCAGCTCAGCTCAGCTCAGCTCAGCACAGCACAGGACAGGTCCGCTCAGCTCAGCTCAGCACAGCTCAGCACAGCTCATCTCAGCACAGCTCAGCACAGCTCAGCACAGCACAGCTCAGCTCAGCTCAGCTTAGCACAGCACAGGACAGCTCCGCTCAGCTCAGCTCAGCACAGCTCATCTCATCACAGCTCATCTCAGCACAGCTCAGCACAGCTCAGCACAGCACAGCTCAGCTCAGCTCAACACAGCACAACTCAGCTCAGCACAGCTCAGCTCAGCTCAGCACAGCTCAGCTCAGCTCAGCTCAGCTCACTACAGCTCAGCTCAGCTCTTCACAGCTCATCTCAGCTCAGCTTAGCACAGCACAGGACAGCTCCCCTCAGCTCAGCTCAGCACAGCTCATCTCATCCCAGCTCATCTCAGCACAGCTCAGCACAGCTCAGCACAGCTCAGCACAGCACAGCTCAGCTCAGCTCAACACAGCACAACTCAGCTCAGCACAGCTCAGCTCAGCTCAGCACAGCTCAGCTCAGCTCAGCACAGCTCAGCTCAGCTCAGCTCAGCACAGCACAGGACAGCTCCGCTCAGCTCATCTCATCACAGCTCATCTCAGCACAGCTCAGCACAACTCAGCACAGCACAGCTCAGCTCAGCACAGCACAACTCAGCTCAGCACAGCTCAGCTCAGCTCAGCACAGCACAGCTCAGCTCAGCTCAGCACAGCACAGCTCAGCTCAGCTCAGCACAGCTCAGCTCAGCTCAGCTCAGCTCAGCACAGCTCAGCACAGCTCAGTGTGGGTGCCTGCCGACGAGAGGAACAGTCCCTGAAGTGGGGAGTGAAAATTGAGAAAAAAAGAAGAGCAACAAAGATGGGATCGGGAGGGCAGGCAATTCTAAGTAGACTCCTGCAGTTCTAAGTAGAATGCCTCAGTTCTAAGTAGAATGCCTCACCCCAAGTTTATTTTTGCAGCTTATATACTCTGGGCCTCAAAAAAGTAACAGAACTGTATGCAATCTAATAGTTACAATATAGGTAATACACAAGGGCTGGTTTCCTGGCCAGCTCCCTACTTCCTGACCTTGTCAATTCTGTGTTCTCAAAGTAGCAAGTTTTGCCTTGCTGGGAGCACAAACCACTCAAGGAAGTCAAAGGTTCAACATTACACAAAACAACACCTGCTAGCACTTCAGCACGGTTTCACACAGCTCAGCTCAGCACAGCTCAGCACAGCTCAGCTCAGCTCAGCTCAGCACAGCACAGCTCAGCACAGCACAGCACATCTCAGCTCAGGTCAGCTCAGCACAGCTCAGCACAGCTCAGCACAGCTCAGCTCAGCTCAGCTCAGCTCAGCTCAGCTCAGCTCAGGTCAGCACAGCTCAGCACAGCACAGCTCAGCACAGCACAGCACATCTCAGCTCAGCTCAGCTCAGGTCAGCTCAGCACAGCTCAGCACAGCTCACCTCAGCTCAGCTCAGCTCAGCTCAGCTCAGCTCAGCTCAGCACAGCTCAGCACAGCACAGGACAGCTCAGCACAGCACAGCACAGCTCATCTCAGCTCAGCTCAGCACAGCTCAGCACAGCTCAGCTCAGCTCAGGTCAGCTCAGGTCAGCTCAGCTCAGCTCAGCTCAGCACAGCTCAGCTCAGCTCAGCTCAGCTCAGCTCAGCTCAGCTCAGATATAAAAGGCGTCCAAATTGGGAATGAAGAAGTTAAAATATTACTCTTTGCAGATGACATCATGCTATACATAGAAAACCCTAAAGACTCCACCAAAAAGCTGTTAGAAACAATCAATGAATAGAGTAAAGTTGCTGGCTACAAAATCAACGTACAAAACTCAATTGCATTCCTATATACTAACAATGAAATCTCAGAAAAAGAAATACAAAAAACAATTCCCTTTGCAATTGAAGCAAAAAGAATAAAACTTAACCAAGGATGTGAAGGATTTATATGCTGAAAATTATAAGACATTTATGAAAGAAATTGAAGAAGACACAAAGAAATGAAAAGACATTTCGTGCTCATGGATTGGAAGAATCAACATAGTTAAAATGACCATATTACCCAAAGCAATATACAGATTTAATGCAATCCCCATCAAAATCCCAATGGCATTTTTTAAAGAAATAGAACAAAAAATCATCAGAGTTGTTTGGATCCCCAAAAGACCCCGAATAGCCAAAGCAATCTTAAGAAAATAGAACAATACTGGAGGTATCGCACTCCCTGACTTTAGCTTGTACTACAGGGCTACAATAATCAAAACAGCATGGGATTGGCAGAAAAACAGACACATAGACCAATGGAATAGAATTGAGAACCCAGAAATAAAACCACATAAATATGGACAGATAATTTTTGACAAAGAAGCTAAAAACATACAATGGAGGAAAGACAGCCTCTTCAATAAATGGTGCTGGGAGAATTGGATTGCCACGTGCAAAAGAATGAAACTGGACTGCTATCTGTCACCATGTACCAAAATTAATTCAAAATGGATCAAAGACTTAAGCATAAGACCTGACACAATGAACTGCATAGAAGAAAACATAGGTACTAAACTTATGGATCTTGCGTTCAAAGAGCATTTTATGAATTTGACTCCAATGGCAATAGAAGTAAAAGCTAAAATAAACAAATGGGACTATATGAAATTAAAAGCTTCCGCACAGCAAAAGAAACCATCGACAAAATAGAGGCAACCAACTGAAAGGGAGAAGATTTTTGCAAACAGTGCCTCCGATAATGGGCTAATATCCAAAATATACAAAGAACTCATGAAGCTCAACAACAAAGAAAGCAAACAACCCAATTGAAAATTGGGCAGAGGACCTGAAGAGACATTTCTCTAAAGAGGACTTACAAATGGCAAATAGACATATGAAAAAATGCTCAACATCACTAATCATCAGAGAAATGCAAATAAAAACCACAATGAGATATCACCTCACCCCAGTCAGAATGGCTATCATCAACGAGACAAATACTAACAAGTGTTGGAGAGGCTGTGGAGAAAAAGGAACCCTCATACACTGTTGGTGGGAGTGCAGACTGGTGCAGCCGCTATGGAAGGCAGTGTGGAGGTTCCTCAAAAAATCACGAATAGAATTACCATATGACCCAGCAATCCCCCCCCTGGGTATCTACCCCCAAAATTTGAAAAAATTTACACATAAAGACACGTTGCTCCAATGTTCACTGCAGCTTGGTTTATGGTGGCCAAGACATGGAAACAACCAAAATGTCCTTCGATAGATGAATGGATAAATAAATTGTGGTATATATACACAATGGAATACTATTCGGCGGTAAGAAAGATGAAATAGGACCATTTGTGACAACATGGATGGATCTTGAGAGTATAATGCTAAGCGAAATGAGTCAGACAGAAAAAGCAGAGAACCCTATGATTTCACTGATATGTGGTATATAAACCAAAAACAACAAAAGAACAAGACAAACAAATGAGAATCAAGAACTCATAGATACAGACAATAGTTTAGTGGTTACCAGAGGGTAAGGGGTTGAGGGGAGGGAGATGAGGGTAAGGGGGATGAAATATATGGTGATGGAAGGAGAATTGACTCTGGGTGGTGAACACACAATGGGATTTATAGATGATGTAATACAGAATTGTACACCTGAAATCTATGTTATTTCACTAAGAATTGTCACCCCAATAAATTTAAAAAATAAGATAAAATAAATAAAATAAAATTACATAGGTTTCAAGGGTTGTCGTGAGTGCCTGTAAGTGACATTTCAGTCTCTTCCCGAAAGTCAAGGGGACATTAACCCCTCCACCGGGCCGTATGTCACTGTGTGGTACTCGTGACGTAAGTTGGGAACAAAGTCCTTTCACACAGGTTCAGGTAGAGTGAGTAGCACAGCTTTATTTTGGTACCAATGTCCCTCCAGAGGCCAATGCTCTCCTAAGCAGAGAAGATTATGCAGAATAGAATAGAATTTAATAATGAACCATGTCGCAGGGTCAATTGAGGTGGAGAAGGTCGCTGGTCCAGGAGAGACGGCAGGGCCCCGGACAGGTCTGAGGCAAGATGGTCTTGCAAGGAAGAACTTCAGAGAGTCCCGGAGTATTGTGGCTTGCACCCCACAGAGGACTGTCGGATTTCCCAGAGGAACATTGCAGTGGATCATTCCGGACTGTGTGGTTCAGAGCCTCGCAGAGGGTCTTTGCTCCCAGTCAGACCACTCATAGTATTGCTCTTGAACTCTGCTTTTGTCCTCTCTTCCTTGGACTTGTTTCCTCTTAGGTGAGAACCAGAAGTTGTTTTAGTGAACACGTTTACCACTCAATTTTGTTATGCTCAGTTTCACACATAAATATAATCATGCTGACTTACATGTTTATGCTCTAAACATAAACACGTTTACTTTCACTTTACTCTTATCAGTCTCACACATGTGCAGCCATAGTCCTGTCCCTACCAGTAAACAACTTGCTTTGCACACCTCAATCCGACATATGTGATACATTTTATATGCTCTATACAAGGGTACATTTCTGTATTACATCATCCATATATCACATTGTGTGATACCACCCAGAGTCACTTCTCCTTCCATCACCACATATTTGATCCTTTTACCCTCATCTACCACCCATCTCCCTGCTTACCCTCTGGTAACCACTAAACTATTGTCTGTGTCTATGAGTTTTTGTTTATTTGTCTGTCTTGTTCTTTGTTGCTTTCAGATCCCACATATCAGTGGAATCATATAGTTCTCGACTTTTTCTGTCTGACTTATTTTGCTTAGCATAATAATCTCAAGTTCCATCCATGTTGTCGCAAATGGCACTATTTCATCTTTTCTTATGGCAGAATAGCATTCCATTGTGTATATGCACCACAATTTCTTTATCCATTTATCTACCGAAGGACACTTTGGTTGTTTCCAGTGCTGCAATGAACATCGGAGCACCTATACCAATGGAATAGAATTGAAAACCCAGAAATAAACCCACATAAATATGGGGAGATGATTTTTGACAAAGAAGCCAAAAACGTACAAAGGAGAAAAGACAGCCTCTTCGATAAATGATGCTGGGAGAGTTGGAAAGCCAGGTGCAAAAGAATGAAACTAGACTGTTATCTGTCACCATGTAGCAAAATTACTCAAAACGGATCAAAGACCTAAATATAAGATCTGAAACAGTAAATTGCATAGAAGAAAACATAGGTACTAAACTTATGGGCTTTGGGTTCAAAGAGCATTTTATGAATTTGACTCCAAAGGCAAGGGAAGTAAAAGCTAAAATAAATGAATGGGACTATAGCAAACTAAAGAGCCTCTGCACAGCAAAAGAAACCATTGGCAAAATAAAGAGGCAACCAACCAAATGGGAGAAGACTTTTGTAAACAACACCTCTGATAAGGGACTAATACCCAAAATACGTAAGGAACTCATACAACTCAACAACAAAAAAACAAACAATCCAATTAAAAGACGGGCGGAGGACCTGAATAGACATTTCTCCAAAAAGGACATACAGATGGCTAATAGACATATGAAAAAATACTCAACATCACTAATTATCACAGAAATGAAAATGAAAATCACAATGAGATGTCACGTCATGGCTTTTTTGCCTCGCCTCGCCTCGCCTCACCAACAGAGGGCTATGAAAAGATTTTTTAGTAGGAGTGGAATAGAGCAAAACTTATAGTGTAAAAACTTAATTTCTGATATTGTGGAAGGCAAAGTAAAGGAAAAAAGGGTCTGAAGGAATTTTTGTCTTATGTCTTAAATGCTCATTCTGAGGTGGGGCCTGTCATGCACAAGCCCCTTCTCCACAGATAGAGCTTGCAATAAATATTTTTGTTTCTTTGTTCTTAAATGTGTACAATCAGATATTTGAATATAAGTGAAAGAATATGAGTGAGCCTGAAAATAATGAGAGAGATATCAGAACTTGGGAACAAATCACAGGGAAATGAAATCTGCATCCTTTCGCATGGTTTTTTCTCCATGAACCCTGGGAGGCACTCACACAAGAGCTGGAGAATCCTAAGAAATGCTTCTCCTGGTGAAAAACTTGATGGGGAAGAGCGCCGCTGTAGAAGGAGCATTGAACTCCACTGGGACACTTTCTCTCTACCTCCTCTTTTGAATAGGAGCCTTGATCTGTGGGGCAGGGGAACCAAACACTTTGCTCTTAGAATACTAGTGAAAAGAGATTGCAGCTGGAGAAGAGAACAAGACAATCTATCCTTAGTTGAGGGGCAGGGAAGTACTTGAATTACTAAGAGGATCAGCATGCTGCCTTGAAGGATATATCTGGATAAGATTTAACAAAAAAATCAGCAGGTCAAAAATTTAAGGAAAAATAGTATCTTTCAGTCGTAAAGTATCTCCATTAAATATTATTTTTCGAGGGGGAAAAAGGAACTTCTCAATGAAAAAACATGGTAGACATTACGTTAATAAAATGACCAAGTTTAACATAACCAGTAATAATACAGATTTACATCATGCCCTCCCTGAAATTGTGCAGTGAGAAGGGCGTGTCACCTCTCTGATAGTCATCTCAAAAACCCATAACTGTATTGTACTTATAAGGATATATCAGACAAAATCAAAATTGAGGAGCTGCCTATAAAATAGCTGAGAATTACGCTTAACATGTGTCAAAGTCATGAAAGTCAAGGAAAATCTGAGGAACTATTACAGATTAGAGGAGAACTATGGCAATCAAAGATTGGATTGGACTGGATCTTGAAACAGAAAGACAACACTTTAGGGGAAACTGGTGAAATCCAAATAAAGTCTCGAGTTTAGAAAACAGTATTGTACCAATGTTTATTTCTTTTTTTTAATTGAAGTTTGTTTGGGTGACAATTGTTAGTAAAGTTACATGGATTTCAGGTGTACAATTCTGTATTACATCATCTATAAATTCCATTGTGTGTTCACCTTCCATCACCATATATTTGATCCCTTTTACCCTTATCTACCACTCCCCTCCCCCCTTACCCTCTGGTAAAATGTTTACTTCTTAATTTTGATCATGCTAACATTAGGAAATTCTAGCTAATGGAAATAAGGGCACTGTGTACTATTTTTGTAGCTCTTCTCTAAATCTAAAATATTAAAATATTAGAAGCTATTTACATGTATAAATGTATGTCAAAATGTATGAATTTGAGGACACTAAGGAATCCAGGAAATACTGAAATGAGTTAGTATAAGTACCAAGAAAACCAGTAGAAGATCAGATTTTTGGAAAATGTGGTCCAGAGATAAAAATCAGATTCAATGGAATATATAATTATTGAGAGCTTAGAAAAATATTCCAGATGTAATAAATTCATGAAAGACAGATAATTCATTTAAATTTCATGACAGAACGTCCTTTTTGTGGGGCAGAGGAGTCACAGCAATGGACCTACAGAGTAGGGAATGGAATTCTAGCACCCTTCTTGGGTAGGGAGAGAACTCATGTACTTACCGACCGTCAGCCTCCTCCTGAGCCTTACAGGTGTCCTCATCTTAACGAAATGTGAAGTCAAGAGATTTTGGCTCTGGTTTGTGGGATAGGAAATGCAGGTGTACGTATCTTGTTTGAATTTGCATAGTTGACAAATCAGAATAGTGATTCAATAAATTACCCAAAAGAGTAGATAGGGGATGTAAGGGAGATCATCCTCATCTATCATATGAGGAAGGCAATAGTTAAAATATAACATCAATTGCAGAATAACGTTTAGATACAGAAGCAGTATTTGGAGAATAAACATTAATCACCCAAAGAACTCAAAAAGAAAAACTGATGGAGGGCATGTGTTGGACTTGTACAGGAAAGGCAAGATTGAGACAGACACGTATAGTTAGTTCTTTATTGTAAACCTATGATCTTTTACCACATATTTGGAGATATTTTGTTTGCAATATATAGCAAGTAATCTGTTAGAGCCATAAAATGATGGGTAAGACAAATAAGTGTGAATATGTTTTTCTTTACATTCTTTTGTGTGTTTATGAGTATATACACATGCATGTGTGGGTATCTATTTAAATGTCAGATACACACACATAGATAGATACGTACGTACATAGATACGTAGATATAGATAGGAAAGAATCATATGCATTCCATATTATAGGTTACCAAATGTAATGCTCAATCACCAAGAAAGATTTTTAGCAATAGAGGCAGACAGTGAAATAGCTCATTTCATAAGCTCTTATATAAGAAAAGACTGCTTTTCTAAGTTGAAGACAAACATTGCGGGGCATATTCCTTTACATTGAAAAATCCTCAGCTCTCAAATCTAGAGCATATTTCAACCAAACTTTCCAAACCAATGTTATTACAACATGATTTATATAAAAGTCACTTGAGAATCACTTGTATTCTTTGATAGGTTGGCTGGAAATGGAATGCACACAGTCAGGCAACTTAAGAAAGCTTTATTGTAAGAGAGCAACAGTATATTGGCTGTGCAAAAGATGGCTACAATCCGGACTGCATGTCTAAAGGAGACTTCCAGTCCTGAAGAGGGGATGAGGAGGTTTTTATAGGGGCTGTGCAGACAGGATAGCATTGTTTGAACATGAAATGTTGAATGACAGCAAGCTAGTAGCTCTTTTGTGGTATTTTTTGTTGTTACAAGCATGGCTCTGTTTGTGTAGGTCAGCCAACATGGCTCTGTCTGTAAGTCAAGGTCTCTGAGACCTAACATTAAATGAAGGTCTCTAACATTCAGAGACCTACCCTTCCAGACTTGTTTGTTATTAAAATGTAGAAAGGCCACCGTGTCTCTATTCTGTAGTTTCTTCAGGCTGAATGAAGGTGGAGAGAGGAGGGAGACATTGTGGAAGGGGCTGGTAATGTTGTTGTAGGTGAAGCATTTTATGGACAGCTCCATTTGTGCACACCTGGAGTAGGCTCTGCAGGAATTGGGTGAAAAGGTGGAAGAGGCAAAGACCAAAGGCTAGGACCATAAAAGATAATAGTTAAAGGCCCTATGAGGAGAACAAATCAAGAGCCACTCTTAGCTGTAAACTCGGATCGCCACTTGGTTCCTGAGGTGGTGTCTGTGATTCTGGGCCTGGCTGAGATCCTGTGGCAGGGTTTGAAATTCATGTAAGGGGACTCCTAGCCCTGCCGTTCCTTTCGTTACTCCCACAGAGATGTTCAGTGACACTAAAAGCGGATAAGGAGAACGACCATCTTTGGTGCATGAGAGTATATGTGGGGAGAGGTAGAAATTGACTATTGGGGGTGATCTCAATATCTGGAGAAAGGAAACCTAGGATGTAAGTCCCTGTACAATTGGTGAGCAGGCAAGCATGTATGGAAGATGAAGAATTAGCTTGTGAGCTGGGTAGAGATAAGGGGTAATGGTAGGCAAAGTGTTATGAGAGGGAAGAGTCATATAATAAAGACAATAATGGGACTCAAGTCTTCTTGGGTTGAAAATCAGGTGATGGAATCAAAGAAAAGGAGCTCTAAAATGGACAAGTAGAGATAAGGAGAAAGGTAGAGATAACGGAGAGGATTTGGAGGGAGAGAGAAGGGGCTGGAGTGAGGTTGGAGTTGTGTGGTTCACGCAATGAGGAAAAGAGGAGAGGGTAGGGATCACAGTTCGTTAGTCTCTGAGTTTTTCCTGCAGGATGTTACAAAGTCAAAACGAGGTGGAGTGGAAATCAGGTGCCATATCACGGAGCCTGGGTGGAGTGGCAGGACAGGGGGTTCAGCTGTTTTTGCAGCTGAGACAAATGAAAGCAGGAGGGGTGATCCAGCAATTGCTGCTGTGGATGTGGTGAGAAGATGGTGGCAAGGCTCTTTCCCAGTTTGTCAACGTCTGACAGGTTCAGGTGTTTGAGATGGACCAAGTTTCCTGGAGCTTAGGGAATGTGAGAAAAACCGAGGAAGTGTCTTGGGGTCGGGGGAAAAATGCAGTGTGCATGCTCCCCATGGATCTGCGGAATGAGGCTGATGGCTAGGAGGTAGTCGACCATTGGTGAGCTATTAGCTGTGAGGTTGTCTGGAAGGAAGGATCTGACATGAGGGAGCTTCTCCCCATCTTCCCTTCCTCTGAGGTCACAACTGACAAGAGCTTCCTGGCTGCTCAGAATGGAGTCTGGGGTGACACCTTCCCTATGGAGGGGTGCGTGAGCCTCAGACAGGTGCAGAGCTGGCTTCTGTCTCCTCCAAGCACTAGCTGTGTGACTTCAGACAAAGACATGGGAAGTCAGTGTCCTCACCTGTCAGGTGGGGATAACGGCTCCCTCTCAGGGTGGCTGTGAGATCAGTGAGGTGATGCAGGTCAGCTCCTGCCCCACAGGAGATGGGCCCTCACTCCCCCTCCCTCTTCCCTTCTCAGTCCTTTCTCTACCTCCATGGGCTGGAAGGATCTATGAGCAAATAGAAGGACTATTAGCAGATAGTCTCCTGGTGGCAGAATGCGCTCTCCTGTTGGTGTCCACACAGCCAGTCCCCTGAGTGCTGACTCTGGCATCTGTGCCAGCTTCGTCCACAGGGCAGCGCTCACCACAGCCCCTCCCTGGTCTTCAAACCCTGCTCATCTCCAAATTCAAGGCCCTTGTCTCAGCTCAGGCCAGAGCGCCTCTCACCGCTCTTCTCACGGGTCTCCCTGCTGCCGTCCTTCCCTCGTCCAGGGCAACCTGCACACTGGGACCAGCTCCATCTTTCTAACTAAGGTGGGGTCTAACCCCGTCACTTCCTGTGCCTACAACCACCAGCAGCTTCACTGGGGCTGGAGAGGAAAGTCTCTGTCATCAGCACAGTGTTGCGACTTTATCAGGCCTCATGTTCTTCTCCTGGTCTCATTTCCTATCATAACACCCCAGTTCACTCACCAGGTACCCCCAGCTGTCACCATTAACCTGTCTGGTGCGGGCTTTGACAGACAGAGGTGTCAGCACTGAGACTGGGCCTGAAAGCAGGAATCTGAATAAAATACAGACTTCAGTGAACAGTCATGCATCAACATGTGTACGTTGATTGTAACGATTCTGGAAAGAGAGGAGAAAGTAAAACTAAAGTTAAGATACACCTATTGCGTCGAAATGGGTGATTTCCATGAACAAAATGGACCCTAAAATAAGGAAAATACTAAGCAATGATCCATCCAGGACCTCATCTTCCCACTTATTCTCGTCACATTGCTGTGGAGTTCCCTCTCCTGGGACAGGGAAGGAAAGGGGACAAAGCAGTTTGGAAGTTCCCCTGAGATCGATCCCTACCCAGTGTCCTCATATCCTGCACCCAGGAAGTCTTGATTTTGATATGTCAGGTAGGACTGGAAGCCACTGAGTTCCCTGGAAGCTGAGGTGCTGGACTGGGGCCAGAGAACAGATGCTGGGTCAGGAAAGCAACAGATTCCACATCACTGAGCCCTAACCCTAACCCCAAACCAAACACCTAACCTGTAAAACCTAAACACTAAACCCTTAGCCCTAAGCCTAAATCTAAACCTTAACATAAACGTAAAACCTTACAACCATAAACCATAACCAACAGCATAAACCGTAACCTAAACCCTCAACGTAATACTAAACTATCTCCAGAAACCACAAACTATGAACCATATCCATAAACCGTGACTATAAACTATAACCAAAAACACATAGCCATAAACCATCCATGTAATCCATAATCAATCTCATAAACCATGTAACATACATGTAGCCATAAACACTACACATAAACCATAACCAAACTGTAACCCACAATCTTCACTTTAAGCCCTGACTCAGCACCACACTGCCCCTCAGCCCCAACCCTAGCCCTGTGGGGACACTACTAGCCCCTAACCAGCCAAATCAGAAGTAGGTCCCAAAAACAGAAGACACAGATCTATGTCCCTTATAGAGTTGTAGTGATGTTCTCTATGTGAAAGGAAGAACTGAAACTGTCTATGCACAGATGACAAGTTGCATCTTAAATACATAACTTCCAAAAGAATCAACAAAAAATTATTATTACTGTAAAGTAATTCAACGTTGAATGACAAAATATCAATACACAGGAATCTGTTTTATTTGTATACGCTAGCAAGGAGTAATCTAAAAAAGAATTTAAGAACACAATTCCATTTTAAATAACATCAACGTTGATAAAATACTTAGGAATAGTGCAAGGCTTCTACACTGAAAATTACAAAACATAATGTCTTTGTTTGCTGAAAGAAATTAAAGGAAACTACCTACATAAACGTGAGGCCATCTCATGGTGATGGAAATTGTTAGGATGGCAACAGAACAGATGCGATGTAAGGATTCAGTGTCATTCCTGTGAAAAGGCCCCAAGGCCTTTGTGGAAAAACGTGCAAGCTGATCCTAATATTCACAGCAAATTTCCAGGGAAGAAAAGAGCCATAAGGATCTTCAAAAACAAAATCAGGTTGGAGGCTCACCCTTCCCAAACGTAATTCGTAATTAGTACAAAGCCACAGTAAGGAAAACATGGTGACACTGGCATAGAGATATACATAGAGATCAATGGAATTGTATTGAGGACCCAGAAATAAACCCGTCGGTCTAAATCAGTAGATTATTTTTGAACATACACATGAAATTTATCATTGTCATTTACAACTTTAATTTATAAAACACAGAAATACGCTTTTTTTCTATTTTTTCTGTTCCTTTTTTTTTTTGCTAAGGAGGGCGCAGCTCACAGTGGCCCATGTGGGGATTTAACCAGCAACCTCGGTGTTAGCAGCACCATGCTCTAACCAAGTGAGCTAACAGGCCACCCTCAGAAAGACATTTTTAAAAGTGCTCTATGACTGGAATTTAAACGCTACAAATATTAGTTTTGTGAGTGTAATTTGTATAAATTACAATCCGATAATTGGAGATTTCTTTTCAGTATGGTTACTATATGAATGAAATAAATGGCAAAAGGACTTAATAGCAATATTTTGTTATCTATGTATTATCAGATACTTTAGGACCTAAACCAAGATTCTGAGTATTCAGACTTCATTTACTGTGTTTCATCTTTAAATACTTCCCTACCTGTATTCTGAGTCAAGTCACTTGATGAAAGGGTGTGACTTGGGATAGCATTTTGTTTCATACCAAAACTTTTCCTATCTACAGTCACCACCTTCAAGGAATTAACATTACAAGGCCAAAGTAATCTGCTGGGTCCCTTTTTCGAACAGTTTGCAAAAAATTGTGGCAACACCCTCGAAAGCCAAACAGATACCCCCAAAATGGGACAATCACGCACGGTCCTGTAAAGTATGTTAAGTTTTCCCCCATCTAAAAGTTAAGCTATAAAATATATGAACTACAGTTGACTTGGTTTCAGGAGAAGCACATCTGAGGATTTACGTTAGTGTTCTCATCTTCAGGCATTACCAGGGAGTCTGTAGGCCACCATGCGATTTACTCTGGATGATGGCAGTGAGGCAGGAAGGCAGACGTGCTCACAATTGGTGATCAACTATAGTCCTGACTCTTCCCATTTTTCAGGCACAACCTAATATTTGTATAAATCAGTAGATCAAATGAACAAGAAACTTCCAATAGTGGCAGGAATGTCACTGTAGCTGTGATCTGTCTGAACACAGAACGAGTTTCATTTTGGAGACCTTTCTGAGCCTTTTCTCTGAGTGGACTGTCATTTTTGGCAGTCTTGTCACAATCAATATCAATTATCATCTTTTAAGGACCTCACCTCTTTCAATATTTGAGAGGACTGCCACCAGTTTCTGAACTAAAACTTTCTGTAATGAAATGTCCAGTTGTCCCACCACATGATTTAGGTATTTCATGCGTTCAGGATGAGTAGTTACAGGCGAGGTGAGGCCACGTTTCGGCGTCGGAGTCAAGGTTTCAGGTGGATGTATGCACGCATGTTATATCCTACCATGCTGTTGGCGTCAAATAGAAACTCAGCCGCAGTTGTACTGCTCCCATGCAGGAAGGTGGTCGCAGGGCCATGTCCAGACCCACAAAGGCCAGACACCCTGACATTGGGGAAAGAAGGGTTTTCCAACAAATGGTACTGGGCAAATGACCATCCAAATGAAGAGAAATGAAATTGGACCCCAACCTCACACCACACACAAAACTTAAAATACATGAAGGGCTTAAATACAGGCAGTAAAAGTATAAACTCTCAAACAAAACGTGGAGATACATTTTCATGACCTTGGATTAGCGATGGTTTCTTAGATATGACAGCACATACAACAAAAAAAAGATAAATTAGACTTCCTCAAAATTAAAAACATACATGCATCAAAATAAGCAATCCAGAAAGCGAAAAGACACGCCATAAAATGGAACCAAATACGTACGCATTATATATCTGATAATAGTCTGCTATCCAGGAGACAAAGAACTTTTACAACTCAAGAACAAAAAAAGAAAATGACTAACATTTTAAAATAGAATTGAATAGAACCTTGTCCAGATGAGACCTGCAAAGTGTCAACAAGCACAGTAAGATGTTCCACATCCTCAGTCCTGATGCAAATGCAAATGAAAACCACATGTGATACCCCCTCACATAGTACCAGAAGGGCTATAATCCAGAAACTAAAACTAACAAACAGCAGCAACAATGTAGAAAAATTAGAACCCTTAAACATTGAACGTGAAAAATTACAATGGTGTGGCTTCTGCATACAACACTTGGAAATTTCCACCCCACAAAAAAATGCCCATGTGGCTCAACAGACCCACTTCTAGAAATATACCCCCAAAATTGAAAACAGTTGTTAAAGGTGGATACATGAATCCACAGAAGCGCTCTTCACAATAGCAGAGACTTAAACAATTCAAATGTCCATCTTAATCAGCAGTGGAAACTAAGTGACCAATCCTGCAGCTACACCAGGATTCTTTAGCTTGATGCAATTATGAACATATTTCATAACTTCTAGAAATAGGTTTCCTCTTAGCACAAAAATTCTAACGTGGCAGAAGACATGTTTACTAATACACCCAAAAATATTTAGTTCATCTACAATAAATAGCAAAAAAGTTGATAAATCAATGTTCAGTACTTAGTGTTTCATTATTCTGCTACTTGGAAATGCTCTAGACATTCAATAATGATGCATCATTTAATTTATAGGATAAAACTTTATAATTTCCAATTACCAAAGACACCTGGAAAATCTTTTCCATGTATATATACAATGTAATTATCACTTAAAAGTTTACCTTTTATTTTAATTGTACCTATTTGATATAGTAGTTAAAACTTTGAGATTTCAAAGTCAGTAATGACCAAAGCTATTTTCTTGACATATTTTTAACAGATAACTAATTTTTATAAACCCAGTTAGAAAAAATTGTATTTTGTGCTGATAATTTTCAAACGCATGACTGTGTAATCAAACCAAACTAAAACCAGCTTTAACATCAACTATTTCACCAGATCATAAAGTATTTCTGTTTGTTTGTATTTTATTTCTTACTTTATATAATCATTTAACTTGTTCAAGCCAATCAAATATCACAAACTGGTAACACCGTACGGAGCTACAAAACGTCTTACCACACACAAACACAAACTGGTTTCACACAGAGATCACAAATTAACAGAGTTAGTAACAACTATAGAGAACACACACGATGTTTTACCAAGAAAACAGCTGGTTGTCACAAGAGTTCTATAACACAATGTAAATTTATAAGTTTTCCCCATTCCAAGGACCCATCGTCTTGATGTGGACAGTGAGGTCTAAATAGTGAGACACCAAGCAGCCTCTTTACTGCTCAGGCCAGGAAGCCAGAGGCCCCTCCACACCGAGTGCAGAGGAAGCAGCCCTCCCAGAGCCAAAGGGTCACCCCCAAAGACAGTCAGAGAAAGCACAGACCTTCATCACATAGGCAGTAGGGATGGTGGGGTGGACAGAGTGTCTCAGGTCTCCCACAAAATGTGAGGCACCTCCAGCCCCAAACCCACTAATCTGTGGCCCCGAGCAGGTGCTACTAGACCGGGATCTGACCAGCACTAAAGGGTAAGGAAGGCTGGGGGGGACAGATGCCCCTTATGGGCAGAGGCCCCTCAGAACACAGTCCCCTGGGAGCTGGCACAGCCAGGCAGAGGTGCACTGGGAACCCCAGCTTATCTCACTGGCCACCAGGTGCAATGGAGTAAGTGCACCTGGCCGAAGGTGGGGACCAAAGAGGATTAGCTTCCTTGGTCACAAAGCCAAGCTCCCAGGACTCAGAACAAGAAGGAAAGAAAAACCTAAAGAGACTTTTAGAGAGGGACCCACAGCAAAGTTTGTCTCTGCAGACACGGGTCTGGAGAGAAACACTTAACTCCCCAGCCAGTGGGGCCGGCTCCAATGACAGTCTTACTGGAGCCTGTGCCTGTGTTCTGTCCCCATGGTAGTTCCTTCTTAGGGCAAAGGATACGCAAGACACAGACACAAGAAACAAAGAACATCTCTGGGAGGAAAGAATAAAGAACATCTCAGGGAGGAAAGAATACAGAAAACCCTCGAGTCTCTAGGTGCAGGAAGTAGCTGCACAGATACTTTTTCTGCCTACCTAAATTCAGAAAGCAGACAAAGGCCTCGCACCCCTGCTATCTTCTGTCCAACTGCTGACAGAGACCAGGAATTGTAATCTATGAGCACCTAGAATTCACACACACACACAAAAATTCCAAAGACAGTGAGGAGAAATCAGGTAAATATGACATTTTAGACAAAGGTGGCAGTTGGCTCTTAGGCTTTAGACGTAAAAATGGGAGATTTACAGGTAATTCAGGAAAAGCTAAACACACATGGCAGGTAAAGTTTTGTGAGGCTCCTGCATGGAGTCTTCCTGTCTACTGCTAAGGGGATTGTGCTCAGGGTTTTATTTGTGCTTCATAGTCTTTAAGGAGGCTGGGAAAGGGGAGCCAGGCTGGAAAGGGGAGGCTTGTATTGTTAAAACTGCCCCTTTGAAATTTTTATTTTATTTACCTCAGCGGGCCTGGGACAGTTGTGGGCTCTGTTTCCGTTTCAGATCTACTCAGCAGAGGGTCCAGGGTGATGCTGAGACTTTCTCACGTCTATCGGACTGAAAAATCAGCTTCCATTTTTCTCAGGTTTCTGATTGGTTATTAAATCCTTTCAAGCCAGTTTCAACATACCAGTTCTCAAAATCTTAAATCTCCGTAAAGATTTTTAACACTTACACATCTCTTGATTTTCTCTTCTGCGTATTTTAAATCTAATGTTGACATTAGCATCTATTAAGACCCAAGAAGCTGAAGAACTAATTCAAAATCTTAAGAATAGTTAAATTTCCTTGTATCCGTTAGTATTAAACATGTGGTCTATCTCTAGGGTCCAAAAAAACAGCTTTGTTATGAGAGTTCTCTAACACATTTTCCAATTTAGAAGTTTTTCCAATTCAAAGGATCCATACTCTGGCCACTGATGGTAGGATTTTAATAGCTACTCAAACCAAAAAGTCTTTTGACAGCTTGACCAAGGAAGCCAAAGGCTTTCTGTCACTGTGGTATTTCCTTGTCAGGACCAACGACACAAGAGACACAGAGACAGAAAAAATGACCATCTCTGGAAGGGAAGGCGGGAAGGGAGGGTCAGGGTTGGAGATTAGGGTCCAGGGTCCCTGGTAAGGTGTCCTACTCAGGCCCTGGTGTCTGGCTATGTGGGACAATGGTCCATTTAGAGGTCTGGATCTGGGGTCCATGGTCCAGCTCTGGTGTCTTCTCTTATCTGAACACACAGGTGAGTACACATGTGAGTACTTTCGCCAAACTGGTTTCCCACGCACATTTCCTCCAGGCCCTATTGAAGTGATCACTTCATTAAAGAAAACCTGTGGACATATCCCCTCATGAGAGGGAAGAGAAAAAATAAACATGTGGGATTACATCAAACTAAAGAGTGTTTTCACAGCAAAGGAAACCATCAATAAAACAAAAAGGGATCCCAATGAATGGGAAAAGGTATCTGCCAATGATATATCTGATAAGGGGTTAATGTCGCAAATTTATAAAAAACACACTCAACTCAACTCCAAAAAAACAAACTACCCAATTAAAAAATGGGCAGAGGACTTGAAGAGATATTTTTCTAAAAAGGGCATACAGATGGCAAACAGACATATGAAGAAATGCTCAACCTCACTAACCATCAGAGAAATGCAAATAAAAACCACAATGAGATACCACCTCACCCCAGTCAAAATGGCTATCATCAATAAATCAACAAACAACAAGTGCTGGCGCGGATGTGGAGAAAAGGGAACGCTTGTGCACTGTTGGTGGGATTGCAGATTGGTGCAGCCACTATGGAAAACAGTATGGAGGTATCTCAAAAATCTGAAAATGGAACTACCCTATGATCCAGTAATTCCACTCTTAGGTATCTATCCGGAGAAATCCAAAACTCCAATTCAAAAATCTTTATGCACTCCTATGCTTATTGCAGCACTAAGCACAATAGCCAAGACATGGAAACATCTGAAATGCCCATCGGTAGATGACTGGATTAAGAAACTGTGGTACATTTATACAATGGAGTATTGCGCAGCCATGAAGAAGAAAGAAATCTTACCATTTGCAACAACAGGAATGGACCTAGAGAACATTATGTTAAGTGAAATAAGTCAGACAGAGAAAGACAAATACCATATGATCTCACTTATATGCAGAATCTAAAGAAAAGAATGAGTGAATGAACTAATCAGAAACAGTTTTGGGGACAAAGAGGAAAAACTGAGGGTTGCTAGATGGGTGGGGGGGGGGGATAAGGGGGAAGGTGAGGGGATTAGAAAACAGTCGGTAACCACAAGATGGCCACGGGGTTTTGAAAATTGATTTGGGGAACGTAATCAATAATGTTGTAAAGATTTTGTAGGGTGTCCGATGGACACGTGTCCCATTTGGGAGACCACCTCAGGGATGATGTGGATGCCTGATCACTGCACTGTACACCTGAAGCTGAACAATAATGAATGCCAACTCTAATTTTATATATATAGATATGTGTATATATATGTATGTATATACTTACAAGTGGAGTACAGCATTAGGAATCGAGACAGTGGAAATGTAATGGCTGTGTGCGATGTCAGAGGGGTAGTGGATGGGGGGAGAAGGGTTCACACAGTGTGAGGGATATAAATGATAAATGTCTAAGTATTACTTTGTCTTGTGCACCTGAAACTAATAAAAATATATTTGATAACTAGGATACTTCACTAATTTTGGCAAACCTACATGACCTAGTTCTTCAAAATCAACAAGATTCTTCTCTCCTGAAAGAACTCTCCCTCACAGTCTCAAATAGATAGGCAGTCCTTAAGACAAATAACTAATTTATAACTGTTTCTAAAACCACATAGTGAGTCCATTTCCGTCACTATTCATTGCCATTGGTACAGCAAGAAGAGAGGGGCTCATATACACTATGTTTTCTTTGATAGTGAAAAGGGGAAAAAATTCGTGAGTCTTCAAGAGGGGAAAGATCAATTCTTAGCCTCCCAAATCCACAAAGATGATGGGAACTTTGGTGCCATTATAATTTTGATTGAGCAATGTTGAACGAGGTTTTAACTGTTTTTTGAAATAGGGAGATTTTCTAAACTAACCGAAAATGAACGTCTTGCACACTACATATTTTTATTTCTGAACTGTAAGCTGCAAGCCCGATGGAATCAATATACCCTAATTTCCTACATCCTCATACAAATTAATATTTTACTAATATTTATCAATAATAGAACCATATATTTTATTTTAGGTTTTAGTAAAAATAACTTGTATTTTCACAAGAGATATATTTTAATTTCATTTAAAGAAAAAAAAAGAAAACCTGTGAGTCTCTACTCTCGAGAAGCTAGGTTCACAAATATATTTTCCTGCCAGTCTACTTGTAGAGGAGGGGAAAAGGACGTGCAGTACTTCTAAATTCTCTCAAACCCTGCATAAATACATACACCAGAAAGGCTCACAGCATGAACAAAAACACCGCTTACCTCTGGCGGCAGACGCCCTTGCCAGCTGCGGTGGTTGCCAGGAGCCAGCAGTGCCCTGGCCATTAATTCTCCTTGCAGGCTTCCCCAATACTGTGGGAGCTTCACAATTATTTGTTTTGCTCTGACCCAGTAAGTGTGTTATTGGAGAGCAGGTCAGTCATCACAGGAAGGCATTCCAGGATGTAGGAACAACTCGTGAGCAAAGGCAAGCAGGAGGAGGATTTGTTTTTAAAAAGAAAATATATCCCCAAAATGCAGGAGTGCACAGGCACAGGAGGAGAGCGACTGTGCTGAAACAAACAAAATTTAGGATTATATTTTAATGAGGGTGGGAAACAATCAGGAGTGGAGTCACAGGTGGAGCCTAGGGCGTTTCCAGGGCGTTCCCAGGGTGTGTCTCTGCTGATCACTCCCTCCCATCAGGAAGAGGGATTTCCTTGTGGGAACTGTCCTGAGGACACAGGGGTGGAGATTTTTCCCAGCCTGCAATGCTAATAGTGTTATAACCCTTTACAGTTAGCTGTAGCTGTAGCATTTCTGAGGAGTGATCTCATCTCCCTTTTCTTTGTTTCACAAATCATCTTCCTTCCTTTCCTTCTGTCTGTCCCTGAGGCACTGTTCTCTCTGTCCAGAAGAACAACTTCTTCTAGCTGAGCTAATCATCAAATTAAGAATCGGGTTAATAAGATAAAATTGAATTTTAACCTACGTGCATGGGGAATTCACGTATGCCAGTCGTCTAAAAGTACAACAGCTGCAATTACGTACAGTTCATAATACTTGATAGTAATAAATGATCATGTCCATGGTTAGTGTATTGATTTCAACTTTATCCTTATTTTTATGCTAGTTGGGCCTTTATGCACCTTACTTTAGTAAACGTGTACTTGTTTGAAAGGTCTTATAAACTGAATGAACGTCCACTAATGTGAGATATAAGTCATTCCACTCAGCAAGGTAATTTTTTCAGGGGATATTGTTACGGAACTCTTTTTCATCGCACTGTACTTACATGAATATCAGATGTAATGACACGTACAACCTAAATAAGACAGGATAACCGAGAATGTACACGTTGTAAAAATACACATATTTCCCAAGTTAGCCCTGTGGACAGATAGGTGTTGTGGCGTGGAATTTACAAAAGGTGAAAGCATTCACAGACTCTACAAAGGAAGCTTTTATGACAGTTAGGGCAGAGAGAGACTGCCCATGGCAGTGTCCAACAATGACGGCTGCCTCTGGTAAGAAAGAGAGAAACACGGGGGGTTGGGGGTGAGGGGGAGTCGCCGGCGCAGAGTCCAGTGTCTGAGGGTGGACAGCTGCACCTAACTTCGGGTTAGCTTTTTCTTACGTAGGAAAGGAGGAGTCGGTCAGGCTGGTTTGAGGGCTGACATCCTTCCTGGGGTCTGGTCTGTTTGAAGACAAAGTTATGTCCGGACTCCAAACTAGGAGTTAGCCATAGCGGCCTGGGACTCGAATGCATCACCAGTAAAAAAGTGCAAGAAGTTGTAAATTGGATTCCAGTGTCCGGGTGCCTGGGGATTACGAAATTGCTCTTTCCCAGGTTAGGATGTTAGTTCACAAGGTATGGGTTTACTTGAGAAAGGGAACAAACAGTTAATCATTGAGGGGAGAAACAAAGAGAAAACAGCTGAATATCAGGGTGGATCAATAACTGGGTTTAATTACAGGTGGCTAGATAGCGAGCTATGCGGTGAGTCACACTGCAAACTAGCTAAGTCTAAGTGTGTTATTGATTCCCCGAATCTCACCCTTACAATAGAGGCATGCAGTGGGAGGAGTGGGCGATGCGATGTTTGCAGACCCAGGCCCCATATGCAGTAACACTGCCTCGTCCTCTCATTATAGTAAATAAGGTCCAGGCACTGCTGCCAGTGTCCCACACACAACTCAGTGCACAGGGGGCCGCTGCCACTTCCCTGGAGGTGGAAGAAGACAGACAAACAAGGGTTGGGAGTTGGGGAGGAGGGGGGACGGACGCACAGCATGAGACACCGACTGGGACAGACGCACTGAGGCTGAGTTGAAGTGGCAGCTTCCCCACCGGAGTGCGGTGGTGCCCCGGGCTGGGCTCCGTTACGGAGGCAGTGCCCGGGCGCTGGCAGTCACCGTGGGACCCCGGGGAAGGCCTCCAGGGTCCCCGGATTGCCGCAGGGCTCCGAGCCCCGCCTGGGGTCCCACTAGTGGGAGGAGAGGAGCGGCTCCAGGCACCCTCCTAGTGTTTGTGGTGTGCATGCCCGCCTGCCTGCTTTTCCCCTGTGGTGGTCTTTCCTGGAGCCCGAGGGCAGGTGCGCTCTCTACTCCAGCCATTTTGTCCTGGCTCTTTTGGTGCTGGGGGCGGGGCCACCGAGGCGGGCGGGAACGGACCGCGCCTGGTGCTCCTGGGAGATGAAAGCGGGGCGGGGAGGGGTCCCGGTGCCGGCTATCAGAGACGGAGCTATTAGGTGGGGTGGGGCGGGTGGCGTTCCCCTTGGTCCGGTGTCGGGCGACACCGCGAGTCTCTGTCTCAGGGCCCAGGTGCGGGCAGAGCGATGGTGGTCCCCTGGGCTCGGTCCCGAGGTGCCAAGCACCAGCACGTCCCTGGCTGGAGTAAGCCGCCCAAGGTCGCTACAGGCCTGGGCCTGCAGGCAGACCCGGACTTGCGCGTTGGGGTTGGGGCGAACGGCTGCTGGCAGAAGGCTTGCGGGAGGGAAGGGGACTAAGCAGGGGGTGCGGGGGGGGGGGGTCGCGGTGTTGGCCAGCAGAGACGCAGCTATCCGCTGGGGTGGGGCGGGTGGCCTTCCCCTTGGTCCGGTGTCGGGCGACACCCCGAGTCTCTGTGTCGGGGCCCAGGTGCAGGCAGAGCGATGGTCGTCCCCTGGGCTCGGTCCCGAGGTGCCAAGCACCAGCACGTCCCTGGCTGGAGTAAGCCGCCCAAGGTCGCTACAGGCCTGCGCCTGCAAGCAGACCCGGACTTGCGCGTTGGGGGCGGGGCGAACGGCTGCTGACAGAAGGCTTGCGGGAGGGAAGGGGACTAAGAAGGGGGTGCGGGGGGGGGGGGGGTCGCGGTGTTGGCCAGCAGAGACGCAGCTATCCGCTGGGGTGGGGCGGGTGGCCTTCCCCTTGGTCCGGTGTCGGGCGACACCCTGAGTCTCTGTCTCAGGGCCCAGGTGCAGGCAGAG
Organism: Rhinolophus hipposideros; assembly: GCF_964194185.1. Classification (NCBI taxonomy): domain Eukaryota; kingdom Metazoa; phylum Chordata; class Mammalia; order Chiroptera; family Rhinolophidae; genus Rhinolophus; species Rhinolophus hipposideros. The sequence continues at coordinate 88,376 of NC_138060.1, forward strand.
CGATGGTCGTCCCCGGGGCTCGGTCCCGAGGTGCCAAACACCAGCACTTCCTTGTCTGGAGAAAGCCGCCCAAGGCAGGTGCAGGTCTGCGCCTGCAGGCAGACCCGGGCTAGGGCGTTGGGGGCGGGGCGAACGGCTGCTGGCAGAAGGCTTGCGGGAGGGAAGGGGACAAAGAAGGGGGTTCCGTGAGGGGGAGCCCGGGCCGAAGGTCCTGACGTGAGGCCGGGACAGCGAGATTGTAGTGCCAGGTGGCGCCAGCCATGCCTCTCCCCCTGCCCTCCAGCCCCCCTAGCGCCACCCCTGGCGTGAGTTTATTAGGCGGGCTGGGCCACTCCCGGAGGACGAGGGGCGGGGCGGCCGCAAAAGGAGTGGCGGGCCGAAGCCTAGGGCTCCCGGTATTCCCGGGCGGTCCCCCATCCAAGTACTAACCAGGCCCGACCCTCCTTAGCTTCCCAGATCAAAGGAGGTAGGGCGCGTTCAAGCTGCTGTGGCCATAGACGCTGGGAGCAGGCTCTGGGCGCCACAAAGCAGCGGACCGGCCTGCGTGGTGAGCGAGAACCAGGCTGCCGGGCTGCTCCCGTCCGGAGCATCTCCCCGCTGGCCAGCTCCGCCAGGGCCCCGTCTCCCGCCTGCTCCCCGCCTCCTCAGGACGCCGCGGGCGTGGGCAGCGGGTTACTCTTTGCCCGCAGTGAGGCCCGTTCGGGCCACCCGTGGCTCCACGGGCCTCTGCCACTTCCCTGGCGGTGACAGAAGCCAGAGAGACAGCGGTTGCGAGTGGGGGGGGGGAGGAAGGAGGGACGCACAGGCTCTGTCACGGAATGGGACAGACGCACGGGGGCAGTGTTGAAGCGACAGCTCCTCCACCGGCGGACGGTCACGCCGGGGCTGGGCTCCGATAAGGATGTAGAGCCCAGGGGGGGGGGGCGTGCAGTCACCGTTGGATACTGGGGCAGGCCTGCGGGAACCGAACGCGCAGGGCTCCCCTGGGAGAAGGAAGGGCGCTGGGAGAGCGGCCGCGGTGCCTGCCGGTGGAGACGGAGTCCTCCGGTGGGGTGGGGCGGCTGGCCGTCCCCTCGGCTTGCTGTCCTGGGACAACCAGTCCCTCTGTCTCCGGGCCCGGGTGCAGGCAGTGGGACGGTCACCCCTCTGCCAAGGACACCGAGGTGCCAAGGAGCCGCACTGCCTTGGCAGGAGAAAGCCGCCCGAGGCCGTTTGGAGGCCTGCGCGGGCAGGCAGCCCTGGGCTTGGGCTTTGGGGGCGGGGTCGTGGGCGCGGGGAAGGTCTGCGGGTTGACAGCATGCGCTTGCGGGGGGGGAAAAAAGAGGCTATAGAAGGGGCTTTGGGGGGAGACCTGGCCCAGGCGCCTGGCGTGAGGCCGGGTCTGCGAGGCTCTGAGGCTCTAGGTCTCGGCGGTGGCCCGGACCCCACCCTCCCACTACCCACCCCCCCACCCCGCCCAGCCCCGCTGGCCAGGGGTCCTGTGGCGGGGTTGGCGGCTGCAGAGGGTCCAGGGGCATGGCGGCCTCAAAAGGAGTGGCGGGTAAAAGCCTAGAGCACCCGGTATTCACGGGCGGTCTCCCATCCAAGTACTAACCAGGCCCGACCCTGCTTAGCTTCTGAGATCAGAGGAGATCCGGCGCGTGCAGGGTGGTATGGCCTTAGACGCTGGGACCGGGCTCCCAGCGCCCCAAGAGCAGCCGCCCGGCCTGCTTGGTGAGCGCTGGCCAGGTTGCTGGGCCGCGCCCCGCCTTCCGGCTCCAGCAGCGCAGCGCCACCCGCCTGCTCCGCGCCTCCTCAAGAAGCCGCGGTCGTGGTCAGCGGGTTACTCTTTGCCCGCAGTGAGGCCCGTTCGGGCCACCCGTGGCTCCACGGGCCCTCTGCCACTTCCCTGGCGGTGACAGAAGGCAGAGAGACAGCGGTTGCGAGTGGGGGGGGGGAGGAAGGAGGGACGCACAGGCTCTGTCACGGAATGGGACCGACGCACGGGGGCAGTGTTGAAGCGACAGCTCCTCCACCGGCGGACGGTCACGCCCGGGGCTGGGCTCCGATAAGGATGTAGAGCCCGGGGGGGGGTGGGGGGGTGGGCGTGCAGTCACCGTTGGATACTGGGGCAGGCCTCCAGGGTCTGCGGAGTGCCGGTGGGGTCCGAATCTCGCCCGGGGTTTGTCACGCGAAAGGAGAGGCTCTGGCCCAGGCACCCTACTCCTGTGGGTTTTGGGCCTGCCTGCCTGCCTGCTTTTCCCCTGTGGTGGTCTCTCCTGGAGGCCCGGGGAGACGGCCGCGCGCGTGCAGTTGTGGCACTCCCTCCCTCCGCTGCTTTGGCCGGGCTCTTTGTGGATGTGCGCGGGGACCGCAGCGGCCGGCGGGGGGGAACCGAGCGCACACAGCTCTCCTGGGAGAAAGAAGGGCGCTGGGGGAGGGGCCGCGGTGCCTGCCCGCGGAGACGGAGTCCTCCGGTGGGGTGGGGCGGCTTGGCGTTCCCTCGGCTTGCTGTCCTGGGACAACCAGTCCCTCTGTCTTTGGGCCCGGGTGCAGGCAGTGGGACGGTCACCCCTCTGCCAAGGACACCGAGGTGCCAAGGAGCCGCACTGCCTTGGCAGGAGAAAGCCGCCCGAGGCCGTTTGGAGGCCTGCGCCGGCAGGCAGCCCTGGGCTTGGGCTTTGGGGGCGGGGTCGTGGGCGCGGCGAAGGTCTGCGGGTTGACAGCTTTCGCTTGCGGGGGAAAAAAGAGGCTATAGAAGGGACTGTGGAGGGAGACCTGGCCCAGGCGCCTGGCGTGAGGCCGGGTCTGCGAGGCTCTAGGTCTCGGCGGTGGCCCGGACCCCACCTTCCCACTACCCAGCCCCCCCACCCCGCCCAGCCCCGCTGGCCAGGGGTCCTGTGGCGGGGTTGGTGGCTGCAGAGGGTCCAGGGGCATGGCGGCCGCAAAAGCAGTGGCGGGCAAAAGCCTAGTGCACCCGGTATTCCCAGGCGGTCTCCCATCCAAATACTAACCAGGCCCGACCCTGCTTAGCTTCCGAGATCAGAGGAGATCCGGCGCGTGCAGGGTGGTATGGCCGTAGACGCTGGGACCGGGCTCGCGGCGCCCCAAGAGCAGCCGCCCGGCCTGCTTGGTGAGCGCGCGCCAGGTTGTTGGGCCGCGCCGGCGGCGAGCCTCTCACCGCCTGCCGGCTGCAGCAGCGCTGCGCATCCCGCCTGCTCCCCGCCTCCTCAGGACGCCGCGGGCGTGGGCAGCGGGTTACTCTTTGCCCGCAGTGAGGCCCCTTCGGGGCACCCGTGGCTGCACGGGGCCTCTGCCACTACACTGGCGGTGACAGAAGCCAGAGAGACAACGGTTGCGAGTGGGGGGGGGGGAGGAAGGAGGGACCCACAGGCTCTGTCACGGAATGGGACCGACGCACGGGGGCAGTGTTGAAGGGACAGCTCCTCCACCGGCGGACGGTCGCGCCCGGGGCTGGTCTCCGTTAAGGATGTACAGCCCGGGGGGGGGGGGGGCGGGCAGTCACCGTGGGACCCAGGGGCAGGCCTGCGGGAACCGAACGCGCAGGGCTCCCCTGGGAGAAGGAAGGGCGCTGGGAGAGCGGCCGCGGTGCCTGCCGGTGGAGACGGAGTCCTCCGGTGGGGTGGAGCGGCTGGGCCTACCCTCGGCTTGCTGTCCTGGGACAACCAGTCCCTCTGTCTCCGGGCCCGGGTGCAGGCAGTGGGACGGTCACCCCTCTGCCAAGGACACCGAGGTGCCAAGGAGCCGCACTGCCTTGGCAGGAGAAAGCCGCCCGAGGCCGTTTGGAGGCCTGCGCGGGCAGGCAGCCCTGGGCTTGGGCTTTGGGGGCGGGGTCGTGGGCGCGGCGAAGGTCTGCGGGTTGACAGCATGCGCTTGCGGGGGGGAAAAAAGAGGCTATAGAAGGGGCTGTGGGGGGAAACCTGGCCCAGGCGCCTGGCGTGAGTCCGGGAATGCGAGGCTGTAGGTCTCGGCGGCGGCACGGACCCCACCCACCCACTACCCACCCCCCCACCCCGCCCAGCCCCGCTGGCCAGGGGTCCTGTGGCGGGGTTGGCGGCTGCAGAGGGTCCTGGGGCATGGCGGCTCCAAAAGGAGTGGCGGGTAAAAGCCTAGAGCACCCGGTATTCCCGGGCGGTCTCCCATCCAGGTACTAACCAGGCCCGACCCTGCTTAGCTTCCGAGATCAGAGGAGATCCGGCGCGTGCAGGGTGGTATGGCCGTAGACGCTGGGACCGGGCTCGCGGCGCCCCAAGAGCAGCCGCCCGGCCTGCTTGGTGAGCGCTCGCCAGGTTGTTGGGCCGCTCCGGCGGCGAGCCTCTCCCCGCCTTCCGGCTCCAGCAGCGCCGCGCCACCCGCCTGCTCCCCGCGTCCTCAGGACGCCACGGTCGTGGGCAGCGGGTTACTCTTTGCCCGCAGTGAGGCCCGTTCGCGCCACCCGTGGCTCCACGGGCCCTCTGCCACTTCCCTGGCGGTGACAGAAGCCAGAGAGACAGCGGTTGCGAGTGGGGGGGGGGAGGAAGGAGGGACGCACAGGCTCTGTCACGGAATGGGACCGACGCACGGGGGCAGTGTTGAAGCGACAGCTCCTCCAGCGGCGGACGGTCACGCCCGGGGCTGGGCTCCGATAAGGATGTAGAGCCCGGGGTGGAGGGGGGGCGGGCAGTCACCGTGGGATACTGGGGCAGGCCTCCAGGCTCTGCGGAGTGCCGGTGGGGTCCGAATCCGCCCGTGGTTTGTCACGCGAAAGGAGAGGCTCTGGCCCAGGCACCCTACTCCTGTGGGTTTTGGGCCTGCCTACCTGCCTGCTTTTCCCCTGTGGTGGTCTCTCCTGGAGGCCCGGGGAGACGGCCGCGCGCGTGCAGTTGTGGCACTCCCTCCCTCTGCTGCTATGGCCGGGCTCTTTTGTGGCTGTGCGCCGGGGACCGCAGCGGCCGGCGGGGGGGAACCGAGCACACACAGCTCTCCTGGGAGAAGGAAGGGCGCTGGGCGAGGGGCCTCGGTGCCTGCCGGTGGAGACGGAGTCCTCCGGTGGGGTGGGGCGGCTGGGCGTCCCCTCGGCTTGCTGTCCTAGGACAACCAGTCCCTCTGTCTCCGGGCCCGGGTGCAGGCAGTGGGACGGTCACCCCTCTGCCAAGGACACCGAGGTGCCAAGGAGCCGCACTGCCTTGGCAGGAGAAAGCCGCCCGAGGCCGTTTGGAGGCCTGCGCGGGCAGGCAGCCCTGGGCTTGGGCTTTGCGGGCGGGGTCGTGGGCGCGGCGAAGGTCTTCGGGTTGACCGCATGCGCTTGCGGGGGGGAAAATAGAGGCTATAGAAGGGGCTGTGGGGGGAGACCTTGCCCAGTCGCCTGGCGTGAGGCAGGGTCTGCGAGGCTGTAGGTCTCGGCGGCGGCCCGGACCCCACCCTCCAACTACCCCCCCCACCCCGACCAGCCCCGCTGGCCAGGGGTCCTGTGGCGGGGTTGGCAGCTGCAGAGGGTTCAGGGGCATGGCGGCCCCAAAAGGAGTGGCGGGTAAAAGCCTAGAGCACCCGGTATTCCCGGGCGGTCTCCCATCCAAGTACTAACCAGGCCCGACCCTGCTTAGCTTCCGAGATCAGAGGAGATCCGGCGCGTGCAGGGTGGTATGGCCTTAGACGCTGGGACCGGGCTCCCGGCGCCCCAAGAGCAGCCGCCCGGCCTGCTTGGTGAGCGCTCGCCAGGTTGCTGGGCCGCGCCCCGCCTTCCGGCTCCAGCAGCGCAGCACCACCCGCCTGCTCCGCGCCTCCTCAGGACGCCGCGGGCGTGGTCAGCGGGTTACTCTTTGCCCGCAGTGAGGCCCGTTCGGGCCACCCGTGGCTCCACGAGCCCTCTGCCACTTCCCTGGCGGTGACAGAAGCCAGAGAGACAGCGGTTGCGAGTGGGGGGGGGGAGGAAGGAGGGACGCACAGGCTCTGTCACGGAATGGGACCGACGCACGGGGGCAGTGTTGAAGCGACAGCTCCTCCACCGGCGGACGGTCACGCCCGGGGCTGGGCTCCGATAAGGATGTAGAGCCCGGGGGGGAGGGGGGGGGCGTGCAGTCACCGTTGGATACTGGGGCAGGCCTCCAGGCTCTGCGGAGTGCCGGTGGGGTCCGAATCCGCCCGGGGTTTGTCACGCGAAAGGAGTGTCTCTGGCCCAGGCACCCTACTCCTGTGGGTTTTGGGCCTGCCTGCCTGCCTGCTTTTCCCCTGTGGTGGTCTCTCCTGGAGGCCCGGGGAGACGGCCGCGCGCGTGCAGTTGTGGCACTCCCTCCCTCCGCTGCTTTGGCCGGGCTCTTTGTGGCTGTGCGCCGGGGACCGCAGCGGCCGGCGGGGGGGAACCGAGCGCACACAGCTCTCCTGGGAGAAGGAAGGGCGCTGGGGGAGGGGCCGCGGTGCCTGCCCGCGGAGACGGAGTCCTCCGGTGGGGTGGGGCGGCTTGGCGTCCCGTCGGCTTGCTGTCCTGGGACAACCAGTCCCTCTGTCTTTGGGCCCGGGTGCAGGCAGTGGGACGGTCACCCCTCTGCCAAGGACACCGAGGTGCCAAGGAGCCGCACTGCCTTGGCAGGAGAAAGCCGCCCGAGGCCGTTTGGAGGCCTGCGCGGGCAGGCAGCCCTGGGCTTGGGCTTTGGGGGCGGGGTCGTGGGCGCGGTGAAGGTCTGCGGGTTGACAGCATGCGCTTGCGGGGGGGAAAAAAGAGGCTATAGAAGGGGCTGTGGGGGGAGACCTGGCCCAGGCGCCTGGCGTGAGGCCGGGTCTGCGAGGCTGTAGGTCTCGGCGGCGGCCCGGACCCCACCCTCCCACTACCCACCCCCCCCCACCCCGCCCAGCCCCGCTGGCCAGGGGTTTGTGTCGGGGTTGGCGGCTGCAGAGGATCCAGGGGCATGGCGGCCGCAAAAGCAGTGGCGGGCAAAAGCCTAGTTCACCCGGTATTCCCAGGCGGTCTCCCATCCAAGTACTAACCAGGCCCACCCTGCTTAGCTTCCGAGATCAGAGGAGATCCGGCGCGTGCAGGGTGGTATGGCCGTAGACGCTGGGACCGGGCTCCCGGCGCCCCAAGAGCAGCCGCCCGGCCTGCTTGGTGAGCGCGCGCCAGGTTGTTGGGTCGCGCCTGCGGCGAGCCTCTCACCGCCTGCCGGCTGCAGCAGCGCCGCGCCTCCCGCCTGCTCCCCGCCTCCTCAGGACGCCGCGGGCGTGGGCAGCGGTTTACTCTTTGCCCGCAGTGAGGCCCCTTCGGGCCACCCGTGGCTCCACGGGGCCTCTGCCACTTCCCTGGCGGTGACAGAAGCCAGAGAGACAGCGGTTGGGAGTGGGGGGGGGGGAGGAAGGAGGGACACACAGGCTCTGTCACGGAATGGGACCGACGCACGGGGGCAGTGTTGATGCGACAGCTCCTCCACCGGGGACGGTCGCGCCCGGGGCTGGGCTCCGTTAAGGACGTAGGGCCCGGGGGTGGGGGGGCGGGCAGTCACCGTGAGATACTGGGGCAGGCCTCCAGGGTCTGCGGAGTGCTGGTGGGGTCCGAATCTCGCCCGGGGTTTGTCACGCGAAAGGAGAGGCTCTGGCCCAGGCACCCTACTCCTGTGGGTGTTTATTTTAAAGAACAATACGGCATTGACCTTGTTTTGTAAGTGTCCCCAGGTAAACCTATGATCGAGTTACCCAGGATATGTACAGTGATGAGTGGATGCTCTGTGTTCTTATTCATAAATGTAAAGACTGTAAAAATAATGCAGATTGTTTTCCAAAGTGGTTGTACCAATCCACATTTCCACCAGCACTGACTAGGAGTTATAATGGCTCCACGTCTTCAATAGAACTTGGTTTTTCCAGACTCTCAGTACCTGCCATTCTGGTACATACAAAAATTTAAAATTAAGGTTTAGTTTTATGCTTATTTAATTATTAACAATATTAAGGGCTTCTTATATGTTTCTGGCCAAAGTATATTCACTTTAGCTTTACGAATATATAAAACATGTATCTTTATATACTGCATCTATTTGAGTATTGTATGTATGTTTATATTTTCTATACTACGCATAGTATATTACAATGTATATGCATGTTCATATTTTCTATATATTCATGTGGTATGTATACATATAATTATATAAGCACATATCCTAACATATTATGTCTATTAAAATTATATATGTATAGATATACATATACATGCCACATATATTATTGCATGATATCTTTCTCATTGATATATTGATATTTTAACTACTTTACATTTGAAATATACCAATTGCCATTTATTTACGTGATTAAAATTAGCTCTCAATTTATAACTTTTTTGCTTCTTTTTGTTGTCTTTTTATGAAGTGATATTATTAGTTTTGATACATTTGAATTTTTCATTTGAATCACTTTTATATAGTGCCCTTTGAGTTTTATTTATGAAACACTTATCTCTTTTGCGAGTGTATATACATTATTTTAAAATAGTTTTAGAATTATAGACAAGTTGCGAAGATAGCATGGAGTTCCCATATACCCCACAGATAAATTCCTCTATCATTGTTATAGTACTTTATGGTACACATGTCACAATTAATGAATAAATATTGATGCATTAAGTATATTCCATACAGTATTTAGATTTCCTTTATTTTTACCAAATGTTCTTTTTCCATTCCAAGATCCTACCCAAGATGCAGTACATTTAATAATATAGTTCTTAAGCTCTTCTTGACAGTTACAGATTCTCGCATTTTTCTAATTTTAAACGACCTTCACCGATCTGGGATCTGGGAGTCTGGTTATGTGTTTAGTAGAATCACATCACTAAGATCTGTCTGATATTAGCTACATGATTACACAAAGGACACTAGTATTTGGACAACGACCACAAAGTTGTTCCCCCGTGAAGTTAATCTTCTCCGCTTTGCATATTGGTTTCTTTGGGAAAAAAGCATTATGTGTAGTCAACACCAAAGAATAATAAAGTTATTCCCCATCACCTTCAGGATAAACTATTGACATGCATTATTTGCAATGTCTCTGCATGGGAAATTTGTTATTCTCCCAGTCATCTATTTTTCATTCATTTATATTAGAATGGCTTCGTAAATATTTATTTTATACTTTAGGTTAAATCTAACACTGCTGTATTCATTTTCCTGCTTAACTTATTCCAGTTATGGTCTTTGGGAGTTTTTCGGTAGATTCTTGTCTTCCTCATCATTTCATGTGATGTGTGCTATGTGTGTGCGCGTGTGTGTTTGTGTGTGCACTTTACCATCATGTTATATAACTTCCTTAAAATTTCTTATTTTTCTTCGGTATTGTGCTTCTTTGCTTTTCTATGTAATTTTTTTAGAATCAGATTTTCAAGTGTCAAAAATAATTTCAGATTGGGATCTCATTGAAATCAGAAGATCGGGCGTGACCAGTTAGCTCAGTTGGTTAGAACGGAAAAAGAAATTAAAATCTGAAGGCCAATTTGGGGAGAACTGAAATCTAAGTTATAATTCATTAATTTTCTATAACTGTATTTATTTACATAGGTCTTTATAATGTCTTAAAATAAATTTTTATTATAATGCCTCCACAAATGGCTTGTTCATCTTTTACTAGTTGCATTTCTACATACATAACACTTTTGTGGGAATTACAAGTGTGTTGCTTTAAATTCCGTTTTTATCTCTGTTACTGATGAATATCAAGAAACACTATAAAGGGAGATTGACTTCTGGCCTGAAGTGTAAGGAATTCCACTAACCTGCTCCTACATTAGTAAAATTAATAGAGAAAAACACTATCGGGGGAATAAAAAGACCAATCGTTTAAAGCATATAGACATTATCCTAAAGAGAAATAGCCATGAAGAAACATCCCAAAAAAACTGACGAAAATGTACATGAATTATCTTTGCCAGAGCCATCAGGCAAGAGAAAGAAATAAAAGGCGTCCAAATTGGGAATGAAGAAGTTAAAACATCACTCTTTGCAGATGACATGATGCTATACATAGAAAACCCTAAAGACTCCACCAAAAAGCTGTTAGAAACAATCAATGAATAGAGTAAAGTTGCTGGCTACAAAAATCAACGTACAAAAGTCCATTGCATTCCTATATACTAACAATGAAATCTCAGAAAAAGAAATACAAAAAACAATTCCCTTTGCAATTGCAGAAAAAGAATAAAATACCGAGGAATAAATTTAACCAAGGATGTGAAGGATTTATATGCTGAAAACTATAAGACATTTTTGAAAGAAATTGAAGAAGACACAAAGAAATGGAAAGACATTCCGTGCTCATGGCTTGGAAGAATCAACATAGTTAAAATGGCCATATTACCCAAAGCAATATACAGATTTAATGCAATCCCCATCAAAATCCCAATGGCATTTTTTAAAGAAATAGAACAAAAAATCATCAGATTTGTTTGGAACCACAAAAGACCCCGAATAGCCAAAGCAATCTGAAGAAAAAAGAACAGTGCTGGAGGTATCACACTGCCTGACTTTAGCTTGTACTACAGAACTACAATAATCAAAACAGCATGGTATTGGCAGAAAAACAGACACATGGACCAATGGAATAGAATTGAGAACCCAGAAATAAAACCACATAAATATGGACAGATAATTTTTGACAAAGAAGCTAAAAACATGCAATGGAGAAAAGATAGCCTCTTCAATAAATGGTGCTGGGAGAACTGGATAGCCACGTGCAAAAGAATGAAACTGGATTGTTATCTGTCACCATGTACCAAAATTAATTCAAAATGGATCAAAGATTTAAGCATAAGACCTGACACAATAAACTGCATAGAAGAAAACATAGGTACCAAACTTATAGACCTTGGGTTCAAAGAGCATTTTATGAATTTGACTCCAAAGGCAACGGAAGTAAAAGCTAAAATAAACAAATGGGACTATATGAAACTTAAAAGTTTCTGCACAGCAAAAGAAACCATCGACAAAATAAAGAGGCAACCGACTGATTGGGAGAAGATTTTTGCAAACAGTTCCTCCGATAAGGGTCTAATATCCAAAATATACAAGGAACTCATGAAACTCAACAACCAAAAAAACAAACCACCCAATTGAAAAATGGGCAGAGGACCTGAAGAGACATTTCTCTAAAGAGGACTTACAAATGGCAAATAGACATATGAAAAAATGCTCAACATCACTAATCATCAGAGAAATGCAAATAAAAACCACAATGAGATATCACCTCACCCCAGTCAGAATGGCTATCATCAAAAAGACAAATAGCAACAAGTGTTGGACAGGCTGTGGAGAAAAAGGAACCCTCATACACTGTTGGTGGGAATGCAGACTGGTGCAGCCACTATGGAAGGCAGTGTGGAGGTTCCTTAAAAAATTACGAATAGAATTACCATATGACCCAGCAATCCCTCTCCTGGGTATCTACCCAAAGAATTTGAAATCATTTATACATAAAGACACGTGTGCTCCAATGTTCATTGTAGCTTTGTTTACGGTGGCCAAGACATGGAAACAACCAAAATGTCCTTCGATAGATGACTGGATAAAGAAGTTGTGGTATATATACACAATGGAATACTATTCAGCGTTAAGGAAAGATGATATAGGAACATTTGTGACAACATGGATGGATCTTGAGAATATAATGCTAAGCGAAATAAGTCAGACAGAAAAAGCAGAGAACCCTATGATTTCACTGATATGTGGTATATAAACCAAAAACAAGACAAACAAATGAGAAACAAGAACTCATAGACACAGACAATAGTTTAGTGGTTACCAGAGGGTAAGGGGGGTGGGGGGAGGAGATGAGGGTAAGGGGGATGAAATATATGGTGATGGAAGGAGAACTGACTCTGGGTGGTGAACCCACAATGGGATATATTGATGATGTAATACAGAATTGTACACCTGAAATTATGTAATTTCATTAACAATTGTCACCCCAATAAATAAATTAAAATAATTAATTAATAAAATAAAATAAAATAAAATAAAATGTACATAAATTAGATGTGAAAGTTAAGAGCCTGTGCTGTTTGAATCACGAATGTCCCCGCCTCCCCACTCCCAGCTGGGTGAGACATGTCCTCCACAGCAGACTGCTGCTGACAGGACACAGGGCCCCTCCCCTACCACAGTTCGCAGGTGAAGGGATTTCTTTCTAAAGGAGCAGGACACCAGCTTTTCTCATTCTGGCCCCCATCTGTGGCTCAGGATGTCTTAGCCAAGTGTGGGTGACAAACGGAGTCCCCTATTCCATTGAATTCTACTGTGCAGTGAGCTAAGGAGACTGGGGCCCTAGTCACCCCGGTCTTAGCTTCTGCTTCAAATCCAGAAGATGCAAGCTAATAGGTCTTCCAGATGCTACCCCACCCTCCATTGAATGTTAAGCGCCGAGAGCAGGGTTTCACTCTTTCTTCACTCAGAGAAAATCTTGCAGTTGTGCCCAACCACAGATCCAGAGCAAGGGCCTAAGGGATTTTTCTTGGGGGAGAAGCAAGTCAATAAACAGCTCCTAATCTCTTCCCAACACCTGACTTCATTTGAAATTGAGTCTGAATAAAATGAAGCCTCATGAGCAGTGGAGGTTGTGATGAAAGAGCTTAATACACAGGCTGAATTGCCGGTAGTCTAGTTTGCAGAAGAGAATTGAGAAATAAGGCTGCTCGTGGGGGAACCCTCCTGGGATCAGAACAAGTATTAAACACTGCCCTCCAAAACTATTCTTTCACAAGAGTCATAATATTATAGGATTGGTTGTAAAAAATATTTGTGTCCTCAGTACATTGTTTAAAACAATTGTGCAATTAACAGTCAATTAGCGAAGTTTAAGAGCTCGGTGTGTTCATAGAATAACAAAAAGAGATCAGATCATATGGTACTTGTCTTTCTCTTTCTGACTTATTTCACTTAACATAATGTTGTATAATGTGATGGCTCGGTGTGAGGTCGGGGTGGTGGTGGATGGGGGGAGGGGGGTTCACGGTGTGAGGGATGTAAAAATAAAATAAAATAAAATAAAACTAAAAAAAAAAAAAAAAAGAGATCAGAAATTCCCTACCAAAACCATCGTCATCCTATGGCGACTGTAGGTACAGGCAAAGCTGCACCTCCTTGGGGAGGAACAACAGAGGCTTAACAGTGGGGGAGGAAAAATAGGCTTCACGAAAGTAATGCAAACATGTACTGAACACGCGAATAAGCCAATAACAACAACAAGCCCTGGAAGGGAGGACACTTACCTACACTTGCTGTAATATGTAAAGTTTTCAGTTTCCAACAAAAATTACTACAAACAAATAGGAAAGTATAACCCAAACACTGGGAAAAAAATCAGACAAAACAAAAATTGCCCATGAGAATTACCAGATGTCAGATTTATCAGAAAAGTACTTAAAAATAGCCAGTGTAAACATGGTCGTAACGTTTATAAGGAAAATCAAAATTAAGCAAGTAAAGGAAGGTATGATAACAAGTTGCATCAACTAAAGTATATCAGTAAAAAGATAGAAATTATTTAAAACTATTACAGATGTAAATTCTGGAGTTAAAAAATACAATAACTGAAATTTTAAAAATTCACTCAAGGACCTCAACAGGAGAGCTGAACTTGAAGCAGAAAGAATATTGCAGTCCTGGAGACTGATCAATATAGATTATGCAAGTCAAAGAGCAGGAAAAAAATGGAGAAAACTGAAGAGCTTCAGAAAAATGTAAAACACTATTAAACCCACCAACATCTGCATACTGAGAGCACCAATGTGAGAGAAGAGAAAGAAACAACACAAGTATTCAAAGAAATGATGTCTGAAAACTTCTCTAATTTATGGAAAAACAATAAATTACATATCCAGAAAGCTCAATGAACTTCAAATAGAATAAACACAAAGAAGTTCACAAACAGGCACATCATAGTAAAAATGCTAAAAATCAAATGAAAGGAATATCTTACAAGCCATGAAAAAACTGGCTCATCACTTACAGGGGAAGCACAGTAAAATTCACAGCAGAATCTTCAGTGTGAACATTGGCAGCCAGAAAACAGTGAGATAACAAATTTTAAGTGCTCAAAGAAAAAACTGTCAACCCAAAATCATAAATGGAGCAAAATTGTGTTCCAAAAATGAAGATAAAATAAAGGCTTTCTTTCCAAGATAAACAAAAGCTGAGAGGATTTTTGCTAGTAGACCTTCCATACAACAAATATTGAAAGAAGTTCTTTAGGTTAAAAGCAAGTAACCCCAGATGTTAAAATCCACAGGAAAAAGACAAAGGGCACCTGTCAAGGTAATAATATAATTATATAAAACAATTTAAAGGCATGCATATTTTCTCTTTTCTTCTTCTAATAGATTTGAAAAGCGATTGTATGAAATAGTACGTCCATAACGTATTGTTTGGCCTGTAACATATACAAATGTAACATGTATAATATATTTGCAGTAATAGCACAAACAACATGAGTGGGAGCAAGGCTGTATTGGCTAGGAAAATCAATATAAATGGTAAAGTAGCAAATATAACATTGTATTATTTAAAAATATGTAACATTAACAGGTATAACTTATAAAAACAATAAGAGAGAGAGACAGAGACAGAGAGAGAGAGAGAGAGACAGAGACAGAGACAGAGACAGAGAGAGACAGAGAGAGACAGAGAAGGGAATGACGTTATATAGAATCACATCTGTGAATCTCCTGGAATTTGGCTAGTATAAATCTGAAACTGATTCTGATAAGTTAAGATGTATGTGGTAATCCCTAAAGCAACCACTGGGGGAAAAAATTAGAAAAGTATAGTGAATAATCATTAAATAAATTAAAATACTACAATAAAAATATTCAGTTAATGCAAAAAAATCCATAAATGAGGAATAGAGTAAGACATGAAACATAGAAACCTAAAATAGAATGGAAGATGTTTCCAGCTATTTCAATGAAAACATTACATGTGAGTACATTAGGCAATCGCTGTCATAAGACAGAGATTGTCATATTGAATTAAAATGAAAAAAGCATGCTCTATGTGCTCTTTATAGGGGACACAATTTAGATTCAAAGATACAAATAAATTTAAAATTAAAGGACGAAAGGAGATAAATCATGGAAATAGCACCTACAAGAAAACTGGAGTATTGTCTGATATTAATATCAGACAATATTAATATCAGACAATATAGACTTTAAAACAAAAAAAAAAAGGTTACCAGAGAAAGCAATGAACATTTCATCATAATAAAAGAATCAATCCATCAGGAAGATAGAAGAATTACAATGATATAATTATATATATGAGATCTAATAGTAGAACACCAAAATACATGAAGCAATAACTGACAGAAAGGAGAGAGAACTAAACAGTTCAATAATCATAGTTGGGAATTTCAATACCTCCCATTCAGTAATGGATAGATTTATGAGACTGAAGAGCAACAAGAAAATTGAAGACATCAACAACACTGTAAACCAACCAGAACCAACAGACATCTATAGATCTAACAATACATCAATAGCAGGTTAGACATTCATTTCAGGTAGCCAAGGCACATTCTCTAGGATACACCAGGCGCTAGGCCATAAAACAAATGAAAATAAATTTAAAAGAAAAGAAATAAAACAAAGTATGTTTTCTGACAATATGGAATAAAAGCAGAACTAGCAGCAGAACAACACACATAAATACTAATGGGTCAAAAAATAAACCAAAAAGGAAATCCAAAAATATTTTGAAAGGAATAAAACTAAAGACAAAATAAATAAAGTTTTTTGATGCATCTAAAGCAGTACTTAGAGGAAAATATACAGCTATAAAATATCTATATTAAGAAAAAGAAATATCTCGAGTCAATAATCTAAACTTTCAACCTCAAATGCTGAAAAGAGAGGAACAAACTAAACCTAAAGAAATTGTGAAGAAAGTAACATATATTAGGGCAGAAATTAGTGTAAGAGAGAAGAGAAAAATAATAGAGAAAAATCAATAAAACCAAAGTTGATTCTTTAAAAATGTCAGCAAAATTGATAAACATTTAGCTATATTGATCAAGAGAAAAAGAGAGAAGACTCAATTCTAGAATCATAAATATAAAAGGGGGCATTACTACTGAACTTACAGAAATACAAAGATAATAAAGGAATGCTATGAAAAAGTGTACACTAACAAATAAGGTAACTTAGATGAAATAATAATTTCTAGGCAGACACAAACTAACAAAGTTGACTCAAGAAGAAATAAACAAACCGATTAAGTAAACATATGAATAGGTAACAAAAAATGACTCATAAAGAAAGAAATGCCCAGAAGTTCTCACTACTGAATTCTACCAAAGGTTAAAGAATTAATGCCAATTCTTCACATACTATTCCAAAAGGTAGAAGAGGAAACATATCTCAACTCATCTTATGAGGCCAGTGTTACACTGATTCCAAAACAAAACACATCAAAAGAAAATATACCTAAAGGCTAATATTTCTTATGAATGTGGATGTAAAAATCCTCAGCAAAATACTAGCAAATCATATTCAGCAAAATCCAGAAAAAAGCATATTCCATGGCCATGTGAGATATCCCAGAAATACAAAGTTGATTTAAAACTCAAACATCAATTAATGTAATTGATCATATTAATTGAGTAAAATACACTATCATGATCATTGCTACAACTTCAGTAAAAGCATTTCATAAAATTCAATGCCTTTTCATGAAAAACAAAAACAAACAAAAACCAAAAACAATCAAACAACAACAACAACAACAAAAATACCTAAACCAACTAAGCATGTAAGATAATTCTCTAAATTATCAGCTAGGGGCATGGTCAGCTAGATGAAAAGAGCATCTATAGAACAGCCATAACTAGCATGATATTTATGAGTGAAAGCCTGGATACTGTCTTCCTAAGACAGTGAACCCGAAAGGATGACAACTGTGGCCAGTTCTATTCAATATTGTACTGAATATTTTATCCAGAGCAATTAGGTAAGACATGGAAATAAAAGCCATTCATATTGGAAAGACAAAAGCAATATGCCCTCTATTCACAGATTACATAACCTTGCAGTATACGACATTATAAGAATTCCGCTTAAGAACTACAGTAAGTCCTCACTTAACATCATGGGTAGGTTTTACGACTTTAAGTGAAACCACATGTAAGGAAACCAATTCTACCACAGGCTGACTGGTATAAACAAGAGGTGCCTTCCTACCACAAGTCACCCAAGTTATAAGGAAACAACTCTGACCAAGGCCCAGCTGTATTTGCATGTATAAGTCAGCAGATTTGCAGGATTCAAGATCAATATATAAAAATCAATTGCATTTCTGCATACTTCAACTCAATTTGCAACAGCATCAAAAATAATAGAATACTTAGGAATATATTTAACAAAATAAGAGCCAAACTTATTCTCTAAAAACTGCAAAACTGGTGGAAACAAATTAAAGACAATCTAATAGGGAAAATATTCCACGATTTTGGTCTGAACACTGTTAACATGGCCATATTCCTCAACCTGTGAGGTCAGCTAGGGGCATGGTCAAAGCGGCCGGGAGCAAAGTCATACCCCTCTGCCAAGTCAGACCCCTCCTCTCATGACGGAAACTGGGGCCCCTGGCATTTCCCAGAAGAGGCAGCAGACCTTGGTGCAATAAACAACTCCAGACACAGCCGCTGGGGCCCTATCTGCGCTGGGGGTGGGGGCCTGCTCATCTCCCACCTCACTCAGCCAACCCCCTCCCCCAAATCGCATATCTGCCTCCCTCCTCTGCCCTGGGAGCCACTTCACCGGCCCCGTCTGCGGACCGCTGCACCTCGCCCGGGAGCGCAGAATAAAGCCCTCACTTTTCTCCACCTGCCTGACTCTCTTAGCTACACTGTCGCGCAGCAAGCCTTACACAACCTAATCAACAAATTCAACAGGAATCTTTCTAAGAATCCCAGCTAATTCTTTTGGCGGAAATTCACAAGCTGATTCTAAAATCCATTCGGAATTGCAAGGGACCCAGCATAGCCAAATCAATCCTGAAAAAGAAGAATAAAGTAGGAGGACTCAAACTCCCCAATTTCAAAATTTACTATAAAACAATGGTAGCATGCCCCCCCACACACACAGACACACACACACACACACACAGTTTCACTTTCCACAGGTTCAGTTACCTGCAGTAAACCCTGGTAGCAAAACATTAAATGGAAAATCCCAGAAATTAACAATTCATAAATTCTAAATTGCAGGCCATTCTGAGTAGTGTGATTAAATCTCATGCTGTCCCACTCCAACACATGCTGCCCAGGATGTGAACCACCCCTTTGTTCATCACACTGTATACAATACCCCCCTGTCGGTGCCTGCCAAGGCGAGGAACAGTCCCTGAAGTGGGGAGTGAGGATTGAGAAAAAAGAAGAGAGACAAAGATGGGATCGGGAGGGCAGGCAATTCTAAGTAGACTGCCTCAGTTCTAAGTAGAATGCCTCACCCCAAGTTTATTTTGGCAGCTTATATACTCTGGGCATCAAAAAGTAACAGAACTGTCTGCAATCTAATAGTTACAATGTTTGGATACACAAGGGCCTGTTTTTCGGCCAGCTCCGCACTTCCTGACCTTGTCTGGTTCTGTGTTCTCAAAGTAGCAAGTTTTGCCTTGCTGGGAGCACAGACCACTCAAGGAAGTCAAAGGTTCAACATTTCACAGAACAACACCTGCTAGCGCGTCAGCACGGTTTCCCACACCCCCCATTACTCACTTAGCCACCTCAATTATTAGATGGACCATCATGGTATGGCAGTGCTTGTGTTCAAGTCACCCTTGTTTTACTGAATGCCCCCAACGTGCAAGATTAGTAATGCTGGCAATTCAGATAGGCCAAAGAAAAGTGGTAAAATGCTTCCTTTAAGTGAAAAGGTGCAAGCTCTTGATTTAATAAGGGGAATAAAAGCCATATACTCAGGTAAGTAAGATCTACGGTATTAAAAAAAAATTGTGAAATAAGATAATTTGAGATAGAGACCACATTCACATAACTTTATTACAGTATATTGTTATAATTGTAATTTATTATCAGTTGTTGTTCATCCCTTACTGTGCCTACTTTCTAAATTAAATTTTATCATAGGTATATATAATATGTGTAAGAAAAAACATTGTACATTTAGGGTTTGGCATTATCCGAAGTTTCAGGCATCAACTTGGACTGACAGTTTGATACTGGCACAAGGATATAAATATAGATTAATGGAATATAATTGACAGTACAGAAATAAACCTAAACATCTATGTCAACTATAATATGGTAAGAGTGGTGAGATCATGCGATGGAAAAAGAATAGTGTCTTCAACAAATGGTGCTAGGCCTCCATAGGGGATACTATGTTAACAGAATGAAGACAGCTCTTACCTCTAACTTAATCAAACTGCTTTCTCCCTGATACTGATGGGTTTGGAGTTTTGTTGTCTGTTTGTGGGGAGGCAGGGAGCTTTTTGACTACTTTTATGAACGATTCATTCATTTTTTAACTTTATCAAATGTGTATTAAAATGTATTTTTAGGAGTCCATTAAATTTATTGTGTCAATTATGTTCTTTGATTGTAAATGCCACTTGTGGATGTTTTTGTGCATATGCTAATATGTATGTCCAAGGAGTTAATTAGGTATGAAAGTTATCTTCAAATCACTCGATATATTTATGTATTTCTTAATTTATTCATGTATTTCTATCAACTTTTGATTTATATGAGCGGTTTTTCTCATTTTGTTTTCTCACATTCATTGCCTCGAATCATATACATTCTGTTTATATTCTGCAGTTGTTATGACCATGATGTCAACACGCATACTTAAACTGGATCCGTCAGGATTCAGTGACTGAAACCTAAACCATCCAAAGAATATTAAGGAGCAAAAGACATCTAATGTAAGAACTCAGTGGTTATAAAATTATTGAAAGCATTGGAGGAATATTCTCCAGAGGCTGTCACCAGAAATCTTGTGAAAATAATTCATACCATTGTGTAGTTGCTCTCCAACAATGAGAATGTCATTGTATAACATGTCACCACCACCACGACTGCAATTACCCCTGGACATGTATGAATATGGAATAAGTGAATCCATCCAATGGCCTGCAGACATAGAAAAAAGCAACAGAAAATTGAGAGTTCTGTCATCTCAAACTTTAGTCGCTGCTTCTTAGAGATAAAACACAATTTAGTATCAAGGATGCCAATTGCAAAGAACCCAAGATAGGAAGTTTTCAGATTTCCATCCTGTATGTGACGGGGAGTTCACTAGATGCAAGATGGACAGGGGACAGAGTACCAATCAATCGTAGCCACTCTAACCAATTAAACTATTCAGGAACTCAAATCTTAAAAAAAAATACAGCAATAACATCATCCTGCGTAATATAATTTAAACCTTGCTATTCCAAAAGAAAACATGCTTAATCTCTCTCTCAAAAAAAAAAAAAAAAAGAGAGAGAGAGACTAAATCATCCTCAGTCACTCTGTCTTGTTGAACTTCAGTCACATTCTAAACTTGAAATATTGATGGGTTCTCGGCCTCATGGGGACTTAGTGTCCCATGACACCACTTTCTTCCTGGACCCAATGATATGCCAAAAATAGATTCTCAACTTTTCTCCTTTGCCAAAGAGGTCGGAGCTTTATTTGAACATCTTTTGTTTCTCATTGAGGTTCTCCTCAGAGCTAATGTCTGAGATTTTTCTAGGAATGTAATAGTACCTAGATATTCCTTACAGGAAAGTGTTGTACAAGACATTGAGGCAGGAAACAGTGACTTCTTTCTATCATGCAAGGTTAACCACTGATGACATTTGCATTAGTACGAATTGCTTAATATGTCAAAAAGTCACTTTTTTGAATTAGAGATTTTTTGGTTTGTTTTTTTATTCTTCATTTCATTTGTACTGAAATAAATTTGTTTTAAATATTGGAGAATAGAGTTAGTGAAATCAACACTTTCACTGAATACTGATCTCTACCGTGAAGACGGTGGCCATTTGCCACTTCAGTTCCGTGAGTCTAGTGACCATGTCACTCACTCTGGCCCCTGAGACATACCTATTTTTCAGTGAGAGCTTTTTAGAAAGTGTGTCTTTCTTTTGCTTGTCCTCCAAAAACAAGGCAGACATAGATGGCACTGCCCTCTTTTCTCTGTCATTCTGTCTTGAAAATGAATGTATATTTTGCAGCAGAAAAGTTGTCTTGTGAACAAAAGTAACAAGCGTGCAGAATAAAGCCGTTTATTCCTAAAAGCTTTGTATGGGACAATGCCCTGCGAGACCCAGTCTGGCATCTTTGATAGGCTGAATTTATGCAAATTATGTTAACTCCTAGATTTTGTGTTATGTGAGGAAAAAGAATACTTGTTTTTTTAAGCTATTGCAAGTTAGATTTTCTGTTACTTAAATCGGAACACATTGTTAGCTGAACCAAAGCCTAAATAAATTCGCTTATTAGATCTGCATATGTAAATGTTTATTTCTATCTTTTAAAAGCTTCTCAATAAAAGTCAAGTGTGAATTTGTGTTTAGAATTAACATCCACTCTCTCTCAATCAACTATGAATATGTTTATGTTAGTATTCCTCCCTTCTATTATGGATTGCCAGATATTGATATAGGATACATCTACATGTAAGTTTCAAGAACTCTTCTGGAATGTATTTGTCATTGATTGGCGTTACATTATTAGTTTGTTCGTAAGTTATACATTTATTATATATTTCCTTATTTTTATCTGTTGGATTTAGTAAAATGTGTTAATTTATATAAGACAAATTAAAAAAAGCTTTTAAAATAAGAAAACTTTTTTCATAATATTAAAGTATATTTGGATATCTTATTGGTTGAATGTATTTCCTAGAGGTATGTTGTACCCCTAGTACCTCAGAATGTGATCTTATTATAAACGTAATTAGTTAAGATGAGGTTAGGCTGGGACAGGGTGGGCCCTTGATCCGGTCTGAGTGGCGTCTTTATAAGAAGAAAAGAAACACTGAGAGGAAAATGCATGTGAAAACAAGGAGACACACAAAGAGAAGACAGCCATGGGGGCAGTAAGAGTTATGCTGTCATAACCAAGGAACATCTCAGGCTACCGGAAAGTAGGAGAGGAAAGGAGGGATATTCCTCTAGAAGCATTAGAGGGAACATGGTCCTGCCAACACATTGATTCAGACTTCTAGCCTCCCTAACTACAAAATAATGCATTTCTGTTGTTTTAAGGCATCCATTTTGTAGCATTTTGTTACAGCAGCCGTAGGAAACTAGCCCAGAAACCTTAGAAGGGAGAGAGTATATTTTGCCTGTAGGAGAGACGTGAATCATTGGGAACCGGGGAGGTGACTGTGGTAAGTAGCCACTAACATGGCCCCCAGTGATCCTAACCTCCTAATATACACAGTTCCCACCATGTGAGTGTGAGCTGGATTTAGCAACTTGCTTCTAACAAAAATACTGAACAGATGATAGGATGTCACTTCTGAGGTTCGATTTGAAAGGACTTCACCTTCAATCTCGGATTTTTCCCCCTCTCTCTTGTTCTCTCAGATTTCTTGCCCTAGGAGAATCAGGCTGCCCTTACCTGAGGCAGCCCTGGGGAGGGAGAGGCACTGAGAGACGTGCTGCGGGGGATAAAGCCAGTCCCTAGCCTTGTGAGAGGATTTGGAAGTGGATCCACCCATGCGGAACCCCAGATGAATCCTCAGTACTGGACAGTAGTTTGACTACAAACTTTTGAAAAATCTTCAACCAGAGTTACACAACTAATCCACACCCAGGTTCTTGAGCACAGACCCTGGGAGTTAAAAAAACTTTTGTTGTTTCAAACCACTAGATTTGGAGCTAATTTGTTAGACTGCAATAGAAAACTAACACGGTCAGTGACTAGAAGCTAAGCTGAAAGATGATTTCTGTTGTACACCAAAAGCAGGCAGTTGTGCTTGGCACTTCTTCGCTCCATTCGTGAGGGAGAGATTTCTAGACTAACGTTATAAGCATGAATGAGCGCATGACAGTGGACACTAGAAACATGAGATAACAACAGTTTAAGAGTCGCATGCACAGCTGGGTAGAAGATATTGCGTGCCATGCAGGTCCCACAGGAATTGTACTTGGGAATGGAGTGAACAGGGGCTGTGGAGGGCAGGCTTTGCAGTACTAGAGGAAGAACGCTCCCTGGTTCCTGCAGGAAGATGTGATTGGCTTGTGTGAATAAGTCCACAGACTGGCAGGGAAATCTACTCAGGGATAAGCAGGAACGGTGTCCGGCCCAGTGCATTGACGGGGTTGTTTGGGACCCTATCCATTGGAGCAGAATAGGGAAGAGAACTCGTTTAAGTTAAAACAATTGAGTCCCTCCCAGTTTTACTAGATATCAAAGCAGCACATAACATTAAAAATGTAACTTCAGGATTGAACACCATAAGGACCAACTATGTAATTTACAGGGTCGAGAACAAATATAAATTGTGGAGTTACTTCTCTAAAACCCATAAAAAATAGTGTCATTAAAAGTATGCATGAATCTTTGTCTTTCTTCTATGGCCTCGCTATCTTGACGTATAGTGTTTTTTTTTTTTTATTAATTAATTTATTTATTAGTTTCAGGTGTACAAAACAAGGTAATACTTAGACGTTCATCATTTATATCCCTCATACTGTGAACCCCCCTCCCCCCATCCACTATCCCTCCGACCTCACACTGAACCATCACATTATATATATAAAATTATAGTTGGCATTCATTAATGTTTAGCTTCTGATGTACAATGCCATGATCAGGTATCCACAGTATCCCTGAGGTGGTCTCCCAAATAGGACGCATGTCCATCGGATACCCAACAAAGTCTTTACAACATTATAGAATACCTTCCCCAAATTAATTTTCAAAAGAAAAACCCTGAAGCCATCTTGTGGTTACCAGCTGCTTTCAAATCCCTTCACCTTTCCCCTTATCCCCAACCCGCTCCCACACACCCATCTAACCACTCTCGGTTTTTTCTCTGCGTCCCCAAAACTGACTCTGATTAGTTCATTCACATAGTCTTTTCTTTAGATTCCATATATAAGTGAGATCATATGGTACTTGTCTTTCTCTTTCTGACTTATTTCACTTAACATAATGCTCTCTAGATCCATCCATGTTGCTGCAAATGATAAGATTTCTTTCTTCTTCATGGTTGCGTAATACTCCATTGTATAAATGTACCACAGCTTCTTAATGCAGTCATCTACCGATGAGCATTTTGGTTGTTTCCATATCTTGGCTATTGTGTAAAGTGCTGCAATAAACATAGGAGTGCATACAGATTTTTGAATTGGAGTTTTGGATTTCTCCGGGTAGATGCCTAGGAGTGGAATTACTGGATCATAGGGTAGTTCCATTTTCAGATTCCTGAGATACCTCCATACTGTTTTCCATAGTGGCTGCACTAATCTGCAGTCCCACCAACAGTGCACCAGCGTTCCCTTTTCTCCACATCCGCGCCAGCATTTGTTGTTTGTTGATTTATTGATAATAGCCATTTTGACTGGAGTGAGGTGGTATCTCATTGTGGTTTTTATTTGCATTTCTCTGATGGTTAGTGAGGTTGAACATTTCTTCATATGTCTTCTTGCCTTCTGTATGTCCTTTTTAGAGAAATGTCTCCCCAAGTCCTCTGCCCAGTTTTTAATTGGGTTGTTTGTTTTTTTGGAGTTGAGTTGAGTAAGTTTTTTATAGATTTGTGATATTAATCCCTTATCAGATATATCATTGGCAAATATCTTTTCCCATACAGTAGGATCCCTTTTTGTTTTATTGATGGTTTCCTTTGCTGTGAGAAAACTTTTTAGTTTGATGTCATCACACATGTTTATTTTTTCTCTTACTTCGCTCGCACGAGGGGATATATCAGTAAAAATCTTACTCCGGGTAATGTCCATGAAGTTTCTTCCTATATTTTCTTCTATATATTTTACGGTTGTGGCGCGGGGGCCTGCTCCCAGCGTCTGTGGCCACAGCACCTTGAACGCGCCCGATGTCCTCTGATCTGGGAAGCTAAGCAGGGTCGGGCCTGGTTAGTACTTGGATGGGGGACCGCCCGGGAATACCGGGTGCCCTCTGCTTCCGCCCGCCACTCCTTTTGCGGCCGCCCACGGCCCTCGTCCTTCGGGAGTGGCCCAGCCCGCCTAATAAACCCACGCCAGGGGTGGCGCTGGGGGCGCTGGAGGGCAGGGGGAGAGGAATGGGTGGCGCCACCCGGCACTACAATCTCGCTGCCCCGGCCCCACGCCAGGCCCTTCGGCCCGGGCTCCCCCCCCCCGCCCTAGCACCCCCTTCTTAGAACCCTTCCCTCCCGCAAGCCTTCTGCCAGCAGCCCTTAGCCCCGACCCCAAGACCCAAGCCCCGATCTGCCTGCAGGCGCAGGCCTGCCTTGGCCTTGGGCGGCTGTCTCCAGCCAAGGACGTGCTGGTGCTTGGCACCTAGGGACCGAGCCCAGGGGACGACCATCGCTCTGCCTGCACCTGGGCAACCAGACAGAGACTCCGGGTGTTGCCCGACACCGGACAAAGGGGAACGCCACCAGCCCCACCCCACCGGATAGCTCCGTCTCTGATGGCCAGCACCGTGACCCCTCCCCGCCCCCCTTTCATCTCCCAGGAGCGCCGGGCGCCCTCCGTTCCCGCCCTCCTCGGTGGCCCCGCCCACAGCACCAAAAGAGCAGGGACAAAACGGCAGGAGTTGGGAGCGCACGTGCCCTCCGGCTCCAGGAGAGACCAGCACAGGGGAAAAGCAGGCAGGCGGGCATGCACACAAACGACACAAGAAGGGTGCTTGGGGCTGCTCCTCTCCTCCCGCATGCGGGAACCCGGGTGGGTCTCGGAGCCCGGCGGCAATCCGCGGACCCTGGAGGCCTGCCCCGGGGTCCCACGGTGACTGCCAGCGCCCCGGCACTGCCTCCGTAACGGAGCCGATCCCCGGGCACCACCGAGCTCCGGTGGGGAAGCTGCCACTTCATCTCAGCCTCAGTGCCTCTGTCCCAGTCAGTGTCCCATCCTGTGCGTCCGTCCCCTCTCCTCCCCAAATCCCAAACCCTGTCTGTCTGTCTTCTGCCACATCCAGGGAAGTGGTAGAGGGCCCGTGGAGCCTCAGATGGCGCCAAGGGGCCTCGCTGCGGGTAAGGAGTAAAAGGCAGTCCAGCAGGCGGCGTTTTGTGGAGGTTGGGAGCAGGCGGAAGGCGGGGCCCTGGCGGAGCCGGCCTGCGGGGAGATGCTTTGGACTGGAGCAGCCCGGCAGCCTGGTTCGCGCTCACCATGCAGGGCGGTCCGCTGCTCTTGTGGCGCCTGGAGCCAGCTCCCAGCCTCTATGGCCACATCAGCTTCAACGCGCCGGATGTCATCTGATCTGGGAAGCTAAGCAGGGTCGGGCCTGGTCAGTACTTGATTGGGGGACCGACCCGGAATACCAGGTGCCCTCGGTTTCGGCCCGCCACTCCCTTTGCGGCCGCCACGGCCCTAGTCCTTCGGGAGTGGCCCAGTCCGCCTAATAAACCCACGCCAGGGGTGGCGCTGGGGGGGCTGGAGGGCAGGGGGAGAGGAATGGGTGGTGCCACACGGCACTACAATCTCGCTGCCCCGGCCCCACCCAGCTTGTCAATTGCTGCACAAAGAATTAGCTGGGATTCTTAGAAAGATTCCTGTTGAATTTGTTGATTAGGTTGTGTAAGGCTTGAGGCGAGATAGTGAAGCTAAGAGAGTCAGGCAGGTTGAGAAAAGTGAGGGCTTTATTCTGCGCTCCCAGGCAAGGTTCTGCGGTCCGCAGACGGGGCTGGTGAAGTCGCTCCCAGGGCAGAGGAGGGAGGCAGATATGCGATTTGGGGGAGGGGGTTGGCTGAGTGAGGTGGGAGATGAGCAGGCCCCCACCCCCAGTGCAGATAGGGCCCCAGTGGCTGTGTCTGGAGTTGTTTATTGCACCAAGGTCTGCTGCCTCTTCTGGGAAATGCCAGGGGCCCCAGTTTCCATCATGCGAGGAGGGGTCTGACTTGGCAGAGGGGTATGACTTTGCTCCCGGCCTCTTTGACCATGCCCGTATCTGACCTAATAGGTTGAGGAATATGGCCATGTTAACAGTGTTCAGACCAAAATCGTGGAATATTTTCGCAATTAGGTTGTCTTTAATTTATTTCCATCAGTTTTGCAGTTTTTAGAGAATAAGTTTGGCTCTTATTTTGTTAAATATATTCCTAAGTATTCTATTATTTTTGATGCTGTTGCAAATTGAGTTGAAGTATGCAGAAATGCAATTGATTTTTATATATTGATCTTGAATCCTGCAAATCTGCTGACTTATACATGCAAATACAGCTGGGCCTTGGTCAGAGTTGTTTCCTTATAACTTGGGTGACTTGTGGTAGGAAGGCACCTCTTGTTTATAGCAGTCAGCCTGTGGTAGAATTGGTTTCCTTACATGTGGTTTCACTTAAAGTCGTAAAACCTACCCATGATGTTAAGTGAGGACTTACTGTAGTTCTTAAGCGGAAT
This sequence comes from Rhinolophus hipposideros, assembly GCF_964194185.1. Classification (NCBI taxonomy): domain Eukaryota; kingdom Metazoa; phylum Chordata; class Mammalia; order Chiroptera; family Rhinolophidae; genus Rhinolophus; species Rhinolophus hipposideros. Next base: position 115,894 of record NC_138060.1, read on the forward strand.
TCTTATAATGTCGTATACTGCAAGGTTATGTAATCTGTGAATAGAGAGCATTTTGCTTCTGTCTTTCCAATATGAATGGCTTTTATTTCCATGTCTTACCTAATTGCTCTGGATAAAATATTCAGTACAATATTGAATAGAACTGGCCACAGTTGTCATCCTTTCGAGTTCACTGTCTTAGGAAGAAAGCATCCAGGCTTTCACTCTTAAATATTATGCAAGTTATAGCTGTTCTATAGATGCTCTTTTCAGGTTTAGAGAATTATCTCACATGCTTAGTTGGTTGAGGTATTTTTTTGTTGTTGTTGTTGATTGTTTTTGTTTTTTGTTTGTTTTGTTTTTCATGAAAAGGCATTGAATTTTGTTAAATGCTTTTACTGAAGTTGTAGCAATGATCATGATAGTGTTTTTTGTTTAATTAATATGATGTGTTACATTAAGTGATGTTTGAGTTTTAAATCAACTTTGTATTTCAGGGATATCTCACATGGTCATGGAATGTGCTTTTTTTCTGTATTTTGCTGAATATGATTCGCTAGTATTTTGCTGAGGATTTTTACATCCACTTTCATAAGAAATATTAGCCTTTAGGTATATTTTCTTTTGATGTGTTTGGTTTGGAATCAGTGTAACACTGGTCTCATAAAATGAGTTGAGATATGTTCCCTCGTCTACCTTTTGGAATAGTTTGTGAAGAATTGGCATTAATTCTTTAACCTTTGGTAGAATTCAGTAGTGAGAACTTCTGGGCATTTCTTTATGACTCATTTTTCGTTACCTATTCATATCTTTACTTAATCGGTTTATTTCTTCTTGAGTCAACTTTGTTAGTTTGTGTCTGTCTAGGAATTATTATTTCATCAAGTTATCTTATTTGTTGGTGTACAGTTTTTCATAGTATTCCTTTATTATCTTTTTATTTCTGTAAGGTAATGCCCCCTTTTTTGATTATGATTCTAGAATTGAGTCTTCTCTCTTTTTCTCTTGATCAATATAGCTAAATGTTTATCAATTTTGCTGACATTTTTATTGATTTTTCTCTATTATTTTTCTCTTCTCTCTTACACTAATTTCTGCCCTAATATATATTATTTCCTTCACAATTTCTTTAGGTTTAGTTTGTTCCTCTCTTTTCAGCATTTGAGGATGAAAGTTTAGATTATTGACTTGAGATATTTCTTTTTCTTAATATACATATTTTATAGCTGTATATTTTCCTCTAAGTACTGTTTTAGATGCATCAGAAAACTTTATTTATTTTGTCTTTATTTTTATTCATTTCAAAATATTTTTTATTTTTAGGATTTCCTTTGTGATTTATATTTTGACCGATTAGTATATATTAGTGTGTTGTTCTGCTGCTAGTTCTGCTTTTATTCCATATTGTCAGAAAACATAATTTGTGTTATTTCTTTTCTTTTAAATTTATTTTAATTTTTTTATGGCCTAGCACAATGTCTATCCTAGAGAATGTTCCTTGGGTACCTGAAATGAATGTCTAACCTGCTATTGATGTATTGTTATTGTTATTGGCTTATTTGTGTGTTCAGTACATGTTTGCATTACTTTCCTGAAGCCTATTTTTCCTCCCCCACTGTTAAGCCTCTATTGTTACTCCCCAAGGAGGTGCAGCTTTGCATGTAACTACAGTCACCATAGGATGACAATGGTTTTGGTCGTGAATTTTTGATCTCTGAACTCCAACCCGAACTCAAACTCAAACGCGGACAATCCGAACCTGTAGGAAACCGTGCTGAATTGCTAGCAGGTGTTGCTTTGTGAAATGTTGAACCTTTGACTTCCTTGAGTGGTTTGTGCCCCCAGCAAGGCAAAACTTGCTACTCTGAGAACACAGAACCAGACAAGGTCAGGAAGTGTGGAGCTGGCCAAAAAACAGGCCCTTGTGTATCCAAACATTGTAACTACTAGATTGCAGACAGTTCTGTTACTTTTTGATGCCCAGAGGATACAAGCTGCAAAAATAAATTTGGGCTGAGGCATTCTACTTAGAACTCCAGCAGTCTACTTAAAACTGCGGCAGTCTACTTAGAATTGCCTGCCCTCCCGATCCCATCTTTGTCTCTCTTCTTTTCTCTCAATCCTCACTCCCCACTTCAGGGACTGTTCCTCTCGTGGGCAGGCACCGACAAGTGGCGCTCGAACAGGGACCTGAATACTGGGGATAAAGTGAAGGACACCGCACGGAGCTGAGACGCGTCGCATAAGGTAAGGGGTTCGGTGAGACACCACGGTCAGGAGTAAAAAATCATGGGACAGGGTAACAGCAGAATGTCTTTTACTCAAATGTTAAAAAGTGTGCTAAACGGACTGGACCCCCAGGATGAGGAGGGCCTAGATGGGGAGGGGCCAGTGAGGGTGGTAGACGGTGCAGTGACAAGACAGCAGAGTGGGGCTGAGAGGATGGCAGAGGGGCCGGACGAGGCCCGAGGCCACCGTCCCGGGCGGGGCAAAGGTGGAGGAGACCAAGAGCCCGTCACTTCTCTGACGGGCCCTCCTGCCGCCACCCAGCAACCCTGGGACGAGCCGCGGGCCTCGCCTCCACTACGGCCACCGCCCAGGAGTGCGAGCCACAGTGCGAGCCTGTGAAGCGCGGGGATGCGATATCCAGCTCCGGGGCAGGGCTGCCCGAGCCGGTCGGCTGCAAGTCGCCGGAGGCCGTGGCGCCCCGGGAGAAACCCGCGCAGCTGAGCGCCCGCGAGGACTCCCGGCAGGTGCACGCGTGGTTGTGGCAGTCTTATTGCGGCCACTCACCTGGCACAGCGGCCTGGCCGCCTTCCCAGCTTACTGTGGCCCCGCAACAATGCTATGGGGCGCTGCCGCAGTTGGTCCCCCTACCAGGGAAATCCATTCAGGAACTCTTCCCAGCAACCCCAGGCAGCGCAGGATTGGACCTCAGTAGCGCCGCCTACACAGTACTAACACCTGAGATGGGAATGCGAGCTATTCCTACAGGGGTCTTTGGGCCTCTGCCTCCACAGACTGTGGGACTAATCCTAGGAAGGAGTAGTATTACCATGACAGGGCTATTGGCTGCTCCGGGAGTGTGGATATGGATTATACAGGAGAGATCAGGATTATGACACATTCGCCTGGAGGCACTTCAGTGATGGATAAGGGCCAACGCACAGCACAGCCATTGTTAATTACACGTGTCAAAGCGGGTAACACAGCAGGCCATAAATCCAGCGGCGACGCGGGCCTTGGTTTATCAGATGCTTATTGGGCCCAGGCCATTCACCACCAGGCCGGAATTACCACTATCCATTAATGGCCGTTCCTTCATGGGCCTTTTAGACACGGGGGCCGATGTCTCTGTTTTAACTGCAGATCAGTGGCCTAGCCACTGGCCAAAGCAGCAAACACTAACCCAGTTACAAGGCATAGGACAATCTCAGTCACCAGAACAGAGCAGTGATATATTGTTGTGGAAAGATCAAGAGGGACATGAAGGATCCTTTCAACCATACATAGTGGCAGGATTGCCTGTCAATCTATGGGGCAGACATGTCATGAGTCAGATGGGAGTTTACCTGTACAGCCCTAATCAACAGGTCACTATGATGATGTTCGATCAGGGACATCTGCCTAGAGATGGCTCAGGTCCCTCTGGACAAGGGAGAAAAGAGCCTATCTTTCCCTCGCCCTTACCACAAAGAGCTGGCTTGGGATATTTTTAACGGGGGTCACTACTCCTCCTGTACCCCATGCAGATGCTATCACTTGGAAAAGCGACACACCTGTTTGGGTAGAACAGTGGCCCCTGTCATCAGAAAAGATACAGGCTGCAAGGTTGCTGGAACAGGAGCAACTCGATAAGGGACATACAGCACTTTCTAAATCTCCATGGAACTCTCCCATATTTGTAATTAAGAAAAAATCAGGTAAATGGAGGTTGTTACAAGATTGGAGAAAAATAAATGAGACTATGGAGCTCATGGGGGCTTTACAACCGGGATTGCCTAATCCTTCTGCTATACCCCAAAACACATATAAGAGAATCCTGGCTTTAAAAGATTGTTTTTATACCATACCATTGTGCCCCAAGGACTGTAAAAGGTTTGCTTTAAGTAACTTACAAAAACCTATGAAGAGATATCAATGGCTGGTGCTGCCTCAAGGTATGGCTAATAGCCCTACTCTATGTCAAGAATGTGTGCCAGCAGCGTTAGAGTCTACCCCGTCTCCCCACATACAATCCTTAATCACACTCTTTGTTCTAAATTTTTTAAACCTGGATGCGCGTGGCAGATCTGCCACAGATCGCTTCTGGCATCCTAACACTCAACAAGATTATGCCCAAGTGAGATGGCAGGATCCAGTTACTAACCAGTGGCATGGGCCAGACCCAGTCCTAATTTGGGGACGAGGGCATGTTTGTGTTTATTCACAGGACAATGGAGGTGCGCGGTGGCTGCCTGAGAGGTTGGTGTGGCTTGCTGATGAGCGTCTTCGAGATCCTGCTGGTTGCGCAGATGCCTCAGCATACTGGGCATATGTTCCTGACCCTCCCATGCTACACCCCACTGTGTGGAACAGGCCTGAAATCATTGGTGGGACAAATGACACTAGGATATTAGGACATCCATTCGCTCCTGCCGTCCTACAAGCTGTTGGATTCAATCATAGCGGCTTGGGCATAGGACTCCTCATATGCTTCGCGATAATGTCAACGTTACTGGATGTTTCCGTGTGGGCAGCCAGACAATTCACGGAGACAACCTAGGACAGAGTGTCACATTCCATCAGCCAGCAGGATGGAAAAACATCAGGGATAAAAACCCACCTCCACCACAAGCCCATGATCCTTGCAGTGAGGAGAACAGAAAAAATAGCAGATCCATCCTTTGGAGACAATGTTATAAAGAACCCGGGGAATATAGTGTCCCTGGGTTTAATCAAGCTGTTATAGATGGCCCAGAGGCCATGACACAGGTGCTGATGTCCAACACGGGACTAAGACTGGAGTGGTTGTGGGATTATGGTATACCTCCCGGCCCCAAAGACATATTTGGAAACTAGTGGGAGCAATGGATACAGTGACTATGAGTATGGACGAGGGACGAGGCAAGGTAGAAGGCAATACCACTGCTTGTGTCAAGGCTCCATATGTGCTTATGATTGGAAATTTTAACATCACCCATATTGACAGGGTCCAGTTTAATGTATCTTGTATACAGTGTAACCTAAGTAATAGCATCAATTGGTCAAATGACAAAAGTAGAGCTGTAGTTCTCCACCGACCCTCTTTCATTATGGTACCTGTTAACATTTCAGGTCCTTGGTACTCGGACCTCAGAGGAGAATTCCCCTCCTTTCTAGCTCTGTTCCATTTGCTACTGCCTTTTGTAATAATCTTTGTTGGTGTTCCTCTATTCATGTGGTTTACTCCGTTGCTCACAAGGGTAATACTCAAGGGCTTCATCGATCTCCAAACAAAGGTTCATGAGTTGAGATTATCTGCCCAGGTTCACCGTGTCACTGACACCCGTGTATAAAGCCCCTACAATGGGTCGGCAGCCAAAGACGGGTTAGGATTTGGTAAGAATGTACATAACCTAAGACAGGAAACGTTCGCTAGAGGGATGGTCTCCTATGACGGGTAAATGGACATATCTGTACCAACCACCTAAGCCAGGCGCAACCCTTGTGTTAATTTTATATAAAAAAGGGGGACCTGTGGGAAACCATGCTGAAGTGCTAGCAGGTGTTGTTTTGTGAAATGTTGAACCTTTGACTTCCTTGAGTGGTTTGTGCTCCCAGCAAGGCAAAACTTGCTACTCTGAGAACACAGAACCAGACTAGGTCAGGAAGTGTGGAGCTGGCCAAAAAACAGGCCCTTGTGTATTACCTTTATTGTAACTACTAGATTGCAGACAGTTCTGTTACTTTTTGATGCCCAGAGTATATAAGCTGCAAAAATAAACTTGGGCTGAGGCATTCTACTTAGAACTGCGGCAGTCTACTTAGAATTGCCTGCCCTCCTGATCCCATCTTTGTCTCTCTTCTTTTTTCTCAATCCTCACTCCCCACTTCAGGGACTGTTCGTCTCGTCGGCAGGCACCGACAGTTAGTGTAGCCACAGCAGTTATATTAGTGGCCAGTGGCTCACTGGTTACAGCTGACGGCCAACTAGCCACAGCTGACAGCCATCCAACCACAGTTGATGGCCATCTACTACCTGAGCCAGCACCCCTCCACGTGAGGCCGAGAGCCTGGAAACTGCTCTCTGGGGCTCTGTCGTGCGGGGTACCCTGCTCGCTGCGCCATTTGTCGTGCTGGGTCTCAGCTCCCACTCCCCGCCCAAGAACGCAGGACATGGTAAGGCCAAAAAGGAACACCCACGGAGCCATAGATAGGGGAGTCAAACCAATATATTCTCGCTGGCGGCTGGGCTGGAGACACAGGAAGTAGGATCTACATAATCTGCCTAACAGCAGTCCGCGCTTGCCAGCCACCATCTTCTTGCTAGCCCCCATTCCTTTTTGCTAGCATAGCCACAGCCGTTATATTAGTGGCCAATGGCTTACAGGTTACAGCTGACGGCCAACTAGCCACAGCTGCTGGCATCTGATCACAGTTTATGGCCATTTACTACCCGAGCCAGCACCTTTCTATGTGAGGCCGAGAGCCTGGAAACTGTTTTTTGGGGTTTTGTCCCCACACTCCACCCCTACAGGTTCTCGCCTCACAATCTACACGACAAGTGTCTTCCGCGAGGGTCCCTGTGCGAGGAGCCTGGAGGTGAATGCAATATCCTGGACACAGCCAGGCTCTCTGAGCACAGCCAGGGTTTCTCAGGGCACCACCAGTACTTCTGGGCACAGCCAGACTTCCTGGGCTTCTTAAGGTACCACCAGTCTCCCCGGGCACAGCCAGGGTTTCTCAGGGCACCACCCCAGTACTTCTGGGCACAGCCAGACATCCTGGGCTTCTTAGGGTACCACCTGTTTCCCCGGGCACAGCCAGCTTTTCTCAGGGCACTGCCACTCTCTCTGGGCACAGCCAGACTTCCTGGACACAGCCAGGGCTCACAGGGCACTGCCACTCTCTCTGGACACAGCCAGACTTCCTGGACACAGCCAGACTTCCTGGACACAGCCAGGGCCTCAGGGCACCGCCACTCTCTCTGGGCACAGCCAGACTTCCTGGACACAGCCAGGGCTCTCAGGGCACTGCCACTCTCTCTCTGGGCCTCTCGGGGTACTGTGCTGGAACAACAGTGGCTCACATCAAGGTGCTTACATATTATCAATGGTGGCCAGTCAAGACACAAAAGCAAACATCCGCCAGTCCCACTACATGATGGTATGTTCCCAAACAGTCAAGCGTCCATTAAATCAGGGATAGAAGGCAATTCCTCATAGTCCATAGTCATTCGCCAGGGCTGTCCTGGGGGTGAGGGATGACCTTGACTTCACCCTCATCTCACAATGAGGACTCAGCAAGCGTTTCCTCCTGGGACAAGTCCCGCATCCAGGCTGCGTCAGCAAGCAGTTCCCAGCCCACAGGGCCACAACAACCTTCGCTTTCTCCACTTTCTCCGGCCTCTGCTGGTTGGGGAACCATCCACATCTTCCCACCGCTCCACGGAAATCGAGCTCTCCGGCAGCTGCTCCTCCTGGTCTTCCTCAGACTGAGCTTTCATACGCACAAACTGCTCCACTGCCCTTCGGAGAGCTTTGGCCAGCACCGTATCCTGCCGACTACGCCATGTGTCACGCAGGGGACCCTGCTCACTGCGCCATTTGTCGTGCAGGGTCTCAGCTACCGCTCCCCGCCCAAGAACGCAGGACACGGTAAGGCCAAAAAGGAACACCCACGGAGCCATAGATAGGGGAGTCAAACCAATATATTCTCGCTGGCGGCTGGGCTGGAGACACAGGAAGTAGGATCTACATAATCTGCCTAACAGCAGTCCGCGCTTGCCAGCCACCATCTTCTTGCTAGCCCTCATTCCTTTTTGCTAGCGTAGCCACAGCCGTTATATTAGTGGCCAATGGCTTACGGGTTACAGCTGACGGCCAACTAGCCACAGCTGCTGGCATCTGATCACAGTTTATGGCCATTTACTACCCGAGCCAGCACCTTTCTATGTGAGGCCGAGAGCCTGGAAACTGTTTTTTGGGGTTTTGTCCCCACAGGCTCTGTCCCCACAACATATGATACAAAAATATTTTCCTGTAATAAGGATTTCACATGCCATATATTTTGGGATACAATTAACATGTTGTTTAAACAGCCCAGTAAATACACTTGTACTATTTATATTTTAGAGCTTATACTTTTTTTTCAAATCGTAGACGATTTCTAGTTTTATATTCTCAAGTAGATTATCAATAGGTGATAGAGGAACTTTTCGATTGAATTTAGATTCATATTCAGCAGGAGCTGGAAAGAAAAAGACAGAATTATGTTCTTTAAAATACAACTAAGTATAAGTGTTAAGAAGAATGAGAAAACCTCTAGATGAGGCCACAGCTCACAACAGGAGATCATATTCAATACAGTTTGCCCACGGCTGCACACTGACTTGACTGCTATTGTGGCCAAGTATCAGAGCTTCTGGTTGTCTCATCCTTCATTCATTTATAAACAAGGTCGTACGACAAGCACTGAAGTTACAAGACGAAGATGACACGGTCCAGCCCTGACCCATCATCTACTATAAGCTGAAGGAACAGATGAACAGGCAATTTCCATTCAGAGGCCCCTATACCATACAAATGCACAACAGGACGCGAGTGGGACCCACAAAAGGGACATCCCAGTGTTGATTGTCTGCTCTCTGGTGGAGGTGACATGGATGTTGATGCCTGAAGGACAAGGACAGAGGATGCCAGAGAGAGGGAAGACGCAGATGCGAAGACTAGTGTTGGGGAGAACACTACGGAACGAGAAGTAGTCTGGTTTAGCTAAATGCTAGAGCAAAGGGGCAAACGAGGGTTGGTAGCAAGATATAGGCTGAGATGTTTGGTGAGAACTACATTGATTTGGGTGTTTTCATTCCATGCAAAGCAATGTGGAGTTTCTCCTGAGGGTACATGGTAAACTAATGACAAAGTAAATGACTGGAGATTTAAATGTCACCCATCAGGTGACAGCTACAGTGTTTCCTCCAAAAATAAGACTAACCAGAAATTAAGCCCTAATGCGTCTTTTGGAGCTATAATTAATATAAGACCTGGTCTTATTTTCGGGGAAATATGGTAGCTTGGCCCTTCTAGGAGGTACCGTATTTCCCCAAAAATAAGACCGGGACTTATATTCATTTTTGCTCCCAAAGACACATTAGGTATTATTTTCCGGTTAGGTCTTATTTTCGGGGAAACACCATATATGAACAGTAATTGCTTAAGTATCACTAGATAAGTCTTGTTATTGGGCCTCATATCACTGGCAAAAACATAAAAGTTGATGAAGCCCCGTTTTCAACGTGCACGTGGAAAGTTCCATAGGGATGGCAGAAGAAAGGAAGGGGACAGGCCATAAATAAAAAGAGATACATAGACTCTTGAGATATTACTCATATGACCTTGTCTTCACTATGAATGTTTATGCTTTCACCTTTTTTATTTGCTAAGGCCAAGAAAATATTTAATGTAGTATCTATTATCAGAACATGGAAAGGGATGCCATTTAATATTTACATTTTATTCCAGAAATCAATGATATCTAACTTGAATTAATACATTTTGGCAACATACCGTCTTTGTATAGTTCTTTAGTTTTTTTTTCCTGGTACTCCAGCAGCGACTGAAATAAATCAAATCTTATTATAGTATTTAAGGTAAACAAGAGACTTTATTGTAGAAATGATATATCTTATGAAATGTGCTCTTTAAATAATGCCTTTAGAGAATAGACTTAACGTATGATTTATATAAATACAAAAAAGTTTAAAAATGAATAACATAAATTACTGCTTATTTTGATTGTACATAATAGAGACCATCTATATGAGATGCTATTTAGATTAATCTGACCAACAGTGCAATTGATATTGGTCTACCTAAGATACATAATTTCAAAAGAGTGACGTTTGATTTGATTGGTACAATGAAGTTTAAACAAGTCAAGTCATATTTTACACTGAATGCATTACTTTGCAATTTTTAGAAAAATTGTCCTTTATAAATGTTTCTTGTTCTTTGTTTTTACTTTAATGGACTTTTCCTTAAAATGAGCTTTCCATTCTTGCACTTCTAGAAAAGTAATCTCAAGGTGTATTCTAGGCTATTCATTTTTCAGCATAGAACCTTAAAGACATAAAATGATGAAAGTGGTACTGTGCCGTCATGTGAAAATTCTACTGACAGAAACAATAACCAAAACGATTTTGCAGTCTATGACTGAAACATTACCGTATTCGTATGCACAGAAAGATTTCCGAAAAGCTGCTTGAATAAAGTATGACCTAGAGCCAGTTTTCAAATTTACTTTCTCATTTATGACTTTGTAGAGTTAGAAACAAAAAATAATATATAATTTTTAAATGTGACTTTGTTCCTTAGAAATCAGGTCCAATTTTCGAAACACTAAAATAGCTGTAGTTATAGTCTATTTAATTATGAAATGTGTGGGAGTATTTCAAACTATATTACAAGTGTCCCAGTCTAGAGTGGTCTTACTGAAACCTTTCTTCTGAAAGCTATCCTCTCACAAAATGTCCAAAGTAGTGCTTAAAATAATATCCAGAAACTAATAGACACTATGGTGACAACAATGTGACAGCCAATCCTTGTACAAATTTAGGGGGAATGTGGGAAACCGTGCTAAAGTGCTAGCAGGTGTTGTTTTGTGAAATGTTGAACCTTTGACTTCCTTGAGTGGTCTGTGCTCCCAGCAAGGCAGAAGTTCCTACTCTGAGAACACAGAACTAGACAAGGTCAGGAAGTGTGGAGCTGGCCAAAAAACAGGCCCTTGTGTATTACCTTTATTGTAACTACTAGATTGCAGAGAGTTCTGTTACTTTTTGATGCCCAGAGTATATAAGCTGCAAAAATAAACTTGGGCTGAGGCATTCTACTTAGATCTGAGGCATTCTACTTAGAACTGCGGCAGTCTACTTAGAATTGCCTGCCCTCCCGATCCCATCTTTGTCTCTCTTCTATTTTTTCTCAATCCTCACTCCCCACTTCAGGGACTGTTCTTCTCATCGGCAGGCACCGACAGGGGAAGACAAATTTGTTTTCCAATATTTGCATAACACTTTTTTTTGTGAATGGCTTGATAGAAAGGGCTTATAATGTGAATAATGTGACAACAACATCACCAGACAGGCCGTGTAAAATCAATAACTAAATACCATAGGAAGGGAGAAGACTTTCATGAAACAGTTTTAAGTTATTGTTAATCAACAATATAAAATGTAAATCACATTTTTACACGACTTGAATTAAGGAACTACCAATGTAGCGTTATTATTATTTTCCCCCAAAACAGCTCTTTTCTTAAATATTTACTTCAGCACTTTCTGTCGTGTTTCCCTGAAAATAAGATGTAGCTGGACCATCAGCTCTAATGCGACTTTTGGAGCAAAAATTAATATAAGACCCGGTCTTATTTTAACATAATATAAGAATGGGTCTTATGTAATATAAAATAATATCAGACCAGGTCTTATACTAATTTTTGCTCCAAAAGACACATTAGAGATGATGGTCCAGCTATGTCTTATTTTCGGGGAAACACGGTATGTTTATTTCTAGGTGAGGAGTGTGTTCAGATGGTGGAAGTAGCTTGAAGTCCAACATTAATAAGGACAACATATCTGCAGTCTTATTATACTTTTCCATTTATCAAATATATAGAAAGGTGAGAAAATTATACACAAAAAAATGTATCAGCAAACTTTAATTCAAAGGATTTCAACTAGAAGGATTTTCTCATTACTGGCAGTTCTCACTAGACTACGTCTCGGAGAAAGCTCAGGTTCCACTGGGGACACCCACGGGATAGCACAGCTTAGGAGTCTGCATCCCTCCTTTAGCTAGGTAGCTCTACACGTCTCTGCTTTGGTTTGTTTTGTGTTAATTGGGGACTACTGAGGAACAGTTTGCTTTTCCCGGATGTCAAATTGTTCTTTTTTTCAATCTAGTTGTGGATGGTGCATCTCACTGGCCAATGTGGGACTTGAACCGGTTACCTTGGTGTTATGGGCACCTCGCTCCAACCACTGAGCCAACAGGCTCCCCACCAGCAGCCCAATTCCAAGCTCAACCCATTGCTTCTCACGGGCCTATGTGGGAATCGAACTGTCAACCTTGGTGTTATGAGCACAGTGCTCCAACCACTGGGCCAACCGGCTACCCACCATGGTTCATCTCCAAGTTCAAGCCATTGTTTTCAATCTAGCGGTGGAGGGCGCAGTTCACTGGCTCATGTGGGAATCGAACCCACAACCTTGTTGTTAAGAACTTGCACTCTAACCAACTGAGGCATGTGGCCACCCTTGGTCTCTGTTTTTATATACCGTGTTTCCCCGAAAATAAGACCTAGCTAGACAATCAGCTCTAATGCATTTTGGAACAAAAATTAATTAAGACCCGGTCTTATTTTACTATGATATAAGACCGCGTATGATATATGATATGATGTGACGTGACGTGACCGGATCTTACATTGATTTTTGTTCCAAAAGACACATTAGAGCTGATTGTCCGGCTAGGTCTTATTTTTGGGTAAACAGAGTCATTAAACAAAAAAAATTTTCTCAAAGAACGGTACTATTCTTTGATAAAAAGAATATTTTTCAGGTCTGAAAGTCACTGATTTAGTGAAAGTCCCTAATTTTGCATAAGAGGCAACCAAGACTCACAGAGATTATATAGGTCACCTGAGGTCACCAAACCAAGGAGCTGCGGGCCAGGAATGGGATAAGTCTCCCTATTGAGGCTAGCGTGCTATGCCAGCTACTACCTCATATTCCGGAAAATTCCATCAATTTCTGAGTACAACTCAAAAGAAAATGAATATGCAAAACTTTGTCATGTAGCTCAATAATGTTAAAGCATGAGAAACAAAATAGTAGCTTTCTAACTCAAGTATTATCTTTAAAGTCATTATTAAAAATAAAGACAGATTAATATCACAAGTCCTATTAACAGTAGTCAAACACACTCAATTTATAAAGCATAAACATTTCTAAACACAGAAAAGGGAACTTGAAGGAGAAAATCATGAGTTAAAGAAAGCAAACTCAAGTTGAGGAAATTCTACCTTAAAATGACTTGTCTTTTCCTCATAATCAAATTTGGCTGAACAATATAAACCAACACAGGTATTATTCATGGTGGGGGTTAAGTATAGCGAAATTGGAAACACAAAACAGATTTCTCTTTACCATCTAGTGCACTTGTGTCCAACCTCACATCATCACAATTACATCATAAGTCTTTCCAGTGTTCCCTAGTGATTTGGGACACTTATCTCTGGATCTTGACAGAGTAGGGCTTTTCCATCTCTTATTCAGCCTTGCATGATTGGGCAACCCAACGCCTCACAAGGGAACAACGTTGGCCTTGGAATGAGGGCATTGACTTTAACATAAACAATTTTCCAATTTATGAGGAAATACTGAAAACTAAACACCTCTTTCCTACCAAAAAATAATTAAAGGAAAAATGTCCACAAGCATATTCTCTCTCATTGCTTCTGCCTTTACACTCTTTCATCTTCTGATTTCTGTGGTGAAACCACTGAGAACATTTTAATTGTGCATCATGCTTAAGAATTTACAGAAGGGTTGGCCATTCACTTTCTTTTTGTACCCAGTCCTTCCTCCAGGTTCACCACTTTGAAGGACTTGGACTCCATTTAGCCGAAGGGCTGTCCGAAAATCCTTGGCTTTGTTCTCCTATGATTTATTAAGGGGAAGCTAAATGAAAACACAAGGTTGGAGCCCCATTTAGCACAGGCCTGTGCTATGTTTCTCTGCATTAAGAAGGCCACAGTTGTTAGATGGGTGGGGGGGAGGGGGTTGGAGATGGGGGGAAGGGTGAAGGGATTGGGAGGCGGTTGGTGACCACAGGATGGCCTCAGGGTCTTTTGAGAATTACTTTGGGGAACTTACTCAATAGTGTTTGGGGATTTTGTTGGGTGTCCGATGGACATGTGTCCTGTTTGGGAGACCACCTCAGGGATGCGGTGGATGCTTGGTCATGGCATTGTACACCAGAGACTGGACATTAATGAATGCCAACTATAATTTTATGTGTATAATGTGATGGCTCGGTGTGAGGTCGGGGTGGTGGTGGATGGGGGGAGGGGGGTTCACGTTGTGAGGGATGTAAAAATAAAATAAAACTAAAAAAAAAAAAAAAGGAGGCCACAAAACACCATCAAAACCACAAACCACCCTGCATTGATCAAAATGGATATTCTTTGGAATGATGTAAACATCATGTCAAGAGAGACAACCCCTTTCTATCTCCACGATATCTACAACTCATCGGGCATCTATAGCCCAAGAAAGGATCTTCTGCTCAACACACTACGATTCCTTAAAAGACCACGCATCTGTAAAAGGGAAGGAGGGTGCACTGGATGTGAAAGGGAGGCAGGATGGAGGAAAGCACAGGGACAGCCCACAGCTGCAGTTCCAGGGGGACAAGGCTGAGCCTGAAGCCCCAGCAAAGGCAGTGGCGGTGGAGGGGACGGGGTGCAGCTCCCACATCACTGCCCAGGGGAGGCTAAGCGGGGCAGCAGCAGCATCCCCCCACCCCTCTCCAGATGCAGCAGTGCTGGCACCACCAGGGACCAGTAGCAGCAGCAGAAACAATTCTCCAGTCTCACGACCACACACAGTGCTACCAGTAGACATAGGGAACCAGGTAGCAGCTCAGCGGGCTCAAGAACAGGCCCCCCTCAACCACCCACTTCCCCCACCTGCTTGGTGGTGGTGACCAGAGACCCTGGAGACCTGGATACAGTTGCAACACCCATCTCCCTGGTCACCCAGGCTTGGACTCCCACCCCCACAGCTAAGCCCCCGCCCCTGGACCTCCCATACTCAAGGAGCACCTGTGGGAGAAAACAGAAACTATACTCTTGTACCATCTACTAAAAACAAAAGAAAGACCCCTAATTATATACCTGTTTAATTGTTCAAATCGAAATGTACCTACATAAGAAAGTATTCACTACTTCAAATGGGCCTGTAGAGGAACAAGCCACTCAGCAGCATGAAGAAGCAATGTGACATGGTTAACACTGAGAGAAGATGACACTTCTCCAGAAACCAAGTCAAAGTTACGGAAGATTGTGATCTCTGTGACCGAGATTTCAAAACAGCAGTCATGCTCTCTGCTCATCACACAGAACAGCTAAGAGACTTGTAGGAGGATGACTTGAAGGTGGGCAAACTGGGCGAGCAGGGGAAGTGGGAAGGGAGACGTGGCCCGCATCCATGGCTGCGGAGGTGCAGGTGGTCCCCGGACAGAACAGAGACCACAAGAGCCAGGAGGTGGGCTCTTTCCCTGTGTCCCACAGCTCATCTCCCTGCCCAGAGAGCAGCATATCCAGAGTTTGAGGCAGTAACCTCAGCTGAGACCTCCAGCTGGGCCCTAGGTAGGACAAAGGAAGTAAGCACCATACCTGGGCCCCTCCCCCGACTCTCCCAATCCTACCCCCACCCTTCCAGAGACTCACGCTGGCCCCTGATCTGAGGAGTAGTGTCAGATTACAGAGGACCCATAGTGCTCAGGATCTGGGAGGACCCGGTTTGTAGCTACTGCGACTCAGGGAAGAAGCTGGGAAGTGTGTGACACTGCTGGGCTGAGAGAGAGAAGACTCCTCCATCCCCAGTCCCCACCTTCTCTGACCTGCCCAGGGCAGGGCAATTACAACTGTGGAGACATGCCCAGGGGTTAGCAGTAGGCAGCAGTCGCAGCTCTGGGCTTTCAGCAGCTCAGAAATCTCCCACCACACACGCACACATGCACGCACGCACACACACACGGAAGGAGTGACCTAAGACTCAGGAGACCTGGGCACAGGGCTGGTTGTGTTACTCTCAGTGCGCATATGTGCAGGCAAGAACAGAAACTGCAGTGACTTTGTAGAAACTACCATCCACACCCGATAGCCCCACTCATCTACATCTGCCGTCCCAGGTTCACTCTGGGCACCAGGTGACCGGCTCTGCCTGAACAATACACAGAGGACTCTCTGATACAGCAGAGGACGGCCTGGAGATTACTTGGTGGGCTTAAGCCAAGACTGGCGCTGCGTTTTTTGTTTTGTTTTGTTTTTGTATCTTTGATATTTTTGCCTGTGTTGAGTGTGGGTTACTGGTTGTTTTCACACGTGAGTGTATTTGGTTTTGACTTTGTTGTTGCTGTTGTGCTTGGTGATTGGCTTTGTTCTGAAATTGCCCTACACCAGGGCCCAGCCCAAGAGTCACAAGATTCAACACCTCCTGACACCAACTCCAGACCCAACCAGAGTATTATTGGGTTTGACCTACAAGTGACACACCCAGAGGGAATTCATTACAGGCACAAGAGCCCATAGAGGCCAAGTCTAATTGGAGTGGTCAACCCTCACGCAGCAGATCATCCACCGAGGGCAGAGCTAAGTCTCACAACTAGGCGGCCTAGGATCAACCCCACCTACTGACCAGCCAAAAGCAATGAAAGTTCAACTTTACACAGGACAATATACACAACACCAGGGTCACCTTTGGAGCACACGCACAGGAGAATAGGGAAGTGGTGCAAGTCAGATATAAAGGACACACACTACATAAGATAACCCAGCAAAGACCGAGCATCCTAGGGGATCTACCTAATACATCGAAGCAAACACGGAGAGTCAACCAGAATGGGGAAACAAAGAAACATGTCCCAAATAAAAGAACAGAAGAAACCTCCAGAATTGGAACCAAATGAAATAGAAGTAACCAACCTATCAGAGACAGAGTTCAGAACACTGAGGATAAGAATGTTTAAAGAGCTTAGTGACGACATAAAGAAGGATAGAGAAATCATAATGAACAACCAGTTAGAACTAAAGAATACAACAAGTGAAATAAAGCACACGCTTGAAGGAATTACCAGTGGGTTAGATGAGTCAGAGAATCGAATCAGCGACTCAGAAGACAAGTTAACAGTGAACACACAAGCGGAACAAAAATAAATCCACGCCTATATGGCCATTTAATCTACGACAATGGAAGCAAGAATTTACGGTGAGGTAAAGACAGTCTTTTCAATAAATGGTGCTTGGAAACCTGGACAGACACATGCAAAAAGATGAAGCTGGACCACCTCCTTACACCATATACAAGAATAAATTGAAAATGGGTCAAAAACTTAAATGTAACATCTGATACCATAAAACTCCTAGAAGACAATATAGGAAGCAACTTTACATATATTACCCAGAGTAAGATTTTTACTGATACATCCCCTTGGGCAAGGGAAGCAACAGAAAAAATAAACATATGGGATTACATCAAACTAAACATTTTTTTCACAGTAAAGGAAACCATCATTACAACAAAAAAGGGTCCTACTGAATGGGAGAAGATATCTGCCATTGACATATCCAAACTTTATTAAAAAACTCACTCAACTCAGCTCCGAAAAACAATCAACCCAATTAAAAAATGGGCAGAGGACATGAAGAGACATTTTTCTAAAGAGGACATACAGATGGCAAACAGACATATGAAGAAATGCTCAACCTCACTAACCATCAGAGAAATGCAAATAAAAACCACAATGAGATACCACCTCACTCCAGTCAAAATGGCTATTATCAATAAATCAACAAACAACAAATGCTGGCGCGGATGTGGAGAAAAGGGAACGCTACTGCACTGTTGGTGGGACTGCAGATTGGTGCAGCCACTATGGAAAACAGTATGGAGGTATCTCAAAAATCTGACACTGGAACTACCTTATGACCCAGCAATTCCACTCCTAGGCATCGATCCGGAGAAATCCAAAACTCTAATTCAAAAAAATGTATGCACCCCTATGTTTATTGCAGCTCTATACACAATAACCAAGACATGGAAACAATCAAAATGCCCATCGGTAGAGGACTGGATTAAGAAAGTGTGGTACATTTATACAATGGAGTATTACGCAGCCATAAAGAAGAAGGAAATCTTACCATTTGCAACAATATGGATGGACCTAGAGAACATTACGTTAAGTGAAATAAGTCAGACAGAGAAAGACAATACCTTATGATCTCACTTATATGTGGAATCTGAAGAAAACAATAAATGAGTGAACTAATCAGAAACAGTCTCAGAGACACAGAGGAAAAACTGAAGGTTGCTAGATGGGAGCGGGGTGGGGATAAGGGGGAAGGTGAGGGGATTACAAAGCACAATCGATAACCCCAAGATTGCTATGGCGATACGAAAGTCAATTTGGTGAATGTAATCAATAATGTAAAAATTTTGTAGGGTATCTGATTACACTTGTCTCATTAGGGAGAGCACCTCAGAGATGATGTAGATGCCTGACAACTGCACTGTACACCGGAAGCTGAAGCTGAACAATAATGAATGTTAATGTTAACTACAATTGTTATACACACACACACATATACATGTATGTATATATATTTTTACAAGAAGTAGAGTACAGCCTGAGGGATAGAGGCAGTGGAAATGTAATGGCTGTATGTGATGTCAGAGGGGTCGTTGATGAGGGGAGAGGGGTCATCATTATGTGAGGCATACAAATTATAAATGTGTAACTATTACATTGTTTTGGACACCTGAAACTAATAATAAAAAAGAGTTAAAAATAATAATACTCATTCACTGAAAAAAAAGAAGACACCCAGAACTAGTTTCTGCACAGTAAAACAAACAAACAAAAAAAAATAGCACTTCTTGATGACTTTCAGGCACATATATAACACCTGTCAATCAGCAATCTGGCCCTCAGCTTAAAATAACCCAGTTCAACACAGTCGAGTCATGGCCAAAGAGAAACAGGGCTGAGCTATTTTCAGCTGTAGCCCCAGCAAGAAGCTGAGTATATTATATACTATATTATATAAAATACTATATGTCAATAGTCAAAAGACATACAGTATTTACTTCTAGGGCCAAAGATTAGCACGAACCAGGAAAAGCTTGTTCACCTGAAACTAACGACTTACATTATACTTCACTTAATTTTTCAAATACAAAGGAGATAACAGACTCTCTGCCACATATTATAAACTCCCCCATGAAAGAATTATTATTTCGTTATCCTTTTTATGCCTACTGCTGCCTAGAGGAAAAAAATCAAACTCACTTAAAGCCCTCCTCAATTTGACCTCCACTAACCGTTTTAAACTAATTTTCTATATTGTATGCTGCATATAAATTAGACCAATTGTTCCGAGCAGACGATTTGTGCTTTCCTTCCTGTATTCTCCACGTTGCTTAAATGTAATAAACATTTTGGAGGGTAAAACAAAACAAAGTAACAGCATGAAGAATGTCACTGAGATATAACAACACTCACAGGCACTTCAATGAGTTCAGGAGTAAAATTAATGACCCGGAGGAGAACTTTATCAAAGAGATGGAAACTATGACACAGAACCGAACAGAACTCCTGCTGGTCAAGAACTCAAGAATGAGTATTTTTAACAACCACGTCACACGAAGAAGACGAGTTGTGATTTAAAGACTCCCTAGCACTGCCACCTTACTCATCAATTACCCAAATGCTGTCAAGACATATAGACATAAGTGAACTTCATTTTAAAAATTCAATTATTTGCTTAATGTCCCTATTTAGAATATGTACAACTGTGAAGCAACTCATTTTAAAACACTGAAATAGGTAGTGCTACGAATAAAATAAAAATTAAGGATATACTCTCTTGTTAGAAGATAACTTTAACCATAAAAACAGAGACTAATCTTTTTTCAGTATTATAAGTTTGCCGAATTAATAAAAAGGATTATATCTGTTTCATTTAATAATAAACATCCATTTGTGGTTAGGTGTTTGGCCGGCCATCATTCACTTACGCTTAGGGGAAGAAAAACTGGGATGCACAAAACTTTAAAATTTTTATGAATCATCTCCAACTAAAACCAATTAAGAAGCCAAAGCATCTCAAAGCATACCATTGGTTATTAGGCAATGATATTTAACATCTGTAATAAAATTTAAAGGCAAATTTTCAAGCATTTTAAATGTATCACTTTAGTTACATTTATTAAATAATAATAAATAACTCTTAACACATGAGAGCTCTAGGGACTTAAAAAAAAGATTGTAAAATTTCTATCTCCTTTCTATGCATATTAGCACACATATTATGCCTTTTACTTCGTGTGCATTAGTCAATGAAACAACTCAAAATTTCATCAACGACAAACAAAGAAACAAAAACTCATAGACACAGACAACACTTAGAGGGTGAGGGGGGAGAGAGAGAGGTAGAAGAGGGAAAAGGGGGTCAAATACATGGCGATGGAAGGAGAACTGACTCGGGATGGTGAACACACAGTGAAATATATACATGATGTATTATGGAAATGTACACTTGAAACCCATATGATTTCACTAACCAATATCACCCCAATGAATATATAAGACAAAACAAAACAATATTATATCAAATAAATAAAAAAGAAAGAAATCTGAAATGCAAGGGAAAGAAGCTAATATAACGAACCTTGGGACAGTAATACCCCATGATGTCATTTGAAGCCCGTGCGGTTGACTTAGCAATCACCAAATTTTCTCTTGGAGCAGGATTTCCACTGAGGAGTAACTCAGTATTCAAACTTCCAACACATGGTGGCTCAAGGACTCCCCTCCTAAGAGCAGTGCTGAGAAACTCCTTCGGCTGTTCCTTTGCGCGAAGATGGGTTCTAGCCTCTGCCAGTCTTTCATTAGCACTGTGAAGATTGTAAGACACAAAGCTTTGAATGTTATTTTTCCTGAATGACTTGCATTTTTTTCAAGTTGCCATAATAAATAGTAAAAGAAATTTCCCATTAAACAGCATTTTAACATTGAAAATGCGTCAGGGCAGACCTACCATGCACAAGGATAGCTTTCAAATTATCCTAAACAAGCACATATGTTTCTATGGGGACACCAGACTAAGAAGAAATTCAAAGTAGGGAGGGGAGGAAACGGGCTATCAGTGACATCCACGGCTTCACAGATAATACTTGCTGCCTTCTGCAATGGCTGAACCAATAAGATTCTTGAGGATTGCCATGAGACATACATAGCAAACGAGTTTAGAATTTTTTAAAAATCCCACCAAGATATTTTCAAGCCTTTGCTGTCACCGCCCTTGGGTAACGCCCTCATTACCCTGAGGAAATTAACCATTTGGGACTGAGGTGTCATGTAGAACAACAGCCTCTGGGGGAGAAGGAGGGACCCTGGTTGGTGATCCTACTGAATGAAACCGCTCCGCAGGCATGTAGCTTATAATATAACACTTTGACCAAGGCGCTGGGCGTGGGCTCTGCGCTTTCTGTCTTCCACACACCCCCTCAGGCTCACCACCTTATCTTTTTAGCCACTTCTTGGGTTATACTACCCTCACCCCTACGTTGTTAACCCTCTGCTATATTTCACATATATGCCTTTGTGGACATCAGAAAGACTAGAAAGAAGAGCTTGTCTGAAAGCGACCTCTAGAGATAATAACACAGAGCACAATGGAGACAGTACATGTACCAAGTGCCAGAATATGCAGAGTACTTAACCCTTTGGGTTTAAGTTGTTATCTTATAATAAATAGTTACCTCATTAAAAACTATTTAGGGGAATTCTGACAAGAAATTTTATAAAAAATAGCGTTGTCTAAATCATAAAGTTTCAAAAACACTTTGCTTAAAGACTGGTAGATCAGATTAACTCTATGAAAACCGCGAGAAGGAAAAATACAATCATGTAAAACCAAAAATGGGGAGAGATGCAAATGTCCTGAACTAACTAACATTTTAAAAGTAATTTATTCACTAACATCATTTTCCAAAATTATACTATTTAGTAAGCTTTCATTTACTATCAATCTCGGGAATATGCCTGGATAAAAATTATACTTCAGAGGCAAATTAATGAGCTCGATTGATTTTCTCTGACTTTATTTGGACTTACTTGTTTAGTTTGTTTTCCAATGATGTGATAAGTTTTAATGCCTCTAGGTAGAGGTGTTCATATTCTTCCAATTCTATTTCATGAGAAGTTTTCACTTTGGAGAGTTCAGATACCAGATATTTAATTCTGAGTATGTCCATGTCACTTACGGAAGCGCCATCATGGTCATTTAACGGGTGTACGTTTTTTTGAGATGCTGCTTGTTCCTAAAGCCAACAGAAAGGATACGTTTTAAAATTAAATATAAACTGAATAATTACAGTCTATTTGTATTCTTTAGTTTTAAGTCAATGATTTGGAGGGCAATTTAAATGAAAAAAAAAGCTGAAGTTTAAAATATTTACCATCAATACGGAATGAAATAGATCTGAATCATGAAAATATTTTGAATCATCTCATCTAACTATTCCAATAAGAGAATCAATTTTAAAAATTGAACAATATGACTTAATAATCTAAGAATATGGTGCATTTTATTTTCTTTATTTCCTAATAGTCTCGTTTTATATCAATTGGTCTTAAAAATCAAATGATTTTTCAGAAAGAACAAATCTCAAAGATCAACTGAGTGACAATAATGATGGGAACTGAAATATTAAGAAGGAGAAGCAAATACCACCTTAGTTCCAGAAATCTAAAAAAAATAAAATAAAAACAACTGCCGTTAAGGGGAGTAGAAGAATCACATACACTATGCATATCGAAAACGTAATTTGCAGCAAAATGAATTAAGGCGTGTTAAAAATCAATGAATTAACCTGTAAAAATAGATTTAAAAACTTTTTCTACTACATCCTGTTTTGCTCAGTCTTCAATATCCCAGAATTCACTGTGTTCTGCTTCACTCTTTTTTACCACATTCGTGACTATATGAATTTTGAGGTTTAATAATTTTTATCTCCACTCTTTTTATTCTCTACTTTTTCACATGACATTTGTACTCCTTTCATAGATAATAACTCCTGTTTAAGATTGATTTTCTTCAACAAGGTATAGATATTTTTTTTTAAAAAAAACTTTTTAAAACAAATTTTTTTTTTATAATTGGGGAACAGTGTTTTTGCCAGAACCCATCAGCTCCCTGTCAAGTAACAGTTTCCAATCTAGTTGTGGGATGCGCAGCTCAGCTCCAAGTCAAATTGTTCTCTTCAATCTACTAGTTATGGAGGGTACAGCTCACTGACCCATGCGGGAATCGAACCGGCAACATTGGTGTTATGAGCACTGCGCTCTAACCACTGAACCAACGGCCGGCCGCCCACTGGGGGCTCAGCTCCAAGCTCCAGCCATTGTTTTCAACCTAGTTGTGGAGGGTGTAGCTAACTGGTCCATGTGGGAATCGAACCAGCGACCTTGGTTACCAAGGATTGGAACCAGCACGATTCTCTAACCATGGAGCCAACTGGCCACCCCACAGATGGAGACATTCTGAAGATGCAGTTTCCAGTTTTGCTTTGAGAGCATCATTCTGAATGAGTAAGATAGTATGATTTGGTTACGAAGGAAGTTGACTGAGAATAGTCTAACCCCAAACCAGTATCAACTTGTGAAATAAACTCAGTTGCCATAAAATGTCATCCATACTGTAGTAGAGTCTTAGAATGTGGAAACTTGAATTACTCAGAATGAAGAACAAAGAGAAAAGCACCAGGAGACTCAAAAATGTATCCTTTATTGTCATCGACTTTGCCACACAACATCTGTACTTGATTTACTACGATTTCCTGAATGATTGGTTCATGTTTTTCTTCTATA
Organism: Rhinolophus hipposideros; assembly: GCF_964194185.1. Classification (NCBI taxonomy): domain Eukaryota; kingdom Metazoa; phylum Chordata; class Mammalia; order Chiroptera; family Rhinolophidae; genus Rhinolophus; species Rhinolophus hipposideros. The sequence continues at coordinate 139,767 of NC_138060.1, forward strand.
AAATGACTGTAAGTCACCTCTGAGTTGATAGTCTCTCACCTGTTCCCCATTTTAACTCTCCGTAATTTCTTACGAAGTTGTAGGGAGTTACGAGTAACTCATCTTGAGATAGTTAGGCCTCCGTCAGCTACAAATGTTTCATGGTAATTTGAATTGCTTTCAAGAAGAAATGATTCCCAAGGTTAAGGAGAAATCACATCTCACACTGTGAATGTTTAGTGAGATGATCGCTACATTTTTTCAACAACAAAAAAGTGTCTTAATTCGATAATGCTATCTTGTAATCCTCTCTTTCCACAATATACAAGAACATCCTAAACAGCAATAATAACAACAAATCTGCTGGAATTTTAGTGATACTGAGTTGGGTAGAACTACTTTCCTGTAGATACAATGCTTATTTGGTAAGATGAGGTGAGTGGATGGATGTAGTGTTTTTAAAACATGGCTACAAATTCTTGACATTTCTCCATGAAATTCCCTCCCTTTTAATATGTGCTGGCCTTAGGATGTAACTGGATTCTAGTGCATGGAATAGGGCAGAACTGCTGTGAGAATGCTATGCCTGCGGCAGAAAATGTGATACAGCTTCCATCTGACTTTCTCTCGGGAAGCTCGCCCTGAGAACCCAGCCACCATGTTGTGCAGATGAAGAAGCCCAGGACACACAGTGAGGCCTCCTACAGATGCTCGGGCTGAGACGGCCCCAGTGGGCGTCCCGGCCAAAACCCCGCTTCAACTGCTACACGTGTGTGTAACAGCCTTTAGATGATTCTCATTCGCAGCTTCATGGCAACGCAGCTGATGCCAAGTGGAACAGAAATGAGCTAGTCTCACTGAGCTTCACTCAACTGCATTACTGGTGAACAAAACAGATGCTGTTTTGAGCCACTAGCTTTTGAGTTGGTTTCTTGAGCAGCAATGAACAACTGGCATTGATACTGATATTCAAAATGGTGTGAGGCCACAAAGAAAAGCAATCTAAAACCTGTAGGAGTGCCTTTCCACCAGGAGGTAGGTGGAACCCGAAAGGATGTGGAGAAGAATGAGAACGACACCCACAAGAGCATCCAAGAGACGGTTATTGGGGGCTTGCGGGCCCCTAAAGAGGCTGGCCACAAAGACTTCTCAGCTAGTGAAGAAAATGAGTCTGAAATCCGGATAAAAGGGGACTCTTGCTGTGAAGTAACCAAGTAAAACCCATGAGATACATGAGCTAACGAAAGACTGTGAACTGTAAAGGAACCAGGACTTATTGTGTTCAAATGTGTTTCCCATTTACAGCCTCTCCCACATGCCCTGTTGTCAAATCATGCTAAAATGAAGAAATGGCTTCTGAGTGAAGATCAAATTCGCTGTGCTCCCAGGAAGACATGATCTACGGATGAGGACAAGACTGTAAAGCCTTCCTCAAGACTTCCAAAGAGTTAAGGTGGGGCCTTAAATTCCTGGAAGGCTTTTCAGAGGAAAAGAATTTTAAAGGCATGGTCCTACAACAGCTACAGGAAGCCCAAGAGCTTATCTCAAAACGATGTATGACGGTGGCTTTTCTAATGGCACGAACCCCAATAAACTCTCACGCAACTCCAAGTTTTTAGGATAATCAAGTAGCAAAAAACCACCTTGTTACCTTGGACTAATAAAAACCAAGAGAGTGAAAAATAGAGGAGGCCTGTGGGTCTTAGACATTTGGGTGGAGGAATGACGCTGAGGGAAGAGCTGCAAGCACAGGTCATTTCTTATGAAAAGGACAGAACAAAGAGCTCACAGGGGACAGCAAAGGGCCATGGAGAAGCATTGGCATGATTAGGACTAAGTCCTAATCAAAGAACGGACAGCACACATCAGGCTGTATTTCAGAATTGCTATGGACTAACGTGCCTTCCACTTTCTATTTCTGCAGGGGAAACTTCAGCAGTCGAGCAGAATGTTGGGTGTGTGGGTGGTAGATAACTTGTCTCTTCCTTTCTCATGTTTTCATATTGAAAGGAATTGTCCTCAAGGGGCTTTATCCTAGAAACCAAAACCCAGGCCCTTCATCCCCATTTGCACCAGACTAAGATGGTAAAATCTTAGATTCGAACCTGAGCCTGATGCCATTAAATTGAGACTTGTGGCGAGTATTGTGTAGGGATGAGTGTATTTTCCATGTGGGGGGAATGTAAAGAATTGTGGCCAGTGGACAGATCAAGGTGGTTTTTAAATGTGTCCGTAAATTTTGAAATATTCATTGCATAAAACCACTAGAATATGGGTCAACATTAGTGACTGGCTCCTAATGAACAGAATATGTTGAAAGACATTTCGTGTGAATTCCAAGACTCCTTCACAAAGGGCAACACAACTGTTGGTTATGTCTCTGAGGATCTGAACCTTGGAATCCAGCCCCGTGTTGTGGGGAGGCTCGGGCCACAATGCGAGCCGGGTGTTCAGGTGTAGGTCTTCCTGCTGTCTGCCCCAAACAAATCTTTTACTTGTTTCTGATTGATTAATTACTTCCTGAATTTTAACAACTGTACTCTTGAAATGTTTTCTTTGGATGGGATAAAATATTTATTCCATTAATTATATATGAAGCTAAAGGTACAGCTATGCATCTCAATGTGTTTCTGAGAATGTAGGATCTATGCCAAGAACAAGATTGGCACCAGTGTTTCAGAAAAGAACCGGGTCAAACAGAATCTACTTTTCAATTGCAAGATGATGGATTAGAGAGATTTCTAAAGAGGAAAGCAGATGGTCCAGGTTTCATCTTCTCCTTCCTAGACAGTGAAATCTATGGAAGAGGCTATGGATTAGGAGATAGACAAAATGAAGAAAGTTGTCCACCAAGTATCAGATCCTATTACCGACATTTGATGGAAATGGGAGTGAAAGGGAGGCACTGGGTTAAAGATTAATGTTTGAATGAAGAAAACAAAAGGAATGAGTCGACTTTGGAAGCCTAATATCCCATCATGTCATAAGGTCACCAAGGTCTGCGGGCCACAGGCTCCATCCAGAAGCAAAACATCTCCACAGAAGTGGAATTAAAGATATTCCCCTACATTGTTATTTTATTATTCCATAAGGCATCTGGTAATATGCAAGATGACTGGGGAAGCGTTCTCATAACATTTGATTTGGTAATGGCGTAAGGACAGATCTATAGACCAATAAATTGGAAAAGATGATCCAAAAATTAACCCTCATATATATAGTCAAGTGAATTTTGACAAGGGTGCCGAAAAATCCAGTTGGGCATGAACAGTCTTTTGAACTAACGATACTGGGTCTACTGGATATCCACATGCAAAAGAAAAATTAAACCTCTACATCATACCATATATAAAATTATTTGAAAAGGTAAAAGCTAAAACTATAAAAGCTTTGAAGAAGCTTCATGTCTTCATGACTGGAGTTGGCAATTGTGTCTTAGATATGACAGTACCAAACAAAAGTAGATAACTGGACTTCATTAAAATAAAAAAAAAAAACTCTATGCTTTAAAGGACACCATTGAAAAACTAAAAAGGCAAGCTAATGAAAGGGAGAAATATTTGAAAATCCTATATCTGATAAGCGATTTGTATCTAGGATATATAAAGAATTCTTACAATTCAACAAGACAAAGAGAAACCAATTTTAATGGGCAATGGAATTGAATAATCAGTTCTTCAAAGAAGTTATACAAATGGACAATAAGCATGTGAAAAGATAGCTCAGCATCATTAGTCATCAGAAAATACATCAAAACCACAATATGGAGCAGAGAGTTCACTAGTGGTTCCCTAGGGCTAGGAAGAGTGGGAAGGGCAGACTGGCACACGGTGAAGGCTAACAGCACACAGATACTTTCCAGGGTGATGAAAATGTTGTAAAACTGATTGTGATGATGACTGCATAAAGCTTTGAATACACTAATGTGGGAAACCGTGCTGAATTGCTAGCAGATGTTATTTTGTGAAATGTTGAACGTTTGACTTCCTTGAGTGGTTTGTGCTCCCAGCAAGGCAAAACTTGCTACTCTGAGAACACAGAACCAGACAAGGTCAGGAAGTGTGGAGCTGGCCAAAAAACAAGCCCTTGTGTATTCCAACATTGTAACTATTAGATTGCAGACAGTTCTGTTACTTTTTTGAGGCCCAGAGTATATAAGCTGCAAAAATAAACTTGGGGTGAGTCATTCTACTTAGAACTGAGGCATTCTACTTAGAACTGCATCAGTCTACTTAGAATTGCCTGCCCCCCCTCCCCCCCTCCCCCCCCATCCCATCTTTGTCTCTCTTCTTTTTTCTCAATCCTCACTCCCTACTTCAGGGACTGTTAGTCTCGTCGGCAGGCACCGACAAGTGGCGCCCGAACAGGGACCTGAATACTGGGGATAAAGTGAAGGACACCGCAAGGAGCTGAGACGCGTCACATAAGGTAAGGGGTGCGGTGAGATACCACAGTCGGGAGTAAAAAATCATGGGACAGGGTAAAAGCAGAATGTCTTTTACTCAAATGTTAAAAAGTGTGCTAAACGGACTGGACCCCCAAGATGAGGAGGGCCTAGATGAGGAAGGCCTGGAGGAAGCCGGTCCTCGATATCATGACCCTGAAGATTATAATGGGGTGGTTCAGACAGAAACAGGTGCTAAGACAGGACATCTGAATCCTCTCCAGGCAGAGATTGATGGATTGCAGTCAGCAATTGCCTCCCTCTCTGTGCAGGTGCAGATGGTACAATCGAGGCAGGCAGAACAGACTTGCCCTCGTGATTCTCCTCTGCGTAAGGTTTTGCAAACCGCGTGCAAGTTAGGGGAAGATACTGGAGATTCTGGGTTGGCATTTCCAGTGATAGAAAGACAGGACGCACAAGGAAATCCTGTCCGAGACCATGTGCCTTTTGCATTCAAAAGTTTAAAAGAATTAAAAATGGCATGTTCTCAATATGGTCCTAATGCCCCGTTCACCCAGGCCCTGCTAGAATCACTAGCTACAGAAGCCCTGCCGCCTAGTGATTGGAAGCAACTTGCTAGGGCTTGCTTATCAGGAGGGGACTATATCTTATGGCAGTCTGACTTTGCAGAATTCTGTCAGAGTACTGCAGAGATAAATCAGACACAAAACATTCCTATCTCCTTTGATATGTTGGCAGGTGAAGGACCTTATAGAGACTTGCAAACACAATTAAGTTTTGACCCGGCTGCTTATGCACAAACAAGTGCTGCCGCCAGGCGTGCATGGAAAAATTTTCCTATGCCTGGAAAACGTTCTGAGGACCTCTCTAAAATTATCCAGGGGCCTGATGAGACTTTCCAAGACTTCCTTTCGCGATTAATGCAGGCGGCTGGAAGAATTCTGGGAGACTCAGATGCCAGCATGCTGTTAGTTAAATAGCTCGCTTTTGAGAATGCTAATTCTGCATGCCAGGCTGCATTATGACCTTACAAAAATAAGAGTGACTTGTCAGATTATGTCTGGTTGTGCTCAAAAATAGGACCTTCTTATACACAGGGTCTTGCAATGGCCGCTGCTTTGCAAGGAAAGACTGTTAGAGAAATGTTATTCCAACAACAACAACAAAAGAAAATAAAGGGACAGGGCATCTGTTTTGGGTGTGGACAGCCGGGCCATATGATCAAAAACTTCCCTAATAAACAAGGTCAGCCTCAAAGGAAGGAGGGCCCAAAACAACCTGGATTATGCCCAAAATGTAAGAGAGGTAAACACTGGGCCAATGCATGTAAATCTAAGAGGGATGCCTCCGGTAATCCTCTTCTTCCAGGAAACAGGAAGAGGGGCCAGCCCCAGGCCCCGCAACAATGCTATGGGGCGCTGCCGCAGTTGGTCCCCCACCAGGGAAATCCATTCAGGAACTCTTCCCAGCAACCCCAGGCAGCGCAGGATTGGACCTCAGTAGCGCCGCCTACACAGTACTAACACCTGAGATGGGAATGCGAGCTATTCCTACAGGGGTCTTTGGGCCTCTGCCTCCACAGACTGTGGGACTCATCCTAGGAAGGAGTAGTATTACCATGAAAGGGATATTGGTTGCTCCGGGAGTTGTGGATATGGATTATACAGGAGAGATCAAGATTATGACACATTCGCCTGGAGGCACTTCAGTGATCCCTAAGGGCCCACGCATAGCACAATCATTGTTAATTCCACATGTCAAACCGGGTAAAACAGCAGGCCGTAAATCCCGAGGCGACGCGGGCCTTGGTTCATCAGATGCTTATTGGGTCCAGGCCATTCACCACCAGGCCAGAATTACCACTATCCATTAATGGCCGTTCCTTCATGGGCCTTTTAGACACGGGGGCCGATGTCTCTGTTTTAACTGCAGATCAGTGGCCTAGCCACTGGCCAAAGCAGCAAACACTAACCCAGTTACAAGGCATAGGACAATCTCAGTCACCAGAACAGAGCAGTGATATATTGTTGTGGAAAGATCAAGAGGGACATGAAGGATCCTTTCAACCATACATAGTGGCAGGATTGCCTGTCAATCTATGGGGCAGACATGTCATGAGTCAGATGGGAGTTTACCTGTACAGCCCTAATCAACAGGTCACTATGATGATGTTCGATCAGGGACTTCTGCCTAGAGATGGCTCAGGTCCCTCTGGACAAGGGAGAAAAGAGCCTATCTTTCCCTCGCCCTTACCACAAAGAGCTGGCTTGGGATATTTTTAACGGGGGTCACTACTCCTCCTGTACCCCATGCAGATGCTATCACTTGGAAAAGCGACACACCTGTTTGGGTAGAACAGTGGCCCCTATCATCAGAAAAGATACAGGCTGCAAGGTTGCTGGAACAGGAGCAACTCGATAAGGGACATACAGCACTTTCTAACTCTCCATGGAACTCTCCCATATTTGTAATTAAGAAAAAATCAGGTAAATGGAGGTTGTTACAAGATTGGAGAAAAATAAATGAGACTATGGAGCTCATGGGGGCTTTACAACCAGGATTGCCTAATCCTTCTGCTATACCCCAAAACACATATAAGATAATCCTGGCTTTAAAGGATTGTTTTTATACCATACCATTGTGCCCCAAGGACTGTAAAAGGTTTGCTTCAACTAACTTACAAGAACCTATGAAGAGATATCAATGGCTGGTGCTGCCTCAAGGTATGGCTAAAGCCCTACTCTATGTCAAGAATGTGTGGCAGCAGCGTTAGAGTCTACCCCGTCTCCCCACATACAATCCTTAATCACACTCTTTGTTCTAAATTTTTTAAACCTGGATGCGCGTGGCAGATCTGCCGCAGATCGCTTCTGGCATCCTAACACTCAACAAGATTATGCCCAAGTGAGATGGCAGGATCCAGTTATTAACCAGTGGCATGGGCCAGACCCAGTCCTAATTTGGGGACGAGGGCATGTTTGTGTTTATTCACAGGACAAAGGAGGTGCGCGGTGGCTGCCTGAGAGGTTGGTGCGGCTTGCTGATGAGCGTCTTCAAGATCCTGCTGGTTGCACAGATCCCTCAGGGTGAGACATACTGGGCATATGTTCCTGACCCTCCCATGCTACACCCCACTGTGTGGAACGGGCCTGAAGTCATTGGTGGGACAAATGACACTAGGCTATTAGGACATCCATTCGCTCCTGCCATCCTACAAGCTGTTGGATTCAATCATAGCGGCTTGGGCTTAGGACTCCTCATATGCTTCACAAAGACTGTCAATGTTACCGGATGTTTCCGTGTGGGCAACCAGACAAGTCACGGAGACAACCAAGGACAGAGTGTCACATTCCATCAGCCAGCAGGATGGAAAAACATCAGGGATAAAAACCCACCTCCACAACAAGCCCATGGTCCTTGCGGTGAGGAGAACAGAAAAAACAACAGATCCATCCTTTGGAGACAGTATACCTCCCGGCCCCCAAGACATATTTGGAAACTAGTGGGAGCAGTGGATACAGTGACTATGAGTATGGACGAGGGACAAGGCAAGGTAGAAGGCAATACCACTGCTTGTGTCAAGGCTCCGTATGTGCTTATGATTGGTAATTCTAACATCACCCCTATTGACAGGGTCCAGTTTAATGTATCTTGTATACAGTGTAACCTAAGTAATAGCATCAATTGGTCAAATGACAAAAGTAGAGCTATAGTTCTCCACCGATCATCTTTCATTATGGTACCTGTTAACATTTCAGGTCCTTGGTACTCGGACCTCAGAGGAGAATTCCCCTCCTTTCTAGCTCTGTTCCATTTGCTACTGCCTTTTGTAATAATCTTTGTTGGTGTTCTTCTATTCATGTGTTTTACTCCGTTGCTCAGAAAGATAATACTCAAGGGCTTCATCAATCTCCAAACAAATGTTCATGAGTTGAGATTATCTGCCCAGGTTCACCGTGTCACTGACACCCGTGTATAAAGCCCCTACAATGGGTCGGCAGCCAAAGACGGGTAAGGATTTGGTAAGAATGTACATAACCTAAGACAGGAACCGTTCGCTAGAGGGATGGTCTCCTATGATGGGTAAATGGACATATCTGTACCAACCACCTAAGCCAGGCGCGACCTTTGTGTTAATTTTATATATATATATAACAAAAAAGGGGGACCTGTGGGAAACCGTGCTGAAGTGCTAGCAGGTGTTGTTTTGTGAAATGTTGAGCCTTTGACTTCCTTGAGTGGTTTGTGCTCCCAGCAAGGCAAAACTTCCTACTCTGAGAACACAGAACCAGACAAGGTCAGGAAGTGTGGAGCTGGCCAAAAAACAGGCCCTTGTGTATTACCTTTATTGTAACTACTAGATTGCAGACAGTTCTGTTACTTTTTGATGCCCAGAGTATATAAGCTGCAAAAATAAACTTGGGCTGAGGCATTCTACTTAGAACTGCAGCAGTCAACTTAGAACTGCGGCAGTCTACTTAGAATTGCCTGCCCTCCCGATCCCATCTTTGTCTCTCTTCTTTTTTCTCAATCCTCACTCCCCACTTCAGGGACTGTTCGTCTCGTCGGCAGGCACCGAAAGGGGAAGACAAATTTGTTTTCCAATATTTGCATAACACTTTTTTTTGTGAATGGCTTGATAGACAGGGCTTATAACGTGAATAATGTGACAACAACATCACCAGACAGGCCGTGTAAAATCAATAACTAAATACCATAGGAAGGGAGAAGATTTTCATGAAACAGTTTTAAGTTATTGTTAATCAACAATATAAAATGTAAATCACATTTTTACACGACTTGAATTAAGGAACTACCAATGTAGCGTTATTATTATTTTCCCCCAAAACAGCTCTTTTCTTAAATATTTACTTCAGCACTTTCTATCGTGTTTCCCCGAAAATAAGATGTAGCTGGACCATCAGCTCTAATGCGACCTTTGGAGCAAAAATTAATATAAGACCCGGTATTATTTTAACATAATATAAGAACGGGTCTTATGTAATATAAAATAATATCAGACCAGGTCTTACACTAATTTTTGCTCCAAAAGACACATTAGAGATGATGGTCCAGCTATGTCTTATTTTCGGGGAAACACGGTATGTTTATTTCTAGGTGAGGAGTGTGTTCAGATGGTGGAAGTAGCTTGAAGTCCAACATTAATAAGGACAACATATCTGCAGTCTTATTTATACTTTTCCATTTATCAAATACATACAAAGGTGAGAAAATTATACACAAAAAATGTATCAGCAAACTTTAATTCAAAGGATATCAACTAGAAGGATTTTCTCATTACTGGCAGTTCTCACTAGACTACGTCTCGGAGAAAGCTCAGGTTCCACTGGGGACACCCACGGGATAGCACCGCTTAGGAGTCTGCATCCCTCCTTTAGCTAGGTAGCTCTACACATCTCTGCTTTGGTTTGTTTTGTGTTAATTGGGGACTACTGAGGAACAGTTTGCTTTTCCAGGATGTCAAATTGTTCTTTTTTTCAATCTAGTTGTGGATGGTGCATCTCACTGGCCAATGTGGGACTTGAACCGGTTACCTTGGTGTTATGGGCACCTCGCTCCAACCACTGAGCCAACAGGCTCCCCACCAGCAGCCCAATTCCAAGCTCAACCCATTGCTTCCCATGGGTCTATGTGGGAATCGAACTGTCAACCTTGGTGTTATGAGCACCGTGCTCCAACCACTGGACCAACCGGCTGCCCACCATGGTTCATCTCCAAGTGCAAGCCATTGTTTTCAATCTAGCGGTGGAGGGCGCAGTTCACTGGCTCATGTGGGAATCGAACCCACAACCTTGTTGTTAAGAACTTGCACTCTAACCAACTGAGGCATCTGGCCACCCTTGGTCTCTGTTTTTATATACCGTGTTTCCCCGAAAATAAGACCTAGCTAGACAATCAGCTCTAATGCATTTTGGAACAAAAATTAATTAAGACCCGGTCTTATTTTACTATGATATAAGACCGCGTATGATATATATGATGTGACATGATGTGACGCGTCTTACATTAATTTTTATTCCAAAAGACACATTGGAGCTGATTGTCCGGCTAGGTCTTATTTTGGGGTAAACACAGTAATTAAACAAAAAAAAATTTTCTCAAAGAACGGTACTATTCTTTGATAAAAAGATATTTTTCAGGTCTGAAAGACACTTATTTAGTGAAAGTCCCTAATTTTGCATAAGAGGCAACCAAGACTCACAGAGATTATATAGGTCACCTGAGGTCACCAAACCAAGGAGCTGCGGGCCAGGAATGGGATAAGTCTCCCTATTGAGGCTAGCGTGCTATGCCAGCTACTACCTCATATTCCGGAAAATTCCATCAATTTCTGAGTACAACTCAAAGAAAATGAATATGTAAAACTTTGTCATGTAGCTCAATAATGTTAAAGCATGAGAAACAAAATAGTAGCTTTCTAACTCAAGTATTAGCTTTAAAGTCATTAAAAAAAATAAAGACAGATTAATATCACAAGTCCTATTAACAGAAGTCAAACACACTCAATTTATAAAGCATAAACATTTCTAAACACAGAAAAGGGAACTTGAAGGAGAAAATCATGAGTTAAAGAAAGCAAACTCAAGTTGAGGAAATTCTTCCTTAAAATGACTTGTCTTTTCCTCAGAATCAAATTTGGCTGACCAATATAAACCAACACAGGTATTATTCATGGTGGGGGTTAAGTATAGCGAAATTGGAAACACAAAACAGATTTCTCTTTACCATCTAGTGCACTTGTGTCCAACCTCACATCATCACAACTGCATCATCAGTCTTTCCAGTGTTCCCTAGTGATTTGGGACACTTATCTCTGGATCTTGACAGAGTGGGGCTTTACCATCTCTTATTCAGCCTTGCATGACTGGGCAACCCAACGCCTCACAAGGGAACAACGTTGGCCTTGGAATGAGGGCATTGACTTTAACATAAACAATTTTCCAACTTATGAGGAAATACTGAAAACTAAACACCTCTTTCCTACCAAAAAATAATTAAAGGAAAAATGTCCACAAGCATATTCTCTCTCATTGCTCCTGCCTTTACACTCTTTCATCTTCTGATTTCTGTGGTGAAACCACTGAGAACATTTTAATTGTGCATCATGCTTAAGAATTTACAGAAGCGTTGGCCATTCACTTTCTTTTTGTACCCAGTCCTTCCTCCAGGTTCACCTCTTTGAAGGACTTGGACTCCATTTAGCCGAAGGGCTGTCCGAAAATCCTTGGCTTTGTTCTCCTATGATTTATTAAGGGGAAGCTAAATGAAAACACAAGGTTGGAGCCCCATTTAGCACAGGCCTGTGCTATGTTTCTCTGCATTAAGAAGGCCACAGTTGTTAGATGGGTGGGGGGGAGGGGGTTGGAAATGGGGGGAAGGGTGAAGGGATTGGGGGGCGGTTGGTGACCACAGGATGGCCTCAGGGTCTTTTGAGAGTTACTTTGGGGAACTTACTCTATAGTGTTTGGGGATTTTGTTGGGTATCCGATGGACATGTTTCCTGTTTGGGAGACCACCTCAGGGATGCGGTGGATGCTTGGTCATGGCATTGTAAACCAGAGACTGGACATTAATGAATGCCAACTATAATTTTATGTGTATAATGTGATGGCTCGGTGTGAGGTCGGGGTGGTGGTGGATGGGGGGAAGGGGGTTCACGTTGTGAGGGATGTAAAAATAAAATAAAACTAAAAAAAAAAAAAAAGGAGGCCACAAAACACCATCAAAACCACAAACCACCCTGCATTGATCAAAATGGATATTCTTTGGAATGATGTAAACATCATGTCAAGAGAGACAACCCCTTTCTATCTCCACAATATCTACAACTCATCGGGCATCTATAGCCCAAGAAAGGATCTTCTGCTCAACACACTACGATTCCTTAAAAGACCACGCATCTGTAAAAGGGAAGGAGGGTGCACTGGATGTGAAAGGGAGGCAGGATGGAGGAAAGCACAGGGACAGCCCACAGCTGCAGTTCCAGGGGGACAAGGCTGAGCCTGAAGCCCCAGCAAAGGCAGTGGCGGTGGAGGGGATGGGGTGCAGCTCCCACATCACTGCCCAGGGGAGGCTAAGTGGGGCAGCAGCAGCATCCCCCCACCCCTCTCCAGATGCAGCAGTGCTGGCACCACCAGGGACCAGTAGCAGCAGCAGAAACAATTCTCCAGTCTCACGACCACACACAGTGCTACCAGTAGACATAGGGAACCAGGTAGCAGCTCAGCGGGCTCAAGAACACGCTCCCCTCAACCACCCACTTCCCCCACCTGCGTGGTGGTGGTGACCAGAGACCCTGGAGACCTGGATGCAGTTGCAACACCCATCTCCCTGGTCACCCAGGCTTGGACTCCCACACCCACAGCTAAGCCCCCGCGCCTGGACCTCCCATACTCAAGGAGCACCTCTGGGAGAAAACAGAAACTACACTATTGAACCATCTACTGAAAACAAAAGAAAGACCTCTAATTATATACCTGTTTAATTGTTCAAATCAAAATGTACCTACATAAGAAAGTATTCACTACTTCAAATGTGCCTGTAGAGGAACAAGCCACTCAGCAGCATGAAGAAGCAAGGTGACATGGTTAACACTGAGAGAAGATGACACTTCTCCAGAAACCAAGTCAAAGTTACGGAAGATTGTGATCTCTGTGACCGAGATTTCAAAACAGCAGTCATGCTCTCTGCTCATCACACAGAACAGCTAAGAGACTTGTAGGAGGATGACTTGAAGGTGGGCAAACTGGGCGAGCAGGGGAAGTGGGAAGGGAGACGTGGCCCGCATCCATGGCTGCGGAGGTGCAGGTGGTCCCCGGACAGAACAGAGACCACAAGAGCCAGGAGGTGGGCTCTTTCCCTTGTCCCACAGCTCATCTCCCTGCCCAGAGAGCAGCATATCCAGAGTTTGAGGCAGTAACCTCAGCTGAGACCTCCAGCTGGGCCCTAGGTAGGACAAAGGAAGTAAGCACCATACCTGGGCCCCTCCCCCGACTCTCCAAATCCTACCCCCACCCTTCCAGAGACTCACGCTGGCCCCTGATCTGAGGAGTAGTGTCAGATTACAGAGGACCCATAGTGCTCAGGATCTGGGAGGACCTGGTTTGTAGCTACTGCGACCCAGGGAAGAAGCTGGGAAGTGTGTGACACTGCTGGGCTGAGAGAGAGAAGACTCCTCCATCCCCAGTCCCCACCTTCTCTGACCTGCCCAGGGCAGGGCAATTACAACTGTGGAGACATGCCCAGGGGTTAGCAGTAGGCAGCAGTCGCAGCTCTGGGCTTTCAGCAGCTTAGAAATCTCCCACCACACACGCACACATGCACGCACGCACACACACACGGAAGAAGTGACCTAAGACTCAGGAGACCTGGGCACAGGGCTGGTTGTGTTACTCTCAGTGCGCATATGTGCAGGCAAGAGCAGGAACTGCACTGACTTTGTAGAAACTACCATCCAGACCCGATAGCCCCACTCATCTACATCTGCCGTCCCAGGGTCACTCTGGGCACCAGGTGACCGGCTCTGCCTGAACAATACACAGAGGACTCTCTGGTACAGCAGAGGACGGCCTGGAGATTACTTGGTGGGCTTAAGCCAAGACTGGCGCTGCGTTTTTTGTTTTTTTTTGTTTTTGTATCTTTGATATTTTTGCCTGTGTTGAGTGTGTGTTACTGGTTGTTTTCACACGTGAGTGTATTTCGTTTTGACTTTGTTGTTGCTGTTGTGCTTGGTGGTTGGCTTTGTTCTGAAATTGCCCTACACCAGGGCCCAGCCCAAGAGTCACAAGATTCAACACCTCCTGACACCAACTCCAGACCCAACCAGAGTATTATTGGATTTGACCTACAAGTGACACACCCAGAGGGAATTCTCTACAGGCACAAGAGCCCATAGAGGCCAAGTCTAATTCGAGTGGTCAACCCTCACGCAGCAGATCATCTACCGAGGGCAGAGCTAAGTCTCACAACTAGGCAGCCTAGGATCAGCCCCACCTACTGACCAGCCAAAAGCAATGGAAGTTCAACTTTACACAGGACAATATACACAACACCAGGGTCACCTTTGGAGCACACGCACAGGAGAATAGGGAAGTGGTGCAAGTCAGATATAAAGGACACACACTACATAAGATAACCCAGCAAAGACCGAGCATCCTAGGGGATCTACCTAATACATCGAAGCAAACACGGAGAGTCAACCAGAATGGGGAAACAAAGAAACATGTCCCAAATAAAAGAACAGAAGAAACCTCCAGAATTGGAACCAAATGAAATAGAGGTAACCAACCTATCAGAGACAGAGTTCAGAACACTGATGATAAGAATGTTTAAAGAGCTTAGTGACAACATAAAGAAGGATAGAGAAATCATAATGAACAACCAGTTAGAACGAAAGAATACAACAAGTGAAATAAAGCACACGCTTGAAGGAATTACCAGTGGGTTAGATGAGTCAGAGAATTGAATCAGCGACTTAGAAGACAAGTTAACAGTGAACACACAAGCGGAACAAAAATAAATCCACGCCTATATGGCCATTTAATCTACGACAATGGAAGCAAGAATTTACGGTGAGGTAAAGACAGTCTTTTCAATAAATGGTGCTTGGAAACCTGGACAGACACATGCAAAAAGATGAAGCTGGACCACCTCCTTACACCATATACAAGAATAAATTGAAAATGGGTTAAAAACTTAAATGTAACATCTGATACCATAAAACTCCTAGAAGACAATATAGGAAGCAACTTTACATATATTACCCGGAGTAAGATTTTTACTGATACATCCCCTTGGGCAAGGGAAGTAACAGAAAAAATAAACATATGGGATTACATCAAACTAAACATTTTTTTCACAGTAAAGGAACCATCATTAAAACAAAAAAGGGTCCTACTGAATGGGAGAAGATATCTGCCATTGATATATCCAAACTTTATTAAAAAACTCACTCAACTCAGCTCCAAAAAAACAATCAACCCAATTAAAAAATGGGCAGAGGACATGAAGAGACATTTTTCTAAAGAGGACATACAGATGGCAAACAGACATATGAAGAAAGGCTCAAACCCACTAACCATCAGAGAAATGCAAATAAAAACCACAATGAGATACCACCTCACCCCAGTCAAAATGGTTATCGTCAATAGATCAACAAACAACAAGCGCTGGCGAGGATGTGGAGAAAAGGGAACCCTTGTGCACTGTTGGTGGGATTGCAGATTGGTGCAGCCACTATGGAAAACAGTATGGAGGTATCTCAAAAATCTGAGAATGGAACTACCTTATGACCCAGCAATTCCACTCCTAGGCATCGATCCGGAGAAATCCAAAACTCTAATTCAAAAAAATGTATGCACCCCTATGATTATTGCAGGTCTATACACAATAGCCAAGACATGGAAACAATCAAAATGCCCATCAGTAGACGACTGGATTAAGAAACTGTGGTACATTTATACAATGGAGTATTACGCAGCCATAAAAAAGGAAATCTTACCATTTGCAACAATATGGATGGACCTAGAGAACATTATGTTAAGTGAAATAAGTCAGACAGAGAAAGACAAATACCTTATGATCTCACTTATATATGGAATCTAAAGAAAACAATAAATGAGTGAACTAATCAGAAACAGTCTCAGAGACACAGAGGAAAAACTGAAGGTTGCTAGATGGGGGGGGTGGGGATAAGGGGGAAGGTGAGGGGATTACAAAGCACAATCGATAACCCCAAGATTGCCATGGGGATACGAAAGTCAATTTGGTGAATGTAATCAATAATGTAAAGATTTTGTAGGGTATCTGATTACACTTGTCTCATTAGGGAGAGCACCTCAGAGATGATGTAGATGCCTGACAACTGCACTGTACACCGGAAGCTGAAGCTGAACAATAATGAATGTTAATGTTAACTACAATTGTTATACACACACACACATATACATGTATGTATATATATGTTTACAAGAAGTAGAGTACAGCCTGAGGGATAGAGGCAGTGGAAATGTAATGGCTGTATGTGATGTCAGAGGGGTCGTTGATGAGGGGAGAGGGGTCATCATTATGTGAGGCATACAAATTATAAATGTGTAACTATTACATTGTTTTGGACACCTGAAACTAATAATAAAAAAGAGTTAAAAATAATAATACTCATTCACTGAAAAAAAAGGAAGACACCCAAAACTAGTATCTGCACAGTAAAACAAACAAACAAACAAAAAAGCACTTCTTGATGACTTTCAGGCACATATATAACACCTGTCAATCAGCAATCTGGCCCTCAGCTTAAAATAACCCAGTTCAACACAGTCTAGTCATGGCCAAAGAGAAACAGGGCTGAGCTATTTTCAGCTGTAGCCCCAGCAAGAAGCTGAGTATATTATATACTATATTATATAAAATACTATATGTCAATAGTCAAAAGACATACAGTATTTACTTCTAGGGCCAAAGATTAGCACGAACCAGGAAAAGCTTGTTCACCTGAAACTAACGACTTACATTATACTTCACTTAATTTTTCAAATACAAAGGAGATAACAGACTCTCTGCCACATATTATAAACTCCCCCATGAAAGAATTATTATTTCGTTATCCTTTTTATGCCTACTGCTGCCTAGAGGAAAAAAATCAAACTCACTTAAAGCCCTCCTCAATTTGACCTCCACTAACCGTTTTAAACTAATTTTCTATATTGTATGCTGCATATAAATTAGACCAATTGTTCCGAGCAGACGATTTGTGCTTTCCTTCCTGTATTCTCCACGTTGCTTAAATGTAATAAACATTTTGGAGGGTAAAACAAAACAAAGTAACAGCATGAAGAATGTCACTGAGATATAACAACACTCACAGGCACTTCAATGAGTTCAGGAGTAAAATTAATGACCCGGAGGAGAACTTTATCAAAGAGATGGAAACTATGACACAGAACCGAACAGAACTCCTGCTGGTCAAGAACTCAAGAATGAGTATTTTTAACAACCACGTCACACGAAGAAGACGAGTTGTGATTTAAAGACTCCCTAGCACTGCCACCTTACTCATCAATTACCCAAATGCTGTCAAGACATATAGACATAAGTGAACTTCATTTTAAAAATTCAATTATTTGCTTAATGTCCCTATTTAGAATATGTACAACTGTGAAGCAACTCATTTTAAAACACTGAAATAGGTAGTGCTACGAATAAAATAAAAATTAAGGATATACTCTCTTGTTAGAAGATAACTTTAACCATAAAAACAGAGACTAATCTTTTTTCAGTATTATAAGTTTGCCGAATTAATAAAAAGGATTATATCTGTTTCATTTAATAATAAACATCCATTTGTGGTTAGGTGTTTGGCCGGCCATCATTCACTTACGCTTAGGGGAAGAAAAACTGGGATGCACAAAACTTTAAAATTTTTATGAATCATCTCCAACTAAAACCAATTAAGAAGCCAAAGCATCTCAAAGCATACCATTGGTTATTAGGCAATGATATTTAACATCTGTAATAAAATTTAAAGGCAAATTTTCAAGCATTTTAAATGTATCACTTTAGTTACATTTATTAAATAATAATAAATAACTCAACACATGAGAGCTCTAGGGACTTAAAAAAAGATTGTAAAATTTCCGTCTCCTTTCTATGTATATTAGCACACATAATTATGCCTTTTACCTCGTGTGCATTAGTCAATGAAACAACTAAAAATTTCATCAACGACAAACAAAGAAACAAAAACTCATAGACACAGACAACACTTAGTGGGTGAGGGGGGAGAGAGAGAGGTAGAAGAGGGAAAAGGGGGTCAAATACATGGCGATGGAAGGAGAACTGACTCGGGATGGTGAACACACAGTGAAATATATAGATGATGTATTATGGAAATGTACACTTGAAACCCATATGATTTCACTAACCAATATCACCCCAATGAATATATAAGACAAAACAAAACAATATTATATCAAAGAAATAAAAAAGAAAGAAATCTGAAACCCAACGGAAAGAAGCTAATATAACTAACCTTGGTACAGTAACACCCCATGCTGTCATTTGAAGCCCGTGCGGTTGACTTAGGAATCACCAAGTTTTCTCTTGGAGCAGGATTTCCACTGAGGAGTAACTCAGTATTCAAACTTCCAACACAAGGTGGCTCAAGGTCTGGCCTCCTAAGAGCAGTGCTGAGAAACTCCTTAGGCTGTTCCTTTGCGCGAAGATCGGTTCTAGCCTCTGCCAGTCTTTCATTAGCACTGTGAAGATTGTAAAACACAAAGCTTTGAATTTTATTTTTCCTGAATGACTTGCATTTTTTTCAAGTTGCCATAATAAACAGTAAAAGGAATTTCCCATTAAACAGCATTTTAACATTGAAAATGCGTCAGAGCAGACCTACCATGCACAAGGATAGCTTTCAAATTATCCTAAACAAGCACATATGTTTCTATGGGGATGCCAGACTAAGAAGAAATTCAAAGTAGGGAGGGGAGGACACGGGCTATCAGTGACATCGACGGCTTCACAGATAATACTTGCTGCCTTCTGCAATGGCTGAACCAATAAGATTCTTGAGGATTGCCATGAGACATACATAGCAAACGAGTTTAGAATTTTTTAAAAATCCCACCAAGATATTTTCAAGCCTTTGCTGTCACCGCCCTTGGGTAACGCCCTCATTACCCTGAGGAAATTAACCTTTTGGCACTGAGGTGTCATGTAGAACAACAGCCTCTGGGGGAGAAGGAGGGAGCCTGGTGGGTGACCCGACTGAACTGAAACCGCTCCGCAGGCGTGTAGCTTATAATATAACACTGTGACCAAGGCGCTGGGCGTGGGCTCTGCGCTTTCTGTCTTCCACACACCCCCCCAGGCTCACCACCTTATCTTTTTAGCCACTTCTTGGGTTATACTACCCTCACCCCTACGTTGTTAACCCTCTGCTGTATTTCACATGTATGCCTTTGGGGACATCAGAAAGACTAGAAAGAAGAGCTTGTCTGAAAGCGACCTCTAGAGATAATAACACAGAGCACAATGGAGACAGTATATGTACCAAGTCCCAGAACATGCAGAGTACTTAACCCTTTGGGTTTAAGTTGTTATCTTATAATAAATAGTTACCTCATTAAAAACTATTTAGGGGAATTCTGACAAGAAATTATATAATAAATAGCATTGTCTAAATCATAAAGCTTCAAAAACACTTTGCTTAAAGACTGGTAGATCAGATTAACTCTATGAAAACAGCGAGAAGGAAAAATACAATCATGTAAAACCAAAAATGGGGAGAGATGCAAATGTCCTGAACTAACTAACATTTTAAAAGTAATTTATTCACTAACATCATTTTCCAAAATTATACTATTTAGTAAGCTTTCATTTCCTATCAATCTCGGGAATCTGCCTGGATAAAAATTATACTTTAGAGGCAAATTAATGAGCTCGATTGATTTTCTCTGAATTTGTTTGGACTTACTTGTTTAGTTTGTTTTCCAATGATGTTCTAAGTTTTAATGCCTCTAGGCAGAGGTGTTTACATTCTTCCAATTCTATTTTATTAGAAGTTTTCACTTTGGAGAGTTCAGATTCCAGATGCTTAATTCTGAGTTCCGTGTCACTTACGGAAGCGCCATCATGGTCATTTAACGGGTGTATGTTTTTTTGAGATGCTGCTTGTTCCTAAAGCCAACAGAAAGGATACATTTTAAAAATAAATATAAACTGAATAATTACAGCCTATTTGTATTCTTTAGTTTTAAGTCAATGATTTGGAGGGCAATTTAAATGTAAAAAAAGCTGAAGTTTAAAATATTTATCATCAATACGGAATGAAATAAATCTGAATCATGAAAATATTTTGAATCATCTCATCTAACTATTCCAATAAGAGAATCAATTCTAAATTTTAAAAATTGAACAATATGACTTAATAATCTAAGAATATGGTGCATTTCTTTTTGTTTTTTTTTCTTTATTTCCTAATAGTCTCGTTTTATATCAATTGGTTTTAAATATCAAATGATATTCCAGAAAGAAAAATTCTCAAAGATCAACTGAGTGACAATAATAATGGGAACTGAAATAGTAAAAAGGAGAAGCAAATACCACCTTAGTTCCAGAAATCTAAGAAAATAAAAATATGAACAACTGCCGTTAAGGGGAGTAGAAGAATCACATACACTATGTATATCGAAAACGTAATTTGCAGCAAAATGAATTAAGGCGTGTTAAAAATCAATGAATTAACCTGTAAAAATAGATTTGAAAAAATTTTTCTACTACATCCTGTCTTGCTCAGTCTTCAATATCCCAGAATTTACTGTGTTCTGCTTCACTCTTTTCTACCACATTCGTGACTATATGAATTTTGAGGTTTAATAATTTTTATCTCCACTCTTTTTATTCTCTACTTTTTCACATGACTTTTGTACTCCTTTCATAGATAATAACTCCTGTTTAAGATTGATTTTCTTCAACAAGGTATAGATATCTTTTTTAAAAAAACTTTTTAAAACAAATTTTTTTTTTTTTTATAATTGGGGAACAGTGTTTTTTCCAGGACCCATCAGCTCCCTGTCAAGTAACAGTTTCCAATCTAGTTGTGGGATGAGCAGCTCAGCTCCAAGTCAAATTGTTCTCTTCAACCTACTAGTTATGGAGGGTACAGCTCACTGACCCATGCGGGAATCGAACAGGCAACCTTGGTGTTATGAGCACTGCGCTCTAACCACTGAACCAACTGGCCGGCCGCCCACTGGGGGCTCAGCTCCAAGCTCCAGCCATTGTTTTCAACCTAGTTGTGGAGGGTGTAGCTAACTGGTCCACGTGGGAATCGAACCAGCGACCTTGGTTACCAAGGATTGGAACCAGCACGATGCTCTAACCATGGAGCCAACTGGCCACCCCAGAGACGGAGACATTCTGAAGATGCAGTTTCCAGTTTTGCTTTGAGAGCATCATTCTGAATGAGTAAGATAGTATGATTTCGTTATGAAGGAAGTTGACTGAGAATAGTCTAACCCCAAACCAGTATCAACTTGTGAAATAAACTCAGTTGCCATAAAATGTCATCCATACTGTAGTAGATCCTTAGAATGTGGAAACTTGAATTACTCAGAATGAAGAACCAAGAGAAAAGCACCAGGAGACTCAAAAATGTATCCTTTATTGTCATCGACTTTGCCACACAACATCTGTACTTGATTTTCTACGATTTCCTGAATGATTGGTTCATGTTTTTCTTCTATAAAATGACTGTAAGTCACCTCTGAGTTGATAGTCTCTCACCTGTTCCCCATTTTAACTCTCCATAATTTCTTACGAAGTTGTAGGGAGTTACAAGTAACTCATCTTGAGTTAGTTAGGCCTCCGTCAGCTACAAATGTTTCATGGTAATTTGAATTGCTTTCAAGAAAAAATGATTCCCAAGGTTAAGGAGAAATCACATCTCACACTGTGAATGTTTAGTGAGATGATCGCTACATTTTTTTCAACAACAAAAAAGTGTCTTAATTCGATAATGCTATCTTGTAATCTTCTCTTTCCACAATATACAAGAACATCCTAAACAGCAATAATAACAACAACAAATCTGCTGGGATTTCAGTGATACTGAGTTGGGTAGAACTACTTTCCTGTAGATACAATGCTTATTTGGTAAGATGAGGTGAGTGGATGGATGTAGTGTTTTTAAAACATGGCTACAAATTCTTGACATTTCTCCATGAAATTCCCTCCCTTTTAATATGTGCTGGCCTTAGGATGTAACTGGATTCTAGTGCATGGAATAGGGCAGAACTGCTGTGAGAATGCTATGCCTGCGGCAGAAAATGTGATACAGCTTCCATCTGACTTTCTCTCGGGAAGCTCGCCCTGAGAACCCAGCCACCATGTTGTGCAGATGAAGAAGCCCAGGACACACAGTGAGGCCTCCTACAGATGTTCGCGCTGAGACGGCCCCAGTGGGCGTCCCGGCCAAAACCCCGCTTCAACTGCTACACGTGTGTGTAACAGCCTTTAGATGATTCTCATTCGCAGCTTCATGGCAATGCAGCTGATACAAGTGGAACAGAAATAAGCTAGTCTCACTGAGCTTCACTCAACTGCATCACTGGTGAACAAAACAGATGCTGTTTTGAGCCACTAGCTTTTGAGTTGGTTTCTTGAGCAGCAATGAACAATTGGCATTGATACTGATATTCAAAATGCTGTGAGGCCACAAAGAAAAGCAATCTAAAACCTGTAGGAGTGCCTTTCCACCAGGAGGTAGGTGGAACCCGAAAGGATGTGGAGAAGAATGAGAACGACACCCACAAGAGCCTCCAAGAGACGGTTATTGGGGGCTTGCGGGCCCCTAAATAGGCTGGGCACAAAGACTTCTCAGCTGGTGAAGAAAATGGGTCTCACATCCGGATGAAAGGGGACTCTTGCTGTGAAGTAACCAAGTAAAATCCATGAGATACATGAGCTAACGAAAGACTGTGAACTGTAAAGGAACCAGGACTTATTGTGTTCAAATGTGTTTCCCATTTACAGCCTCTCCCACATGCCCTGTTGTCAAATCATGCTAAAATGAAGAAATGGCTTCTGAGTGAAGATCAAATTCGCTGTGCTCCCAGGAAGACATGATGTACGGATGAGGACAAGACGGTAAAGCCTTCCTCAAGACTTCGAAAGTGTTAAGGTGGGGCCTTAAATTCCTGGAAGGCTCTTCAGAGGAAAAGAATTTTAAAGGCATGGTCCTACAACAGCTACAGGAAGCCCAAGAGCTTATCTCAAAACGATGTATGACGGTCGCTTTTCTAATGGCACGAACCCCAATAAACTCTCACGCAACTCCAACTTTTTAGGATAATCAAGTAGCAAAAAACCACCTTGTTACCTTGGACTAATAAAAACCAAGAGAGTGAAAAATAAGAGGAGGCCTGTGGGTCTTAGACATTTGGGTGGAGGAATGACGCTGAGGGAAGAGCTGCAAGCACAGGTCATTTCTTATGAAAAGGACAGAACAAAGAGCTCACAGGGGACAGCAAAGGGCCATGGAGAAGCATTGGCATGATTAGGACTAAGTCCTAATCAAAGAACGGACAGCATACATCAGGCTGTATTTCAGAATTGCTATGGACTAACGTGTCTTCCACTTTCTATTTCTGCAGGGGAAACTTCAGCAGTCGAGCAGAATGTTGGGTGTGTGGGTGGTAGATAACTTGTCTCTTCCTTTCTCATGTTTTCATATTGAAAGGAATTGTCCTCAAGGGGCTTTATCCTAGAAACCAAAACCCAGGCCCTTCATCCCCATTTGCACCAGACTAAGATCTTAAAATCTTAGTTTCGAACCTGAGCTTGATGCCATTAAATTGAGACTTGTGGCGAGTATTGTGTAGGGATGAGTGTATTTTCCATGTGGGGAGAATATAAAGAATTGTGGCCAGTGGACAGATCAAGGTGGTTTTTAAATGTGTCCGTAAATTTTGAAATATTCATTGCATAAAACCACTAGAATATGGGTCAACATTAGTGACTGGCTCCTAATGAACAGAATATGTTGAAAGACATTTCGTGTGAATTCCAAGACTCCTTCACAAAGGGCAACACAACTGTTGGTTATGTCTCTGAGGATCTGAACCTTGGAATCCAGCCCCGTGTTGTGGGGAGGCTCGGGCCACAATGCGAGCCGGGTGTTCAGGTGTAGGTCTTCCTGCTGTCTGCCGCAAACAAATATTTTACTTGTTTCTGATTGATTAATTACTTCCTGAATTTAACAGCTGTACTCTTGAAATGTTTTCTTTGGATGGGATGAAATATTTATTCCATTAATTATATGTGAAGCTAAAGATACAACTATGCATCTCAATGTGTTTCTGAGAATGTAGGATCTATGCCAAGAACAAGATTGGCACCAGTGTTTCAGAAAAGAACCGGGTCAAACAGAATCTACATTTCAATTGCAAGATGATGGATTAGAGAGATTTCTAAAGAGGAAAGCAGATGGTCCAGGTTTCATCTTCTCCTTCCTAGACAGTGAAATCTATGGAAGAGGCTATGGATTAGGAGATAGACAAAATGAAGAAAGTTGTCCACCAAGTATCAGATCCTATTACCGACATTTGATGGAAATGGGAGTGAAAGGGAGGCACTGGGTTAAAGATTAATGTTTTGAATGAAGAAAACAAAAGGAATGAGTCGACTTTGTAAGCCTAATATCCCATCATGTCATAAGGTCACCAAGGTCTGCGGGCCACAGGCTCCATCCAGAAGCAAAACATCTCCACAGAAGTGGAATTAAAGATATTCCCCTACATTGACATTTCATTATTCCATAAGGCATCTGGTAATATGCAAGATGACTGGGGAAGCGTTCTCATAACATTTGATTTGGTAATGGTGTAAGGACAGATCTATAGACCAATAAATTGGAAAAGATGATCCAAAAATTAACCCTCATATATATATAGTCAAGTGATTTTTGACAAGGGTGCCGAAAAATCCAGTTGGGCATGAACAGTCTTTTGAACTAACGATACTGGGTCTACTGGATATCCACATGCAAAAGAAAAATTAAACCTCTACATCATACCATATATAAAATTATTTCAAAAGGTAAAACCAAAACTATAAAAGCTTTGAAGAAGCTTCATGTCTTCATGACTGGAGTTGGCAATTGTGTCTTAGTTATGACAGTACCAAACAAAAGTAGATAACTGGACTTCATTAAAATAAAAAAAAACTTTATGCTTTAAAGGACACCATTGAAAAACTGAAAAGGCAAGCTAATGAAAGGGAGAAATATTTGAAAATCCTATATCTGATAAGCGATTTGTATCTAGAATATATAAAGAATTCTTACAATTCAACAAGAAAAAGACGAACCAATTTTAATGGGCAATGGAATTGAATCATCAGTTCTTCAAAGAAGTTATACAAATGGACAATAAGTATGTGAAAAGATAGCTCAGCATCATTAGTCATCAGAAAATACATCAAAACCACAATATGGAGCAGAGAGTTCACTAGTGGTTCCCTAGGGCTAGGAAGAGTGGGAAGGGCAGACTGGCACATGGTGAAGGCTAACAGTACACAGATACTTTCCAGGGTGATGAAAATGTTGTAAAACTGATTGTGATGATGACTGCATAAAGCTTTGAATACACTAAAAGCCACTGCACTGCATACTTTAAATGACTGAACTGCATGCTATGTTCATTACATCTCATTGTAGCTGTTAGGAAATAAAGGAAGGAAGGAAGGAAGGAAGAACGGAAGGAAGGAAGGAAGGAAGGAAGGAAGGAAGGAAGGAAGGAAGGAAGGAAGGAAGGAAGAGCAGTGCTGGCACCACCAGAGACCAGTAGCAGCAGCAGAAATACTTCTCCAGCCTCCACCCACAGCACAGTGCTACCAGGGCCACAGGGAACCAGGTGGGCTCAGTGGACTCAAGACAGGCTCTCCCTGACCACCCCCTTCCCCTGTTCCCTCCCACGGTGCTGGTGCCCAGAATCCCTGGTGATCTGGATACAGCAGCAACACCCATCACCCTGGTCACCCAGGCCAGCACTCCCACACTCACAGCTAAGCCCCCACACCTGGACCCCCCAGGCTCAAGTAGCACCAGTGAGAGACAACAGAAACTGTGCTATTGCATCAGCTACTGAAAAACAAAACAGAGACGTCTAATTATCTAGCTGCTGAATTGCTCGAATCAAAATGTACATAAATTAGAAAGTGTTCACTATTTCAAATGAGCCTGCAGAAGAACAAGCTATCCAGCAGCATGAACAACCAAGGTGACATGGTAACACTGAGAGAAGATGACACTTCTCCAGAAACCAAGTCAAAGTCATGAAGATTGTGATCTCTGTGACCGAGATTTCAAAACAGCAGTCATGAAGAATCTCAATGAGATACAAGAAAACTCACAAGGCAGTTCAACGAGTTCAGGAGTAAAATTAACGAACAGAAGGAGTACTTTATCTAAGATATGAAAACTATAAAAAAGGTCCAAACAGAAATCCTGGAGCTGAATGAAGAACTTAAGAAATGAGATCAAAAATGGACATTTTAATAACAATATTACACAAAGAAAACAAGTTGCTATTAAAGATGCCATATCATTGCCACCTCAGTCATCAATTATTCAAGTGATGCCAAAATGTAGATATTGGAGTATTACGCAGCCATAAAGAAAAAAGAAATCTTACCATCTGCAACAACATGGATGGATCTAGAGAACATTATGTTAAGCGAAATAAGTCAGAAAGAGAAAGACAAGTACCATATGATCTCACTTATATGCGGAATGTAAAGAAAAGAATAAGTGAATGAACTAATCAGAAACAGTTCTGGGGACAAAGAGGAAAAAGCTGAAGGTTGTTAGATGGGTGGGGGTGTGGGGATAAGGGGGAAGGTGAGGGGATTAGAAAACAGTCGGTAACCACAAAATGGCCTCAGGGTTTTTGAAAAATAATTTCGGGAACGTAATCAATAATGTTGTAAAGATTTTGTAGGGTATCTGATGGACACAGGTCCCATCTGGGAGACCACCTCAGGGAAGATGTAGATGCTTGATCAATGTACTACTGTACACCCAAAGCGGAACAATAATGAATGCCAACTATAATTTTATATATATAATGTGAAGGCTCGGTGCAAGGTCGGAGGGATAGTGAAAGGGGAAATGGGGGAGGGGGGGTTCACAGTGTGAGGGATATAAATGATGAACGTCTAAGTATTACCTTGTCTTGTGCACCTGAAACTAATTAAATTAAATTCTAGAGCTACAACTTCTATTTCTTTTTAATCTCCTTAAATCTCCATTTAAAAAAAAAGATGTACAGATATAAGTGAACTTCATTTTAAAAATTCAAATATTTGCTCAATTTACCTCTTTAGAAAATGTACTGTTGCTGAGCAAGATATTTTATTTTATTATTACTTTTTAAGCAAAACAGTTTAACTCATCAAAATAAAAAATGCTATAAGTAAAACAGAAATTAAGGATGTACTATTATGTACAAAGAGAACAACTTTTAACTTAGAAAGAACAAATTAATCTTTTCAGTGTTACAAGTTTGCAGAATTCATAACAAGGATTTACCTCGGTTTCATGGAAATAAGAAACATCAACATATAGTGAGTGAATGTCAATCATTCACTTACGCTTAGGGGTGGCAAAACTGGGCTGAAGGACAACTAAAATTGTTATAAACCATCGCCAAATTAAAACCAATGCAGAAGTAAGCCAAAGCATCTCAAAGCATACCATTCGTTGTTAGGCAATACCATTTCATTTGTAAAATCTAATTGAAAAGCAGCTTTTCCAGAAATTTAAAATGTGTCAGTCAATTACATTTATTGAATACAGTTAATGACAGGTAGCTCTTAAAACATGGGAGATGCAGGGACTTACAAAAGATTGTAAAATTTCTGTCTCCTTCCTACATTAGCACACATAATTATGCCTTTCACATTGTGTACATTAGTCAATGAAACAACTCAGAATCTCACCAAGTTAAGAACAAGAATTATATCGGACAACTGAAACCCAAAGGGAAGAAGATAACTAACCTTCATGAAGTAGGTGAACGTGTCATTATTATTAGAAGTCTGTGGGGTTGACCTAGGAATCACCGACTGTTCTCTTGGAGCGAGATTTCCTCGAGGTAGGAACCCATCACTTATCCTTCCAATAAAAGGTGGCAGCAGGACAGGCCTCCCAGGAGCGGTGCTGAGTAAAGTGTTCCGTGGTGTCTTCATGAGAAGCTGGGCTCTCATCTCTGCCAGCGTGTCATTAGCACTGTGAAGATTGTAAGAACAAAGGCTTAGTATTTTATTTTTCCTGAATGACTTGCATTTTTTTCAAGTTGCCATAATAAATAGTAAAAGAAATTTCCCATTAAACAGCATTTTAACATTGAAAATGCGTCAGGGCAGACCTACCATGCACAAGGATAGGTTTCAAATTATCCTAAACAAGCACATATGTTTCTATGGGGATGCCAGACTAAGAAGAAATTCAAAGTAGGGAGGGGAGGACACGGGCTATCAGTGACATCGACGGCTTCACAGATAATACTTGCTGCCTTCTGCAATGGCTGAACCAATAAGATTCTTGAGGATTGCCATGAGACATACATAGCAAACGAGTTTAGAATTTTTAAAAAATCCCACCAAGATATTTTCAAGCCTTTGCAGTCACCGCCCTTGGGTAACGCCCTCATTACCCTGAGGACTGAGGTGTCATGTAGAACAACAGCCTCTGGGGGAGAAGGAGGGAGCCTGGTGGGTGATCCTACTGAATGAAACCGCTCCGCAGGCGTGTAGCTTATAATATAACACTGTGACCAAGGCGCTGGGCGTGGGCTCTGCGCTTTCTGTCTTCCACACACCCCCTCAGGCTCACCACCTTATCTTTTTAGCCACTTCTTGGGTTATACTACCCTCACCCCTACGTTGTTAACCCTCTGCTATATTTCACATATATGCCTTTGTGGACATCAGAAAGACTAGAAAGAAGAGCTTGTCTGAAAGCGACCTCCAGAGATAATAACACAGAGCACAATGGAGACAGTACATGTACCAAGTTCCAGAACATGCAGAGTACTTAACCCTTTGGGTTTAAGTTGTTATCTTATAATAAATAGTTACCTCATTAAAAACTATTTAGGGGAATTCTGACAAGCAATTTTATAATAAATAGCGTTGTCTAAATCATAAAGCTTCAAATACACTTTGCTTAAAGACTGGTAGATCAGATTAACTCTATGAAAACCGCGAGAAGGAAAAATACAATCATGTAAAACCAAAAATGGGGAGAGATGCAAATGTCCTGAACTAACTAACATTTTAAAAGTAATTTATTCACTAACATCATTTTCCAAAATTATACTATTTAGTAAGCTTTCATTTCCTATCAATCTCGGGAATCTGCCTGGATAAAAATTATACTTTAGAGGCAAATTAATGAGCTCGATTGATTTTCTCTGACTGTGGACTTACTTGTTTAGTTTGTTTTCCAATGATGTTCTAAGTTTTAATTCTTCTAGGTAGAGGTGTTTACATTCTTCCAATTCTATTTTACTAGAAGTTTTCACTTTGAAGAGTTCAGATTCCAGACGTTTAATTCTGAGTTCCATGTCACTTATGGAAGCGCCAACATGGTCATTTAACGGGTGTACGTTTTTTTGAGATGCTGCTGGTTCCTAAAGCCAACGGAAAGGATACATTTTAAAAATAATTATAAACTGAATAATTACAGTCTATTTGTATTCTTTAGTTTTAAGTCAATGATTTGGACGGCAATTTAAATGTGAAAAAAGCTGAAGTTTAAAATATTTATCATCAATACGGAATGAAATAAATCTGAATCATGAAAATATTTTGAATCATCTCATCTAACTATTCCAATAAGAGAATCAATATTAAATTTTAAAAATTGAACAATATGACTGAATAATCTAAGAATATGGTGCATTTTATTTTCTGTATTTCCTAAGAGTCTCGTTTTATATCAATTGGTCTTAAAAATCAAATGATTATCCAGAAAGAACAAATCTCAAAGATCAATTGAGTGATAATAATGATGGGAACTGAAATATTTAAAAGGAGAAGCAAATACCACCTTAGTTCCAGAAATCTAAAAAAATAAAAAATAAAAACAACTTCCGTTAAGGGGAGTAGAAGAATCACATACACTATGTATATCGAAAACCTAATTTGCAGCAAAATGAATTAAGGCGTGTTAAAAATCAATGAATTAACCTGTAAAAATAGATTTAAAAATTTTTTTCTACTACATCCTGTCTTGCTCAGTCTTCAATATCCCAGAATTTACTGTGTTCTGCTTCACTCTTTTCTACCACATTCGTGACTATATGAATTTTGAGGTTTAATAATTTTTATCTCCACTCTTTTTATTCTCTACTTTTTCACATGACTTTTGTACTCCTTTCATAGATAATAACTCCTGTTTAAGATTGATTTTCTTCAACAAGGTATAGATATCTTTTTTAAAAAAAAAACTTTTTGAAACAAATTTTTTTTTTTATAATTGGGGAACAGTGTTTTTTCCAGGACCCATCAGCTCCCTGTCAAGTAACAGTTTCCAATCTAGTTGTGGGATGCGCAGCTCAGCTCCAAGTCAAATTGTTCTCTTCAACCTACTAGTTATGGAGGGTACAGCTCACTGACCCATGCGCGAATCGAACAGGCAACCTTGGTGTTATGAGCACTGCGCTCTAACCACTGAACCAACTGGCCGGCCGCCCACTGGGGGCTCAGCTCCAAGCTCCAGCCATTGTTTTCAACCTAGTTGTGGAGGGTGTAGCTAACTGGTCCATGTGGGAATCAAACCAGCGACCTTGGTTACCAAGGATTGGAACCAGCACGATGCTCTAACCATGGAGCCAACTGGCCACCCCAGAGATGGAGACATTCTGAAGATGCAGTTTCCAGTTTTGCTTTGAGAGCATCATTGTGAATGAGTAAGATAGTATGATTTGGTTACGAAGGAAGTTGACTGAGAATAGTCTAACCCCAAACCAGTATCAACTTGTGAAATAAACTCAGTTGCCATAAAATGTCATCGATACTGTAGTAGATCCTTAGATTGCGGAAACTTGAATTACTCAGAATGAAGAACCAAGAGAAAAGCACCAGGAGACTCAAAAATGTATCCTTTATTGTCATCGACTTTGCCACACAACATCTGTACTTGATTTTCTACGATTTCCTGAATGATTGGTTCATGTTTTTCTTCTATAAAATGACTGTAAGTCACCTCTGAGTTGATAGTCTCTCACCTGTTCCCCATTTTAACTCTCCATAATTTCTTACGAAGTTGTAGGGAGTTACAAGTAACTCATCTTGAGATAGTTAGGCCTCCGTCAGCTACAAATGTTTCATGGTAATTTGAATTGCTTTCAAGAAGAAATGATTCCCAAGGTTAAGGAGAAATCACATCTCACACTGTGAATGTTTAGTGAGATGATCGCTACATTTTTTTCAACAACAAACAAGTGTGTTAATTCGATAATGCTATCTTGTAATCCTCTCTTTCCACAATATACAAGAACATCCTAAACAGCAATAATAACAACAAATCTGCTGGGATTTCAGTGATACTGAGTTGGGTAGAACTACTTTCCTGTAGATACAATGCTTATTTGGTAAGATGAGGAGAGTGGATGGATGTAGTGTTTTTAAAACATGGCTACAAATTCTTGACATTTCTCCATGAAATTCCCTCCCTTTTAATATGTGCTGGCCTTAGGAAGTAACTGGATTCTAGTGCATGGAATAGGGCAGAACTGCTGTGAGAATGCTATGCCTGCGGCAGAAAATGTGATACAGCTTCCATCTGACTTTCTCTCGGGAAGCTCGCCCTGAGAACCCAGCCACCATGTTGTGCAGATGAAGAAGCCCAGGACACACAGTGAGGCCTCCTACAGATGTTCGCGCTGAGACAGCCCCAGTGGGCGTCCCGGCCAAAACCCCGCTTCAACTGCTACACGTGTGTGTAACAGCCTTTAGATGATTCTCATTCGCAGCTTCATGGCAATGCAGCTGATGCCAAGTGGAACAGAAATAAGCTAGTCTCACTGAGCTTCACTCAACTGCATTACTGATGAACAAAACAGATGCTGTTTTGAGCCACTAGCTTTTGAGTTGGTTTCTTGAGCAGCAATGAACAATTGGCATTGATACTGATATTCAAAATGCTGTGAGGCCACAAAGAAAAGCAATCTAAAACCTGTAGGAGTGCCTTTCCACCAGGAGGTAGATGGAACCCGAAAGGATGTGGAGAAGAATGAGAACGACACCCACAAGAGCCTCCAAGAGACGGTTATTGGGGGCTTGCGGGCCCCTAAATAGGCTGGGCACAAAGACTTCTCAGCTAGTGAAGAAAATGGGTCTGACATCCGGATGAAAGGGGACTCTTGCTGTGAAGTAACCAAGTAACATCCATGAGATACATGAGCTAAGGAAAGACTGTGAACTGTAAAGGAACCAGGACTTATTGTGTTCAAATGTGTTTCCCATTTACAGCCTCTCCCACATGCCCTGTTGTCAAATCATGCTAAAATGAAGAAATGGCTTCTGAGTGAAGATCAAATTCGCTGTGCTCCCAGGAAGACATGATGTACGGATGAGGACAAGACTGTAAAGCCTTCCTCAAGACTTCGAAAGTGTTAAGGTGGGGCCTTAAATTCCTGGAAGGCTCTTCAGAGGAAAAGAATTTTAAAGGCATGGTCCTACAACAGCTACAGGAAGCCCAAGAGCTTATCTCAAAATGATGTATGACGGTGGCTTTTCTAATGGCACGAACCCCAATAAACTCTCACACAACTCCAAGTTTTTAGGATAATCAAGTAGCAAAAAACCACCTTGTTACCTTGGACTAATAAAAACCAAGAGAGTGAAAAATAAGACGAGGCCTGTGGGTCTTAGGCATTTGGGTGGAGGAATGACGCTGAGGGAAGAGCTGCAAGCACAGGTCATTTCTTATGAAAAGGACAGAACAAAGAGCTCACAGGGGACAGCAAAGGGCCATGGAGAAGCATTGGCATGATTAGGACTAAGTCCTAATCAAAGAACGGACAGCATACATCAGGCTGTATTTCAGAATTGCTATGGACTAACGTGTCTTCCACTTTCTATTTCTGCAGGGGAAACTTCAGCAGTCGAGCAGAATGTTGGGTGTGTGGGTGGTAGATAACTTGTCTCTTCCTTTCTCATGTTTTCATATTGAAAGGAATTGTCCTCAAGGGGCTTTATCCTAGAAACCAAAACCCAGGCCCTTCATCCCCATTTGCACCAGACTAAGATGGTAAAATCTTAGATTCGAACCTGAGCCTGATGCCATTAAATTGAGACTTGTGGCGAGTATTGTGTAGGGATGAGTGTATTTTCCATGTGGGGGGAATATAAAGAATTGTGGCCAGTGGACAGATCAAGGTGGTTTTTAAATGTGTCCGTAAATTTTGAAATATTCATTGCATAAAACCACTAGAATATGGGTCAACATTAGTGACTTGCTCCTAATGAACAGAATATGTTGAAAGACATTCCGTGTGAATTCCAAGACTCCTTCACAAAGGGCAACACAGCTCCTGTTGGTTATGTCTCTGAGGATCTGAACCTTGGAATCCAGCCCCATGTTGTGGGGAGGCTCGGGCCACAATGCGAGCCGGGTGTTCAGGTGTAGTTGTTCCTGCTGTCTGCTCCAGCTAGAGAGCCGACCAACAGTAGGCACCAACTACCGGACACATTGCTGTACAAACTTTCAAATGATTCCAGCCTCCAGCCATCGAGCTGCCCCAATTGGAGCTGAGGGGAACGGAGACAGATGGCCCTGGCCACACTCTTCTTAAGTATGGATCTGTGAGTCAAATAACTGTTGTTTATTTCAACCACTCCATTGGAGAGTTAAGGAAAAAATAGGCACACCTTCTGGATTAAAAAAAGAGATAATAGTAAAAGTAACTTTTAAGTTATTAATTACAGATATCTTCTTTTATTGCACTTGGCTGTATTGTGTTTTGCAACTATGTTTTACAAATTGAAAGCTTTGGACAATCATGCATTTAGCAAGTGTATGAATACCACTTTTCCGACAAAGTTGGATTATGTTTGGCAGTTTAGCAATGAAGTACTTTTTAATTAAGGTATGTACACTGTTTATTTAGACATAATGTTACCACACACTTAATAGACTACAGACTAGTGTAAAATAAATTTATATGCACAATTCTTGTGATTCACTTTATTGGGTTACTAGTGTATTGCTGTGGTTGGAACCAAATCTGCAATATCTCTAAGGTATGCCTTTAGTCTCCTTTATAGTGTAATCTAAGTAATGTGGAGATTGACTTATTAATGACACACAATGCTAAAGAGAAGAAGCAGTGAATACAAGAAAGGCATAAGAAGTTTCTCAAGGGTTCCCTTCAATGACAGCTAGGCAGGTAGGCATCTTTAGAAGCTTCCCTCAACATACAGGATAAGGAAGACTGGCAAGGAGACATATGATTTCTAGTATGATAGTTGTAAAACTAGAAATAGCCAGTTAATAACCAAAATCAAACCTTTTTCCTGATTTCCATTCCCTAAAATTCTAAAAGAGATAGGCAGCTTTCAATATTTATTCATCATCTAGTACTCAATCGTCACTTCCTTTTCCTCGGTGAGGAAACAGAGTGCATTATGGAATCATTTTTAATCTCAGTAGTAAAACAATCATAGTGTCCTCTGGCACTATTTAAATACAATCTCTCCTTTACCGTACTTCAAGCTTGTTTGTATGGGAAGGGAAGACCATGTCTTCTGTATCTTATACCGAAATGCTTCTCCGTATCACACAAAAAGGCTTTGACATTTCATAATTCACATCACGAATCTATTATTTGTTTCTGATTGATTAATTACTTCCTGAATTTTAACAGCTGTACTCTTGAAATGTTTTCTTTGGATGGGATGAAATATTTATTCCATTAATTATATATGAAGCTAAAGGTACAACTATGCATCTCAATGTGTTTCTGAGAATGTAGGATCTATGCCAAGAACAAGATTGGCACCAGTGTTTCAGAAAAGAACCGGGTCAAACAGAATCTACTTTTCAATTGCAAGATGATGGATTAGAGAGATTTCTAAAGAGGAAAGCAGATGGTCCAGGTTTCATCTTCTCCTTCCTAGACAGTGAAATCTATGGAAGAGGCTATGGATTAGGAGATAGACAAAATGAAGAAAGTTGTCCACCAAGTATCAGATCCTATTACCGACATTTGATGGAAATGGGAGTGAAAGGGAGGCACGGGGTTAAAGATTAATGTTTTGAATGAAGAAAACAAAAGGAATGAGTCGACTTTGTAAGCCTAATATCCCATCATGTCATAAGGTCACCAAGGTCTGCAGGCCACAGGCTCCATCCAGAAGCAAAACATCTCCACAGAAGTGGAATTAAAGGTATTCCCCTACATTGACATTTTATTATTCCATAAAGCATCTGGTAATATGCAAGATGACTGGGGAAGCGTTCTCATAACATTTGATTTGGTAATGGAGTAAGGACAGATCTATAGATCAATGAATCAAAATTAAGGATCCGGAAATTAACCTCATATGTAGATCCGAGTGATTTTTGACAAGGGTGCTAAAAAATCCAATTGGATGTGAATAGTCTTTTGAGCAAATGATACTGGATCAACTGGATATCCACATGCAAAAGAAAAAATTAGAGCTCTACATCATACCAGATATAAAAATTATCTCAAAATGTAAAAGCTAAAATTATAAAAGCTTAGAAGAAAGCATAGGTATATGTCTTCATGAAAGAGTTCGTAATTGAGTGTTTAAAAAAATAGATTAACAGGACTCCATTAAAATAAAATGTTTCTGTGCTTTAAAGGATACCATTGAAAGACTAAAAAGGCAAGCTAATGAAAGGGAGAAATATTTGAAAATCCTATATCTGATAAGCGATTTGTATCCAGGATATATAAAGAACTCTTACAATTCAACAAGAAAGAGACAATCCAATTTTAAAAGGGCAAAGGAATTGAATAAACAGTTTTTCAAAGAAGATATACAAATGGATAATAAGCATGTGAAAAGATTGCTCAGCATCATTAGTGATCAGGAAAAACTACATCAAAACCACAATATGGAGCAGAGAGTTCACCAGTGGTTCCCTAGGGCTAGGAAGAGTGGGAAGGGCAGACTGGCACACGGTGAAGGCTAACAGTACACAGATACTTTCCAGGGTGATGAAAATGTTGTAAAACTGATTGTGATGATGACTGCATAAAGCTTTGAATACACTAAAAGCCACTGCACTGCATACTTTAAATGACTGAACTGCATGCTATGTTCATTATATCTCAATGAAGATTGGAGCCAGTGCTTTGGGGTCATGCAACGGTGTTCTTCTTGGCTTTAGATCACTAGCCAGGGTTGAGACATAGGAGAGGTAACAGTATGCCCTTTTATAGAAAAATGATATAGAAAATAAGCTATCTTTTTCACTGCTTGAGTCTGTAAAATTAAGAGAGAAATCAATATTGTACTGCTCAAAGCATTGAGTGGTTTATATTTCCCCAAATTAAGTGATTTCTGGGTCCCAAACGGATTACAAAGTACCTTCTGTTTTAACCTAGTCATCTGAATAGCCATTTCAGATCGATTGGGTTCTAAATCTCCAAGGAAACTAACCTCTCCATTTTGACTGTCATGTAGCATCCTTGTATTCTGAAAGAGGGTCTTCAGTCTGCAGAATTGTAGAAAACGAGTAAGTCAAATTCTTTAAGAGTAAATGTTTAGTAATTATTTAAAGAGATGATATGTCTATCATACAAAATAAACAAATCTATAAATTATGATCCTCTCCTATTTGTTCCAGTATAAGAGTTTGAAAGCATACTAATTAAATTATAATCTTAGGTAAGTAACATAAAACAACTGTGATACATATGATACAGACTTCATATTGTAACAATGTAAGGCTCTTATAATTAAAGTATTATTAATATCCACTTAAGATTGTTAGTATCAAACATATTAAATATCAGCTATAAACCAGAGATTAGTATCCAAGGTGAAGAAGAAAAGTATAATATATGTGGATGTTTTGAAAAGACACCAAAATACCATTCGGTGCCTACTGACCACAGTCTACCAGAAGAAAAGAAAGTACGTACCAACAAGAGATCATTCAAAATAGAAAGAGAAATCGGAAAGAAAAATCTGAAGTCTGAGTGGAGGGGAAAGGAAAGGGGCAGGGCTTTAGAAGAAAGGAAATTGGAGAGATAATGTGTCACAGTCTCTTCGAGTCTGTTTTACGAAGAGATCTTTGCTAGCACAAAGTTAACAAAATGAGAAGAATACAAAACAATGCAGAGAAAGACAGTGACATGGGAGAAAAAACATTGAGGAGAATCAGAGAAAAAACTTCATTCAGTAAGCAGCAAGTAAACAGAAAGCAAGCCACGCGTGGGCTTCCCAGACGTTGGGAAAGATTCCATTATTATCTGAGTGAGATGATTACTCATCTCATTCTTCTTTACGTTATACATATGGTTTGGTATGTATGACATATTTCATAACTGAAAGAAAAGTAGAAAGAACATAGAAGCCAAATCAATAACAATTCTGATGTTGTTACACAATACCACAGATAGGTTTTTAGACATTAAACTGTTAGAATGCCAAAAGGAAGAACACTACTAAAAGAAGGAAAGATTACCAAAGAGAGCACAGACTTCCTGCAGAAATAAAGATTCAAGGGAGACCAGGAAGAGTGCAATTGACAGTATATGCAAAAGACACTGTCATTATAGTTTTAGGAATCATTCAAGAGTAGGTATAATATTTTGGCATTCACACAAGTTTGTGCTGTGAGTTTCTGATGTAAATTCTTAAGTAGGATAACTTGGTTAATTATGAAAATTACAGGTATGAAATACATTTGTACTTAGGTTTTCATAAAGTAAGAATTATAATTAAATAGTAATTAATGGTTGACATGATCTGAAATATTAAAACCTTACCTGGTAACCTCTGTCTCTAATTCATCATTTTTCTTCTTTTGTTGATTCAAATTATATTGCAGAGATTCTAACTTCTCATAGTACTTTAATTGTTCCTTTTCATCCTCAGACTTTGAAAAACATTTTTAAAGAAAGTTAATTTTAAAAATCTAGAGACTCACTCTTCTTTCTTTAAAATATTATTCCTCATGAGCTCACGAGTAATATGTGTACACAGGTGTATAAAATGTAGTTATAGACCTGAAGCCAATAAGGACAGAGTTCAAAAACAATGACATTTCTTACAACAGCTGAAATGGATTTTACAGTGTCATCATTGGTTTCCTGGAATTTAAATTGCCAAAGTTTCTTAAAAACAGAGGCTTTTACATGTAAAAATACTGTGTTAAAGAATAGATTTAAATAGTGGTTCTATTTACATTTTAGTTTCAAGAAATGCTCCCAGAGACATTTTCATCAACATTTCAAGATTTTACAGGGTTTCTGGAATCACATTTTCGTACGATAATCTTTGAAAACTTCCTGTGCAGTCCCCCTTACATTGTGATAATCTGCCATGAGCATCAGATGAAGACTCTCATTCTCTGTCAGCGTTCTTCCATAGGTTTCAATTTCTCCTTTTCTAATAAATATTTTTCTCTTTAAAGTTTATCTTCTCTATATTATATAAAAACATAACTTTTTCTTGATTCCTGTAACTTTTTCTGTCATCCTGTTTTTCTCCTTAGACTCTAACCCTCTTTAATATGTGGTCTCATCCCCAGGTCCATATTTTCGCCACTTATTCTCTTCTTTTACATAAGAATCAGACTTTCTGTCCTTATAAGTGCACTAAAACATTTTTTCAGGGGCATCTCTTTCTTTAGTCCTTATCCTGCTTTACTTCTTAGCAGCAACTGATAAGGATGCCCACACCCTTTCTATGATCTTCTCAGCCCAACTCATTTCTAAACAGCAGCCCTGATGGTCAGTACTTGACCCTTTTCTATTCCTCTTTTTAAATGCTCTCAGTTCCTTACATCCCAGTGCTTCAAACCACATTCCCTCATCTACAGTTGCAGCCTTGACCCCTTTACTGAGATCTTCTGTACTTTCCTTTTTCCCCTGGAGCTCCTCATAGACAGTGTCCCTCAACCACACACTCATAAACCATGACTTGCTGTGGATCAGCTCATCTTGTACATTTTATGGGGATTCTTATCACTGTGACTGTGAGCATAGTGTTATTTTTGGATCTTGGCAGCTCCTCACCCTTAGGATGTTGACCAGCATACTTTGTCCTGTTTTTCTCTCAGAATGCATAAGTTTTTCATAAGCTTCACATTATCCACTATTCACCTTTCCATTTTTGTTTGCTCTATTGAATAACTTCCTATTCCTTGGGACCTGACCTGACCTATGGTAGTGTTCTGAAATTCCTTTCACAAGTACACTCCACTATCTTGTTTGAAGGCTTAAGTCAGTTGCAGCTATCCTTTCTTCCCAGTCCAGATGCTTCCTCTCAACATTGTGTGAATCAAATATCTTAACTCAGGTAATATCTCACGTGGGGGGAATCATGAGACGAGAGTCTTCTAGAGAAGTGAGGGCTATTGATTGAATTCGTTGAAACCTGTCATTATAAATCTTATGATTTACAGGGTAGACCTTATGGTGGCTGATAATTCTGTTGAGATCTAACTACTTCCCCTAGGAATCTATAGTCCTTCATTATTTTGGTATAAGCTTAATCAGTTTTAGGTGTGCTTACAAATTTTTCAATTTTTTGACATTCAATATTATTTTATATTAATTTATATAAAATGTTATTTTATAGTATTTTATATTAATTTCAGGTGTACAGCATAGTAATTAGAATTTACGTAATTTAAGAAGTGATCCCCCTGACTCATTTAGTACCCACTTGGCACTATAATTAGTTATTGTCATAGTGTTAACTATATTCCCTATGCTTTACATTACATCCCCGTGACTATTTAGTAACTACCAATTTGTACTTTTTAATCCCTTCACCTTTTTCACCCTGCTCCGAACTCCCCTCCCATCTAGTACTCACCTGACACCATGCATCGTGATTACAATATTATTGACTATATTCCTTATTCTATACCCTACATCCCCATGACCACTTTGTAAAAACCAATTTGTACTTCTTAGACCCTCCCCTTTTCACCCATTTCCCAAACCCCCTTCCAGCTGGCAACCAACAAAATGTTCTTTGTATCTATGAGTTTGTTTTAGTTTGTTTCTTTTGTTCTTAAATTCCACGTATAAGCAAAATCACATTGCATATTTGTCTGTCTGACACACTTCACTCAGCACAGTTCCCTCCTAGTCCATCTATGCCGCAGCAGATGGCAAGAACCCATTTCCTTCCATGGAATATTCCCCGAGCAATATTCCATTGTAAACACATACCACCTCTCCTTTTCCATTTATCCATTGATAGACATCCAAGCATCATGCGCATGTTGGTCATTGTAAAGAATGCTACAGTGAACATATGGATGTACAAGTCACCTCGAATTGGCGTTTTTCGTTGTCTTTGGATAAATACTCTGAAATGGGATATCTGGGTCATTCTTTGACTCTTGTGATAGCCTTTGTTTAAAAGTCTATATTGTACGATATAAGTATTGCTCCCACAGTCTTTAAAAATTATTTTATTTTCATGAAATATCTGTTTCCATCCCTTTATTTTCAGTCTCTGTGTCTTTTGATCTGAAGCGAGTCTCTTGTATGGAGCATATGTAAGGATCTTATTTTCTTATCCTTTGAGCCACCCCGTGTTTTGATTGGAGCATTTATTTATTTATTTATTTATTTATTTATTTTTTAAATAGTTTTATTTTATTTTATTTTATTTTTACATCCCTCACACCGTGAACCCCCCTCCCCCCATTGATTGGAGCATTTGATCCATTTACACATAAAGTAATTATTGATAGATATGTAGTTACCCGCATGTTATTAATGATATTTTTGCTCTTTCCTTTTTGTGTATTTTAAAGAAGTCCCCCTAATATTCCTTGTAATACTGGTTTGGTGCTGATGAATTCCTTTAGTTTTTGTTCTCCAGGAAGTTCTTTGTCTGTCCTATGATACTAAATGATAGCTTTGCTGGGTAGAGAAATCTTAGCTGTAGGAGAGTCTTTCATCACTTTGAATGTTTCGTGCCCTCCCGTCTGGCCTGCAAAATTATTGTTGAGAAATCAGCTGATAGTCTTATGGGTGCTCCCTTTTAGGTTACTAACTGCTTTTTCCTTGTTGGGTGCCCTCTTATAGGTTACTAACTGTTTTTTTTTTCTTGCTGTTTTTAAAATTCTTTATTTACTTATAAACTTTGGCATTTTAATTATGTTGTATCTTGGTATGGGCCTGTTTGGGCTCATCTTCTTTGAGACTCTGTGATTTCTCGGCTTATATGTCCATTTCCTTCACCAATTTAGGGAAGTTTTCAGTCATTATACCTTCAAGTACAGGTTGAATTCCTTCATATCTTTTTTCTTCTTGTAGTACCCCATATGATGAGAATGTTGGTATGCTTGACATTGTCCCCGAGGTCCCTTAAACGATCCTCATTTTTTGAATTATTTTTACTGTTCTGATTGGGTATTCTCTGCTACCATATCTTTTAAATCATTGATTCGATCCTCTATTTTATCTAATCAGCTTTTCATTCCCTCTAAGACATTTGCTTTTTCAGTTATTTTATTCTTTACTTATGACTGACTCATTTTTATGTTTTCTATTTTCATTTTTATGTTTCCTATATCTTAGTTGAAGTTCTCCTTGAGATCACTGAGCATCCTTATAACCAGTGTTTTGAACTCTGCATCTGGTAGATTGCTTGTCTCTATCTTGCTCAATATTTTTCTGGAAGTTTGTTCTGTTC
The DNA here is from genome assembly GCF_964194185.1 of Rhinolophus hipposideros. Taxonomy (NCBI): domain Eukaryota; kingdom Metazoa; phylum Chordata; class Mammalia; order Chiroptera; family Rhinolophidae; genus Rhinolophus; species Rhinolophus hipposideros. Next base: position 181,603 of record NC_138060.1, read on the forward strand.
TTTTATTTGGCATGTTTCTTTGACTCCCCATGTTGGCTTCTTCCTTGTGATCGTTTCTGTGTATGAGGTAGAACGGCTGTGTCTCCCAGGACTATTTGAGTGGCCTTAGATAGTAGGTGTCCTGTGGGGCCCCGTGGCACAGTCTACTTGTTAACCAGAGCCGGGTGCTGCAGGTGTGCCCCTTGTGTGAGTTCTCTGTGCTCTCCTGTTGTAGTTCAGCCTCTGTTGCTCTTTGTATGTCAATGGGAGGTATTGATGCTCAGGCTGATTGGTTGTGTGGACTGACCATGACTACAGTGGAAGAGCTGTTTTGGCACGGGCTGCCTCTATAGAGCAGGATTTGCTTTAGCAGGGCACTGGTGTCTGCCCTGTGTGCACTTTGGTTGTGTCTTCCTTGGTGGCATCCAGGTGATGCTCCAGCTCTGTTCAAGGATGATCACCAGTTGTGTTAGCCCTAGGGACTCCTGTCAGTGGCCCAGCTACAGGCCAAGACCAGCCGCAGCCTGTGTCCTGTCTGGGGCCAACTAACTTGACCACAAAGCAGGACAGAGATGGCTGCCACCTGCACTGGGTTCAGAGGTACCTCAAGAGTTCCAGTTGCGAACCACAGCCAGCTGCCACTAGTGCCATCTTGGGTCTGCACAGCAAGAAGTAAAGGAAAGCTGAAGCCACATAACGCTTGTTTGAGTTTTGTGAACCGTTGAGAGATTTTAGGTAAGCCTGCAGCATGAGCCAAGACAGGATTTTTTTTTGGAAAAGGCACTGAAAGCAGCTTGGGTTGGCTCTCAAGTTGGGTGGGGCAGGTTCTCAGGGAATCACCAGGATGGGGTGGACAGTGTTAGCCAGGTTGATGTAGACTCAAGAGATGGCGGCCATCTATGTCTCACACTGCGATGGGTGATGGAGCAGTACAGAAACAAAGGATTCTACAAGCACCTCTGTGTGGGAGAAAGCTCCCTTCCAGCCATCACCCTAAAACCAGAAAACTTAGTTCCTGCCCTTATATCCCTGACATCTTTTGAACTACTGCCCAGTGTTGGAGTTCGGGGCAAATGAATCTGTCAGTTAGTAAGCCCATTCCAAGCCCTATAAGAGAATCAACTGGGACTCTAGCCACGCTTCATCTCTCCCAGCCAGAATGACCAGTGGTTTCCACAGCCAGAAGCTATGGGTCATCTCTCTCTAGCACTGGAATCCTGGGTTAGGATGCCTGGTGTGGAGCTGGGTCCCCTCGCACCCCAGGTGGACCTCCACAACCAAGATATCCCTCTAGACTTTTAACAGTCACACAGGGGTCTGGCGTCAGCTTGTTCTGTTTTTCTGCCCCTCCTACCAGTCTCGAGGTGACTTCTTCTGTATGTCCTTAGAAGTAGGACGACTTTGGTTGAGCTAGACTTCAGGTGATGCTCAGTGATGATTGTTCTGTAGTTTAGATGTAATTTTGATGTGGTCGTGAGAGGAGGCAAGCATGGCATTTACTTACTCTGCCATCTTGACCACAAATCTTCAATTTTTCAATTTTTGATACCTTAATATAATAGATTTCTCTATAAAACTGTGATGTGACAACTCATGGAACTCACATTCATGTAAGACTCCTTATCAACACATTATAATGTCACTCATATGAAAAGTATGCTAACATAATGTGACTTAATTGACAAGAAGTCTAGATAAAAATTTTTTTCAAAGTTTCTTTGGCCACAAGAAGGACCATCAGCACAATCTTCTGTTTCCCTTGATGGGCATGTCTGTTTAATGAAATTGCTTAGACCTGGCTACTGTGACTGAAAGACACCAGCTGGAAAGTACATCTACGTCAATGGTCCACCTCGGGTCACAATGCGATCTTATGATGGGAAATCCTAGGGAGCCTCTCCTACAGAGGACAGGAGGATGGCAGGGGAATGTTGTTCTGCTTAGGAAATAGTGATATGGTTTTCACTGTCCATCAGGAAATTGTCATCCTGGATGACACATCAATCTTTTCTGACATCAAACTGTTAAATCTTTAAAGGCGTATGATTAACTCAAGTGAAGGGAAAAAGATTAGTTTCTAAACTTGTAAAGCTAGAAGCACTATGTTACTATGTAAGGCCTTACTTGGGCATTCATTTCTACTTTTACACTGGCATCTCTTTTCTTTTTCAAAATCCAACAAAGAGAAAAGTATATTCTTTTCGGGAAACATTTGCACAATGATCCAGTATTCGTGAATGACGAAGAAAACAAATTAGAACATTAAAAGTAATTCATTCTGGAGACCGAAAAAAATGGCGGCGTGAGGTGAGCCTCTGTAACGCTCCCCTGGAATTTACAATGAATTGGACAACAATAACTCCACAAAGGACTCCTTACACAGCAGACAGGCAAGACGAAGAGGCCCACTACTGAATTCACCTCCAGGTGGGTGAATCGCGCGAGCGGGGGAGGAGGGAGAGGAGAAGTGCGGACGCAGGACACAGACCTAGCTCAGTGCTCGGAGCCCGCTGCGCCCGGATCTTCCGCAGCTGTGGGAGAGGGAAGGACTCGGACTGCTAGGGCTCCGCTTACGGCCCACAGGGCTGAGGGGGCAGCATACAAAACCGCTGAACACAACGGTCGCTCACGGCAGACCTTGGAGCAAAGACTGAGGGAAGAGGGCTGAAATCGATGGTTTAAGCCCTCACTGCCGAGCAGAGAACGGAAGCCCTAGGAATGGAGACTAGCCGCCCCTTCCCTACCCTCCCAGAGCTCGCCCTGCCCCCACCTGCCCGGTGCTAAAGCGATAAAGTAGCAGTGTCGGATCAAAGGACAGAATATTTGCTGCTCTGAGAACTGTGGACCGCAGCTCAACTAGTTCCGGCAAAGGGGAGGGAGCTGTGGAAGCAGGACTGGCTGTGGTGGTGGTCGCCGCCATTGCTCTGGGCCACCTCTCACAACTCACCCTGCCCCTGGCCCCACCTATCTGGGCGGATCCCTGCAGGAGTAAACAGAACTGCTGAAACATACGCGCTCTGAATCTGGTGCAGAAAGAGCTTTGGAACTTGAAAAGCTCTTCGCATACCTATCAACCTGTTGCAGAAGCCACTCTTGTAGATGTCTAGGAAGAGAAATAGTAAATCAGTGATTGCCATGAATAACCAAGGCAACAAGATAGCTCAGAAAGAAAGTGAAAACTCTCCAGAAAAGGAACTTAGAGATATGGACCTTTGTGATTTAAATGACAGAGAATTCAAGATTGCAATTCTGAAAAAACTGAACGAGATGCAAGAAAACACAGAAAGGCAATTTAATGAACTCAGAAACACAATCAAAGAACACCATGAGCATTTTACAAAAGAGATTGAAATCTTGAAAAAGAACCAAATAGAATTTCTGGAGATTAAGAACTCAATAGAAGAAATTAACAATAAAATATCCAGCTTAGGTAGTAGATTTGACCAGATAAAGGAAAGAATCAGTGACATCGAAGATAGGAACCTGGAATTTACACAGAGGGAAGAAAAAAGAGACTTGAGACTTAAAAGAAATGAAAGAACTCTACAAGAACTTTCTGACTCCATCAGAAAGAGCAATATAAGAATAATGGGCATACCAGAAGGAGAAGAAAGAGGGAAGGGAACAGAGAATATATTCAAACAAATCGTCGATGAGAACTTCCCAAACTTGTGGAAAGAATTGGATCCTCGAATCCAAGAAGCAAATAGAACACCTAATTACCTCAATCCCAACAGGCCTTCTCCAAGGCACTTGTATTGAAGCTGTCTAAAATCAATGACAAAGAAAGAATCCTCAAGGCAGCCAGGGAAAAGAAGACGGTAACTTACAAAGGAAAGCCCATTAGATTATCATCAGATTTTTCAGCAGAAACTCTACAAGCTAGGAGGGAATGGAACCAAATATTCAAAATATCGAAAGAGAAATCATGAGCCAAGAATAATATATCCAGCAAAGATCTCCTTTAGATATGAAGGAGGAATAAAGACCTTTCCAGATATCCAGAAGCTGAGGGAATTTTCTAATACACGACCTGCACTACAAGAAATACTAAAGGAGGCTATTAGACCACCATCAACAGGGACAACTTGTGGCAACCGAAACATAAAAAGGGGGAGCGTAAAGGCCTGAACTGGAATATGGGAATAGAGAAAGTAAGCGTGCTGAAGAAACTGGAATACTCTAAATACTGGAATACTCAAACTTTCTTTTACATAAACTCAAGGGTAACCACTCAAAAAATATCCAAATCTGAAATATATACTGTAATAAAAGAAGAAACAGAGGGAAACATCATAGAATACCACCACACAGAAAAAACAGACAACAACAAAAAGGCAAAGAAACAATGGAGACACAGCCTTACCAGAAAACTAAAGACAGAATGACAGGAAATCCTCACATATCAATAATCACCCTAAATGTAAATGGACTGAACTCACCAATAAAGAGACACAGAGTAGCAGACTGTATTTCTGTGGTGTCCGTGATAACTTCCCCTTTTTCATTTCTGATTTTGTTAATTAGTGTCTTCTCTCTTTTTATCTTAGTGAGTCTAGCCAAGGGTTTGTCGATTTTGTTAATCTTTTCAAAGAACCAGCTTTTTGTCACATTAATTTCTTTCTATTGTCTTTTTGTTCTCTATTTCCAAGACATGGAAACAACCTAAATGTCCTTCGATAGATGAATGGATAAAGAAGTTGTGGTACATATACACAATGGAATACTATTTGGCGTTAAGGAAAGATGATATAGGAGCATTTGTGACAACATGGATGGATCTTGAGAGTATAATGCTAAGTGAAATAAGTCAGACAGAAAAAGCAGAGAACCCTATGATTTCACTGATATGTGGTATATAAACCAAAAAGAACAAGACAAACAAATGAGAAACAAAAACTCATAGACACAGACAATAATTTAGTGGTTACCAGAAGGTAAGGGGGTGGGGGGTGGGTGATGAGGGTAAAGGGGATCAAATATATGGTGATGGAAGGAGAACTGACTCTGGGTGGTGAACACACAATGGGATTTATAGACGATGTAGTACAGAATTCTACACCTGAAATCTATGTAAATTTACTAACAATTGTCACCCCAATAAATTTAATTAAAAAAACAAAAAGTAATTCATTCTCCAAATCTCACTAAAGGGTTTAGATTTCAAGGGAAATTCAGAATTCTGGATCAAATCATTACTCAAATGCCTGGACTCAAACAGATATTTGTAGTCCGATGTTTGTGGCAGCATAATTAGCAACAGCCAACAGTTGGAAAAACTGAAATGTTGGACAAACGAAAGGATAAATGAAATGTGGTATATATCAAATGTTGCCTTTAGACTATCACAATGTTTTTCTATAAAAACCTTACTACAAAAATCATTAATTTTGTGAACTGAGATTTCTTTCTCTGTAGAGAGAAATTACATTACTCCCAGCAAGTAGTATCAACATGAATACAGTACTTTTATTAATGAGACTGTTCTTATTGTCTAAAATATCCTTATGTGCTACTATGACAAACATAGAAATTCCTTTGCAGTATGACAGAAATGAAGAGATTCACTTACCAAACTTGTACCTGACAGGTGCCTGAGAAGCTGTTCGATTATGCCCACTAGCTTTTGAATTGTCGGTATTAGGTCAATATTTTCAGCTTCAAGCCTAAAGTGAATATTTTGACATAATTATTCTCACAAATTGACTTTAAAGCATACCACATAATCGCTGAACAAATATCTAAGGTGCAACTACATAAAATCTTACAATTTGAAAAGCACATGATTTGGCAATTGTGCCATTTTTCTAGTTGTGAATTTTGCATAATGTGCAAAATTAGAGATAATGTACACAAATTATTCTTTTCAAGGTAGCTCAAAGCTGCCATTTTGACCCAGCTTCACACTCACGTGTTTAATGTTATAACTGATCTAATGGTCATACTACACTACACATCTGCTTTATAAATACTCAAGTTATTTTCTGTGCTGCTTTAACTTATACTTTTGCACGTGATCTTGCATCTTCTCAGTGCATCGTGCATCCTCTGGATGTCGAGCTCCTGATTCTTGCAGCTAAAATAAAGAAAAAGTTATGTTTACTGATGATCTATGACATCGGACAATTAAGTTCGTAAACTTGTTGCAATGATGTTGCTCCCCCTTTTTTTAATATATATGATGGATTGTTCATTATGAATTTCTACCAACTGGACAAACAGTTAACCAAGTTTACTCTTTGGAAGTGCTTAAAAGGTTGTGTGAAAAAGTTAAGATGACCTGAACTTTTAGCCAACGACTCATTGCTCTTGTATCACAACAATGCACTAGCTCACACGGCACTGTCTGTGAGGGAGTTTTTAGCCTGTAAACAAATAACTTCATTGCAACACCCTCCTTACTCACCTGATCTGGCCCCCAATGACTAAATATGTCATTACCCAAAGAGAAAGAAAATATGGAAATGAAGGCTATTTGATGACATTCAGGACATCAAGGGTAATATGATGATAGCAATGATGGCCATCCAGAAAAAGAGTTCCAAAATTGCTTTGAACTGTGAATTAGGCGGTGGCATTGGTGCATAGCTTCCCAAAGGGAGCTTTGTGACCGTAGTGATATTCAGCAACTAGGTATGTAGCACTTTTTCTTGAATGAGTTCTCACACTTAATTATCATACCTTGTAGTGCAAATGACCCAAGAAGTCAAACATACTGTATTCCAAGCATCCCATCAACTCTAATTTTAAATATTCACATACGTGAATTACCAGGCTATTCCAGTGATTATGAAAGTTAACAGGCTACTCTTGGGGGCAGTCAGATAGTCATGGAATAGTTTGAGGGGCAGTAACTAAATAAGAGCCAAAATGCCTGGGTTTTTATCCCAAGTCCACCAGTTATTAGCTGGGTGACCTTGAGCAAAATACTTAAATTTTTTGGGTCTCAGTTTCTTCATGTATAAAATGAGACAAGAGTGGCATCTACCTCACTGGGATATTGGGAAGATTAAATTAGGGAACATATGTAATAGAAAAGGACATGGCACACAGTAAAATCAAAGGGTTTGCAGTCAGCATTATTATTGTTGCTGTATTTTATGTTCTAATAAAATTTGATATTTTACACAGATGGGATGCCAATGGAAGTGGAACCAGTGTAAGAGTACACCAGTTACACTGAAATCATTCATCAAACTATCGGCAATGTCAAAAAATGGGGAGCATTAAGCCTAGAATATAACCCCAGTACTAAAATCCTTTTCCCAATTCCAAGAGCCAACAGTACATTTTCTCTGCTTCTAATAATGTATACGTTCCTATGTCTCTGTACACTCAGTGGGTAATGAGTATGGACTACAATGCAAATACCACCTCCTGGATTGAGCATACAATTTATATGACCGTGAGAGGCAGGGTAAAGCCACTGTCATGGAAATAACGGACTCTAGTGCTAAAGCCAACTTCCCAAATGAATTCCTTCCCAGCAACTAGTTCTGTGGGGATGTGTCAGAACTCAGAGGAGCAGATGGAAGCAGCACGCTCTGGCAGATCAGAAAAGCCGTCCTCAGAGCTGTAGTTAGAACGTGCTATCGACCTGTACACCCTGGCTAGCTGCAGACAGGAAGGGCTGGCTCCCTTTTATTTTATATTTTTATTTTCACGGAGAGGGGGAAATTGAGCATTTCACTGAACAATTTTCTATTAGATTCGTGCTTTCAGTTTTATATATAATTGTGAAAAATACTTTCAGAATAAAAGTTTAATTATATCAATGTCTCCAAGGGCAAGTATTGGTTTGGTATAAAATATTTAATTTTATCCAAACAACTGTTGAAGAAAACATTTTCAATTTATACAAGGATAGGTGCCATCATATCAAATACTATTTCCCCTTAGACAAACTTATACATAGAAAGACAGAATTCTCTCTCATGAAAAATTGAAACTATGTCAAATGTAGGGCTTGATTGCTCTGCACAGACTATCTGACAAGTGCTGAGGAACACGAGTTCAATGAGAGTTCAAACAGTCAGAGAAAGCTTCACGGAGAAGCCAGATTGGGAGCCAGAAATCCGGGGGCAGGGAAATCAAAACACTGGCTCCCACCATAACTTGTAAACTCGTGTTCATAGCAGAATTATTAACAGCCAAAAAGTGGAAACAACACAAAGTTCCATCAACTGATGAATGGGTAAGTATTTTGTCCACAAGGTGAAGCAACGTTGGGCAACAGGAAGAAATAGCTAACAATTGATATGTGCTACAACACGGTGGAACCCTGGAAACGTGATGTTACGTGAAAGAAGCGAGTCACAAGGGACCTCAAATCGTGTGATTCCATTTACATGAAATATCCAAAGTAGGCAAATCTACAGAGACAGAAAGTAGATAGGTGGTTGCCTGAGGCTGGGAGAGACAGGAAGATAGGGTGACAGCTAAGGGATGTGGGGTTTCTTTTGGGGGTGATGGAAATGTTTTATAATTGTGGTGATAATTCCACAATTCTCTGAATGTAACAAGAGATATTGAATTGTATATTTTAAGTGGTGAAATATGATATGGGAATTGCATCCCAATGAAGATTAAAAAAAACACAACAATAGTGAATCTAGATTAGTTTCTTAATTCTCTATTGTGGGTGTGCATACTATAATGATCAACATATTTCTACACTTTTACAATATTTCTAAAATGAAAACAAAATGAAGGCAATGCCTACTTCAACTGGTTTGTATAATGAACTTTCTGTACAAGTTAGTCTGAAGTCCATGAAATATATACCAATGCTGTAACCATTTACAAAAGTGATGATAAGAAATAAAACAAATTTCTGAATCGTTCTAGTAAGCATTATCTTCTGATTTTAAATGGCTGCCTCATCCGGGTAATGGACATATCACTATACAATGTTGTGTAGTAGGAAAAAAGTCCCTCGATTTCTATGAGGAATGCTGCCTATTCCTCAACGTTACCAAGGGTATAGACTATAAGAAAAAACATACAATGCAAATAGCAGGATGGAAGCCAGAGTTTAAGGAAGAAGTGCATTATAAAGATAATAAAATTATAATAAATTAATTACAACGAAAACACAAAAGAAAGCTGCCTTGAAAATCAGGATCCTAAAACACTTTATATTGATCAATTATAGATGAACTCTTGACAGTTTACATTTCACACATACCTGACTCCTGATATGCTCTAATGTCTTGAAATCCTGTGTCTCAGCTTCTGAATTCATATGGTAATGTGATCTAACCTCCAGTGAAGCCTCTGACATAGACAGTTTTTTTGTGGAATCAGGTAGCTCTTGTTGAAATCGTCTCCCAAGCACCTAGGAAGATGATTCTGTTAGTGATCTTATAATCACATCTATTAAATTATGTTAAAATTTGCTAACTCTAACATATTAATATAATATGTAACTCGAAAAAGATCACCCCATGCATCAGTTCACCTTCTTTTCTTCTTTTGGACACAATTCTGTCTACTGAATCTGAGTAAGACACAGAAGGTGTTATCCTGCTGCCCACTCACTATTACGAAGGTTACTTGAACAACAGATTCAGCCCCACTCTCCACTTCCCCTGATGAAGCAGCAAAGCTTAACAATCTACTGACATCTCAAGGGGAAATTGGTATGTCGGTGGGACTAGTGGTCGTCAAGTATACATTGTGGAATGTTTTTCCCCCTTTTTCATCACAGGCTTAAATTGACTTCACAGGTCCTCACATATGCAGTCCACTGCTCACAACCTTCCAATAGATTCCTGTATCTTAGAAGAAAAGCGAACTCATTTCAGTGGTCTTCAGGGCCCCAGGTAACGTGGCCTGGACCTCCCTTCCTGCTACACATGAATCCTGCCTCCCCTCACTCATCTGAAAATGGAGACCCAGTGCCAAATTAATAAATCAGAGACCGCTACAAATCTCTTTGAAATGGATAAACTTATGTCCAAATGATAGTAAATGGGCCTTGTGATGAGAAAAAATGAATTTGTAAAAATAGTCAAGGACAATTATACATAGCAGTGGGAAGATTAAATCAAGTAGAGTTTTGATAAAACTCCTCACATTTGTCCCAAATTATGATTTAATGAAAAATTAGCTGCCTTTAAAGAGGTCACAGGTCCTAAGAATACATTATTTGAGACTGAAATAGTTCCAATTTATATCAAATTGACATGAATAAAAACAAAATTATACCAACTAAAATGTGGAAGAAACTACTGAGGGAAAGGGACAGCATCTACACTTCAGTTCATGTGGGAAATCTAGAATTAACTTTCTAGGTAATCCACTTAATTGAACCTTTATCTCTAAAAACTGTTTGCATAGGAGCATTTCCATTCATCTGCTTCATAATGGTCTTACAATGTGGTAACAGAAAGATGAAAATTATTATTGTAGCAGTATAAGACTAAATCATTCATATCAACATGTATCTAATAACAATTTATACCTTAAAATTTCATAGTCAACACAATGCCTTTACTCCAAGTAAAGCACCTCATAGGTCTAAGTTTTGTTTGCTGGATACAATGTATGCTTTTAAGCTGTTAGAGCAAATACATTTGTAATCTCTATATTTTTAATATTCTGCTAGATTCAACATTTAGCCATCATCAAATATTTGAACATTGAATTTTCTTTCAGGAAATGTGAAAACTATCTTTCTGGATACTTACCTCTCTTTCTGATTTATCGTTTTCATACTGGCACATTCTTCCTTTCAAGTGATTCAATTTGCTGACTAACTCCTTATGGCTCTCTTTCAACACAGCATCTTGTTTTTCACATTCAGCTTGAAGCACTTTTCTAAGCCCCTGAAGCTGCTCTTCAATATTCATTCCTGACTTTTCATTATTGTCACTTTTGTGGAACGCATCATCCAGTTGCCTTCGAAGAAGCATGTTTCCACTCTGTAGGTCAGATCTTTCCTCCTTTAGGGATTCCAGCTTTCCAGTATACGGGTTCAATTTTTCTGGTTCCCTTTGATTCATGTGTTCAATTTCCTCCTCTTGACACTGAGTTTGGTTTAGGTCTTTCAGTACAGGTTCAGCAACCAATGTCCTTTCTCTGACAGCATATCTTGTTTGAGGGAGCTCAGTGTCTAAGCTATTGGATTTACTTCCAGGTTTAGAAAGTTGCTGAGAATGAATCTCACTGTTTTCTTTTAGGTTACACATAGCAAACCCGATGTTGTCCACGAAATGCAAGCATTCATCTTTTAATCCCTGGAAAGGATTTTGTAGGTGTCTTAATTGCTTACTAAGCTCATAATGATGGTCGGATTCCGCTTCTGTTTTCAATCTTTCTTTGCTTTGTCTTTCGTTCTCCAGTTGAGAGTTCAGCATTGTATTCTCAGCTGTTGGGACATTAAGCTGTCTGTTATATTCAAATACTGTTTTTGTTAGCGTTTTGTCATTCTGTTTTATTGTTTTTTGAAGATGGTCCTTCTTTTCTTTTACATTTGCAGTGTCCTCAAAGTATTTATTTTCCACTTCCTGATTCTGAGTTTTGAGTGTTTCCATTTGCAGTCTTAGTATGGCGATTTCATCCTGCAACACGTGCTTTTCATGCAACAGGTCTTTCTCGTAACTCTCAGAATCCTAAGTAAAACAAAGGAGACTTGTAGCTAGCACTCAATGAAATGACATATCATGATATCCTCTGAAATTAAAGAAGAACCTAAATGTTTATATAATGAAAAGGTTGCAGTAGTTGGATATTCCACTGAAAACATACAATGTTGAATCCAAACCTCCAACTTCATACAAGCATAAATTCCCCAAAGTTAAAAAAAGATTAATATAAGATGCTGAATCCATGAAAGTGAAAAAGAGAATTTTAAAATCATAAGGGAATTTTAAGAGCCTCAGAACTGGAAAGGCAGCAAACTCAGAAGGCATGAAATAGAAGATTAAGAAGTCTGACTACAATTTAAAAGGTCACCATCTGAATATACACTTATCCCACAGTAAGAGTATTCACTCTGCATACATTTGGACTGATTACATTTCCTAGAATTTTTTTCCCAAGAATACTCAAAAGATATTTTACTTTTCTAATATTTTCAGAGTCACTTATAAGATTAAATCTACTAATCACTGATAAATCTAGGCATTGCGCTAAGCAGTTCTTTATACATCAATGAACTCATTTCGTTATCACAATTTCAAATAGAATGATTAAAAAGATGAGCAAGTTCAGGATTTTTTCCCAGGACTTTGGACTCTACAATAGGGTGCTTGCTGCTCTTCTAGTGTAAATATATAAATTCAAAAGAAGCCTTAGATTTCAAAAAACTCAGGGTAAATAGGCTAAAAATTATAGAGCTCTTCTTAGAAAGTAGTGAGATTATTTGCTGCTACATAAGTGTTGTTTCCTTTTCATAATGTTTAAAGGAGAAATAAATGTGAAATAGGGGAAAATACACTGACTTCTTTGAATAAAATACTCACCAATAAATTATCACTAAGTATGCATCATGGCATACAATTTTCTTCAAAAGTTCCTAGCACTGAAATAGGACTCTACTTGGAACAAATTGTTCCTTTTCTCAAAAGTAGGAGAATGAGATCTAAAAGATGGTCTCTGCACTGGCTATACTTCAACTGCTTACAATCAGCGGAAGTGAAAACTAACCTCTCTACTAATACAGCAAGGGGATGAAACCACTGCCTCCAACTGAAACTTCTGTTATTAGTAACGATAGTTTTGAGATTGTAGAAAGCTCATCGATCCCTGTAAAAAGTATTGAAAGCCTCCCCTTTAGATGACACATTGGGAACGTCACTACTTGACTGTTGGACATAAAAGGATTTCAATCAAGAATATCATTTATTGCAATGGACCAAAAATGCCACTCTCCCTAAAATACACACACTTACACACACACACACACACACATACACACACACTTTTAAAATCCTCTACAATTCCCATATGTACAACATTGGTTTTTAAAATATGTACATACACACATATTTGAAAATGACTAAACAAAATACCTCAGAATTCATTTTCTTAAGATTTATTTCTGTCTCCTTTTGTTGTTGAAGGCAATTGGTCAGAACTGTGTCATGTAATATTTTGTTGTCCTGTTCTCGGGAAAGTGGCCTCTGAGTGTTGTTTTCCTCTTGTACAACCTAGAGAATCGAATATGAACAAAGAAAAATTAGAATATAACTAAAATTTAACTGTTAAAAATCTTAATCTACGTTTACTTACTCCCAAATTATCGGACTTTAATTAGAAAGTGAAAAATAACTTGCCTTAGTCTAAATTAGAAGAAAAACATGAATCCGCAAAACTAATTTTGTCACTGTTTGAACTAAACAATTGGTTATATGTTAAATCCACCCAAAAAATGAAACAGTAGATGATTTTTAATGTCACAGAGGCTTTCTCATTTAAAATAGTTCACCTCACCATGTCTTAAATAGTGAGCCCCTAGAGTGAATTTAAGAATATCTTTTAAAGATTAATAACTGGAGAATAGGCAAACTTTAATTAGAAGCCCACATCATTAACATCAATCAGTAAGAGAAGTAAATTCCTAAATATTAATTCACATTATACACTATGAGTGTTACACATTGTGTTATACATTGATATAATTATCTGTTGCATCCAATTCTAACTTATTCAATACCCACTAGTAAGAGCAGACAAAAAATTAAATCATATTTACTGATTTCCTACACTGAAAGGAAAGATATTAGAAAGTTACTGTTTGTGTCCTAACAACCAAAGGTCCCATCCTGAGAAGATGTGATTCTCTTAAAAAGCAGTTGAGTTGAGTGCATGACCCCATTCTCTCCCTGAATGTAGACGCAGAGTCCATTACACAGAGGTCACAAGGAAGAATACATCTCTAACCTTGGCCTTAGTGACCAGCCATACGGAACTGCACATTTTGAACCCCTGAAAATCATGACTCCTTTCACGTGAGCCTGAATCAGTGGCCATCATTTTTACATGGTTCATAATTTCAACTGTCTCATCATGTGATTCAGTATTTGATGTTACTTTCTTTTTTATTTAAGGGAGTTATAAAAATTAAAGGAGCAAACAACATTCAGGACTTTATTATTATTATTTTTGCCTCAATCCAAAGATAAAGTTGAGCTATGAATATCTATAGATTCTAACAACATTTTAAGTTTTGTAACTAGTTCAAATGTTATAAATATCATTCAGTTATGACCTTTTGACTCTAAAAGGCTAGCATGGAAGGTAATTTCAATTGGACTCTATTATATTATTAAAGCACAGAAAACCATATTATACTAGAAATTTAAAATTAAATTTCACATACATGTGTGTAGTTCTTTTCATTTCCATCAAGCCTCGTTTGTCCTTCCTCTGATGTCATTCCTAGGTGTTGTCCTGCTGACAAATCTATGTATTAGTTAAAACGAACTACTTAGAACAATTAGATAAAAGCTATAATCTTTATAAATACAGAAAATACCATCTTATCAACTGAGACTTCAAATTAAGCGTCATCTTTTCCTGAATATTTACTTTACTTAAGAAATACTTCTAATTAGCTAACACTTCTAATTAGCTAACAAACCATTTGGGAAATATGAGATGTCACAAAGTGAAAGGCATACAAACATGTCAAAAATTCATCCACAAATTCATTCAATGAACATCGATAGAAAAACAATCAGAAAAAAACCCTACAATTTAGAAATGCAGTACAAACACATCGAGTTGCACTATATACTCTGTTCTCTACCTCGTAATATACCTTTTGAACAACACCCTAAGATTCAACTGCAATGTCATTCATTGTTTCCAGAATGACTTACTTCTGATGCATTTATCAGTGTACACCCTTCCTTATATCTGAAATGTTTTCCTCTACTATTCTGAAAATTTCTTTTCACCTTTGAGGATTCAGCACTGGGGTTTAAGGAAGAAGACAGAGAAGAGGAGACAGACTGCGGACACAGCTGAGATTCCCATCACTGCTGGGAAAGTCAATTCTAAAATATATAAAGCCATAGAAAATCCAAGAAATATTTGATTGTTGGTTTCGGAAGGTGCTTTTTCATTTACAATACATACAGTTTTAACTGATACTTTTGAATTCAGAATATAAAACTAAAGCTAAGAAACTATGTTTTGTTTCACTAGGCAACCTTTAGATCTTTATGAAGTTTTCCCATCTGGTCCTAATGTTCTAAGTATAATTCTGCTGCCCACTCCCCAGAGTACGCTAAATACTAGTCTAAAGGAAATCACGCTTTCACCTCATTCTCTTTCTTATTTCCATATGTTATTGTGGTTCCGGAAGAATGCCAATGTCTTGCTAAAAGTCATTCTGTTTGGCTGTTAAGTTCCATAAACAGAGTAAACATGAAGTAGATTTTGCCACAAAATGACTATTGGAAAGTCAGAACTACGATCAACCTACATAGAGGTGGGCTAGAGTTGAACACTTTCTGTTTCTTTATTTCCTTCTTTGCTTTCTCTGTTTTCTGGTAGCTGTGATTCACTCAAGTCATGGAGCCTATAATTACATAACAGAAACACACCTACAATCTGAGTCTCTAGTTTATCTATTACGGTCATCTGTCCAAACTCTGTGGATGCTGACAGAGTTTTGCTCATGGAGTGTGATGCAAATGGCCTTTTATCACCAACTTTCCAATCCCTGCATCTTTGACCAGTTTCATGATTGGAGGTCAAAGAAGTAGAATCCCAATCCGAATTCTGGGATTAAGTTTTCATTTATTAGGATGTAAAAATAACACAAAGTTGACTATCTTGTAAAACTTCCTTTTTCAGAGAAGCAGTCGCACGTCCTCTTTTCCCCCAAACACACTATTCCTTCAGAATACATTTTATTTTAGGTGTCCTACACTTGCCATTTACATAGGTAAGTTTAATTAACTATTGTCACGCAGCAATTTCTATTACATAATGTGTTTCCAATTAAATATTTCCTTCTTAATAGTTAAGATGGTGAAGGGTATGATTTTTTTTGTTACTGTCAAAAGTTATGTGTAACCACTTATCTTAAGTTTAAATATGCATGACAAACATGGGTTTACAAAAACTTTTAATGAATCGTACTACTTCAAATAAGAAACTATTTATCATAAGAAAATGGTCTTTTCTAAATGCTCCAATATCTTCAGAATTCATTTTTAAACCTTAGATAAACAGATATTCATATGACAAATTACAGTCCTGGGCGACCTTATTGTTTCCAAGGAAAAATGGGATCAAACTAGGTCCCCATGAGCTCCAAAGAGTACAGGGCACCATGAGACAGAAAACAAATACATAACAAAACATTTTCCTTTTGCTTTTTAAACACAATCTCAGCTTAAATCTATGAGACAAGTGAAAGAAAACCACAACAACTGTAGAAGTGAAGCTTTAAAGGCTCTTTTATCACTTCACATCCAGGAAGCCGTACATCATTTAAAACGGTGGTTTCCAATGTCATGTGAGAATCTGTGAAGTCCCAAGGTCTGTCAGTCGAGGGGCCCGAAAAGGTCAAAGCTATTTTCACAGAAATACTGAATGTCATTTGCCATTTTCACTCTCATTCTCTTCTAAGTGTACAGTAGAGTTTTCCACAGCCGTGATATCACAGCTCTGATGGTGACATCATAGCTCTATGGTTACTGGGTCGTAGCTCCAATGGCTCACGCAATGCATGACTGTGTGTGCTCGTATTTTAAATTGTTCAGTTTTTATTTCTAATATTGTAACTATCTATGGAGACTACCGACTTAAAAATATTCTTTGGAATTCTCAATAATTTTTAATAGCATAAAAGCATCCCAAGGCACAAAAGCTTCAGAATTCCTTTTTTCAAAGATTGTGTCTACCAAATATTCATTATCATTAATTACTTCTCCCATTTTTAATAATCGAAGACACCATAGGTCCACGTACACACATAGCCAGTGTCTGCTCAGCAGAACATCTGGTTGGCTTAAGACCATCAGTGTCACAACACTAAGAGGAAGTAAAGTTAAAACACAAATGACATGGTAGCAACTGAGGCTTACTTGGGTAAACGTCAAAATTCAAATGACCATTTGAAACGCTGGAAGTATCTTCCAGTTTGATTAGTAACCTCTGAGAACCCCTATTAAGTACAGGGGTTCCAAACTGGGACCTTTAGGATATCAAAACAAGAGGAGAAACATTTTAGTGAAGTCACCCTTTTAAAATCTTGTTTTCTTATTCCTGTCGATGTCTTTTTTCTCAAACATCGATACCAACAATGACATCATGTTGTTTATGTGAAATACTTCAATTAAATTTGTAACAAAGGAAAGTAAGTCTGAATAGAAGACTGTGAGCATGTCAAATGTCCTTGAGTACTCCTTCCCAAAATTAAATTGGTATTACACAGTGTACCTGGTCTGAAGGGTTGCACATCGTCCATTCCTACAGCTCTGTTAGGAACAGGATCTTCCACCTCAATGCTCGTCTGAAGGGGTTAGGAAACAAGATGATTAGTAATTAATGGACACTTCACACCATCTCTAGTTAATAATTCAGGATGAAAATGTTAAAGTTATTACCACCAAAAAAAGGATTTTTTGAAAAATATGTATTTAAGCAAATATTAGGTTGGTGCAAACGTAATTGCAGATTTGCAATTTTTTTTAACCTTTTAAACCTCAATTACTTTCACAACAACCTAATACTTTGATAAGTGTACTTGATATAACTGTTAAATATTTCTAATGACAGATTTGTTTTTTAGTGTTAAAACAAGACACTTGCTTGACATGGTAAGAACCCTTGGTGTATGTCCAGTTGAGTTTAGACAGAACATTTTAGAACCTACTTCATCTATGTCAACAAGAGCTAGGAAAAACCGAACTCTTATTGGACAAAAAATTTGATAGAAAAACATGATTGAACCAAGTGGCAAAGAGATAAGAAAAACTTTTCATTAAATTGTGTTTCAATAAATGATAGGAAAAATGTTATATATAGTTATGCAACTTTTCAAAAAAGTATAATAATTTCTAATCAGGGAAAAATAAGAACATTTATTTATTATAGTCATCTGAAATGTACCAGACACTTACTATGCACATTTTATTTCTTTTCCACCCAAAACAACAAATATGAAAACAGTTTGATGATGGTTACCCCACTTCCTGCTTGGTGGCCATTCCAAGACATTAGAATGAAATGATGAACAGATGTGATCCATTGTTGTCTCTGCCCAGCAGGTTTTGCTCCTAGATCTTCACATGACTGGCTCCTTCTCATGCTTCACTTGGCCGTTTTTGTCACCCTCAGAAAGATCTTTCCTGACCACCGAAACTGCACTCCCACTCCTATTCCAACTACAACTGTGCCCCCCCTATGACAATATTCTCTAACCCAGCATTCTCCATTCTCTTTAAATGACCCAGATATAGTGACTTACAATGGACTGTTGTTCACTTGTTTTTCTGCTCCTACAGCTACAGCTGAACCCCTGAACTTCCCCATTCAGTGTCTAACTGCCCAGCACAAAGCTGGTATCTAACTAGAAATTTACTCAAGGTGAAACACTGAGCTCGCAGCAACAGAGCCTCAAGTACCGAAACACTACACATCTACAGGGTATCGCCTATCACAGTCTCCTGAAGTTTAGCATCCCCCAGATTAGAAATTCACATGCTTCTGACTTTTCCACTCTGTTCTTAACACTACTGCCATTTGATTGTCCTTCAGGTTTACAGAAAGTGTCCTCACCATTTAGTAAGTCACTATGGCCCACTGTGAACATTGATTTTATATTTCTATAGCTCCCTTTACACTTCGCAAAGTGTTTTCACATTTGTTACCACATTAGTTCATTCCACATACTGAAAGGTAGGCATAAGTACCATTACGACAAATGAGGTCACTGACATCCGACAGGTTAAAAAGAAGTTTCCCCAAGATCCCACAGCTAGTAAGTGACCGATCCAGGATTCTAGTGTGTTCTTATCGTCAAACACAGTGTCTATACCAGTAGGCAGCCGCTGCCTATATCAGAAGATCACACCTTTCTTATATCTTTCCATAGCTGTCATCTCACATTGGCTCATCATTACATTGTACTTCTAGTACTACGAGTACGGTCGCCATCAAGTTACTCAATGCTTGCTATTTTAACTGAACACGACAGTTGTTACATATTAAAGCAGCACTCAGCCAAATTGTTGTTAGTGTAATCCAACATATTATTAGTATTCACCAGGCTTTTCCTACTGTAGAAAATGTCCTTGCGGACCTATTTGACAATACAAATATAATGATACTTTGATATCCCAGACATTATGTTTCCTAGTTCCAAGTTACAAACAAACCCTACTATCCAAATTCTTTCTGAATTTCATTAGGATATTTACACATCCACAAAAACCACAAAGTCATGCATTTGGGCATAGTTCGAACTGGAATAACTTTAATTTTTAGGTAAAGTTAACTTCACAACCCAAACCGATTCCTTATGACTTGGAAGCCTACGTGTTTTATACTATTCCCAAGATTCTGTAGCTATTGAGTTACCCATCCAGGATTCCATTCTGTTCTTTCCTCAAACACAGTGTCAAGACCAGTAGGCTGCAGTTGCCTGTATCAGAAGATCACACCTTTCTTATCTCTTTCCACAGCTGTCACTTCGCATCAGCTCATCATTACTTTGTACTTCTATTACTACAAGTATGGTTGCCATCAAGACACTCAATGCATGCTATTTTAACTGAACAAGACAGTTGTCCTGTATTAAAACAGCGCTCAGCTGATTACTGTTAGTATAATCCTACGTATTATTACTATTCACTATGGTCTTTTTTCATTGGAACGGTTTCTTGCAGATCTATTCGACATTACAAATATAATAATACTTTGATGTCCCAGGCATTATCTTTTCAAGTTCCAAATTATTAAAAAAAACACCCTACAATCCAATTTCTTTCTTTCTGACTCATTAGGACATTTGCCCATCTACAAAAACCACAGAGTCATGCATTTGCGCATAGGTTGACCGGGAATAATTCTTTAGCTTTTAGGTGAACTTAACTTCACAACCCAAACTGATTCCTTATGACTTGGAAGCCTTAGTGTTTTATGCTGTTCCACACTGACTTCCTTAAGTGACACTTGCAAGTTAGCAGAATTGTACTACGCTGTCTTATTATATTACGCACATAGCTAGTTTATTCATTATAGGATAAACCATAAAAAATGATTTGTATGAGGAAATGCAGAGGCGAGAAAGTAAAGTCAAAGCATACCTTTTTCATTTTAACATCACTCAATGGTGATATTTAAAATAGTAATGATAATAATAATAGTGTAAGACAGTACCTCAGAATCCCAAGGTGATTCTTCATCTTCATCTTGTCCTAATCCTAATGATGACTTTATAACTATAAAATGTAGTCACAGGTACATTAATGTGAACATATATTACTATGCATTTTAAGTACACATTCAGTCGTGCTTATTTCCATAAAAGTAATAGCAGAAAAGAATTCAGGGGAACGAAGCATTTGCAAGAAGAAGCAGCTGTTAGTAGTGGGGATACTTTTGCCCAAAAGATAGGAAAAAATGCTTAAAAGAAATGAATATCACATTTGGATCGACACATGTTAGATTTCTTTATAGCAGAGCTTAAGCTAGAAAGAATTCATAGATAGTCACTAAATTACCACTTATATTATTCTGGTGTGCTCCATCAACACAAGTCAAATTACCATTGTTTGCTTGGTCTTGAGGAGCACTTTCAATAATATCCACACGATTTTCTCTTTTTCGAATTGCTGGCTTGGTTGCTTCTTTCTATTAAAAAAAGAAAGAAAAAAGAAAAGAAAACCCCAACTTCAGAAACATCCCATTCATTTACTCATTGAATCACTCACTCAGTCCATCCGTAGGTAAGACAAGAAAACTTTACTGTAGCCGTCATAGGCACAGACCCAGGGGAAGCTGGAAATAGAAATGAAACATTTTGTCCTACATTCTAGTAGGAGTAGAGATATTATAATACATGAAAAATAACAACAGAAAAGTACCGCTCTCCACTTCGACACCTGAAGTGAATAAAGTATAGTAAGGGCACAAAAGAGACAACAATCCGTTGTATCAGGGAAGCTCAGCAGATACTGCAAAGATAGGGCTGCATCTTGAAAGTTATACAAGGTGCTGAGGGAAGGCATGAAGGGGATTCCAGAAGGGCAGCAGGAGCAAAAGCCTGAGGTGTGAAACAACATGTTGTAAGTGAGGGCAGCAAAGGAATGAGGTAAGCCTGGAACTCTGAGAATGGGATGGAGAGACAACTGCAGAATCAGAACCAAATCAAAGAAGGCACATGTCATGCTAGCAGATGAATTCTACCCTCACGTAATGGGGAGTCACTCAGGAAGCAGAGGTGTTGCATCATCACAATTCTAGTTTACAACAGCCACTCGGGCTGCAATTTATGATATTGAGGACTTCCGTTTCTTTCTAGGATCCTATCCATCAGCCTGTCTTGTGTCACAGCATAGCCTCTCCCCGGTGCCTCCAAACCCACAAAGGCAGCTGCCAACAATAGGTCACTTTGTAGCTTCCCCTAGGTGGCTCCCGGTTGGGCACAAGCAGCAGCTGACCTGGGCCTGCCCCACAGCCCCTCCCAAGAGGCCCCAAATCCAACACACCTGGGGATCAGTTTCAGCAACACCAGAATATCACCAAAATAGCTCCATAATGACACGCCCAAGCCATGGACTGAGCAGACACCGGAGCCCTGCTACAGCCGATCTCACTCTGTGGGGTCAGCCCACACACAGGGGTTCATCTACTGTAGTCACAGCCAGTCGTCCTGAGGGTCAATTCCACACCCAGATGTGCCAACAGCAATAAGGCTCAAGTACAGCAGGAGGGCACACACCACCCACACGAGCTTCTGGAGCACCCGGCTCAGGTGACCGGGGAGACTGTACCACTGGGCCCCACACGACACCTGGTATGTAAGGCAATACTGTCAAGACGAGGAGAATTAGCAGATCTACAGAATACAGAGAAACAAACACAGAGAGGCAGTGAAAAAAGAAGACAGAAAGAAACATTTCTCTAATGAAAGAACAGGATAAAACTCTAGAAAAAGAGGTAAACCAAACGCAGACAAGCAATATACCAGATACAGAGTTCAAAATACTGGTTATAGAAATGCTAGATGAAATTAGGGGAAGAATAGACAAAGTAAGTAAAACTTCAACGGAGAGACAGCAAACATAAAAAGGACATAGAAATCGTTAAAAAATAGTCTGAAATGAAAAATACAATATCTGAAATGAATAATTTATAGATGGAATCAGCACCACATTTGGTGAAGCAGAGGTTCAATAGTGATTTGGTAGACAAGGTAGCACAAACACCCAATCAGAACAGAAAAAAAATGAATATAAATAAAAAAAATAAATAAAACAGAAAGTGCTTTAAGGGATGTCTGGGACAATATCAGGTGTAACAACATCCGTAAGGCTATCTAAAGGAGAAGAGAGAGAGAGAGCAGGAATTGAAAACCTATTGGAATACACAATGATGGAAACCTTTCCTAACCTGGAGAAGGAGATAGACACACAAGCGTAGGAAACACAAAGAGTTCCAAACAAAATGAACCCAAACAGGTCCACACCAAAACATATCATAATTAAAATTCCAAAGGGTTAGGACATGGAGAGAATATTAAAACCATCAAGAGAAAAGTAGTTAGTCACGTACAATGGAGATCTCATAAGACTGTCAGGTGATCTCTCAAGAGAAAATTTGCAGGTCAGAAGAGATTGGCAAGAAATATTGAAAGTGATGAAAAGCAATAATCTACAACCAAGATTACTATTACTGCATCCGGCCAGGCTCTCATTTCGAATCAAAGGAGAGGTAAAGACTTGCCAGAGAAAAAGATGATGGCATCAGCACCAACAAACCAGTATCAAGAAATGTGAAACGAGGACTTGAAAAAAGAAGAAGTAGAAGTAGAAAGAGGAAGAGGAGGAGGAGGAAGAGGAGGAGGAGGAGGAGGAGGAGGAGGAGGAGGAGGAGGAGGAAGAGAAGAAATATGAATAATAAAATGGCAATAATTACATACGTATAAAATTACTTTAAATGTAAATAGGTTAAATGTTTCAGTCAAGACATAAGGTGGCAGAATGGATAGGACTACAAGAGCCATATATATGACATCAAACTCAAAAATTTTTGCACAGTAATAGAAACCATCAACAAAATGAAAACACGACCAGATGAATGGGAGAAGATATCCAAAACATATAAGGAACTCATAAAACGTAACACCAAAAGACAATGCAATTACAAAATGAGAAGAGTACTTGAATAGACTTTTCTCCAAAGAGGTCACACAGATAGCCAAGAGACATACGAAAACATGCTCAGTGCCACTAATCATCAGAGCGATGCAAATTAAAAGCACAATGAGCTACCACCTCACAACTGTCAGAATGGCCATCATCAATAAATCAACAAACAACAAATGTTGATGAGGATGTGAAGGGAAGCCCCGTGCACTGTTGGTGGGACTGCAAATCTGACCAGACACAATGGAAAACAATATGGAAGCTCCTCAAAAATTTGAAAATAGAACTACCAGGTGGCATAGCATTCCCACTTCTGGGTTTTTCTCTGCAGAAATCCCAAACACTGATTTGAAACATGTATGCATCTGTATGGTTCTATTTACATTATTTACAATACTCCAGATAAAGAAATAACTGAAGTATCCATCGTAGTGGATAAAGAAGAAGTGGTACATATACACAACAACATACTACTTGGCTGTAAACAAAGAACAAAATCTTACCATTTGCGACAATGTGCGTGGAACTAGAGGGTATTATTCGAAGTGAAAAAAGTCAGATAGAGAAAGGCAAACACCACATGATTTCACCTATTGGTGATATGTAAAAAAAAATAAATGAACATAGAAAAAAGAAACAAACTCATAGGTGCAGAGAACTAACTGATCATTGCTCAGAGGGAAGAGTATCGGGGAACAAACTGAAAAGGTTAAAGGGTTAAGAAGTACAAATTGGCAGTTATAAAATAGTCATGTAGATGTCAAGTACAGCACAAAGATATAGTAAATAACACTGTAATAACTAAGTATGGTGTCAGGTATACCACACTAATCAGGGTACCACTTTACACATTATATAAATGCCTAACCACTATGCTGTACAACTGAGGCTGACATCATTGAATGTCAACTGTAACAGAAATGAAAAATTTTACATTTAAACTAAAAACTTTCTGAAATTTGATATTTTATTATGTAGTTTTTAAGAATCTCTGCTTTTCACCAGAGTAAAGAAAGGATCCTGTCTTTTGCAGACACGGCTCCTTTCTTTACTTTGGTCAATGCATCATGGTCAATGGGCATAAAATCTCACGGACATGTTTTTATAGGGAGCAGCTAAGAGCATCATCAGCTTTGGAGCCAAGTGGATTTTGCATCAAACCCTCAAACTTCTCCCTGGCTACTGCAAGACATGCTGCCTAGATTGCCTTGGACTCCATTTCCTTATCTCTGAACATGAGGATTCCCTTCCTTGACAAAGCTATTCTGAGGATTAAATCAGATCATGCTTGTTACAGAATAGGTACAGAACAAGTGTTGATTTGACTATGGAGTATTTCAGCATATCAGTTAAATGAAAATCTGTGTCGCTCTTGCTTATACGGGCGCAGGGGCCCACACATCAAAAACCATGTAATCAAACACGCCATTAAAACACTAAACTTGAAAAAAAAAAGAATCTCTGCTTTTCAAATTGGTTATTATTTTATACAAAGCATATACTCTTCAATTAGATAAAGACATTTAAAATATTCACAATGCAATGATGTAGAACATAGTGGAATCCCTTTGTAATATGGGTTTTGAGATAGACAACATGAATTCTAAACTTTCAAAACTTCTACTATTATTTTAAGTCTAAATGATGAACCTGGTATACCGGAAACTAATATAAAATAATATGGAATGTCCACGGGATGTAAGTGAAAAAATAATGGAGAAAACACTCCCTCCTAACAAGTATACCATACCAACATACAAAGCGTAAAAAAATAAAACTATATGTCATATGCTATATAGTTTTAAAACTGAAAGGTATCAGGAAGAATTCATGACTGTTACAATGAGTACCTGAATCCATTAAAGATTTCATTTCGGGACGAGTATGATAAAAGTCATGCTGGTATAACGTAAAAGTCACATTAAGAATCCTTACCTTTAACCAAATTGCATATCTCCGTCACTGTGGGAAAACTCCCTATAGAATTTTACTATCACTATACATTTCCCAGACCCTTCTTTTTTCAGCTCCCAACTTCGATACTTACTAAAGTTAAAAGAACAACAACAAAACAACGAAGCATCAAATGGTCATATGTTATAAAATGGTTCACGTTGACCAATTTTCCATAACAAACATAAAACAATGATAGGTGGAGCACTACTAAATTTTACAACTCGGCGCTACACAAAACTAAATTAAGAGTACAACAGTTAATTTCACACAGGAGCCTTTTACCTTGGTACCAACATCGAAGAGTCCATCGTCTGACGTAGACCATGAATCATCACTGCCAGGTTTCCAGGAAAGACTTCCGGGGAAAGATACACAACAGACACAAGTGAGTTCATTTCTTTACAAAGGCAGCAACAACAACAACAAAAGGAGTACAATTCAGCTATCTGCATATGAAATGAAGTTTCTTGATATGATTAAAATTTAGAGGATGTTCTAGAAAAGCTATCAGTTATCTATTGCTGCCTCCACCACTCCCAACTCGTGCAATATTTAATGAAGATACACTCTAAGTTTCCATAACAAAGAATGACAGCAAACATGTTGGCAACACCTGAGAGTACCTTGTTTTCACCAAAAGTCCTGAAGGCTGAATTGAAAACGCAATTAATAGCTGACACTAGGAACCTGAACTGGGACAAAAGCAATGAGCTAAACCAAGGTAGAACGATACACTGAGCCTTCTCCACGGTCTGTCCCTGGTTCAAAGATTAATCTGTGTGGGTCAAAAACGGCAGTCTTGCTTCTTTAACATAGAAAGCAGTTACTAAACTTACCCCATTCCTTGTTTTCACTCAAAAACACTACAGTGAGGTCCCTGAAATGCATGAAATGTTTGCAACTTACATGTACAAAAGTCAAAGAACAAATATGTACGTTGTTAGCCTCCCCACTCCCAGATCACTTGTCCGCAAAGCTTCCTGGCAATCTCCAACCTTGAAAACTTCAGCCTACGAAGGCATAGACTCCTGAAACAAGGTTGGGCTCAAATGACCCACAGTAGGAGTTCTCTATTTCCCTGTTCCTGGAAAACAAGCTAAATGGAGCCTCAGTCATCCACTCCCAACACAGGCATGTTACCACCTACCCAACTCCATTACTGGTTTCACAATCAGTCCTCCCTCTGCCCAACCCTCCATCTCCATGGGAAGGACATCAGCGCGTTGGGCAAAGAGGTAGAGGTGACGAGACACCTGCCGTGGGCCATAGATCTATGTAGTTCAGCAATCTCCAGTGCCTTTGGACTCAAGGGGACCCCCTCTGTAATTTCGGGTGCAGGTGGATGATACCACATTCCTACTTGCTATAAAGAGAATGTTTCCAGAGGCTCAAAGGTTTAATATGTTTTCATACAAACCTTAAATTTTGCTGGTTCCTCCAATTCAACAAACAAAACAGCAGCAACCTGTTCAGGCAGGACGCCCTTGAGCCCCTTATTTTAATCTGCTTTTTTAGACAACTACCAACATCCTGTGTCCTTCCTTCCTGTAATTTCTCTTTATCTTGTCATACCCTACCATTCTGATCTCTTTTCCCTCATCTGATCTCTATCTAATCTCTGCTCTAAGAGCCTTATTCCTATCCCAACCTGTGTTGTTCCTCTTGAAATGTGGATTCCCCTGCTAATTCCATTCTTAGCCTCTTCCATTGCATTCACTAGACCTTTCCATAATTAAAACACTCACCCAAAGGATGATAAAGAAGGAAGTGTACTGGGCTTAGAAACCTATACTAATCTCATTTCATCACTCACTGTACTCAAAGAAGTCACTTCAATCTCTTACAGTTCAAACTCCTCATGTGATCAACCACTTGACCAAAACATTAATGGCAGCATGAAGTACTAGGGGGTGTTTTGAATAATTAATTGATAACATTTATTCAACACCTGGAATTCTATGTAGTTTTGATTCTGTCAAGAAAAATGGAGAATACTTGCTGGCAGAAGTGGAAAAAAATAACACAACAACAGCAACAAAACTACCCCGAGTAAAGCAGAGAAAAAGGTAAAAAATCAAGAAAAGTCATGGAAGAAGGAAGAAAGACTCTGGAAAAAGAGAAAAAACTTCCTAGAACAAGGTAAAGGTATTAGCCAGAAGGAAAACACAGTCTGAGGAGTCAGTAAGTAGAGAAATCAATTAGAAATATCCTCTCAATTTGTGCTGAATTAGCACAACAGTCTATACATAGATGATCTTCACTTACAGAACAACAATTCGTCCCAAGAAGGGTACATCGCATTATACCTGAAAACATTTATCTGATTAGGTCTTGCTTACGTACAACCTGTGGTTCTGTGGCCACAGCGAACTGACATCTGCCCTCAACACTGATGGTGAAAACAAGGTTCTCGTGACTGCTGCAATTGTCAAGTACATTAAGACAAAAGCTTGGGCTAACTGGGCTTGATAGGAAACTTCTAAATCAGCTAAGGCATCACTAAACGGGACTCTCTGAGGCCACCTGACGTGCACCTGAATCTTGAATCCAGACCTGTCCAGGCACTTCTCAGTACAGGCTGAGGGACAAGAGAACGGACTTGGGAAGCCAAGCAGGCTGAAGGTCACATCACGGGTCAGCCACTTGGTAACTATGGAACCAAGGGTCAATTAATCCACCTCCTGGAACCACACTCCTCTAATGAATAAAAACGGCCGAACAGCACAGCTACTTTGCAAATCTACTGTGCCGACGACCTGGGATAACCAATGTTAGGCACATAGTATAGGGTCTAGCCCAGAGCAGAACACTCATTAAAGCTTACTGGCTTCTCTCCGCAGTCTCTTAGTTAACATGCAATTTTAGAAATCCATAAAATCCTACCTGCTTGCAGGGTCGCATTGAGAACACTCATCCACTGTTAAAAGAAAAAAATTCAAATACATTGTAAATACACAATAGAAAAACACAGAACTTTGAAAGCGTCAGATTCAAGTGATGTAAAAATATTTGTTTGGGAACACCCCTGAAGACTATAGTAGAGTGAATGTTACTGATACAACTGGTGGGCAATTAATACATGAAGAACTTTTACTTCCTCTGCTGTATATCTGTGTGTGTATGTGTGTGTGTGTGTATTTGTATTTATATATTTATATACATACACATATACACAGACATATATATATATATATAAATATATACATATATACATATGTACCTATATATGTGTGCATGTATGCATATATACTCCCCAGGGTACGTGAAATACTAGTCTAAATGGAATCACCCTTTCTCCTTATTCCCTTTCTTATTTCCTTATGTTACTCTGATTGAGGAAGAATGCCAATGTCTTGCTAAAACTTATTCTATTTGGCTGTGAGTTGCGTAAACATAAAGCAGACTTTGCTACAAAATGACTATAGGAAATTCATAACTACGATCAACCTACACAGAGGTGGGCTAGGGTTGAACTCTTTCTGTTTTCTTATTTCCTTCTTTGCTTTCTCTGTTTTCTTGTAGCTGTGATTCACACAATTCATGGAGGGAAAAATTATGTAAGAGGAACACACCTACAACCTGCGTCTTTCGTTTGTCTATTACGGCCATCTGTCCAAACTCTGTGGGTGCTGACAGAGGTCTCATTGAGTGTGTGGCAAATGGCCTCTTATCACCAAATTTCGAATCCCCGGATATTTGACAAGTTCCATGATTGAAAGTCAAAGAAGTAGAATCCCAGCTGGAAATATCTGAAAATAAAATTTTCGTTTATGAGGAGGTAAAAATAACACAAAGTTGACCATATTGTAAAACTTCCTTCTTCAGAGAAGCAGTCCCACATCCTCCTTTCTCCCAAACACTCTACTCCTTCAGAGCTCATTTTATTTTAGGTGTCCTATACTTGCCATTCACGTAAGTTAAGTTGAATTAACTATTGTCACTCAGCAATTTCTGTTATATAATGTGGTTCCAATTAAAGCTTTTCTTCTTATTACTTAACATGGTGCTGTGTGTGACATTTTTTGTCATTATCAAAAGTTAAGTCTAACCACTTATCTTAATTTTAAATATGTGTGACAAACATGGATTTAAAAAACTTTCATTGAATTGTACAATTCCAAATAAGAAACTACTTATTACAAGAAAATGGTCTTTTCTAAACGCCCCAATATCTTCAGAATTCATTTTTAAGCCTTAGATAAACAGATATTCACATGACAAATTACAGTCCTGGGCGACCTTATTGTTTACAAGGAAAAATGGGATCAAACGAGGTCCCCATGAGCTCCAAAGAGTACAGGGTACCATGAGACAGAAAATGAATATATAACAAAACTATTTTCCTTTTGTTTTTTAAACAATATTCTCAGCTTAAAACTTTTTAAGACAAGTGAAAGAAAAACACAATTGTAGAAGTGAAGCTTTAAATCCTCTTTTATCACTTCACATCCAGGAAGCCCGTAAATCATTTAAAACGGTGGTTTCCAATGTCATGCGAGAATCCGTGAAGTCCCAAGGTCTGTCAGTCGAGGGGCCCGAAAAGGTCAAAGCTATTTTCACAGAAAGACTGAATGTCATTTGCCATTTTCACTCTCATTCTCTTCTAAGTGTACAGTAGAGCTTTCCACAGCCGTGATATCACAGCTCTGATGGTGACATCATAGCTCTATGGTTACTGGGTCGTAGCTCCAATGGCTCACGGAATGCATGACTGTGTGTGCTCGTATTTTAAATTGTTCAGTTTTTATTTCTAATATTGTAATTATCTATGGAGACTACCGACTTAAAAATATTCTTTGGAATTCTCAATAATTTTTAATCGCATAAAAGCATCCCAAGGCACACAAGCTTCAGAATTCTTATTTTCAAAGATTGTGTCTACCAAATATTCATTACCATTAATTACTTCTCCCATTTTTAATAATCGAAGACACCATAGGCGCACGTACACACATAGCCAGTGTCTGCTCAGCAGAACATCTGGTTTTAAGACCATCAGTGTTACAACACTAAGAGGAAGTAAAGTTAAAAAGAATTGTCATGGTAGCAACTGGAGATTACTTGGGTAAATGTCAAAATTCAAATGACCATTTGAAAACGCTGGAAAAATCTTCCAGTGTGATCATTGGTAACCCGTATTAAGTACAGGGATTCCAAACTGGGACATTTAGGGTATCGAACAAAGGGAGAACTATCTTAGTGAAGTCACCGTTTTAAAATCTCATTTTCTTATTCCTGTGAATACCTTTTCATCAAACACCGATACTAACAATGACATCACGTTATTTATGTCAAATCCTTCCATTAAATTTGTAACAAAAAAAAGGAATGAGGAAGAGCAGACTGAAAGCATGTCACATGTCCTTGCGTACTCCTTCCCAAAATTAAATTGGTATTACAAAGTGTACCTGGTCTGAAGGGTTGCACATCGTCCATTCCTATAGGTTTGTACGGAACAGGATCTTCCACTTCAATGCTCGGCTGAAGGGGTTAGGAAACAACATGATTAGTAACTAATGGACACTTCATGCAATCTCTAGTTAACAATTCAGGATAACAATATTAATGTTATAATCTCCAAGAAAAGGACTTTTTGAAAAATATGTATTTAAGCAAATATTAGTTTGGTACAAATGATACTGCAGTTTGTGCAATTTTTTTTAAACCTTGTAAACCGCAATTACTCTTGCACCGAACTAATACCTTGAAAAGTGTATTTCCTATAACTTGAAATATTTCTAATGATACATTCTTTTTGTTTGTTTGTTTTTTTAGTGTTAAAACAAGATACTTGCTTGACATGGTAAGAAACCTTGGTGTATGTCCTGTTGAGTGTAAACAGAACATTTTAGAACCTACTTCATCTAGGTCAACAAGAGCTTGGAAAAACCAAACTCTTATTTGATAAAAATTTTGATAGGAAAAATGATTAAATAGAATGACAAAGTTGTAAGAAAAGCTTTTTGTTAAATTATATTTAAATAAACAATAGGAAAAACATTATATATAGTTATGCAACTTTTCAAAAAAGTTTAATAAATTCTAATCAGGAAAAGATAAGAACATTTATTTACTAACCATCTCAAATGTACCGGGCATCTGCCATGCACAGTTTATTTCTTTTCCACACAAACAACAAATATAAAAATGGTTTGATGCTGGTTAGCCCTCTTCCTGCTTCCTGACCATTCCAAGACACTAGAATAAAATGATGAACCCACACGATCCATTGCTGTCCCTGCCCAGCAGGTTTCGCTCCTAGACCTTCAAATGACTGGCTCCTTCTCATGCTTCATGTGGTAGTATCCCACACAGACATTTACTTCAGGTCAAAACAGAGCTCGCACCAACAGAGCCTCAAGTACCGAAACACTACACATCAACAGGGTATAGCCTATCACAGTCTCCTGAAGTTTAGCATCCCCCAGATTAGAAATCCACATGCCCCTTCTAACTTTTCCACTCTGTTCTTGACACTACTGCCATTTGATTGTCCTTCAGGTTTACAAAAAGTGTCCCCACCATTTGGTAAGTCACTACTGCCCACTGTGATCATTGATTTTACATTTCTATAGCTCCCTTTACACTTCGCAAAGTGTTTTCACATTTGTTACCACATTAGTTCATTTCACACCCTGAAAGGTAGGCATAAGTACCTTTATGATGAATGAGGTCACTGACATCCAACAGATTAAAAAGAAGTTTCCCCCAGATCCCACAGCTAGTAAGTGACCTATCCAGGGTTCTAGTGTGTTCTTATCTTCAAACACAGTGTCTACACCAGTAGGCTGCAGTTGCCTATATCAGAAGATCACACTCCTCCTGTCTCTTTTCACAGCTGTCATCTCACATTGGCTCATCATTACTTTGTACTTCTATTACTACAAGCATGGTTGCCATCAAGATACTCAATGCATGCTATTTTAACTGAACAGGGCAGTTGTTGTGTATTAAAGCAGCACAAGGCCGATTGTTGTTAGTATAATCCTACATAGTATTACTATTAACAATGCTCTTCCTTCCCTGCAAAAGTTCCTTGCAGATCTATTGGAGAATACAAATACAATAATACTTGCATGTAGCAGGCATTATCTTTTCAAGTTCCAAGGTATAAAAAACCCTAAATTCCAAATTCTTTCTTTCTGAATCTCATTAGGACATTTACACAACCATAAAAACAACAGAATCATGCATTTGGGCATACTTCAAGCTGGAATAATGCTTTAGCTTTTAGGTGAACTTAACTTCAGAACCCAACTGATTCCTTATGACTTGGAAGCCTTCTTGTTTTATACTGTTCTACACCGACCGCCTTCAGTGAACCTTGCAAGTAAGCAGAATTGTACTACGCTGTCTCATTATATTAAGCACATATGTATTTTATTAATTATAGGCTAAACCATAAGAAAATAATTTAGGTGGGGAAATGCAGAGGTGAGAAAGTATAGTCAAAGCATACCTTTTACGTTTTAACATCACTGAATGGTGATATTTAAAATAATAATGATAAAAAATGACAGTACCTCAGAATCCCAACATGATTTCACAGCTCCTTTTCCGAATCTTAATGCTGATATTTTAACTATAAAATGTAGTCACAGAACATTAATATGAACATATATCACTACGAATTTTAAATACACATTCAAAAATATTTCCATAAAAGTAATAGCAGAAAAGAATTTCAGGGGGCCGAAGCATTTGCAAGAAGAAGCAGTTGTTAGTAGTGGGGATACTTTTGCAAAAAAGATAGGAACAAATGCTTATAAGAAATGAAAATCACAGTTGGATCTACACGTGTTAGATTTGTGTATAGCAGCACTTAAGCTAGAAAGAATTCATAGATAATCACTAAATTATCACTTGTATTATTTTGGTATGCTCCATCAACACAAGTCAAGATATCAGTTTTTGTTTGCTCTTGTGGAGCACTTTCAATAATATCCACACCATTTTCTCTTTTTCCAGTTGCCAGCTTGGTTGCTTCTTTCTATTAAAAAAAAGAAAAGAAAAACCCAACTTCAGCAAACATCATATTCATTTACTCGTTCACTCGCTCACTCAGTCCTTCTGTCAGTAAGACAACAAACCGCTATCGTAGCCATCGAATCATAGGCATAGACCCAGGGGAAGCTGGAAATAGAAATGAAAGATTTTGTCCTATATTCTAGTAGGGGTCGATATATTACAATTCGTGAAAATAATCAGAAAGGAAAGTACCACTCTCCAGTTCTACACCTCAGATGAAGAAAGTAGAGTACGGGCACAAAAGAAACAACAATCAGTTGTACCAGATGCTGCAAAAATAGGGCTGCATCTTGGAAGACATACGAGGTACTGAGGGAAACCATGAAGGGGAGTCCAGAAAGGGCAGCGGGCGCAAAAGACTGCGTATAAAATAACATATTGTAGGTGAGGGCAGAAGAAGAATGGGGTTAGCCTGGAACTCTGAGAATGGGATGGAGAGACAACTGCAGAATCAGAACCAAATCAAAGAAGGCACGTGTCATGCTAGCAGATGAATTCTACACTCACGTCATGGGGAGTCACTCAGGAAGCAGAGGTGTTGCATCATCACAATTCTAGTTTACAACAGCCACTCTCGGGCTGCAATTTATGATATTGAGGACTTCCGTTTCTTTCTAGGATCCTATCCATCAGCCTGTCTTGCTTCACAACATAGCGCCTCGCAGGTGCCTACAAACTCACAAACGCAGCTATCCACAGCAGGTCACTTTGTAGCTTCCCCTAGGTGGCTCCCGGTTGGGCACAAGCAGCAGCTGACCTGGGCCTGCCCCACAGCCCCTCCCAAGAGGCCCCAAATCCAACACACCTTGGACCAGCTTCAAGTGACACCAGAACATCACCAAATTAGCTTCACAAATGACACGCCCAAGCCATGGACTGAGCAGACACCGGAGCCCTGCTACAGCCGATCTCACTCTGTGGGGTCAGCCCACACACAGGGGTTCATCTACTGTAGTCACAGCCAGTCGTCCTGAGGGTCAATTCCACACCCAGATGTGCCAACAGCAATAAGGCTCAAGTACAACAGGAGGGCACACACCACCCACACGAGCTTCTGGAACACCCAGCTCAGGTAACCGGGGAGACTGTACCACTGGGCCCCACACGACACCTGGTATGTAAGGCAATACTGTCAAGACGAGGAGAATTAGCAATCTACAGAATACAGAGAAACAACAATAAAGATGCAATGAAAAAAGAAGACAGAAAGAAACATTTCTCTAATGAAAGACCAGGAAAAAACTCTAGAGAAAGAACTAAACACAAGAACTAATGGACACAAGCTATCTACCAGACACAGAGTTCAAAATACTACTTCTAAGGACGCTCAGTGAACTTTGGGGAAAAATAGATAAACGTTGTAACACTTCAACCGAGACAGCAAACATAAAAAATGGACATGGAAATCATTAACAAAACTCAACTATGAAAAATACAACATCTGAAATGAGTAATTAATAGATGGAATCGGCACCAGATTTGGTTGAGGCAGACGTTCAAATCAGTGATTTGGAAGACAAGATAGCAGAAAACACACAATCAGAACAGAAGAAAAAGATATGAAAAATGATTATGAGTAAAAAAAAAAGAGAGAGAGAATACTTTAAGGGACTTCTGGGACAAGATAAAGTGTAACAGAACTCGTAGGGCTATCAAAAGGAGAAGAGAGAGACAGAAAGGAATTGAAAACCTATTTGAATAAATAATGACGGAAATCTTCCCTAACGTGTTGAAGGAAACACAAGTGTAGGAAACACAGAGAGTTCCAAACAAAATAAAGCCAAACAGGCCCACACCAAGACATACCAGAATTAAAACGCCAAAAGGTAAAAACACAGAGAGAATATTAAAACCAGCAAGATAAAAGCAGTTAGTTATATACAAGGGAGCTCGCATAAGACTGTCAGGTGATCTCTCAAAAGTAAATCTGAAGGCCAGAGGAATGGGCAAGAAATATAGAAATGTGAGGAAACGCAATAATTTACAACCAAGAGCACTGTATCCGGCAAGGCTCTCATTTAGAATCAAACGAGAGGTAAAGAGCTTGCCAGAGAAAAAGGAGGTGATGCAGTTCAGCCCCAGGAAACCACTATTACAAGAAATGTAAAACCACGACTAGAAAAAAAAGGAGGAGGAGAAGGAGGAGGAGGAGGAGGAAGAGAAGGAGGAGAAGACGGAAAAAGAGCAGGAGGAAGAGCAGGAGGAGGAGAAGAAAAGTGAATAATAAATTGCCAATAACTATGTACCTACAAATAATTACTTTAAATGTAAATAGATTAAATGCTCCAGAAAAGACATAAGGTAGCTGAATGGTTAAGAATGCAAGACCCATATACACGACAATCAAACTACAAAATTTCTGCACAGCAAAGGAAACCAACAACAACATGAAGTCACGAGCGGGTGAATGGAGAAGATATTTGCCAATGATATATTTGATAAAGGGTTGACATCCAAAACATATAAGGAACTCATAAACCTTAACACCAAAAGACAAACAATGCGATTACAAAATGAGAAGAGTACCTGAATAGACTTTTCTCCAAAGAGGTCACACAGATAGCCAAGAAACATACGAAAACATCCTCAGTGCCACTAATCATCAGAGCAATGCAAATTAAAAACACAGTGAGCTACCACCTCACAACTGTCAGAATGGCCATCATCCATGAATCAACAAGCAACAAGTGTTGTTGAGGAGGTGAAGAAAAGAGTCCTTGTGCACTGTTGGTGAGACTTCAAATCCGAGCAGACAATGGAAAACAATATGGAAGTTCCTCAAAAATTTAGAAATAGAGGTACCATGTGTCACAGCAGTCCCTCTTCTGGGTTTTCCTCCACAGAAACACAAAACACTAATTTGAAAAGCAATATGCATTTCTATGGTCGTTGCCGCATTATTTTCAAAAGTCCAGATAAGAAAGTAACCAAAGGATCCATCATCTTGGATAAAGAAGAAGTGGGACATATATATAACAAAATACTACTTGTCTGTAATAAACAATAAGTACTTATCGTTTGTGACATGTGTGGGCCTAGAGGGTATTATTCTAAGTGATAAAAGTCAGATAGAGAAAGACAAATACCACCTGATTTCACTTATTGGTGATATGCAAAAAATAAAAAATAAATGAACATAGAAAAGAGAAACAAACTTATAGATGCAGAGAACTAACTGATCGTTGCCCGGTTCGAGGATTGTTGGGGGAATGCTTGAAATGGAAAAAGGATTAAGAAGTACAAAGTGGCAGTTATAAAATAGTCATGAAGATGTCAAGCACAGCACAGAGAATACAGTAAATAACATTGTAATAACTAAGTACGGTGTCAGGGATACCACACTAATCGGGGTACCAGTTTACACATTATATAAATGCCTACCCACTATGCTGTATACTTGAGGCTGATATCATGGAATGTCAACTATAACAGAAATGAAAAATTTTACATTTAAGAAGCGAAACTAAAAACCTTCTGAAATTTGACATTTTAGTATATGGTTTAAGAACCTCTGCTTCTAAAATTAGTTATTATTTTAAGCAAAACATGTACTCTTCAATTAGATGAAGACAGTTAAATATATTCATAATGTAATGATTGAGGACATAGTGGAATCCCTTTGTAATATGGGTTTTGAGATAGAGAACTTGAGTTCTAAATTTTCAAAGTTTCTATTATTTTAGTCTAAATGATGAACCCAGAATACCTGAAACTAATATAAAATAATATTGAATGTCAACTGAATATAACTTAAAAAAAGAAAAAAAAAACATAGAGAAAACACTCACGCCTACCAACTATGTGATACCAAAATACAAAGTGTAATAAAATAAAAACTATATATTACATGCTACATAGTTTTAAAAACTGAAATGTACCAGGAAGATTTCATGACTATTACAATAAGTAAATGAATCCATTACAGATTTCACGTAGGCACGAGTATTATAAAAGACCCACTGATGTAATGTAAAAGTCACATTAAGATTTCTTACCCTTAACCAAATTGCATAGCTCCATCACTGTGGGAAACCTCCCAATAAAATTTAACTATCACTATGTATTTCCCAGCCCCTTCTTTTTTTCAGTCACCATGTTCAATACTTCCTAAAGTTAAGGGGAAAAAGAAAGAGTGATGTCGTGAAAATGGCAGTGTGAGGTGTGCCTCTTGAAATCTTCCCTGGAATTTACAACAAGTTGAACAACTATCACTCCACAAAGGACTCCCTGCGCAGCAGACCGGCTAGACTAAGGGGCGTACTACTGCAATAGCCTACAGGTGGACAAATTGCTCGAGCGGTGGAGGAGAGAAGGGAGAAGTGCGGAGACGGGGCCATGCAGGCTCAGGACCCAGACCTAGCTTAGTGCTCCGAGCTCCCTGAGTCCCGGAACTAGTACAGCTACAGAAGAGGAAAGAACTCGTGCTACTAGGGCTCCGCTTATGGCCCACAGGGCTGAGAGGACAGCATATAACACAGCTGAACCCAACGTTAATGGCAGAGACCTCAGAGCAAAGACTGACGGAAGAAGGATGAAAACAGTGGTAAGCCCTCACTGCAGAGTAAAGAATGGAAGACTCAGACACTGAGACTAGCTGCCCCCTCCCAACCCTCCCAGAGCTCGACCCGCCCCCACCTGCCCAGTGCTAGAAGCAGAACAGTAGCAGTGTCAGATCAAAAGAACAGAATATTTGCAGTTCTGAGAACTGTGGTCTGCAGTCAAGGACTCACAGCCCAAGTACTTCCAGCAAAGAGGAGGGAGCTGTGGAAGCAGGACCCGCTGAGGTGGTTGTCACCACCATTGCTCTGGGCCATCTCTCACAACCCACCGGTGCCACCCCTGTCCCCACCTATCTGGGTGGACCCCTGCAGGAATAAACAGAACTGCTGAAATGCAGGGGCTCTGAATCTGGTGCAGGAAGAGCTTTGGAACTTCAGAAGTTCTCCGCATTTCCCCACGGAGGCAGGGCCTTGTGACCCCAGCGAACTGTTCACAGAGGAGACGCCCGCCTTCCAGGGAATCCCACCACTGTGTGAGAAGCCGGAATAGCGCACAGAAAACATAACACTACAGTGTGAGACAGAACAAACGGCTGCAGTCGCACAGAAAATAAAACATTATCCCAAAACCTACTGGAAAGCAAAAGAAAGACCTCTTTCTATCAACCTGTTGCACAACCCACTCCTATAGATGTCTAGGAAGAGAAATAATAAATCATCAATTGCCATGAATAGCCATGGCAACAACACAGCTCAGAAAGAAATTGAAAAGTCTCCAGAAAATAAACTTAAATATATTGAAATATGTGACTTAAATGACAGAGAATTCAAGATTGCATTTCTGAAAAATCTCAATGAGATGCAAGAAAACACAGACAGGCAGTTTAATGAATTCAGAAACATAATCAAGAACAAAATGAGTATTTTACAAAAGAGATTGAAATTTTAAAAAAGAACCAAATAGAATTTCTGGAGATTAAGAAATCAAAAGAAATGACAAATGAAACAGCCAGTTTAGGTCGTAGAGTTGACCAGATGGAGGAAAGAATCAGTGACATCGAAGCTAGAAATCTGGAAATCACAGGGTGGAAGAAGAAAGAGACTTGAGACTTAAAAGAAATGAAAGAACTCTACAAGAACTTTCTGACTCCAT
This sequence comes from Rhinolophus hipposideros, assembly GCF_964194185.1. NCBI lineage: Eukaryota > Metazoa > Chordata > Mammalia > Chiroptera > Rhinolophidae > Rhinolophus > Rhinolophus hipposideros. Next base: position 220,554 of record NC_138060.1, read on the forward strand.
CAGAAAGAGCAATATAAGAATAATGGGCATACCAGAAGGGGAAGAAAGAGAGAAGGGAACAGAGAATATATGCAAACAAATAGTCGATAAGAACTTCCCAAACTTATGGAAAGAACTGGATCCTTAAATCCAAGAAACAAATGGAACACCTAATTATCTCAACCCCAACAGGCCTTCTCCAAGGCACATTATATTGAAGCTGTCAAAAATCAATGACAAAGAAAGAATCCTCAAGGCAGCCAGGGAAAAGAAGATGGTAACCTACAAAGGAAAGCCCATTAGATTATCATCAGATTTCTTTAGCAGAAACTCTACGAGGCAGGAGGGAGTGGAACCAAATATTCAAACTATTGAAAGAGAGAAATTATGAGCCAAGAATAATATATCCAGCAAAAACATCTTTTAGATATGAAGGAGAAATAAAGACCTTTCCAGACATACAGAAGCTGAGAGAATTTTCTAATACACGACCTACACTACAAGAAATGCTGAAGGAGGCTATTCGACCACCATCAACAGGGACAATTTGTGGCAACCAAAACATAAAAGTGGGGAGAGTAAAGGTCTGAACCGGAAAATGGGAATGGAGAAAGTAAGCATGCTGAAGAAAATGTAATACTCTAAATATCAAACTTTCTTTTACATAAACTTAATGGTAACCACTCAAAAAAAAAATCCAGAACTGAAATACATAATGTAATAAAAGAAGAAACAGAGGGAAAAATCATAGAATACCACCACATAGAAATAAGAGACAACAACGAAAAGGCAAAGAAACAATGGAGACACAGTCTTACCAGAAAAGAAAAGATAGAATGATAGGAAATCCTCACATATCAATAATCACCCCAAATGTAAATGGATTGAACTCACCAATAGAAAGGCACAGAGTAGCTGATTGGATCAAAAAACTAAACCCAACCATATGCTGCCTCCAAGAGGCACATCTCAGCTACAAGGACAAACATAGACTCAACGTGAAAGGATGGAAATTGACACTCCAAGCAAATGGTATCCAGAGAAAGTCAGGTGTAACCATACTGATTGATATCAGATGAAACAGACTTCAGGATAAAAAAGGTAACAAGAGACAAAGATGGACATTTCATAGTGATGAAGGGGACTATACAACAAGAAGACATAACAGTCATCAATATTTCTGCCCCCAATCAGGGAGCACCAAGATATACCAAGAAACTACTAACAGAACTAAAGGGAGAAATTGACCAAAACACAATTATACTAGGGGACTTAAATACATCATTGACAGCTATGGATAGATCATTAAAACAAAATAAATAAATAAATAGCAGCCCTAAATGACACATTAGATGAACTAGACATAATTGACATTTATAGAGCACTTCATCCTAAAACATCAGACTAAACATTCTTTTCGAGTGTACATGGAACATTCTCAAAGATAAATCATCTATTGGGACATAAAACTAGCCTCAGCAAATTTAAGAAGACTGAAATCATACCAAACATATTCTCTGATCACAAGGCTTTGAAATTGGATATCAACTGCAAAAAGAAAGCAGGAAAAACCACTAATACATAGAGATTAAACAACATACTTTTAAAGAACGACCTGGTCAAAGAAGAAATAAGAGGATAGATCAAAAGATACACAGAAGAGTGACATCATAGGAATGGCAGCAGTGAAGAGTGACATCATAGGAATGGCAGCAGCGAAGAGTGACATCATAGGAATGGCAGCACTCTTCTATGTATCTTTTGATCTATCCTCTTATTTCTTCTTTGACCAGGTCAATGGACTCTGCTCATCACACAGAAAAGGTAAGAGACTCGTTCGAGGATTACTTGAAGGTGGGCAAATTGGGCGAGCAGGGGAAGACAGAAGGGGGCGGAGTGGCGACCTCAGCCCGCATCTGCGGCTGTGGAGACACAGAGGATCCCAGGACAGAACAGAGACCACAAGAGCCAAGACATAGGCTCTTTCCCTGCATCCCACAGCTGATCTCTCCTGCCAAGAGAGCAGCATATCCAGCATTTGAGGCAGTCATCTCAGCTGAGACCTCCAGCTGGGCCCTAGGTCGGACAAAGGACATGATCAACACACCTGGGCCCCTCCGCCCACTCTCCCAATCCTACCCCTGCCTTTCCAGAGACTCAAGCTGGCCCCTGAGCTGAAGAGCAGTGTCAGTTTACAGAGGAGTCAGAGCACTCAGGATCTGGGAGGACCCGGTTTGCAGCTCTGACTCAGGGAAGAGGCTGGGAAGAGTGTGACGCTACTGGGTTGGGAGAGAGAAGACTCCTCCATCTCCAGCTCTCACCTTTTCTGGCCTGCCTAGGGCAGGGCAATTACAACTGCGGAGGCACTCCCAGGGATCAGCAGTAGGCGGCAGACGCAGCTCTGGGCTTTCATCAACTCAGAAATCTCCTGCCCTCCACACACACATAGGGAAGAAGTACCCTAAGACTCAGGAGACCTGGGCACAGGGCTGGCTGTGTTACTCTCAGTGCGCATATGTGCAGGCAAGAGAGGAAAATGCACTGACTTTGTAAAAACTGACATCCAGAATTTATGGCACCACACATCTAAAACTGCCGTCCCAGGGTCACTCTGGGCACCAGGTGAGCGTCTCTGCCTGCCCAAGACGCAGAGGACTCTTTGGTACAGGAGAGAACAACCTGGAGATTACTTGGTAGGCTTAAGCAAAGACTGACGCTGCTTTTTTGGTTTTGTTTTGTTTGTGTATTTTTGATATTTTTGCCGGTGTTGAGTGTGGGTTATCAGTTGTTTTTACATGGGTGTATTTGTTTTTTCTTTGCTGTTGGTGTTGCTGTTGTGCTGGGTGATTTGCTTTGTTCTGAAATTGCTCTATACCAGGGCCCAGCTCAAGAGGCATAAGATTCAAAACACCCTGAGGCCGACTCCAGACCAAGTTAGAGTATTATCGGGTTTGACCTACAAGTGACACACCCAGAAGGAATTCTCTACAGGCACAAGAGCCCATAGGGGCCAAGCCTCATGTGAGCAGTCAACCCTCACTCAGCAGAACTACCACTGTGGGCAGAGCCAAGATTCACAACTAGGCAGCCTAGGAGTCAATACCACCTACTGACCAGCCAAAAGCAATTAAAGATCAACTTTAACAGGACAATATACACAAAACGAGAGTCACCTTTGGTGCACATGCAGAGGAGAAGAAGAAAGTCATGCAAGTCAAATATAAAGGACGCATACTACGTAAGATAACCAATAAAAACAAAGACCCATAAGGGACCTACCTAATACATCAAAGCAAACACAGAGAGTCAGCCAGAATGGGGAAACAAAGAAACATGTCCCAAATAAAAGAACAGAAGAAACCTCCAGAATTGGAACCAAATGAAATACAGGTAACCAACCTGTCAGAGACAGAGTTCAGAACACTGATGATAAGAATACTGAAGGGGTTTAGTGACGACATAAAGAAGGATGGAGAAATCATAATGAACAACCAGTTAGAACTAAGGAATACAATAACTGAAATAAAGAACCCATTTGAAGGAATTACAGCAGGCTAGATGAAGCAGAGGATCGAATCAGCGACATGAAGACAAGTCAGCAGAGATCACCCACATGGAACAACAAAAAGAAAAAAGAGTAAAAAACAACGAAAATGGCTTAAGAGTCCTCTGGGATAACATCAAGCGCAACAACATGCGCATCACAGGAATACCAGAAGGTGAAGAAAGGAAGCAAGGGATCGAGAACATATTTGAAGTTATAATGTCTGAAAACTTCCCTAACCTGGTGAAGGAAACCGACGTATAACTCCAGGAAGTGCAGAGAGTTCCAACCAGGATAAACCCAAACAGGCCCACACCAAGACACATTACAGTTAACACGGTAAAGATTAAAGACAAAGACAGAATCCTAAAAGCAGCAAGAGAAAGATAGCAAGTTAAATACAAGGGAACTCCTGTAAGACTATCAAATGACTTTTCTACAGAAACATTGCAGGCCAGGAGGGAGGGGCAGGAGGTACTCACAATGATGAAAAACAAGGGCCTACAACCTAGATTGCTTTATCCAGCAAGGCTATCATTTAAAATTGAAGGAGAGATAAAGAGCTTCCCAGAAAAGAATAAGCTAAAGGAATTTATTACCACTAAGGCAGCATCGCAGGAAATATTAAAAGGGCTTCTGTAAACAGAAGAAAGATGAAAACAATCTAACGACAAATTTAAAAATGGCAATAACTATGTACCTATCAATAATCACTTTAAATGCAAACGGATTATATGCTCCAATCAAGAGACATAGGGTGGCTGAGTGGATAAGAAAGCAAGACCCTTGTATATGCTGTATACAAGAGACTCACCTCAGATCAAAAGACACACACAGGCTGAAAGTGACGGCTTGGAGTAAGATATTTCATGCAAACAGAAATGAGAAAAAAGCTGGAGTTGCAATACTTATATCTGACAAAATAGACTTTAAACTGAAGAATATATTAAAAGACAAAGATGGGCACTATACGTAATAAAGGAATTGGTCCGACAAGAGTACATAACCCTAGTAAACATCTATGCACCCAACATAGGAGCACCTAAATATATAAAACAGATATTTACTGACATAATGACAGAACTCAACAGTAATATTATCATAGTAGGGGACTTCAACACACCTCTGACAAGGGACAGGTATTCCAGACAGAAAATCAATATGGAAACAATGGCCTTAAATGACACATTGGACCATTTGTATTTAATCAACATTTTCAGAGAATTTCACCCCAAAGCTGCAGAATACACGTTCTTCTCAAGCACACACGGGACATTTTCCAAGGTACACCACGTGTTAGGCCAGAAAACAAGTCTTGATTAATGTAAGAAAATTGAAATCATACCAATTGTCTTCTCTGACCACAGCGCTATAAAATCAGAAATCAACTACAGGAAAAAAACTGGAAGACAGACAAATTCATGGAGCCTGAATAACATGTTACTAAATAACGAATGGATCAACAATGAGATCAAGGAAGAAATCAAAACATGTCTCGAGACAAATGAAAATCAAACCATGACAAACCAAATCTATGGGATGCAGCGAAAACAGTCCTAGGAGGGAAATTCACAGCATTGCAGGCCTACCTAAAGAAACCAAAAAAATCACTAATCAACAGTTTATTTTCACACTTAAGGGATCAGGACAAAGAACAGCAAAATAACCGCAAAGGGAGTACAAAGAGGGACATAATAAAGGTCAGAGCGGAAATAAATGAAATAGAAACCAGAAAAACAATAAAAAACATCAATGAATCCAAGAGTTGTTTTTTAGACAAAATAAACAAAGTCAACAAACCTTTAGCCAGACTTATCAAAAAGAGAGAGAGAGAGGACCCAAATTAATAAAATCAGAAATGAAAGAGGAGAAGTGACAACAGACACCACAGAAATACAAAAATATTTAAGAAATTACTATCAGCATCTATATGCCAACAAATTAGACAATCTGGAAGAAATGGAAAATTTTCTAGAAGCATACATCCTTCCAAGGCTAACTCAAGAAGAAACGGAAAACCTGAATAGACTGATTACCACCAGGGAAGTTGAATCAGTAATCAACAAGTTCCCAACAAACAAAAGTGCTGGACCAGATGGCTTTACAGGTGAATTTTACAAAACATTCAAAAAAGAATTATCACCTATTCTCCTCAAGCTATTCCAAAAAATTCAGAAGGAGGGAAGGCTCCCAAAACCTTTTTACGAGGCCACTATCACTCTGATCCCCAAATCAGACAAAGACACTACAAAAAACACACAAACAAACAAAAAACTATAGGCCTGTATCTCTAAAGAACATAGATGCAAAAACCCTCAACAAAATATTACTGAACACAATTATGCAATACATTAAAAAATCATACACTATGATCAAGGGGGATTCATTCCTGGTATGCAAGGGTGGTTCAACATCCGCAAATCAATTAACGTGATACACCACGTTAACAAAATAAAAAATAAAAATCATATGATCATATCAATTAGATGCAGAAAAAGCATTGGACAAAATCCAGCAGCCATTTATGATAAAAACTCTTAAGAAAATGGGAATAGAGAGACCATATCTCAACATAATAGAGACCATATATGATAAACCCACAGCTAACATCACACTCAACGGGGAAAAGCTAAAATAGTCCCCTTAAGATCAGGAACAAGGCAAGGTTTCCCACTTTCTCCACTTCTATTCAACATAGTGCTGGAACTTCTAGCCACAGCAATCAGACGAGAAAAATAAATAAAAGGCATCCAAATTGGTAAGGAGGAAGTAAAATTGTTATTATATGCAGATGACATGATACTATATAGAGAGAACCCTAAAGACTCCACCAAAAAACCATTAGAACTGATAAATGTATTTAGTAAAGTAGCAGGATACAAAATTAATATTCAGAAATCAGTTGCATGTGTATATACCAATAATAAAGTATCAGGAGAAATTAAGAAAAGAATCCCATTTACAATTGCTTCAAAGACTATAAAATACCTGGGAATAAATTTAATGAAAGAAGTAAAACATCTATACTCAGAAAATTATAAGACACTGAAGAAAGAAATTAAAGAGGATACAAATAGATGGAAGCACATAATATGCTCATGGATAAGAAGAATTAATAGAGTGCAATGTCCATACTGCCTAAGGCAACATACGAATTCAACGCAATTTCTATCATATTACCAAGGATGGTTTTCACAAGAATAGAATGTATAATCCTGAAATTTATATGGAACCATAAAAGATCCTGGTTGGCCTCGGCAATCTTGAGAAATAGGAATAAAGTGGGAGGTATAACGATACCTGACATCAAATTATACTACAAGGCTACAGTAATCAAAACACCACGATACTGGTATAAAAACAGATACATTGATCAATGGAACACAATAGAGAGCCCAGCAATAAATCCATGCCTATATTGTCATTCAATCTATGACAATGGAAGCAAAAATTTATGGTGGGGTAAAGACAGTCTATTCAACAAATGGTGTTGGCGAAACCTGGACAGACACATGCAAAAGAATGAAGCTGGACCACTTCCTTACACGATATACAAGAATAAATTCAAAATGCATTAAAGACATAAGTGTAAGATCTGAAACCATAAAATTTCTAGAAGAAAATATAGGAAGAAACTTTATAGACATTACCTGGAGTAAGATTTTTACTGATACATCCTCTCAGCCAAGAGAAGTAAGAGAAAAAATAATCATGTGGGATCACATCAAACTAAAAAGTTTTTTCACAGCAAAGGAAACCATCAATAAAACAAAAAGGGATCCTACTGAATGGGAAAAGATATTTGCCAATGATATATCTGATAAGGGATTAATATCACAAATCTATAAAAAACTTACTCAACTCAACTCCAAAAAAACAAACAACCCAATTAAAAAATGGGCAGAGGACTTGAGGAGACATTTTTCTAAAAAGGACATACAGAAGGCAAGAAGACATATGAAGAAATGCTCAACCTCACTAACCTCAGAGAAATGCAAATAAAAACCACAATGAGATACCACCTCACCCCAGTCAAAATGGCTATCATCAATAAATCAACAAACAACAAATGCGGGCGGGGATGTGGAGAAAAGGGAACGCTAGTGCACTTTTGGTGGGATTGCAGATTAGTGCAGCCACTATGGAAAACAGTATGGAGGTATCTCAGGAATCTGAAGATAGAACTACCCTATGATCCAGTAATCCCACTCCTAGGCATCTACCCGGAGAAATCCAAAGCTCCAATTCAAAAATCTGTATGCACTCCTATGTTTATTGCAGCACTTTACACAATAGCCAAGATACAGAAACAACCGAAATGCCCATCGGTCGATGACTGGATTAAGAAGCTGTGGTACATTTATACAATGGAGTACTACGCAGCCATAAAGAAAAAAGAAATCTTATCATTCGCAACAACATGGATGGATCTAGAGAACATTATGTTAAGTGAAATAAGTCAGAAAGAGAAAGACAAGTACCATATGATCTCACTTATATGCGGAATCTAAAGAAAAGAATATGTGTATGAACTAATCAGAAACAGTTTTGGGGACACAAAAAACCGAGAGTTGTTAGATGGGCAGGGGGGAGAGGGGGTTGGGGATGGGGGAAGGGTGAAGGGATTGGGGGGCGGCTGGTGACCACAGGATGGCCTCAGGGTTTTTTGAGAATTACTTTGGGGAACTTATTCAATAGTGTTTGGGGATTTTGTTGGGTGTCCGATGGACATGTGTCCTGTTTGGGAGACCACCTCAGGGATGCTGTGGATGCCTGGTCATGGCATTGTACACCAGAGAGTGGACATTAATGAATGCCAACTATAATTTTATGTGTATAATGTGATGGCTCGGTGTGAGGTCGGGGTGGTGGTGGATGGGGGGAGGGGGGTTCACGGTGTGAGGGATGTAAAAATAAAATAAAATAAAATAAAATAAAACTATAAAAAAATAAAAAAAAATAAAACAAAAAGGGATCCTACTGAATGGAGAAGATATTTCCCAATGATATATCTGATAAGGGGTTAATATCCCATATTTATAAAATATCTCAGTCAACTCAACTCCAAAATAACAAACAACCCAATTAAAAAATGTGCAGAGGACATGGAGAGTAATTTTTTTAAAAAGGACATACAGATGGGAAACAGACATATGAAAAAATGCTCAACTTCACTAATCATTAGAGAAATGCAAATAAAAACCGCAATGAGATACAACCTCACCCAAGTCAAAATGGCTTTCATCAACAAATCAACAAACAACAAGTGCTGGCCTGGATGTGGAGAAAAGGGAACGCTTATGCACTGTTGGTGGGATTGCAGATTGGTGCAGCCACTATGGAAAACAGTATGGAGGTATCTCAAAAATCTGAGAATGGAACTACCCTATGACCCAGCAATTCCACTCCTAGGTATCTATCAGGAGAAATCCAAAACTCTAATTCAAAAAAATTTATACACCCCTATCTTTATTGCAGCACTATACACAATAGCCAAAACATGGAAACAACCGAAATGCCCATTGGTAAACGATTGGATTAAGAAACCGTTACAGTTATACAATGGAGTATTTCACAGCCACGAAGAAGAATGAAATCTTACCATGCAACAATATGGATGGACGTAGAGAACATTATATTAAGTGAAATAAGTCAGACAGAGAAAGACAAATACCATATGATCTCATATGGGGAATCTAAAGAAAATAATAAATGAATCAACTAATCAGAAACAGTCTCAAAGACACAGAGGAAAAACTGAGGGTTGCTAATTGAGGGGGTGGGGATAAGGGGGAAAGTGAGGGGATCAGAATGAACAGTTGGTAACCACAAGAGTGCCACGGGGATACGAGAGTCAATTTGGGGAATGTAATCAATAATTTCGTAAAGATTTTGTAGGGTATCCAATGGATACTTCTCTCATTAGGGAGACCACCTCAGGGATGATGTAGATGGCTGATCACTGCACTGTACACCTGAAGCTGAATAATGAATGTCAAGTACAATTTACATGTACATATAATACATATACATATTTTATATAAAATATATATATACATACTATATATATATCTTATATAAATATATATATTACATATATATTACATATAGTTACAAGAAACGGAGTACAGCATTAGGAATAGAGACAGTGGAAATGTAATGGCTGTGTGAGATGTCAGAGAGGCAGTGGAGGGGGGAGAGGGTTATGACTGTGTGAGGGATATAAATGATACATGTCTAGCTATTACATTGTTTTGTGCACCGGAAACGAATAAAAGAATGTGAAAAACAGAAAAAAACAGTAAACTGGAAAGGGAACAATGAAAAGCTTCAAAAAAAATAAAAAAACAAAAACTATCTTACAGAAGGAAAAAAAGATACATAGAAACAAAGGAAAATGAAAATACATCCTACCAAAATTTTGGGGATGCAGCGAAAGCAGTTTTAAGAGGGAAATTTATATCATTACAGGCCTATCTCAAGAAATAAGAAAAATCCCAAATAGATAACCTCATCTTTACATCTTATGGAGCTAGAAAAAGAAGAACAAATGAAACTGAATGTCAGCAGCAGAAAGAAAACAATAAAAATCAGAGCAGAACTAAATGAAACAGAGAACAAAAAGAGAATAGAAAAAATTAATGTGACAAAGAGCTGGTTCTTTGAAAAGATTAATACAATTGACAAATCCTTGGTAGACTCAGTAAGATAAAAAAAGACTAATAAAATCAGAAATGAGAAGGGAAGTTATCACGGACGCCACCGAAACACAAAGCATCATCCAAGAATACTATGAGGGACTACATGCCACCAAATTCAATAACCTAGAAGAAATGGACAGGTCCTTGGAAACATATAGCCTTCCTAGGCTGAATCATAAAGAACTGGAAAATCTAAATAGATCGATCACCACTAAGGAAATTGAATCAGTCATCCAAAACCTTCCCAGAAGCAAAAGTCCAGGACCAGATGGCTTCACTAGTGAATTCCACCAAATCTACAAAGAGGATATAATACCTGTCCTACTCAAACTCTTCCAAAAAATTGAAGAAGAGACAATACTCCCTAAATCATTTTATGAGGCCAACATTACCGATACCAAAATCTGGTAAGGATAACACAAAAAAAGAAAACTACAGACTATTATCTCTGATGAATGCAGATGCAAAAATCCTAAGAAAAATGCTAACAAATCGAATGCAACAATATGCTAAAAAGATTATTCATCATGACCAAGCAGATTCATCCCAGGTGCACAAGGATGGCTCAACATTCAGAAATCCATCAATGTGATTCATCCCATAAACAAAATAAAGGACAAAAATCATATGATTATATCAATTGATGCAGAAAAAGCATTTGACAAGATACAACATCCATTTATGATTGGATCACTTAATAAAATAGGTATAGAAGTAAAATACTTGAACATAATAAAGGGCATATATGACAAACCCTCAGCTAATCTCATAATTCTTGATGAAAAACTGAAGCCCTTTTCTCTACGTTCAGGAACACCGCAGGGCTGTCCCCTATCACCTCTGCTTTTAAGCATAGTGTTGGAAGTCCTCGCCAGAGCAATCAGGCAAGACAAATAAGTAAAAGGCATCCAAATTGGGAATGAAGAAATTAAATTGTCACTCTTTGCAGATGACATGATGCTATATATAGAAAACCCTAAAACTCCACCAAAAAGCCATTGAAAACAATCAACAAATACAGTAAAGTTGCCGGCTACAAAATCAATGTACAAAAGTCCATTGTATTCCTATATACTAACAATGAAATCTCAGAAAAAGAAAGCAAAAGAACAATTCCTTTTGCAATTGCAAGAAAAAGTATAAAACACCTAGGATTAAACTTAACCAAGGATGTGAAGGATTTATACGCTGAAAACTATAAGACATTTTTAAAAGAAATTGAAGAAGACACAAAGAAATGGATAGACATTCCATGCTCATGGATTGGAACAAGCTACATAGTTAAAATGCCCGTATTACCAAAACAATATACAGATTTAATGCAATCTCCATCAAAATCCCAATAGCACATTTTAAAAAATAGAACAAAAAAATCATCAGATTTGTATCGAACCACAAAAGACATCAACAGCCAAAGGAATCCTAAGCAAAAAAAAACAATGCTGGAGGTATCACACTCCCTGACTTTAGCTTGTACTAAAGGGCAATAATAATCAAAACAACATGGTATGGGCAGAAAAACAGACACATAGACCAATGGAATAGAATTGAGATCCCAGAAATAAACCCACATAAATATGGACAGACAATTTTTGACAAAGAAGCAAAAAGCATACAATGGAGAAAAGACAGCTCCTTCGATAAATGGTGCTGGTAGAATTGGAAAACCACATGCAAAAGAATGAAACAGGGCTGAAATCTGTCACCGTGTACCAAAATTAATTCAAAATGGATCAAAGACTTAAGCATAAAACCTGAAATAATAAACTGCATAGAAGAAAACATAGTTACTAAACTTATGGACCTTGGGTTCAAAGAGCATTTTATGAATTTTATGACTCCAAAGGCAATGGAAGTAAATGCTAAAATAAATGAATGGGACTATATGAAACTTAAAAGCTTCTGCACAGCAAAAGAAACCATCGATAAAATAAAGAGACAACCAACTGAATGGGTGAAAAAGTTTGCAAACAGTGCCTCCGATAAGGGGCTAATATCCAAAATATACAAGGAACTCATGCAACTCAACACACAAAAAAACAAACAACCCAATTGAAAAATGGGCAGAGGACCTGAAGAGACATTTCTCCAAAGAGGACTTACAAATGGCAAATAGACATATGAAAAAATGCTCCACATCACTAATCATCAGAGAAATGCAAATAAAAACCACAATGAGATATCACCTCACCCCATTCAGAATGGCTATCATCAACAAGACAAATAGTAACAAGTGTTGGAGAGGCTGTGGAGAAAAAGGAACCCTCATACACTGTTGGGGGGAATGCTGGCTGGTGCAGCCGCTATGGAAGGCAGTGTGGAGGTTCCTCAAGAAATTACAAATAGAATTACCACATGACCCAGCAATCTCTCTCCTGGGTATCTACTCAAATAATCTGAAAACTTTGAATCATAAAGACAAGTGTGCTCCAATGTTCATTGCAGCTTTACTTACGGTGGGTAAGACAACGGAAACAACCAAAACGTCCTTCGATAGATGAATGGAAAAAGAAGTTGTGGTACATATAAATAATGGAATAGTATTCGGTGGTAAGTAAAGATGAAATAGGACTATTGCTAAATGGGGTCTAATGGGGTGATGGAAAGAGAACTGGCTGGCTGGTGACCACACAATGTGAGATATAGATAATATATTACAGAATTGTACACCTGAAATCCATGTCACTTTATTAACAATTGCACCCCAATAAACTTTAAAGGAAAAAAACCCTCAAGTGGTGATATATTATAAAATGGTTCACAGTGACACATTTTCCATTACAAACATAAAACAATGGTAGGGGGAACACTATTAAATTTTACAAGTGCTACACAAAACTAAATTCAGAGTAAAAAAGTTAATTTCACACAGGAGCCTTTTACCTTGGTACCAACATCCAAGAGTCCATCATCTGATATAGCCCGTGAATCATTCCTGCCAGGTTTCCAGGAAAGACTTTAGGGTAAAAATACACAACAAAAACAGTGAGTGCATTCCTTTACAAAAACAACAAACACAAAGGGAGCAAAATTCAGCTATCTGCATAGGAAATGAAGTTTCTTGATATGATTAAAATTTAGACGATGTTCTAGAAAAGCCATCAGTTATCTATTGCTGCCTCCACCACTCCCAACTCGTGCAATATTTAATGAAGAGACACTCTAAGTTTCCATAACAAAGAATGACAGCAAACATGTTGGCAACACCTGAGAGTACCTTGTTTTCACCAAAAGTCCTGAAGGCTGAATTGAAAACGCAATTAATAGCTGACAATAGGAACCTGAACTGGGACAAAAGCAATGACCTAAATCAAGGTAGAACGATACACTAACCCTTCTCCATGGTCTGTCCCTGGTTCAAAGATTAATCTGTGTGGGTCAAAAACGGCAGTCTTGCTTCTTTAACATAGAAAGCAGTTACTAAACTTACCCCATTCCTTGTTTTCACTCAAAAACACTACAGTGAGGTCCCTGAAATGCATGAAATGTTTGCAGCTTACATGTACAAAAGTCAAAGAACAAATATGTACGTTGTTAGCCTCCCCACTCCCAGATCACTTGTCCGCAAAGCTTCCTGGCAATCTCCAACCTTGAAAACTTCAGCCTACGAAGGCATAGACTCCTGAAACAAGGTTGGGCTCAAATGACCCACAGTAGGAGTTCTCTATTTCCCTGTTCCTGGAAAACAAGCTAAATGGAGCCTCAGTCATCCACTCCCAACACAGGCATGTTACCACCTACCCAACTCCATTACTGGTTTCACAATCAGTCCTCCCTCTGCCCAACCCTCCATCTCCATGGGAAGGACATCAGCGCGTTGGGCAAAGAGGTGGAGGTGACGAGACACCTGCCGTGGGCCATAGATCTATGTAGTTCAGCAATCTCCAGTGCCTTTGGACTCAAGGGGACCCCCTCTGTAATTCCGGGTGCAGGTGGAAGATACCACATTCCTACTTGCTATAAAGAGAGTGTTTCCAAAGGCTCAAAGGTTTAATATGTTTTCACACAAACCTTAAATTTTGCTGGTTCCTCCAATTTAACAAACAAAACAGCAGCAACCTGTTCAGGCAGGACGCCCTTGAGACCCTTATTTTAATCTGCTTTTTTAGACAACTACCAACATCCTGTGTCCTTCCTTCCTGTAATTTCTCTTTACCTTGTCATACCCTACCATTCTGATCTCTTTTCCCTCATCTGATGTCTAATCTCTGCTCTAAGAGCCTTATTCCTATCCCAACCTGTGTTGTTCCTCTTGAAACGTGGATTCCCCTGCTAATTCCATTCTTAGCCTCTTCCATTGCATTCACTAGACCTTTCCATAATTAAAACACTCACCCAAAGGATGATAAAGAAGGAAGTGTACTGGGCTTAGAAACCTATACTAATCTCATTTCATCACTCACTGTAGTCAAATAAGTCACTTCAATCTCTTGGAGTTCAAACTCCTCATGTGATCAACCACTTGACCAAAACATTAATGGCAGCATGAAGTACTAGGGGTGTTTGCAATAATTAATTGATAACATTCCTTCAACACCTGGAATTCTATGTATTTTTGGTTCTGTCTAGAAAAATGGAGAATACTTAGCTGGCAGAAGTGGAAAAAAATAACAGCAACAAAAAAACCCCAAGAAAAGCAGAGAAAAAGGTAAAAAATCAAGAAAAGTCATGGAAGAAGGAAGAAAGACTAGAAAAAAAGAAAAAACTTCCTAGAATGAGGGAAGCGTACTAGTTTAAATGGAAACACAGTAATGGGAGTCAGTAAGTAGAAAAATCAATGAAAAATATCCTCTCAATTTGTGCTGAATTAACACAACAGTGTATACATAGATGATCTTCACTTACAGAACAACGATTCGTCCCAAGAAGGGTACATCGCATTATCCCTGAAAACATTTATCTGATTAGGTCTTGCTTATGTACAACCTGTGGTTCTGTGGCCACAGCGAACTGACATCTGCCCTCAACACTGATGGTGAAAACAAGGTTCTCGTGACTGCTGCAATTGTCAAGTACATTAAGACAGAGCTTGGGCTAACTAGGCTTGATAGGAAACTTCTAAATCAGCACTAAGGCATCACTAAACGGGACTCTCTGAGGCCACCTGACTTGTACCTGAATCTTTTTTTTTTTTTTTTTTTTTTTTTTTTCACATTTACAGTGACTTTTTATTTTTTTTTTATTTTTTTTTTAATTAATTTATTTATTAGTTTCAGGTGTACAAAACAAGGTAATACTTAGACGTTCATCATTTATATCCCTCATACTGTGAACCCCCCTCCCCCCATCCACTATCCCTCCGACCTCACACTGAACCATCACATTATATATATAAAATTATAGTTGGCATTCATTAATGTTTAGCTTCTGATGTACAATGCCATGATCAGGTATCCACAGTATCCCTGAGGTGGTCTCCCAAATAGGACGCATGTCCATCGGATACCCAACAAAATCTTTACAACATTATAGAATACCTTCCCCAAATTAATTTTCAAAAGAAAAACCCTGAGGCCATCTTGTGGTTACCAGCTGCTTCCAAATCCCTTCACCTTTCCCCTTATCCCCAACCCCCTCCCACACACCCATCTAACCACTCTCGGTTTTTTCTCTGCGTCCCCAAAACTGACTCTGATTAGTTCATTCACATAGTCTTTTCTTTAGATTCCATATATAAGTGAGATCATATGGTACTTGTCTTTCTCTTTCTGACTTATTTCACTTAACATAATGTTCTCTAGATCCATCCATGTTGCTGCAAATGATAAGATTTCTTTCTTCTTTATGGCTGCGTAATACTCCATTGTATAAATGTACCACAGCTTCTTAATCCAGTCATCTACCGATGGGCATTTTGGTTGTTTCCATATCTTGGCTATTGTGTAAAGTGCTGCAATAAACATAGGAGTGCATACAGATTTTTGAATTGGAGTTTTGGATTTCTCCGGGTAGATGCCTAGGAGTGGAATTACTGGATCATAGGGTAGTTCCATTTTCAGATTCCTGAGATACCTCCATACTGTTTTCCATAGTGGCTGCACTAATCTGCAGTTTGTACCTGAATCTTGAATCCAGTCCTGTCCAGGCACTTCTCAGTATAGGCTGAGGGACAAGAGAACGGACTTGGGAAACCAAGCAGGCTGAAGGTCACATCACATGTCAGCCACTTGGTAGCTATGGAATCAGGGTTAAATTAATCCACCTCCTGGAACCATACTCCTCTAATGAATAAAAACGGCCGAACAGCACAGCTACTTTGCAAATCTACTGTGCCGACGACCTGGGATAACCAATGTTAGGCACATAGTATAGGGTCTAGCCCAGAGCAGAACACTCATTAAAGCTTACTGGCTTCTCTCCGCAGTCTCTTAGTTAACATGCAATTTTAGAAATCCATAAAATCCTACCTGCTTGCATGGTCGCATTGAGAACACTCATCCACTGTTAAAAGAAAAAAATTCAAATACATTGTAAATACACAATAGAAAAACACAGAACTTTGAAAGCATCAGACTGAAGTGATGAAAAAATATTTCTTTGGGAACATCCCTGAAGACTATAGTAGAGTGAATGTTACTGATACAACTGGTGGGCAATTAATACATGAAGAACTTTTACTTCCTCTCCTATATATATATGTGTGTATATATATTTATATTTATATATTCATACATATATACGTACACATATGTATGTACATGCATGTACTTATGCATGTTTGTATGTATTATACATTTATATCTAATGAGAGAAAAATAAACGGGATGTGCAATCATTTGATAGCTACAAGTCAAGTGCTACTTACAATGATTGTAATCCTTACCAAACCCATCGGAGTGAACGAAAATGGTATCAGTAGTAAAATCAGTATCATAAACTAACACGGTCCAATTTAAATAGCATGATTTTTCTGCACTTCTGTCATGAAGAGCAGTTAGAAGAGAGTCCACTTGTTTTGCTCTGACACAGTACCGCTGTGCCGCTCTTCAGTCAAGGGTGTTCAGTTTAGGATGAAACACCCTGTCATTAGCAGCTTAGTCAAAGGCAGTCTACTTTGCAGCACGGCAAAACACAGGAAACAGACTCTTTCTGGCCCTCTCTCCAGTGCAGGGTAAGTATGAAAGACTTTGCGATTCCAGTTTTATCAAGTCTAACCCCTGAGACTGTTTCCCTCCATTGCTGGAGAACCTATCCGGCTCACCTCATAGAGCAGGAAGGTCCAAAGAGTTATTGCTGTACAGCAGCGTGTGATGCCATTTTTCTCATCCCTCCCCATAGTGGCAAATGTGTATAGAAATCATGGTTTTTTACCTTGTAAGTCATATGTCATCAAATCCTAAGCCGATGAATAACAGCAAACAAACAAACACCCCCCCCCAAAAGACAAAGAGGTTATCTTGAATAACTACCTTCAATGACCCTGGAGTTTTAAGTTTTTAAACAGTCAAAAAGATGGCCACTGTATGATTCCAACTATATGATATTCAGAAAAAAACAAAACTATGAAGCAGTAGAAAGACGTGTGGCTTCCGGAGGTTAGGGAGAAGGGAGGGCTGAGAAAACGCCACAGAGGGTATCTAGTAGTGGATCTAGTCTGGGTGAGACTGGAAGGGGGGAGACCTGTCATTATACGTTTGTCAAACCCCACAGATTGGACCACAGCAAGAGTGAACTCTAACGTCAAGTGTGTGCTGTGAGTGGTCATGCTGAGTCAGTGCAGTTCATGGGTCGTCGTGAATGTACCACCCGCGGGCAGGGTGTCAACAGTGAGGGAGGCTCTGTGTGGACGGGGACATGGGTTTTGAGGGAACTTTCTCTACTCTCCACTCAATTTTGCCCTGAACCTAAACCTGCTCTAAAAACAAAGGCTTACTAATTAAAAAAAAATAAAAGTTTTCCACTGAACCTGCTATTACCAGATATGAACACATTAATGCTATTTTCAAAATACAGTCACCTTGAAAATGAATATAAAGATCCAGTATCAGAATATGATTATTCACCCAACCGAATGAAGCATATGAAAAGCCACAAACAAAGCAAGTGATTTTTGGAATACTTACACAAGAAAATCACTGATAAACGTGACTGAACATCTCGCTTTAGCATGCTGAATAGGGATGCCAAGTGAATCAAAATGAAATCGTCCCTGTACTTACAGGACAACTTTGATTCTCATTGTAAATCAAAAATCATTGTGCTGATTTTATTCAAAAGCTATATTGAAACATTAATCACACAAAAAGATTGTAATTGCCATGGTTATTGCCATAGTAATGTATGTACAATACCTTTGAAATATTCACGAAAAGGCAAAAAAGTAACCAGCACTGCAATTTTTAATGGATGATACAACCAAAACCAGTACCAAGGCACGTCACCATATTACTTGCTATTAAAATAAAATTTTAAGCTACACCAAAAATTAAGTCATGCCTATAACTGCTGTGCAGAAAAGATTTCATACAGCAGGCCTGACTGCTATCCTTTGAAAGTCCTGCTTGGATGGCTGGCCCTTGGCTGGTATCTGGAAACCTGCATATGGGGAGGGTTCCCACCATTCCCTAACTAAGTGTGGCTCACCGTGCCTGAACTGCTTGTACAAACAAGGTGGTTCATGCTGGACACTCGCTTTCCTTCTGGGAATCAGGAATGTTAGCACCTGCTAGGGGGACGCTGCCTATGTGACTGGCGTGCCATGAAAGCACTCCATGAAGGCACTGAGTCTAATGAGACTCCGGTACCACTAGACAGCATTTCACATGTGGTGCCAGAATTTAACAGTGGGGAATTAAGCACATCCTGCTAACTCCGCAGGACATGCGTCTTAGAAACTTGCGCCTGGTTCCCTCCTGTCAGACACTGTCACATACACCTTTTCTATTTGCTGATTTTGCTCTCACTGTAATAAATCACAGGCATTAGTACAGCTATAGGCTGAGTCTTGTAAAGTGCTCTAGTGAATAACCAAACCTAGGGGTGGTGTTAAGAATCTCTAATAAATGGCATTATATGAAATTTTCATTCTTTGGGTTGATGCTTTCTACACGATTAAGGTCAGAAGGTGATTTTGCAGATTACCTATCATTAAATTTGTTTTTTTTTATTCTTCTTTTGCAGATTCCTGTAGAGCTAGATATATTTGAATAAAGGCATAAAGAGGATAAATGAAATGATGTCAGAAAATACTGTAAAACAAGCAACCATCCTATTTTAATCAGAATAAAAAATAAAACATCCTAATGACAACATGTTCTATCAGTTCCTATATAGCAAATGAAGAGATCACACTGTCAATTTTCTACAACTAGGTAGGGTTTATGTCCTTTTTATAAGAGTTATGAATCAATCAAGTAACTGGGATAATTACAGAAAAACATATAACTATCACTTGTAGTATAATAATGTACACTGATTATAGAGTTCCTTTGCTTTCTAAACTTCTTTATTGCTTATAAAACTAAAAACATAGCTCTAGTATGAAAAAGCAGTGGTTAACAGAATATGTGAAAAGGAAACAAAAAATTATATCCATGTAGGATGAGTTCCCCATGGATATACCAAGAAACTCAACATTCAGAGGAAAAAAACGTGTCTTCCCTATTGACCTGCTGTTCTTCTCTCTCCATCTGATAATGTCCTAGTCACTCTTCTCATGTCCCATTGAAATGCTAGTGCACATTCTGGAAACCTAGGAATCATCTTAGTTTTCTCACTCCCCACTAACTTTTTACATTCAATCATCACTAAATTGTATTAACCATAACACTCTCCAGGCTCTGCTTTATTTTTCCACAGCCACTGCCCTAGTCAAACAGGGGCTCTTAGCAGATGGCTTTCACAGGGGGAAGAAATGAAATACCACCGACTCTTATTGTTGCTTCCTAAATGAATAGGATTTATTTTCAGCAAAACAAATGAGAAAGACATTAGCCAGCAAAGACCAACATGTTAAATTGAATAAATTAACCTTCCTGACTTTTTTTTCTTTCAAAATGGATGGGTGAAAAATATCACAATGGACTGATACTAGTCCAAGGAAGTAAAAGCTTCCTTTGTCTGCCACTTATTTTCATGTGCTTTTCTTCAATCTATCCTCTATGTGAGGGGCCAGCAAACTCCAACCTGCCATCAATTTTTGTA
The DNA here is from genome assembly GCF_964194185.1 of Rhinolophus hipposideros. Classification (NCBI taxonomy): domain Eukaryota; kingdom Metazoa; phylum Chordata; class Mammalia; order Chiroptera; family Rhinolophidae; genus Rhinolophus; species Rhinolophus hipposideros. The sequence continues at coordinate 240,921 of NC_138060.1, forward strand.
AATAAAGCTTTACTGTAGCACAGTCTTGCCTATTCAGTTGGCCCACGACTGCTTTCACACCATGATGGCAGATTTGAGTAGGTATGACAGAGACCACATGGCCTAAAATCAGGCCCTTTACAGAATAAGCTTGCTGGTCCCTGCTTTATACCACAACCAGAGTGTCCGAATGCCGTCTCATCTTGTTCCTAGTCTGCTCAAAATTCTCCCATGATCCCTGCAGTAACCATTGCTGAGTCCCTGCCCACTTGCCATTTCTTCATCTTCATTCTCACTGGAGAACCACAATGCTGTGTGGATATTTACTGTCCCAATACACAAAGAACATGGCCTCTCTCCAGCTCCACAAAGAAAAATGATTATACTAAGCTAATCACAGTGACTGCTTTACCCCTAACTGCTGTGGGAACCAGCATGTGCTGTACCCTAGCCTGTAAATGTTAAGGGATCTACTGGCAGCCTCTCAGTCTTCTTCCTATTTAAAAGAATCACATAGCTGAACATCACCGTTTATCAGGGAAACAGATATCAAAACCACAGAGCAATACCACCTCATTACTGTCAGATGGCTACCATCAAAATGGCACCATATAACAAATGTCGGCAAGGAAGTGGAGGAAAGGAAAAACAGAGCCTGCACTGTTTTTGGATTTGTAAATTGTTATATTCACTGGGGGAAACAGTATGGAGATTCCTCAAAATATCAGAAATAGAACTGCCATGAGATCTTGCAATTCTACTTCTGGGTATTTGTCCAACGAAAACCAAAACAGTAATTTGAAAAGACATCTGCACCTCTATGTTCACTGCAGCAGTATATATAATAGCCAGGATATGGAAGCAACATAGGCATCCTTCGATAGATGAATGCATAAAGAGGATTTGATATGTGTGTGTGTGTGTGTGTGTGTGTGTGTGTGTGTATACAGTAATACTATAACTGATATTAGAATAATTAACTCATCCTTAATATAACTGATATAATAATAACTCATCCATAAAAGATGAAATCTTGCCCTTTGTAACAATGTGGAAGTTCCTAGAGGTATTATGTTAAGTGAAAGAAGACAGAAAAAGACAAATACCTTATGATCTCATTTATATGTGGAACCTAGAAAAGCAAAACAAACAAAACAGAAACAGACCCATAGCTACAAAAAAGCAACTTGATTGTTCCCAGATGAAAGGGAGTTGAAGAGATGAACGAAAAAGAAAGTGAATGAGAAGTACAAACTTCCAGTGATGAAATATCTAAGCCACAGGGATGTAGTTAACAGCACAGGGAAAATATCAATAATATTACAGTCACTTTGAAGGGTGATAGATGCTTACTAGACATATTGTGGTGATAACCTCGCAAGGTATATCAATGTCAAATCACTATGTTGTACACCTGAACTGATATAATGTGGTATGCCAACTATATAACACAGAAATGCAGTCCTTCAGCCTTTGGATATTGTCCTGTGAGAATATGATGCTTGGAGCCGTTGCTAATTAACCAGCCAGCAAATGAGACTTAAACAAAACACTGACAACCTCACAACTGAAACAGGGACAACAACAGGCAACTCATGGCATCACAGAACCACCAAAACCATCCTGGTGCCTCCTGTTGTAACCACTGTTAATTAGGTCACCTATTACCTGCAGCTAAACTATTCTAACTGATATATTTCCCAAGGCCTACAGGATAAGAGCAACTCCCTTCTCTAGAACTAAAGACTATCCTAAGCTCGCCTTACCTAGGTGTTCACCACCTTCTCAACCATTCCCACAGCACGCTTTTTATACCATCAAAACTGAACTGCTTGTAAATCCTGCGAAGTTCACTGTGTATCTTAGCCTATGTCTGCAGTTCCTTCTGCCAAACCTGTAATCTTGATTATTGTTTCCCCTGCCCAACACGGTCCTGCCTCTTTATCTGGCCAACTCACACTCACACTGCATACTTCCCTTAAATCCTACCCAGGTTTTTACAACCGAAATCATCATCATGGACATAAAGTGTCTGGCCCACGAGATCTGACAATTAGGTTCACGAAGTCATCCAAGAAAAAGTGCTGCATACCTCATTGCTGAATATCAGTATGGTCACATTCTAAGTACTCCCCTTGGGAAGCTGTGCACCGATGCTAGTGCCTAGTCCACCCTTCAAAGCAATTTTGGAACTCTTTTTCTGGAATGGCCATCAGAGCTGTTGTTGTATTACTCTTGATGAACCAAATGTCATCAAAATGTCTTTCTTTCAGTATTTCCTTAATCTTCGGGTAAAGAAAGAAGTCATTGGGGACCAGATCAGGTGAGTAGGGTGAGTATATCAATACAGTTATTTGTTTACTGGCTAAACACTCCCTCACAGACAGCGCCGTGTGAGCTGGTGCATTGTCGTGATGCAACAGCCATGAATAGTGGGCCAAAGGTTGAGGTTGTTTTCTTGTAACATTTTCATGCAGTCTTTTCAGAACTTCCAAAAACTAAACATGCTTAACTGTTTGTCCAGTTGGTACAAATTTATAATGAATAATCTCTCTGATATCAAAACAGGTTAGCAAAATTGTTTTGATTCTTGATTTGGACTGGAAGAACTTTTTTGGTCATGGAGAATTGGCTGACTTCCATTGTGCACTTTGATGCTTTATTTTAGAATCGTATTGGTATACCCAGGTTTCATCACCAGTGAAAACACGGCTCAAAACATTGTCTTGCCTCTCCAAAAGGTCTTGGCAACCTTTGACTCTCCTTTGCTTTTGTTCATCGGTGAGCCCCTTTGGATCTATTTTTGCACACACCTTTCTCATGCCAAGATTTTCAGTTAAAATTTTCCTAACTGTTTCTGTATCGATGTTTACTTGGTCTGCTACGCTTCTCACAGTCAGCCAATGATTTTGACTCACAATTCAATGAATTTTTGCAATGTTTTCCTCAGTTCTGGTCAATTCTGGCCACCATGACGTCTCTTCATCAGTGACACAATCTTTCCCCTCAGAAAAATGTTTAATCCACTTGTTCATGGCCGTTTTCTTCATGACATTATCCCCATGAACCTGGACTAACATGTTCCTGATTTCACTTCCACTCTTGCCAAGTTTAACAAGAAATTTAATGTTTGATCATAGCTCTGATTCAAGCTCAGACAGCCTCGCAATGGCACACAAAAACATGCAACAACAACGAGCAAGACACTGCCACTCAGCAAGACACAGCCACACATCAACACAAACACAACTCTGAGACACTGATATACCAAGGTTATGAAACCTTACTGAGCTGTTTGTACAGTGCTGCCAATGTAAGCGCACGGTGGCAAGTTCTCAAACTTAATTGTCAGATCTGATACTACACACCGAATAACAAACAATAATGATAATTATAAGCTCTCGGTGGGCTCTGGCACCTAGTAAGCACTGTGTAAAGTATAATAAATAATAAAAATGACAATAATAAGAACACGCTCTTGGAGGTAGGGACTGTGGTTTTAAAATGCTTGTCTTCTACAACATCAAAATAACACTTAGTGCCTAAAAGACTCCTGATGGTTACACAGCAAATGGCTGCAGAGGCAAATAAATAAATAAATGAAAAGATCGCCCTTGAAAATTCTGTTTTAAGAAACCATAGAAATAAACCAGGGACAGCTCTAAAGTCTTAGGGGCACATTAAAGATCAAATTCCGTTTCATCTCTGTGTTTCCTATAACTTGCAAAACCACCGACACAAGTGCTTTGATAGAGGTCTACTAAGTTAAAGGGGTCCTCGGGCATTTCAGATTGCACAATGTGCCACATTCAGTGAGCAGAATAGCGTTTTTGTCATTGTGAAACTTTTCTGTACTTTTATTATAATCTTTTGAGTCCTAAGTTAGGCTATGGGAACATTTATTATGATTATCTTTTGACTAATGGCTACAGAGCATATTATTCTAGAGAAATTACACTGTCATGACAACTATCCAACTAACAGAAGAAAACATCTTCTAATGAGGTCAACATGTCTCACTCTGTTTTGACTTATGAGGAAAAAAGGTGATAATAGTGAGACCTTGTTGGCATATCCACATGGAAAATAACCCATGCTTCTCAACAAGGCACAGCTTTACTGACTTGTATCAGTAGATACGTTTTAAAAACAGTCTCACTGCGATTCCTTCACACTGGCTAAGTTTTGCAGCTCTTATTGTTTGCCATTTGTTTGTGGGACTAGGAAGGTATTGTTGAGTTCCTAGTTTTAGTTACATTATGGTGAGACAAACCACAATGTAATAACAAGAATTCAATCACTACATGTAATCCATTTGCTGTAAAATTTAAACAAATATTTATTTTTACAATTCCAACTTATTGTCCAACTTATAAGGTGATTATAGAAGCAACATACAACATACTAATTTAAAAATCATTTTTCTTATTTACACAAATATCATATGGGATTGTAGGGGTCATGACTAGATAAATGAGTTTCTTTTCTCTCAGATTTTAAATTACCTACAATTAACTTTTATAATAATTCTGAATACTAGACTATGAAGAAAGGCATTAACTAACAAAGAAAAAATGTACATGCAATATACACATTTTTTTTAACAGCTCTTTCAATAGCAAAACTTTCTTAGTCTTACTGTATGTCTGGTAGGACCACAAAGAATACTTCACCATTAAGAGTCTTACCTCGACTGTTACTGTCAGAAGACGTTTTACATCTCCTTTCCTTTTTATAATCAGAAATTAGTTGGGCGTTGCTATGTATAAAAGAGGTGAGAATATTACTGTTTTAATACTGACAGGAAAACATTTATCAAAACATGGAATTCTTAGAGTATTTCAGGTAATGTCTGAGCTAATATAAAAACTTGAATTATCCCATACGCTTCAATTTTGTAAGTTCTAAAGACAAACAAATAAAGAAACAAAAACTCATAGACACAGACAACAGTTCAGTAGTTGTCAGAGAGTAAGTGGAAGAGGGGATAGTAGAAAAGGGTAAAGGGGGTCAAACATGGTGACAGAAGGAGAACTGACTCTGGGTGGTCAACACACAATGTGATATATAGACAATATATTAAAGAATTGTACATTTGAAACCTATGTAATTTTACCCCTATTGTCACCCCTATGTCACCCCTATAAATTTAAGTTAAACCCCTATGTCACCCCTGTAAATTTAAGTTAAAAAAACCCATAGTAAGTTGCACAAAATGTTTCTTAAGCATGTGATTAAAGAAGACAAAAGAGCAAGGTGAACCAGTCATGCTGAGGGCACTACAGTTCAGTCAGTTAATTAGAATTAGCAGGGGCGAGAGCTGAGAACTCAGAAATCCTAGTTCTATAGCCCACAAGATCCGTTTTTGGGGAAGTCACCGCTGTTAGGCTCAGAGCTTTCCTCTACAAACCAAGCATCTCACTGCCTTATTTTACAGGTTGTCAGAGGATCAAATAGGTAATACAGCAAAATGGTAAGGCAATGGAATAAGTATTTTTGAGCTTTAGTTTTTGAAATTATTTTGGAATTCCAAATAAACCTAATGTGTGCTTTTCATAGGTTCTATTTAACATTCAAATGTTGCAGTTTACAGAAAATGTTTTTAATTTTGGTTATCAGCTACTCTCTTTATGGTTTGTAATTCAGTACATCTCAGCTATTATGTAATTTGTAATTAAATGCGTTTAGAAATATGTTACCTGAATAAGTCAGCTAACATAACTGCCCCCTATTATTGTAGCTAATCACACCAGTGGCAGAAAAGTCACAGAAGTCAAGACCTGGCTTGGACTACTTCCGTCTCATGTCTACCTCCTGAAACTCTGACCTCTCAGATCTTTCTAACCTTCCTAGGCATCCCCAGTTGACTTGGAAGATAGAACACATGCACACTCATGAGGCGTGGAAGGGGTGCAGCTATTCTAACACCAAGTAACCTCCTTTAGATCCAGAGCTTTCTGTTTACTGGCTTCCGTGTCAGGCAAAACTTTAAATACTCTGAAACCTGAGGGAGAGTCAAGTCACTGGCCAGATTTTCATTATTTTGGAAAACAGATCACTGAGCCTCATCTTAACTAAGGAATCACAGGCAAGTTAGTGTCTACTCTGGGAAAGGCGTTATGGGACCTTCCAGGACCTAAGGAAAGATACTCCATGGGATAGCAAGTGGCCTTGGGGTACAGATCTGGTAACAGGAGAAAAGAAAGTCTGATCTTTTCCTGCAGCATTACTGGCACCTCTCTGACAGCTCAGAAAGTTCCAACTAACATGTGCCAGCAGAAGACACAACAAGACACTCAAAAGGGTAAGTCATTATGAGGTTTGGGCTAAGATGTGGGCCCCACATAGTTTTTCAGTGTTGGGGAAGGCTGTGTGTGGCTAAAGCTAGAAGTCCAGACTCCCGGGACAGGGAGCTGGTGCTCTGGAATAGGGGCTAAGGATGTAAGCGAGCATCTGCATGTCAAGTTCAAAATATCGCCACTTTGAAATCCAAGTGTGGAAAACCATGGACACAGAGGACTCGGGATCAGCAAGGGAACCTTGGAGCATAGGGAGTCATGACGACAGGACCGTTTCTATAGCAACCGTGCAGCAACACAATCGATGGAAACCAATGAATGACCAGAATGACCTTCCTTCCCTCTCCATCTAACTTGTGAAAGAGGATGGTCCCCCTTGGACTTAGGGAACACTCTGGCTTCTTGAAAAATTCAAGAGGGGAGCATAGCCATTAGCCTCCAGAAAATAGAGAATTTCCTGCTAAACTGTACATTTTACACCCCCAAATAACTAGTTGGAAAAGTCAGAGAAGAGACATTATTGGTACCTGACACACAGGGGTTATACTTGGAATGAAACGGAGAACGTGGGGATCCCTAAAGATAAAGGTCTTCAAAGTTCTGGGATAAGGAATCTGTCCCTTTGCTACGTCTCACACGTCTGACTGTTTGTTTGTTTTCTGGCTGAGGATGTCTACTAACTCACTGACATTCCCCCCCTGCCTGACCTCAGTTAGGACGTCTCACCTGTTCCCTAAGCTGTTCCCTAAGAAGTAACAGTGAAAGTGTCTGGAAGCCCAGTTTGTTGATAACTAGCATTTCAATGTACACACTTACTCCGTCAAACCCTTAGATAAAGCATATTCTTCAGCGGTCCATCCAATGTCATCTTGAGCAAAGACATCTGCACCTGCCTGAAGCAGAAGCCGGACTGTATTTGAGGACTTATTCTTTGCAGCAAGCATGAGGACTGTTCTGAAATAATGGAGAGACAACTTCACCCTTAGGAACTTAAATTACGTAAACAGCAACATTGAGAGACTTTACCAAGTTCAATATATTGCTTATCTGTAAAGAATTGACCATTTACATGCTTAAGTGTTCATCTTTGTAAATTATGTCCAAGGCTAAAATGAAGGGACATAAAAACAAAAAAAAAAAGCCTCTTGCCCCACTGGGTATTACCTAGAAGGTGCTAATTTAAAGTTCTCTAATAGCCAAGTAACTCTGCTGAGGTCACTTAACTGAAGTAGGTGAAGATTTCAATGAAGAATTTCCCGTTTCTTCCTTAGTCTTATATATGGTGCATCCAAAGTCAGCTAGAAGTCAAGTAAGTTAAAGCTACTTGGCAGGCTCAAAACAATAATATTAGTACTAATTCTAGTAAACATTGTCATCGTTGAGTTAACGGTGCTCATAAGCATGTGCTGGGCACTGAATCACATGCCAGGTCATGACACACGACCATACTTGAAGGAGATATTATTTCCTTGGTTCCACATTGGGAAACATGTTTGGTGATGACAGTAATGTTCCCATGGTCACACACGTGACACATAGGAAAGCTGAGCATTGAAGCCAGTCCTGACTGAACTGAAAGCCCATCTCTTTTTTAATCACCCATCCATGACTTGTTTCATTAAAGAAGTTTATTCAGTTAATGTTGTCTTTCTCCCTTCTACCCATACCAATTAAAAATGATTTAAAAAAACCATCAAAATAGACTAGAAACGAAAAAGGATAAAAACTGAGGAATATCTGGTAGTAGTAATTCACAGTCACTTAGGGCAAACCCTATAACATCAGTATTCCTTGAAGAAAACAAATTAAAGCAGAGTCATCCAAACAACAAAATCAACTCCTATTTACGTTTAACGTGCATCTTTTAAGGAAACCTGAATACACAGTAGAGGTTAAAAAAAACTGTCAGAGAGACTAAATCCAATATTGTATCATAAACTAAGTTAGAGTCCATACTATACAAAACTAGTAAAGTTACTGTGAAAACCCTTTAGCTAATATAATACCATGTGACCAAAAACTGCAATGACAAATGACATCAGTCGATATCATAAATGAATATGAATCCTGCAGGATACGGTTCTTCCTGTTCACCAGGCAGAATAATTGCTTTTCTACCTAACTGACGATGTGCCGATATTTTTCACTTTGTAATTATAGGTTAATCCTCTTCTTATTAATTTAATCTTTCTGACTTGAGTAACTGTTACCGCTCTAAAACAGTTCTAAGTTAAAAAAAAAAAGAACAAACAAATGTACCTTTTCCACTTATCAACTGCATGTATGTTTGCATGTCTCTCGAGTAAAAATTCCACCATTTTCCAGCGGTCCTTATACGCAGCAAATAAAAGTGGTGTAAAATCAAACTGTAAAACAGAGAAAACAATTTATAGCTTAGAAAGCTAGATAGTTCTAAATTGAATTTGAAAACTCATAAAAGATCCTCTAAACTTGAACATACACTAGAGAAAGTAAATAAAAAGTAGCCCTCTGTGTTGTCGTCTGCTGCTCCTTCCCTTTAAAATATCCTCCTCCTTCCTCTCAAACCGATGGACTTCCACCTCATTCTACAGAACTCCCTTCAAACACTGACAGTCCTGGTGCCAAGAACTTTGCTCCCATCACAATCTCTATCACACTATACTGCAGTTATTTTATCGTTCCCCACCTGAACCCAGAGCTTTCTGAGGGCAGGGGCTATTCTTCATCCCTGTATCTCCAAGCTCGAAAACATAAATGTAAATGCTTTAAGTCGTTTTATTGAATTGATAACCTAAATAATTATTTCTGGGGTAGAGTTTGTTACATTATATTCCAAAGAATATGTACTTTAGCAGAAATTAATTACTGTGCCCCACTAGGAATATTCCAGAAAAATCACCGGTATTTGAGAAATATAAAACTGTGCTTTATATGGCTATTACTAAAGAAGTGTTTCAGGTCGCTTAATCCCGATTTGACAATACTTTTCTGTGGCAAACATGAACATTTGAAGTATCATAGAATTTCAGGGATACAGTTCGGAGAGCTTTCCAACAGAAGTGAAGGTTTTCTGCAGTTTATACAAACTTGCTTGCTTCTCTTCTATCCATGTTCTCAGGATCCCAGATGTCAACTTCAGGCTCTCCTGCTCCAAAAGGGTCACTAAGGAAATGGACTCTAAATTAAAAAGAGTTAGGCTTCAAATGACCTTTGATTGCTTATCACTAAATGGTTCATGGGTTTTCTCCCATTATAAGACGATGGGATTTTATCTTGGCTGTTGGTAAGCTCAATGTGAAATTTTATTCTCAGTTACAAGGATAATCTTGGGACCTCAATGCCTATCTACTTTTTGAAAAAATATGTTTTTTATTCTGGTTCTATTTTAATTGCTACTTAAAATTATTTTATAGCTCAGGCAAAATGTAACTCCGAAATAAAACATCATGGCTTATCAGTTAACGTTTTAATACTGATCTATATGGATGATTTTTAGCATCATGAAAGTGACTAAATCACTTGCATTTTTAAGGAACCACGTTGAGGAGGATGATAGAATACTGCCTGGAATATGCATAACATCTACAACTATAACCATCATTGACCTCATAAGACTTAAAGACATTTCAATGGGTATGATTCTTTATAGGACGTATAATGATAAAGGAAGTTTTTTGTTTTTTTGTTTTTTGTTTTTTTAAAAGAAAAACAACTTAGGAATTCTAGCTTGAAAAACTCACTCTCATTCTAAGGTGATTAATACAGAATACGTATAATAAATCAATATAGACTGTCTTGAAAATCTTGAAGTGTTTATCAAAATATTCTATAAAACAGGAATCGCACACTCCAGTGCTTACGGAGGCAAAGAAGGTGACCCAAGTAAGTGAAGTACCCAGGTGGGGACAGTAGCACACTAGGGAACACATGTCTCATATAAGAGGCGCAGCCTTGCCACAGGACACCCAACTGTAGTCAGGGCTCAAGGGGACCAGGCTTGATTCTTTAAGAGAAGCTTGACATCCTTATTTCTTCATGAGTCTCCAAAACTTTCGATGTTCACTCAACATATGGAGGTAAACTAAACATATCAAGGAGCCATAATTAGTCCGTGGCCCACTTGGGATGTTTTATCTGCTGTTTCCAAACGTTTGTGTGTAATGTGAATATTTGTATGTAAAATCTTTCTGTTTTTTAGTATCATATGCTTCATTAAAAAACTGGGCCCCAACATGCAATAAAACTGTCATTTAGACTCATTACACCCACTTCAAGAATTTTTCCCATTCTTATTCAAACCATAATCTATTTGTATTCATTTTTCAGATTGTTAATCCAATGGACAATTACATTATAGGACTGCTGACACTAAATTATTGACACTTCCCATCTGTATTGCTACTAACTTCATGGGATTTCATGTTTAAACCTACCATCGTGATTATGCCACGGCTCTATGAATTTCACAGACATACTGAGAGAGTTTATCACACACTTTCCATCATTGCAGCATCATTTACGGTGGCCAAGGAATGGAGACAACCAAACTGTCCTTCAACAGATGACTGGATAAAAAAGATGTGGTATGCATACACAATGGCATAGTACTCTGCCATAGAAAAAACAAAATGCTGCCCTTTGGGACAACACGGATGGACCATGACATTATTATGCTATGCAACACAAATCAGACAGAAAAAGTCGAGGACCATCCGACTTCACTCATGTGAGGGATATTAAACTGAAAGCAACAGACGAACAAGACAAGGAAACAAAAACTGATAGACACAGACAACAGTTCAGTGGTGACCAGAACGTAAGGGGGGGGACGTCCCGGTGGATAGTAGAGAAGGGTAAGGGGGGGTCAAACATACAGTGAAGGCAGGAGAACTGACTCTGGATGGTGAGCACATACTATGACATACAGATGACGCATTATAGAAATGTACACTTGAAACCCATTTAAATACAATAACCATTGTCATCCCAATAAATTTAATTAAAAACAAAGAAAAGAAAACTGGAGATTTACAGAACAACAGGCAAAAAAAGCAGGTTCACAATTTCCTATTACTGCAGGAAAACCCCGCGTCCAGTAAGCATTTGTTGATCTAACAACCTGAGCACAAACAAACATGCAAAACTCTTAAAGGGCCCGATTCTATGCATTAGGAGACCACCCATCAGCAAGTTTCTAAAGATTCTCTGAGCACCAGTGCATGACTGATGGCTGAAAGGAAAAACGTGTTCTTCTTTAAGCCAGCAGGTACCGCCAATGATATTTCCTTCCACTTCTCGAGCCCAGAGGTACAGACAGTTCAAAAGTCAGGCGAAGAGCGTTGGGAAGGAGAGAGCTGAAGGAGAATCACCTCTCAAACTCCACCTCTTCTAGAGATTTCTTAAGTATTTGAGATCTGCGAATTGATACATTGCACTAGTAGTTCTTAACCAAGAGTTGTATCAGAATCTCAGGGAGATATTTCTAAACAACACATGTCCAGGCCTTATTAGCTTTCCATAGTCAAAACCTTCAGGAAGAGCCTAGCTTGTAAATGGTTGTAAATGGTTTCCAAGTTCCTAGGGTGACCGTGATTCGCCAGCAGAATTCTAGCCGAGAACTAGTCCGGGAGACGATCCCTTCGGTCTTTTCTCTCGCCTAAGTCACCAATTTCCTCTGACATTGAGGATTAGGCCAAATAAAAGCGGAAGAGACATGTCACTTATGAAAACCACACTTAATTTCCTGGGTAGAAGTGGAAACGGGATTAACAATTAAAATGCAACTTGATTTCATTATTGCTAAACCCCTTACTTCTCATGGGACAGTCTACATTTCACAGCAGAGTTTAGACTCTTCCCTAGGTGGCTCTTTCTGCCAGAACAGATGACATGTCACTTAATTGTCTGTCCTTCCCTCCTTTCCCACTTAATTGCCGCCTGTTCACTGCAATCTGGTGGATTCGGAGCCTTCCCAGATGTGGTCTCAGGGGAATTTAAAACTCACTAACTCTCTCTCCCACACTAAGGATTATTATCCCCCAAAACTGAAGAGGACCTTGACTAAGCACATAAACTGAAGGAAAACAAAAATAAAAAGCCTCTTTTTATTAATTAAAGTTATTGGGGTGACACTGGTTAGTAAAATTACGTTGGTTACAAGTGTCATTTCTATGATACAGCATCTGTATGTCGCATTGTGTGCTCACCACCAGAGTCAGTTCTCCTTCCACCACCATATGTTTGACCCCTTTTTCCTCATCTATCTCCCCTCCCCCCTTTACCCTCTGGCAAATATTGAACTGCTGTCTGTGTCCATGAGGTTTTGAAAAACCTCTTCTTGTTATTTCCCTTCAATAGCCAAATTTCCAAATTGCCCTGCATATTTCTGATGGTTATTTCCTTTCCCTTTCCTTTTTCCCTCTTAGGCTTTAGCCAATGAGTACTAAATAGCTTTATATAAATCATTTGTTTATAAACAAACAATTTGTCAACAGAGGGAAGATTTCTATGATATTGTAAAATGCTTTTTTGTTTGTTTGAGTTTTAAGGTAAAGCCGATTTCAAAGGCAAATTTTGCTTTCCTGCATTGTTTTGCATTAATTGGAAAACAACTCGGATGTGAAAAAACACTTAAAAAAGGAAGTGTTGCCTGTAACAAGTTTTGTTTTCACACGTAATTTGTCGTAAGTGCATAAAAGAGAGCTGTGCCCTCTACTGCTACTTTAGTGGTATCATCACGTAAAGTAAAATTTTAGAAAATTAAGTTCCAACTGTTTGCATTCAGGGAACGCTTGAGCTTCCAAAAATGTAAAATTGACCCTTCCTCTGTCAACCAAGGGCATTCCTGCTGAAGTTGCAGTGGCGAGCAGTGATGTACGTCCAGGAACAAAAAGGGGTGAACGTGTCCCCATCACCTGCTCCCTCTGTACACCTAAAACCTGCCCAGCACCTCCACAAGGCTGAGCAGGAGCCCCACTCCGAGGTGGAGACCTCAAGGGGGGCCATGGCTGGCAGAGTGACTAGGAACGCAGGTGGATGCCCTTGCTGGATGTCCAAACGTGACTGGCTTTCCTGCCCTAATCTTCAGAATCCCCAAGGCCTGGGGTGCTCAGGGCCAGTGTCCTGCTGCTTCCCCTCCCTACCTGCACACCCCCAGCTCCCTGGCGGGACCCAGGCTCCACTCCTCCTCCCACCCACCCCCAGGAACACCCATCTCCTAGGCCCTGCCCTGCAGCAGCCACCCCCACATACTTCCCTCCCCCGGGTTCTTCAGTCCTTGGTGTGAGTGAACCTGGCACCGACTCCCACGCAGTAACAGGACTCTTACAGGACAGAGCTGGGCTCTTTCTGTGGCCACCCCACTTCCCCTTCCTGACTTGGCTTTGGACTTGTTTCTATGGCGACAGGGCCCGGTGTACAGCATGCTGTATATATCGACTAGAAATAAAATGCTTGTGGCTGAAACACATGTATTACAAATATTGTGTAAATACAGTCTGTGGATCTATACCTCATTGGTTGCTTCCATGTCTGCCTGGTGTTGCAGCAGCTGTTCAGCTATCGTGGTGTTTTGCCCCATGGCCGCGTAGTGGAGAGCCGTGTTGCCACGGAAGTCCTTCACATGTGGATCCGCTCCATGCTGTAGTAGGATTGTTGCACACTCCTCTTCCTGGCACTCCACGGCCTGTCAGGATACGTCATTAAATAAACGGTAAATTATGGGAATTCAAAGTAAGCATTCCACAAGTTTCCACAATTAGTTATAGTTGATTGAGATTATTTCATTTTTATTCTAAATAATTAAATAAAATCCATCTCCTGTTGACAGAGCTGGCTACCACATACCTTTATTAGAGCTGTCTTGTTTCTGTTGTCACCGAAATTCATCTGGCAGTTTTCCTCTGCTAGAAGAGTCACCACTTCCTCATGGCCAAAGGCGCTGGCCAAATGGAGAGCAGTCCTATGAGCGTGAGAGGACATTTAGGACATTACAGGGCACTGTCTCAAACATGCAGCTCTGCACGCAATTGTAAACATGACGCGCCACTCCAATGCCTTCAGAACCAACATGGAGTTTTCTTCTGCACAAAGTACAATCAATATTCACGAGCTCTTGTTACTCGCCACACTAAGGACAGAGCAGCCTATGTGACTACAGAGAGCATGCCCTGGGGAATCAGCTCAGCTCGGGTCTGATCCTAATTTAACTCGACCACTTATTAGCTGTCCCTTAGCCTTTATGTGCCTCCATTTCCTCATCAAAAAAATGGGGATAAAAACATTAGTTAACATCACAGGACACTGTTGTGGGCTTACATGGGAATCTATGCAAAGTGTTTACTTAGGTTCCTAGCACAAAACACACAGCTCAATAACTGTTTGGTAATATTATCAGAATCATTACCATCACTACTACTTTAAAAGACAACATTTCAATTAAGTAAAATGATATCATTCCACCTACTTTGCAGCTGTGTTTTAAGGATTAAGAAAGCACACTGTATTTCAGTGATTCTAAGATGCTTCTTTTCTCATATTTTAACACCTCTGACTCTGGAAGGCAATGTATAATTCAGAATGCCTTGAAAGTATAGTTGGAACATTTAAATAATTTCTTACTGGTATTTACAAGAACGGGCATCCTACCACCCTGACGGGAAGTGAAATAATGGAAACACACCAGACCTTCCGCAGTTCTCATCATAAGTTGGCATCTAAATAAATGTTCATTCTTAAGAGCATCATGGGGAAAGAGGACTAACATCACCAAGAAATTCTTGTTTTGATTTTCAAGAAACCTGAAGCCAAAGGAGACTCAGCATTCAAGTGACTAGGGATGGCTCCTTTCATTGACTGTTTTGATTCATAGATTACATGAAAATCGGATGATTTCCAGTGATTGATACTCGTATTTAATACTATTGTACACTAGCTAAACAGCAAGTTTGGTCACTGTTCACAATGTCCTAACTGGAGAAATCCTTTTGTTTGAAACAAGGGAGGAAAAGCTTCAATGGAGATTAGGTACTAATACTTTCATTTACAATTTTTCATTTCGCTCCTACTGGGCAACATAAAGTTTTTAAGGATGAAGAGGGCCTGAGAGATAGATTCTGAGAGTCCCGAGTAGACTGTGTCTGCTCCGTAACAGTTATTCAGTGTATATCTGATGAATAAATGGATTGAAAGAAGGGATAACTCCCAGGCCCCTGCCGCCTCCGGCCCGTGCCCAGCGGCCCCCCAGGCCCGCTCACCTCTTCTGCCGGTCTCTGTCATTCAGTCTCTCTGGATGGAGCGAGAGCAGCTTCTGCACTCCGGCCACGTCGCCCCTGGAGGCAGCTCTGTGGATTTTTTGGAGATCTCTGTCTCGGATGCAGTACCCGGACTCCGAGGTGACCCCACCTCCGGTCTCAGGCTGCCAGCCACCACCATCGCTCTGGGGTCTCCTTCGGAAACCCAAGCCGGACCTGACCTTCAGAATCCCTAAGCCAATGAACCTCCTCATGGCCAAGCCACGGGCTTCAGAACCTCCTCCGCACTTCTCACGCCTGTTTTCTCCGCGCCCAGCCAACAGTAGCCTCTAGAGCAGCCAACTCCAGTCGCCACAGTATCCCCGCAGGACAGCAAGGCGGTTTGGAATCTCTCAGCCCGGAACGGCCGTCACCAAGCAACGGTGCACGGGGCAGAGGCCGAGGGCTGCGCATGCGCACAGAGCCCCGGGGCCAAGGTCAAGGGCACCCGGAGCCCACGTGCAAGGCCCAGGCGCCTCAAGCTTCAGAGGTGGCCTGTGGGCAGCGCTGAGTTCCATTCGGACCTCGGTGGGCGCTGGCCCAGGCTTCTGCTGGGTCGTCTGAGCAAAATGAAATACGAAATTTCATTTCCTGAATTAAGAAAGCAGATATGTAACAGGCAGAGAACTTGGGAGAAGCAAAAACCATAAATGAGAGAAGAAAAAATACCTTTATGTACCCTAAAACTGAAATGTATTAATTTCGATTTATAAAACACAAAAGCATTTAAAAGCCTGATTTCCTAGAGAAAACTCTTGTATTTTTTTTTTGGGTGAAAATTGCTTTAATCAAGATATTTCACTGAATTATAAAAATATGATACTTTGTGTTTTTGATTTTTGGAGCCTAACCCCTTTTGTAGGAGCTCTTGTTTCGCATAACACGGCAGTTTTAGGGCCCTGGCAGCCGTGCCGCACGGGGGCCACCTGTGCACCACACGTCACAGGGGTGTGGCCTGCCTCTGAGGCCTCCGTGGCGCGGTTCTCCCGTGGGGATCCCGCTGACAGCGACAGCACCTCCGAGGGTGCCCTTCGCGGGCCTGTTACCTCCAATGACCGCGGAGCCATGTCCGTCCGCTCTGACCCAGGGCTCGCCCCCATCTGTCGGTCCAGGACGACCTACAGTAGAAAAAGGCAGAACGACAGGGGGGTGGAAAGGCGGACTTTTGAAAATCCACAAACAGTTGAAAGCAGACAATCGCAGCCATAGAAATGAACGAGAGCCGAGGCACTGAGACTGGAAAGGGCAGAGAAGGGGAAGGCGGACCCACAGAGGACTTCGGGGAGCCTCGGGACGCAGAGCGGCTGGCAGGCCGCGGGCGGAGGGCCACGCACCTGCGCCACCTGCGGGCGGCCGGGTCGCCGCGCGCGCCGGGGCTCCGGGCCCCGCCCCCGGGCACAGCGGGCCGCGGCCACCTGTCCGCGGACGGCGACTGGGCCCGGGCGGCCGGGGAGCAGCGCCGCCTGCAGCGGGGTGGCGGGGCCGAAGCGCACGGCGGAGAGGCAGCCGGTGAAGCCCCCGCGCCGGCTCGCAGCGTGTCCGGGTCCGCGCCGGGGGCTCTGCGGGCCAAGAAGAGGGCACACACGTGAGGCGGGGCCGCGGGCGGGGCCGCGGGCAGGGACCTCTCTGCGAAGCCTGGGCGCGGCCTTCCTCGGGAGACGCGACAGGGCCCCCTGTGCCTCGGCCGAGGACCCGCGGGACGGCCTGCCCGCCGCCAACTGCACTTTCCCCAGCGGCGTTCACCGTGACAAACCAATGAAATCCCCCGCCACTTCCGTTTTCAAATGATCATTAAAGTGGGCAACCTAAATGAGCAAACTAAACAGAAACAGTCTCAGAGATATAGAGGAAAAACCGAGGGTTGCCAGATGCTGGGGGGTGGGGGTGGGGGAGAAGCCGAGGGGACCAGAAAGTGCAAATCAGTAGCCACAACATTGCCACGGGGATACATACGAAAGACACTTTGGGGAATGTAATCAACAATGCCCTGAAAACCCTGCAAGCGTCAGACGGGCACCCGTCCCATCAGACAGACCGCCCCACGGACGGTGTAGACGCCCGACCCCTGCAGTGTACACCCGAGGCTGAACAATACTGAATGTCAACCACAATTTAACACATATATAGCCACAGGATGTGGAGTACAGCATAGGGAATAGTCAGTGGTACTGTAACAGCTATGAACACTGCCACAGGGGTAGTACATTGGGGGCTTATCACTTTGTGAGGGAAACTCTTGTATTTTGAAACGTTTTATTTTCAACCTCAATATCTATCACCTTAGACCCAAAAATCTTCTTTAAAAATTGGAGTATACTTTGTACTTATCTGCTTTTTGAATAAGGCCTGTGAAACTAGAAATCTCTTTCTCTTTTCAGTATATATGTTAAGAAAGAAAGGAAATTTGCTGTTTTGCCTCAGGATTTCACCAATTTATTCAGTCTAGAATGGCTAGAAAAGATCCACATTTCCAATCCTTTCTTTAGTTGGTATTATATTCACTTGTCAATTTGTGACAACTGGACCAGTATTATTATAGCCGGTTTGATTTTCAAACACCTTTTTAAAAACCCACCTTAAATTTGTCACTTAAATCCTTCAGTTGTCTTTCCAAAGGTGAGTTTGCATTAAGTTAATCGATTCATAACTAACCACACTACTGACTGTTCATTTTTGGCAGTGTCAACACACTTGTCTGTACAATTATTTTGCCAATATTTGAGTATTTAATCATTTTTTGTCATTATAAAACTGAGTGGGAAATATAAAAATGAATTTACCAACACCCAGAAGCACAGATCATACAGACATAATACAATTATTAAACTTAGACATGATTAGGCATTCTGAGAAACATCCTTACGTTAAGTGAAACAAATTAAATATGTAAATCATTAGAAATAAATCATGGAAGATTATAGCTAAAAATCGAGGTAAAAATCGAAGTAATCGAGGTAAAACCAGTAATAGCTCTGACAACTTTCTTGGGATGAAACCCTTACATTATAACACGTTAATGCTACTATTAGGTTTTTGTGCTTTTAAGTTGCATATACATTTGAACCTAAAATGCTATGAACTAATAATCACTTCTCCGTAATCACTACGTAAGTTTGGCAGCTAGTGGAAAAAGTATCTACTATTATTCTAATCTACCATTTCAGAGGAAAGAGTCCAATTTTAGCTGTTGCGTTTTTCTGAGTTTTCTGAAATGGATTCCAGCAGAGAAAGACTATTTCTGATGCTCTGGAGAGTATTTTGGCCTTTTTGTCACAAGCACTGAGTGCAAGTTTTTGGCAGTGCTTCTATACATTATGCACCTCCTAAGTAGTGGACGTAGCTGTTTCCAAGTGCAGAAATTTTCGATCTTTGAAATTTAGCAAGTTACGATTCTACATGACACAATATTTTACTCTAGATTAAGAGTATTTTTCAGATTTTTATGTTATGCTTGCATAGAGTATTATTTTCATTATATTTCCAATATGCATTATTACGTAAAAGTTCAACTTACATTTTCTTTCAATCTGGGGATTTGCTATGCATTCTTTTAGAGGTGTATTTTGATGAACTAAAGTTTTTAAAGTTTTGAAATCCCATTTTTCTTCTCTTTCTCCTCCTTCTCCATCTTCTCCTCCTCTTCCCCTTCGTTCTCCATTTTTGGTTAGAGCTCTCTGTGTCTTCTCTAAGAAAATGTTGCCTATTCCAAGATTACAAAAAAATTCATCCCTGTGTTGTTCTCAAAACAGACACCGTCTTTCCCTGAAAATAAGACCTAGCTGGACAATAAGTTGCAATGCATCTCTTGGAGCAAAAATTAATATAAGACCCGATCTTATTTTACTGTAATACAAGACAGCACCGCGACCCCTCCCCGCCCCCCTTTCATCTCCCAGGAGCGCCAGGCGCCCTCCCTTCCCGCCTGCCTCGCTGGCCCCGCGCCCAGCACCAAAAGAGCTGGACAAAACGGCGAAAATAGGGAGCGCACGTGCCCTCGGGTTCCAGGAGAGACCACCACAGGGAAAAGCAGGCAGGCGGGCATGCACACAACCCACACAAGGAGGGTGCCTGGGGCTGCCCCTCTCCTCCCGCATGCGGGACCCCGGGCGGGCTAGGAGCCCTGCGGCAATCCGCGGACCCTGGAGGCCTTCCCCGGGGTCCCACGGTGACTGCCAGCGCCCGGGCACTGCCTCCGTAACGGAGCCCAGCCCCGGGTACCACCGCACTCCGGTGGGGTAGCTGCCACTTCAACTCAGCCTCAGAGCGTCTGTCCCAGTCGGTGTCCCATCCAGTGCGTCCGTCCCCCCTCCTCCCCAACTCCCAACCCCTGTCTGTCTGTCTTCTGCCACCTCCAGGGAAGTGGTAGCGGCCCCGTGGAGCCACAGATGGCGCTAAGGGGCCTCGCTGCGGGCAAGGAGTAAAAGGAAGTCCACCCAGGGGACGTTTAAAGGAGGCGGGGAGCAGGAGGGAAGCGGGGCCCTGGCGGAGCCGGCCAGCGGGGAGATGCTCCGAACGGGAGCAGCCCGGCAGCCTGGTTCGCGCTCACCACGCAGGCCGGGCGACTACTCTTGTGGCGCCGGGAGCCTGCTCCCAGCGTCTATGGCCACAGCGGCTTGAACGCGCCCGATCTGGTCTGATCTAGGAAGCTAAGCAGGGTCGGGCCTGGTTAGTACTTGGATGGGCGACCGCCCAAGAATACTGGGTGCCCTAGGCATTGGCCCGCCACTCCTTTTGCGGCCGCCTCGCCCCTCGTCCTTCGGTGGTGCTGTGGGGGCTGGAGGGCAGGGGTAGAGGAATGAGTGGCTCCACACGGCACTACAATCTCACTGTCCCGGCCCCACGCAGTGCCCTTCGGCACGGGCTCCCCCCCCCCCCCATCCGCTTCTTAGTCCCCTTCCCTCCTGCACGCCATCTGCCAGCAGCTGTTCGCCCCGCCCCCAACGCCCAAGCCCTTGTCTGCCTGCAGGCGCACGCCTGCCTCGGACTTGGGCGGCTTTCTCCAGCCAAGGACGTCCTTGGCACCTCGGGACCCAGCCCAGGGCACGACCATCGCTCTGCCTGCACCTGGGCCCCGAGACAGAGACTCGGGGTGTCGCCGGACACCGGACCAAGGGGAAGGCCACCGGCCCCACCCCACCGGAAAGATCTGTCTCCACTGGACAGCACCGCGACCCCTCCCCGCCCCCCTTTCATCTCCCAGGAGCGCCAGGCGCCCTCCCTTCCCACCTGCCTCGGTGGCCCCGCCCCCAGCACCAAAAGAGCTGGACAAAAGGGCGAAAATAGGGAGCGCACGTGCCCTCGGGTTCCAGGAGAGACCACCACAGGGAAAAGCAGGCAGGCGGGCATGCACACAACCCACACAAGGAGGGTGTCTGGGGACGCTCCTCTCCTCCCGCATGAGGGACCCCGGGGCTCGGAGCCCGGCGGCAATCCGCGGACCCTGGAGGCCTGCCCCGGGGTCCCACGATGACTGACAGCGCCCGGGCACTGCCTCCGTAACGGAGCCCAGCCCCGGGCACCACGGCACTCCTGTGGGGAAGCTGCCACTTCAACTCAGCCTCAGAGCGTCTGTCCCAGTCGGTGTCCCATCCAGTGCGTCCGTCCCCCCTCCTCCCCAACTCCCAACCCCTGTCTGTCTGTCTTCTGCCACCTCCAGGGAAGTGGTAGCGGCCCCGTGGAGCCACAGATGGCGCTAAGGGGCCTCGCTGCGGGCAAGGAGTAAAAGGCAGTCCACCCAGGCGGCGTTTTGAGGAGGCGGGGAGCAGGCGGTAGGCGGGTCCTGGCGGAGCCGGCCAGTGGGGAGATGCTCCGGATGGGAGCAGCCCGGCAGCCTGGTTCGCGCTCACCATACAGGGTGGTCCGCCGCTCTTGTGGCGCCAGGAGCCTGCTCCCAGCGTCTATGGCCACAGCGGCTTGAACGCGCCCGATCTCCTCTGATCTGGGAAGCGAAGCAGGGTCGGGCCTGGTTAGTACTTGGATGGGGTCCGCCCCGGAATACCGGGTGCCCTAGGCTTTGGCCCGCCACTCATTTTGCGGCCGCCCCGCCCCTCGTCCTTCGGGAGTGGCCCAGCGCGCCTAATAAACCCTCGCCAGGGGTGGCGCTTGGGAAGCTGGAGGGTTAGTGGGAGAAGAATGGGTGGCGCCACACAGCACTACAATCTCGCTGCATCGGCCCCACGCCAGGCCCTTCGGCCCGGGCTCCCCCCCTCCCCGCACCCCCTTCTTAGTCCCCTTCCCTCCCGCAAGCCCTCTGCCAGCAGCCTTTCGTCCCGCCCCCAACGCCCAAGCCCTGGTTTGTCTGCATGTGCAGGCCTGCCTAGGCCTTGGGCGGCTTTCTCCAGCCAAGGACCTCCTTGGCACCTCGGGACCCAGCCCAGGGGAAGACTATCGCTCTGTCTGCACCTGGGCCCCGAGACAGAGACTCGGGGTGTCGCCGGACACCGGACCAAGGGGAAGGCCACCAGACCCACCCCACAGGAAAGCTCCATCTCCACTGGACGGCACCGCGACCCCTCCCCGCCCCCCTTTCATCTCCCAGGAGCGCCAGGCGCCCTCCCTTCCTGCCTGCCTCGGTGGCCCCGCCCCCAGCACCAAAAGAGCTGGACAAAACAGCGAAAATACGGAGCGCACGTGCCCTCGGGTTCCAGGAGAGACCACCACAGGGAAAAGCAGGCAGGCGGGCATGCACACAACCCACACAAGGAGGGTGCCTGGGGCTGCCCCTCTCCTCCCGCATGAGGGACCCCAGGCGGGCTCGGAGCCCGGCTGCAATCCCCGGACCCTGGAGGCCTGCCCCGGGGTCCCACGGTGACTGACAGCGCCCGGGCACTGCATCCGCAACGGAGCCCAGCCCCGGGCACCACCGCACTCCGGTGGGGAAGCTGCCACTTCAACTCAGCCTCAGTGCCTCTGTCCCAGTCGGTGTCCCATCCTGTGCGTCCGTCCCCCCTCCTCCCCAACTCCCAACCCCTGTCTGTCTGTCTTCTGCCTCCTCCAGGGATGTGGTAGCGGCCCCGTGGAGCCACAGATGGCGCTAAGGGGCCTCGCTGCGGGCAAGAAGTAAAAGGCAGTCCACCCAGGCGACTTTTGCAGGAGGCGGGGAGCAGGCGGGAGGCGGGGCCCTGGCGGAGCCGGCCAGCGGGGAGATGCTCCGGATGGGAGTAGCCCGGCAGCCTGGTTCGCGCTCACCATACAGGGCGGTCCGCCGATCTTGTGGCGCCGGGAGCCTACTCCCAGCGTCTATGTCCACAGCGGCTTGAACGCGCCCGATCTCCTCTGATCTGGGAAGCGAAGCAGGGTCGGGCCTGGTTAGTACGTGGATGGGGTCCGTCCCGGAATACCGGGTGCCCTAGGCTTTGGCCCGCCACTCCTTTGGCGACCGCCCTGTCCCTAGTCCTTAGGGAGTGGCCCAGCGCGCCTAATAAACCCACGCCAGGGGTGGTGCTGGGGGCGCTGGAGGGCAGGGGGAGAGGAATGTGTGGTGCAACCGGGCACTACAATCTCGCTGCATCGGCCCCACCCCAGACCCTTCGGCCCGGGCTCGCCCACCCACCCCCTTCTTAGTCCCCTTCCCTCCCACAAGCCCTCTGCCAGCAGCTGTTCGGCCTGTCCCCAACGCCTAAGCGAGGGTCTGCCTGCAGGCGCAGGCCTGCCTAGGCCTTGGGCTGCTTTCTCCAGCCAAGGACGTGCTAGCGCTTAGCACCTCGGGACCCAGCCCAGGGGACGACCATCGCTCTGCCTGCACCTGGGCCCCTAGACAGAGACTCGGGGTGTCGCCGGACACCGGACCAAGGGGAAGGCCACCCGCCCCACCCCACCGGAAAGATCTGTCTCCGCTGGACAGCACCGCGACCCCTCCCCGCCCCCCTTTCATCTCCCAGGAGCGCCAGGCGCCCTCCCTTCCCGCCTGCCTCGGTGGCCCCGCCCCCAGCACCAAAAGAGCTGGACAAAACGGCGGGAATAGGAAGCGCACGTGCCCTCGGGTTCCAGGAGAGACCACCACAGGGAAAAGCAGGCAGGCGGGCATGCACACAACCCACACAAGGAGGGTGCCTGGGGCCGCTCCTCTCCTCCCGCATTCGGGACCCCGGGGCTCGGAGCCCGGCTGCAATCCGCGGACCCTGGAGGCCTGCCCCGGGGTCCCACGGTGACTGACAGCGCCCGGGCACTGCATCCGCAACGGAGCCCAGACCCGGGCACCACAGCACTCCTGTGGGGAAGCTGCCACTTCAACTCAGCCTCAGAGCGTCTGTCCCAGTCGGTGTCCCATCCTGTGCGTCCGTCCCCCCTCCTCCCCAACTCCCAACCCCTGTCTGTCTGTCTTCTGCCACCTCCAGGGAAGTGGTAGAGGCCCCGTGGAGTCTCGGATGGCGCGAAGGGGCCTCGCTGCAGGCAAGGAGGAAAAGGCAGTCCACCCAGGCGGCGTTTTGAGGAGGCGGGGAGCAGGCGGGAGGCGGGGCCCTGGCGGAGCCGGCCAGAGGGGAGATGCTCCGGACGGGAGAAGCCCGGCAGCCTGGTTCGCGCTCACCACGCAGGCCGGTCCGCTGCTCATTTTTTTTTTTATTTTATTTATTTATTTATTTTTTTATTAATTAATTTAGTTATTAGTTTCAGGTGTACAAAACAAGGTAATACTTAGACGTTCATCATTTATATCCCTCATACTGTGAACCCCCCACCCCCATCCACTATCCCTCCGACCTCATACTGAACCATCACATTATATATATAAAATTATTGTTGGCATTCATTAATGTTTAGCTTCTGGTGTACAATGCCATGATCAGGTATCCACTGTATCCCTGAGGTGGTCTCCCAAATAGGACGCATGTCCATCGGATACCCAACAAAATCTTTACAACATTATAGAATACCTTCCCCAAATTAATTTTCAAAAAAACCCTGAGGCCATCTTGTGGTTACCAGCTGCTTCCAAATCCCTTCACCTTTCCCCTTATGCCCAACCCCCTCCCACACACCCATCTAACCACTCTCGGTTTTTTGTCTGCGTCCCCAAAACTGTCTCTGATTAGTTCATTCACATAGTCTTTTCTTTAGATTCCATATATAAGTGAGATCATATGGTACTTGTCTTTCTCTTTCTGACTTATTTCACTTAACATAATGCTCTCTAGATCCATCCATGTTGCTGCAAATGATAAGATTTCTTTCTTCTTCATGGCTGCGTAATACTCCATTGTATAAATGTACCACAGCTTCTTAATGCAGTCATCTACCGATGGGCATTTTGGTTGTTTTCATATCTTGGCTATTGTGTAAAGTGCTGCAATAAACATAGGAGTGCATACAGATTTTTGAATTGGAGTTTTGGATTTCTCCGGGTAGATGCCTAGGAGTGGAATTACTGGATCATAGGGGAGTTCCATTTTCAGATTCCTGAGATACCTCCATACTGTTTTCCATAGTGGCTGCACTAATCTGTAGTCCCACCAACAGTGCACTAGCGTTCCCTTTTCTCCACATCCGCGCCAGCATTTGTTGTTTGTTGATTTATTGATAATAGCCATTTTGACTGGAGTGAGGTGGTATCTCATTGTGGTTTTTATTTGCATTTCTCTGATGGTTAGTGAGGTTGAGCATTTCTTCATATGTCTTCTTGCCTTCTGTATGTCCTTTTTAGAGAAATGTCTCCCCAAGTCCTCTGCCCATTTTTTAATTGGGTGGTTTGTTATTTTGGAGTTGAGTTGAGTAAGTTTTTTATAGATTTGTGATATTAATCCCTTATCAGATATATCATTGGCAAATATCTTTTCCCATACAGTAGGATCCCTTTTTGTTTTATTGATGGTTTCCTTTGCTGTGAAAAAACTTTTCAGTTTGATGTCATCACACATGTTTATTTTTTCTCTTACTTCGCTCGCGCGAGGGGATATATCAGTAAAAATCTTACTCCGGGTAATGTCCATGAAGTTTCTTCCCATATTTTCTTCTAGATATTTTATGGTTGTGGCGCGGGGGCCTGCTCGCAGCGTCTGTGGCCACAGCACCTTGAACGCGCCCGATGTCCTCTGATCTGGGAAGCTAAGCAGGGTCGGGCCTGGTCAGTACTTGGATGGGGGACCGCCCGGGAATACCGGGTGCCCTCTGCTTCTGCCCGCCACTTCTTTTGCGGCCGCCCCGGCCCTCGTCTTTCGGGAGTGGTGCAGCCCGCCTAATAAACCCAGGCCAGGGGTGGCGCTGGGGGGGCTAGTGGGCAGGGGGAGAGGAATGGGTGGCGCCACACAGCACTACAATCTCCCTGACCCGGCCCCACGCCAGGCCCTTCGTCCCGGGCTCCCCCCACCCCCCCACCACCTTCTTAGTCCCCTTCCCTCCCGCAAGCCTTCTGCCAGCAGCCGTTTGCCCCGCCCCCAAGGCCCAAGCCCCGATCTGCCTGCAGGCGCAGGCCTGCCTCGGCCTTGGGCGGCTTTCTCCAGCCAAGGACGTGCTGGTGCTTGGCACCTCGGGACCCAGCCCAGGGGACGACCATTGCTCTGCCTGCCCCTGGGCCCCGAGACAGAGACTCCGGGTGTCGCCCGACACCGGACCAAGGGGAACGCCACCAGCCCCACCCCACCGGATAGCTCCGTCTCTGCTGGCCGGCACCGCGACCCCTCCCCGCCCCCCTTTCATCTCCCCGGAGCACCAGGCGCCCTCCGTTCCCGCAGACCTCGGTGGCCCCGCCCACAGCACCAAAAGAGCAGGGACAAAAGGGCAGGAGTTGGGAGCACACGTGCCCTCGGGCTCCAGGAGAGACCAGCACAGGGGAAAAGCAGGCAGGCGGGCATGCACACAACCCACACAAGAAGGATGCTTGAGGCCGCTCCTCTCCTCCCGCATGCGGGACCCCGGGCGGGGCTCGGACCCCACCGGCACTCCGCAGACTTTGGAGGCCTGCCCCGGGGTCCCGCGGTGACTGCCCACCCCCCCCCCCCCGGGCACTGCCTCCGTAACGGAGCCCAGCCCCGGGCGCGACCGCACTCCGGTGGAGGAGCGGCCACTTCAACACAGCTTCCGTGCCTCTGTCCCAGTCCGTGACCCAGCCTTTGCGTCCCTCCTTCCTCCCCCTCAACTCCCAACCCCTGTCTCGCTGGCTTCTGTCACCGCCAGGGAAGTGGCAGAGGCCCCGTGGAGCCACGGGTGGCGCGAAGGGGCCTCGCTGCGGGCAAGGAGTAACCCGCTGCCCACGACCGCGGCGTCCTGAGGAGGCGGGGAGCAGGCGGGAGGAGCGGCGCTGCTGGAGCCGGCAGGCGGTGAGAGGCTCGCCGCCGGCGCGGCCCAACAACCTGGCGCGCGCTCACCAAGCAGGCCGGGCGGCTGCTCTTGGGGCGCCGGGAGCCCGGTCCCAGCGTCTAAGGCCATACCACCCTGCACGCGCCGGATCTCCTCTGATCTCGGAAGCTAAGCAGGGTCGGGCCTGGTTAGTATTTGGATGGGAGACCGCCTGGGAATACCGGGTGCACTAGGCTTTTGCCCGCCACTCCTTTTGCGGCCGCCATGCCCCTGGACCCTCTGCAGCCGCCAACCCCGCCGCAGGACCCCTGGCCAGCGGGGCTGGGCGGGGTCGGGGGTGGGGGGGTGGGTAGTGGGAGGGTGGGGTCGGGGCCGCCGCCCGGGCATAAAGCCTCGCAGCCCCGGCCTCACGCCAGGCGCCTCGGCCCGGTCTGCCCCCCACAGCCCCTTCTTAGTCCTCTTCCCTCCCGCAAGCGCAAGCGGTCAACCGGCAGCCCTTCGCCGCGCCCCCTACGCCGCCCCCAAAGCCCAAGCCTCCCGCCTGCTCCCCGCCTCCTCAAAACGCCGCCTGGGTGGACTGCCTTTTACTCCTTGCCCGCAGCGAGGCCCCTGCGCGCCATCCGAGACTCCACGGGGCCTCTACCACTTCCCTGGAGGTGGAAGAAGACAGACAAAGAAGGGTTGGGAGTTGGGGAGGAGGTGGGACTGACGCACAGGATGGGACAGCGACTGGGACAGACGCACTAGGTCTGAGTTGAAGTGGCAGCCTCCCCACCAGACTGCGGTGGTGCCCGGGGCTGGGCTCCCTTACGGAGGCAGTGCCCGGGCGCTGGCAGTCACCGTGGGACCCCGGGGCAGGCCTCCAGGGTCCGCGGATTGCCGCCGGGCTCCGAGCCCCGCCCGGGGTCCCGCATGCGGGAGGAGAGGAGCGGCCTCAAGCATCCTTCTTGTGTGGGTTGTGTGCATGCCCGCCTGCCTGCTTTTCCCCTGTGCTGCTCTCTCCTGGAGCCGGAGGGCACGTGTGCTCCCAACTCCTGCCGTTTTGTCCCTGCTCTTTTGGTGCTGTGGGCGGGGCCAACGAGGTCTGCGGGAACGGAGGGCGCCTGGTGCTCCTGGGAGATGAAAGGGGGGCGGGGAGGGGTCGCGGTGCCGGCCATCACAGACGGAGCTATCCGGTGGGGTGGGGCGGGTGGCGTTCCCCTTGGTCCGGTGTCGGGCGACACCTGGAGTCTCTGTCTCGGGGCCCAGGGGCAGGCAGAGCGATGGTCGTGCCCTGGGCTGGGTCCCGAGGTGCCAAGCACCAGCATGTCCTTGGCTGGAGAAAGCCGCCCAAGGCCGAGGCAGGCCTGCGCCTGCAGGCAGATCGGGGCTTGGGCCTTGGGGGCGGGGCGAACGGCTGCTGGCAGACGGCTTGCGGGAGGGAAGGGGACTAAGAAGGGGGTGCGTGGGGGGGAAGCCCGGGCCGAAGGGCCTGGCGTGGGGCCGGGGCAGCGAGATTGTAGTGCCGTGTGGCGCCACCCATTCCTCTCCCCCTGCTCACCAGCCCCCCCAGCGCCACCCCTGGCCTGGGTTTATTAGGCGGGCTGGGCCACTCCCGAAAGACGAGGGCCGGGGCGGCCGCAAAAGCAGTGGCGGGCGGAAGCAGAGGGCACCCGGTATTCCCGGGCGGTCCCCCATCCAAGTACTGACCAGGCCCGACCCTGCTTAGCTTCCCAGATCAGAGGACATCGGGCGCGTTCAAGGTGCTGTGGCCACAGATGCTGGGAGCAGGCCCCCGCGCCACAACCATAAAATATCTAGAAGAAAATATGGGAAGAAACTTCATGGACATTACCCGGAGTAAGATTTTTACTGATATATCCCCTCGCGCGAGCGAAGTAAGAGAAAAAATAAACATGTGTGATGACATCAAACTAAAAAGTTTTTTCACAGCAAAGGAAACCATCAATAAAACAAAAAGGGATCCTACTGTATGGGAAAAGATATTTGCCAATGATATATCTGATAAGGGATTAATATCACAAATGTATAAAAAACTTACTCAACTCAACTTCAAAAAAACAAACAACCCAATTAAAAAATGGGCAGAGGACTTGGGGAGACATTTCTCTAAAAAGGACATACAGAAGGCAAGAAGACATATGAAGAAATGCTCAACATCACTAACCATCAGAGAAATGCAAATAAAAACCACAATGAGATACCACCTCACTCCAGTCAAAATGGCTATTATCAATAAATCAACAAACAACAAATGCTGGCGCGGATGTGGAGAAAAGGGAACGCTAGTGCACTGTTGGTGGGACTGCAGATTAGTGCAGCCACTATGGAAAACAGTATGGAGGTATCTCAGGAATCTGAAAATGGAACTACCCTATGATCCAGTAATTCCACTCCTAGGCATCTACCCGGAGAAATCCAAAACTCCAATTCAAAAATCTGTATGCACTCCTATGTTTATTGCAGCACTTTACACAATAGCCAAGATATGGAAACGACCAAAATGCCCATCGGTAGATGACTGCATTAAGAAGCTGTGGTACATTTATACAATGGAGTATTACGCAGCCATGAAGAAGAAAGAAATCTTATCATTTGCAGCAACATGGATGGATCTAGAGAGCATTATGTTAAGTGAAATAAGTCAGAAAGAGAAAGACAAGTACCATATGATCTCACTTATATATGGAATCTAAAGAAAAGACTATGTGAATGAACTAATCAGAGACAGTTTTGGGGACGCAGACAAAAAACCGAGAGTGGTTAGATGGGTGTGTGGGAGAGGGTTGGGCATAAGGGGAAAGGTGAAGGGATTTGGAAGCAGCTGGTAACCACAAGATGGCCTCAGGGTTTTTTTGAAAATTAATTTGGGGAAGGTATTCTATAATGTTGTAAAGATTTTCTTGGGTATCCGATGGACATGCGTCCTATTTGGGAGACCACCTCAGGGATACAGTGGATACCTGATCATGGCATTGTACACCAGAAGCTAAACATTAATGAATGCCAACAATAATTTTATATATATAATGTGATGGTTCAGTATGAGGTCGGAGGGATAGTGGATGGGGGTGGGGGGTTCACAGTATGAGGGATATAAATGATGAACGTCTAAGTATTACCTTGTTTTGTACACCTGAAACTAATAAATGAATTAATTAATAAAAAAAATAAATAAAATTTTAAAAAAATGAGCAGCGGACCAGCCTGCGTGGTGAGTGCGAACCAGGCTGCCGGGCTGCTCCAGTCCGGAGCATCTCCCCGCTGGCGGGCTCCGCCAGGGCCCCGCCTCCCGCCTGCTCCCCGCCTCCTCAAAACGCCGCCTGGGTGGACTGCCTTTTACTCCTTGCCCGAAGCGAGGCCCCTTCGCGCCATCCGAGACTCCACGGGGCCTCTACCACTTCCCTGGAGGTGGCAGAAGACAGACAGACAGGGGTTGGGAGTTGGGGAGGAGGGGGGACGGACGCACAGCGTGGGACAGCGACTGGGACAGACATACTAGGTCTGAGTTGAAGTGGCAGCCTCCCCACCAGACTGTGCTGGTGCCCGGTGCTGGCCTCCGTTATAAAGGCAGTGCCCGGGCGCTGGCAGTCACCGTGGGACCCCGGGGCAGGCCTCCAGGGTCCGCGGATTGCCGCCGGGCTCCGAGCCCCGCCCGGGGTCCCGCATGCGGGAGGAGAGGAGCGGCCTCAAGCATCCTTCTTGTGTGGGTTGTGTGCATGCCCGCCTGCCTGCTTTTCCCCTGTGCTGGTCTCTCCTGGAGCCGGAGGGCACGTGTGCTCCCAACTCCTGCCGTTTTGTCCCTGCTCTTTTGGTGCTGTGGGCGGGGCCACCGAGGTGTGCGGGAAGGGAGGGTGCCTGGCGCTCCTGGGAGATGAAAGGGGGGCGGGAGGGGTCGCGGTGCCGGCCATCAGAGACGGAGCTATCCGGTGGGGTGGGGCGGGTGGCGTTCCCCTTGGTCCGGTGTCGGGCGACTCCCGGAGTCTCTGTCTCGGGGCCCAGGGGCAGGCAGAGCGATGGTCGTGCCCTGGGCTGGGTCCCGAGGTGCCAAGCACCAGCATGTCCTTGGCTGGAGAAAGCCGCCCAAGGCCGAGGCAGGCCTGCGCCTGCAGGCTGATCGGGGCTTGGGCCTTGGGGGCGGGGCGAACGGCTGCTGGCAGATGGCTTGCGGGAGGGAAGGGGACTAAGAAGGGGGTGCGTGGGGGGGAAGCCCGGGCCGAAGGGCCTGGCGTGGGGCCGGGGCAGCGAGATTGTAGTGCCGTGTGGCGCCACCCATTCCTCTCCCCCTGCTCACCAGCCCCCCCAGCGCCACCCCTGGCGTGGGTTTATTAGGCGGGCTGGGCCACTCCCGAAGGACGAGGGCCGGGGCTGCCGCAAAAGCAGTGGCGGGCGGAAGCAGAGGGCACCCGGTATTCCCGGGCGGTCCCCCATCCAAGTACTGACCAGGCCCGACCCTGCTTAGCTTCCCAGATCAGAGGACATCGGGCGCGTTCAAGGTGCTGTGGCCACAGACGCTGGGAGCAGGCCCCCGCGCCACAACCATAAAATATCTAGAAGAAAATATGGGAAGAAACTTCATGGACATTACCCGGAGTAAGATTTTTACTGATATATCCCCTCGCGCGAGCGAAGTAAGAGAAAAAATAAACATGTGTGATGACATCAAACTAAAAAGTTTTTTCACAGCAAAGGAAACCATCAATAAAACAAAAATGGATCCTACTGTATGGGAAAAGATATTTGCCAATGATATATCTGATAAGGGATTAATATCACAAATGTATAAAAAACTTACTCAACTCAACTCCAAAAAAACAAACAACCCAATTAAAAAATGGGCAGAGGACTTGGGGAGACATTTCTCTAAAAAGGACATACAGAAGGCAAGAAGACATATGAAGAAATGCTCAACCTCACTAACCATCAGAGAAATGCAAATAAAAACCACAATGAGATACCACCTCACTCCAGTCAAAATGGCTATTATCAATAAATCAACAAACAACAAATGCTGGCGCGGATGTGGAGAAAAGGGAACGCTAGTGCACTGTTGGTGGGACTGCAGATTAGTGCAGCCACTATGGAAAACAGTATGGAGGTATCTCAGGAATCTGAAAATGGAACTACCCTATGATCCAGTAATTCCACTCCTAGGCATCTACCCGGAGAAATCCAAAACTCCAATTCAAAAATCTGTATGCACTCCTATGTTTATTGCAGCACTTTACACAATAGCCAAGATAAGGAAACGACCAAAATGCCCATCGGTAGATGACTTCATTAAGAAGCTGTGGTACAATGGAGTATTACGCAGCCATAAAGAAGAAAGAAATCTTATCATTTGCAGCAACATGGATGGATCTAGAGAACATTATGTTAAGTGAAATAAGTCAGAAAGAGAAAGACAAGTACCATATGATCTCACTTATATATGGAATCTAAAGAAAAGACTATGTGAATGAACTAATCAGAGTCAGTTTTGGGGACGCAGAGAAAAAACCGAGAGTGGTTAGATGGGTGTGTGGGAGGGGGTTGGGGATAAGGGGAAAGGTGAAGGGATTTGGAAGCAGCTGGTAACCACAAGATGGCCTCAGGGTTTTTCTTTTGAAAATTAATTTGGGGAAGGTATTCTATAATGTTGTAAAGATTTTGTTGGGTATCCGATGGACATGCGTCCTATTTTGGAGACCATCTCAGGGATACTGTGGATACCTGATCATGGCATTGTACATCAGAAGCTAAACATTAATGAATGCCAACTATAATTTTATATATATAATGTGATGGTTCAGTGTGAGGTCGGAGGGATAGTGGATGGGGGGAGGGGGGTTCACAGTATGAGGGATATAAATGATGAACGTCTAAGTATTACCTTGTTTTGTACACCTGAAACTAATAAATGAATTAATTAATAAAAAAATAAATAAATAAAAAATATATAAAAAAAAAAAAAGAAGCTGTGGTACATTTATACGATGGAGTATTACGCAGCCATGAAGAAGAAAGAAATCTTATCATTTGCAGCAACATGGATGGATCTAGAGAGCATTATGTTAAGTGAAATAAGTCAGAAAGAGAAAGACAAGTACCATATGATCTCACTTATATATGGAATCTAAAGAAAAGACTATGTGAATGAACTAATCAGAGACAGTTTTGGGGACGCAGACAAAAAACCGAGAGTGGTTAGATGGGTGTGTGGGAGGGGGTTGGGCATAAGGGGAAAGGTGAAGGGATTTGGAAGCAGCTGGTAACCACAAGATGGCCTCAGGGTTTTTTTGAAAATTAATTTGGGGAAGGTATTCTATAATGTTGTAAAGATTTTGTTGGGTATCCGATGGACATGCGTCCTATTTGGGAGACCACCTCAGGGATACAGTGGATACCTGATCATGGCATTGTACACCAGAAGCTAAACATTAATGAATGCCAACAATAATTTTATATATATAATGTGATGGTTCAGTATGAGGTCGGAGGGATAGTGGATGGGGGTGGGGGGTTCACAGTATGAGGGATATAAATGATGAACGTCTAAGTATTACCTTGTTTTGTACACCTGAAACTAATAAATGAATTAATTAATAAAAAAAATAAATAAAATTTTAAAAAAATGAGCAGCGGACCAGCCTGCGTGGTGAGTGCGAACCAGGCTGCCGGGCTGCTCCAGTCCGGAGCATCTCCCCGCTGGCGGGCTCCGCCAGGGCCCCGCCTCCCGCCTGCTCCCCGCCTCCTCAAAACGCCGCCTGGGTGGACTGCCTTTTACTCCTTGCCCGAAGCGAGGCCCCTTCGCGCCATCCGAGACTCCACGGGGCCTCTACCACTTCCCTGGAGGTGGCAGAAGACAGACAGACAGGGGTTGGGAGTTGGGGAGGAGGGGGGACGGACGCACAGCGTGGGACAGCGACTGGGACAGACGTACTAGGTCTGAGTTGAAGTGGCAGCCTCCCCACCAGACTGTGCTGGTGCCCGGGGCTGGGCTCCGTTACGGAGGCAGTGCCCGGGCGCTGGCAGTCACCGTGGGACCCCGGGGCAGGCCTCCAGGGTCCGCGGATTGCCGCCGGGCTCCGAGCCCCGCCCGGGGTCCCGCATGCGGGAGGAGAGGAGCGGCCCCAGGCACCCTTCTTGTGTGGGTTGTGTGCATGCCCGCCTGCCTGCTTTTCCCCTGTGCTGGTCTCTCCTGGAGCCGGAGGGCACGTGTGCTCCCAACTCCTGCCGTTTTGTCCCTGCTCTTTTGGTGCTGTGGGCGGGGCCACCGAGGTGTGCGGGAAGGGAGGGTGCCTGGCGCTCCTGGGAGATGAAAGGGGGGCGGGAGGGGTCGCGGTGCCGGCCATCAGAGACGGAGCTATCCGGTGGGGTGGGGCGGGTGGCGTTCCCCTTGGTCCGGTGTCGGGCGACTCCCGGAGTCTCTGTCTCGGGGCCCAGGGGCAGGCAGAGCGATGGTCGTGCCCTGGGCTGGGTCCCGAGGTGCCAAGCACCAGCATGTCCTTGGCTGGAGAAAGCCGCCCAAGGCCGAGGCAGGCCTGCGCCTGCAGGCTGATCGGGGCTTGGGCCTTGGGGGCGGGGCGAACGGCTGCTGGCAGATGGCTTGCGGGAGGGAAGGGGACTAAGAAGGGGGTGCGTGGGGGGGAAGCCCGGGCCGAAGGGCCTGGCGTGGGGCCGGGGCAGCGAGATTGTAGTGCCGTGTGGCGCCACCCATTCCTCTCCCCCTGCTCACCAGCCCCCCCAGCGCCACCCCTGGCGTGGGTTTATTAGGCGGGCTGGGCCACTCCCGAAGGACGAGGGCCGGGGCTGCCGCAAAAGCAGTGGCGGGCGGAAGCAGAGGGCACCCGGTATTCCCGGGCGGTCCCCCATCCAAGTACTGACCAGGCCCGACCCTGCTTAGCTTCCCAGATCAGAGGACATCGGGCGCGTTCAAGGTGCTGTGGCCACAGACGCTGGGAGCAGGCCCCCGCGCCACAACCATAAAATATCTAGAAGAAAATATGGGAAGAAACTTCATGGACATTACCCGGAGTAAGATTTTTACTGATATATCCCCTCGCGCGAGCGAAGTAAGAGAAAACATAAACATGTGTGATGACATCAAACTAAAAAGTTTTTTCACAGCAAAGGAAACCATCAATAAAACAAAAATGGATCCTACTGTATGGGAAAAGATATTTGCCAATGATATATCTGATAAGGGATTAATATCACAAATGTATAAAAAACTTACTCAACTCAACTCCAAAAAAACAAACAACCCAATTAAAAAATGGGCAGAGGACTTGGGGAGACATTTCTCTAAAAAGGACATACAGAAGGCAAGAAGACATATGAAGAAATGCTCAACCTCACTAACCATCAGAGAAATGCAAATAAAAACCACAATGAGATACCACCTCACTCCAGTCAAAATGGCTATTATCAATAAATCAACAAACAACAAATGCTGGCGCGGATGTGGAGAAAAGGGAACGCTAGTGCACTGTTGGTGGGACTGCAGATTAGTGCAGCCACTATGGAAAACAGTATGGAGGTATCTCAGGAATCTGAAAATGGAACTACCCTATGATCCAGTAATTCCACTCCTAGGCATCTACCCGGAGAAATCCAAAACTCCAATTCAAAAATCTGTATGCACTCCTATGTTTATTGCAGCACTTTACACAATAGCCAAGATAAGGAAACGACCAAAATGCCCATCGGTAGATGACTTCATTAAGAAGCTGTGGTACAATGGAGTATTACGCAGCCATAAAGAAGAAAGAAATCTTATCATTTGCAGCAACATGGATGGATCTAGAGAACATTATGTTAAGTGAAATAAGTCAGAAAGAGAAAGACAAGTACCATATGATCTCACTTATATATGGAATCTAAAGAAAAGACTATGTGAATGAACTAATCAGAGTCAGTTTTGGGGACGCAGAGAAAAAACCGAGAGTGGTTAGATGGGTGTGTGGGAGGGGGTTGGGGATAAGGGGAAAGGTGAAGGGATTTGGAAGCAGCTGGTAACCACAAGATGGCCTCAGGGTTTTTCTTTTGAAAATTAATTTGGGGAAGGTATTCTATAATGTTGTAAAGATTTTGTTGGGTATCCGATGGACATGCGTCCTATTTTGGAGACCATCTCAGGGATACTGTGGATACCTGATCATGGCATTGTACATCAGAAGCTAAACATTAATGAATGCCAACTATAATTTTATATATATAATGTGATGGTTCAGTGTGAGGTCGGAGGGATAGTGGATGGGGGGAGGGGGGTTCACAGTATGAGGGATATAAATGATGAACGTCTAAGTATTACCTTGTTTTGTACACCTGAAACTAATAAATGAATTAATTAATAAAAAAATAAATAAATAAAAAATAAAAAAAAAAAAAAAAGAAGCTGTGGTACATTTATACGATGGAGTATTACGCAGCCATGAAGAAGAAAGAAATCTTATCATTTGCAGCAACATGGATGGATCTAGAGAGCATTATGTTAAGTGAAATAAGTCAGAAAGAGAAAGACAAGTACCATATGATCTCACTTATATATGGAATCTAAAGAAAAGACTATGTGAATGAACTAATCAGAGACAGTTTTGGGGACGCAGACAAAAAACCGAGAGTGGTTAGATGGGTGTGTGGGAGGGGGTTGGGCATAAGGGGAAAGGTGAAGGGATTTGGAAGCAGCTGGTAACCACAAGATGGCCTCAGGGTTTTTTTGAAAATTAATTTGGGGAAGGTATTCTATAATGTTGTAAAGATTTTCTTGGGTATCCGATGGACATGCGTCCTATTTGGGAGACCACCTCAGGGATACAGTGGATACCTGATCATGGCATTGTACACCAGAAGCTAAACATTAATGAATGCCAACAATAATTTTATATATATAATGTGATGGTTCAGTATGAGGTCGGAGGGATAGTGGATGGGGGTGGGGGGTTCACAGTATGAGGGATATAAATGATGAACGTCTAAGTATCACCTTGTTTTGTACACCTGAAACTAATAAATGAATTAATTAATAAAAAAAAATAAATAAAATTTTAAAAAAATGAGCAGCGGACCAGCCTGCGTGGTGAGCGCGAACCACGCTGCTGGGCTGCTCCAGTCCGGAGCATCTCCCCGCTGGCGGGCTCCACCAGGGCCCCGCCTCCCGCCTGCTCCCCGCCTCCTCAAAACGCCGCCTGGGTGGACTGCCTTTTACTCCTTGCCCGAAGCGAGGCCCCTTCGCGCCATCCGAGACTCCACGGGGCCTCTACCACTTCCCTGGAGGTGGCAGAAGACAGACAGACAGGGGTTGGGAGTTGGGGAGGAGGGGGGAGGGACGCACAGCGTGGGACAGCGACTGGGACAGACGTACTAGGTCTGAGTTGAAGTGGCAGCCTCCCCACCAGACTGTGGTTGTGCCCGGGGCTGGGCTCCGTTACGGAGGCAGTGCCCGGGCGCTGGCAGTCACCTTGGGACCCCGGGGCAGGCCTCCAGGGTCCGCGGATTGCCGCCGGGCTCCGAGCCCCGCCCGGGGTCCCGCATGCGGGAGGAGAGGAGCGGCCCCAGGCACCCTTCTTGTGTGGGTTGTGTGCATGCCCGCCTGCCTGCTTTTCCCCTGTGCTGGTCTCTCCTGGAGCCGGAGGGCACGTGTGCTCCCAACTCCTGCCGTTTTGTCCCTGCTCTTTTGGTGCTGTGGGCGGGGCCACCGAGGTGTGCGGGAAGGGAGGGTGCCCGGCGCTCCTGGGAGATGAAAGGGGGGCGGGAGGGGTCGCGGTGCCGGCCATCAGAGACGGAGCTATCCGGTGGGGTGGGGCGGGTGGCGTTCCCCTTGGTCCGGTGTCGGGCGACTCCCGGAGTCTCTGTCTCGGGGCCCAGGGGCAGGCAGAGCGATGGTCGTGCCCTGGGCTGGGTCCCGAGGTGCCAAGCACCAGCATGTCCTTGGCTGGAGAAAGCCGCCCAAGGCCGAGGCAGGCCTGCGCCTGCAGGCTGATCGGGGCTTGGGCCTTGGGGGCGGGGCGAACGGCTGCTGGCAGACGGCTTGCGGGAGGGAAGGGGACTAAGAAGGGGGTGCGTGGGGGGGAAGCCCGGGCCGAAGGGCCTGGCGTGGGGCCGGGGCAGCGAGATTGTAGTGCCGTGTGGCGCCACCCATTCCTCTCCCCCTGCTCACCAGCCCCCCCAACGCCACCCCTGGCGTGGGTTTATTAGGCGGGCTGGGCCACTCCCGAAGGACGAGGGCCGGGGCTGCCGCAAAAGCAGTGGCGGGCGGAAGCAGAGGGCACCCGGTATTCCCGGGCGGTCCCCCATCCAAGTACTGACCAGGCCCGACCCTGCTTAGCTTCCCAGATCAGAGGACATCGGGCGCGTTCAAGGTGCTGTGGCCACAGACGCTGGGAGCAGGCCCCCGCGCCACAACCATAAAATATCTAGAAGAAAATATGGGAAGAAACTTCATGGACATTACCCGGAGTAAGATTTTTACTGATATATCCCCTCGCGCGAGCGAAGTAAGAGAAAAAATAAACATGTGTGATGACATCAAACTAAAAAGTTTTTTCACAGCAAAGGAAACCATCAATAAAACAAAAATGGATCCTACTGTATGGGAAAAGATATTTGCCAATGATATATCTGATAAGGGATTAATATCACAAATGTATAAAAAACTTACTCAACTCAACTCCAAAAAAACAAACAACCCAATTAAAAAATGGGCAGAGGACTTGGGGAGACATTTCTCTAAAAAGGACATACAGAAGGCAAGAAGACATATGAAGAAATGCTCAACCTCACTAACCATCAGAGAAATGCAAATAAAAACCACAATGAGATACCACCTCACTCCAGTCAAAATGGCTATTATCAATAAATCAACAAACAACAAATGCTGGCGCGGATGTGGAGAAAAGGGAACGCTAGTGCACTGTTGGTGGGACTGCAGATTAGTGCAGCCACTATGGAAAACAGTATGGAGGTATCTCAGGAATCTGAAAATGGAACTACCCTATGATCCAGTAATTCCACTCCTAGGCATCTACCCGGAGAAATCCAAAACTCCAATTCAAAAATCTGTATGCACTCCTATGTTTATTGCAGCACTTTACACAATAGCCAAGATAAGGAAACGACCAAAATGCCCATCGGTAGATGACTTCATTAAGAAGCTGTGGTACAATGGAGTATTACGCAGCCATAAAGAAGAAAGAAATCTTATCATTTGCAGCAACATGGATGGATCTAGAGAACATTATGTTAAGTGAAATAAGTCAGAAAGAGAAAGACAAGTACCATATGATCTCACTTATATATGGAATCTAAAGAAAAGACTATGTGAATGAACTAATCAGAGTCAGTTTTGGGGACGCAGAGAAAAAACCGAGAGTGGTTAGATGGGTGTGTGGGAGGGGGTTGGGGATAAGGGGAAAGGTGAAGGGATTTGGAAGCAGCTGGTAACCACAAGATGGCCTCAGGGTTTTTCTTTTGAAAATTAATTTGGGGAAGGTATTCTATAATGTTGTAAAGATTTTGTTGGGTATCCGATGGACATGCGTCCTATTTTGGAGACCATCTCAGGGATACTGTGGATACCTGATCATGGCATTGTACATCAGAAGCTAAACATTAATGAATGCCAACTATAATTTTATATATATAATGTGATGGTTCAGTGTGAGGTCGGAGGGATAGTGGATGGGGGGAGGGGGGTTCACAGTATGAGGGATATAAATGATGAACGTCTAAGTATTACCTTGTTTTGTACACCTGAAACTAATAAATGAATTAATTAATAAAAAAATAAATAAATAAAAAAAAAAAAAAAAAAAAGAAGCTGTGGTACATTTATACGATGGAGTATTACGCAGCCATGAAGAAGAAAGAAATCTTATCATTTGCAGCAACATGGATGGATCTAGAGAGCATTATGTTAAGTGAAATAAGTCAGAAAGAGAAAGACAAGTACCATATGATCTCACTTATATATGGAATCTAAAGAAAAGACTATGTGAATGAACTAATCAGAGACAGTTTTGGGGACGCAGACAAAAAACCGAGAGTGGTTAGATGGGTGTGTGGGAGGGGGTTGGGCATAAGGGGAAAGGTGAAGGGATTTGGAAGCAGCTGGTAACCACAAGATGGCCTCAGGGTTTTTTTGAAAATTAATTTGGGGAAGGTATTCTATAATGTTGTAAAGATTTTCTTGGGTATCCGATGGACATGCGTCCTATTTGGGAGACCACCTCAGGGATACAGTGGATACCTGATCATGGCATTGTACACCAGAAGCTAAACATTAATGAATGCCAACAATAATTTTATATATATAATGTGATGGTTCAGTATGAGGTCGGAGGGATAGTGGATGGGGGTGGGGGGTTCACAGTATGAGGGATATAAATGATGAACGTCTAAGTATCACCTTGTTTTGTACACCTGAAACTAATAAATGAATTAATTAATAAAAAAAAATAAATAAAATTTTAAAAAAATGAGCAGCGGACCAGCCTGCGTGGTGAGCGCGAACCACGCTGCTGGGCTGCTCCAGTCCGGAGCATCTCCCCGCTGGCGGGCTCCACCAGGGCCCCGCCTCCCGCCTGCTCCCCGCCTCCTCAAAACGCCGCCTGGGTGGACTGCCTTTGGCTCCTTGCCCGAAGCGAGGCCCCTTCGCGCCATCCGAGACTCCACGGGGCCTCTACCACTTCCCTGGAGGTGGCAGAAGACAGACAGACAGGGGTTGGGAGTTGGGGAGGAGGGGGGACGGACGCACAGCGTGGGACAGCGACTGGGACAGACATACTAGGTCTGAGTTGAAGTGGCAGCCTCCCCACCAGACTGTGGTGGTGCCCGGGG
Source organism: Rhinolophus hipposideros (assembly GCF_964194185.1). NCBI lineage: Eukaryota > Metazoa > Chordata > Mammalia > Chiroptera > Rhinolophidae > Rhinolophus > Rhinolophus hipposideros. Next base: position 281,521 of record NC_138060.1, read on the forward strand.
CTGGGCTCCGTTACGGAGGCAGTGCCCGGGCGCTGGCAGTCACCGTGGGACCCCGGGGCAGGCCTCCAGGGTCCGCGGATTGCCACCGGGCTCCGAGCCCCGCCCGGGGTCCCGCATGCGGGAGGAGAGGAGCGGCCTCAAGCATCCTTCTTGTGTGGGTTGTGTGCATGCCCGCCTGCCTGCTTTTCCCCTGTGCTGCTCTCTCCTGGAGCCGGAGGGCACGTGTGCTCCCAACTCCTGCCGTTTTGTCCCTGCTCTTTTGAGGCTGTGGGCGGGGCCACCGAGGTCTGCGGGAACGGAGGGCGCCTGGTGCTCCTGGGAGATGAAAGGGGGGCGGGGAGGGGTCGTGGTGCCGGCCATCACAGACGGAGCTATCCGGTGGGGTGGGGCGGGTGGCGTTCCCCTTGGTCCGGTGTCGGGCGACACCTGGAGTCTCTGTCTCGGGGCCCAGGGGCAGGCAGAGCGATGGTCGTGCCCTGGGCTGGGTCCCGAGGTGCCAAGCACCAGCATGTCCTTGGCTGGAGAAAGCCGCCCAAGGCCGAGGCAGGCCTGCGCCTGCAGGCAGATCGGGGCTTGGGCCTTGGGGGCGGGGCGAACGGCTGCTGGCAGACGGCTTGCGGGAGGGAAGGGGACTAAGAAGGGGGTGCGTGGGGGGGAAGCCCGGGCCGAAGGGCCTGGCGTGGGGCCGGGGCAGCGAGATTGTAGTGCCGTGTGGCGCCACCCATTCCTCTCCCCCTGCTCACCAGCCCCCCCAGCGCCACCCCTGGCCTGGGTTTATTAGGCGGGCTGGGCCACTCCCGAAAGACGAGGGCCGGGGCGGCCGCAAAAGCAGTGGCGGGCGGAAGCAGAGGGCACCCGGTATTCCCGGGCGGTCCCCCATCCAAGTACTGACCAGGCCCGACCCTGCTTAGCTTCCCAGATCAGAGGACATCGGGCGCGTTCAAGGTGCTGTGGCCACAGATGCTGGGAGCAGGCCCCCGCGCCACAACCATAAAATATCTAGAAGAAAATATGGGAAGAAACTTCATGGACATTACCCGGAGTAAGATTTTTACTGATATATCCCCTCGCGCGAGCGAAGTAAGAGAAAAAATAAACATGTGTGATGACATCAAACTAAAAAGTTTTTTCACAGCAAAGGAAACCATCAATAAAACAAAAAGGGATCCTACTGTATGGGAAAAGATATTTGCCAATGATATATCTGATAAGGGATTAATATCACAAATGTATAAAAAACTTACTCAACTCAACTTCAAAAAAACAAACAACCCAATTAAAAAATGGGCAGAGGACTTGGGGAGACATTTCTCTAAAAAGGACATACAGAAGGCAAGAAGACATATGAAGAAATGCTCAACATCACTAACCATCAGAGAAATGCAAATAAAAACCACAATGAGATACCACCTCACTCCAGTCAAAATGGCTATTATCAATAAATCAACAAACAACAAATGCTGGCGCGGATGTGGAGAAAAGGGAACGCTAGTGCACTGTTGGTGGGACTGCAGATTAGTGCAGCCACTATGGAAAACAGTATGGAGGTATCTCAGGAATCTGAAAATGGAACTACCCTATGATCCAGTAATTCCACTCCTAGGCATCTACCCGGAGAAATCCAAAACTCCAATTCAAAAATCTGTATGCACTCCTATGTTTATTGCAGCACTTTACACAATAGCCAAGATATGGAAACGACCAAAATGCCCATCGGTAGATGACTGCATTAAGAAGCTGTGGTACATTTATACAATGGAGTATTACGCAGCCATGAAGAAGAAAGAAATCTTATCATTTGCAGCAACATGGATGGATCTAGAGAGCATTATGTTAAGTGAAATAAGTCAGAAAGAGAAAGACAAGTACCATATGATCTCACTTATATATGGAATCTAAAGAAAAGACTATGTGAATGAACTAATCAGAGACAGTTTTGGGGACGCAGACAAAAAACCGAGAGTGGTTAGATGGGTGTGTGGGAGGGGGTTGGGCATAAGGGGAAAGGTGAAGGGATTTGGAAGCAGCTGGTAACCACAAGATGGCCTCAGGGTTTTTTTGAAAATTAATTTGGGGAAGGTATTCTATAATGTTGTAAAGATTTTCTTGGGTATCCGATGGACATGCGTCCTATTTGGGAGACCACCTCAGGGATACAGTGGATACCTGATCATGGCATTGTACACCAGAAGCTAAACATTAATGAATGCCAACAATAATTTTATATATATAATGTGATGGTTCAGTATGAGGTCGGAGGGATAGTGGATGGGGGTGGGGGGTTCACAGTATGAGGGATATAAATGATGAACGTCTAAGTATCACCTTGTTTTGTACACCTGAAACTAATAAATGAATTAATTAATAAAAAAAAATAAATAAAATTTTAAAAAAATGAGCAGCGGACCAGCCTGCGTGGTGAGCGCGAACCACGCTGCTGGGCTGCTCCAGTCCGGAGCATCTCCCCGCTGGCGGGCTCCACCAGGGCCCCGCCTCCCGCCTGCTCCCCGCCTCCTCAAAACGCCGCCTGGGTGGACTGCCTTTTACTCCTTGCCCGCAGCGAGGCCCCTTCGCGCCATCCGAGACTCCACGGGGCCTCTACCACTTCCCTGGAGGTGGCAGAAGACAGACAGACAGGGGTTGGGAGTTGGGGAGGAGGGGGGACGGACGCACAGCGTGGGACAGCGACTGGGACAGACATACTAGGTCTGAGTTGAAGTGGCAGCCTCCCCACCAGACTGTGGTGGTGCCCGGGGCTGGGCTCCGTTACGGAGGCAGTGCCCGGGCGCTGGCAGTCACCGTGGGACCCCGGGGCAGGCCTCCAGGGTCCGCGGATTGCCACCGGGCTCCGAGCCCCGCCCGGGGTCCCGCATGCGGGAGGAGAGGAGCGGCCTCAAGCATCCTTCTTGTGTGGGTTGTGTGCATGCCCGCCTGCCTGCTTTTCCCCTGTGCTGCTCTCTCCTGGAGCCGGAGGGCACGTGTGCTCCCAACTCCTGCCGTTTTGTCCCTGCTCTTTTGAGGCTGTGGGCGGGGCCACCGAGGTCTGCGGGAACGGAGGGCGCCTGGTGCTCCTGGGAGATGAAAGGGGGGCGGGGAGGGGTCGTGGTGCCGGCCATCACAGACGGAGCTATCCGGTGGGGTGGGGCGGGTGGCGTTCCCCTTGGTCCGGTGTCGGGCGACACCTGGAGTCTCTGTCTCGGGGCCCAGGGGCAGGCAGAGCGATGGTCGTGCCCTGGGCTGGGTCCCGAGGTGCCAAGCACCAGCATGTCCTTGGCTGGAGAAAGCCGCCCAAGGCCGAGGCAGGCCTGCGCCTGCAGGCAGATCGGGGCTTGGGCCTTGGGGGCGGGGCGAACGGCTGCTGGCAGACGGCTTGCGGGAGGGAAGGGGACTAAGAAGGGGGTGCGTGGGGGGGAAGCCCGGGCCGAAGGGCCTGGCGTGGGGCCGGGGCAGCGAGATTGTAGTGCCGTGTGGCGCCACCCATTCCTCTCCCCCTGCTCACCAGCCCCCCCAGCGCCACCCCTGGCCTGGGTTTATTAGGCGGGCTGGGCCACTCCCGAAAGACGAGGGCCGGGGCGGCCGCAAAAGCAGTGGCGGGCGGAAGCAGAGGGCACCCGGTATTCCCGGGCGGTCCCCCATCCAAGTACTGACCAGGCCCGACCCTGCTTAGCTTCCCAGATCAGAGGACATCGGGCGCGTTCAAGGTGCTGTGGCCACAGATGCTGGGAGCAGGCCCCCGCGCCACAACCATAAAATATCTAGAAGAAAATATGGGAAGAAACTTCATGGACATTACCCGGAGTAAGATTTTTACTGATATATCCCCTCGCGCGAGCGAAGTAAGAGAAAAAATAAACATGTGTGATGACATCAAACTAAAAAGTTTTTTCACAGCAAAGGAAACCATCAATAAAACAAAAAGGGATCCTACTGTATGGGAAAAGATATTTGCCAATGATATATCTGATAAGGGATTAATATCACAAATGTATAAAAAACTTACTCAACTCAACTTCAAAAAAACAAACAACCCAATTAAAAAATGGGCAGAGGACTTGGGGAGACATTTCTCTAAAAAGGACATACAGAAGGCAAGAAGACATATGAAGAAATGCTCAACCTCACTAACCATCAGAGAAATGCAAATAAAAACCACAATGAGATACCACCTCACTCCAGTCAAAATGGCTATTATCAATAAATCAACAAACAACAAATGCTGGCGCGGATGTGGAGAAAAGGGAACGCTAGTGCACTGTTGGTGGGACTGCAGATTAGTGCAGCCACTATGGAAAACAGTATGGAGGTATCTCAGGAATCTGAAAATGGAACTACCCTATGATCCAGTAATTCCACTCCTAGGCATCTACCCGGAGAAATCCAAAACTCCAATTCAAAAATCTGTATGCACTCCTATGTTTATTGCAGCACTTTACACAATAGCCAAGATATGGAAACGACCAAAATGCCCATCGGTAGATGACTGCATTAAGAAGCTGTGGTACATTTATACAATGGAGTATTACGCAGCCATGAAGAAGAAAGAAATCTTATCATTTGCAGCAACATGGATGGATCTAGAGAGCATTATGTTAAGTGAAATAAGTCAGAAAGAGAAAGACAAGTACCATATGATCTCACTTATATATGGAATCTAAAGAAAAGACTATGTGAATGAACTAATCAGAGACAGTTTTGGGGACGCAGACAAAAAACCGAGAGTGGTTAGATGGGTGTGTGGGAGGGGGTTGGGCATAAGGGGAAAGGTGAAGGGATTTGGAAGCAGCTGGTAACCACAAGATGGCCTCAGGGTTTTTTTGAAAATTAATTTGGGGAAGGTATTCTATAATGTTGTAAAGATTTTGTTGGGTATCCGATGGACATGCGTCCTATTTGGGAGACCACCTCAGGGATACAGTGGATACCTGATCATGGCATTGTACACCAGAAGCTAAACATTAATGAATGCCAACAATAATTTTATATATATAATGTGATGGTTCAGTATGAGGTCGGAGGGATAGTGGATGGGGGTGGGGGGTTCACAGTATGAGGGATATAAATGATGAACGTCTAAGTATCACCTTGTTTTGTACACCTGAAACTAATAAATGAATTAATTAATAAAAAAAAATAAATAAAATTTTAAAAAAATGAGCAGCGGACCAGCCTGCGTGGTGAGCGCGAACCACGCTGCTGGGCTGCTCCAGTCCGGAGCATCTCCCCGCTGGCGGGCTCCACCAGGGCCCCGCCTCCCGCCTGCTCCCCGCCTCCTCAAAACGCCGCCTGGGTGGACTGCCTTTTACTCCTTGCCCGAAGCGAGGCCCCTTCGCGCCATCCGAGACTCCACGGGGCCTCTACCACTTCCCTGGAGGTGGCAGAAGACAGACAGACAGGGGTTGGGAGTTGGGGAGGAGGGGGGAGGGACGCACAGCGTGGGACAGCGACTGGGACAGACGTACTAGGTCTGAGTTGAAGTGGCAGCCTCCCCACCAGACTGTGGTTGTGCCCGGGGCTGGGCTCCGTTACGGAGGCAGTGCCCGGGCGCTGGCAGTCACCTTGGGACCCCGGGGCAGGCCTCCAGGGTCCGCGGATTGCCGCCGGGCTCCGAGCCCCGCCCGGGGTCCCGCATGCGGGAGGAGAGGAGCGGCCCCAGGCACCCTTCTTGTGTGGGTTGTGTGCATGCCCGCCTGCCTGCTTTTCCCCTGTGCTGGTCTCTCCTGGAGCCGGAGGGCACGTGTGCTCCCAACTCCTCCCGTTTTGTCCCTGCTCTTTTGGTGCTGTGGGCGGGGCCACCGAGGTCTGCGGGAACAGAGGGCGCCCGGCGCTCCAGGGAGATGAAAGGGGGGCGGGGAGGGGTCGCGGTGCCGGCCATCAGAGACGGAGCTATCCGGTGGGGTGGGGCGGGTGGCGTTCCCCTTGGTCCGGTGTCGGGCGACACCCGGAGTCTCTGTCTCGGGGCCCAGGGGTAAGCAGAGCGATGGTCGTGCCCTGGGCTGGGTCCCGAGGTGCCAAGCACCAGCATGTCCTTGGCTGGAGAAAGCCGCCCAAGGCCGAGGCAGGCCTGCGCCTGCAGGCAGATCGGGGCTTGGGCCTTGGGGGCGGGGCGAATGGCTGCTGGCAGATGGCTTGCGGGAGGGAAGGGGACTAAGAAGGGGGTGCGTGGGGGGGAAGCCCAGGCCGAAGGGCCTGGCGTGGGGCCGGGGCAGCGAGATTGTAGTGCTGTGTGGCGCCACCCATTCCTCTCCCCCTCCTCACCAGCCCCCCCAGCGCCACCCCTGGCCTGGGTTTATTAGGCGGGCTGGGCCACTCCCGAAAGACAAGGGCCGGGGCGGCCGCAAAAGCAGTGGCGGGCGGAAGCAGAGGGCACCCGGTATTCCCGGGCGGTCCCCCATCCAAGTACTGACCAGGCCCAACCCTGCTTAGCTTCCCAGATCAGAGGACATCGGGCGCGTTCAAGGTGCTGTGGCCACAGACGCTGGGAGCAGGCCCCCGCGCCACAACCATAAAATATCTAGAAGAAAATATGGGAAGAAACTTCATGGACATTACCCGGAGTAAGATTTTTACTGATATATCCCCTCGCGCGAGCGAAGTAAGAGAAAAAATAAACATGTGTGATGACATCAAACTAAAAAGTTTTTTCACAGCAAAGGAAACCATCAATAAAACAAAAAGGGATCCTACTGTATGGGAAAAGATATTTGCCAATGATATATCTGATAAGGGATTAATATCACAAATGTATAAAAAACTTACTCAACTCAACTCCAAAAAAACAAACAACCCAATTAAAAAATGGGCAGAGGACTTGGGGAGACATTTCTCTAAAAAGGACATACAGAAGGCAAGAAGACATATGAAGAAATGCTCAACATCACTAACCATCAGAGAAATGCAAATAAAAACCACAATGAGATACCACCTCACTCCAGTCAAAATGGCTATTATCAATAAATCAACAAACAACAAATGCTGGCGCGGATGTGGAGAAAAGGGAACGCTAGTGCACTGTTGGTGGGACTGCAGATTAGTGCAGCCACTATGGAAAACAGTATGGAGGTATCTCAGGAATCTGAAAATGGAACTACCCTATGATCCAGTAATTCCACTCCTAGGCATCTACCCGGAGAAATCCAAAACTCCAATTCAAAAATCTGTATGCACTCCTATGTTTATTGCAGCACTTTACACAATAGCCAAGATATGGAAACGACCAAAATGCCCATCGGTAGATGACCTAAATTTTCTTGAACATTAGAAGCAAAAAATAAAAATAAAAAGAAGAGAGAGAGAGAGAGAGAGAGAGAGAGAGAGAGAGAGAGAGAGAGAGAGAGAGAGAGAGAAAATTAAAAATATTTTTAAAATCCTAACCTTTTCCTGGCTTTGCAAATTCAACCTAGGCTGGGGCACTCCTTCAGCGCTTAGCCAGGCCATTCACAAGTGCTTCTTACCCTTTCCTTCCTGCTACACTGAGCCCAGAGATCAGCCAATGGTGAAAGCTTAGAGTTTTCTTGTGTCTTTCCTGAGCAGGCATCCTGCCTTGAGGATGTGTGTGTCTAAATTTCCAGCATACAGGAGTGCCTTTGAATACCTCAATTTTACAAAGAAACTCCATCTCTAGCTCTTCACCCATGGCTTTCACTGGTCTATTGTGTGCCTCAATCTATAATGTTTTGTCCTTACTGGCTGTGGGTTGACAGTTTGCCTTACATTGCTTTTGCAGACCGCCTGCCTCTTTTCACCAGGAGTGAGTTCTGAAGTAGTCAAAAGGGGGCAGTGCTTTGTGTGTCTTTTAGCTTTCAGACAGGTTTGAACATACAAATACCTCTTTGTTAACAAGCTCTGTTCTGCGCCCTCTGAAACACAGCCAAGGGTCCCATATCAGGAATACAGGCCCCCTTCTTGAAGACCACCACCAGCACTGTCCTTACCAGGCAGTGGGTTGGAACAAAGGCTAATTAAAATGCCACAAAACATTCTATCATTTTAAGTTGTTTTTTTCTCTCCCAGATTTAGTGTTCACTTTGTTGATATAAAGATTGGCTTGTTTTCTAGAGTTCTGTCAGAGTTGATTTTGACAATTTTATGTAATTTTTTAAAGTTTCTGTGGTGAAACAGGCTCTACGATTAGCCTCTTCTCTTTTGTGCACTTATGTCAACCCAGATATATTTTGCAGTGTGTTGTGAGTTCAATCCAGGGCCCCAAACCAACAAATTTCATAACCAAAGTAAATTGCTTTGTTACGATAAATCTTGATTATGATGAAGACTTTCTTAAATTAGAGTATCAGTTTATAAAAGTTTAAGATAAAAGTACCTAAGGTAAATTTTGAAATCTGAAAGATTAATGAGGACAACAGTTGTATATGACGTTAATTCTCATTCTATCTTTCAAATTTCTGTATTTTGTGATGTAATTTTTTCAGAGAATGGAGAGACTAAAGTATATTATTGGGTATTGTGACATGACTTGACTAGTTGAGGTGTTGACTTTCTCTACATGACCTATATTTTAATGTTCAGTAGACAATGGGAGAAAAGATTTGAAGGTGGAACACCATAGGAGTTCAGTGAATAGACTTGAAGATATTCCAGTTACCAAGAAGGCAATCATTTAAGCAGTTTATCAGAATGAACGAGAAGAGTGTAAAACCTTAGATTCCCTGGAACCCAGCGGTCTAGATTCTGATTTAATAGGTTTGTAGTGAAGCTTCAGAATCTTGTGTCTAAAAATTTACTGATATAATTCCAGTGCTCAAGCTGATTTGGACATCACTGGCAGCAAAATAGCCAATTTCTTGAATTTTCAATTCACATAGTATGGAAGGCCTCAATTAGAAAACCATCTATATGTTTGGTGAGGAATTCACATCTCCTTTGAAAAGGATCATGAGCAAGGAGTAGTTTACTGTATATTTGAGAGGCACAGATTTTTCCAGATTTTATCGTCAACTGACCTATTTAGTATAAGTTTTGTCATTTCCAAAATGTCAGACAATTTTGAAATAGTTTACAAGCTCAATATACCACTACATGCCATAGAATGAAATTCCTTTTGGAGCATAACCTTTTAAAAACGTCTCACTGTTGCTCAAATGCATCTCTACAAAACAATAAGTATGGAACCCTAGGTTGTATTTGCATTAGGGTCTGTCTGAGGTGAATGCAGGTAGGCAAAGAATAACCATCACATATGAGTGTGTGTGAGACAAACAGGATGGGGATATCTTAGGGATGGTCGAGGAGGTGCTGTCCAGAAAAGAGTTGAAATTCTCAGGATAACAGAGAAGTAACAGTGAGAGATGTCCAAAGAACTTTCAAAAGCACTCACGTGAGAATGAGTTTTATATTCAAGCCCAGAGAAGGCATGTATTAGACCATCATGGCCGCATGTGTGACTTAAGAATTTTCCTGCTCCCTATCCTTTTCTCATTGGGCATATTCCCACCCAGGAACCAACTTGACAAGATGGAAAGGAGAAGAATCTATGGTTGTGAGGCCTGGCAAAAAAAAAAAACAAACAAAAAAGTTTATTCTACTAATTACACAACAGAATGTTTTCATTCTGCCTACCCCCATGCTTTTTTGGTTTGTTTTCTAAGAGATGTTGTTTCCTCTCCAGAATAAGGAATTTATGAGGCAATTTATTAGTGGTACTCACAGTGGCCACGTCCCTATACCTACTGGGGCCATGTTTCTCCTCCTTAAAACTAGGCCAGAAACCAGTATTCACAAGGAATGGAGTTGGCTCCTTGCTTGGCTTGGGCTCAGCTTGTGCTCTGACAACCAGAATATCTCTGGGCCCTGCCCCAATGCTGGTCTCAGTTTAGGGCCCTGGATCTCAGGCTTACAAAACCTGTGACTTAGGGCCAGTTGTGTGGCTTGGATATGGCCCCTGCTCCCATACTTATCTTTTTTCTAGATCTCCCATCTTTCCTTTGAGGACCCCAGTGTCTCTGACCCCTGTTCTGACTGACGACTGCTAAGAAACCCTCTGGGGTTGCCAAAGAGCTCCCTGCCCTGACTCCATTTCTGGTTCCAGACTTGCTTCTGGTTCTAGCCTTGCTTCTGGTTTTAGGCTCCCTTCAAGCTAGGATCAGACTGGGCTTGGGATCTGCCTCTTACACAACCTTAGAGGGACTGAGGATCATGTCCTGGAAAGAGAGGCAATGTTCTCAAACAACAAAGTGTCAACTGATTGTCATTGGTGCTAATTCAATGTCAAGAGGATTTACAATTTGTGGTGTGGTGAAAGAGGGAAGTTTATTCAATGTAAACTGCTCAAGTGTGATACAGCAAAGCTATGGTGGAGCTCAATAGTGCTACAGTTCAATTAAGAGACAGCACGACTGTGCGTCTGCATGGATTTGAGATGGCCCTGGGGCACGGCCCCTCTCTGGCTTGATAGTTCTGCTCTGCTACAGTCTTGTCTGGCCCACTCCACCTGCTCTCCTCCACTCAGCTCTGGTCTGCCCTGCTTTGGTGAGATGTCTTCGGTATTTCAACTCCAACTAGGTCAACTCAGCCTTCAATAACAAGGGAGAGTGTGGTCTCGAATGGGGTTGGAGGGGGTGATTTATACAGAGAGAAGTCCCCACCCCAGGTCCCTGATTGGTCTTTATGCCCATGAGAATGTCAAATCTCAATTTAATTGGTCCAAAAATCACGGTCTTATTTGGTCAGAATGGAGCCACTCTGTTTGGTCGGTGTAAATGCTAATGGGGTTATAGCTGTGCAGTTCCAGCTCTTATTGAAAGAAGAAACAGCTCAATCCTTTTGGTTGAAATACAATTCCAGGATCTCCTCTGTACAGGTTAGCTCCAATGGTAGGAACACAGTGCAGGCAGAATGTTCTGTTCAGTGTGGGAGGCACGCAGCTTAGAGCAGGTTTCTCCCTGAAGGGCAGTTTGCCTGAGAGGCCCTTGTTTAGAAATGGCTGCTAGGCTCTGTTATCATAATTGAGCTCAGTTAGCCATCAGGAGCCCTTCTTGGTGGGTATCTTCTCAAGATCACCAAAAGTAGCTGCTGGATATGTTGCCCATCTCCACCCTACCCAACAGTTTCCGGGAGAATTTCCAAGGAAGTCAGTTTGAGCTCTGATTACTTGCATGCAGATGCTGGAGCTCTGTTGGGCAGCACGTTATTTGCCCTGTAGCCTGACCACCCCCATATGTGTCTGTGGCCTGTCCTCTCAGGAGTCCAGTTAATACAAGGAACATTTTAAAGGCAAATAATGTGTGTGCCTGTCTTACATGATCCACGTTATTGGAAGACTTTAGCTTGTTCACAGGCAAACACATACATATCACACAGATATTACATGTGTTGTGATTGACATTTTTTTTCCTTCATGAGACTCATCCGGTGGCATATTTCTCAGTGAAGGCTTTAATGAACCTGGTTTCACCTAATTTATTTTTTCTAACTACAATTATTTTTCCTAACTACACATGTAATATATACACATATGTTAGAAATAATTATATACAATGAAAGTTGAAAATAAAAAATCCAAAATCTATCCCTAAACCATCTTTCTATCCCATTCCTCTCTTTGAAGAACGTGGAAGAAAGTGGGTGTTTGTCCTCACAAACTCTATGCATTTATAGGAATATCAAAATATATGTAAATATATATTTTCATAAATATTATTGAATTATTTGTACATGCAAATTACATTTTTGACCTAAGATGTACAAAGAGCTCACCATAACATATAAGTGCATATAAATTTATCTTCTTCTTTTAAATTGCTCCATAATTTTTCCAGTATATGGGTGAAACATAAATTAATGAGTCATAACCTTATTGATAGACCTGTGAGTGGTTTAGAGTCTTTTACTGATACAAGCAGTGTCGAATGAATGAATGTCTCTTATTTAGAGAATAAGAACTGTGTGTATGAGATAATTTTAGAAGTAGGTTTACTAGGGCAAAGGGTATCCCCCTTTTAAATTTCTACAAATATTGATTAAGATATGTAGAAGTTGTATCAATTGACACCTTCATAAACAGTGTATGAGGTTTTGTTTTTCTATAGCCTATCTCAGAATGTCAGTCAAGTGTTTGATTTGTTCCATTGGCATATTATTTTGGTTTTATTTTTAATTTATTGCTTAGAATCACCATATTTCCTCTTTGGGTGAACTATCTTCTATCTTTTGCCAGTTTTCCTTTTGGATTGTGGGGATTTTCTTCTGGATGTATAGGAACCATTTATATATTGAAATGATTATGTTTTACTGTCTTTTGAGTCATGAGCCTCCACCCTGCCTCACCCATATTGCTGCTTGTCAAGGCTGTGTTTTCAGTTGAATTAACTAATTCTTTTCTTCTATGAGCTCTGGATTTTGTGTCATAATTGACAGACTTTTCTTTTTTTCTGTTATTATAATTACCTACTTTTTTTCATTTAAGTATTGATCCATCTGGGGAATTCATTTTACTGAAATACATGAAAGTAAGAATCAATGACATTGAGTGCTTGCTGTCAATCAAAAATTGTGTTACCTTTCCATAATATAAAACTGAAATGGAAACATGACAGCCACATCAAGGACGGATTTTCTAGTCCTTTTGACTCGAATGTGTGACCAGTAAACAATTATAAAATATGCAAAGAAGTGGTATGTGTCACCTACAGGCCAAGACTTTTAAGAAGTTCTCTGTCCGGTTTACCATCTAGACATAGGCAACAGAGGAGCCTATTTGAAATATGGTGACGTAAGTTACCAGGAACTTGGGTCTCTGAATCACCAGGGGCAAGATAACTGTTCAGTGACCAGTCACATCTTCAGTGACTATTACATGAAGGAGAAATACACTTCCATTGTAATAAGCCACTAAAATCTTGGGGCTTATTTATTAAAGTGGCTGGCATGGCTTTACCAATAAAGAGTCCAATGAAGAGATAGGTATCTCTAACCACTCGTATGTGAGCACACTTCATTTTATTTAGTGAGTGTTCTGCCCACTGCCGATGAAAGGGAATTGCTAGTAACCTAGCATCTGTAAAGGACCTGGAATGGAGCTGATAAATCAGCTGGTGATGTTTAGAGTTAACCACATATTCAAGTGAGAATTCTGTTCAGTGCACCTGTGTCATCCACATGAGTAGACCAGAACTTGGCAGAATCTGAAAGTAAAAAACAGAGGTATATCAAACCAGTGAAAGCTTCTTATAATTCACCTATTAATCATCATAATGCATTTCAAAGAAGACATCTAGGACAAAGTTAAATTAGAGTTGTATACCAGGACAACAGTAGAATACTAGTTCTGGCTGAAGGCAACAGAGTTACCTATTGCATAGGAAATTTATTAATGACCTATACCATCCAAAATAGGCATCATTTGTCAACACGAATGGAGAACCAAAGATTTTATCTGCGGAATACATGAAGAAGGAACTTGATGAACAAATAAAAAACAAATATTTGGTGCTTAAGCTGAGGTTGATTGAAAAGCGTGACTGTATGAACTTTTCCTCTTGGCTGTCTGGCATGAGCCAGATTTTACAAGTAGTTCTTTGAAGAACTACTTGGAAAACCAATCTAGTGCTTTACAGTAGTATTGAAGTAGTTTGTGAGTGCATCTTCTATTCATTTTTGCTGCAATCTCTTCAAAACCATTTGTGAATCTTTAATCAAAGCGTTCAATGAAGGGAACACCTTGGAAACTGAAAGTTTTGAAGCCTTTAGCAAATTGGAATTATTAAAAACGGAGTGTGTAAATAGGAAGCCATTGAATTTGTCACTACCAAAGCGAGGAAGGATGTGAATTAAACACAGAGAGCTCGGTGTATCTGGTTTAAGTTTGAAATGTTATAACTGTGTTTTGTAATTTCCTCCCTTTTGAGAAGAATTTTTTGATGAGCTTCCTGGGGATGAATTTGCATTTGTATTGAATGGAATGAAATAGAAAAGGCCTGTTATTTTGCAACATCTCCATTTGGTTTGACAAAACATTCAAGATAATCAGAAATGGAAACAACTTATTTGCTGAGTTTTATGGCATAAAATATTTATCTAAGAATGGCAGTGTCAATGAAATAATGAAGACAATGATGACGAAAATATTTGGACTAAAATATTTAAACATTTTCACATATAAAAGCATAAATCATAAGCTCTACATAGTAGAATTTCCTTGAACTTTCCAGGAATCTCACCATAGGTAGAAACAGCATTTTTTTTCCAATAAAATATGGGCTACAGAGAAGTGTCAATTAAAGGCATCAATAAATTCAAATTCATTAATGATAAAATGCAAACTTGAAGAATATTGCCATTTTATAAACCGACTAAAAATAACAAGTTGGAGCACCAGAAAAGGAGGAGAAATACTTGAAGAAATAAAGGTTAAAATATTTTCAAGTATGATGGAAAATATCAAACAGGTTCAACAGCTCAAAGAGAACCTTAGAGGCCTGAATAGAAAACACATCATACACAACCATATCATCGTCAAATTCCTGAAAACCAATCATGAAGAAAAAATATCTCAAAAAGTAGCGAGAGAAATAAAAAAGGCAGATTTTATAGAGAAGAACTATGTAACAGGGAAGGCTGACTTCTAATCCAAGCATTACATCAAGAAGACAATGGAATTACATTTTCAAAGTGCTGAAAGAAAATAACCATGCCAACATAGAATTCTATGCCCAGTTAAAGAATTCTTTAAAAAGAAAGAGGAAATAAAGGCATTGATTGATCCCTAGTCAAAGAAGAAATCACAAGGGAAATAGGAACTTATTTTGAAATGAATGGTAATGAAAATTTCTGGGTATAGTTAAAACTGCATTTAAAACAAAATGTGTAACATTAAAGGCTTTCAGAGAAAAGAATAAATGTTTAAATCCATGGCTTGAACTACCACATTAAAAAGCTTGAAAATAGAAAGAAAATTAAAGTAAAAGTAGAAAACAAGAAGCAATAAAGAAAAGAAATCAATGAATTAGTGAATGGAGAAATCATAAAGAAAATTCAGAAAGCCAAAATTTGGTTCTTGGAAAAACATGATGTCATCAGTAATCCCTTGATCAAGACATAAAAGGATGTAATACACATGGTCAATATCAAGAATTGCACAGGAGACATCACTGGGAGCTTTAAAATGATGCTAAGAAAATAATTAATGGCCACTTATGAATATGGGTCCTTGTAAGATAAGACATACCTAAACTGACCCAGTAAGAAACACGACATCTGAATGGTATTTCATTTGTTAAAGAAAATGAATTTGAAATGCAAAGCCTTCCCAGAAAAACTGAAGGCCCCAATGATTTCACTGGTGAATTCTTCAAATATTTAAGGGAAAAATAAAGAAATGATATTAATTATACATCATAAATTTCAAAAAATAGAAGAGGAGGATTATTGACCAGCTCATTTCCTGAAGGCAACATAACCCTGATATCAAAACTTGAGAAAGATGGTACAAGTAAATGGAAGTACAGACCCATATGTCTCATCATCACAGGAACAAATATTGACAAAGTAGTCACAAAACAGAGCAATATTGAAAATCATCATATGACATGATCAAATGTGAGTCATCCTAGGAATGCAATGTTGGTATCATATTTTTTTAAATTTATGTATTGGGGTGACAATTGTTAATGAAATTACATAATTTCAGGTGTACAATTCTGTATTACATCATCTATAAATCCCAGTATGTGTTCACCACCCAGAGTCAGTTCTCCTTCCATCACCATATATTTGATACCCCTTACCCTCATCTCCCTCCCCCCACGCCCCTTACCCTCTGGTAACCACTAAACTATTGTCTGTGTCTATGAGTTTTTGTTTCTCATTTGTTTGTCTTGTTCTTTTGTTGGTTTTGGTTTATATACCACATATCAGTGAAATCATAGGGTTCTCTGCTTTTTCTGTCTGACTTATTTTACTTAGCAATATACTCTCAAGATCCATCCATGTTGTCACAAATGTTCTTATATCATCTTTCCTTAACGCTGAATAGTATTCCATTGTGTATATATACCACAACTTCTTTATCCATTCATCTATCGAAGGACATTTTGGTTGTTTCCATGTCTTGGCCACCGTAAACTAAGCTGCAATGAACATTGGAGCACACGTGTCTTTATGTATAAATGATTTCAAATTCTTTGGGTAGATACCCCGGAGAGGGATTGCTGGGTCATATGGTAATTCTATTTGTAATTTTTTGAGGAACCTCCACACTGCCTTCCATAGCGGCTGCACCAGTCTGGATTCCCATGTTGGTGTCATATTAAGAAGTCATTCAACATAAAGAGAATTAGATTAAAGTAAGAAATGACATGATAATCTTAAAAGATGGATGAAAATTGTATGATAAATTTCAGTATCTATTCGTGATAAAGCATTTCAGCTTACTCAGAGTAGAGAGGATCTTTCGCAACCTGATAGAAACCACTATGAAATACCTCCAGGTAATTATTATACTTGATGTTTCCCATAGAGATGGGAACAAGGCAGTGATCCTGCACTTAGTATGTTTTCCCACGTTTTTCTGGATGTTTTAAACCAATATAATAAGACAAGTAAGAAATAAAGATTATATCAGAAGAAATAAAATGGCTTTTATGTGCCCTTCCCATAGTTGTATAGATATACTACTAAAATCTGCAAGAACTAATAAATGGACATAATCAAGTTACACTATATAAGGTAAGTTTACAAAATCAATTGTATTTTTATGTACTAGAATAACATGGGAAAGGAACTTAAAATTAGTGTTATTCAAAATGCCATAAAAATAAACAATACTTGGAAGTAAATATGCCTAAATCTATAAGATGTTCTTGAGACAAATTAAGGACATAAGTCAATACACACATAGACTATTTTCACAGATGGAAGAATCCACATTGCTAAAATGGCTATTTTCCAAATTGATCTGTAGATTCACCATAAACTCGTCATGATCCCAGAAGGCTTTCTCTCTCTCTGTCTCTCTCTTTTTTTTTTTTTGGATAAATTGACAGGTGATTCTAAAATGAATATTTAAATCTAAAGAAACTAGAATAGCAAAAACAATTTGGAAAAGAAGAAAAATGTTGGACAACTTACACAACCTAATTTCAAGAATTACTGTACAGCTTTAATAATCAAGGCAGGGTGATATTGGCTTTAGTACAGATAATAAGATCAATGATTAGAAAAAAGCCACACATAAATTGTCAACTGATTCTTTGACAGAGGTGCCAAGTTAATCCAAATTAATTAGGGAAAGGTTAGTCTTTTTACTAATGATGCTGAAAAAACCAGAAAACTATTATGGAAATAAATGAATCTCTTTGCATACTTCCTGACAAACACAAGTTTATGGATCAAATGTAAAATCAAAACTACCGTGTTTCGCCCAAAATTAGACCTAGCCGGACAATCAGCTCTATCGCATGTTTCGGAGCAAAAAATAATATAAGACTGGGTATTATATTATATCACATTATATTATATAAGACCCGGTCTTGTATTACAGTAAAATAAGACCGGGTCTTATATTAATTTTTGCTCCAAGAGATGCATTGCAACTGATTGTCCAGCTAGGTCTTATTTTCAGGGAAAGACGGTGTCTGTCTTGAGAACAACACAGGGATGAATTTTTTTTGTAATCTTGGAATAGGCAACATTTTCTTAGAGAAGACACAGAGAGCTCTAACCAAAAATGGAGAACGAAGGGGAAGAGGAGGAGAAGATGGAGAAGGAGGAGAAAGAGAAGAAAAATGGGATTTCAAAACTTTAAAAACTTTAGTTCATCAAAATACACCTCTAAAAGAATGCATAGCAAAGCCCCAGATTGAAAGAAAATGTAAGTTGAACTTTTACATAATAATGCATATTGGAAATATAATGAAAATAATACTCTATGCAAGCATAACATAAAAATCTGAAAAATACTCTTCATCTAGAGTAAAATATTGTGTCATGTAGAATCGTAACTTGCTAAATTTCAAAGATCGAAAATTTTTGCACTTGGAAACAGCTACGTCCACTACTTAGGAGGTGCATAATGTATAGAAGCACTGCCAAAAACTTGCACTCAGTGCTTGTGACAAAAAGGCCAAAATACTCTCCAGAGCATCAGAAATAGTCTTTCTCTGCTGGAATCCATTTCTGAAAACTCAGAAAAACGCAACAGCTAAAATTGGACTCTTTCCTCTGAAATGGTAGATTAGAAAAATAGTAGATACTTTTTCCACTAGCTGCCAAACTTACGTAGTGATTAAGGAGAAGTGATTATTAGTGCATAGCATTTTAGGTTCAAATGTATATGCAACTTAAAAGCACAAAAACCTAATAGTAGCCTTAACGTGTTATAATGTAAGGGTTTCATCCCAAGAAAGTTGTCAGAGCTATTACTGGTTTTACCTCGATTACCTCGATTTTTACCTCGATTTTTAGCTATAATCTTCCATGATTTATTTCTAATGATTTATATATTTAATTTGTTTCACTTGACGTAAGGATGTTTCTCAGAATGCCTAATGATGTCTTAGTTTAATAATTGTATTATGTCTGTATGATCTGTGCTTCTGGGTGTTGGTAAATTCATTTTTATATTTCCCACTCAGTTTTATAAGGACAAAAAGATGATTAAATACTCAAATATTGGCAAAATAATTGTACAGACAAGTGTGGTGACACTGCCAAAAATGAACAGTCAGTAGTGTGGTTAGTTATGAACTGATTAACTTAATGCAAACTCACCTTTGGAAAGACAACTGAAGGATTTAAGTGACAAATTTAAGGTGGGTTTTTATTTTTTTTTATTTTTTTTATTTATTTATTTTTTTTTCATTAAATAAATTTATTTGTTAAAATAATTTAACTCCAAATACAACTGTTGAATTTGCATTGAGTTATAACTACAATTCATGTTTTAATTGAAACGTCAAAGTTTAACAACTGACATTGTTACAAAACAATAAACTGTTGTTCAATTTTAAATGGTCAGTTGTATTAGAGCTCAACAATTAACTGTGAACTATATTTTTCTCTGGGAAACCCCAAATCAATAATGATAAGTCTGTTTCCAAAACCCACTGCAGTCATTCTTGAAACCCTGATCAAGATTTAATAGATGCACAATGACGCATTAAAAAAAAAATAGACCCTCCCCCATAGTCTTTAACATTTGATTGGCTAAGGAGACAATTAAAGCTTACCCAGAGCTAACACAAGACTACAAAAAACTAAAAAACAAAACAAACAAAAACTCAACACAATAAACAAAATAGCACTTTCATATTCATACACGCACAGACAATATTCCCACTGGACAACTCTTGAAAACAAAGAGCAGACATCCTTAGGCAACATTTCTTTACATAGAAAAGCAGATATCAGTAGTTTTACCACAGAAAAGTGATGGCAACTATAGCGATTAGTCAAGTTCAGTCTTAATTCTATAAACCAAAGGAGAAAATCATCAAAGCACCTTTCAATAGTTTAAGATATTATGTAATACTTTTGATCAGATGCTGGCTTGTTTTGTGTAAGTGGAACAAAATGAAAGGCATCAGTTACCATCACTACCACAGCGTAAAAGAACCAAAATAAAAGCTGCAATATAAAAGAAAAAAAATTTAACAAATGCTGCCTTTGTATAAAAAATAAGACAAAACAAAAACAAAAAAATCCTTAGCATAATAGCTAAAAAAAAAAAGTGGGTCTTTGGATCAAACCATAATATTTTTAAGGCATGTTAGAAAAACTTTCACTTATCTAGTTGCTAGTCTGATCAGGGCATAAAATAAATAGTGACACAAGGTCACAAACTTTTCTCTGTAGCCACTATTTTACTTCATGTGCCAACAAATTTAATCTTGTTCTTAAGCTTTTTATTAACATCTCAACAAACACATTCATTCAAGCTGAGTTATAGTCATACCAGATGAAATACCAACAGTAAGAGCGCACGAGGGTTTCCCCGTTTCTGGATCTTTGATGCTTTGTCACTAAATATGTAGGCTGTGTGGAAACACTGTGATCAGGCAGCCACTAAGTCAGTTATTAGTAACATCTTTACAGTAAAAGCCCACCTTATTGTCTGACACAATCACTTCTAAGTAAAACCCCAATTTGAAGATAATCTTTTCCACCTTACATTTTGCCATACTGTTCATATTATTTTTCTTATCTGCATAGCAATCCATAATGTGAATGTTATTAGATGTTTCTAATAAGTAATTTTAGTTGTGATAAATTGCTATTAAATATGGAATTCTAAAAATCAATCATTCTGAGAAGTGAGAGGCTTTAAAACTCAACCAATTCACTAACAAAATATTTGTTTCAGTAGATAAATCGTATTTCTCGAATCTTTGATTTCTCTACATGCTGAGTCGAATTTTACACAATGAAATTTGTTTCAATAGAACTGGTTAGGGCTTTTGTTCTATAAATGAGGTGCTTATAATTGGGGTATAAGAAAACCTATACTGAAGAATGCAAACATTCACAATTCAAAGACGCTGATCACCATGGCCTGGTTTCCCCCACATAGTCTGTTTTCTTATCTATGAAAAGTCCACCTTTTTCTATCCTCTAAGCTTAATGCCAATTTACTAAACACTTGGGGAGGGGGGGTGTGGGCACCAATGATTTCAATTATGTATAATAAACATTTAAATAATTTATATTCTGCAGTACGGATTTTCAGTATAGGCAATTATCTCCAACTTGTGCCAAATTCTTAGGAACAATAAACACACATGCACACATACAGTCTTCTCTCAGTTACACACATAAGACCAGAGGTTACTTGCACAAGAGTGTGAAACCAACAAAACATGGGGCAGTATGTAGATCACAGGCTCAGTGATATTGCAGTTCAAGGCCAAATTTATCTCCAGAGAATCAGCTCAAGATACTCTCTTTAGCATTTGTAACTCTGAAGTTAGTTAAAAACCCTTCTACACTTGATTGTAAAATGTATGAGTAGGTTTTTCCTGTGCCATTACTCATGCAAATGATAAATACTTCACGGCTATGAAAACCAAGAGTATCAGAGCTTGAGCACCTTTTCAAAACAAAATGTTCTCTAGCTTTATTTGCCACTTCAGTAATCAGAGCAAAATTGTTATAAGAAAATCTTAATATAATTCTCCAGGAAAATGAAAGATAAAAGGTTTTTCTGTCCCTTACCTTCCACTCTATAATTTACGTTCTACTTTTAAGCCCAAATTATTTCACATGGTTATTCAATTTTTTTAAATGCCTGCAATAAAGCTCTGCTAGAGCAAACTCGATTTTGAAAGCAGGTTAACCAAGAATCACACCACAACCATAGCCCTTAAAGGCAAGAAGGAATTTGCTGCTTAAACAAACGTAAAAATGCAAGATATTTGTAGTGTCCTGTGAGGTTCTGCAAATGGGAACATGTGGATGCAGCATGGCTTCATTTTCCTTACATGATGGTACTAGTCAGTCTATCAGAACGCTTCTCGTTAGTAAGGCGAGGCAATCTCTTTGCATCCCAGTTGCTCTTCCTTCTTGTTCAGTAAAGTAATCAAGACCATACCTGCTTGGTTAACAGAGGGTGGGTTTGGGGTTGTAATTCGGATCAAACCCTTGTGAGAGCCTCCATTTTCTGTGGCAAAGCAGGTGATTTAACACATTTAAAACCAGATTGTATTTTTACACAACCTGTTCTGACTTATGCTCTACTAAGGATTGATGCATGAATTAGTTCCGTGTCACAAATTAGGATAACATCTACAATTAAGCATCAATTTTGAAAAACAGAAATGTGTCGGCTGAGCAAAGAATCTCTCCCTGTAATGCTGCTGGCAGGTCAGCTGTTATTATGTTACTTGACAGAATACATTGGTTAGAAGCACTATCTCAATGCCTGAAAATTCAGTACTCTCGTAGGAAAATATTTCTCCTTTACTTATTTCTTTTTTAAAGAAGACAAAATATTTTAATTGTAAGTGGTCACAGGAATTCTTCTGGGTTCTCTCTTGTGATTATTTTTAATTTATACAATAGTTGCTTCTGTCAACTCAGGGACCATGCCATCATAGCTTTCAAAGGAGATCACCCTGAAGATCGATTGGCTATGCCTTAAAGTTGCAGGTGCATACAGGAGACTGAGGACAATGGTGAAAACTGTAGTTACTGAACCCAAATGTTACTCAGAGACGTCAACTGACAATCACGGCTGAATTCTGAATAAGGGCAGCTATTTCACTGTAGATCACACCACATGTCCTGCAAACTCCGCAGTCGAGTAGACGGCGTTTGTATCGCCTAGGATATGGGGCAAATCCTGTCCAGGAGAGCCATTTTTGAATGCTATTGTATGTTACATGCGGAACAGCATGGGTCGTCTTTGTCAGGCTGCGCGGCATAGTTCATTTGCCTCACAATTTCTGCAAAGAGTTCATCCACCATTGTTTTACTTTTAGCAGAAGTCTCCATACAGGGGCAGCCCCACTCTTCAGCAAGGGCTCGGCCTTCATTGGATGACACTTCTCTCTCACTTTCCAGGTCCACTTTGTTCCCAACCAAGATGACTGGCACTTTCTCATACCGCTTCACGCGGATGATCCGGTCCCGCATGGGCTTGATGTCCTGGAAGCTCTGCTGGTTGACAAGGCTGTAGACGAGGATGAAGCCCTGGCCGTTCTTGATGTACAGGTCCCGCATGGACGCGAACTGCTCGGTACCCGCCGTGTCCAGGATCTCCAGCACCGACGACGACGAGTCCACCTCGATCTCCTTGCGGTAGAAGTCCTCGATGGTGGGGTCGTATTTCTCGATGAAGGTGCCGGTCACGAACTGCACGGTCAGGGCGGATTGGCCGACCCCGCCCGAGCCCAGCACCACCACTTTGTACTCGCGCATCGTCCCTCCGCGGCCGCCCGCGACATAGACCTACGCCCGCCGCGCCGAGCTCCCGGACCCTGCCCCGGCGGCCGGCACCGCTGCCTGCCGCGGCCGCCCCCACCTCACAGCCGTCGCGGCCCCCCGGGCGCCGGCGGAAGGAGCGGCGGCCCAAGACATGGACCGATCCCGGCGGCAATGCGCCCCGCGGGGGCCGGCAGGAACTAAGGGCGAGCAGCGAACGCGAGCCGCCCGAGCCGCCCGAGCCCCCCGAGCCGCCCGAGACCCCCGAGCCGCCCGAGCCGCCCGAGCCCCCCGAGCCCCCCGAGCCGCCCGAGCCCCCCGAGACCCCCGAGCCGCCCGAGCCGCCCGAGCCCCCCGAGCCGGCCGAGCCCCCCGAGCCGCCCGAGCCCCCCGAGCCGCCCGAGCCCCCCGAGCCGCCCGAGCCCCCCCGAGCCGCCCGAGCCGCCCGAGCCGCCCGAGACTCCCGAGCCGCCCGAGCCGGCCGAGCCGCCCGAGACCCCCGAGCCCCCCGAGCCGCCCGAGCCCCCCGAGCCGCCCGAGCCGCCCGAGACTCCCGAGCCGCCCGAGACTCCCGAGCCGCCCGAGCCCCCCGAGCCGCCCGAGCCGCCCGAGCCCCCCGAGCCGCCCGAGCCGCCCGAGCCCCCCGAGCCCCCCGAGCCGCCCGAGCCCCCCGAACAACCCGACCCCCCCGAGCCCCCCGAGCCCCCCGAGCCGGCCGAGCCGCCCGAGCCCCCCGAGCCCCCCGAGCCCCCCGAGCCGCCCGAGCCCCCCGAGCCGCCCGAGCCCCCCGAGCCGCCCGAGCCCCCCGAGCCGCCCGAGCCGCCCGAGCCCCCCGAGCCGCCCGAGCCGCCCGAGCCCCCCGAGCCGGCCGAGCCCCCCGAGCCGCGGGCCCGCAGTGCTGCCCGCCAGCCTCCTAAGGTGGCTTTTTAAAAAGGTGTCTGAAAATCAAACCGGCTATAATAATACTGGTCCAGTTGTCACAAATTGACAAGTGAATATAATACCAACTAAAGAAAGGATTGGAAATGTGGATCTTTTCTGGCCATTCTAGACTGAATAAATCGGTGAAATCCTGAGGCAAAACAGCAAATTTCCTTTCTTTCTTAACATATATACTGAAAAGAGAAAGAGATTTCTAGTTTCACAGGCCTTATTCAAAAAGCAGATAAGTACAAAGTATACTCCAATTTTTAAAGAAGATTTTTGGGTCTAAGGTGATAGATATTGAGGTTGAAAATAAAACGTTTCAAAATACAAGAGTTTTCTCTGGGAAATCAAGCTTTTAAATGCTTTTGTGTTTTATACATCGAAATTAATACATTTCAGTTTTAGGGTACATAAAGTTTTTTTTTTCTTCTCTCATTTATGGTTTTTGCTTCCCCCAAGTTCTCTGCCTGTTACATACCTGTTTTCTTAATTCAGGAAATGAAATTTCGTATTTCATTTTGCTCAGACGACCCAGCAGAAGCCTGGGCCAGCGCCCACCGAGGTCCGAATGGAACTCAGCGCTGCCCACAGGCCACCTCTGAAGCTTGAGGCGCCTGGGCCTTGCACGTGGGCTCCGGGTGCCCTTGACCTTGGCCCCGGGGCTCTGTGCGCATGCGCAGCCCTCGGCCTCTGCCCCGTGCACCGTTGCTTGGTGACGGCCGTTCTGGGCGGAGAGATTCCAAACCGCCTTGCTGTCCTGCGGGGATACTGTGGCGACTGGAGTTGGCTGCTCTAGAGGCTACTGTTGGCTGGGCGCGGAGAAAACAGGCGTGAGAAGTGCGGAGGAGGTTCTGAAGCCCGTGGCTTGGCCATGAAGAAGTGTTTTGGCTCTGGGCTTCAGAAGGTCAGGTCCCGCTTGGGTTTCCGAAGGAGACCCCAGAGCGATGGTGGTGGCTGGCAGCCTGAGACCGGAGGTGGGGTCACCTCGGAGTCCGGGTACTGCAACCAAGGCAGAGATCGCATACAAATCTACAGAGCTGCCGCCAGGGGCAACGTATCAGAAGTGCAGAGGCTGCTCTCGCTCCATCCAGAGAGACTGGATGACAGAGACCTGCAGAAGAGGTGAGCGGGCCTGGGGGGCCGCAGGGCACGGGCCGGAGGCGGCGGGGGCCTGGGAGAGGGGCCTGGGAGGGGCGCTACGCTGGTGGGGACCTTACCCCGGGGGCAGGGCCCAGGCCGCCGTGGTGAGCACCAGGACAAACTCTCAAGGTCCCGTCACTCATAATTCCCCTTACAAAGCACTTTACTGACAATTTTAAACAAATTCAACTAAATATCAGTAATAGAAATGAAAAGAAGTATAGCATTTGAAAAAGAAGCATTTTACTTTTGATGTGCACAGTTTTAGACCATGTTGTTAAACACTACAGAAAAGTGCGTAATGAGAAAACTGATTCCCATAATAGAGCGACTTGTGGGCTAAAAAAATCAGCTAAAACCCAGTATCCGTTTTACATCAGTGTCCACCCATGTATGTATGGTGTTTATTGAGGGGCCTTAGAAGGGAAGCTTCCAGTGGAAGATGGCTGTGGTCTGTCTAGGAAGACTCGTTTTCTCACCGCGTGTGCTCTTCCTCTAGTTATCAGTTTTCCACAAGCCAACTAAACTCTCAGGGTTTTAAAAGTTTTGGGTTGCACATGGTGTCTCTTTGATTGTAGTGATAAAATTAAGAATCATTCTGCATAGTAGACGAAGATTTGCCCTTCTAGGTGTCAACGGGTGCTCTATTGCCACCATTTCTTTACTAAGAGCTGAAAAGAGAGATAAATGATTGGAATATAGCAGAAAATGCCCAAACACCCTAATATATGCAGGATGTTAGAGCTTCATAGTGATGACATTTCGCGTTAGTAGAAAATATGAATTACTCATGAATGATGGAGAAATACCTGTTAAGTATTTGGAGAAAATTTGTTAGATTTTCATGTCACAAAAATAAGTTCCAGATGTACTGTAGATTAAAAATTATAAATATACAAAATGAGGAAGGTACCAGAAGAAAACAGAAATGCCTATTTATACAATTTTTTATGTTGGCGAAGACTTCAAAAAAACCAAGAGTTCAGAAGGTTGGTTGAGCAATATAAGAAATCAATAGTCTCTGTATATCAGAAAATAATACTAACAAAATAAAAGAAAAGGTACTTGCAAATTATGTACAGCATACACATATCAGGGAAAAGTGTATCTTTGTTTTATAGAGAAGTGTCTGAAATCAACAGAAAAAAGCGCTCGAATTTTGAATTGGACCAAGTTCTTTCTGTGTATCTATAAGTGACCAATATTTAGTGCCCCAGGTAAAAAAAAAAAAAGGAATTAAAGTTGAAAGAGAAATGAAAACTTCTTTTCCATCCTCAAAGGTTGAGAAGATGAGGAGTCATGGTACTTGTACTTCTGCTTCAAATTAAAGTTGCTTCAGACTTTTCAAAGTTTGGTGACTTTTCATTTTGGTGATAAGTACCACATTTAAAAATGTATATTCCCTTTACTCATCAATTCCAAGTGCTAAAATGTTTTTATGAAATAATTATATAAATCACATACAATTTGCTTTTCTCAGCACTGCTTACAATATCAATGTATTGTGAAAAACTCACATCAACACATTTCGTAAATAAATTGCAGTGCATCTGTAGGATGGAATTACCTGAGACCGCTGAAGGTGGTATGGATAATACATACATGTTTACATGCAAAGATGTACTTTGGTAGATTGGAAAAGGAGAAAGAATTCCTTTGATTATACACACACACAGACTACGATGTTATTTTAGCCAAAAATATGTGCAAACTTGATTACTGAGTATTTGTACAGTGACATTTTCTTTTTTAAAAAGTCTGATCTCTACACTGAACATATACAGAAATTCTAGTAACAGTTTATTATTAATAAAGTAGTCCCAGGTAATATTTCATTATTCCC
Source organism: Rhinolophus hipposideros (assembly GCF_964194185.1). Lineage (NCBI taxonomy): Eukaryota > Metazoa > Chordata > Mammalia > Chiroptera > Rhinolophidae > Rhinolophus > Rhinolophus hipposideros. The sequence continues at coordinate 308,297 of NC_138060.1, forward strand.
AGGAATATGAATCTTGTACAGATTAAAACAATTTCTCACTTCTATTTTCAATTTTTTTTTTTTAAAGATTGGTATTTTCTGGCAACTTTTAGCCTCTTCAGAAGTAAAGGCAGTCTTTTTATCTGTGCCGGTAGAAGTTCATGTATCTATATTTCTGTACACACTTATTTTTTTATTATATAGAGCTTCATTACCTATAACATTAAGTGATTTTTGATTCATCATTTTGGTTCTGTCTTTATGGAAATCAAAAATAGCACATATAAGTGATTATTACTATTGCAGAAGTACTGCTTTACTATAAACATTTTGTTTAAAAACATTGAACTCTCCAGCTGTAGTTATCCCTTCTTTCAATCCATTTATTCATCAAATATACACTGAATAACTGTTACGGAGCAGACACAGTCTACTCGGGACTCTCAGAATCTATCTCTCAGGCCCTCTTCATCCTTAAAAACTTTATGTTGCCCAGTAGGAGCGAAATGAAAAATTGTAAATGGACGTAATAGTACCTAATCTCCATTGAAGCTTTTCCTCCCTCGTTTCAAATAAAAGGATTTCTACAGTTAGGACATTGTGAACAGTAACCAAACTTGCTGTTTACCTAGTGTACAATAGTATTAAATATGAGTATCGATCACTGGAAATCGTCCGATTTTCATATAATCTATGACTCGAAACAGACAATGAAAGGAGCCATCCTTAGTCACTTGAATGCTGAGTCTCCTTTGGCTTCAAGTTTCTTGAAAATCAAAACAAGAATTACTTTGTGATTTTAGTCCTCTTTCCCCATGATGCCCTTAAGAATGAACATTTATTTAGATGCCAATTTATGACGAGAACTGCGGAAGGTCTGGTGTGTTTCCATTATTTCACTTCACGTCAGGGTGGTAAGATGCCGGTTCTTGTAAATACCAGTAAGAAATTATTTAAATGCTGCCAACTATACTTTCAAGGCACTCTGAATTGTACATTGCCTTCCAGAGTCAGAGGTGTTAAAATATGAGAAAAGAAGCATCTTAGAACCACTGAAATACAGTGTTCTTTCTTAATCCTTAAAACATAGCTGCAAAGTAGGTGGAATGATATCATTTTACTTAATTGAAATGTTGTCTTGTAAAGTAGTAGTGATGGTAATAATTCTGATAATATTACCAGTTACTGAGCTGTGTGTTTTGTGCTAGGAACCTAAGTAAACACTTTACATAGATTTCCATGTGAGCCCACAACAGTGTTAACTACTGTTTTTATCCCCACTTTGTTGATGAGGAAATGGAGGCACACAAAGGCTAAGGGACAGCTAATAAGTGGTCGAATTAAATTAGGATCAAACCGAGTTGAGCTGATTCCCCAGGGCATGCTCTCTGTAGTCACATAGGCTGCTCTGTCCTTAGTGTGGCGAGTAACCAGAGCTCGTGAATATTGTACTTTGTGCAGAAGAAAACTCCATGTTGGTTCTGAAGGCATTGGAGTGGCGCGTCATGTTTACAATTGCGTGCAGAGCTGCATGTTTGAGACAGTGCCCTGTAATGTCCTAAATGTCCTCTCACCCTCATAGGACTGCTCTCCATTTGGCCTGCACCTTTGGCCATTCGGAAGTGGTGACTCTTCTAGCAGAGAAAAAATGCCAGATGAATTTCGGTGACAACAAAAACAAGACAGCTCTAATAAAGGTATGTGGTAGCCAGCTCTGTCAACAGGAGATGGATTTTATTTTAGTATTTAGAATAAAAATGAATTTATCTCAATTAACTATAACTAATTGTGGAAACTTGTGGAATGCTTACTTTGAATTCCCATAATTTACCGTTTATTTAATGACGTATCCTGACAGGCCGTGGAGTGCCAGGAAGAGGAGTGTGCAACAATCCTACTACAACATGGAGCGGATCCACATGTGAAGGACGATTGTGACAACACGGCTCTCCACTACGCGGCCATAGGGCAAAACACCGCGATAGTTGAACAGCTGCTGCAATATCAGGCAGATATGGAAGCAACCAATGAGGTATAGATCCACAGACTGTATTTACACAATATTTGTTATACGTGTGTTTCAGTCACAAGCATTTTATTTCTAGTCGACATATACTGCATGCTGTACATCGCTCCCTGTCGCCATAGAAACAAGTCCAAAGCCAAGTCAGGAAGGGGAAATGAGGTGGCCACAGAAAGGGCCCAGCTCTGTCCTGTAACAGTCCTGTTACTGCGTGGGAGTGGGTGGCAGGCTCAGAGCCCACCAAGGACTGACGACCCGGGGGGAGGGAAGTATGTGGGGGTGGCTGCTGCAGGGCAGGGCCTAGGAGATGGGTGAGCCTGGGTCCCGCCAGGGAGCTGGGGGGTGCAGGTAGGGAGGGGAAGCAGCAGGACACAGGCCCTGAGCACCCCAGGCCTCGGGGATTCTGAAGATCGGGGCAGGAGGGCCAGCACGTTTGGACATCCAGCAAGGGCATCGGCCTGTGCTCCTAGCCACTCTGCCAGCCACGGCCCCCCTTGGGGTCTCCACCTCGGAGTGGGGCTCCTGCTCAGGCTGGCGGAGGTGCTGGGCGGGTTTTAGGTGTACAGAGGGAGCAGGTGATGGGGACGCGTTCACCCCTTTTTGTTCTTGGACATACATCACCGCTCGCCACTGCAACCCCAGCAGGAATGCCCTTGGTTGACAGAGGAAGGGTCAATTTTACACCTTTGGAAGCTCAAGTGTTCCCTGAATGCAAACAGTTGGAACTTAATTTTCTAAAATTTTACTTTACGTGATGATACCTCTAAAGTAGCAGTAGAGGGCACAGCTCTCTTTTATGCACTTATGATAAATTACTTGTGAAAACAACACTTGTAACAGGCAACACTTCCTTTTTTAAGTGTTTTTTCACGTCCGAGTTGTTTTCCAATTAATGCAAAACAATGCAGGAAAGCAAAATTTGCCTTTGAAATCGGCTTTACCTTAAAACTCAAACAAACAAAAGCATTTTACAATATCATAGTAATCTTCCCGCTGTTGACAAATTGCTATTTATAAACAAATGATTTATATAAAGCTATTTAGTTTTCATTGGCTAAAGCCTAAGAGGTAAAAAGGAAAGGGAAAGGAAATAACTATCAGAAATATGCAGGGCAATTTGGAAATTTGGCTATTGAGGGGAAATAACAAGAAGAGGTTTTTCAAAACCTCATGGACACAGACAGCAGTTCAATATTTGCCAGAGGGTAAAGGCGGGAGGGGTGATAGATGAGGAAAAAGGGGTCAAACATAATGGTGGTGGAAGGAGAACTGACTCTGGTGGTGAGCACACAATGCGATATACAGATGCTGTATCATAGAAATGACACTTGCAACCAACGTGATTTTACTAATCAATGTCACCCCAATAAGTTTAATTAATAAACAGAGGTTTTTTTATTTTTGTTTTCCTTCAGTTTATATGCTTAGTCAAGGTCCTCTTCAGTTTTGGGGGATAATAATCCTTAGTTTGGGAGAGAGAGTTAGTGAGTTTTAAATTCCCCTAAGACCACATCTAGGAAGGCTCCGAATCCACCAGATTACAGTGAACAGGTGGCAATTAAGTGGGAAAGGAAGGAAAGACAGATAATTAAGTGACATATCATCTGTTCTGGCAGAAAGAGCCACCTAGGTAAGAGTCTAAACTCTGCTGTGAAATGTAGACTGTCCCATGAGAAGTAAGGAGTTTAGCAGTAATGAAATCAAGTTGCATTTTAATTGTTAATCCCGTTTCCACTCCTACCCAGGAAATTAAGTGTGGTTTTCATAAGTGACATGTCTCTTCCACTTTTATTTGGCCTAATCCTCAATATCAGAGGAAATTGGTGACATAGGCGAGAGAAGAGGAGACTGAAGTGATCGTCTACTGGACTAGTTCTTGGCTAGAATTATGCTGGCGAATCACAGTCACCCTAGGAACTTTAAAAACATTCACAACCATTTACAAGCTAGGCTCTTCCTGAAGGTTTTGACTATGTAAAGCTAATAAGGCCTGGACATGTGTTGTTTAGAAATATTTCCCTGAGATTCTGATACAACTCTTGGTTAAGAACTACTAGTGCAATATATCAATTCGCAGATCTCAAATACTTAAGAAATCTCTAGAAGAGGTGGAGTTTGAGAGGTGATTTTCCTTCAGCTCTCTCCTTCCCAACACTCTTTGCCTGACTTTTGAACTGTCTGTACCTCTGGGCTCGAGAAGTGGAAGGAAATATCATTGGCAGTATCTACTGGCTTAAAGAAGAACACCTTTTTCCTTTCAGCCATCAGTCATTCACTGGTGCTCTGAGAATCTTTAGAAACTTGCTGATGGGTGGTCTCCTAATGCATAGAATCGGGCCCTTTAAGAGTTTTGCCGATGGACATGCGTCCTATTTGGGAGACCACCTCAGGGATACTGTGGATACCTGATCATGGCATTGTACATCAGAAGCTAAACATTAATGAATGCCAACTATAATTTTATATATATAATGTGATGGTTCAGTGTGAGGTCGGAGGGATAGTGGATGGGGGGAGGGGGGTTCACAGTATGAGGGATATAAATGATGAACGTCTAAGTATTACCTTGTTTTGTACACCTGAAACTAATAAATAAATTAATTAATTAAAAAAAAAAGAGTTTTGCATGTTTGTTTGTGCTCAGGTTGTTAGATCAACAAATGCTTACTGCATGCGGGGTTTTCCTGCAGTAATAGGAAATTGTGAACCTGCTTTTTTTGCCTGTTGTTCTGTAAATCTCCAGTTTTCTTTTCTTTGTTTTTAATTAAATTTATTAGGATGACAATGGTTATTGTATTTAAATAGGTTTCAAGTGTACATTTCTATAATGCATCATCTATATGTCATAGTATGTGCTCACCACCCAGAGTCAGTTCTGCCTTCACCGTATATTTGACCCCCCTTACCCTCTTCTACTATCCACCGTCCCCCCTTATGTTCTGGTAACCACTGAACTGTTGTCTGTGTCTGTGAGTTTTTGTTTCCTTGTCTTGTTCGTCTGTTGCTTTCAGTTTCATATCCCTCATATGAGTGAAGTCGTATGGTCCTCGACTTTTTCTGTCCGATTTGTGTTGCATAGCATAATACTGTCATGATCCATCCATGTTGTCCCAAATGGCAGCATTTCATTTTTTTCTATGGCAGAGTAGTATGCCATTGTGTTTGCATACAACATCTTTTTTATCCAGTCATCTATTGAAGGACAGTTTTGTTGTTTCCATTTCTGGGCCACCGTAAATGTTGCTGCAATGATCGAAGGTGTGTGATAAACTCTCTCAGTATGTCTGTGAAATTCATAGAGCCGTGGCATAATCACGATGGTAGGTTTCAACATGAAATCCCGTGAAGTTAGTAGCAATACAGATGGGAAGTGTCAATAATTTAGTGTCAGCAGTTCTATAATGTAATTATCCATTGGGTTAACAATCTGAAAAATGAATACAAATAGATTATGGTTTGAATAAGAATGGGAAAAATTCTTGAAGTGGGTGTAATGAGTCTACATGACAGTTTTATTGCATGTTGGGGCCCAGTTTTTTAATGAAGCATATGATACTAAAAAACAGAAAGATTTTACATACAAATATTCACATTATACACAAACATTTGGAAACAGCAGATAAAAAATTCCAAGTGGGCCACGGACTAATTATGGCTCCTCAATATGTTTCGTTTGCCTCCATATGTTGAGTCAACATCGAAAGTTTTGGAGACTCATGAAGAAGTAAGGATGTCAAGCTTCTCTGAAAGAATCAAGCCTGGTCCCCTTGAGCCCTGACTACAGTTGGGTGTCCTGTGGCGAGGCTGCACCTCTTATATGAGACATGTGTTCCCTAGTGTGCCACTGTCCCCACCTGGGTTCTTCACTTACTTGGGTCACCTTCTTTGCCTCCGTAAGCACTGGAGTGTGCGATTCCTGTTTTATAGAATATTTTGATAAACGCTTCAAGATTTTCAAGACAGTCTATATTGATTTATTATATGTATTCTATATTAATCTCCTTAGAATGAGAGTGAGTTTTTCAAGCTAGAATTCTAAGTTTTTCTTTTTAAAAAACAAAAACCAAAAAACTTCCTTTTTCATTATATGTCCTATAAATAATTATACCCATTGAAATGTCTTTAAGTCTTATGAGGTCAATGATGGTTATAGTTGTAGATGTTATGCATATTCCAGGCAGTATTCTATCATCCTCCTCAACGTGGTTCCTTAAAAATGCAAGTGATTTAGTCGCTTTCATGATGCTAAAAATCATCCATATAGATCAGCATTAAAACGTGAACTGATAAGCCATGATATTTTATTTCGGAGTTACATTTTGCCTGAGCTATAAAATAATTTTAAGTAGCAATTAAAATAGAACCAGAATAAAAAAGAGATTTTTTCAGAAAGTAGATAGGCATTGGGGTCCCAAGGTTATCATTGTAACTGAGAATAAAATTTCACATTGAGCTTACCAACAGCTAAGATAAAAACCCATCGTCTTATAATGGGAGAAAACCAATGGACCATTTAGTGATAAGCAATCAAAGGTCATTTGAAGCCTAACTCTTTTTAATTTAGAGTCCACTTCCTTAGTGACCCTTTTGGAGCAGGAGAGCCTGAAGTTGACATCTGGGATCCTGAGAACATGGATAGAAGAGAAGCAAGCAAGTTTGTATAAGCTGCAGAAAACCTCACCTCTGTTGGAAAGCTCTCCGAACTGTATCCCTGAAATTCTGTGATATTTCAAACGTTAATGTTTGCCACAGAAAAGTATTGTCAAATCGGGATTAAGCAACCTGAAACACTTCTTTAGTAATAACCATATAAAGCACAGTTTTATAATACTTCTCAAACACAGGTGATCTTTCTGGAATCTTCCTACTGGGGCACAGTAATTAATTTCTGCTAAAGTACATATTCTTTGGAATATAATGTAACAAACACTACCCCAGAAATAATTATTTAGGTTATCAATTCAATGAAACGACTTAAAGCATTTACATCTATGTTTTCGAGCTTGGAGATACAGGGATGAAGAATAGCCCCTGCCCTCAGAAGGCTCTGGGTTCTGGTGGGGAACGATAAAATAACTGCTGTATAGTGCGATAGAGATTGTGATGGGAGCAAAGTTCTTGGCACCAGGACTGTCAGTGTTTGAAGGGAGTTCTGGAGAATGAGGTGGAAGTCCATCTGTTGGAGAGGAAGGGGGAGGATATTTTAAAGGGAAGGAGCAGCAGACGACAACACAGAGGGCTACTTTTTATTTACTTTCTCTAGTGTATGTTCAAGTTTAGAGGATCTTTTATGAGTTTTCAAATTCAATTTAGAACTACGTAGTTTTTTAAGCTATAAATTGTTTTCTCTGTTTTACAGTTTGGTTTTACACCACTTTTATTTGCTGTGAATGAGAACTGCCCGAAAATGGTGGAATATTTACTCGAGAGACATGCAAACATACATGCAGTTGATAAGTGGAAAAGGTACTTGTTTGTTTGTTTTTTAACTTAGAACTGTTTTAGAGCGGTAACAGTTACTCAAGTCAGAAAGATTAAATTAAGAAGAAGAGGATTAACCTATAATTACAAAGTGAAAAATATCAGCACATCGTCAGTTAGGTAGAAAAGCAATTATTCTGCCTGGTGAACAGGAAGAACCGTATCCTGCAGGATTCATATTCATTTATGATATCGACTGATGTCATTTGTCATTGCAGTTTTTGGTCACATGGTATTATATTAGCTAAAGGGTTTTCACGGTAATTTTACTAGTTTTGTATAGTATGGACTCTAACTTAGTTTATGATACAATATTGGGTTTAGTCTCTCTGACAGTTTTTTTAACCTCTACTGTGTATTCAGGTTTCCTTAAAAGATGCACGTTAAACATAAATAGGAGTTGATTTTGTTGTTTGGATGACTCTGCTTTAAATTGTTTTCCTGAAGGAATACTGATGTTATAGGGTTTTCCCTAAATGACTGTGAATTACTACTACCAGATATTCCTCAGTTTTTATTCTTTTTTCATTTCTAGTCTATTTTGATGTTTTTTTAAATCATTTTTAATTGGTATGGGTAGAAGGGAGAAAGACAACATTAACTGAATAAACTTCTTCTTTAATGAAACAAGTCATAGATGGGTGATTAAAAAAGAGATGGGCTTTCAGTTCACTCAGGACTGGGTTAAAAGCTCAGCTTTCCTACGTGTCACGTGTGTGACCGTGGGAACATTACTGTCATCACCAAACATGTTTCCCGATGTGGAAACGAGGGAAATAATATCTCCTTCAAGTACGGTCGTGTGTCATGACCTGGCATGTGATTCAGTGCCCAGCACATGCTTATGAGCACCGTTAACTCAACGATGACAATGTTTACTAGAATTATCACTAATATTATTGTTTTGAGCCTGCCAAGTAGCTTTAACTTACTTGACTTCTAGCTGACTTTGGATGCACCATATATAAGACTAAGGAAGAAACGGGAAATTCTTCATTGAAATCTTCACCTACTTCAGTTAAGTGACCTCAGCAGAGTTACTTGGCTATTAGAGAACTTTAAATTAGCACCTTCTAGGTAATACCCAGTGGGGCAAGAGGCTTTTTTTTTGTTTTTATGTCCCTTCATTTTAGCCTTGGACATAATTTACAAAGATGAACACTTAAGCATGTAAATGGTCGATTGTATACAGATAAGCACTGTATTGAACTTGGTAAAGTCTCTCAATGTTGCTGTGTACGTAACTGAAAGTTCCTAAGGGTGAAGTTGTCTCTCCGTTATTTCAGAACAGCCCTCATGCTTGCTGCAAGGAATAAGTCCTCAAATACAGTCCGGCTTCTGCTTCAGGCAGGTGCAGATGTCTTTGCTCGAGATGACACTGGGCGCACCGCGGAAGAATATGCTTTCTCTAAGGGTTTGAAGGAGTAAGTGTGTACATTGAAATGCTAGTTATCACCAAACTGGGCTTCCAAACACTTGAACTGTTACTTCTTAGGGAACAGGTGAGACGTCCTAACTGGGGTCAGGCAGGGGGGGAATGGCAGTGAGTTAGTAGACATCCTCAGCCAGAAACCAAGCAAACGATCAGACGTGTAAGACGTAGCAAAGGGACAGATTCCTTATCCCAGAACTTTGAAGACCTTTATCTTTAGGGATCCCCACATTCTCCGTTTCATTCCAAGCATAACCCCTGTGTGTCAGGTACCAATAATGTCTCTTCTCTGACTTTTCCTACTAGTTATTTGGGGGTGTAAAATGTACAGTTTAGCAGGAAATTCTGTATTTTCTGGAGGCTATTGGCTATGCTCCCCCCTTGAATTTTTCAAGAAGCCAGAGTGTTCCCTAAGTCCAAGGGGGACCATCCTCTTTCACAAGTCAGATGGAGAGGGAAGGAAGGTCATTCTGGTCATTCATTGGTTTCCATCGATTGTGTTGCTGCATGGTTGCTATAGAAACGGATCCTGTCGTCATGACTCCCCGTGCTCCCAGGTTCCCTTGCTGATCCCGAGTCCTCTGTGTCCATGGTTTTCCACATTTGGACTTCGAAGTGGCGATATTTTTAACTTGACATGCAGATGCTTGCTTACATTCTCAGCCCCTATTCCAGAGCACCAGCTCCCTGTCCCGGGAGCCAGGACTTCTAGCTTTAGCCACACACAGCCTTCCCTAACACTGAAAAACTATGCGGGGCCCACATCTTAGCCCAAACCTCATGATGACTTACCCTTTGGAGTGTCTTGTTGTGTCTTCTGCTGGCACATGTTAGTTGGAACTTTCTGAGCTGTCAGAGAGGTGCTAGTAATGCTGCAGGAAAAGATCAGACTTTCCTTTCTCCTGTTACCAGATCTGTACCCCAAGGCCACTTGCTATCCCATGGAGTATCTTTCCTTAGGTCCTGGAAGGTCCCATAACGCCTTTCCCAGAGTAGACACTAACTTGCCTGTGATTCCTTAGTTAAGATGAGGCTCAGTGATCTGTTTTCCAAAATAATGAAAATCTGGCCAGTGACTTGACTCTCCCTCAGGTTTCAGAATATTTAAAGTTTTGCCTGACATGGAAGCCAGTAAACAGAAAGCTCTGGATCTAAAGGAGGTTACTTGGTGTTAGAATAGCTGCACCCCTTCCACGCCTCATGAGTGTGCATATATGTTCTATCTTTCAAGTCAACTGGGGATGCCTAGGAAGGTTAGAAAGATCTGATAGGTCAGAGTTTCAGCAGGTAGACATGAGACGGAAGTAGTCCAAGCCAGGTCTTGACTTCTGTGACTTTTCTGCCACTGGTGTGATTAGCTACGATAATAGGGGCAGTTATGTTATCTACCTTATTGAGGTAACATATTTCTAAACGCATTTAATTACAAATTACATAATAGCTGAGATGTACTGAATTACAAACCACAAAGAGAGTAGCTGATAACCAAAATTAAAAACATTTTCTGTAAACTGCAACATTTGAATGTTAAATAGAACCTATGAAAAGCACACATTAGGTTTATTTGGAATTCCAAAATAATTTCAAAAACTAAAGCTCAAAAAAACTTATTCCGTTGCCTTAACATTTTGCTGTATTATCTATTTGATCCTCTGACAACCTGTAAAATAAGGCAGTGAGATGCTTGGTTTGTAGAGGAAAGCTCTGAGCCTAACAGCGGTGACTTCCCCGAAAATGGATCTTGTGGACTATAGAACTAGGATTTCTGAGTTCTCAACTCTCGCCCCTGCTAATTCTAATTAACTGACTGAACTATACTGCCCTCAACATGACTGGTTCACCTTGTTTTTTTGTCTTCTTTAATCACATGCTTAAGAAAAATTTTGTACAACTTACTATGGTTTTTTTTTTTAACTTAAATTTATAGGGGTGACAATGGTTAGTAAAATTACATAGGTTTCAAATGTACAATTCTTTAATATATTGTCTATATATCACATTGTGTGATATACCACCCAGAGTCAGTTCTCCTTCTGTCACCATATGTTTGACCCCCTTTACCCTTTTCTACTATCCCCTCTTCCACTTACTCTCTGACAACTACTGAACTGTTGTCTGTGTCTATAAGTTTTTGTTTCTTTATTTGTTTGCCTTTAGAACTTACAAAATTGAAGCGTATGGGATAATTCAAGTTTTTATATTAGTTCAGATATTACCTGAAATACTCTAAGAATTCCATGTTTTGATAAATGTTTTCCTGTCAGTATTAAGACAGTAATATTCTCACCTCTTTTATACATAGCAACGTCCAACTAATTTCTGGTTATAAAAAAGGATGGAGATGTGAAACGTCTTCTGACAGTAACAGTCGAGGTAAGACTCTTAATAGTGAAGTATTCTTTGTGGTCCTACCAGACATACAGTAAGACTAAGAAAGTTTTGCTATTGAAAGAGCTGTTAAAAAATGTGTATATTGCATGTATATTTTTTCTTTGTTAGTTAATGTCTTTCTTAATAGTCTAGTATTCAGAATTATTATAAAAGTTAATTGTAGGTAATTTAAAATCTGAGAGAGTATTGTGTGAAAAGAAACTCATTTATCTAGTCATGACCCCTACAATCCCATATGATATTTGTGTAAATAAGAAAAATGATTTTTAAGTTAGTATGTTGTATGTTGCTTCTATAATCACCTTATAAGTTGGACAATAAGTTGGACTTGTAAAAATGGATATTTGTTTAAATTTTACAGCAAATGGATTACACGTAGTGAATGAATTCTTGTTATTACATTGTGGTTTGTCTCACCATAATGTAACTAAAACTAAGAACTCAACAATACCTTCATAGTCCCATAAACAAATGGCAAACAACAAGAACTACAAAACTTAGCCAGTGTGAAGGAATCGCAGTGAGACTGTTTTTTTAAAAAATTTATTTATTGGGGTGACAATTGTTAATGAAATTACATAATTTCAGGTGTACAATTCTGTATTACATCATCTATAAATCCCAGTATGTGTTCACCACCCAGAGTCAGTTCTCCTTCCATCACTATATATTTGATCCCCCTTACCCTCATCTCCCTCCCCCCACCCCCCTTACCCTCTGGTAACCACTAAACTATTGTCTGTGACTATGAATTTTTGTTTCTCATTTGTTTGTCTTGTTCTTTTGTTGTTTTTGGTTTATATACCACATATCAGTGAAATCATAGGGTTCTCTGGTTTTTCTGTCTGACTCATTTCGCTTAGCATTATACTCTCAAGATCCATCCATGTTGTCACAAATGTTCCTATATCATTTTTCCTTAACGCCGAATAGTATTCCATTGTGTATATATACCACAACTTCTTTATCCATTCATCTATCGAAGGACATTTTGGTTGTTTCCATGTCTTGGCCACCATAAACAAAGCTGCAATGAACATTGGAGCACAAGTGTCTTTATGTATAAATGATTTCAAATTCTTTGGGTAGTTACCCAGGAGAGTGATTGCTGGGTCATATGGTAATTCTATTTGTAATTTTTTGAGGAACCTCCACACTGCCTTCCATAGCGGCTGCACCAGTCTGCATTCCCACCAACAGTGTAAGATGGTTCCTTTTTCTCCACAGCCTCTCCAACACTTGTTGCTATTTGTCTTGTTGATGAAAGCCATTCTGACTGGGGTGAGGTGATATCTCATTGTGGTTTTTTATTTGCATTTCTCTGATGATTAGCGATGTGGAGCATTTTTTCATATGTCTATTTGCCATTTGTAAGTCCTCTTTGGAGAAATGTCTCTTCAGGTCCTCTGCCCATTTTTCAATTGGGTTGTTTGTTTTTTTGTTGTTGAGTTTCATGAGTTCCTTGTATGTTTTGGATATTAGACCCTTATCAGAGGAACTGTTTGCAAATCTCTTCTCCCATTCAGTCGGTTGCCTCTTTATTTGTCGATGGTTTCTTTTGCTGTGCAGAAACTTTTAAGTTTCATATAGTCCCATTTGTTTATTTTAGCTTTTACTTCCATTGCCTTTGGAGTCAAATTCATAAAATGTTCTTTGAACCCAAGGTCCATAAGTTTAGTACCTATGTTTTCTTCAATGCAGTTTATTGTGTCAGGTCTTATGCTTAAGTCTTTGATCCATTTTGAATTAGTTTTGGTACATGGTGACAGATAACAGTCCAGTTCATTCTTTTGCACGTGGCTATCCAGTTCTCCCAGCACCATTTATTGAAGAGGCTGTCTTTCCTCCATTGTATGTTTTTAGCTTCTTTTGTCAAAAATTATCTGTCCATATTTATGTGGTTTTATTTCTGGGTTCTCAATTCTATTCCATTGGTCTATGTGTCTGTTTTTCTGCCAATACCATGCTGTTTTGATTACTGTAGCCCTGTAGTACAAGCTAAAGTCAGGCAGTGTGATACCTCCAGCATTGTTCTTTTTTCTTAAGATTGCTTTGGCTATTCAGGGCCTTTTGTGGTTCCAAACAAATCTGATGATTTTTTGTTCTATTTCTTTAAAAAATGCCATTGGGATTTTGATGGGGATTGCATTAAATCTGTATATGGCTTTGGGTAATATGGCCATTTTAACTATGTTGATTCTTCCAATCCATGAGCACGGAATGTCTTTCCATTTTTTTGTGTCTTCTTCAATTTCTTTCAAAAATGTCTTATAGTTTTCAGCATATAAATCCTTCACTTCCTTGGTTAAGTTTATTCCTAGGTATTTTATTCCTTTTGCTGCAATTGCAAAGGGATTGTTTTTTGTATTTCTTTTTCTGAGATTTCATTGTTAGTATATAGGAATGCAATGGACTTTTGTATGTTGATTTTGTAGCCAGCAACTTACTGTATTCGTTGATTGTTTCTAACAGCTTTTTGGTGGAGTCCTTAGGGTTTGCTATATATAGCATCATGTCATCTGCAAAGAGTGATATTTTAACTTCTTCATTCCAAATTTGGATGGCTTTATTTCTTTCTCTTGCCTGATGGCTCTGGCAAGGACTTCCAACACTGTGTTGAAAAGCAGAGGTGATAGGGGACAGCCCTGTTGTGTTCCTGAACGTAGAGCAAAGGGCTTCAGTTTTTTACCACTAATTATGAGATTAGCTGAGGGCTTGTCATAGATGGCCTTTATTACGTTAAGGTATTTTCCTTCTATGCCTTTTTTTTTAAGTGTTTTAATCATAAATGGATGTTGTATCTTATCAAATGCTTTTTCCTCATCAATTGATATAATCATATGATTTTTGTCCTTTATTTTGTTCATGTGATGTATCACATTGATGGATTTGCGGATGTTGAACCATCCTTGTGCCCCGGGGATGAACCCCACTGCATCGTGGTGAATAATCTTTTTGATGCATTGTTGTATTCGCTTTGCTAGAATTTTGTTCAGGATTTTTGCATCAGTATTCATCAGAGATATAGGTCTGTAGTTTTCTTTTTTTGTGTTGTCCTTACCAGGTTTTGGTATCAGGGTAATGTTGGCCTCATAAAATGAGTTAGGGAGTACTGACTCTTCTTCAATTTTTTGGAAGAGTTTGAGCAGGATTGGTATTAGATCCTGTGTGAAGGTTTGGTAGAATTCACTAGGGAAGCCATCTGGTCCTGGACTTTTCCTTTTGGGAAGGTTTTGGATGACTGATTCAATTTTGTTACTGGTGATCGGTCTGTTTAGATTTTCCAGTTCTTCATGGTTCAGCCTTGGAAGGCTATATGTTTCTAAGATCTTATCCATTTCTTCTAGGTTATTGAATTTGGTGGCATATAGTCCTTCATAGTATTCTTGCATGATCCTTTGTATTTCTGTGGTGTCCATGATAACTTCCCCTTTCTCATTTCTGATTTTGTTAATTAGTGTCTTCTCTCTTTTTATCTTAGTGAGTCTAGCCAAGGGTTTGTCGATTTTATTAATTTTTTCAAAGAACCAGCTCTTTGTCACATTAATTTTTCCTATTGTCTTTTTGTTCTCTATTTCATTGAGCTCTGCTCTGATTTTTGTTATTTCCTTTCTTCTGCTGACCTTGGGTTTCACTTGTTCTTCTTTTTCTAGTTCTTGGAGGTGTAACATGAGGTTGTTTATTTGGGATTTTTCTCGTTTCTTGAGACAGGCCTGTAATGATATAAACTTCCCTCTTAAAACTGCTTTCGCTGCATCCCAAAAATTTTGGTAGGATGTACTTTCATTGTCATTTGTTTCTATGTATCTTTTGATCTCTCCTCTAATTTCTTCTTTAACCCAGTCGTTCTTTAAAAGTATGTGGTTTCATCTCCATGTATTTGTGTTTTTTCCTGCTTTCTTTTCGCAGTTGATATCCAATCTCAATTTCAAAGCCTTGTGATCAGAGAATATGCTTGGTATGATTTCAATCTTCTTAAATTTGCTGAGGCTGCTTTTATGCCCCAATATATGGTCTATCCTTGAGAATGTTCCATGTACACTCAAAAAGAATGTATAGTCTGATGTTTTAGGATGAAGTGCTCTATATATGTCAATGATGTCCATTTCATGTAATGTGTCATTTAGGGCTGCTATTTCGTTATTTATTTTCTGTTTGGATGATCTATCCATAGCTGTCAATGATGTATTTAAGTCCCCTAGTATAATTGTGTTTTGGTCAATTTCTCCCTTTAGTTCTATTAGTAGTTGCTTGGTATATTTCGGTGCTCCCTGATTGGGGGCATAAATATTGATGACTGTTATGTCTTCTTGTTGTATAGTCCCCTTTACCATTATGAAATGTCCATCTTTGTCTCTTGTTATCTTTTTCACCCTGAAGTCTGTTTCATCGGAAATCATTATGGCTACACCTGATTTTCTCTGGGTACCATTTGCTTGGAGTGTCAATTTCCACCCTTTCACTTTGAGTCTATGCTTGTCCTTGTAGCTGAGATGTGTCGCTTGGAGACAGCATGTGGTTGGGTTTAGTTTTTTGATCCAATCTGCTACTCTGTGCCTTTTTATTGGTGAGTTCAGTCCATTTACATTTAGGGTGATTATTGATACGTGAGGATTTCCTGTCATTCTATCTTTAGTTTTCTGGTAAGGCTGTGACTCCATTGTTTCTTTGCCTTTTTGTTGTTGTCTATTATTTCTGTGTGGGGTATTCTATGATGTTTCTCTCTGTTTCTTCTTTTATTACAGTATATATTTCAGTTCTGGATTTTTTTTGAGTTGTTACCCTTAAGATTATGTAAAAGAAAGTTTTATATTTAGAGTATTCCATTTTCTTCAGCACGCTTACTTTCTCCATTCTCCATTTCCATATTCTGGTTCAGGCCTTTACACTCCCCTTTTTTTTTTTTTATGTTTCGGTTGCCACAAATTGTCCCTGTTGATGGTGGTCTAATAGCCTCCTTTAGTGTTTCTTGTAGTGCAGGTCGTGTATTAGAAAATTCCCTCAGCTTCTGTATGTCTGGAAAAGTCTTTATTCCTCCTTCATCTCTAAAGGATATCTTTGCTGGATATATTATTCTTGGCTCATGATTTCTCTCTTTCGATATTTTGAATATTTGGTTCCACTCCCTCCTGGCTTGTAGAGTTTCTGCTGAAAAATCTGATGATAACCTAATGGGGTTTCCTTTGTAGGTTACCGTCTTCTTTTCCCTGGCTGCCTTGAGGATTCTTTCTTTGGTGTTAATTTTAGACAGCTTCAATATAATGTGCCTTGAAGAAGGCCTGTTGGGATTGAGGTAATTAGATGTTCTATTTGCTTCTTGGATTCAAGGATCCAGTTCTGTCCACAAATTTGGGAAGTTCTCATTAACAATTTCTTTGAATATATTCTCTATTCCCTTCTCTCTTTCTTCTCCTTCTGGTATGCCCGTTATTCTTATATTGCTCTTTCTGATGGAGTCAGATACTTCTTGTAGAGTTCTTTCATTTCTTTTAAGTCTCAAGTCTCTTTCTTTTTCCATCTGTGTAATTTCCAGGTTTCTATCTTCGATGTCACTGATTCTTTCCTCCATATGGTCAACTCTACTACCTAAGCTGGTTATTTCATTCTCAATTTCTTCTATTGAGTTCTTAATCTCCAGAAATTCCATTTGGTTCTTTTTCAAATTTTCAATCTCTTTCATAAAATGCTCATGTTGTTCTTTGATTGCGTTTCTGAGTTCATTAAATTGCCTACCTGTGTTTTCTTGCATCTCTTTGAGGTTTTTCAGAACTGCAATCTTGAATTCTCTATCATTTAAGTCACATATTTTTATATCTTTAAGTTCCTTTTCTGCAGACTTCCCTTTCTTTCTGAGCTGTCTTGTTGCCTTGGTTTTTCTTGGCAATTACTGATTTATTATTTCTCTTCTTAGACATCTACAGGAGAGGCTTCTGCAACAGGTTGATAGGAAGAGGTCTTTCTTTTGTTTTCCAATACTTGTTGGTAGAACATTTTATTTTCTCTCTGACTGCAGCCTTTTTTTTTCTCTCTGACACAGTAGTGCTATGTTTTCTCTGCACTATTCCAGCTTCTCACACAATGGGGGGATTTCCTGGGAGACGGGCCTCTCCTCTGTTAACAGTTCACCTGGGTCATAGGGCGCCACGTCCTTGTGGGGGTGCAGAGAACTTTTGAAGTTCCAAAGCTCTTTTTGCACCCGATTAAGAGCCCGTATGTTTTAGCAGTTCTGTTTACTCCTGCAGGGATCCGCCCAGATAGGTTGGGCCAGGGGCGGGGTGAGTTGTGAGAGGTGGCCCAGAGCAATGGCGGCGACCACCACCACAGCCGGTCCCGCTTCCATAGCTCCCAACCCTTCACCGGAACTAGTTGAGCTGCGAATCTGTGTCTACGGTCCACAGTTCTCAGATCTGCAAATATCCTGTCCTTTTGATCTGACACTGCTACTTTTTCGCTTCTAGCACCGGGCAGGTGGGGGTGGGGCGAGCTCTGGGAGGGTAGGGCGGGGTCGCTAGTCTCCGTGCCTAAGGCTTCCGTTCTCCGCTCGGCAGTGAGGGCTTAAACCACCGTTTTCAGCCTTCTTCCCTCAGTCTTCACTCCAAGTTCTCTGCCGTGAGCGTTGGGTTCAGCTGTGTTATATGCTGCCCCCTCAGTGCTGTGGGCCGTAAGCAGAGCCCTAGCAGTCCGAGTCCTTCCCTCTCCCGCAGCTGCGGTAGTTCCGGGATGCAGCGAGCTTGGAGCTCTGAGCTAGGTCTGTGTCCTGCCCCTGCGCGGCTCCATCCCCGCACTTCTCCCTTCCCTCCTCCCCCGCTCACGCAATTCGCCCACCTGGAGGTGAATTCAGTAGTCGGCCTCTTCATCTTGCCTGTCTGCTGTGCAGGGAGTCCTTTGTGGAGTTATTGTTGTCCGATTAGTTGTAAATTCCAGGGGAGCGTTACAGAGGCTCACCTCACGCCGCCATTTTTGGTAGTTCTCCGCAGGGAGACTGTTTTTAAAAGGTATCTACTGATACAAGTCAGTAAAGCTGTGCCTTGTTGAGAAGCATGGATTATTTTCCATGTGGATATGCCAACCAGGTCTCCCTATTATCACCTTTTTTTCTCATAAGTCAAAACAGAGTGAGACATGTTGACCTCATTAGAAGAAAATGTTTTCTTCTGTTAGTTGGATAGTTGTCATAACAGTGTAATTTCTCTAGAACAAGATGCTTTGTAGCCATTAGTCAAAAGATAATCATAATAAATGTTCCCATAGCCTAACTTAGGACTCAAAAGATTATAATAAAAGTACAGAAAAGTTTCACAATGACAAAAACACTATTCTGCTCACTGAATGTGGCACATTGTGCAATCTGAAATGCCCGAGGACCCCTTTAACTTAGTAGACCTCTATCAAAGCACTTGTGTCGGTGGTTTTGCAAATTATAGGAAACACAGAGATGAAATGGAATTTGATCTTTAATGTGCCCCTAAGACTTTAGAGCTGTCCCTGGCTTATTTCTATGGTTTCTTAAAACAGAATTTTCAAGGACAATCTTTTCATTCATGTATTTATTTGCCTCTGCAGCCATTTGCTATGTAACCATCAGGAGTCTTTTAGGCACTAAGTGTTATTTTGATGTTGCAGAAGGCAAGCATTTTAAAACCACAGTCCCTACCTCCAAGAGCGTGTTCTTATCATTGTCATTTTTATTATTTATTATACTTTACACAGTGCTTACTAGGTGCCAGAGCCCACTGAGAGCTTATAATTATCATTATTGTTTGTTATTCGGTGTGTAGCATCAGATCTGACAATTAAGTTTGAGAACTTGCCACTGTGCGCTTACATTGGCAGCACTGTACAAACAGCTCAGTAAGGTTTCATAACCTTGGTATATCAGTGTCTCAGAGCTGTGTTCGTGTTGATGTGTGGCGGTGTCTTGCTGAGTAGCAGTGTCTTGCTCGTTGTTGTTGCATGTTTTTGTGTGCCATTGCGAGGCTGTTTGAGCTTGAATCAGAGCTATGATCAAACATTAAATTTCTTGTTAAACTTGGCAAGAGTAGAAGTGAAATCAGGAACATGTTAGTCCAGGTTCATGGGGATAATGTCACGAGGAAAACGGCCATGTAAAAATAGATTAAACATTTTTCTGAGGGGAAAGATTGCGTCACTGATGAAGAGACGTCATGGTGGCCAGTAACGACCAGAACGGAGGAAAACATTGCAAAAATTCATCGAATTGTGAGTCAAAATCATTGGCTGACTGTGAGAAGCATAGCAGACCAAGTAAACATCGATACAGAAACAGTTAGGAAAATTTTAACTGACAATCTTGGCATGAGAAAGGTGTGTGCAAAAATAGATCCAAAGGAGCTCACCGATGAACAAAAGCAAAGGAGAGTCAAAGGCTGCCAAGACCTTTTGGAGAGGCAAGACAATGTTTTGAGCCGTGTTTTCAATGGTGATGAAACGTGGGTGTACCAATACAATTCTGAAACAAAGCATCAAAGTACACAATGGAAGTCAGCCAATTCTCCACGACCAAAAAGTTCTGTCAGTCGAAATCAAGAGTCAAAACAATTTTGCTAAACTGTTTTGACATCAGAGGGATTATTCATTATAAATTTGTACCAACTGGACAAACAGTTAACCATGTTTAGTTTTTGGAAGTTCTGAAAAGACTGCATGAAAATGTTAGAAGAAAACAACCTCAACCTTTGGCCCACTATTCATGGCTGTTGCATGACGGCAATACATCAGCTCCCATGGCACTGTCTGTGAGAGAGTTTTTAGCCAGTAAACAAATAACTGTATTGATACACCCACCCTACTTATCCGATCTGGCCCCCAATGACTTCTTTCTTTACCCGAAGATAAAGGAAATACTGAAAGAAAGACATTTTGATGACATTCAGGACATCAAGAGTAATACAACAACAGCTCTGATGGCCATTCCATATAAAGAGTTCCAAAATTGCTTCGCAGAGTAGACTAGGTGCTAGCATTGGTGCATAGTTTCCCAAGAGGTGTACTTCGAAGGTGACCATAGTGATACTCAGCAATGAGGTATGCAGCACTTTTTCTAGGATGACTTCGTGAACCTAATTGTCAGATCTCGTGGGCCAGACACTTTATGACCATGATGACGATTTCGGTTGTGAAAATCTGGGTAGGATTTAAGGGAAGTATGCAGTGTGAGTGGGAGTTGGCCAGATAAAGAGGCAGAAGGACCGTGTTGGGCAGGGGAAACAATAATCAAGATTATAGGTTTGGCAGAAGGAACTGCAGACATAGGCTAAGATATACAATGAACTTTGCAGGATTTACAAGCAGTTCAGTTTTGATGGTATAAAAAGCGTGCTGTGGGAATGGTTGAGAAGGTGGTGAATACCTAGGTAAGGCAAGCTTAGGAAAGTCTTTAGTTCTAGAGAAAGGAGTTGCTCTTATCCTGTAGGCCTTGGGAAATATGTCAGTTAGAATGTTTTAGCTGCAGGTAATAGGTGACCTAATTAACAGTGGTTACAACAGGAGGCACCAGGATGGTTTTGGTGGTTCTGTGATGCCATGAGTTGCCTGTTGTTGTCCCTATTTCAGTTGTGAGGTTGTCAGTGTTTCGTTTAAGTCTCATTTGCTGGCTGGTTAATTAGCAACGGCTCCAAGCATCATATTCTCACAGGACAATATCCAAAGGCTGAAGGACTGCGTTTCTATAGGTTTTCCATTTTCTTTGCTGGCTGGTTAATTAGCAATGGCTCCAAGCATCATATTCTCACAGGACAATATCCAAAGGCTGAAGGACTGCGTTTCTGTGTTATATAGTTGGCATACAACATTATATCCGTTCAGGTGTACAACATAGTGATTTGACATTGATATGCCTTGCGAGGTTATCACCACAATATGTCTAGTAAGCATCTATCACCCTTCAAAGTGACTGTAATATTATTGATATTTTCCCTGTGCTGTTAACTACATCCCTGTGGCTTAGATATTTCATCACTGGAAGTTTGTACTTCTCATACACTTTCTTTTTCGTTCATCTCTTCAACTCCCTTTCATCTGGGAACAATCAAGTTAGTTTTTTGTAGCTATGGGTCTGTTTCTGTTTTGTTTGTTTTGTTTTTTTAGGTTCCACATATAAATGAGATCATAAGGTATTTGTCTTTCTCTGTCTTCTTTCACTTACATAATACCTCTAGGAACTTCCATATTGTTACAAAGGGCAAGATTTCATCTTTTATGGATGAGTTATTATTATATCAGTTATATTATGGATGAGTTAATTATTCTAATATCAGTTATAGTATTACTGTATACACACACATACACACACACACACACACACACCCCACACACACATATCAAATCCTCTTTATGCATTCATCTATCGAAGGACGCCTATGTTGCTTCCATATCCTGGCTATTATATATACTGCTGCGGTGAACATAGAGGTGCAGATGTCTTTTCAAATTACTGTTTTGGTTTTCGTTGGACAAATACCCAGAAGTAGAATTGCAAGATCTCATGGCAGTTCTATTTCTGATATTTTGAGGAATCTCCATACTGTTTCCCACAGTGAATATAACAATTTACAAATCCAAAAACAGTGCAGGCTCTGTTTTCCCTTTCCTCCACTTCCTTGCCGACATTTGTTATCTGGTGCCATTTTGATGATAGCCATCTGACAGTAATGAGGTGGTATTGCTCTGTGGTTTTGATTTCCGTTTCCCTGATAAACAGTGATGATCAGCTATGTGATTCTTTTAAATAGGAAGAAGACTGAGAGGCTGCCAGTAGATCCCTTAACATTTCCAGGCTGGGGTACAGCACATGCTGGTTCCCACAGCAGTTAGGGGTAAAGCAGTCACTGTGATTAGCATAGTATAATCATTTTTCTTTGTGGAGCTGGAGAGAGGCCATGTTCTTTGTGTATTGGGACAGTAAATATCCACACAGCATTGTGGTTCTCCAGTGAGAATGAAGATGAAGAAATGGCAAGTGGGCAGGGACTCAGCAATGGTTACTGCAGGGATCATGGGAGAGTTTTGAGCAGACTAGGAACAAGATGAGACAGCATTCGGACACTCTGGTTGTGGTATAAAGCAGGGACCAGCAAGCTTATCTGTAAAGGGCCTGATTTTAGGCCATGTGGTCTCTGTCATACCTACTCAAATCTGCCATCATGGTATGAAAGCAGTCGTGGGCCAACTGAATAGGCAAGACCGTGCTACAGTAAAGCTTTATTTACAAAAACTGATGGCAGGTTGGAGTTTGCTGGCCCCTCACATAGAGGATAGATTGAAGAAAAGCACATAAAAATAAGTCGCAGACAAAGGAAGCTTTTACTTCCTTGGACTAGTATCAGTCCATTGTGATGTTTTCACCCATCCATTTTGAAAGAAAAGAAAGTCAGGAAGGTTAATTTATTCAATTTAACATGTTGGTCTTTGCTGGCTTATGTCTTTCTCATTTGTTTTGCTGAAAATAAATCCTATTCATTTAGGAAGCAACAATAACAGTCGGTGGTGTCTCATTTTTCCCCCTGTGAAAGCCATCTGCTAAGAGCCCCTGTTTGACTAGGGCAGTGGCTGTGGAAAAATAAAGCAGAGCCTGGAGAGTGTTATGGTTAATACAATTTAGTGATAATTGAATGTAAAAAGTTAGTGGGGAGTGAGAAAACTAAGATGATTCCTAGGTTTCCAGAATGTGCACTAGCATTTCAATGGGACATGAGAAGAGTGACTAGGACATTATCAGATGGAGAGAGAAAAGCAGCAGGTCAATAGGGAAGACATGTTTTTTTCCTCTGAATGTTGAGTTTCTTGGTATATCCAGGGGTAATTCATCCTACATGGATATAATTTTTTGTTTCATTTTCACATATTCTGTTAACCACTGCCTTTTCACACGAGAGCTATGTTTTTAGTTTTATAAGAAATAAAGAAGTTTAGAAAGCAAAGGAACTCTATAATCAGTGTACATTATTATACTACAAGTGATAGTTATATGTTTTTCTGTAATTATCCCAGTTACTTGATTGATTCATAAGTATTATAAAAAGAACATAAACCTTGCCTAGTTGTAGAAAATTGACAGTGCGATCTCTTCATTTGCTATATAGGAACTGATAGAACATGTTGTCATTAGGATTTTTTATTTTTTATTCTGATTAAAATAGGATGGTTGCTTGTTTTACAGTATTTTCTGACATCATTTCATTTATCCTCTTTATGCCTTTATTCAAATATATCTAGCTCTACAGGAATCTGCAAAAGAAGAATCAAAAAAAACAAATTTAATGACAGGTAATCTGCAAAATCACCTTCTGACCTTAATCATGTAGAAAGCATCAACCCACAGAATGAAAATTTCATATAATGCCATTTATTAGAGGTTCTTAATACCACCCCTGGGTTTGGTTATTCACTAGAGCACTTTACAAGACTCAGCTTATAGCTGTACTAGTGCCTGTGATTTGTTACAGTGAGAGCAAAATCAGCAAAGAGAAAAGGTGTGTGTGGCAATGTCTATGACAGGAGGGAACCAGGCGCAAGTTTCCAAGACGCATGTCCTGTGGAGTTAGCAGGATGTGCTTAATACCCCACTATTAAATTCTGGCACCACATGTGAAATGCTGTCTAGTGGTACTGGAGTCTCATTAGACTCAGTGCCTTCATGGAGTGCTTTCATGGCACGCCAGTCACATAGGCAGCGTCCCCCTAGCAGATGCTAACATTCCTGATTCCCAGAAGGAAAGCGAGTGTCCAGCATGAACCACCTTGTTTGTACAAGCAGTTCAGGCACGGTGAGCCACACTTAGTTAGGGAATGGTGGGAACCCTCCCCATATGCAGGTTTCCAGATACCAGCCAAGGGCCAGCCATTCAAGCAGGACTTTCAAAGGATAGCAGTCAGGCCTGCTGTATGAAATCTTTTCTGCACAGCAGTTACAGGCCTGACTTAATTTTTAGTGTAGCTTAAAATTTTATTTTAATAGCAAGGAATATGGTGACGTGCCTTGGTATTGGTTTCAGTTGTATCATCCATTAAACATTGCAGTGCTGGTTACTTTTTTGCCTTTTCGTGAGTATTTCACAGGTATTGCACATACATTACTATGGCAATAACCATGGCAACTCCAATCTTTTTGTGTGATTAATGTTTCAATATAGCTTTTGAATAAAATCAGCACAATGATTTCTGATTTACAATGAGAATCAAAGTTGCCCTGTAAGTACAGGGACGATTCCATTTTGATTCACTTGGCATCACTATTCAGCATGCTAAAGCGAGATGTTCAGTCACGTTTATCAGTGATTTTCTTGTGTAAGTATTCCAAAAATGACTTGCTTTGTTTATGGCTTTTCATACGCTTCATTCGGTTGGGTGAATAATCATATTCTGATACTGGACCTTGATATTCATTTTCAAGGTGACTGTAGTTTGAAAATAGCATTAATGTGTTCATATCTGGTAATAGCAGTTTCAGTGGAAATTTTTTTTTTTTTTATTAGTAAGCCTTCGTTTTTAGAGCAGGTTTAGGTTCAGGGCAAAATTGAGTAGAGAGTAGAGAAAGTTCCCTCAAAACCCACATCCCCGTCCACACAGAGCCTCCCTCGCTGTTGACACCTGCACCCGGGTGGTACATTCACGACGATCTATGAATTGCACTGACTCAGCATGACCACTCACAGCCCACACTTTACGTTAGAGTTTACTCTTGCTGTTGTACAATCTGTGGGGTATGACAAACGTATAATGACAGGTCTCCACCCTTCCAGTATCACACAGAATAGATTCACTAATAGATACTCTCTGCCGCATTTCCTCAGCCCTCCCTTCTCCCTAACCTCTGGAAACCACTCGTCTTTTTACTGCTTCTATAGTTTTGTTTTTTTCTGAATATCATATAGTTGGAATCATACAGTGGCCATCTTTTTGAATGTTTAAAAACTTAAAACTCCAGGGTCATTGAAGGTTGTTATTCAAGATAACCACTTTGTCTTTTTTTGGGGGGGGGTGTTTGTTTGTTTGCTGTTATTCATCGGCTTAGGATTTGATGATATATGACTTACAAGGTAAAAAACCATGATTTCTATACACATTTGCCACTAAGGGGAGGGATGAGAAAAATGGCATCACACGCTGCTGTACAGCAATAACCCTTTGGACCTTCCTGCTCTATGAGGTGAGCCGGATAGACTCTCCAGCAATGGAGGGAAACAGTCTCAGGGGTTAGACTTGATAAAACTGGAATCGCAAAGTCTTTCATACTTACCCTGCACTGGAGAGAGGGCCAGAAAGAGTCTATTTCCTGTGTTTTGCCGTGCTGCAAAGTAGACTGCCTTTGACTAAGCTGCTAATGACAGGGTGTTTCATCCTAAACTGAACACCCTTGACTGAAGAGCGGCACAGCGGTACTGTGTCAGAGCAAAACAAGTGGACTCTCTTCTAACTGCTCTTCATGACAGAAGTGCAGAAAAATCATGCTATTTAAATTGCACCGTGTTAGTTTATGATACTGATTTTACTGCTGATACCGTTTCGTTGACTGCAATGGGTTTGGGAGGATTACAATCATTGTAAGTAGCACTTGACTTGTAGCTATCAAATGATTGCACATCCCGTTTATTTTTCTTTCATTAGATATAAATGTATAATACATACAAACATGCATAAGTACATGCATGTACATATATGTGTACGTATCTATGTATGAATATATAAATATAAATATATGTACACACATATAAATAGGAGTGGAAGTAAAAGTTCTGCACGTATTAATTTCCCACCAATAGTATCATTAACATTCATTCTACTGTAGTCTTCAGGGGTTGTCCCAAAAATATTTTTTCATAAGTTCAGCCTGATAATTTTAAAGTTCTGTGTTTTTCTGTTGTGTATTTACAATGTATGTAAATTTTTTCTTTAACAGTGGATGAATGCTCTAAATGCAACTCTGCAAGCAGGTAGGATTTTATGGATTTCTAAAATTGCATGTTAACTGAGAGACTGCCCAGAGAAGCCAGTAAGCTTTAATGAGTGTTCTGCTCTGGCCTAGATCCTATACTATGTGCCTAACATTGGTAATCCCAGGTCGTCGGCACAGTAGATTCGCAAAGTAGCTGTGCTGTTCGGCCTAGATTTATTCATTAGCCGAGCTTCCGGGAGGTGGATTAACTGACCCTTGGTTCCATTGTTACCAAGTGGCTGACCTGTGATGTGACCTTCACCTGCTTGGCTTCCCAAGTCCGTTCTCTTGTCCCTCGGCCTGTACTGAAAAGTGCCTGGACAGGTCTGGATTCAAGATTCAGGTGCACGTCAGGTGGCCTCAGAGAGTCCCGTTTAGTGATGCCTTAGTGCTGATTTAGAAGTTTCCTACCAAGCCCAGTTAGCCCAAGCTCTTGTCTGAATGTACTTGACAGTTGCAGCAGTCACGAGAACCTTGTTTTCACCATCAGTGTTTAGGGCAGATCTCAGTTCGTTGTGGCCACCAAACCACAGGTTGTACATAAGCAAGACCTAATCAGATAAATGTTTTCAGGTATAATGCGATGTACACTTCTTGGGATGAATCGTTGTTCTGTAAGTGAAGAACATCTATGTATAGACCATGTTGTGTTAATGCAGCACAAATTGAGATGATATTTCTAATTGATTCCTCTACTGACTGACTTCCCAGCCTGTGTTTCCCTTCTGGCTAATACCTTTCCCTTGTTGTAGGAAGTTTTTTCTCTTTTTCCAGAGTCTTTCTTCCCTCTTCCATGAGTTTTCTTGATTTTTTTCCCCTTTTTCTCTGCATTCTCGGGGTATTATTGTTGCCGTTGTTGTGTTATTTTTTTTCCACTTCTGCCAGCTAAGTGTTCTCCATTTTTCTTGACAGAATCAAAAGTACATAGAATTCCAGGTGTTAAAGGAATGTTAGCGATGGATCTAGAGAACATTATGTTAAGTGAAATAAGTCAGAAAGAGAAAGACAAGTACCATATGATCTCACTTATATATGGAATCTAAAGAAAAGACTATGTGAATGAACTAATCAGAGTCAGTTTTGGGGACGCAGAGAAAAAACCGAGAGTGGTTAGATGGGTGTGTGGGAGGGGGTTGGGGATAAGGGGAAAGGTGAAGGGATTTGGAAGCAGCTGGTAACCACAAGATGGCCTCAGGGTTTTTCTTTTGAAAATTAATTTGGGGAAGGTATTCTATAATGTTGTAAAGATTTTGTTGGGTATTCGATGGACATGCGTCCTATTTGGGAGACCACCTCAGGGATACTGTGGATACCTGATCATGGCATTGTACATCAGAAGCTAAACATTAATGAATGCCAACTATAATTTTATATATATAATGTGATGGTTCAGTGTGAGGTCGGAGGGATAGTGGATGGGGGGAGGGGGGTTCACAGTATGAGGGATATAAATGATGAACGTCTAAGTATTACCTTGTTTTGTACACCTGAAACTAATAAATAATTAATAAAAAATAAAATAAAATAAAAAAAAAAAGGAATGTTAGCAATTAATTATTCAAAACACCCCCTAGTACTTCATGCTGCCATTAATGTTTTGGTCAAGTAGTTGATCACATGAGGAGTTTGAGCTCCAAGAGATTAAAGTGACTTATTTAAGTATAGTGAGTGATGAAATGAGATTAAGTGTAGGTTTCTAAGCCCAGCACACTTCCTTCTTTATCATCCTTTGGGTGAGGGTTTAATTATGGAAAGGTCTAGTGAATGCAGTGGAAGAGGATAAGAATGGAATTAGCAGGGGAATCCAAGTCTCAATAGGACCAACACTGGGTTGGAATAGGAATAAAGCTTTTAGAATAGAGATCACAGATCAGATAAGGGAAAAGAGATCAGAATAGTAGGGTATGACAAGGTAAAGAGAAATTACAAGCAAGAAGGACACCGGATGTTGGTAGTTGTCTAAAGAAGCAGATTAAAGTAAGGGGTTCAAGGGTATCTGAACAGGTTGCTGCTTTTTTGTTTGTTGAATTGGAGGAACCAGCAAAATTTAAGGTTGTATGAAAACATATTAAACCTTTGAGCCTCTGGAAACATTCTCTTAATAGCAAGTAGGAATGTGGTATCATCCACCTGCACCCGAAATTACAGAGGGGGTCCCCTCGAGTCCAAAGGCACTGGAGATTGCTGAACTACATAGATCTATGGCCCACGGCAGGTGTCTCGTCACCTCCACCTCTTTTCCCAACGGGCTGATGTCCTTCCCAGGGAGATGGAGGGTTGGGCAGAGGGAGGACTGATTGTGAAAACAGTAATGGAGTTGGGTAGGTGGTAACATGCCTGTGTTGGGAGTGGATGACTGAGGCTCCATTGAGCTTATTTTCCAGGAACGGGGAAATAGAGAAGTCCTACTGTGGGTCATTTGAGCCCAACCTTGTTTCAGGAGTCTCTATGCCTTCGTAGGCTGAAGTTTTCAAGGTTGGAGATTGCCAGGAAGCTGTGCGGACAAGTGATCGGAGAGTGGGGAGGCTAACAACATACATTATTTGTTCTTTGACTTTTGTACGTGTAACTTGCAAACATTTCACACATTTCAGGGACCTCACTGTAATGTTTCAGGGTGAAAGGAAGGAATGGGGTCAATTTAATAACTGCTTTCTACGTTAAAGACGCAAGACTGCCGTTTTTGACCCACACAGATTAATCTTTGAACCAGGGACAGACCGTGGAGAAGGCTCAGTGTATTGTTCTACCTTGGTTTAGGTCATTGCTTTTGTCCCAGTTCAGGTTCCTCTTGTCAGCTATTAATTGCGTTTTCAATTCAGCCCTGGGGACTTTTGGTGAAAACAAGGTACTTTCAGGTGTTACCAACATATTGGCTGTCATTCTTTGTTATGGAAACTTAGAGTGTATCTTCATTAACTCGTGCATGAGTTGGGAGTGGTGCATTCAGAAATAGATAACTGATCGCTTTTCTAGAACATCATCTAAATTTTAATCATATAAAGAAACTTCATTTCATATGCAGATAGCTGAATTTTACTCCTTTTGTTGTTGTTGTTGCTGCTTTTGTAAAGAAATGAATTCACTTGTTTCTTTTGTGTATCTTTCCCCGAAGTCTTTCCTGGAAACATGGCAGTGATGATTCATGGTCTTCGTCAGACGATGGACTCTTCGATGTTGGTACCAAGGTAAAAGGCTCCTGTGTGAAATTAACTGTTGTGCTCTTAATTTAGTTTTGTGTAGCACCGAGTTGTAAAATTTGGTAGTGTTCCACCTATCATTGTTTTATGTTTGTTATGGAAAATTGGTCAGTGTGAAACATTTTATAACATATGACCATTTGACACTTCATTGTTTTGTTGTTGTTCTTTTAACTTTAGTAAGTATCGAAGATGGGAGCTGAGAAAAAGAAGGGGCTGGGATATGTATAGTGATAGTAAAATTCTATAGGGAGTTTTCCCACAGTGACGGAGATATGCAATTTGGTTAAGGGTAAGGATTTTTAATGTGACTTTTACGTTATACCAGCCTGACTTTTATCATACTCGTGCCTAAATGGAATCTTTAATGGATTCCGGTACTCATTGTAACAGTCATGAAATCTTCCTGGTAGCTTTCAGTTATAAAACTATATAGCATAAGACATATAGTTTTATTTTTTTACACTTTGTATGTTGGTATGGTATACTTGTTAGGAGGAAGTGTTTTCTCCATTTTCTTTTTCGCTTACAGTCCGTGGACATTCCATATTGTTTTATATTAGTTTCCAGGATATTAGGTTCATCATTTAGACTAAAATAATAGTAGAGTTTTGAAAGTTTCGAATTCACGTTCTCCATCTCAAAACCCATATTACAAAAGGATTGCACTATGATCTAAATCATTTCATTGTGAATATATTTAAGTGTCTTCATCTAATTGAAGAGTACATGTGTTGCATAAAATAATAACCAATTTGAAAAGCAGAGATTCTTTTTTTTGTTTGTTTAGTGTTTGTTTTTTTTTTTAATTAATTTTATTGGGGTGACAATTGTTAGTAAATTTACATTCATTTCAGCTGTACAATTCTGTATTACATCATCTATAAATCCCATTGCGTGTTCACCACCCAGAGTCAGTTCTCCTTCCATCACCATATATTTGATCCCCTTTACCCTCATCACCCACCCCCCCACCCCCTTACCCTCTGGTAACCACTGAATTATTGTCTGTGTCTATGAGTTTTTGTTTCTCATTTGTTTGTCTTGTTCTTTTTGGTTTATATACCACATATCAGTGAAATCATAGGGTTCTCTGCTTTTTCTGTCTGACTTATTTCACTTAGCATTATTCTCTCGAGATCCATCCATGTTGTCACAAATGCTCCTATATCATCTTTCCTTAACGCCGAATAGTATTCCATTGTGTATATGTACCACAACTTCTTTATCCATTCATCTATCGAAGGACATTTTGGTTGTTTCCATGTCTTGGCCACCGTAAACAAAGCTGCAATGAACCTTGGAGTACACGTGTCTCTATAGAGACATGCTTTTATATTTTTGGGGTAGATACCCAGGAGAGCGATTGCTGGGTCATATGGTAATTCTATTCGTAATTTCTTGAGGAACCTCCACACTGCCTTCCATAGCGGCTGCACCAGTCGGCATTCCCACCAACAGTGTATGAGGGTTCCTTTTTCTCCACAGCCCCTCCAACACTTGTTACTATTTGTTTTGTTGATGAAAGCCATTCTGACTGGGGTGAGGTGATATCTCATTGTGGTTTTCATTTGCATTTCTCAGATGATTAGCGATGTTGAGCATTTTTTCATATGTCTATTTGCCATTTGTATATCCTCTTTGGAGAATTGTCTCTTCAGGTCCTCTGCCCATTTTTCAATTGGGTTGTTTTTTTTTTTGTTGTTGAGTTTCATGAGTTCCTTGTATATTTTGGATATTCGCCCCTTATCAGAGGAACTGTTTGCGAAAATCTTCTCCCATTCAGTTGGTTGCCTCATTATTTTGTCAATAGTTTCTTTTGCTGTGCAGAAGCTTTTCAGTTTCATATAATCCCATTTGTTTATTTTAGTTTTTACTTCCATTGCCTTTGGAGTCAAATTCATAAAATGCTCTTTGAACCCAAGGTCCATAAGTTTAGTACCTATGTTTTCTTCAATGCAGTTTATTGTGTCAGGTCTTATGCTTAAGTCTTTGATCCATTTTGAATTAGTTTTGGTACATGGTGACAGATAGCAGTCCAGTTTCATTCTTTTGCACGTAGCTATCCAATTCTGCCAGCACCATTTATTGAAGAGGCTGTCTTTTCTCCATTGTATGTTTTTAGCTTCTTTGTCAAAAATTATCTGTCCATATTTATGTGGTTTTATTTCTGGGTTCTCAATTCTATTCCATTGGTCTATGTGTCTGTTTTTCCGCCAATACCAAGCTGTTTTGATTATTGTAGCCCTGTAGTACAAGGAAAAATCAGGGAGTGTGATACCTCCAGTATTGTTCTTTTTTTTTTAATATTGCTATGGCTATTCGGGGTCTTTTGTGGTTCCAAACAAATCTGATGATTTTTTGTTCTATTTCTTTAAAAAATGCCATTGGGATTTTAATGGGGATTGCATTAAATCTGTATATGGCTCTGGGTAATATGGCCATTTTAACTATGTTGATTCTTCCAATCCATGAGCACGGAATGTCTTTCCATTTCTTTGTGTCTTCTTCAATTTCTTTCAAAAATGTCTTATAGTTTTCAGCATATAAATCCTTCACATCCTTGGTTAAGTTTATTCCTAGGTATTTTATTCTTTTTGCTGCAATTGCAAAAGGAATTGTTTTTTTCTATCTCTTTTTCTGAGATTTCATTGTTGGTATATAAGAAAGCAATGGACTTTTGTACGTTGATTTTGTAGCCAGCAACTTTACTGTATTCATTGATTGTTTCTAATAGCTTTTCGGTGGAGTCTTTAGGGTTTTCTATATATAGCATCATGTCATCTGCAAAGAGTGACAATTTAACTTCTTCATTCCCAATTTGGATGCCTTTTATTTCTTTCTCTTGCCTGATAGCTCTGGCGAGGACTTCCAACACTATGTTGAAAAGCAGAGGTGATAGGGGACAACCTTGTCGTGTTCCTGAACGTAGAGCAAAGGGCTTCAGCTTTTCACCATTAATTATGAGATTAGCTGAGGGCTTGTCGTATATGGCCTTTATTATGTTGAGGTATTTTCCTTCTATACCAATTTTAGTAAGTGTTTTAATCATAAATGGATGTTGTATCTTATCAAATGCTTTTTCTGCATCAATTGATAGAATCATATGATTTTTGTCCTTTATTTTGTTTATGTGATGTATCACATTGATGGATTTGCGAATGTTGAACCATCCTTGTGCCCCGGGGATGAACCCCACTTGGTCGTGATGAATAATCTTTTTAATGCATTGTTGTATTCGATTTCCTAGAATTTTCTTTAGCATTTTAGCATCTGTATTCATCAGAGATATAGGTCTGTAGTTTTCTTTTTTTGTGTTGTCCTTACCAGGTTTTGGTATCAGGGTAATGTTGGCCTCATAAAATGAGTTAGGGAGTACTGACTCTTCTTCAATTTTTTGGAAGAGTTTGAGCAGGATTGGTATTAGATCCTCTTTGAAGGTTTGGTAGAATTCACTGGTGAAGCCATCTGGTCCAGGACTTTTGATTTTGGGAAGGTTTTTGATGACTGATTCAATTTCGTTACTGGTGATCAGCCTGTTAAGATTTTCCAGTTCTTCATGATTCAGCCTTGGAAGGCTATATGTTTCTAAGAACTTGTCCATTTCTTCTAAGTTATTAAATTTGGTGGCATATAGTCCTTCATAGTATTCTTGGATAATCCTTTGTATTTCTGTGGTGTCCGCGATAACTTCCCCTTTTTCACTTCTGATTTTGTTAATTAGTGTCTTCTCTCTTTTTATCTTAGTGAGTCTAGCCAAGGGTTTGTCGATTTTGTTAATCTTTTCAAAGAACCAGCTTTTTGTCACATTAATTTTTTCTATTGTCTTTTTGTTCTCTATTTCATTTAGTTCTGCTCTGATTTTTGTTATTTCCTTTCTTCTGCTGACCTTGGGTTTCGCTTGTTCTTCTTTTTCTAGTTTTTTAAGGTGTAACATGAGGTTATTTATTTGGGATTTTTCTTGTTTCTTGAGATAGGCCTGTAATGATATAAATTTCCCTCTTAAAACTGCTTTCGCGGCATCCCAAAAATTTTGGTAGGATGTATTTTCATTGTCATTTGTTTCTATGTATCTTTTGAGCTCTCCTCTAATTTCTTCTTTGACCCAGTCGTTCTTTAATAGTATGTTGTTTAATCTCCATGTATTTGTGTTTTTTCCTGCTTTCTTTTTGCAGTTGATATCCAATTTCAAAGCTTTGTGATCAGAGAATATGCTTGGTATGATTTCAATCTTCTTAAATTTGCTGAGGCTGATTTTGTGTCCCAATATATGGTCTATCCTTCAGAATGTTCCATGTACACTAGAAAAGAATGTATAGTCTGATGTTTTAGGATGAAGTGCTCTATATATGTCAATGATGTCCAATTCATCTAATGTGTCATTTAGGGCTGCGATTTCGTTATTTATCTTCTGTTTGGATGATCTATCCATAGCTGTCAATGATGTATTTAAGTCCCCTAGTATAATTGTGTTTTGGTCAATTTCTCCCTTTAGTTCTGTTAGTAGTTGCTTGGTATATTTCGGTGCTCCCTGATTGGGGGCATAAATATTGATGACTGTTATGTCTTCTTGTTGTATAGTCCCCTTTACCATTATGAAATGTCCATCTTTGTCTCTTGTTATCTTTTTCACCCTGAAGTCTGTTTCATCGGAAATCATTATGGCTACACCTGATTTTCTCTGGGTACCATTTGCTTGGCGTGTCAATTTCCACCCTTTCACTTTGAGTCTATGCTTGTCCTTGTAGCTGAGATGTGTCTCTTGTAGGCAGCATATGGTTGGGTTTAGTTTTTTGATCCAATCTGCTACTCTGTGTCTCTTTATTGGTGAGTTCAGTCCATTTACATTTAGGGTGATTATTGATATGTGAGGATTTCCTATCATTCTGTCTTTAGTTTTCTGGTAAGGCTGTGTCTCCATTGTTTCTTTGCCTTTTTGTTGTTGTCTGTTATTTCTGTGTGGTGGTATTCTATGATGTTTCCCTCTGTTTCTTCTTTTATTACAGTATATATTTCAGATTGGATGTTTTTTGAGTGGTTACCCTTGAGTTTATGTAAAAGAAAGTTTGATATTTAGAGTATTCCAGTTTCTTCAGTACGCTTACTTTCTCTATTCCCATATTCCAGTTCAGGCCTTTACGCTCCCCCTTTTTATGTTTCGGTTGCCACAAGTTGTCCCTGTTGATGGTGGTCTAATAGCCTCCTTTAGTATTTCTTGTAGTGCAGGTTGTGTATTAGAAAATTCCCTCAGCTTCTGGATGTCTGGAAAGGTCTTTATTCCTCCTTCATATCTAAAAGAGATCTTTGCTGGATATATTATTCTTGGCTCATGATTTCTCTCTTTCAATAGTTTGAATATTTGGTTCCATTCCCTCCTAGCTTGTAGAGTTTCTGCTGAAAAATCTGATGATAATCTAATGGGCTTTCCTTTGTAAGTTACTGTCTTCTTTTCCCTGGCTGCCTTGAGGATTCTTTCTTTGTCATTGATTTTAGACAGCTTCAATACAATGTGCCTTGGTGAAGGCCTGTTGGGATTGAGGTAATTGGGTGTTCTATTTGCTTCTTGGATTCGAGGATCCAGTTCTGTCCACAACTTTGGGAAGTTCTCATCGACGATTTGTTTGAATATATTCTCTGTTCCCTTCCCTCTTTCTTCTCCTTCTGGTATGCCCATTATTCTTATATTGCTCTTTCTGATGGAGTCAGAAAGTTCTTGTAGAGTTCTTTCATTTCTTTTAAGTCTCAAGTCTCTTTCTTCTTCCCTCTGTGTAAATTCCAGGTTCCTATCTTCGATGTCACTGATTCTTTCCTCCATCTGGTCAACTCTACTACCTAAGCTGGATATTTTATTGTTAATTTCTTCTATTGAGTTCTTAATCTCCAGAAATTCTATTTGGTTCTTTTTCAAGATTTCAATCTCTTTTGTAAAATGCTCATGGTGTTCTTTGATTGTGTTTCTGAGTTCATTAAACTGCCTTTCTGTGTTTTCTTGCATCTCGTTCAGTTTTTTCAGAATTGCGATCTTGAATTCTCTGTCATTTAAATCACAAAGGTCCATATCTCTAAGTTCCTTTTCTGGAGACTTTTCACTTTCTTTCTGAGCTATCTTGTTGCCTTGGTTATTCATGGCAATCACTGATTTACTATTTCTCTTCCTAGACATCTACAGGAGTGTCTTCTGCAACAGGTTGTTAGGTATGTGAAGAGCTTTTGGAGTTCCAAAGCTCTTTCTGCACCAGATTCAGAGCCCATATGTTTCAGCAGTTCTGTTTACTCCTGCAGGGATCCGCCCAGATAGGTGGGGCTAGGGGCGGGGTGAGTTGTGAGAGGTGGCCCAGAGCAATGGCGGCGACCACCACCACAGCCAGTCCTGCTTCCACAGCTCCCTCCCCTTTGCCAGAACTAGTTGAGCTGCGAATCTGTGTCTGCGGTCCACAGTTCTCAGAGCAGCAAATATTCTGTCCTTTGAATCGACACTGCTACTTTAACGCTTCTAGCACCGGGCAGGTGGGGGCAGGGCGAGCTCTGGGAGGGTAGGGAGGGGGCAGCTAGTCTCTGTGCCTAAGGCTTCCGTTCTCCGCTCGGCAGTGAGGTCTTAAACCACCGATTTCAGCCTTCTTCCCTCAGTCTTTGCTCCGAGGTCTGCCGTGAGAGAGCATTGGGTTCAGCTGTGCTATATGCTGCCCCCTCAGCCCTGTGGGCCGTAAGCGGAGCCCTAGCAGTCCGAGTCCTTCCCGCTCCCGCAGCTGCGGAGGATCCGGGAGCAGCGGGCTCCGAGCACTGAGCTAGGTCTGCGTCCTGCGCCCGCGCGGCTCCGTCTCCGCACTTCTCTTCTCCTCCTCCCCTGCTCGTGCGATTCACCCACCTGGAGGTGAATTCAGTAGTCGGCCTCTTCGTCTTGCCTGTCTGCTGTGCAAGGAGTCCTTTGTGGAGTTATTGTTGTCAGATTCGTTGTAAATTCCAGGGGAGCGTTACAGAGGCTCACCTCACGCCGCCATTTTTTTTGATCTCTTGATTAGTGTTTTAATGGCCTGTTTGATTATGTGGTATTGATGCATGGGCCCTGGCCTGTATAAGCAAGAGCGACACAGATTTTCTTTTCACTGATATGGTGAAATACTCCATAGTCAAATCAACACTTGTTCTGGACCTATTCTGTAACCAGCACGATGTGAGTTAATCCTCAGAATAGCTTTGTGAAGGAAGGGAATCTTCATCTTCAGAGATAAGTAAATGGAGACCAAGACAGTCTAGGCAGCATGACTTGCAGTAGCCAGGGAGAAGTTTGAGGGTTTGATGCAAAATCCACTTGGCTCCAAAGCTGATGATGCTCTTGGCTGCTCTCTATAAAAATATGTCCGTGAGATTCTATGCCCATGTCCATGATGCATTGACCAAAGTAAAGAAAGGAGCCGTGTCTATAAAAGATAGGATCCTTTCTTTACTCTGGTCAAAAGCAGAGATTCTTAAAAACCATATAGTCAAATGTCAACTTTCAGAAAGTTTTTAGTTTTGTTTTTTAAATGTAAAATTTTTCATTTCTGTTACAGTTGATATTCAATATGATGTGAGCCTCAGGTGTACAGCATCGTGATTAGGCATTTATATAATGTGCAAACTGGTACCCCGATTAGTGTGGTATCCCTGATACCGTACTTCGTTATTACAATCTTATTTACTGTATTCTTTGTGCTGTACTTGAAATCTTCACAACTATTTTATATCTGCCACTTTATACTTCTTAGTGTTGTTTCCATTTCAAGCATTCCTTTAACAATCCTTGAACCGGGCAACGATCCGTTAGTTCTCTGCTCCTATGAGTTTGTTTCCCTTTTCTCTGTTCATTTATTTCGTTTTGCATATCACCAATAAGTGAAATCATGTGGTGTTTGTCTTTCTCTGTCTGACTTTTTTCACTTAGAATAATACCCTCTAGGTCCACACAGGTTGTCACAAACGATAAGTATTTATTCTTCATTACAGAAAAGTAGCATTTTGTTATATATATGTCCATCTTCTTCTTTCTCCAAGATGATGGATCCTTTGGTTACTTTCTTATCTGGACTATTGAAAATAATGCGGCAAACAATAAAAAAAAAATAATGTGGCAACGACCATAGAAATGCATGTTGTTTTCAAATTAGTGTTTTGGATTTCTGTGGAGGAAAACCCAGGGAAGGGACTGCTGTGCCACATGGTAGTTCTATTTCTAAATTTTTGAGGAACTTCCATATTGTTTTCCATTGTCTGCCTGGATTTGCAGTCTCACCAACAGTGCACGAGGACTCCGTTTTCTTCACATCCTCACCAACACTTGTTGCTTGTTGATTCATGGATGATGGCCATTCTGACAGTTGTGAGGTGGTAGCTCATTGTGTTTTTAATTTGCATTGCTCTGATGATTAGTGACACGGAGCATGTTTTCGTATGTCTCTTGGCTATCTGTGTGACCTCTTTGGAGAAAAGTCTATTCAGGTACTCTTCTCATTTTGTAATTGCATTGTTCGTCTTTTGGTGTTAAGGTTTATGAATTCCTTATATGTTTTGGATGTCAACTCTTTATCAAATATATCAGTGGCAAATATTTTCTCCATTCTTCCCGTCGTGACTTCATGTTGTTGTTGGTTTCCTTTGCGGTGAAGAAAGTTTGTAGTTTGATTGTCGTGTGTATGGGTCTTGCATTCTTAACCATTCAGCTACCTTATGTCTTTTCTGGAGCATTTAATCTATTTACATTTAAAGTAATTATTTGTAGGTACGTAGTTATTGGCATTTTCTTATTCACTTCTCCCCCTCCTGCTCTTTCTCCTCCTTCTCCTCATCCTCCTTTTTTTTCTAGTCGTGGTTTTACATTTCTTGTGATAGTGGTTTCCTGGTGCTGAACTGCAACACCTCCTTTTTCTCTGGCAAGCTCTTTTCCTCTCGTTTGATTCGAAATGAGAGCCTTGCTGGATACAGTGCTCTTGGTTGTAAATTATTGCGTTTCATCACATTTCTATATTTCTTCCCCATTCCTCTGTCCTTCGGATTTACTTTTGAGAGATCACCTGACAGTCTTATGCAAGCTCCCTTGTATGTACCTAACTGCTTTTCTCTTGCTGGTTTTAATATCTCTCTGTGTCTTTACCCTTTGGTGTTTTAATTCTGGTATGTCTTGGTCTGGGCCTGTTTGCTTTATTTTGTTTGGAGCTCTGTGTGTTTCCTACTCTTGCGTTTCCTTCAACAGGTTAGGGAAGATTTCCGTCATTATTTATTCAAATAGGTTTTCAATTCCTTTCTGTCTCTCTCTTCTCCTTTTGATAGCCTTACGAGTGCTGTTACACTTTATCTTGTCCCAGAAGTCCCTTAAAGCCTTCTCTCTCTCGTTCTTTTTGACACATAATCATTTTTCATATCTTTTTCTTCTGTTCTGATTGTGTGTTTTCTGCTCCCTTGTCTTCCAAATCACTGATTTGAACGTCTGCTTCAACCAAATCTGGTGCTGATTCCATCTATTAATTACTCATTTCAGATGTTGTATTTTTCATAGTCGACTTTCGTTAATGATTTCCATGTCCAT
Source organism: Rhinolophus hipposideros (assembly GCF_964194185.1). Classification (NCBI taxonomy): domain Eukaryota; kingdom Metazoa; phylum Chordata; class Mammalia; order Chiroptera; family Rhinolophidae; genus Rhinolophus; species Rhinolophus hipposideros. The sequence continues at coordinate 347,315 of NC_138060.1, forward strand.
TTTTTAGGTTTGCTGTCTCTGTTGATGTGTTACAACGTTTATCTACTTTTCCCCAAAGTTCATTGACATCCTTAGAAGTAGTATTTTGAACTGTGTGTCTGGTAAATAACTTGTCTCCATTAGGTTTAGTTCTTTCTCTAGTTTTTTTTTCCTGGTCTTTCATTAGAGAAAAATTTCTTTCTCTCTTCTTTTTTCACTTCCTCTCTGTGTTTGTTTCAGTGTTTATGTGGATCTTCTAATTCTCCTCATCTGGACAGTATTGCCTTATATACCAGGTGTCGTGTGCCGCCCAGTGGTACAGGCCCCAGTTACCTGAGCCTTGTGTTCCAGAAGCTCATGTGGGTGATGTGTGCCCTCCTGTTGTACTTGAGCCTTATTGCTGTTGGCACATCTGGGTGTGGAATTGACCCTCAGGACGACTGGCTGTGACGACAGTAGATGAACCCCTGTGTGTGGGCTGACCTCGCAGAGTGAGATCGGCTGTAGCAGGGCTCCGGTGTCTGCTCAGTCCATGGCTTGGCTTTGTCATTTGTGAAGCTAATTTGGTCATGTTCTGGTGTCACTTGAAGCTGGTCCCAAGGTGTGTTGGATTTGGGGCTCTTGTGAGGGGCTGTCTGGCAGGCCCAGATCAGCTGCTGCTTGTGCCCAACCGGGAGCCACTAGGGGAAGGTACAAAGTGACCTGTTGTTGGTAGCTGCGTTTGTGAGTTTGTAGGCAGCTGCGAGGCGCTATGTCGTGAAGCAAGACAGGCTGATGGATAGGCTCCTAGAAAGAAATGGAACTCCTCAATATCATAAATGGTGCCCGAGTGGCTGTTGTAAACTAGAATTGTGATGATGCAAACCTCTGTTTACTGAGTGACTCCCCATGACGTGAGGGTAGAATTCATCTGCTAGCATGACACGTGCCTTCTTTGATTTGGTTCTGATTCTGCAGTTGTCTCTCCATCCCATTCTCAGAGTTCCAGGCTTACCCCATTCTTCTTCTGCCCTCACTTACAATATGTTGTTTCATACGCAGGCTTTTGCGCCCGCTGCCCTTTCTGGACTCCCCTTCATGGTTTCCCTCCGCACCTCGTATGTCTTTCAAGATGCAGCCCTGTTTTTGCAGCATGTGGTACAACTGATTGTTGTTTCTTTTGTGCCCGTACTATACTTTATTGATCTGAGGTGTAGGACTGGAGAGCGGTACTTTTCTGTTCTGATTGTTTTCACAAATTATAGTATATCGACCTCTACTAGAATATAGGACAAAATCTTTCATTTCTATTTCCAGCTTCCCCTGGGTCTATGCCTATGATTTGATGGCTATGATAGCGGTTTGTTGTCTTACTGACTGAAGGACTGAGTGAGCGAGTGAACGAGTAAATGAATACGATGTTTTCTGAAGTTGGGTTTTTCTTTTCTTTTTTTTAATAGAAAGAAGCAACCAAGCCGCCAATTGGAAAAAGAGAAAAAGGTGTGGATATTATTGAAAGTGCTCCACAAGAGCAAACAAAAACTGATATCTTGACTTGTGTTGATGGAGCACACCAAAATAATACAAGTGATAATTTAGTGACTATCTATGAATTCTTTCTAGCTTAAGTGCTGCTATACACAAATCTAACACGTGTAGATCCAACTGTGATTTTCATTTCTTATAAGCATTTGTTCCTATCTTTTTTGCAAAAGTATCCCCATTACTAACAACTGCTTCTTCTTGCAAATGCTTCGACCCCCTGAAATTCTTTTCTGCTGTTACTTTTATGGAAATATTCATGACTTGGATGTGTATTTAAAATGCATAGAAATATATGTTCACATTAATGTTCTGTGACGTTTTATAGTTAAAACATCGGCATTAAGATTGAAAGAAGAAGCTGAAAAATTATGTTGGGATTCTGAGGTACTGTCATTCACTACTATTATTTTTATCATTATTATTTTAAATGTCACCATCCGGTGATGTTAAAACATAAAAGGTATGGTTTGACTATACTTTCTTACCTCTGCATTTCCCCACCTAAATTATTTTATTATGGTATAGCCTATAATTAATAAAATACATATGTGCTGAATATAATGAGACTGCATAGTACAGCTTGGCTAACTTGCATGGGTCACTTAAGGCGGTCGGTGTAGAATAGTATAAAACGAGAAGGCTTCCAAGTCATAAGGAATCAGTTGGGTTCTGAAGTTAAGTTTACCTAAAAGCTAAAGAATCATTCCAGCTTGAAGTATGCCCAAATGCATGCTTCTGTGGTATTTACGGTTGTGTAAATGTCCTAATGAGATTCAGAAAGAAAGAATTTGGAATTTAGGGTTTTTTATACCTTGGAATTTGAAAAGATAATGCCTGCTACATGCAAGTATTATTGTATTTGTATTCTCCAATAGATCTGCAAGGAACTTTTCCAGGGAAGGAAGAGCATTGTTAATAGTAATACTGTGCAGGATTATACTAACAACAATCGGCCGAGTGCTGCTTTAATACACAACAACTGTCCTGTTCAGTTAAAATAGCATGCATTGAGTATCTTGATGGCAACCATGCTTGTAGTAATAGAAGTACAAAGTAATGATGAGCCAATGTGAGATGACAGCTGTGAAAAGAGACAGGAGGAGTGTGATCTTCTGATATAGGCAGCTGCTGCCTACTGGTGTAGACACTGTGTTTGACGATAAGAACACACTAGAACCCTGGATAGGTCACTTAGTAGCTGTGGGATCTGGGGGAAACTTCTTTTTAACCTGTTGGATGTCAGTGACCTCATTCATCATAAAGGTACTTATGCCTACCTTTCAGGGTGTGAAATGAACTAATGTGGTAACAAATGTGAAAACACTTTGTGAAGTGTAAAGGGAGCTATAGAAATGTAAACTCAATGATCACAGTGGGTGGTAGTGACTTACCAAATGGTGGGGACACTTTTTGTAAACCTGAAGGACAATCAAATGGCTGTAGTGTGAAGAACAGAGTGGAAAAGTTAGAAGGGGCATGTGGATTTCTAATGTGGGGGATGCTAAACTTCAGGAGACTGTGATAGGCGATACCCTGTTGATGTGTAGTGTTTCGGTACTTGAGGCTCTATTGGTGCGAGCTCAGTGTTTTGACCTGAAGTAAATGTCTGTGTGGGATACTGCCACGTGAAGCATGAGAAGGAGCCAGTCATGTGAAGGTCTAGGAGCGAAACCTGCTGGGCAGGGACAGCAATGGATCCTGTGGGTTCATCATTTTATTCTAGTGTCTTGGAATGGTCAGGAAGCAGGAAGAGGGTCAACCACCATCAAACCATTTTTATATTTGTTTTTTGTGTGGATAAGAAATAAACTGTGCATGGCAGATGCCTGGTACATTTGAGATGGTTAATATATAAATGTTCTTATTTTACCCTGATTAGATCTTATTAAACTTTTTGAAAAGTTGCATAACTATATATAACATTTTCCTATTATTTATTTAAATATAACTTAAAGAAAGGTTTTTCTTACACCTTTGTCATTCTGTTTAACCACTTTTCCTATCAAAATTTTTATCAAATAAGAGTTTGGTTTTGCCAAGCACTTGTTGACCTAGATGAAGTAGGTTCTAATATGTTCTGTTTAGACTCCACAGGACATACACCAAGGTTTCTTACCATGTCGGTCAAGTATCTTGTTTTAACACTAAAAAAACAAACAAAAAGAATGTATCATTAGAAATATTTCAAAGTATAGGAAGTACACTTTTCAAGGTATTTAGTTCGCTGCAAAAGTAATTGCAGTTTAAAAGGTTTTAAAAAATTGCACAAACTGCAATATCATTTGTACCAACCTAATATTTGCTTAAATACCTATTTTTCAAAAAGTCCTTTTCTTGGAGTTTATAACGTTAATATTGTTATCCTGAATTGTTAGCTAGAGATTGCATGAAGTGTCCATTAGTTACTAATCATCTTGTTTCCTAACCCCTTCAGCCGAGCATTGAATTGGAAGATCCTGTTCCTAACAAAGCTGTAGGAATGGATTTGGTGCAACTCTTCGGACCAGGTACACTTTGTAATACCAATTTAATTTTGCGCAGGAGTACGCAAGGACATGTGACATGCTTGCAGTCTTCTCTTTCTCATTCCTTTTTTTTGTTACAAATTTAATTGAAGGATTTGACATAAATAATGTGATGTCATTGTTGGTATCGGTGTTTGAGAAAAGGTATTCACAGGAATAAGAAAATGAGATTTTAAATTGGTGACTTCACTAAGATGGTTCTCCGTTTGTTCCATAGCCTAAATGTCCCAGTTTAAAATCCCTGTACTTAATAGCGTTACCAGAGGTCAATTATCACACTGGAAGATTTTTCCAGCGTTTTCAAATGGTCATTTGAATTTTGACGTTTACCCAAGTAAGCTTCAGTTGCTACCATGACAATTGTTTTTAACTTTACTTCCTCTTAGTGTTGTGACACTGATGGTCTTAAGACAACCAGATGTTCTGCTGAGCAGACACTGGCTATGTGTGTACATGCGCCTATGGTGTCTTCGATTATTAAAAATGGGAGAAGTAGTTAATGGTAATGAATATTTGGTAGACACAATCTTTGAAAACAGGAATTCTGAAGCTTTTGTGCCTTGGGATGCTTTTATGCGATTAAAAATTATTGAGCATTCCAAAGAACATTTTTAAGTCGGTAGGCTCCATACATAGTGACAATATTAGAAATAAAAACTGAACAATTTAAAATAGGAACACACACAGTCATGCATTCTGTGAGCCATTGGAGCTACGACCCAGTAACCGTAGACCTATGATGTCACCATCAGAGCTGTGATATCACGGCTGTGGAAAACTCTACTGTACACTTAGAAGAGAATGAGAGTGAAAATGGCAAATGACATTCAGTATTTCTGTGAAAATAGTTTTGACTTTTTCGGGCCCCTCGACTGACAGACCTTGGGACTTCACGGATTCTCACATGACATTGGAAACCACCGTCTTAAATGATGTACGGGCTTCCTGGATGTGAAGTGATAAAAGAGGCTTTAAAGCTTCACTTCTACAGTGTGGTTTTCTTTCACTTGTCTCGTAGATTTAAGCTGAGATTTTGTTTAAAAAGCAAAAGGAAAATGTTTTGTTATGTATTTGTTTTCTGTCTCATGGTGCCCTGTATTCTTTGGAGCTAATGTATACCTAGTTTGATCGTATTTTTTTTTAAGATTTTTTTTTTATTGGGGAAGGGGAACAGGACTTTATTGGTGAACAGTGTATTTCCAGGACTTTTTTCCAAGTAAGGTGTTGTCCTTTCAATCTTAGTTGTGGAGGGTGCCATTCAGCTTCAACTTGTTGTCCTTTCAGTCTTATTGGTGGAGGGCGCAGCTCAGCTCCAGGTCCAGTTGCCATTAGTAGTTGCAGGGGGCGTAGCCCACCATCCCCTGCGGGACTCGAGGAACTGAACCGACAACCTTGTGGTTGAGAGTCCACTGGCCCCTGTGGGAATCGAACCGGCAGCCTTCGGAGTTAGGCGCATGGAGCTCTAACCACTTGAGCCACCGGTCTGGCCCTGATCGTATTTTACTTGGAAACAATAAGGTCACCCAAGCCTGTCATTTGTCATTTGAATTTCAATTATCAAAGGCTTAAAAAATGAATTCTGAACGTATTGGAGCATTTAGAAAAGACCATTTTCTTGTAATAAGTAGTTTCTTATTTGAAATAGTACGATTCATTGAAACTTGTTTTAAACCCATGTTTGTCACACATATTTAAACTTAAGCGGTTAGACATAACTTTTGATAATGACAAAAAGATTCATACCCACACCATTTTAACTATTAAGAAGAAAAGCTTTAATTGGAAACACATTATATAACAGAAATTGCTGAGTGACAATAGTTAATTCAACTTAACTTACGTGAATGGCAAGTATAGGACAACTAAAATAAAATGTACTAAGAAGGAACAGAGTGTTTGGGAGAAAGGAGGACGTGGGACTGCTTCTCTGAAGAAGGACGTTTTACAAGATGGTCAGCTTTGTGTTATTTTTACCTCCTCATAAACGAAAATTTTATTTTCAGATTCTTCCAGCTGGAATGTTGCTTCTTTGATTTTCAATCATGAAACTTGTCAAAGATCCTGGGATTCGAAATTTCGTGATAAATGGCCATTTGTCACACACTCATTTAGAAAACCTCTGTCAGCATCCACAGAGTTTGGACAGATGGCCGCAATAGACAAACGAAAGACGCAAATTGGAGGTGTGTTCCTCTTACATAATTCTTCCCTCCATGACTAGTGTGAATCACAGCCACCAGGAAACAGAGAAAGCAAAGAAGGAAATAAAAAACACAGAAAGAGTTCAACCCTAGCCTATCTCTGTGTAGGATGATCGTAGTTCTGAATTTCCTACAGTCATTTTGTAGCAAAATCTGCTTTATGTTTACTCTGTTTACACAACTTACAGCCAAATAGAATAACTTTTAGCAGGACATTGGCATTCTTCCTCAATCAGAGTAACATAAGGAAATAAGAAAGGGAATAAGGAGAAAGTGTGATTCCATTTAGACTAGTATTTAGCGTACACTGGGGAGTATATATGCATACATACACACATATGTAGGTACATACGTATATATGTATATATATCTGTGCATATGTGTATGTGTATGAATATATATTAAAATATATATGTGTGTATACACACACACACACACACACACAGACAGACATAGAGCAGAGGAAGTAAAAGTTCTTCATGTATTAATTGCCCACCAGTTGTATCAGTAACATTCACTCTACTATAGTCTTCAGGGGTGTTCCCAAAGAAACATTTTTACATCACTTGAATCTGATGCTTTGAAAGTTCTGTGTTTTTCTGTTGTGTATTTACAATGTATGTAAATGTTTTCTTTAACAGTGGATGAGTGTCCTAAATGCGACCCTGCAAGCAGGTAGGATTTTATGGATTTCTAAAATTGCATGTTAACTGAGAGACTGCCCAGAGAAGCCAGTAAGCTTTAATGAGTGTTCTGCTCTGGGCTAGACCCAATATTATGTGCCTAACTTTGGTAATCCCATGTCGTCGGCACAGTAGATTCGCAAAGTAGCTGTGCTGTTCGGCCTAGTTTTTATTCATTAGACAAGTGTGGTTCCGGGAGGTGGATTAACTGACCCCTGGTTCCATTGTTACCAAGAGGCTGACCCGTGATGTGACCTTCAGCCTGCTTGGCTTCCCAAGTCCGTTCTCTTGTCCCTCGGCCTGTACTGAGAAGTGCCTGGACAGGTCTGGATTCAAGATTCAGGTGCACGTCAGGTGGCCTCAGAGAGTCCCGTTTAGTGATGCCTTAGTGCTGATTTAGAAGTTTCCTACCAAGCCCAGTTAGCCCAAGCTCTTGTCTGAATGTACTTGACAGTTGCAGCAGTCACGAGAACCTTGTTTTCACCATCAGTGTTTAGGGCAGATCTCAGTTCGTTGTGGCCACCAAACCACAGGTTGTACATAAGCAAGACCTAATCAGATAAATGTTTTCAGGTATAATGCGACGTACACTTCTTGGGATGAATCGTTGTTCTGTAAGTGAAGAACATCTATGTATAGACCATGTTGTGTTAATGCAGCACAAATTGAGATGATATTTCTAATTGATTCCTCTACTGACTGACTTCCCAGCCTGTGTTTCCCTTCTGGCTAATACCTTTCCCTTGTTGTAGGAAGTTTTTTCTCTTTTTCCAGAGTCTTTCTTCCTTTTTCCATGAGTTTTCTTGATTTTTTTCCCTTTTTCTCTGCATTCTCGGGGTATTATTGTTGCCGTTGTTGTGTTATTTTTTTTCCACTTTTGCCAGCTAAGTGTTCTCCATTTTTCTTGACAGAATCAAAAGTACATAGAATTCCAGGTGTTAAAGGAATGTTAGCAATTAATTATTCAAAACACCCCCTAGTACTTCATGCTGCCATTAATGTTTTGGTCAAGTAGTTGATCACATGAGGAGTTTGAGCCCCAAGAGATTAAAGTGACTTATTTGAGTATAGTGAGTGATGAAATGAGATTAACTGTAGGTTTCTACGCCCAGCACACTTCCTTCTTTATCATTCTTTGGGTGAGTGTTTTAATTATGGAGAGGTCTAGTGACTGCAGTGGAAGAGGATAAGAATGGAATTAGCAGGGGAATCCAAGTCTCAATAGGACCAACACTGGGTTGGAATAGGAATAAGGCTTTTAGATTAGAGATCAGAGATCAGATAAGGGAAAAGAGATCAGAATAGTAGGGTATGACAAGGTAAAGAGAAATTACAAGCAAGAAGGACACCGGATGTTGGTAGTTGTCTAAAGAAGCAGATTAAAGTAATGGGTTCAAGGGCGTCTGAACAGGTTGGTGCTTTTTCGTTTGTTGAATTGGAGGAACCAGCAAAACTTAAGGTTGTATGAAAACATATTAAACCTTTGAGCCTCTGGAAACATTCTCTTTATAGCAAGTAGAATTGTGGTATTATCCACCTGCACCCGAAATTACAGAGGGGGTCCCCTCGAGTCCAAAGGCACTGGAGATTGCTGAACTACATAGATCTATGGCCCACGGCAGGTGTCTCGTCACCTCCACCTCTTTTCCCAACGGGCTGATGTCCTTCCCATGGAGATGGAGGGTTGGGCAGAGGGAGGACTGATTGTGAAAACAGTAATGGAGTTGGGTAGGTGGTAACATGCCTGTGTTGGGAGTGGATGACTGAGGCTCCATTGAGCTTATTTTCCAGGAACAGGGAAATAGAAAAGTCCTACTGTGGGTCATTTGAGCCCAACCTTGTTTCAGGAGTCTATGCCTTCGTAGGCTGAAGTTTTCAAGGTTGGAGATTGCCAGGAAGCTGTGCGGACAAGTGATCGGAGAGTGGGGAGGCTAACAACATACATATTTGTTCTTTGACTTTTGTACGTGTAACTTGCAAACATTTCACACATTTCAGGGACCTCACTGTAGTGTTTCAGGGTGAAAGGAAGGAATGGGGTCAATTTAATAACTGCTTTCTACGTTAAAGACGCAAGACTGCCGTTTTTGACCCACACAGATTAATCTTTGAACCAGGGACAGACCGTGGAGAAGGCTCAGTGTATTGTTCTACCTTGGTTTAGCTCATTGCTTTTGTCCCAGTTCAGGTTCCTTTTGTCAGCTATTAATTGCGTTTTCAATTCAGCCCTGGGGACTTTTGGTGAAAACAAGGTACTGTCAGGTGTTGCCAACATGTTGGCTGTCATTCTTTGTTATGGAAACTTAGAGTGTATCTTCATTAACTCGTGCATGAGTTGGGAGTGGTGCATTCAGAAATAGATAACTGATCGCTTTTCTAGAACATCATCTAAATTTTAATCATATAAAGAAACTTCATTTCATATGCAGATAGCTGAATTTTACTCCTTTTGTTGTTGTTGTTGTTGCTTTTGTAAAGAAATGAATTCACTTGTTTCTGTTGTGTATCTTTACCCTGAACTCTTTCCTGGAAACGTGGCAGTGATGATTCATGGTCTACATTAGACGATCGACTCTTCAATGTTGATACCAAGGTAAAAGTCTCCTGTGTGAAATTAACTTTTGTGCTCTTAATTTAGTTTTGTGTAGCACTGAGTTGTAAAATTTAGTAGTGCTCCACCTATCATTGTTTTATGTTTGTTATGGAAAATTGGTCAGCGTGAAACATTTTATAACATATGACCATTTGACGCTTCATTGTTTTGTTGTTGTTCTTTTAACTTTAATAAGTATTGAAGATGGGAGCTGAGAAAAAGAAGGGGCTGGGATATGTATAGTGATAGTAAAATTCTACAGGGAGTTTTCCCACAGTGACAGAGATATGCAATTTGGTTAAGGGTAAGGATTTTTAATGTGACTTTTACGTTATACCAGCCTGACTTTTATCATACTCGTGCCTAAATGAAATCTTTAGTGGATTCCGGTACTCATTGTAACAGTCATGAAATCTTGCTGGTAGTTTTCAGTTTTAAAACTGTATAGCATAAGACATATAGTTTTATTTTTTTACACTTTGTATGTTGGTATCCTATCCTTGTTAGGAGGGAGTGTTTTCTCCATTTTTTTTTCATTGACATTCCGTGGACATTCCATATTGTTTTATATTAGTTTCCGGTATACTAGGTTCATCGTTTAGACTAAAATAATAGTAGAGTTTTGAAGTTTCGAATTCACGTTCTCCATCTCAAAACTCATATTACAAAGGGATTGGACAATGATCTAAATCATTGCATTGTGAATATATTTAAGTGTCTTCATCTAATTGAAGAGTACATGTTTTGCATAAAATAATAACCAATTTGAAAAGCAGAGATTTTTTTTCCCAAGTTTAGTGTTTTAATGGCGTGTTTTATTATGTGGTATTGATGCATGGGCCCTGGCCCGTATAAGCAAGAGCGACACAGATTTTCTTTTCACTGATATGGTGAAATAGTCCATAGTCAAATCAACACTTGTTCTGGACCTATTCTGTAACCAGCACGATGTGAGTTAATCCTCAGAATAGCTTTGTGAAGGAAGGGAATCTTCATCTTCAGAGATAAGTAAATGGAGACCAAGACAGTCTAGGCAGCATGACTTGCAGTAGCCAGGGAGAAGTTTGAGGGTTTGATGCAAAATCCACTTGGCTCCAAAGCTGATGATGCTCTTGGCTGCTCCCTATAAAAATATGTCCGTGAGATTCTATGCCCATGTCCATGATGCATTGACCAAAGTAAAGAAAGGAGCAGTGTCTACAAAAGATAGGATCCTTTCTTTACTCTGGTCAAAAGCAGAGATTCTTAAAAACCATATAGTCAAATGTCAAGTTTCAGAAAGTTTTTAGTTTTGTTTTTTAAATGTAAAATTTTTCATTTCTGTTACAGTTGATATTCAATATGATGTGAGCCTCAGGTGTACAGCATCGTGTTTAGGCATTTATATAATGTGCAAACTGGTACCCCGATTAGTGTGGTATCCCTGATACCGTACTTCGTTATTACAATCCTATTTACTGTATTCTTTGTGCTGTACTTGAAATCTTCATGACTATTTTATATCTGCCACTTTATACTTCTTAATCCTTTTTCCATTTCAATCATTCCCTTAACAATCCTCGAACCGGGCAAGGATTAGTTCGTTCTCTGCTCCTATGAGTTTGTTTCCCTTTTCTCTGTTCATTTATTTTTTTTTTTTTGGACATAACCAATAAGTGAAATCATGTGGTATTTGTCTTTCTCTGTCTGACTTTTTTCACTTAGAATAATACCTTCTAGGTCCACACATGTGTCACAAACGATAAGTATTTATTCTTCATTACAGACAAGTAGCATTTTGTTATATATATATGTCCATCTTCTTCTTTCTCCAAGATGATGGATTTTTTGGTTACTTTCTTATCTGGACTATTGAAAATAATGCGGCAAAACAATAAAAAAAGAGAAAAAGACAATAATGTGGCAACGACCATAGAAATGCATATTGCTTTTCTAATTAGTGTTTTGGATTTCTGTGGAGGAAAACCCAGAAGAGGGACTTCTGTGCCACATGGTAGTTCTATATCTAAATTTTTGAGGAACTTCCATATTGTTTTCCATTGTCTGCCTGGATTTGCAGTCTCACCAACAGTGCACGAGGACTCCGTTTTTTTTCATATCCTCACCAACACTTGTTGCTTGTTGATTCATGGATCATGGACATTCTGACAGTTGTGAGGTGGTAGCTCATTGTATTTTTAATTTGCATTGCTCTGATGATTAGTGACACGGAGCATGTTTTAGTATGTCTCTTGGCTATATGTGTGACCCCTTTGGAGAAAAGTCTATTCAGGTACTCTTCTCATTTTGTAATTGCATTGTTCGTCTTTTGGTGTTAAGGTTTATGAGTTCCTTATATGTTTTGGATGTCAACCCTTTATCAAATATATCATTGGTAAATATCTTCTCCATTCATCCGGTCGTGACTTCATGGTGTTGTTGGTTTCCTTTGCGGTGAAGAAAGTTTGTAGTTTGATTGTCGTGTGTATGGGTCTTGCATTCTTAACCATTCAGCTACCTTATGTCTTTTCTGGAGCATTTAATTTATTTACATTTAAAGTAATTATTTGTAGGTACGTAGTTATTGGCATTTTCTTATTCACTTCTCCCCCTCCTGCTCTTTCTCCTCCTTCTCCTCATCCTCCTTTTTTTTCTAGTCGTGGTTTTACATTTCTTGTGATAGTGGTTTCCTGGTGCTGAACTGCATCACCTCCTTTTTCTCTGGCAAGCTCTTTTCCTCTCGTTTGATTCTAAATGAGAGCCTTGCTGGATACAGTGCTCTTGGTTGTAAATTATTGCGTTTCATCACATTTCTATATTTCTTACCCATTCCTCTGGCCTTCAGATTTACTTTTGAGAGATCACCTGACAGTCTTATGCAAGCTCCCTTGTATGTACCTAACTGCTTTTCTCTTGCTGGTTTTAATATCTCTCTGTGTCTTTACCCTTTGGTGTTTTAATTCTGGTATGTCTTGGTCTGGGCCTGTTTGGCTTTATTTTGCTTGGAACTCTGTTTTTCCTACGCTTGTGTTTCCTTCAACAAGTAAGAGAAGATTTCCGTCATTATTTACTCAAATAGGTTTTCAATTCCTTTCTGTCTCTCTCTTCTCCTTTTGATAGCCTTACGAGTGCTGTTACACTTTATCTTGTCCCAGAAGTCCCTTAAAGCCTTCTCTCTCTCTTGTTTTTTTTTGACCCATAGTCATTTTTCATATCTATTTCTTCTGTTCTGATTGTGTATTTTCTGCTCCCTTGTCTTCCAAATCACTGATTTGAACGTCTGCCTCAACGAAATCTGGTACTGATTCCATCTATTAATTACTCATTTCAGATGTTCTATTTTTCATGTTTGACTTTCGTTAATGATTTCCATGTCCATTTTTTATGTTTGCTGTCTCTGTTGATGTGTTACAACGTTTATCTACTTTTTCCCAAAAGTTCATTGAGTGTCCTTAGAAGTAGTATTTTGAACTGTGTGTCCTGTAGATAACTTGTGTTCATTAGGTTTAGTTCTTTCTCTAGTTTTTTTTTCCTGGTCTTTCATTAGAGAAATTTTTTTTCTCTCATCTTTTTTCACTTCCTCTCTGTGTTTCTTTCTGTGTATTCTGTGGATCTGCCAATTCTCCTCATCTTGACAGTATTGCCTTATGTACCAGGTGTTGTGTGTGGCCCAGTGGTACAGACCCCGGTTACCTGAGCCTTGTGTTCCAGAAGCTCATGTGGTTGGTGTGTGCCCTCCTGTTGTACTTGAGCCTTATTGCTGTTGGCACATCTGGGTGTGGAATTGACCCACAGGACGACTGGCTGTGACTGCAGTAGATGAACCCCTGTGTGTAGGCTGACCTCGCAGAGTGAGATCGGCTGTAGCAGGACTCCGGTGTCTGCTCAGTCCATGGCTTGGCTTTGTCATTTGTGAAGCCAGTTTGGTGCTGTTCTGGTGTCACTTGAAGCTGGTCCAAGGTGTGTTGGATTTGGGGCCTCTTGGGAGGGGCTGTGGGGCAGGCCCAGGTCAGCTGCTGTTTGTGCCCTATCGGGAGCCACCTAGGGGAAGCTACAGAGTGACCTGTTGTTGGTAGCTGTGTTCGTGATTTGTAGGCAGCTGCGAGGCGCTATGTCGTGAAGCAAGACAGGCTGATGGATAGGCTCCTAGAAAGAAATGGAACTCCTCAATATCATAAATGGTGCCCGAGTGGCTGTTGTAAACTAGAATTGTGATGATGCAAACCTCTGTTTACTGAGTGATTCCCCATGACGTGAGGGTAGAATTCATCTGCTAGCATGACACGTGCCTTCTTTGATTTGGTTCTGATTCTGCAGTTGTCTCTCCATCCCATTCTCAGAGTTCCAGGCTTACCCCATTCTTCTTCTGCCCTCACTTACAATATGTTGTTTCATACGCAGGCTTTTGCGCCCGCTGCCCTTTCTGGACTCCCCTTCATGGTTTCCCTCCGCACCTCGTATGTCTTTCAAGATGCAGCCCTGTTTTTGCAGCATGTGGTACAACTGATTGTTGTTTCTTTTGTGCCCGTACTATACTTTATTTATCTGAGGTGTAGGACTGGAGAGCGGTACTTTTCTGTTCTGATTGTTTTCACAAATTATAGTATATCGACCTCTACTAGTATATAGGACAAAATCTTTCATTTCTATTTCCAGCTTCCCCTGGGTCTATGCCTATGATTTGATGGCTATGATAGCGGTTTGTTTTCTTACTGACTGAAGGACTGAGTGAGCGAGTGAATGAGTAAATGAATATGATGTTTTCTGAAGTTGGGTTTTTCTTTTCTTTTTTTTTAATAGAAAGACGCAACCAAGCCGCCAATTGGAAAAAGAGAAAATGGTGTGGATATTATTGAAAGTGCTCCACAAGAGCAAACAAAAACTGATATCTTGACTTGTGTTGATGGAGCACACCAAAATAATACAAGTGATAATTTAGTGACTATCTATGAATTCTGTCCAGCTTAAGTGCTGCTATGCACAAATGTAACACGTGTAGATCCAACTGTGATTTTCATTTCTTATAAGCATTTGTTCCTATCTTTTTTGCAAAAGTATCCCCATTACTAACAACTGCTTCTTCTTGCAAATGTTTTGACCCCCTGAAATTCTTTTCTGCTGTTACTTTTATGGAAATATTCATGACTTGGATGTGTATTTAAAATGCATAGAAATATATGTTCACATTAATGTTCTGTGACTACGTTTTATAGTTAAAACATCGGCATTAAGATTGAAAGACGAAGCTGAAAAATCATGTTGGGATTCTGAGGTACTGTCATTCACTACTATTTTTTTATCTTTATTATTTTAAATATCACCATCCGGTGATGTTAAAACATAAAAGGTATGGTTTGACTATACTTTCTCACCTCTGCATTTCCCCACCTAAATTATTTTATTATGGTTTAGCCTATAATTAATAAAATACATATGTGCTGAATATAATGAGACAGCGTAGTACAGCTCAGCTAACTTGCATGGGTCACTGAAGGCGGTCGGTGTAGAATAGTATAAAACGAGAAGGCTTCCAAGTCATAAGGAATTAGTTGGGTTCTGAAGTTAAGTTTACCTAAAAGCTAAAGAATTATTCCAGCTTGAGGTATGCCCAAATGCATGATTCTGTGGTTTTTACGGTTGTGTAAATGTCCTAATGAGATTCAGAAAGAAAGAATTTGGAATTTAGGGTTTTTTATACCTTGGAATTTGAAAAGATAATGCCTGCTACATGCAAGTATTATTGTATTTGTATTCTCCAATAGATCTGCAAGGAACTTTTCCAGGGAAGGAAGAGCATTGTTAATAGTAATACTGTGCAGGATTATACTAACGACAATCGGCCGAGTGCTGCTTTAATACACAACAACTGTCCTGTTCAGATAAAATAGCATGCATTGAGTATCTTGATGGCAACCATGCTTGTAGTAATAGAAGTACAAAGTAATGATGAGCCAATGTGAGATGACAGCTGTGAAAAGAGACAGGAGGAGTGTGATCTTCTGATATAGGCAGCTGCTGCCTACTGGTGTAGACACTGTGTTTGACGATAAGAACACACTAGAACCCTGGATAGGTCACTTACTAGCTATGGGATCTGGGGGAAACTTCTTTTTAACCTGTTGGATGTCAGTGACCTCATTCATCATAAAGGTACTTATGCCTACCTTTCAGGGTGTGAAATGAACTAATGTGGTAACAAATGTGAAAACACTTTGTGAAGTGTAAAGGGAGCTATAGAAATGTAAAATCAATGATCACAGTGGGCGGTAGTGACTTACCAAATGGTGGGGACACTTTTTGTAAACCTGAAGGACAATCAAATGGCCGTAGTGTCAAGAACAGAGTGGAAAAGTTAGAAGGGGCATGTGGATTTCTAATCTGGGGGATGCTAAACTTCAGGAGACTGTGATAGGCGATACCCTGTTGATGTGTAGTGTTTCGGTACTTGAGGCTCTGTTGGTGCGAGCTCAGTGTTTTGACCTGAAGTAAACGTCTGTGTGGGATACTGCTACGTGAAGCATGAGAAGGAGCCAGTCATGTGAAGGTCTAGGAGCGAAACCTGCTGGGCAGGGACAGCAATGGATCCTGTGGGTTCATCATTTTATTCTAGTGTCTTGGAATGGTCAGGAAGCAGGAAGAGGGCTAACCAGCATCAAACCATTTTTATATTTGTTGTTTGTGTGGAAAAGAAATAAACTGTGCATGGCAGATGCCTGGTACATTTGAGATGGTTAGTAAATAAATGTTCTTATTTTCCCTAATTAGATCTTTTTTTTAAATGTATTTTTAAAAAGCCAAAGGAAGTAAAAAGAGTAATAAATTTAATATTCTGTACTAGAACAATACCCAAACTCCTAATATATAAACTTAACTCTTAGTTTTGAAAATGTAAACTAAATCTTAATATAATTGTATTCAAGGGCAGCCGCAACCATGGAACCCTGTTACCTTACAGAGGAAGGGAAGGGCTTCCTCAAATTGTTCTTTTTTTTTTTTTTCATAAATTTATTTATTTATTAGTTTCAGGTGTACAAAACAAGGTAATACTTAGACGTTCATCATTTATATCCCTCATACTGTGAACCCCCCTCCCCCCATCCACTATCCCTCCGACCTCACACTGAACCATCACATTATATATATAAAATTATAGTTGGCATTCATTAATGTTTAGCTTCTGATGTACAATGCCATGATCAGGTATCCACAGTATCCCTGAGGTGGTCTCCCAAATAGGACGCATGTCCATCGGATACCCAACAAAATCTTTACAAACTTTTTGAAAAGTTGCATTACTATATATAACATTTTCCTATTATTTATTTAAATATCACTTAAAGAAAGGTTTTTCTTACACCTTTGTCATTCTGTTTAATCACTTTTCCTATCAAAATTTTTATCAAATAAGAGTTTGATTTTTCCAAGCTCTTCTTGACCTAGATGAAGTAGGTTCTAATATGTTCTGTTTAGACTCCACAGGACATACACCAAGGTTTCTTACCATGTCAGGCAAGTATCTTGCTTTAAAACTAAAAAAGCAAACAAACAAACAGAAAGAATGTATCATTAGAAATAAGTCAAAGTTATAGGAAGTACACTTTTCAAGGTATTTAGTTCGCTGCAAAAGTAATTGCGGTTTAAAAGGTCTAAAAAAATTGCACAAACTGCAATATCATTTGTACCAACCTAATATTTGCTTAAATACCTATTTTTCAAAAAGTCCTTTTCTTGGAGTTTATAACGTTAATATTGTTATCCTGAATTGTTAACTAGAGATTGCATGAAGTGTCCATTAGTTACTAATCATCTTGTTTCCTAACCCCTTCAGCCGAGCATTGAATTGGAAGATCCTGTTCCTAACAAAGCTTTAGGAATGGATTTGGTGCAACCCTTCAGACCAGGTACTCTTTGTAATACCAATTTAATTTTGGGAAGGAGTACGCAAGGACATGTGACATGCTTGCAGTCTTCTCTTTCTCATTCCTTTTTTTTGTTACAAATTTAATTGAAGGATTTGACATAAATAACGTGATGTCATTGTTGGTACCGGTGTTTGAGAAAAGGTATTCACAGGAATAAGAAAATGAGATTTTAAATTGGTGTCTTCACTAAGATGGTTCTCCGTTTGTTCCATAGCCTAAATGTCCCAGTTTAAAATCCCTGTACTTAATAGCGTTACCAGAGGTCAATTATCACACTGGAAGATTTTTCCAGCGTTTTCAAATGGTCATTTGAATTTTGACGTTTACCCAAGTAAGCTTCAGTTGCTACCATGACAATTGTTTTTAACTTTACTTCCTCTTAGTGTTGTGACACTGATGGTCTTAAGACAACCAGATGTTCTGCTGAGCAGACACTGGCTATGTGTGTACATGCGCCTATGGTGTCTTCGATTATTAAAAATGGGAGAAGTAGTTAATGGTAATGAATATTTGGTAGACACAATCTTTGAAAACAGGAATTCTGAAGCTTTTGTGCCTTGGGATGCTTTTATGCGATTAAAAATTATTGAGCATTCCAAAGAACATTTTTAAGTCGGTAGGCTCCATACATAGTGACAATATTAGAAATAAAAACTGAACAATTTAAAATAGGAGCACACACAGTCATGCATTCTGTGAGCCATTGGAGCTACGACCCAGTAACCGTAGACCTATGATGTCACCATCAGAGCTGTGATATCACGGCTGTGGAAAACTCTACTGTACACTTAGAAGAGAATGAGAGTGAAAATGGCAAATGACATTCAGTATTTCTGTGAAAATAGTTTTGACCTTTTCGGGCCCCTCGACTGACAGACCTTGGGACTTCACGGATTCTCACATGACATTGGAAACCACCGTCTTAAATGATGTACGGGCTTCCTGGATGTGAAGTGATAAAAGAGGCTTTAAAGCTTCACTTCTACAGTGTGGTTTTCTTTCACTTGTCTCGTAGATTTAAGCTGAGATTTTGTTTAAAAAGCAAAAGGAAAATGTTTTGTTATGTATTTGTTTTCTGTCTCATGGTGCCCTGTATTCTTTGGAGCTAATGTATACCTAGTTTGATCGTATTTTTTTTTAAGATATTTTTTTTTTTTATTGGGGAAGGGGAACAGGACTTTATTGGGGAACAGTGTGTACTTCCAAGCCTTTTTCCAAGTCAAGTTGTTGTCCTTTCAGTCTTAGTTGTGGATGGTGCAGCTCAGCTCCAGGTCCAGTTGCCATTAGTAGTTGCAGGGGGCGTAGCCCACCATCCCCTGCGGGACTCGAGGAACTGAACCGACAACCTTGTGGTTGAGAGTCCACTGGCCCATGTGGGAATCGAACCGGCAGCCTTCGGAGTTAGGAGCATGGAGCTCTAATCACTTGAGCCACCGGTCTGGCCCTGATCGTATTTTTAATTGGAAACCATACGGTCACCCAAGCCTGTCATTTTTCATTTGAATTTCAATTTTCTAAGGCTTAAAAAATGAATTCTGAAGCTATTGGAGCATTTAGAAAAGACTATTGTCTTGTAATAAGTAATTTCTTATTTGAAATAGTACGATTCATTGAAAGTTGTTTTAAACCCATGTTTGTCACACATATTTAAACTTAAGCGGTTAGACATAACTTTTGATAATGACAAAAAAATTCACACCCACACCATTTTAACTATTAAGAAGAAAAGCTTTAATTGGAAACACATTATATAACAGAAATTGCTGAGTGACAATACTTAATTCAGCTTAACTTACGTGAACGGCAAGTATAGGACACCTAAAATAAAATGCACTCTAAAGGAGTAGAGTGTTTGGGAGAAAGGAGGACGTGGGACTGCTTCTCTGAAGAAGGACGTTTTACAAGATGGTCAGCTTTGTGTTATTTTTACCTCCTCATAAACGAAAATTTTATTTTCAGATTCTTCCAGCTGGAATGCTACTTCTTTGATTTCCAATCATGGAACTTGTCAAAGTTCCGGGGATTCGAAATTTGATGATAAAGGGCCATTTGCCACACACTCAATGAGAAAACCTCTGTCAGCATCCACACAGTTTGGACAGATGGCCGTAATAGACAAACGAAAGACGCAGGTTGTAGGTGTGTTCCTCTTACATAATTCTTCCCTCCATGACTGGTGTGAATCACAGCCACCAGGAAACAGAGAAAGCAAAGAAGGAAATAAAAAAACAAAGAGTTCAACCCTAGCCCGCCTCTGTATAGGTTGATCGTAGTTCTGACTTTCCTACAGTCATTTTGTAGCAAAATCTGCTTTATGTTTACTCTGTTTACACAACTTACAGCCAAATAGAATAACTTTTAGCAGGACATTGGTATTCTTCCTCAATCAGAGTAACATAAGGAAATAAGAAAGGGAATAAGGAGAAAGTGTGATTCCATTTAGACTAGTATTTAGCGTACACTGGGGAGTATATATGCATACATACACACATATATAGATAGGTACATACGTATATATGTGTATATATATATATGTGCATATGTGTATGTGTATGAATATATATTAATATATATATGTGTGTATACATACACACACACACACACACACACACACAGAGACATACAGCAGAGGAAGTAAAAGTTCTTCATGTATTAATTGCCCACCAGTTGTATCAGTAACATTCACTCTACTATAGTCTTCAGGGGTGTTCCCAAAGAAACATTTTTACATCACTTGAATCGGACGCTTTGAAAGTTCTGTGTTTTTCTATTGTGTATTTACAATGTATGTAAATTTTTTCTTTAACAGTGGATGAGTGTCCTAAATGCGACCCTGCAAGCAGGTAGGATTTTATGGATTTCTAAAATTGCATGTTAACTAAGAAACTGCCGAGAGAAGCCAGTAAGCTTTAATGAGTGTTCTGCTCTGGCCTAGACCCTATACTATGTGCCTACCATTGGTTATCCCAGGTCGTCGGCACAGTAGATTCGCAAAGTAGCTGTGCTGTTCGGCCTAGTTTTTATTCATTAGACGAGTGTGGTTCCGGGAGGTGGATTAACTGACCCCTGGTTCCATTGTTACCAAGAGGCTGACCTGTGATGTGTCCTTCAGCCTGCTTGGCTTCCCAAGTCCATTCTCTTGTCCCTCAGCCTGTACTGAGAAGTGCCTGGACAGGTCTGGATTCAAGATTCAGGTGCAAGTCAGGTGGCCTCAGAGAGTCCCGTTTAGTGATGCCTTAGTGCTGATTTAGAAGTTTCCTACCAAGCCCAGTTAGCCCAATCTCTTGTCTTAATGTACTTGACAGTTGCAGCAGTCACGAGAACCTTGTTTTCACCATCAGTGTTAAGGGCAGATCTCAGTTCACTGTGGCCACAGAACCACAGGTTGTACATAAGCAAGACCTAATCAGATAAATGTTTTCAGGTATAATGCGACGTACACTTCTTGGGATGAATCGTTGTTCTGTAAGTGAAGAACATCTATGTATAGACCATGTTGTGTTAATGCAGCACAAATTGAGATGATATTTCTAATTGATTCCTCTACTGACTGACTTCCCAGCCTGTGTTTCCCTTCTGGCTACTACGTTTCCCTTGTTGTAGGAAGTTTTTTCTCTTTTTCCAGAGTCTTTCTTCCTTCTTCCATGAGTTTTCTTGATTTTTTTCCCTTTTTCTCTGCATTACTCGGGGTATTATTGTTGCTGTTGTGTTATTTTATTCCACTTCTGCCAGCTAAGTGTTCTCCATTTTTCTTGACAGAATCAAAAGTACATAGAATTCCAGGTGTTGAAGGAATGTTATCAATTAATTATTCAAAACACCCCCTAGTACTTCATGCTGCCGTTAATGTTTTGGTCAAGTAGTTGATCACATGAGGAGTTTGAGCTCCAAAAGATTAAAGTGACTTATTTGAGTATAGTGAGTGATGAAATGAGATTAACTGTAGGTTTCTAAGCCCAGTACACTTCCTTCTTTATCATCCTTTGGGTGAGGGTTTAATTATGGAAAGGTCTAGTGAATGCAGTGGAAGAGGATAAGAATGGAATTAGCAGGGGAATCCAAGTCTCAATAGGACCAACACTGGGTTGGAATAGGAATAAGGCTTTTAGAATAGAGATCAGAGATCAGATAAGGGAAAAGAGATCAGAAGAGTAGGGTATGACAAGGTAAAGAGAAATTACAAACAAGAAGGACACCGGATGTTGGTAGTTGTCTAAAGAAGCAGATTAAAGTAATGGGTTCAAGGGCGTCTGAACAGGTTGGTGCTTTTTCGTTTGTTGAATTGGAGGAACCAGCAAAATTTAAGGTTGTATGAAAACATATTAAACCTTTGAGACTGTGGAAACATTCTCTTTATAGCAAGTAGGAATGTGGTATCATCCACCTGCACCCGAAATTACAGAGGGGGTCCCCTCGAGTCCAAAGGCACTGGAGATTGCTGAACTACATAGATCTATGGCCCACGGCCGGTGTCTCGTCACCTCCACCTCTTTGCCCAACGCGCTGATGTCCTTCCCATGGAGATGGAGGGTTGGGCAGAGGGAGGACTGATTGTGAAAACAGTAATGGAGTTGGGTAGGTGGTAACATGCCTGTGTTGGGAGTGGATGACTGAGGCTCCATTTAGCTTGTTTTCCAGGAACAGCGACATAGAGAACTCCTACTGTGGGTCATTTGAGCCCAACCTTGTTTCAGGAGTCTATGCCTTCGTAGGCTGAAGTTTTCAAGGTTGGAGATTGCCAGGAAGCTGTGCGGACAAGTGATCGGAGAGTGGGGAGGCTAACAACGTACATATTTGTTCTTTGACTTTTGTACATGTAAGTTGCAAACATTTCATGCATTTCAGGGACCTCACTGTAGTGTTTTTGAGTGAAAACAAGGAATGGGGTGAGTTTAGTAACTGCTTTCTATGTTAAAGAAGCAAGACTGCCGTTTTTGACCCACACAGATTAATCTTTGAACCAGGGACAGACCGTGGAGAAGGCTCAGTGTATCGTTCTACCTTGATTTAGGTCATTGCTTTTGTCCCAGTTCAGGTTCATCTTGTCAGCTATTAATTGCGTTTTCAATTCAGCCCTGGGGACTTTTGGTGAAAACAAGGTACTCTCAGGTGTTGCCAACATGTTTGCTGTCGTTCTTTGTAATGGAAACCTGGAGTGTATCTTCATTAAATATTGCACGAGTTGGGAGTGGTGGAGGCAGCAATAGATAACTGATAGCTTTTCTAGAACATCGTCTAAATTTTAATCATATCAAGAAACTTCATTTCCTATGCAGATAGCTGAATTTTACTCCTTTTGTTGTTGTTGTTTTTGTAAAGGAATGCACTCACTGTTTTTGTTGTGTATTTTTACCCTAAAGTCTTTCCTGGAAACCTGGCAGGAATGATTCACGGGCTCTATCAGACGATGGACTCTTGGATGTTGGTACCAAGGTAAAAGGCTCCTGTGTGAAATTAACTTTTTTACTCAGAATTTAGTTTTGTGTAGCACTTGTAAAATTTAATAGTGTTCCCCCTATCATTGTTTTATGTTTGTAATGGAAAATTTGTCACTGTGAACCATTTTATAAAATATCACCACTTGAGGGTTTTTTTCCTTTAAATTAAAGTTTATTGGGGTGCAATTGTTAATAAAGTGACATGGATTTCAGGTGTACAATTCTGTAATATATTATCTATATCTCACATTGTGTGGTCACCAGCCAGTCAGTTCTCTTTCCATCACCCCATTAGACCCCATTTAGCAATAGTTTTATTTCATCTTTACTTACCACCGAATACTATTCCATTATTTATATGTACCACAACTTCTTTATCCGTTCATCTATCGAAGGACGTTTTGGTTGTTTCCGTTGTCTTACCCACCGTAAGTAAAGCTGCAATGAACACTGGAGCACACTTGTCTTTATGATTAAAAGTTTTCAGATTATTTGAGTAGATACCCAGGAGAGAGATTGCTGGGTCATGTGGTAATTCTATTTGTAATTTCTTGAGGAACCTCCACACTGCCTTCCATAGCGGCTGCACCAGCCAGCATTCCCCCCAACAGTGTATGAGGGTTCCTTTTTCTCCACAGCCTCTCCAACACTTGTTACTATTTGTCTTGTTGATGATAGCCATTCTGAATGGGGTGAGGTGATATCTCATTGTGGTTTTTATTTGCATTTCTCTGATGATTAGTGATGTGGAGCTTTTTTTCATATGTCTATTTGCCATTTGTATGTCCTCTTTGGAGAAATGTCTCTTCAGGTCCTCTGCCCATTTTTCAATTGGGTTGTTTGTTTGGTTTTTTGTGTTGAGTTTCATGAGTTCCTTGTATATTTTGGATATTAGCCCCTTATCGGAGGCACTGTTTGCAAACTTTTTCACCCATTCAGTTGGTTGCCTCTTTATTTTATCGATGGTTTCTTTTGCTGTGCAGAAGCTTTTAAGTTTCATATAGTCCCATTCATTTATTTGAGCTTTTACTTCCATTGCCTTTGGAGTCATAAAATTCATAAAATGCTCTTTGAACCCAAGGTCCATAAGTTTAGTAACTATGTTTTCTTCAATGCAGTTTATTGTGTCAGGTCTTATGCTTAAGTCTTTGATCCATTTTGAATTAATTTTGGTACACGGTGACAGATTTCAGCCCTGTTTTATTCTTTTGCATGTGGTTTTCCAATTCTACCAGCACCATTTATCGAAGGAGCTGTCTTTTCTCCATTGTATGCTTTTTGCTTCTTTGTCAAAAATTGTCTGTCCATATTTATGTGGGTTTATTTCTGGGATCTCAATTCTATTCCATTGGTCTATGTGTCTGTTTTTCTGCCCATACCATGTTGTTTTGATTATTATTGCCCTTTAGTACAAGCTAAAGTCAGGGAGTTTGATACCTCCAGCATTGTTCTTTTTGCTTAGGATTCCTTTGGCTGTTGATGTCTTTTGTGGTTCGATACAAATCTGATGATTTTTTTGTTCTATTTTTTAAAATGTGCTATTGGGATTTTGATGGAGATTGCATTAAATCTGTATATTGTTTTGGTAATACGGGCATTTTAACTATGTAGATTGTTCCAATCCATGAGCATGGAATGTCTATCCATTTCTTTGTGTCTTCTTCAATTTCTTTTAAAAATGTCTTATAGTTTTCAGCATATAAATCCTTCACATCCTTGGTTAAGTTTAATCCTAGGTGTTTTATACTTTTTCTTGCAATTGCAAAAGGAATTGTTCTTTTGCTTTCTTTTTCTGAGATTTCATTGTTAGTATATAGGAATACAATGGACTTTTGTACATTGATTTTGTAGCCAGCAACTTTACTGTATTAGTTGATTGTTTTCAATGGCTTTTTGGTGGAGTTTTAGGGTTTTCTATATATAGCATCATGTCATCTGCAAAGAGTGACAATTTAATTTCTTCATTCCCAATTTGGATGCCTTTTACTTATTTGTCTTGCCTGATTGCTCTGGCGAGGACTTCCAACACTATCCTTAAAAGCAGAGGTGATAGGGGACAGCCCTGCGGTGTTCCTGAACGTAGAGAAAAGAGCTTCAGTTTTTCATCATGAATTATGAGATTAGCTGAGGGTTTGTCATATATGGCCTTTATTATGTTCAAGTATTTTACTTCTATACCTATTTTATTAAGTGATCCAATCATAAATGGATGTTGTATCTTGTCAAATGCTTTTTCTGCATCAATTGATATAATTATATGATTTTTGTCCTTTATTTTGTTTATGGGATGAATCACATTGATGGATTTCTGAATGTTGAACCATCCTTGTGCACCTGGGATGAATCTGCTTGGTCATGATGAATAATCTTTTTAGCATATTGTTGCATTCGATTTGTTAGCATTTTTCTTAGGATTTTTGCATCTGCATTCATCAGAGATAATAGTCTGTAGTTTTCTTTTTTTGTGTTATCCTTACCAGGTTTTGGTATCGGTAATGTTGGCCTCATAAAATGATTTAGGGAGTATTGTCTCTTCTTCAATTTTTTGGAAGAGTTTGAGTAGGACAGGTATTATATCCTCTTTGTAGATTTGGTGGAATTCACTAGTGAAGCCATCGGGTCCTGGACTTTTGCTTCTGGGAAGGTTTTGAATGACTGATTCAATTTCCTCAGTGGTGATCGATCTATTTAGATTTTCCAGTTCTTTATGATTCAGCCTAGGAAGGCTATATGTTTCCAAGGACCTGTCCATTTCTTCTAGGTTATTGAATTTGGTGGCATGTAGCCCCTCATAGTATTCCTGGATGATGCTTTGTGTTTCGGTGGCGTCCGTGATAACTTCCCTTCTCATTTCTCATTTTATTAGTCTTTCCTTATCTTACTGAGTCTACCAAGGGTTTGTCAATTGTATTAATCTTTTCAAAGAACCAGCTCTTTGTCACATTAATTTTTTCTATTCTCTTTTTGTTCTCTGTTTCATTTAGTTCTGCTCTGATTTTTATTGTTTTCTTTCTGCTGCTGACATTCAGTTTCATTTGTTCTTCTTTTTCTAGCTCCATATGATGTAAAGGTGAAGTTATCTATTTGGGATTTTTCTTATTTCTTGAGATAGGCCTGTAATGATATAAATTTCCCTCTTAAAACTGCTTTCGCTGCATCCGCAAAATTTTGGTAGGATGTATTTTCATTTTCCTTTGTTTCTATGTATCTTTTTTTCTTCTGTAAGATAGTTTTTGTTTTTTTATTTTTTTTGAAGCTTTTCATTGTTCCCTTTCCAGTTTACTGTTTTTTTGGTTTTTCACATTCTTTTATTTGTTTCAGGTGCACAAAACAATGTAATAGCTAGACATGTATCATTTATATCCCTCACACAGTCATAACCCCCTCTCCCCTCCACTGCCTCTCTGACATCTCACACAGCCATTACATTTCCACTGTCTCTATTCTTAATGCTGTACTCCACTTCTTGTAACTATATGTAATATATATGTAATATATATATTTATATAAGATATATATATAGTATGTATATATATTTTTTTATATAAAATATGTATATGTATTATATGTATATGTAAATTGTACTTGACATTCATTATTCAGCTTCAGATGTACAGTGCAGTGATCAGCCATCTACATCATCCCTGAGGTGGTCTCCCTAATGAGACAAGTATCCATTGGATACCCTACAAAATCTTTACGAAATTATTGATTACATTCCCCAAATTGACTCTCGTATCCCCGTGGCACTCTTGTGGTTACCAACTGTTCATTCTGATCCCCTCACTTTCCCCCTAATCCCCACCCCCTCATCTAGCAACCCTCAGTTTTTCCTCTGTGTCTTTGAGACTGTTTCTGATTAGTTCATTCATTTATTATTTTCTTTAGATTCCCCATATGAGATCATATGGTATTTGTCTTTCTCTGTCTGACTTATTTCACTTAATATAATGTTCTCTAGGTCCATCCATATTGTTGCATGGTAAGATTTCATTCTTCTTCATGGCTGAGAAATACTCCATTGTATAACTGTACCAGTTTCTTAATCCAATCGTTTACCAATGGGCATTTCGATTGTTTCCATGTTTTGGCTATTGTGTATAGTGCTGCAATAAAGATAGTGGTGTATAAATTTTTTTGAATTAGAGTTTTGGATTTCTCCGGATAGATACCTAGGAGTGGAATTGCTGGGTCATAGGGTAGTTCCATTCTCAGATTTTTGAGATACCTCCATACTGTTTTCCATAGTGGCTGCACCAATCTGCAATCCCACCAACAGTGCACAAGCGTTCCCTTTTCTCCACATCCAGGCCAACACTTGTTGTTTGTTGATTTGTTGATGAAAGCCATTTTGACTTGGGTGAGGTTGTATCTCATTGCGGTTTTTATTTGCATTTCTCTAATGATTAGTGAAGTTGAGCATTTTTCATATGTCTGTTTCCCATCTGTATGTCCTTTTTAAAAAAATTACTCTCCATGTCCTCTACACATTTTTTAACTGGGTTGTTTGTTATTTTGGAGTTCAGTTGACTGAGATTTTTTATAAATATGGGATTTTAACCCCTTATCAGATATATCATTGGCAAATATCTTCTCCATTCAGTAGGATCCCTTTTTTTTATTATCATTTTTTTATTTTTTATAGTTTTATTTTATTTTATTTTATTTTATTTTTACATCCCTCACACCGTGAACCCCCCTCCCCCCAGCCACCACCCCCCCGACCTCACACTGATCCATCACATTATACACCTAAAATTATAGTTGGCATTCATTAATGTCCAGCCTCTGGTGTACAATGCCATGACCAGGCATCCACAGCATCCCTGAGGTGGTCTCCCAAACAGGACACATGTCCATCGGACACCCAACAAAATCCCCAAACACTATTGAATAAGTTCCCCAAAGTAATTCTCAAAAAACCCTGAGGCCATCCTGTGGTCACCAGCCGCCCCCCAATCCCTTCACCCTTCCCCCCATCCCCAACCCCCTCCCCCCCGCCCATGTAACAACTCTCGGTTTTTTGTGTCCCCAAAACTGTTTCTGATTAGTTCATACACATATTCTTTTCTTTAGATTCCGCATATAAGTGAGATCATATGGTACTTGTCTTTCTCTTTCTGACTTATTTCACTTAACATAATGTTCTCTAGATCCATCCATGTTGTTGCAAATGATAAGATTTCTTTTTTCTTTATGGCTGCGTAGTACTCCATTGTATAAATGTACCACAGCTTCTTAATGCAGTCATCGACCGATGGGCATTTCGGTTGTTTCCATATCTTGGCTATTGTGTAAAGTGCTGCAATAAACATAGAAGTGCATACAGATTTTTGAATTGGAGCTTTGGATTTCTCCGGGTAGATGCCTAGGAGTGGAATTACTGGATCATAGGGTAGTTCCATTTTCAGATTCCTGAGATACCTCCATACTGTTTTCCATAGTGGCTGCACTGATCTGCAATCCCACCAACAGTGCACTAGCGTTCCCCTTTCTCCACATCCCCGCCAGCATTTGTTGTTTGTTGATTTATTGATGATAGCCATTTTGACTGGGGTGAGGTGGTATCTCATTGTGGTTTTGATTTGCATTTCTCTGATGGTTAGTGAGGTTGAGCATTTCTTCATATGTCTTCTTGCCTTCTGTATGTCCTTTTTAGAAAAATGTCTCCTCAAGTCCTCTGCCCATTTTTTAATTGGGTTGTTTGTTTTTTTGGAGTTGAGTTGAGTAAGTTTTTTATAGATTTGTGATATTAATCCCTTATCAGATATATCATTGGCAAATATCTTTTCCCATTCAGTAGGATCCCTTTTTGTTTTATTGATGGTTTCCTTTGCTGTGAAAAAAACTTTTTAGTTTGATGTGATCCCACATGATTATTTTTTCTCTTACTTCTCTTGGCTGAGAGGATGTATCAGTAAAAATCTTACTCCAGGTAATGTCTTTAAAGTTTCTTCCTATATTTTCTTCTAGAAATTTTATGGTTTCAGATCTTACACTTATGTCTTTAATGCATTTTGAATTTATTCTTGTATATCGTGTAAGGAAGTGGTCCAGCTTCATTCTTTTGCATGTGTCTGTCCAGGTTCGCCAACACCATTTATTGAATAGACTGTCTTTACCCCACCATAAATTCTTGCTTCCATTGTCATAGATTGAATGACAATATAGGCATGGATTTATTGCTGGGCTCTCTATTGTGTTCCATTGATCAATGTATCTGTTTTTATACCAGTATCGTGGTGTTTGATTACTGTAGCCTTGTAGTATAATTTGATGTCAGGTATCGTTATACCTCCCACTTTATTCCTATTTCTCAAGATTGCCGAGGCCAACCAGGATCTTTTATGGTTCCATATAAATTTCAGGATTATACGTTCTATTCCTGTGAAAACCATCCTTGGTAATATGATGGAAATTGCGTTGAATTCGTATGTTGCCTTAGGCAGTATGGACATTTTCACTCTATTAATTCTTCTTATCCATGAGCATAGTATGTGCTTCCATCTATTTGTATCCTCTTTAATTTCTTTCTTCAGTGTCTTATAATTTTCTGAGTATAGATGTTTTACTTCTTTCATTAAATTTATTCCCAGGTATTTTATAGTCTTTGGAGCAATTGTAAATGGGATTCTTTTCTTAATTTCTCCTGATATTTTATTATTGGTATATACACATGCAACTGATTTCTGAATATTAATTTTGTATCCTGCTACTTTACTAAATACATTGATCAGTTTTAATGGTTTTTTGGTGGAGTCTTTAGGGTTCTCTCTATATAGTATCATGTCATCTGCATATAATAACAATTTTACTTCCTCCTTACCAATTTGGATGCCTTTTATTTATTTTTCTTGTCTGATTGCTGTGGCTAGGACTTCCAGCACTATGTTGAATAGAAGTGGAGAAAGTGGGAAACCTTGCCTTGTTCCTGATCTTAAGGGGAATATTTTAGCTTTTCCCCATTGAGTGTGATGTTAGCTGTGGGTTTATCATATATGGTCTCTATTATGTTGAGATATGGTCTCTCTATTCCCATTTTCTTAAGAGTTTTTATCATAAATGGCTGCTGGATTTTGTCAAATGCTTTTTCTGCATCTAATTGATATGATCATATGATTTTTATTTTTTATTTTGTTAATGTGGTGTATCACGTTAATTGATTTGCGGATGTTGAACCACCCTTGCATACCAGGAATAAATCCCCCTTGATCATAGTGTATGATTTTTTTAATGTATTGCATAATCC
Source organism: Rhinolophus hipposideros (assembly GCF_964194185.1). Classification (NCBI taxonomy): domain Eukaryota; kingdom Metazoa; phylum Chordata; class Mammalia; order Chiroptera; family Rhinolophidae; genus Rhinolophus; species Rhinolophus hipposideros. The sequence goes on from NC_138060.1 coordinate 377,408, forward strand.
TGTTCAGTAATATTTTGTGGAGGGTTTTTGCATCTATGTTCTTTAGAGATACAGGCCTATAGTTTTTTGTTTGTTTGTTTGTTTTTTGTAGTGTCTTTGTCTGATTTGGGGATCAGAGTGATAGTGGCCTCGTAAAAAGGTTTTGGGAGCCTTCCCTCCTTCTGAATTTTTTGGAATAGCTTGAGGAGAATAGGTGATAATTCTTTTTTGAATGTTTTGTAAAATTCACCTGTAAAGCCATCTGGTCCAGCACTTTTGTTTGTTGGGAACTTGTTGATTACTGATTTAACTTCCCTGGTGGTAATCAGTCTATTCAGGTTTACCATTTCTTCTTCTTTTTTTTTTTAATTTATTTATTGGGGTGACAATTGTTAATGAAATTACATAATTTCAGGTGTACAATTCCGTATTACACCATCAACAAATCCCATTGTGTGTTCACCACCCAGAGTCAGCTCTCCTTCCATCACCATATATTTGATCCCCCTTACCCTCATCTCCCTCCCCCCACCCCCCTTACCCTCTGGTAACCACTAAAATATGTCTGTGTCTATGAGTTCTTGTTTCTCATTTGTTTGTCTTGTTTTTGGTTTATATACCACATATCAGTGAAATCATAGGGTTCTCTGCTTTTTCTGTCTGACTTATTTCGCTTAGCATTATGTTCTCAAGATCCATCCATGTTGTCAGAAATGTTCCTATATCATCTTTCCTTAACGCTGAATAGTATTCCATTGTGTATATATACCACAACTTCTTTATCCATTCATCTATCGAAGGACATTTTGGTTGTTTTCATGTCTTGGCCACTGTAAACAAAGCTGCAATGAACATTGGAGTACACGTGCCTCTATAGAGAAATGCTTTTATATTTTTGGGGTAGATACCCAGGAGAGCGATTGCTGGGTCATATGGTAATTCTATTCGTAATTTCTTGAGGAACCTCCACACTGCCTTCCATAGCGGCTGCACCAGTCTGCATTCCCACCAACAGTGTATGAGGGTTCCTTTTTCTCCACAGCCTCTCCAACACTTGTTGCTATTTGTCTTGTTGATGATAGCCATTCTGACTGGGGTGAGGTGATATCTCATTGTGGTTTTTATTTGCATTTCTCTGATGATTAGTGATATTGAGCATTTTTTCATATGTCTATTTGCCATTTCTAAGTCCTCTTTAGAGAAATGTCTCTTTAGGTCCTCTGCCCATTTTTCAATTGGGTTGTTCGTTTTTTTGTTGTTGAGTTTCATGAGTTCCTTGTATATTTTGGATATTAGACCCTTATCGGAGGAACTATTTGCAAAAATCTTCTCCCATTCAGTCGGTAGCCTCTTTATTTTGTCGATGGTTTCTTTTGCTGTGCAGAAACTTTTAAGTTTCATATAGTCCCATTTGTTTATTTTATCTTTTACTTCCATTGCCTTTGGAGTCAAATTCATAAAATGCTCTTTGAACCCAAGGTCCATAAGTTTAGTACCTATGTTTTCTTCTATGCAGTTTATTGTGTCAGGTCTTATGCTTAAGTCTTTGATCCATTTTGAAATAATTTTGGTACATGGTGACAGATAACAGTCCAGTTTTATTTTTTTGCACGTGGCTATCCAATTCTCCCAGCACCATTTATTGAAGAGGCTGTCTTTTCTCCATTGTATGTTTTTAGCTTCTTTGTCAAAAATTATCTGTCCATATTTATGTGGTTTTATTTCTGGGTTCTCAATTCTATTCCATTGGTCCATGTGTCTGTTTTTCTGCCAATGCCATGCTGTTTTGATTATTGTAGCTCTGTAGTACAAGCTAAAGTCAGGCAGTGTGATACCTCCAGCACTGTTCTTTTTTCTTAAGATTGCTTTGGCTATTCGGGGTCTTTTGTGGTTCCAAACAAATCTGATGATTTTTTGTTCTATTTCTTTAAAAAATGCCATTGGGATTTTGATGGGGATTGCATTAAATCTGTATATTGCTTTGGGTAATATGGCCATTTTAACTATGTTGATTCTTCCAAGCCATGAGCACGGAATGTCCTTCCATTTCTTTGTGTCATCTTCAATTTCTTTCAAAAATGTCTTATAGTTTTCAGCATATAAATCCTTCACATCCTTGGTTAAATTTATTCCTAGGTATTTTATTCTTTTTGCTGCAATTGCAAAGGGAATTGTTTTTTGTATTTCTTTTTCTGAGAGTTCATTGTTAGTATATAGGAATGCAATGGACTTTTGTACGTTGATTTTGTAGCCAGCAACTTTACTGTATTCATTGATTGTTTCTAACAGCTTTTTGGTGGAGTCTTTAGGGTTTTCTATATATAGCATCATATCATCTGCAAAGAGTGATATTTTAACTTCTTCATTCCCAATTTGGATGCCTTTTATTTCTTTCTCTTGCCTGATAGCTCTGGCAAGGACTTCCAACACTATGTTGAAAAGCAGAGGTGACAGGAGACAGCCCTGTCGTGTTCCTGAATGTAGAGCAAAGGGCTTCAGTTTTTCACCATTAATTATGAGATTAGCTGAAGGCTTGTCATAGATTGCCTTTATTATGTTGAGGTATTTTCCTTCTATACCTATTTTATTAAGTGTTTTAATCATAAATGGATGTTGTATCTTGTCAAATGCTTTTTCTGCATCAATTGATGGAATCATATGATTTTTGTCCTTTATTTTGTTTATGTGATGTATCACATTGATGGATTTGCGGATGTTGAACCATCCTTGTGCCCCGGGGATGAACCCCACTTGGTCATGATGAATAATCTTTTTAATGCATTATTGTATTCGATTTGCTAAAATTTTGTTTAGGATTTTTGCATCAGTATTCATCAGAGATATAGGTCTGTAGTTTTCTTTTTTTGTGTTGTCCTTACCAGGTTTTGGTATCAGGGTAATGTTGGCCTCATAAAATGAGTTAGGGAGTACTGACTCTTCTTCAATTTTTTGGAAGAGTTTGAGCAGGATTGGTATTAGATCCTCTTTGAAGGTTTGGTAGAATTCACTAGTGAAGCCATCTGGTCCCGGACTTTTGCTTTTCAGAAGGTTTTGGATGACTGATTCAATGTCTTTACTGGTGATCGGTCTGTTTAGGTTTTCCAGTTCTTCACGGTTCAGCCTTGGAAGGCTATTTGTTTCTAAGAACTTGTCCATTTCTTCTAGGTTATTAAATTTGGTGGCATATAGTCCTTCATAGTATTCTTGGATGATCCTTTGTATTTCTGTGGTGTCCGTGATAACTTCCCCTTTCTCATTTCTGATTTTGTTAATTAGTGTCTTCTCTCTTTTTATCTTAGTGAGTCTAGCCAAGGGTTTGTCGATTTTATTAATGTTTTCAAAGAACCAGCTCTTTGTCACATTAATTTTTTCTATTGTCTTTTTGTTCTCTATTTCATTTAGCTCTGCTCTGATTTTTGTTATTTCCTTTCTTCTGCTGACTTTGGGTTTCACTTGTTCTTCTTTTTCTAGTTCTTTGAGGTGTAACATGAGGTTGTTTATTTGGGATTTTTCTTGTTTCTTGCGATAGGCCTGTAATGATATAAATTTCCCTCTTATAACTGCTTTCGCCGCATCCCAAAAATTTTGGTAGGATGTATTTTCATTGTCATTTGTTTCTATGTATCTTTTGATCTCTCCTCTAATTTCTTCTTTGACCCAGTCGTTCTTTAAAAGTATGTTGTTTAATCTCCATGTATTTGTGTTTCTTTTTGCTTTCTTTTCGCAGTTGATATCCAATTTCAAAGCCTTGTGATCAGAGAATATGCTTGGTATGATTTCAATCTTCTTAAATTTGCTGAGGCTGCTTTTATGTCCCAATATATGGTCTATCCTTGAGAATGTTCCATGTACACTCGAAAAGAATGTATAGTCTGATGTTTTAGGATGAAGTGCTCTATATATGTCAATGATGTCCATTTCATTTAATGTGTCATTTAGGGCTGCAATTTCGTTATTTATTTTCTGTTTGGATGATCTATCCATAGCTGTCAATGATGTATTTAAGTCCCCTAGTATAATTGTGTTTTGGTCAATTTCTCCCTTTAGTTCTGTTAGTAGTTGCTTGGTGTATTTTGGTGCTCCCTGATTGGGGGCATAAATATTGATGACTGTTATGTCTTCTTGTTGTATAGTCCCCTTTACCATTATGAAATGTCCATCTTTGTCTCTTGTTATCTTTTTCACCCTGAAGTCTGTTTCATCTGATATCATTATGGCTACACCTGATTTTCTCTGGGTACCATTTGCTTGGAGTGCCAATTTCCACCCTTTCACTTTGAGTCTATGCTTGTCCTTGTAGCTGAGATGTGTCTCTTGGAGACAGCATATGGTTGGGTTTAGTTTTTTGATCCAATCTGCTACTCTGTGTCTCTTTATTGGTGAGTTCAGTCCATTTACATTTAGGGTGATTATTGATATGTGAGGATTTCCTGTCATTCTGTCTTTAGTTTTCTGGTAAGGCTGTGTCTCCATTGTTTCTTTGCCTTTTTGTTGTTGTCTATTATTTCTGTGTGGTGGTATTCTATGATGTTTCCCTCTGTTTCTTCTTTTATTACAGTATATATTTCAGTTCTGGATTTTTTTTGAGTGGTTACCCTTAAGATTATGTAAAAGAAAGTTTGATATTTAGAGTATTCCATTTTCTTCAGCACGCTTACTTTCTCCATTCCCATATTCCGGTTCAGGCCTTTACGCTCCCCCTTTTTATGTTTCGGTTGCCACAAATTGTCCCTGTTGATGGTGGTCTAATAGCCTCCTTTAGTATTTCTTGTAGTGCAGGTCTTGTATTAGAAAATTCCCTCAGCTTCTGTATGTCTGGAAAGGTCTTTATTCCTCCTTCATATCTAAAGGATATCTTTGCTGGATATATTATTCTTGGCTCATGATTTCTCTCTTTCAGTAGTTTGAATATTTGGTTCCACTCCCTCCTGGCTTGTAGAGTTTCTGCTGAAAAATCGGATGATAATCTAATGGGCTTTCCTTTGTAGGTTACCGTCTTCTTTTCCCTGGCTGCCTTGAGGATTCTTTCTTTGGAGTTAATTTTAGACAGCTTGAATACAATGTGTCTTGGAGAAGGCCTGTTGGGATTGAGGTAATTAGGTGTTCTATTTGCTTCTTGGATTCGAGGATCCAGTTCTGTCCACAAATTTGGGAAGTGCTCATTGACAATTTCTTTGAGTATATTCTCTGTTCCCTTCTCTCTTTCTTCTCCTTCTGGTATGCCCATTATTCTTATATTGCTCTTTCTGATGGAGTCAGAAAGTTCTTGTAGAGTTCTTTCATTTCTTTTAAGTCTCAAGTCTCTTTCTTCTTCCATCTGTGTAATTTCCAGGTTTCTATCTTCGATGTCACTGATTCTTTCTTCCATCTGGTCAACTCTACTACCTAAGCTGGTTATTTCATTCTTAATTTCTTCTATTGAGTTCTTAATCTCCAGAAATTCCATTTGATTCTTTTTTAAAATTTCAATCTCTTTCGTAAAATGCTCATGTTGTTCTTTGATTGCGTTTCTGAGTTCATTAAATTGCCTTTCTGTGTTTTCTTGCATCTCTTTGAGGGTTTTCAGAACTGCAATCTTGAATTCTCTATCATTTAAGTCACATATTTCCATATCTCTAAGTTCTTTTTCTGGAGACTTTTCACTTTCTTTTTGAGCTGTCTTGTTGCCTTGGTTATTCATGGCAATTACTGATTTATTATTTCTCTTTCTAGACATCTACAGGAGTGGCTTCTTCAACAGGTTGATAGGAAGAGGTCTCTCTGACACAGTAGTGCTATACTTTCTCTGCAGTTTTCCAGCTTCTCACACAATGGGGGGATTCCCTGGGAGACGGGCCTCTCCTCTGTTAACAGTTCACCTGGGTCATAGGGTGTCAAGTCCCTGTGGGGGTGCGGAGAGCTTTTGAAGTTCCAAAGCTCTTTCTGCACCAGATTCAGAGCCCGTATGTTTCAGCAGTTCTGTTTACTCCTGCAGGGATCCGCCCAGATAGGTGGGGCCAGGGGCGGGGTGAGTTGTGAGAGGTGGCCCAGTTGTGAGAGGTGGCCCAGGTGAGTGTGTGGTGGTGGCGGCGACCACCACCACAGCCGGTCCTGCTTCCACAGCTCCCTCCCCTTTGCCGTAACTAGTTGGGCTGCGAATCTGTTTCTGCGGTCCACAGTTCTCAGAACAGCAAAGATCCTGTCCTTGTGATCTGACACTGCTAGTTTATCGCTTCTAGCACCGGGCAGGTGGGGGTGGGGCGAGCTCTGGGAGGGTAGGGAGGGGCGGCTAGTCTCTGTGCCTAAGGCTTTTGTTCTCTGCTCGGCAGTGAGGGCTTAACCACAGTTTTCAGCCTTCTTCCCTCAGTCTTTTCTCCGAGGTCTGCCGTGAACGTTGGGTTCAGCTGTGCTATATGCTGCCCCCTCAGCCCTGTGGGCCGTAAGCCGAGCCCTAGCAGTCCGAGTCCTTCCCTCTCCCGCAGCTGCGGTAGTTCCGGGATGCAGCGAGCTCGGAGCACTGAGCTAGGTCTTTGTCCTGCGCCCGCGGGGCTCCGTCCCGCACTTCTCCCTTCCCTCTTCCCCCGCTCGCGCGATTCACCCACCTGGAGGTGAATTCAGTAGTGGACCTCTTCGTCTTGCCTGTCTGCTGTGCAGGGAGTCCTTTGTGGAGTTATTGTTGTCCGATTAGTTGTAAATTCCAGGAGAGCTTTACAGAGGCTCACCTCACGCTGCCATTTTGATCAAGACTCTCACCATTTCTTCTTGAGTTAGCCTTGGAAGGATGTATGCTTCTAGAAAATTTTCCATTTCTTCCAGATTGTCTAATTTGTTGGCATATAGATGCTGATAGTAATTTCTTAAATATTTTTGTATTTCTGTGGTGTCTGTTGTCACTTCTCCTCTTTCATTTCTGATTTTATTAATTTGGGTCCTCTCTCTCTCTCTTTTTGATAAGTCTGGCTAAAGGTTTGTTGACTTTGTTTATTTTGTCTAAAAAACAACTCTTGGATTCATTGATGTTTTTTATTGTTTTTCTGGTTTCTATTTCATTTATTTCCGCTCTGACCTTTATTATGTCCCTCTTTGTACTCCCTTTGCGGTTATTTTGCTGTTCTTTGTCCTGATCCCTTAAGTGTGAAAATAAACTGTTGATTAGTGATTTTTTTGGTTTCTTTAGGTAGGCCTGCAATGCTGTGAATTTCCCTCCTAGGACTGTTTTCGCTGCATCCCATAGATTTGGTTTGTCATGTTTTGATTTTCATTTGTCTCGAGACATGTTTTGATTTCTTCCTTGATCTCATTGTTGATCCATTCATTATTTAGTAACATGTTATTCATGCTCCATGAATTTGTGTGTCTTCCAGTTTTTTTCCTGTAGTTGATTTCTGATTTTATAGCGCTGTGGTCAGAGAAGACAATTGGTATGATTTCAATTTTCTTACATTAATCAAGACTTGTTTTCTGGCCTAACACGTGGTGTATCTTGGAAAATGTCCCGTGTGCGCTTGAGAAGAACGTGTATTCTGCAGCTTTGGGGTGAAATTCTCTGAAAATGTTGATTAAATACAAATGGTCCAATGTGTCATTTAAGGCCATTGTTTCCATATTGATTTTCTGTCTGGAATACCTGTCCCTTGTCAGAGGTGTGTTGAAGTCCCCTACTATGATAATATTACTGTTGAGTTCTGTCATTATGTCAGTAAATATCTGTTTTATATATTTAGGTGCTCCTATGTTGGGTGCATAGATGTTTACTAGGGTTATGTACTCTTGTCGGACCAATTCCTTTACTATGTATAGTGCCCATCTTTGTCTTTTAATATATTCTTCAGTTTAAAGTCTATTTTGTCAGATATAAGTATTGCAACTCCAGCTTTTTTCTCATTTCTGTTTGCATGAAATATCTTACTCCAAGCCGTCACTTTCAGCCTGTGTGTGTCTTTTGATCTGAGGTGAGTCTCTTGTATACAGCATATACAAGGGTCTTGCTTTCTTATCCACTCAGCCACCCTATGTCTCTTGATTGGAGCATATAATCCGTTTGCATTTAAAGTGATTATTGATAGGTACATAGTTATTGCCATTTTTAAATTTGTAGTTAGATTGTTTTCATCTTTCTTCTGTTTACAGAAGCCCTTTTAATATTTCCTGCGATGCTGCCTTAGTGGTAATAAATTCCTTTAGCTTATTCTTTTCTGGGAAGCTCTTTATCTCTCCTTCAATTTTAAATGATAGCCTTGCTGAATAAAGCAATCTAGGTTGTAGGCCCTTGTTTTTCATCATTTTGAGTACCTCCTGCCCCTCCCTCCTGGCCTGCAATGTTTCTGTAGAAAAGTCATTTGATAGTCTTACAGGAGTTCCCTTGTATTTAACTTGCTATCTTTCTCTTGCTGCTTTTAGGATTCTGTCTTTGTCTTTAATCTTTACCGTGTTAACTGTAATGTGTCTTGGTGTGGGCCTGTTTGAGTTTATCCTGGTTGGAACTCTCTGCACTTCCTGGAGTTATACGTCGGTTTCCTTCACCAGGTTAGGGAAGTTTTCAGACATTATAACTTCAAATATGTTCTCGATCCCTTGCTTCCTTTCTTCACCTTCTGGTATTGCTGTGATGCGCATGTTGTTGCGCTTGATGTTATCCCAGGGGACTCTTAAGCCATTTTCGTTGTTTTTTACTCTTTTTTCTTTTTGTTGTTCCATTTGGGTGATCTCTGCTGACTTGTCTTCATGTCGCTGATTCGATCCTCTGCTTCATCTAGCCTGCTGTAATTCCTTCAAATGGGTTCTTTATTTCAGTTATTGTATTCCTTAGTTCTAACTGGTTGTTCATTATGATTTCTCCATCCTTCTTTATGTCGTCACTAAACCCCTTCAGTATTCTTATCATCAGTGTTCTGAACTCTGTCTCTGACAGGTTGGTTACCTGTATTTCATTTGGTTCCAATTCTGGAGGTTTCTTCTGTTCTTTTATTTGGGACATGTTTCTTTGTTTCCCCATTCTGGCTGACTCTCTGTGTTTGCTTTGATGTATTAGGTAGGTCCCTTATGGGTCTTTGTTTTTATTGGTTATCTTACGTAGTATGCGTCCTTTATATTTGACTTGCATGACTTTCTTCTTCTCCTCTGCGTGTGCACCAAAGGTGACTCTCGTTTTGTGTATATTGTCCTGTTAAAGTTGATCTTGAATTGCTTTTGGCTGGTCAGTAGGTGGGATTGACTCCTAGGCTGACTAGTTGTGAGACTTGGCTCTGCCCACAGTGGTAGTTCTGCTGAGTGAGGGTTGACTGCTCAAATGAGGCTTGGCCCCTATGGGCTCTTGTGCCTGTAGAGAATTCCTTCTGGGTGTGTCACTTGTAGGTCAAACCCGATAATACTCTAACTTGGTCTGGAGTCGGCCTCAGGGTGTTTTGAATCTTGTGCCTCTTGAGCTGGGCCCTGGTGTAGAGCAATTTCAGAACAAAGCAAATCACCCAGCACAACAGCAACACCAACAGCAAAGAAAAAACAAATACACCCATGTAAAAACAACTGATAACCCACACTCAACACCGGCAAAAATATCAAAAATACACAAACAAAACAAAACCAAAAAAGCAGCGTCAGTCTTTGCTTAAGCCTACCAAGTAATCTCCAGGTTGTCCTCTCCTGTACCAAAGAGTCCTCTGCGTCTTGGGCAGGCAGAGATGCTCACCTGGTGCCCAGAGTGACCCTGGGACGGCAGTTTTAGATGTGTGGTGCCATAAATTCTGAATGTCAGTTTTTACAAAGTCAGTGCATTTTCCTCTCTTGCCTGCACATATGCGCACTGAGAGTAACACAGCCAGCCCTGTGCCCAGGTCTCCTGAGTCTTAGGGTACTTCTTCCCTATGTGTGTGTGGAGGGCAGGAGATTTCTGAGTTGATGAAAGCCCAGAGCTGCGTCTGCCGCCTACTGCTGATCCCTGGGAGTGCCTCCGCAGTTGTAATTGCCCTGCCCTAGGCAGGCCAGAAAAGGTGAGAGCTGGAGATGGAGGAGTCTTCTCTCTCCCAACCCAGTAGCGTCACACTCTTCCCAGCCTCTTCCCTGAGTCAGAGCTGCAAACCGGGTCCTCCCAGATCCTGAGTGCTCTGACTCCTCTGTAAACTGACACTGCTCTTCAGTTCAGGGGCCAGCTTGAGTCTCTGGAAAGGCAGGGGTAGGATTGGGAGAGTGGGCGGAGGGGCCCAGGTGTGTTGATCATGTCCTTTGTCCGACCTAGGGCCCAGCTGGAGGTCTCAGCTGAGGTGACTGCCTCAAATGCTGGATATGCTGCTCTCTTGGCAGGAGAGATCAGCTGTGGGATGCAGGGAAAGAGCCTATGTCTTGGCTCTTGTGGTCTCTGTTCTGTCCTGGGATCCTCTGTGTCTCCACAGCCGCAGATGCGGGCTGAGGTCGCCACTCCGCCCCCTTCTGTCTTCCCCTGCTCGCCCAATTTTCCCACCTTCAAGTAATCCTCGAACGAGTCTCTTACCTTTTCTGTGTGATGAGCAGAGTCCATTGACCTGGTCAAAGAAGAAATAAGAGGATAGATCAAAAGATACATAGAAGAATGACATCATAGGAATGGCAGCAGTCGCTGCTGCCATTCGTATGATGTCACTCTTCGCTGCTGCCATTCGTATGATGTCACTCTTCGCTGCTGCCATTCCTATGATGTCACTCTTCTATGTATCTTTTGATCTATCCTCTTATTTCTTCTTTGACCAGGTCGTTCTTTAAAAGTATGTTGTTTAATCTCTATGTATTTGTGGTTTTTCCTGCTTTCTTTTTGCAGTTGATATCCAATTTCAAAGCCTTGTGATCAGAGAATATGTTTGTTTGGTATGATTTCTATCTTCTTAAATTTGCTGAGGCTAGTTTTATGTCCCAATAGATGATCTATCCTTGAGAATGTTCCATGTACACTCGAAAAGAATGTTTAGTCTGATGTTTTAGGATGAAGTGCTCTATAAATGTCAGTTATGTCTAGTTCATCTAATGTGTCATTTAGGGCTGCTATTTATTTATTTATTTTGTTTGAATGATCTATCCATAGCTGTCAATGATGTGTTTAACTCCCCTAGTATAATTGTGTTTTGGTCCATTTCTCCCTTTAGTTCTGTTAGTAGTTTCTTGGTATATCTTGGTGCTCCCTGATTGGGGGCAGAAATATTGATGACTGTTATGTCTTCTTGTTGTATAGTCCCCTTCATCATTATGAAATGTCCATCTTTGTCTCTTGTTACCTTTTTTATCCTGAAGTCTGTTTCATCTGATATCAATCAGTATGGTTACACCTGACTTTCTCTGGATACCATTTGCTTGGAGTGTCAATTTCCATCCTTTCACGTTGAGTCTATGTTTGTCCTTGTAGCTGAGATGTGCCTCTTGGAGGCAGCATATGGTTGGGTTTAGTTTTTTGATCCAATCAGCTACTCTGTGCCTTTCTATTGGTGAGTTCAATCCATTTACATTTAGGTGATTATTGATATGTGAGGATTTCCTATCATTCTATCTTTTCTTTTCTGGTAAGACTGTGTCTCCATTGTTTCTTTGCCTTTTCGTTGTTGTCTCTTATTTCTATGTGGTGGTATTCTATGATTTTTCCCTCTGTTTCTTCGTTTATTACATTATGTATTTCAGTTCTGGATTTTTTTTGAGTGGTTACCATTAAGTTTATGTAAAAGAAAGTTTGCTATTTAGAGTATTCCATTTTCTTCAGCATGCTTACTTTCTCCATTCCCATTTTCCGGTTCAGACCTTTACTCTCCCCACTTTTATGTTTTGGTTGCCACAAATTGTCCCTGTTGATGGTGGTCGAATAGCCTCCTTCAGCATTTCTTGTAGTGTAGGTCATGTATTAGAAAATTCTCTCAGCTTCTGTATGTCTGGAAAGGTCTTTATTTCTCCTTCATATCTAAAAGATGTTTTTGCTGGATATATTATTCTTGGCTCATAATTTCTCTCTTTCAATAGTTTGAATATTTGGTTCCACTCCCTCTTGACTCGTAGAGTTTCTGCTAAAGAAATCTGATGATAATCTAATGGGCTTTCCTTTGTAGGTTACCATCTTCTTTTCCCTGGCTGCCTTGAGGATTCTTTCTTTGTCATTGATTTTTGACAGCTTCAATATAATGTGCCTTGGAGAAGGCCTGTTGGGGTTGAGATAATTAGGTGTTCCATTTGTTTCTTGGATTTAAGGATCCAGTTCTTTCCATAAGTTTGGGAAGTTCTTATCAACTACTTGTTTACATATATTCTCTGTTCCCTTCTCTCTTTCTTCCCCTTCTGGTATGCCCATTATTCTTATATTGCTCTTTCTGATGGAGTCAGAAAGTTCTTGTAGAGTTCTTTCATTTCTTTTAAGTCTCAAGTCTCTTTCTTCTTCCATCCCTGTGATTTCCAGATTTTTAGCTTCGATGTCACTGATTCTTTCCTCCATCTGGTCAACTCTCCGACCTAAACTGGCTGTTTCATATGTCATTTCTTTTGATTTCTTAATCTCCAGAAATTCTATTTGGTTCTTTTTTAAAATTTCAATCTCTTTTGTAAAATACTCATTTTGTTCTTGATTATGTTTCTGAATTCATTAAACTGCCTGTCTGTGTTTTCTTGCATCTCATTGAGTTTTTTCAGAACTGCAATCTTGAATTCTCTGTCATTTAAGTCACATATTTCCATATCTTTAAGTTCATTTTCTGGAGACTTTTCAATTTCTTTCTGAGCTGTGTTGTTGCCATGGCTATTCATGGCAATTGGTGATTTATTATTTCTCTTCCTAGACATCTATAGGAGTGGGTTGTGCAACAGGTTGATAGAAAGAGGTCTTTCTTTTGCTTTCCAGTAGGTTTTGGGATAATGTTTTATTTTCTGTGTGACTGCAGCCGTTTGTTCTGTCTCACACTGTAGTGTTATGTTTTCTGTGCGCTATTCCGGCTTCTCACACAGTGGTGGGATTCCCTGGAAGGCGGGAGTCTCCTCTGTGAACAGTTCGCTGGGGTCACAAGGCCCTGCTTCCGTGGGGAAATGCGGAGAACTTCTGAAGTTTCAAAGCTCTTCCTGCACCAGATTCAGAGCCCCTGCATTTCAGCAGTTCTGTTTATTCCTGCAGGGGTCCACCCAGATAGGTGGGGACAGGGGTGGCACCGGTGGGTTGTGAGAGATGGCCCAGAGCAATGGTGGTGACAACCACCTCAGCGGGTCCTGCTTCCACAGCTCCCTCCTCTTTGCTGGAAGTACTTGGGCTGTGAGTCCTTGACTACAGACCACAGTTCTCAGAACTGCAAATATTCTGCTCTTTTGATCTGACACTGCTACTGTTCTGCTTCTAGCACTGGGCAGGTGGGGGCGGGTCGAGCTCTGGGAGGGCTGGGAGGGGGCAGCTAGTCTCAGTGTCTAAGTCTTCCATTCTTTACTCTGCAGTGAGGGCTTACCACTGTTTTCATCCTTCTTCCCTCAGTCTTTGCTCTGAGGTCTCTGCCATTAACGTTGGGTTCAGCTGTGTTATATGCTGTCCTCTCAGCCCTGTGGGCCATAAGCGGAGCCCTAGTAGCACGAGTTCTTTCCTCTTCTGTAGCTGTACTAGTTCCCGGACTCAGGGAGCTCGGAGCACTAAGCTAGGTCTGGGTCCTGAGCCTGCATGGCCCCGTCTCCGCACTTCTCCCTTCTCTCCTCCACCGCTCGAGCAATTTGTCCACCTGTAGGCTATTGCAGTAGTACGCCCCTTAGTCTAGCCGGTCTGCTGCGCAGGGAGTCCTTTGTGGAGTGATAGTTGTTCAACTTGTTGTAAATTCCAGGGAAGATTTCAAGAGGCACACCTCACACTGCCATTTTCACGACATCACTCTTTCTTTTTTCCCCTTAACTTTAGGAAGTATTGAACATGGTGACTGAAAAAAAGAAGGGGCTGGGAAATACATAGTGATAGTTAAATTTTCTTGGGAGGTTTCCCACAGTGATGGAGCTATGCAATTTGGTTAAGGGTAAGGAATCTTAATGTGACTTTTACATTACATCAGTGGGTCTTTTATAATACTCGTGCCTACGTGAAATCTGTAATGGATTCATTTACTTATTGTAATAGTCATGAAATCTTCCTGGTACATTTCAGTTTTTAAAACTATGTAGCATGTAATATATAGTTTTTATTTTATTACACTTTGTATTTTGGTATCACATAGTTGGTAGGCGTGAGTGTTTTCTCTGTTTTTTTTTCTTTTTTTAAGTTATATTCAGTTGACATTCAGTATTATTTTATATTAGTTTCAGGTATTCTGGGTTCATCATTTAGACTAAAATAATAGAAACTTTGAAAATTTAGAACTCAAGTTCTCTATCTCAAAACCCATATTACAAAGGGATTCCACTATGTCCTCAATCATTACATTATGAATATATTTAACTGTCTTCATCTAATTGAAGAGTACATGTTTTGCTTAAAATAATAACTAATTTTAGAAGCAGAGGTTCTTAAACCATATACTAAAATGTCAAATTTCAGAAGGTTTTTAGTTTCGCTTCTTAAATGTAAAATTTTTCATTTCTGTTATAGTTGACATTCCATGATGTCAGCCTCAAGTATACAGCATAGTTGGTAGGCATTTATATAATGTGAAAACTGGTACCCCGATTAGTGTGGTATCCCTGACACCGTACTTAGTTATTACAATGTTATTTACTGTATTCTCTGTGCTGTGCTTGACATCTTCATGACTATTTTATAACTGCCACTTTGTACTTCTTAATCCTTTTTCCATTTCAAGCATTCCCCCAACAATCCTCGAACCGGGCAACGATCAGTTAGTTCTCTGCATCTATAAGTTTGTTTCTCTTTTCTATGTTCATTTATTTTTTTTGCATATCACCAATAAGTGAAATCAGGTGGTATTTGTCTTTCTCTGTCTGACTTTTTTCACTTAGAATAATACCCTCTAGGCCCACACACGTCACAAACGATAAGTACTTATTGTTTATTACAGACAAGTAGTATTTTGTTATATATATGTCCCACTTCTTCTTTATCCAAGATGATGGATCCTTTGGTTACTTTCTTACCTGGACTATTGAAAATAATGTGGCAATGACCATAGAAATGCATATTGCTTTTCAAATTAGTGTTTTGTGTTTCTGTGGAGGAAAACCCAGAAGAGGGACTGCTGTGCCACATGGTACTTCTATTTCTAAACTTTTGAGGAACTTCCATATTGTTTTCCATTGTCTGCCTGGATTTGCAGTCTCACCAACAGTGCACGAGGACTCCGTTTTTTTTCATATCCTCACCAACACTTGTTGCTTGTTGATTCATGGATCATGGACATTCTGACAGTTGTGAGGTGGTAGCTCATTGTGTTTTTAATTTGCATTGCTCTGATGATTAGTGGCACTGAGCATGTTTTCGTATGTTTCTTGGCTATCTGTGTGACCTCTTTGGAGAAAAGTCTATTCAGGTACTCTTCTCATTTTGTAATAGCATTGTTTGTCTTCTGGTGTTAAGGTTTATGAGTTCCTTATATGTTTTGGATGTCAACCCTTTATCAAATATATCATTGGCAAATATCTTCTCCATTCACCCGCTCGTGACTTCATGTTGTTGTTGGTTTCCTTTGCTGTGCAGATATTTTGTAGTTAGATTGTCGTGTATATGGGTCTTGCATTCTTAACCATTCAGCTACCTTATGTCTTTTCTGGAGCATTTAATCTATTTACACTTAAAGTAATTATTTGTAGGTACATAGTTATTGGCATTTTATTATTCACTTTTCTTCTCCTCCTCCTGCTCTTCCTCCTGCTCTTTTTCCGTCTTCTCCTCCTTCTCTTCCTCCTCCTCCTCCTCCTTCTC
The DNA here is from genome assembly GCF_964194185.1 of Rhinolophus hipposideros. Classification (NCBI taxonomy): domain Eukaryota; kingdom Metazoa; phylum Chordata; class Mammalia; order Chiroptera; family Rhinolophidae; genus Rhinolophus; species Rhinolophus hipposideros. The sequence goes on from NC_138060.1 coordinate 393,198, forward strand.
CTCCTCCTTTTTTTTCTCGTCGTGGTTTTACATTTCTTGTAATAGTGGTTTCCTAGGGCTGAACTGCATCACCTCCTTTTTCTCTGGCAAGCTCTTTACCTCTCGTTTGATTCTAAATGAGAGCCTTGCTGGATACAGTGCTCTTGGTTGTAAATTATTGCGTTTCATCACATTTCTATATTTCTTGTCCATTCCTCTGGCCTTCAGATTTACTTTTGAGAGATCACCTGACAGTCTTATGCGAGCTCCCTTGTATATAACTAACTGCTTTTCTCTTGCTGGTTTTAATATTCTCTCTGTGTCTTTACCTTTTGGCGTTTTAATTCTGGTATGTCTTGGTGTGGGCCTGTTTGGCTTTATTTTGTTTGTAACTCCCTGTGTTTCCTACACTTGTGTTTCCTTCAACAGGTTAGGGAAGATTTCCGTCATTATTTATTCAAATAGGTTTTCAATTCCTTTCTGTCTCTCTCTTCTCCTTTTGATAGCCCTACGAGTTCTGTTACACTTTATCTTGTCCCAGAAGTCCCTTAAAGTATTTTCTCTCTCTTTTTTTTTTACTCATAATCATTTTTCATATCTCTTTCTTCTGTTCTGATTGTGTGTTTTCTGCTACCTTGTCTTCCAAATCACTGATTTGAACGTCTGCCTCAACCAAATCTGGTGCTGATTCCATCTATTAATTACTCATTTGAGATGTTGTATTTTTCATATTTGACTTTTGTTAATGATTTCCATGTCCATTTTTTATGTTTGCTGTCTCGGTTGAAGTGTTACAACGTTTATCTATTTTTCTCCAAAGTTCACTGAGCGTCCTTAGAAGTAGTATTTTGAACTCTGTGTCTGGTAGATAGCTTGTGTCCATTAGTTCTTGTGTTTAGTTCTTTCTCTAGAGTTTTTTCCTGGTCTTTCATTAGAGAAATGTTTCTTTCTCTCTTCTTTTTTCACTGCATCTTTATTGTTGTTTCTCTGTATTCTGTAGATTGCTAATTCTCCTCATCTGGACAGTATTACCTTACATACCAGGTGTTGTGTGTGGCCCAGTGGTACAGACCCCGGTTACCTGAGCCTTGTGTTCCAGAAGCTCGTGTGGGTGATGTGTGCCCTCCTGTTGTACTTGAGCCTTATTGCTGTTGGCACATCTGGGTGTGGAATTGACCCTCAGGACGACTGGCTGTGACTACAGTAGATGAACCCCTGTGTGTGGGCTGACCCCACAGAGTGAGATCGGCTGTAGCAGGGCTCTGGTGTCTGGTCAGTCCATGGCTTGGGCGTGTCATTTGTGAAGCTAATTTGGTGCTGTTCTGGTGTCATTTGAAGCTGGTCCAAGGTGTGTTGGATTTGGGGCCTCTTGGGAGGGACTGTGGGGCAGGCCCAGGTCAGCTGCTGCTTGTGCCCAACCGGGAGCCACCTAGGGGAAGCTACAAAGTGACGTGCTGTGGGTAGCTGCGTTTGTGAGTTTGTAGGCACCTGCGAGGCGCTATGTTGTGAAGCAAGACAGGCTGATGGATAGGATCCTAGAAAGAAACGGAAGTCCTCAATATCATAAATTGCAGCCCGAGTGGCTGTTGTAAACTAGAATTGTGATGATGCAACACCTCTGCTTCCTGAGTGACTCCCCATGACGTGAGGGTAGAATTCATCTGCTAGCATGACACGTGCCTTCTTTGATTTGGTTCTGATTCTGCAGTTGTCTCTCCATCCCATTCTCAGAGTTCCAGGCTTACCCCATTCTTCTTCTGCCCTCACCTACAATATGTTATTTTATACGCAGGCTTTTGCGCCCGCTGCCCTTTCTGGACTCCCCTTCATGGTTTCCCTCAGTACCTCGTATGTCTTTCAAGATGCAGCCCTATTTTTGCAGCATCTGGTACAACTGATTGTTGTTTCTTTTGTGCCCGTACTATACTTTCTTCATCTGAGGTGTAGAACTGGAGAGTGGTACTTTTCTGTTCTGATTGTTTTCACGAATTGTAATATATCGACCCCTACTAGAATATAGGACAAAAATCTTTCATTTCTATTTCCAGCTTTCCCTGGGTCTATGCCTATGATTCGATGGCTACGATAGCGGTTTGTTGTCTTACTGACAGAAGGACTGAGTGAGCGAGTGAACGAGTAAATGAATACGATGTTTGCTGAAGTTGGGTTTTTCTTTTCTTTTTTTTAATAGAAAGAAGCAACCAAGCCGCCAATTGGAAAAAGAGAAAATGGTGTGGATATTATTGAAAGTGCTCCACAAGAGCAAACAAAAACTGTTATCTTGACCTCTGTTGATGGAGCACACCAAAATTATACAAGTGATAATTTAGTGACTATCTATGAATTCTTTCTAGCTTAAGTGCTGCTATACACAAATCTAACACGTGTAGATCCAACTGTGATTTTCATTTCTTATAAGCATTTGTTCCTGTCTTTTTTGCAAAAGTATCCCCATTACTAACAACTGCTTCTTCTTGCAAATGCTTCGGCCCCCTGATATTCTTTTCTGCTATTACTTTCATGTAAATATTCATGACTTGAATGTGTATTTAAAATGTGTAGTAATATATGTTCACATTAATGTTCTGTGACTACATTTTATAGTTAAAATATCAGCATTAAGATTCGGAAAAGGAGCTGTAAAATCATGTTGGGATTCTGAGGTACTGTAATTTTTTATCATTATTATTTTAAATATCACCATTCAGTGATGTTAAAACGTAAAAGGTATGCTTTGACTATACTTTCTCACCTCTGCATTTCCCCACACTAACTATTTTCTTATGGTTTAGCCTATAATTAATAAAATACATATGTGCTTAATATAATGAGACAGCGTAGTACAATTCTGCTAACTTGCAAGGTTCACTTAAGGCGGTCGGTGTAGAATAGTATAAAACAAGAAGTCTTCCAAGTCATAAGGAATCAGTTGGGTTCTGAAGTTAAGTTTACCTAAAAGCTAAAGCATTATTCCAGCTTGAAGTATGCCCAAATGCTTGATTATGTGGTTTTTATGGTTGTGTAAATGTCCTAATGAGATTCAGAAAGAAAGAATTTGGAATTTAGGGTTTTTTATACCTTGGAACTTGAAAAGATAATGCCTGATACATGAAAGTATTATTGTATTGGTATTCTCAAATAGATCTGCAAGGAACTTTTCCAGGGAAGGAAGAGCATTGTTAATAGTAATACTGTGCAGGATTATACTAACAACAATCGGCTGAGTGCTGCTTTAATACACAACAATTGTCTTGTTCAGTTAAAATAGCATGCATTGAGTATCTTGATGGCAACCATGCTTGTAGTAATAGAAGTACAAAGTAATGATGAGCCAATGTGAGATGACAGCTGTGAAAAGAGACAGGAGGAGTGTGATCTTCTGATATAGGCAGCTGCTGCCTACTGGTGTAGACACTGTGTTTGACGATAAGAACACACTAGAACCCTGGATGGGTCACTTAGTAGCTGTGGGATCTGGGGGAAACTTCTTTTTAACCTGTCGGATGTCAGTGACCTCATTCATCATAAAGGTACTTATGCCTACCTTTCAGGTATGTGGAATGAACTAATGTGGTAACAAATGTGAAAACACTTTGCGAAGTGTAAAGGGAGCTATAGAAATGTAAAATCAATGATCACAGTGGGCGGTAGTGACTTACCAAATGGTGGGGACACTTTTTGTAAACCTGAAGGACAATCAAATGGCAGTAGTGTCAAGAACAGAGTGGAAAAGTTAGAAGGGGCATGTGGATTTCTAATCTGGGGGATGCTAAACTTCAGGAGACTGTGATAGGCGATACCCTGTTGATGTGTAGTGTTTCGGTACTTGAGGCTCTGTTGGTGCGAGCTCAGTGTTTTGACCTGAAGTAAACGTCTGTGTGGGATAGTGCCACGTGAAGCATGAGAAGGACCCAGTCATGTGAAGGTCTAGGAGTGAAACCTGCTGGGCAGGGACAGCAATGGATCATGTGGGTTCATCATTTTATTCTAGTGTCTTGGAATGGTCAGGAAGCAGGAAGAGGGCTAACCAGCATCAAACCATTTTTATATTTGTTGTTTGTGTGGAAAAGAAATAAACTGTGCATGGCAGATGCCTGGTACATTTGAGATGGTTAGTAAATAAATGTTCTTATCTTTTCCTGATTAGAATTTATTAAACTTTTTTGAAAAGTTGCATAACTATATATAACGTTTTCCTATTATTTATTTAAATATAATTTAACGAAAAGCTTTCTTACAGCTTTGTCATTCTATTTAATCATTTTTCCTATCAAAATTTTTATCAAATAAGAGTTTGGTTTTTCCAAGCTCTTGTTGACCTAGATGAAGTAGGTTCTAAAATGTTCTATTTAGACTCAACAGGACATACACCAAGGTTTCTTACCATGTCAAGCAAGTATCTTGTTTTAACACTAAAAAAACAAACAAACAAAAAGAATGTATCATTAGAAATATTTCAAGTTATAGGAAATACACTTTTCAAGGTATTAGTTCGGTGCAAGAGTAATTGCGGTTTACAAGGTTTAAAAAAAATTGCACAAACTGCAGTATCAGTTGTACCAAACTAATATTTGCTTAAATACATATTTTTCAAAAAGTCCTTTTCTTGGAGATTATAACATTAATATTGTTATCCTGAATTGTTAACTAGAGATTGCATGAAGTGTCCATTAGTTACTAATCATCTTGTTTCCTAACCCCTTCAGCCGAGCATTGAAGTGGAAGATCCTGTTCCTTACAGACCTATAGGAATGGACGATGTGCAACCCTTCATACCAGGTACACTTTGTAATACCAATTTAATTTTGGGAAGGAGTACGCAAGGACATGTGACATGCTTGCAGTCTTCTCTTCATCATTCCTTTTTTTTGTTACAAATTTAATGGAAGGATTTGACATAAATAACGTGATGTCATTCTTAGTATCGGTGTTTGAGAAAAGGTATTCACAGGAATAAGAAAATGAGATTTTAAAACGGTGACTTCACTAAGATAGTTCTCCGTTTGTTCGATACCCTAAATGTCCCAGTTTGGAATCCCTGTACTTAATACGGGTTACCAATGATCACACTGGAAGATTTTTCCAGCGTTTTCAAATGGTCATTTGAATTTTGACGTTTACCCAAGTAAGCTTCAGTTGCTACCATGACAATTGTTTTTAACTTTACTTCCTCTTAGTGTTGTAACACTGATGGTCTTAAAACCAGATGTTCTGCTGAGCATACACTGCCTATGTGTGTACATGCGCCTATGGTGTCTTCGATTATTAAAAATGGGAGAAGTAATTAATGGTAATGAATATTTGATAGACACAATCTTTGAAAATAGGAATTCTGAAGCTTTTGTGCCTTGGGATGCTTTTATGCTATTAAAAACTATTGAGAATTCCAAAGAATATTTTTAAGTCGGTAGTCTCCATAGATAGTTACAATATTAGAAATAAAAACTGAACAATTTAAAATACGAGCACACACAGTCATGCATTTCGTGAGCCATTGGAGCTACGACCCAGTAACCATAGAGCTATGATGTCACCATCAGAGCTGTGATATCACGACTGTGGAAAACTCTACTGTACACTTAGAAGAGAATGAGAGTGAAAATGGCAAATGACATTCAGTATTTCTGTGAAAATAGCTTTGACCTTTTCGGGCCCCTCGACTGACAGACCTTGGGACTTCATGGATTCTCACATGACATTGGAAACCACCGATTTAAATGACCTAGTTTGATCCCATTTTTCCTTGGAAACAATAAGGTCGCCCAGGACTGTAATTTGTCATATGAATATCTGTTTATCTAAGGTTTAAAAATGAATTCTGAAGATATTGGAGCATTTAGAAAAGACCATTTTCTTATAATAAATAGTTTCTTATTTGAAGTAGTACGATTCATTAAAAGTTTTTGTAAACCCATGTTTGTCATGCATATTTAAACTTAAGATAAGTGGTTACACATAACTTTTGACAGTAACAAAAAAAATCATACCCTTCACCATCTTAACTATTAAGAAGGAAATATTTAATTGGAAACACATTATGTAATAGAAATTGCTGCGTGACAATAGTTAATTAAACTTACCTATGTAAATGGCAAGTATAGGACACCTAAAATAAAATGTATTCTGAAGGAATAGGTGTTTGGGGGAAAAGAGGACGTGTGACTGCTTCTCTGAAAAAGGAAGTTTTACAAGATAGTCAACTTTGTGTTATTTTTACATCCTAATAAATGAAAACTTAATCCCAGAATTCAGATTGGGATTCTACTTCTTTGACCTCCAATCATGAAACTGGTCAAAGATGCAGGGATTGGAAATTTGGTGATAAAAGGCCATTTGCATCACACTCCATGAGCAAAACTCTGTCAGCATCCACAGAGTTTGGACAGATGACCGTAATAGATAAACTAGAGACTCAGATTGTAGGTGTGTTTCTGTTAGGTAATTATAGGCTCCATGACTTGAGTGAATCACAGCTACCAGAAAACAGAGAAAGCAAAGAAGGAAATAGAGAAACAGAAAGTGTTCAACTCTAGCCCACCTCTATGTAGGTTGATCGTAGTTCTGACTTTCCAACAGTCATTTTGTGGCAAAATCTACTTCATGTTTACTCTGTTTATGGAACTTAACAGCCAAACAGAATGACTTTTAGCAAGACATTGGCATTCTTCCGGAACCACAATAACATATGGAAATAAGAAAGAGAATGAGGTGAAAGCGTGATTTCCTTTAGACTAGTATTTAGCATACTCTGGGGAGTGGGCAGCAGAATTATACTTAGAACATTAGGACCAGATGGGAAAACTTCATAAAGATCTAAAGGTTGCCTAGTGAAACAAAACATAGTTTCTTAGCTTTAGTTTCATATTCTGAATTCAAAAGTATCAGTTAAAACTGTATGTATTGTAAATGAAAAAGCACCTTCCGAAACCAACAATCAAATATTTCTTGGATTTTCTATGGCTTTATATATTTTAGAATTGACTTTCCCAGCAGTGATGGGAATCTCAGCTGTGTCCGCAGTCTGTCTCCTCTTCTCTGTCTTCTTCCTTAAACCCCAGTGCTGAATCCTCAAAGGTGAAAAGAAATTTTCAGAATAGTGGAGGAAAACATTTCAGATATAAGGAAGGGTGATGATAAATGCATCAGAAGTAAGTCATTCTGGAAACAATGAATGACATTGCAGTTGAATCTTAGGGTGTTGTTCAAAAGGTATATTACGAGGTAGAGAACAGAGTATATAGTGCAACTCGATATGTTTGTACTGCATTTCTAAATTGTAGGTTTTTTTTTTCTGATTGTTTTTCCATCGATGTTCAATGAATGAATTTGTGGATGAATTTTTGACATGTTTGTATGCCTTTCACTTTGTGACATCTCATATTTCCCAAATGGTTTGTTAGCTAATTAGAAGTGTTAGCTAATTAGAAGTATTTCTTAAGTAAAGTAAATATTCAGGAAAAGATGACGCTTAATTTGAAGTCTCAGTTGATAAGATGTTATTTTCTGTATTTATAAAGATTATAGCTTTTATCTAATTGTTCTAAGCAGTTCGTTTTAACTAATACATAGATTTGTCAGCAGGACAACACCTAGGAATGACATCAGAGGAAGGACAAGCGAGGCTTGATGGAAATGAAAAGAACTACACACATGTATGTGGAATTTAATTTTAAATTTCTAGTATAATATGGTTTTCTGTGCTTTAATAATATAATAGAGTCCAATTGAAATTACCTTTCATGCTAGCCTTTTAGAGTCAAAAGGTCATAACTGAATGATATTTATAACATTTGAACTAGTTACAAAACTTAAAATATTGTTAGAAACTATAGATATTCATAGCTCAACTTTATCTTTGGATTGAGGCAAAAATAATAATAATAAAGTCCTGAATGTTGTTTGCTCCTTTAATTTTTATAAGTCCCTTAAATAAAAAAGAAAGTAACATCAAATATTGAATCACATGATGAGACAGTTGAAATTATGAACCATGTAAAAATGATGGCCACTGATTCAGGCTCACGTGAAAGGAGTCATGGTTTTCAGGGGTTCAAAATGTGCAGTTCCGTATGGCTGGTCACTAAGGCCAAGGTTAGAGATGGATTCTTTCTTGTGACCTCTGTGTAATGGACTCTGCGTCTACATTGAGGGAGAGAAAGGGGTCATGCACTCAACTCAACTGCTTTTTAAGAGAATCACATCTTCTCAGGATGGAACCTTTGGTTGTTAGGACACAAACAATAACTTTCTAATATCTTTCCTTTCAGTGTAGGAAATCAGTAAATATGATTTAATTTTTTGTCTGCTCTTACTAGTGGGTATTGAATAAGTTAGAATTGGATGCAACAGATAATTATGTCAATGTATAACACAATGTGTAACACTCATAGTGTATAATGTGAATTAATATTTAGGAATTTACTTCTCTTACTGATTGATGTTAATGATGTGGGCTTCTAATTAAAGTTTGCCTATTCTCCAGTTATTAATCTTTAAAAAATATTCTTAAATTCACTGTAGGGGCTCACTATTTAAGACATGGTGAGGTGAACTATTTTAAATGAGAAAGCCTCTGTGACATTAAAAATCATCTACTATTTCATTTTTTGGGTGGATTTAACATATAACCAATTGTTTAGTTCAAACAGTGACAAAATTAGTTTTGCGGATTCATGTTTTTCTTCTAATTTAGACTAAGGCAAGTTATTTTTCACTTTCTAATTAAAGTCCGATAATTTGGGAGTAAGTAAACGTAGATTAAGATTTTTAACAGTTAAATTTTAGTTATATTCTAATTTTTCTTTGTTCATATTCGATTCTCTAGCTTGTACAAGAGGAAAACAACACTTTCCCGAGAACACTTTCCCGAGAACAGGACAACAAAATATTACATGACACAATTCTGACCAATTGCCTTCAACAACATAAGGAGACAGAAATAAATCTTAAGAAAATGAATTCTGAGGTATTTTGTTTAGTCATTTTCAAATGTGTGTTTATGTACATATTTTAAAAACCAATGTTGTACATATGGGAATTGTAGAGGATTTTAAAAGTGTGTGTGTGTGTGTGTGTGTGTGTATGTGTGTGTGTGTATTTTAGGGAGAGTGACATTTTTGGTCCATTGCAATAAATGATATTCTTGATTGAAATCCTTTTATGTCCAACAGTCAAGTAGTGACGTTCCCAATGTGTCATCTAAAGGGGAGGTTTTCAATACTTTTTACAGGGATCAATGAGCTTTCTACAATCTCAAAACTATTGTTACTAATAACAGAAGTTTCAATTTGAGGCAGTGATTTCATCCCCTTGCTGTATTAGTAGAGAGGTTAGTTTTCACTTCCGCTGATTGTAAGGAGTAGAAGTATAGCCAGTGCAGAGACCGTCTTTTAGATCTACTTTTGAGAAAAGGAACAATTTGTTCCAAGTAGAGTCCTATTTCAGTGCTAGGAACTTTTGAAGAAAATTGTATGCCATGATGCATACTTAGCGATAATTTATTGGTGAGTATTTTATTCAAAGAAGTCAGTGTGTTTTCCCCTATTACACATTTATTTCTCCTTTAAACATTATGAAAAGGAAACAACACTTAAGCAGCAGCAAATATTTTCTAACAATAATTTTCTATTTTCTAAGAAGAGCTCTATAATTTTTAGCCTATTTACCCTGAGTTTTTTTTTTTTTTTGAAATCTAAGGCTTCTTTTGAATTTATATATTTACACTAGAAGAGCAGCAAGCACACTATTGTAGAGTCCAAAGTCCTGGGAAAAAATCCTGAACTTGCTCATCTTTGTAATCATTCTATTTGAAACTGTGATAACGAAGAGTTCATTGATGTATAAAGAAGTGCTTAGCGTAATGCCTAGATTTATCAGTGATTAGTAGATTTCATCTTACAACTGACTCTGAAAATATTAGAAAAGTAGAATATCTTTTGAGTATTCTTGGGAAAAAAAATTCTAGGAAATGTAATCAGTCCAAATGTATGCAGAGTGAATACTCTTACTGTGGGATAGGTGTATATTCACACGGTGACCTCTATTTTAAAATGTAGTCAGACTTCTTAATCTTCCATTTGATGCCTTCTGGGTTTGCTGCCTTTCCAGTTCTGAGACTCTTAAAATGCTCTGATGATTTTAAAATTCTCTTGTTCACTTTCATGGATTCAGCATCTTATATTATTTTTTTTTTAACTTTGGGGAATTTATGCTTATATAAAGTTGGAGGTTTGGATTCAACATTGTATTTTCCCAGTGGGATATCCACTTACTGCCACCTTTTCATTATATAAACATTTAGGTTCTTCTTTAATTTCAGAGGATATCATGATATGTCATTTCATTGAGTGCTAGCTACAAGTCTCCTTTGTTTTACTTAGGATTCTGAGAGTTACGAAAGAGCAAAAGACCTGTTGCATGAAAATCACGTGTTGCAGGATGAAATCGCCATACTAAGACTACAAAGGGACACACTCATAACTCAGAAGCAGGAAATGGAAAAAAAATACTTTGAGGACACTGCAAATGTAAAAGAAAAGAAGGACCGTCTTCAAAAGACAGTAAAACAGAATGACAAAACGCTAACAAAAAGAGTATTTGAATATAACAGACAGCTTAATGTCCCAACAGCTGAGAATACAATGCTGAACTCTCAACTGGAGAATGAAAGACAAAGCAAAGAAAGATTGAAAACAGAAGCGGAATCCGACCATCATCATGAGTTTAGTAAGCAATTAAGACACCTACAAAATCCTTTCCAGGGATTAAGAGATAAATGCTTGCATTTCGTGGACAACATCGGGTTTGCTGTGTGTAACCTAAAAGAAAACAGTGAGATTCATTCTCAGCAACTTCCTAAAGCTGGAAGTAAATCCAATAGCTTAGACACTGAGCTCCCTCACGCAAGATACGATGTCAGAGAAAGGACATTGGTTGCTGAACCTGTACTGAAAGACCTAAACCAAACTCAGTGTCAAGAGGAGGAAATTGAACACATGAATCAAAGGGAACAAGGAAAAATGAACCCGTATATTGGAAAGCTGGAATCCCTAAAGGAGGAAGGATCTGACCTACAGAGTGGAAACATGCTTCTTCGAAGGCAACTGGATGATGCGTTCCACAAAAGTGACAATAATGAAAACTCAGGAATGAATATTGAAGAGCAGCTTCAGGGGCTTAGAAAAGTGCGTCAAGCTGAATGTGAAAAACAAGATCCAGTGGTGAAAGAGAGCCATAAGGAGTTAGTCAGCAAATTGAATCACTTGAAAGGAAGAATGTGCCAGTATGAAAACGATATATCAGAAAGAGAGGTAAGTATCCAGAAAGATAGTTTTCAGATTTCCTGAAAGAAAATTCAGTGTTCAAATATTTGATGATGGCTAAATGTTGAATCTAGCAGAATATTAAAAATATATAGATTACAAATGTATTTGCTCTAACAGCTTAAAAGCGTCCATTGTATCCAGCAAACAAAACTTAGACCTGTGAGGAGCTTTACTTTGAGTAAAGGCATTGTGTTGACTATGAAATTTTAAGGTATAAATTGTTATTAGATACATATTGATATGAATGATTTAGTCTTATACTGCTACAATAATAATTTTCATCTTTCTGTTACCACACTGTAATACCATTATGAAGCAGATAAATGGAAATGCTCCTATGCAAACAGAGTTTTTAGAGATAAAGGTTCAATTAAGTGGATTACCTAGAGAGTTAATTCTAGATTTCCCACATGAACTGAAGTGTAGATGCTGTCCCTTTCCCTCAGTAGTTTCTTCCACATTTTAGTTGGTATAATTTTGTTTTTATTCATGTCAATTTGATATAAATTGGAACTATTTCAGTCTCAAATAATGTATTCTTAGGACCTGTGACCTCTTTAAAGGCAGCTAATTTTTCATTAAATCATAATTTGGGACAAATGTGAGGAGTTTTATCAAAACTCTACTTGATTTAATCTTCCCACTGCTATCTATAATTGTCCTTGAATATTTTTACAAATTCATTTTTCTCATCGCAAGGCCCATTTACTATCATTTGGACATAAGTTTGTCCATTTCAAAGAGAATTTAGCAGTCTCTGATTTATTAATTTGGCACTGGGTCTCCATTTTCAGACGAGTGAGGGGAGGCAGGATTCATGTGTAGCAGGGAGAGAGGTCCAGGCCATGAAGACCACTGGAATGAGTTCGCTTTTCTTCTAAGATACAGGAATCTGTTGGAAGGTTGTGAGCAGTGGACTGCATATGTGAGGACCTGTGAAGTCAATTTAAGCCTGTGATAAAAAAAGGGGAAAACATTCCACAATGTATACTTGACGACCGCTAGTCCCACCGACATACCAATTTCCCCTTGAGATGTCAGTAGATTGTTAAGCTCTGCGGCTTCATCAGGGGAAGTGGAGAGTGGGGCTGAATCTGTTGTTCAAGTAACCTACGTAATAGTGAGTGGGCAGCAGGATAACACCTTCTGTGTCTTACCCAGATTCAGTAGACAGAATTGTGTCCAAAAGAAGAAAAGAAGGTGAACTGATGCATGGGGTGATCTTTTTCGAGTTACATATTATATTAATATGTTAGAGTTAGCAAATTTTAACATAATTTAATAGGTGTGTTTATGAGATCACTAACAGAATCATCTTCCTAGGTGCTTGGGAGACGATTTCAACAAGAGCTACCTGACTCCACAAAAAAACTGTCTATGTCAGAGGCTTCACTGGAGGATAGATCACGTTACCGTATGAATTCAGAAGCTGAGACACAGGATTTCAAGACATTAGAGCAAATCAGACATCAGGTATGTGTGAAATGTAACCTGTCAACAGTTCATCTATAGTTGATTAATATAAAGTGTTTTAAGATCCTGATTTTCAAGGGCAGCTTTCTTTTGTGTTTTCGGTGTAATTAATTTATTATAATTTTATTGTCTTTATAATGCACTTCTTAAACTCTGGCTTCTATCCTGCTATTTGCAACGTATGTTTTTTCTTATATCTATACCCTTGGTAACGTTGAGAAATAGGCAGCATTCCTCATAGAAATCGAGAGACTTTCTTCCTACTAAACAATATTTTGTAGTGATATCTCCATTACCAGGATGAAGCAGCCATTTAAAATCAGAAGATAATGCTTACTAGAACGATTCAGAAATTTGTCTTATTTCTTATCATCACTTTTGTAAATGGTTACAGCATTGGTATATATTTCATGGACTTCAAACTAACTTGTACAGAAAGTTCATTATACAAACCAGTTGAAGTAGGCATTTCCTTCATTTTGTTTTCATTTTTGAAATATTGTAAAAGTGTAGAAATATGTTGATCATTATAGTATGCACACCCACAATAGAGAATTAAGAAAATAATCCACATTCACTATATTTGTGTTTTTTTAATCTTCATTGGGATGCAATCCCCATATCATATTTCACCATTTAAAATATACAATTCAATATCTCTTGTTACATTCAGAGAGATGTGGAACTATCACCACAATTATAGAACATTTCCATTACCCCCAAAAGAAACCCCACATCCCTTAGCTGTCACCCTATCTTCCTGTCTCTCCCAGCCTCAGGCAACCACCAATCTACTTTCTGTCTCTGTAGATTTGCCTACTTTGGATATTTCATGTAAATGGAATCACACGATGTGAGGTCCCTTGTGACTCGCTTCTTTCACGTAACATCACGTTTCCAGGGTTCCACCGTGTTGTAGCACACATCAGTTGTGAGCTATTTCTTCCTATTGCCCAATGTTGCTTCACCTTGTGGACAAAATACTTACCCATTCATCAGCTGATGGAACTTTGTGTTGTTTCCACTTTTTGGCTGTTAATAATTCTGCTATGAACATGAGTTTACAAGTTATGGTGGGAGCCAGTGTTTTGATTTCCCTGCCCCCCGGATTTCTGGCTCCCAATCTGGCCTCTCCATGAAGCTTTCTCTCACTGTTTGAACTCTCATTGAACTCGTGTTCCTCAGCACTTGTCAGATAGTCTGTGCAGAGCAATCAAGCCCTAAATTTGACATAGTTTCAATTTTTCATGAGAGAGAATTCTGTCTTTCTAAGTATAACTTTGTCTAAGGGGAAATAGTATTTGATATGATGGCACCTATCCTTGCATAAATTGAAAATGTTTTCTTCAACAGTTGTTAGGATAAAATTAAATATTTTATACCAAACCAATACTTCCCCTTGGAGACATTGATATAATTAAACTTTTATTCTGAAAGTATTTCTCACAATTATATATAAAACTGAAAGCACGAATCTAATAGAAAATTGTTCAGTGAAATGCTCATGTTCCCCCTCTCCATAAAAATAAAAAACTAAAATAAAAGGGAGCCAGCCCTTCCTGTCTACAGCCAGCCAGGGTGTACAGGTGGATAGCACATTCTAACTACAGCTCTGAGGACGGCTTTTCTGATCTGCCAGAGCGTGCTGCTTCCATCTGCTCCTCTGAGTTCTGACACATCCCCACAGAACCAGTTGCTGGGAAGGAATTGATTTGGAAAGTTGGCTTTAGCACTAGAGTCCGTTATTTCCATATCAGTGGCTTTACCCTGCCTCTCATGGTCATATAAATTGTATGCTCAATCCAGGAGGTGGTATTTGCATTGTAGTCCATACTCATTATGGACTACACTGAGTGTACATAGGAACGTATACATTATTACAAGCAGAGAAAATGTACTATTGGCTCTTGGAATTGGGAAAAGGATTTTAGTACTGGGGTTATATTCTGGGCTTAATGCTCCCCATTTGCTGACATTGCCGATAGTTTGATGAATGATTTCAGTGTAACTGGTGTACTCTTACACTGGTTCCACTTCCATTGGCATCCCATCTGTGTAAAATATCAAATTTTATTAGAACCTAAAATACAGCAACAATAATGCTAACTGCAAACCCTTTGATTTTACTGTGTGCCATGTCCTTTTCTATTACATATGTTCCCTAATTTAATCTTCCCAATATCTCAGTGAGGTAGATACCACTATTGTCTCATTTTATACATGAAGAAACTGAGACCCCCAAAATTTAAGTATTTTGCTGTCGGTGCCTGCTGACGAGACAACAGTCCCTGAAGTGGGGAGTGAGGATTGAGAGAAAAGAAGAGAGACAAAGATGGGATCGGGAGGGCAGGCAATTCTAAGTAGACTGATGCAGTTCTAAGTAGAATGCCTCAGTTCTAAGTAGAATGCCTCAGCCCAAGTTTATTTTTGCAGCTTATATACTCTGGGCATCAAAAAGTAACAGAACTGTCTGCAATCTAGTAGTTACAATGTTTGCATGAACAAGGGCTTGTTTTTTGGCCAGCTCCACACTTCCTGACCTTGTCTAGTTCTGTGTTCTCAAAGTAGCAAGTTTTGCCTTGCTGGGAGCACAAACCACTCAAGGAAGTCAAAGGTTCAACATTTCACAAAACAACACCTGCTAGCACTTCAGCACGGTTTCCCACATTTTGCTCAAGGT
Organism: Rhinolophus hipposideros; assembly: GCF_964194185.1. Lineage (NCBI taxonomy): Eukaryota > Metazoa > Chordata > Mammalia > Chiroptera > Rhinolophidae > Rhinolophus > Rhinolophus hipposideros. The sequence goes on from NC_138060.1 coordinate 408,654, forward strand.
TACCCAGCTAATAACTGATGGACTTGGGATAAAAACCCAGGCATTTTGGCTCTTATTTAGTTACTGCCCCTCAAACTATTCCATGACTATCTGACTGCCCCCAAGAGTAGCCTGTTAACTTTCATAATCACTGGACTAGCCTGGTAATTCACGTATGTGAATATTTAAAATTAGAGTTGATGGGATGCTTGGAATACAGTATGTTTGATTTCTTGGGTCATTTGTACCACAAGGTATGATAATTAAGTGTGAGAACTCATTCAAGCAAAAGTGCTCCATACCTCGTTGCTGAATATCACTGCGGTCACAACGGTCCCTTTGGGAAACTCTGCACCAATGCCACCGCCTAGTTCACAGTTCAAAGCACATTGGAACTCTTTTTCTAGAATGGCCATCATTGCTGTCATCATATTACCCTTGATGTCCTGAATGTCATCAAATAGTCTTCCTTTCCATATTTTCTTTATCTTTGGATAATGACATATTTAGTCACTGGGGACCAGATCAGGTGAGTAGGGAGGGTGTTGCAATACAGTTATTTGTTTACAGGCTAAAAACTCCCTCAGACACAGTGCCCTGTGAGCTGGTGCATTGTCGTGATGCAAGAGCAATGAGTCGTTGGCTAAAAGTTCAGGTCATCTTAACTTTTTCACACAATCTTTTAAGCAATTCCAAAGAGTAAACTTGGTTAACTGTGTGTCCAGTTGGTAGAAATTCATAATGAACAGTCCCTCACATATATATAAAAAAAGGGGAGCAACATCATTGCAACAAGTTTGCGAACTTAATTGTCAGATGTCATAGATCATCAGTAAACATAACTTTTTCTTTATTTTAGCTGCAAGAAGCAGGAGCTCGACATCCAGAGGATGCACGATGCACTGAGAAGATGCAAGATCACGTGCAAAAGTATAAGTTAAAGCAGCACAGAAAATAACTTGAGTATTTATAAAGCAGATGTGTAGTGTAGTGTGACTATTATATCAGTTATAACAATAAACACATGAGTGTGAAGCTGGGTCAAAATGTCAGCTTTGAGCTACCTTGAAAAGAATAATTTGTGTACATTATCTCTAATTTTGCATATTATGCAAAATTCACAACTAGAAAAATAGCACAATTGCCAAATCATGCGCTTTTCAAATTGTAAGATTTTATGTAGTTGCACCTTAGATATTTGTTCAGTGATTATGTGGTATGCTTTAAAGTCAAGGTGTGAGAATAATTATGTCAAAATATTCACTTTAGGCTTGCAGCTGAAAATACTGACCTAAGACTGACAAATAAAAAGCTAGTGGGCATAATCGAACAGCTTCTCAGGCACCTGTCAGGTACAAGTTTGGTAAGTGAATCTCTTCATTTCTGTCATACTGCAAAGGAATTTCTATGTCTGTCATAGTAGCATATAAGGATATTTTAGACAATAAGAACAGTCTCATTAATAAAAGTACTGTATTCATGTTGATACTACTTGCTGGGAGTAACGTAATTCCTCTCCACAGAGAAAGAAATCTCAGTTCATAAAATTAATGATTTTTGTAGTAAGATTTTTATAGAAAAAGATTGTGATAGTCTAAAGGCAACATTTGATATACACCATGTTTCATTTATCCTTTCGTGTGTCCAACATTTGGGTTTTTCCAACTGTTGGCTGTTGCTATTTATGCTGCCACAAACATCGGAGTACAAATATCTGTTTGAGTCCAGGCATTTGAGTAATGATTTGATCCAGAATTCTAAATTTCCCTTGAAATCTAAACCCTTTAGTGAGATTTGGAGAATGAATTACTTTTAATGTTCTAATTTGTTTTCTTCATCATTAACGAATACTGGGTCATTAGGCAAATGTTTCCTGAAAAGAATATACTTTTCTCTTTGTTGGATTTTGAAAAAGAAAAGAGATGCCAGTGTAAAAGTAGAAATGAATGCCCAATCAAGTCCTTACATAGTAACATAGTGCTTCTAGCTTTGCAAGTTTAGAAACTAATCTTTTTCCATTCACTTGAGTTAATCATACGCTTTTAAAAATTTAACAGTTCGATGTCAGAAAAGATTGATGTGTCATCCAGGATGACAATTTCCTGATGGACAGTGAAAACCGTGTCACTATCTTTCCTAAGCAGAACAACATTCCCCTGCCATCCTTCTGTCCTCTGTAGGAGAGGCTCCCTAGGATTTCCCATCACAAGATCGCATTGTGACCCCTGAGGTGGACCAATGACATAGATGTATCTTCCAGCTGGTGTCTTTCAGTCACAGTAGCCAGGGCTAAGCAATTTCATTAGACAGTCATGCCCATCAAGGGAAACAGAAGATTGTTCTGATGGTCCTTCTTGTGGCCAAAGAAACTTTGAAAAAAAATTTTTGTCTAGACTTCTTGTCAATTAAGTCACATTATGTTGCTAACATACTTTTCATATGAGTGACATGATAATGTGTTGATAAGGAGTCTTACATGAATTTGAGTTCCATGAGTTGTCACATCACAGCTTTATAGAGAAATCTATTATATTAAGGTATCAAAAATTGAAAAATTGGGGATTTGTGGTCAAGATAGCAGAGTAGGTAAATGCCATGCTTGCCTCCTCTCACGACCACATCAAAATTACAACTAAACTACAGAACTATCATCACTGAGCATCACCTGAAGTCAAGCTCAACCAAAGTCGTCCTACCTCTAGGGACATACAGAAGAAGTCACGTCGAGACTGGTAGGAGGAGCAGAAAAACAGAACGAGCTGATGCCAGACCCTTGTGCGACTGTCAGAAGTCTAGAGGGATATCTTGCTTGTCGAGGTCCACTAGGGGTGTGAGAGGTCCCAGCTCCACACCAGGCATCCTAGCCCAGGATTCCAATGCTAGAGAGAGATGTCCCCATAGCTCTGGCTGTGGAAACCACTGGTCATTCTGGTTGGGTGAGATAAAAGGATGGCTAGAGTCCCAGTTGATTCTTTTATAGGGCTTGGAATGGGCTTACTAACTGACAGATTCATTTGCCCTGAACTCTAACACTGGGCAGTAGTTCAGGGATATAAGGGGGGGAACTAAGTTTTTTGCCTTTAGGGTGATGGCTGGAGGGGAGCTTCTTCCCACACAGAGGTGCTTGTAGAATCCATTGTTTCTGTACTGATCCATCACCCGTCGCAGTGTGAGACATAGACGGCCTCCATCAGTTGAGTCTACATCAACCTGGCTAACACTGTCCCTGAGAACAGTGATTCCCTGAGAACCTGCCCCACCTAACTTGAGAGCCAACCCAAGCTTCTTCCAGTGACTTTTCCAAAAAAAAAAACATCCTGTCTTGGCTCATGCTGCAGACTTGCCTAAAATCTCTCAAAGGTTCACAAAACCTAAATAAGCGTTACGTGGCCTCAGCTGTCTTTTACTTCTTGCTGTGTAGACCCAAGATGGCACTAATGGAAGCTGGCTATGGTTCATAACTGGAACTCTTGAGGCACCTCCAAAGCCGGTGCAGGTGGCAGCCATCTGCATCCTGCTTTGTGGTCAAGCTAGGTGGCCCTCTGCAGGACACAGGCTGCGGCTGAACTAGGCCTGTGGCCGGGCCACTTCTAGGAGTCCCTAGGGCTGACATACCTGGTGGCCATCTTTGGACAGAGCAGGAGCATCACCGCTCTGGTGCCTCCCAGAAAGACACAACCAAAGTGTACACAGGGCAGACACCAGTGCCCTGCTAAAGCAAATCCTGCTCTATAGGGGCAGCCCCTGCCAAAACAGCTCCTCCACTGTAGTCATGGTCAGTCCTCACAACCACACAGTCTGACGATCAATGCCTCCCATTGACATACCAACAGCACCCAAGGCTGCACTACAACAGGAGAGCACAGAGAACTCACACAAGGGGCAGAGCTGCCGCCCCTGGCTCTGGGTACCAAGGAGGCTGTGCCACACGGCCCCACAGGACACCTACTATATAAGGCCACTCAAATAGGCCTGGGAGACACAGCAGTCCTACCTCATACACAGAAACATTCAGAAGGAGGGAGCCAAAATGGGGAGTCAAAGAAACATGCCAAATAAAAGAACAGAAGAAACCGCCAGAAAAATACTGAGCAAGATAGAGACAAGCAATCTATCAGATGCAGAGTTCAAAACACTGGTTATTAGGATGCTCAGGGACCTCAAGAAGAACTTCCACTAAGACATAGGAAACATAAAAATGAAGATAGAAAACATAAAAATGAACCAGTCATAAGTAAAGAATAAAATAACTGAAAAAGCGAATGTCTTAGAGGGAATGAAAACTGACTAGATGAAGCAGAGAATCGAATGAGTGATTTAGAAGATACGGTAGCAGAGAATACCCAGTCAGAACAGCAAAAAGAATCCAAAATATGAGGACAGTTTAAGGGACCTCTGAGAATGTCAAGCATACCAACATTATCATATGGGGTACTACGAGAAGAAGAAATGAAGGAATTCGAAATGTACTTGATAATGACTGAGAACTTCCCTAACTTGGTAAAGGAAATGGACATATAAGCCCAGAATTTCAAAGAAGATGAGCCCAAACAGGCCCATACCAAGAATACGTCATAATTAAAATGCCAAAGTTTATAGGCAAATAAAGACTTTAAAACAGCAAGAAAAAAGCAGTTAGTAACCTGTAAAGGAGCACCCATAAGACTAGCAGGTGATTTCTCAAGAGCAACTTTGTAGGCCAGAAGGGATTGGCACAAAATATTCAAAGTGATGAAAGACATGCCTACAACTAAGATTTCTTTACCCAGCAAAGCTATAATTTAGTATCATAGGACAGATCAAGAGCTTTCAGGAGGAAAAAAAAAAAAACTGAAGGAGTTCATCAGTACCAAACCAGTATTACAAGGAATATTAGAGGGACTTCTTTAAAACGAACAAAAAAGGAAGAACAAAAATATCAATCATAAAATAGCAGTAACTACATATCTATGCACAATTACTTTATGTGTAAATAGATTAAATTCTCCAATCAAAACACAGGGTGGCTGAAAGGATAAGAAAATAAGATCCTTACATATGCTCCCTACAACAGACTTGCTTCAGATCAAAAGACACAGAGACTGAAAATAAAGGGATATTTCATGAAAACAAAATAAAATTTAAAAAGCTGTGGGAGCAATACTTATATCACACAATATAGACTTTTAAACAAAGGCTATCACAAGAGTTGAAGAATGACCCAGATATCCCACTTCAGAGTATTTATCCAAAGAAACCAAAAAATGCCAATTCGAGGCGACGTGTACATCAATATGTTCACTGCAGGATTCTTTACAATGGCCAAGATGTGCATGCAGCCTATCAATGGATGAATGGATAAAGAAGAGATGATACATGTATGCAATGGAATATTGCTTGGCCACAGAAGGAAATGGGCTCTGGCCATCTGTGGCGGTGTGGATGGACCTGGAGAGTACAGTGCTGAGTGGAGTGTGTCAGACCGAGAAAGATGCACTGTGATTGTGCTTCTAAGTGGGATTTAAGAACAGAACAAACAAACAGAAAAATGTTCATACATACAAAGAACATTTTGTTGGTTGCCAGCTGGAAGGGGGTTTGTGAAGTGGGTTAAAAGGGGAGAGATTAAAAAGTACAAATTGGTTGTTACAAAGTAGTCATGGGGATCCAGGGTATAGTATAAGGCATGTATTAATGATATTGCAATAACAACACATGGCATCAGATGAGTACTAGATAATTTAGGGTGATAGATGGGAGAGGAGTTAGGAGCAGGGCGGAAAAGGTGAAGGGGTTAAAAAGTACAAATTGGTAGTTACTAAATAGTCATGGGGATGTAATGTAAAGCATAGGGAATATAGTTAATACTATGACAATAACTATGTATAGTGCCAGGTGGGTACTGGATGAGTCAGGGGAATCACTTTGTTAAATTACTTAAATTCTAACCACTATGCTGTACACCTAAAATTAATATAAAATAATATTGAATGTCAAAAAATAGAAAAATTTGTAAGCACACCCACAACTGATTAAGCTTATACCAAAATAATGAGGTACGATAGGTTCCTAGGGGAAGTAATTAGGATCTCGACAGAATTATCAGCCACCATAAGGTCTACCCTGTAAATCAAAAGTTTAATTACGACAGGTTTCAACGAATTCGATCAATAGCCCCCAAGGTGAGAGAGTACCTGGGTTAAGATATTTGATTCACACAATGTGAGAGGAAGCATCTGGACTGGGAAGAAAGGATAGCTCCAACTGACTTAAGCTGTCAAACAAGATGGTGGAGTGTACTTGCAAAAGGAATTTCAGAACACTTCCATAGGTCAGGTCAGGTCCCAAGGAATAGGAAGTTATTCAATAGAGCAAACAAAAATGGAAAGGCGAATAGTAGATAATGTGAACCTTATGAAAAAACTTATGCATTCTGAGAGAAAAATAGGACAAAGTATGCTGGTCAACATCCTAAGGGTGAGGAGCTGCCAAGATCTGAAAATAACGCTATGTTCGTAGTAACAGTGATAAGAATCCCCATGAAATGTACCAGATGAGCTGATCCACAGCAAGTCATGGTTTATGAGTGTGTGGTTGAGGGACACTGTCTATGAGGAGCTCGAGGGGAAAAAGGAAAGTACAGATGACCTCAGTAAAGGGGTCAAGGCTGCCACTGTAGATGAGGGAATGTGGTTTGAAGCACTAGGATTTAAGGAGCTGAGAGCATTTAAAAAGAGGAATAGAAAAGGGTCAAGGCCTGCCCACCAGGACTGCTGTTTAGAGATGAGTGGGGCTGAGAAGACTATAGAAAGGGTGTGGGCATCCTTATCAGTTGCTGCTGAGAAGTAAAGCAGGACAAGGACTAAAAGAGATGACCCTGAAAAATGTTTTCGCGCAATTATAAGGACAGAAAGTCAGGTTCTCATGTAAAAGAAGAGAATAAGTGGCGAAAATATGGACCTGGGGATGAGACCACATATTAAAGAGGGTTAGAGTCTAAGGAGAAAAACAGGATGACAGAAAAAGTTACAGGAATCAAGAAAAAGTTATGTTTTTACATAATATAGAGAAGATAAACTTTAAAGAGAAAAATATTTACTAGAAAAGGAGAAATTGAAACCTATGGAAGAACGCTTACAGAGAATGAGAGTCTTCATCTGATGCTCATGTCAGATTATCACAATCTAAGGGGGACTGCACAGGAAGTTTTCAAAGATTATCATACGAAAATGTGATTCCATAAACCCTGTAAAATCTTGAAATGTTGATGAAAATGTCTCTGGGAGCATTTCTTGAAACTAAAATGTAAAGAGAACCACTATTTAAATCTATTCTTTAACACTTAGTATTTTTACATGTAAAAGCCTCTGTTTTTAAGAAAGTTTGGCAATTTAAATTCCAGGAAACCAATGATGACACTGCAAAATCCATTTCAGCTGCTTTAAGAAATGTCATTGTTTTTGAACTCTGTCCTTATTGGCATCAGGTCTACAACTACATTTTATACACCTGTGTACACATATTACTCATGAGCTCATGAGGAATCATATTTTAAAGAAAGAAGAGTGAGTCTCTAGATTTTTAAAATTAACTTTCTTTAAAAATGTTTTTCAAAGTCTGAGGATGAAAAGGAACAATTAAAGTACTATGAGAAGTTAGAATCTCTGCAATATAATATGAATCAACAAAAGAAGAAAAATGATGAATTAGAGACAGAGGTTACCAGGTAAGGTTTTAATATTTCAGATCATGTCAACCATTAATTACTATTTCATTATAATTCTCACTTTATGAAAACCTAAGTACAAATGTATTTCATACCTGTAATTTTCATAATTAAAAAAGCTATCCTACTTACAAATTTACATCAGAAACTCAGCATAGTCAAACTTGTGTGAATGCCAAAATATTATACCTACTTTTGAATGATTCCTAAAACTATAATGACCGTGTCTTTTGCATATACTGTCAACTGCACTCTTCCTGGTCTCCCTTGAATCTTTATTTCTGCAGGATGTCTGTGCTCTCTTTGGTAATCTTTCCTTCTTTTCGTAGTGTTCTTGCCTTCAGCATTCTAACAGTTTAATGTCTAAAAACCTATCTGTGGTATTGTTTAACAACATCAGAATTGTTATTGATTTGGCTTCTATGTTCTTTCTACTTTTTTGTCAGTTATAAAATATGTCATACATACCAAACCATATGTATAACTTAAAAAAGAATGAGATGAGTAATCATCTCACTCAAATAATAATGGAATCTTTCCCAACGTCTGGGAAGCCCGCACGTGGCTTGCTTTCTGTTTACTTGCTGCTTACTGAATGAAGTTCTTTCTCTGATTCTCCTCAGTGTTTTTTCTCCCATGTCACTGTCTTTCTCTGCATTGTTTTGTATTCTCATTTTGTTAACTTTGTGCTAGCAAAGATCTCTTCGTAAGACAGACTCGAAGAGACTGTGACACATTATCTCTCCAATTTCCTTTCTTCTAAAGCCCTGCCCCTTTCCTTTCCCCTCCACTCAGACTTCAGATTTTTCTTTCCGGTTTCTCTTTCTATTTTGAATGATCTCTTGTTGGTACGTACTTTCTTTTCTTCTGGTAGACTGTGGTCAGTAGGCACCGAATGGTATTTTGGCGTGTTTTCAAAACATCCACATATATTATACTTTTCTTCTTCACCTTGGATACTAATCTCTGGTTTATAGCTGATATTTAATATGTTTGATACTAACAATCTTAAGTGGATATTAATAATACTTTAATTATAAGAACCTTACATTGTTACAATGTGAAGTCTGTATCATATGTATCACAATTGTTTTATGTTACTTACCTAAGATTATAATTTAATTAGTATGCTTTCAAACTCTTATACTGGAACAAATAGGAGAGGATCATAATTTATAGATTTGTTTATTTTGTATGATAGACATATCATCTCTTTAAATAATTCCTAAACATTTACTCTTAAAGAATTTGACTTACTCGTTTTCTACAATTCTGCAGACTGAAGACCCTCTTTCAGAATACAAGGATGCTACATGACAGTCAAAATGGAGAGGTTAGTTTCCTTGGAGATTTAGAACCCAATCAATCTGAAATGGATATTCAGATGGCTAGGTTAAAACAGAAGGTACTTTGTAATCCGTTTGGGACCCAGAAATCACTTAATTTGGGGAAATAGAAACCACTCAATGCTTTGAGCAGTACAATACTGATTTCTCTCTTAATTTTACAGACTCAAGCAGTGAAAAAGATAGCTTATTTTCTATATCATTTTTCTATAAAAGGGCATACTGTTACCTCTCCTATGTCTCAACCCTGGCTAGTGATCTAAAGCCAAGAAGGACACCGTTGCATGACCCCAAAGCACTGGCTCCAATCTTCATTGAGATATAATGAACATAGCATGCAGTTCCATCATTTAAAGTGTGCAGTGCAGTGGCTTTTAGTGTATTAAAAGCTTTATGCAGTCATCATCACAATCAGTTTTACAACATTTTCATCACCCTGGAAAGTATCTGTGTACTGTTAGCCTTCACCGTGTGCCAGTCTGCCCTTCCCACTCTTCCTAGCCCTAAGGAACCACTAGTGAACTCTCTGCTCCATATTGTGGTTTTGATGTAGTTTTTTCTGATGAATAATGATGCTGAGCAATCTTTTCCCATGCTTATTATCCATTTGTATAACTTTTTTGAAAAACTGTTGTTTCAATTCCTTTGCCCTTTTAAAATTGCACTGTCTCTTTCTTGTTGAATTGTAAGAGTTCTTTATATATCCTGGATACAAATCGCTTATCAGATATAGGATTTTCAAATATTTCTCCCTTTCATTAGCTTGCTTATTTAGTCTTTCAATGGTATCCTTTAAAGCACAGAATCATTTTATTTTAATGGAGTCCAGTTAATCTATTTTTTTAAACACTCAATTACGAACTCTTTCATGAAGACGTATACCTATGCTTTCTTCTAAGCTTTTATAATTTTAGCTTTTACATTTTGAGATACTTTTTATATCTGGTATGATGTAGAGCTCTAATTTTTTCTTTTGCATGTGGATACCCAGTTGATCCAGTATCATTTGCTCAAAAGACTATTCACATCCAATTGGATTTTTTAGCACCCTTGTCAAAAATCACTCGGCTCTACATATGAGGTTAATTTCCGGATCCTTAATTTTGATTCATTGATCTATAGATCTGTCCTTACGCCATTACCAAATCAAATGTTATGAGAACGCTTCCCCAGTCATCTTGCATATTACCAGATGCCTTATGGAATAATAAAATGTCAATGTAGGGGAATATCTTTAATTCCACTTCTGTGGAGATGTTTTGCTTCTGGATGGAGACTGTGGCCCGCAGACCTTGGTGATCTTATGACATGATGGGATATTAGGCTTACAAAGTCGACTCATTCCTTTTGTTTTCTTCATTCAAAACATTAATCTTTAACCCAGTGCTTCCCTTTCCCTCCCATTTCCATCAAATATCGGTAATTAGATCTGATACTTGGTGGACAACTTTCTTCATTTTGTCTATCTCCTAATCCATAGCCTCTTCCATAGATTTCACTGTCTAGGAAAGAGAAGATGAAACCTGGACCATCTGCTTTCCTCTTTAGAAATCTCTCTAATCCATCATCTTGCAATTGAAAAGTAGATTCTGTTTGACCCGGTTCTTTTCTGAAACACTGGTGCCAATCTTGTTCTTGGCATAGATCCTACATTCTCAGAAACACATTGAGATGCATAGTTGTACCTTTAGCTTCATATATAATTAATGGAATAAATATTTCATCCCATCCAAAGAAAACATTTCAAAAGTACAGCTGTTAAAATTCAGGAAGTAATTAATCAATCAGAAACAAATAATAGATTCGTGATGTGAATTGTAAAATGTCAAAGCCTTTTTATGTGATACGGAGAAGCATTTCAGTATAAGATTCAGAAGACATGGTCTTCCCTTTTCATACAAACAAGCTTGAAGTATGGTAAAGGAGAGATTGTATTTAAATAGTGCCAGAGGACACTATGATTGTTTTACTACTGAGATTAAAAATTATTCCATAATGCTCTCTATTTTCTCACCGAGGAAAAGGAAGTGAAGATTGAGTACTAGATTGATGAATAAATATTGAAAGCTGCCTATCTCTTTTAGAATTTTAGGGAATGGAAATCAGGAAAAAGGTTTGATTTTGGTTATTAACTGGCTATTTCTAGTTTTACAACTATCATACTAGAAATCATATGTCTCCTTGCCAGTCTTCCTTATCCTGTACGTTGAGGGAAGCTTCTAAAGATGCCTACCTGCCTAGCTGTCATTGAAGGGAACCCTTGAGAAACTTCTTATGCCTTTTTTGTATTCACTGCTTCTTCTCTTTAGCATTGTGTGTCATTAATAAGTCAATCTCCACATTACTTAGATTACACCATAAAGGAGACTAAAGGCATACCTCGGAGATATTGCAGATTTGGTTCCAACCACAGCAATACACTAGTAACCCAATAAAGTGAATCACAAGAATTGTGCATATAAATTTATTTTACACTAGTCTGTAGTCTATCAAGTGTGTGGTAACATTATGTCTAAATAAACAGTGTACATACCTTAATTAAAAAGTACTTCATTGCTAAACTGCCAAACATAATCCAACTTGGTCGGAAAAGTGGTATTCATACACTTGCTAAATGCATGATTGTCCAAAGCTTTCAATTTGTAAAACATAGTTGCAAAACAGAATACAGCAAAGTGCAATAAAAGAAGATAACTGTAATTAATAACTTATAAGTTACGTTTACTATTATCTCTTTTTTTAATCCAGAAGGTGTGGCTATTTTTTCCTTAACTCTCCAATGGAGTGGTTGAAATAAACAACAGTTATTTGACTCACAGATCCATACTTAAGAAGAGTGTGGCCAAGGCCATCTGTCTCCGTTCCCCTCAGCTTCAATTGGGGCAGCTCGATGGCTGGAGGCTGCAATCATTTGAAAGTTTGTACAGCAATGTGTCCGGTAGTTGGTGCCTACTGTTGGTCGGCTCTCTAGCTGGAGGAGACAGCAGGAACACCTACACCTGAACACCCGGCTCGCATTGTGGCCCGAGCCTCCCCACAACACGGGGCTGGATTCCAAGGTTCAGATCCTCAGAGACATAACCAACAGGAGCTGTGTTGCCCTTTGTGAAGGAGTCTTGGAATTCACACGAAATGTCTTTCAACATATTCTGTTCATTAGGAGCCAGTCACTAATGTTGACCCATATTCTAGTGGTTTTATGCAATGAATATTTCAAAATTTACGGACACATTTAAAAACCACCTTGATCTGTCCACTGGCCACAATTCTTTATATTCCCCCCACATGGAAAATACACTCATCCCTACACAATACTCGCCACAAGTCTCAATTTAATGGCATCAGGCTCAGGTTTGAATCTAAGATTTTACCATCTTAGTCTGGTGCAAATGGGGATGAAGGGCCTGGGTTTTGGTTTCTAGGATAAAGCCCCTTGAGGACAATTCCTTTCAATATGAAAACATGAGAAAGGAAGAGACAAGTTATCTACCACCCACACACCCAACATTCTGCTCGACTGCTGAAGTTTCCCCTGCAGAAATAGAAAGTGGAAGGCACGTTAGTCCATAGCAATTCTGAAATACAGCCTGATGTGTGCTGTCCGTTCTTTGATTAGGACTTAGTCCTAATCATGCCAATGCTTCTCCATGGCCCTTGGCTGTCCCCTGTGAGCTCTTTGTTCTGTCCTTTTCATAAGAAATGACCTGTGCTTGCAGCTCTTCCCTCAGAGTCATTCCTCCACCCAAATGTCTAAGACCCACAAGCCTCCTCTTATTTTTCACTCTCTTGGTTTTTATTAGTCCAAGGTAACAAGGTGGTTTTTTGCTACTTGATTATCCTAAAAACTTGGAGTTGCGTGAGAGTTTATTGGGGTTCGTGCCATTAGAAAAGCCACCGTCATAAATTGTTTTGAGATAAGCTCTTGGGCTTCCTGTAGCTGTTGTAGGACCATGCCTATAAAATTATTTTCCTCTTAAGAGCCTTCCAGGAATTTAAGGCCCCACCTTAACTCTTTCGAAGTCTTGAGGAAGGCTTTACAGTCTTGTCCTCATCCGTAGATCATGTCTTCCTGGGAGCACAGCGAATTTGATCTTCACTCAGAAGCCATTTCTTCATTTTAGCATGATTTGATAACAGGGCATGTGGGAGAGGCTGTAATTGGGAAACACATTTGAACACAATAAGTCCTGGTTCCTTTACAGTTCACAGTCTTTTGTTAGCTCATGTATCTCATGGATGTTACTTGGTTACTTCACAGCAAAAGTCCCCTTTTATCCGGATTTCAGACTCATTTTCTTCACTAGCTGAGAAGTCTTTGTGGCCAGCCTCTTTAGGGGCCCGCAAGCCCCCAATAACCGTCTCTTGGAGGCTCTTGTGGGTGTCGTTCTCATTCTTCTCCACATCCTTTCGGGTTCCACCTACCTCCTGGTGGAAAGGCACTCCTACAGGTTTTAGATTGCTTTTCTTTGTGGCCTCACACCATTTTGAATATCAGTATCAATGCCAATTGTTCATTGCTGCTCAAGAAACCAACTCAAAAGCTAGTGGCTCAAAACAGCATCTGTTTTGTTCACCAGTAATGCAGTTGAGTGAAGCTCAGTGAGACTAGCTCATTTCTGTTCCACTTGGCATCAGCTGCGTTGCCATGAAGCTGCGAATGAGAATCATCTAAAGGCTGTTACACACACGTGTAGCAGTTGAAGCGGGGTTTTGGCCGGGATGCCCACTGGGGCCGTCTCAGCGCGAACATCTGTAGGAGGCCTCACTGTGTGTCCTGGGCTTCTTCATCTGCACAACATGGTGGCTGGGTTCTCAGGGCGAGCTTCCCTGAGATACAGATGGAAGCTGTATCACATTTTCTGCCGCAGGCATAGCATTCTCACAGCAGTTCTGCCCTATTCCATGCACTAGAATCCAGTTACTTCCTAAGGCCAGCACATATTAAAAGGGAGGGAATTTCATGGAGAAATGTCAAGAATTTGTAGCCATGTTTTAAAAACACTACATCCATCCACTCACCTCATCTTACCAAATAAGCATTGTATCTAAGGAAAGTAGTTCTACGCAACTCAGTATCACTGAAATTCCAGCAGATTTGTTGTTGTTATTATTGCTGTTTAGGATGTTCTTGTATACTGTGGAAAGAGGATTACAAGATAGCATTATCGAATTAAGACACTTTTTTGTTGTTGAAAAAAATGTAGCGATCATCTCACTAAACATTCACAGTGTGAGATGTGATTTCTCCTTAACCTTGGGAATCATTTCTTCTTGAAAGCAATTCAAATTACCATGAAACATTTGTAGCTGACGGAGGCCTAACTAACTCAAGATGAGTTACTCGTAACTCCCTACAACTTCGTAAGAAATTACGGAGAATTAAAATGGGGAACAGGTGAGAGACTATCAACTCAAAGGTGACTTACAGTCATTTTATAGAAGAAAAACGTGAACCAATCATTCAGGAAATCGTAGAAAATCAAGTACAGATGTTGTGTGGCAAAGTCGATGACAATAAAGGATACATTTTTGAGTCTCCTGGTGCTTTTCTCTTTGTTCTTCATTCTGAGTAATGCAAGTTTCCACATAATAAGGATCTACTACAGTACGGATGACATTTTATGGCAACTGAGTTTATTTCACAAGTTGATACTGGTTTGGGGTTAGACTATTCTCAGTCAACTTCCTTCGTAACCAAATCATACTATCTTACTCATTCAGAATGAGGCTCTCAAAGCAAAACTGGAAACTGCATCTTCAGAATGTCTCCATCTGTGGGGTGGCCAGTTGGCTCCATGGTTAGAGCATCGTGCTGGTTCCAATCCTTGGTAACCAAGGTCGCTGGTTCGATTCCCACATGGACCAGTTAGCTACACCCTCCACAACTAGGTTGAAAACAATGGCTGGAGCTTGGAGCTGAGCCCCCAGTGGGCGGCCGGCCAGTTGGTTCAGTGGTTAGAGCGCAGTGCTCATAACACCAAGGTTGCCTGTTCGATTCCCGCATGGGTCAGTGAGCTGTACCCTCCATAACTAGTAGATTGAAGAGAACAATTTGACTTGGAGCTGAGCTGCGCATCCCACAACTAGATTGGAAACTGTTACTTGACAGGGAGTTGATGGGTCCTGGAAAAAACACTGTTCCCCAATTATAAAAAAAAAAAAATTTGTTTTAAAAAGTGTTTTTAAAAAAAGATATCTATACCTTGTTGAAGAAAATCAATCTTAAACAGGAGTTATTATCTATGAAAGGAGTACAAAAGTCATGTGAAAAAGTAGAGAATAAAAAGAGTGGAGATAAAAATTATTAAACCTCAAAATTCATATAGTCACGAATGTGGTAGAAAAGAGTGAAGCAGAACACAGTAAATTCTGGGATATTGAAGACTGAGCAAGACAGGATGTAGTAGAAAAAAATTTTTAAATCTATTTTTACAGGTTAATTCATTGATTTTTAACACACCTTAATTCATTTTGCTGCAAATTACGTTTTCGATATGCATAGTGTATGTGATTCTTCTACTCCCCTTAATGGCAGTTGTTTTTATTTTTTATTTTTTTAGATTTTCTGGAACTAAGGTGCTATTTGCTCCTCCTTTTAAATATTTCAGTTCCCATCATTATTATCACTCAATTGATCTTTGAGATTTGTTCTTTCTGGATAATCATTTGATTTTTAAGACCAATTGATATAAAACGAGACTATTAGGAAATAAAGAAAATAAAATGCACCATATTCTTAGATTATTAAGTCATATTGTTCAATTTTTAAAATTTAAAATTGATTCTCTTATTGGAATTGTTAGATGAGATGA
This sequence comes from Rhinolophus hipposideros, assembly GCF_964194185.1. Taxonomy (NCBI): domain Eukaryota; kingdom Metazoa; phylum Chordata; class Mammalia; order Chiroptera; family Rhinolophidae; genus Rhinolophus; species Rhinolophus hipposideros. The sequence continues at coordinate 424,496 of NC_138060.1, forward strand.
TTCAAAATATTTTCATGATTCAGATTTATTTTATTCCGTATTGATGATAAATATTTTAAACTTCAGCTTTTTTCACATTTAAATTGCCATCCAAATCATTGACTTAAAACTAAAGAATACAAATAGACTGTAATTATTCAGTTTATAATTATTTTTAAAATGTATCCTTTCCGTTGGCTTTAGGAACCAGCAGCATCTCAAAAAAACGTACACCCGTTAAATGACCATGTTGGCGCTTACATAAGTGACATGGAACTCAGATTTAAACGTCTGGAATCTGAACTCTTCAAAGTGAAAACTTCTTGTAAAATAGAATTGGAAGAATGTAAACACCTCTACCTAGAGGAATTAAAACTTAGATCATCATTGGAAAACAAACTAAACAAGTAAGTCCAAAGTCAGAGAAAATCAATCGAGCTCATTAATTTGCCTCTAAAGTATAATTTTTATCCAGGCAGATTCCTGAGATTGATAGGAAATGAAAGCTTACTAAATAGTATAATTTTGGAAAATGATGTTAGTGAATAAATTACTTTTAAAATGTTAGTTAGTTCAGGACATTTGCATCTCTCTCCATTTTTGGTTTTACATGATTGTATTTTTCCTTCTCGCGGTTTTCATAGAGTTAATCTGATCTACCAGTCTTTAAGCAAAGTGTTTTTGAAGCTTTATGATTTAGACAACGCTATTTATTATAAAATTTCTTGTCAGAATTCCCCTAAATAGTTTTTAATGAGGTAACTATTTATTATAAGATAACAACTTAAACCCAAAGGGTTAAGTACTCTGCATATTCTGGCACTTGGTACATGTACTGTCTCCATTGTGCTCTGTGTTATTATCTCTAGAGGTCGCTTTCAGACAAGCTCTTCTTTCTAGTCTTTCTGATGTCCACAAAGGCATATATGTGAAATATAGCAGAGGGTTAACAACGTAGGGGTGAGGGTAGTATAACCCAAGAAGTGGCTAAAAAGATAAGGTGGTGAGCCTGAGGGGGTGTGTGGAAGACAGAAAGCGCAGAGCCCACGCCCAGCGCCTTGGTCACAGTGTTATATTATAAGCTACAGGCCTGCTGAGCGGTTTCGGTTCAGTCGGATCACCCACCAGGCTCCCTCCTTCTCCCCCAGAGGCTGCTGTTCTACATGACACCTCAGTCCTCAGGGTAATGAGGGCGTTACCCAAGGGCGGGGACAGCAAAGGCTTGAAAATATCTTGGTGGGATTTTTTTTTTAATTAATTTTATTGGGGTGACAATTGTTAGTAAATTTACATAGATTTCAGGTGTACAATTCTGTATTACATCGTCTATAAATCCCATTGCGTGTTCACCACCCAGAGTCAGTTCTCCTTCCATCACCATATATTTGATCCCCTTTACCCTCATCACCCACCCCCCACCCCCTTACCCTCTGGTAACCACTAAATTATTGTCTGTGTCTATGAGTTTTTGTTTCTCATTTGTTTGTCTTGTTCTTTTTGGTTTATATACCACATATCAGTGAAATCATAGGGTTCTCTGCTTTTTCTGTCTGACTTATTTCACTTAGCATTATTCTCTCGAGATCCATCCATGTTGTCACAAATGCTCCTATATCATCTTTCCTTAACGCCGAATAGTATTCCATTGTGTATATGTACCACAACTTCTTTACCCATTCATCTATCAAAGGACATTTTGGTTGTTTCCATGTCTTGGCCACCGTAAACAAAGCTGCAATGAACATTGGAGTACACGTGCCTCTATAGAGAAATGCTTTTATATTTTTGGGGTAGAAACCCAGGAGAGCGATTGCTGGGTCATATGGTAATTCTATTCGTAATTTCTTGAGGAACCTCCACACTGCCTTCCATAGCGGCTGCACCAGTCGGCATTCCCACCAACAGTGTATGAGAGTTCCTTTTTCTCCACAGCCTCTCCAACACTTGTTACTATTTGTTTTGTTGATGAAAGCCATTCTGACTGGGGTGAGGTGATATCTCATTGTGGTTTTCATTTGCATTTCTCTGATGATTAGCGATGTTGAGCATTTTTTCATATGTCTATTTGCCATTTGTATATCCTCTTTGGAAAAATGTCTCTTCAGGTCCTCTGTCCATTTTTCAATTGGGTTGTTTGTTTTTTTGTTGTTGAGTTTCATGAGTTCCTTGTATATTTTGGATATTAGCCCCTTATCAGAGGAACTGTTTGCGAAAATCTTCTCCCATTCAGTTGGTTGCCTCATTATTTTGTCAATAGTTTATTTTGCTGTGCAGAAGCTTTTCAGTTTCATATAATCCCATTTGTTTATTTTAGTTTTTACTTCCATTGCCTTTGGAGTCAAATTCATAAAATGCTCTTTGAACCCAAGGTCCATAAGTTTAGTACCTATGTTTTCTTCAATGCAGTTTATTGTGTCAGGTCTTATGCTTAAGTCTTTGATCCATTTTGAATTAATTTTGGTACATGGTGACAGATAGCAGTCCAGTTTCATTCTTTTGCACGTAGCTATCCAATTCTGCCAGCACCATTTATTGAAGAGGCTGTCTTTTCTCCATTGTATGTTTTTAGCTTCTTTGTCAAAAATTATCTGTCCATATTTATGTGGTTTTATTTCTGGGTTCTCAATTCTATTCCATTGGTCTATGTGTCTGTTTTTCCGCCAATACCAAGCTGTTTTGATTATTGTAGCCCTGTAGTACAAGGAAAAATCAGGGAGTGTGATACCTCCAGTATTGTTCTTTTTTTTTAATATTGCTTTGGCTATTCGGGGTCTTTTGTGGTTCCAAACAAATCTGATGATTTTTTGTTCTATTTCTTTAAAAAATGCCATTGGGATTTTAATGGGGATTGCATTAAATCTGTATATGGCTTTGGGTAATATGGCCATTTTAACTATGTTGATTCTTCCAATCCATGAGCACGGAATGTCTTTCCATTTCTTTGTGTCTTCTTCAATTTCTTTCAAAAATGTCTTATAGTTTTCAGCATATAAATCCTTCACATCCTTGGTTAAGTTTATTCCTAGGTATTTTATTCTTTTTGCTGCAATTGCAAAAGGAATTGTTTTTTTCTATCTCTTTTTCTGAGATTTCATTGTTGGTATATAAGAAAGCAATGGACTTTTGTACGTTGATTTTGTAGCCAGCAACTTTACTGTATTCATTGATTGTTTCTAATAGCTTTTCGGTGGAGTCTTTAGGGTTTTCTATATATAGCATCATGTCATCTGCAAAGAGTGACAATTTAACTTCTTCATTCCCAATTTGGATGCCTTTTATTTCTTTCTCTTGCCTGATAGCTCTGGCGAGGACTTCCAACACTATGTTGAAAAGCAGAGGTGATAGGGGACATCCTTGTCGTGTTCCTGAACGTAGAGCAAAGGGCTTCAGCTTTTCACCATTAATTATGAGATTAGCTGAGGGCTTGTCGTATATGGCCTTTATTATGTTGAGGTATTTTCCTTCTATACCAATTTTAGTAAGTGTTTTAATCATAAATGGATGTTGTATCTTATCAAATGCTTTTTCTGCATCAATTGATAGAATCATATGATTTTTGTCCTTTATTTTGTTTATGTGATGTATCACATTGATGGATTTGCGAATGTTGAACCATCCTTGTGCCCCGGGGATGAACCCCACTTGGTCATGATGAATAATCTTTTTAATGCATTGTTGTATTCGATTTCCTAGAATTTTCTTTAGCATTTTAGCATCTGTATTCATCAGAGATATAGGTCTGTAGTTTTCTTTTTTTGTGTTGTCCTTACCAGGTTTTGGTATCAGGGTAATGTTGGCCTCATAAAATGAGTTAGGGAGTACTGACTCTTCTTCAATTTTTTGGAAGAGTTTGAGCAGGATTGGTATTAGATCCTCTTTGAAGGTTTGGTAGAATTCACTGGTGAAGCCATCTGGTCCAGGACTTTTGATTTTGGGAAGGTTTTTGATGACTGATTCAATTTCGTTACTGGTGATCGGCCTGTTAAGATTTTCCAGTTCTTCATGATTCAGCCTTGGAAGGCTATATGTTTCTAAGAACTTGTCCATTTCTTCTAAGTTATTAAATTTGGTGGCATATAGTCCTTCATAGTATTCTTGGATAATCCTTTGTATTTCTGTGGTGTCCGCGATAACTTCCCCTTTTTCACTTCTGATTTTGTTAATTAGTGTCTTCTCTCTTTTTATCTTAGTGAGTCTAGCCAAGGGTTTGTCGATTTTGTTAATCTTTTCAAAGAACCAGCTTTTTGTCACATTAATTTTTTCTATTGTCTTTTTGTTCTCTATTTCATTTAGTTCTGCTCTGATTTTTGTTATTTCCTTTCTTCTGCTGACCTTGGGTTTCGCTTGTTCTTCTTTTTCTAGTTTTTTAAGGTGTAACATGAGGTTATTTATTTGGGATTTTTCTTGTTTCTTGAGATAGGCCTGTAATGATATAAATTTCCCTCTTAAAACTGCTTTCGCGGCATCCCAAAAATTTTGGTAGGATGTATTTTCATTGTCATTTGTTTCTATGTATCTTTTGAGCTCTCCTCTAATTTCTTCTTTGACCCAGTCGTTCTTTAATAGTATGTTGTTTAATCTCCATGTATTTGTGTTTTTTCCTGCTTTCTTTTTGCAGTTGATATCCAATTTCAAAGCTTTGTGATCAGAGAATATGCTTGGTATGATTTCAATCTTCTTAAATTTGCTGAGGCTGATTTTGTGTCCCAATATATGGTCTATCCTTCAGAATGTTCCATGTACCCTAGAAAAGAATGTATAGTCTGATGTTTTAGGATGAAGTGCTCTATATATGTCAATGATGTCCAATTCATCTAATGTGTCATTTAGGGCTGCGATTTCGTTATTTATCTTCTGTTTGGATGATCTATCCATAGCTGTCAATGATGTATTTAAGTCCCCTAGTATAATTGTGTTTTGGTCAATTTCTCCCTTTAGTTCTGTTAGTAGTTGCTTGGTATATTTCGGTGCTCCCTGATTGGGGGCATAAATATTGATGACTGTTATGTCTTCTTGTTGTATAGTCCCCTTTACCATTATGAAATGTCCATCTTTGTCTCTTGTTATCTTTTTCACCCTGAAGTCTGTTTCATCGGAAATCATTATGGCTACACCTGATTTTCTCTGGGTACCATTTGCTTGGCGTGTCAATTTCCACCCTTTCACTTTGAGTCTATGCTTGTCCTTGTAGCTGAGATGTGTCTCTTGTAGGCAGCATATGGTTGGGTTTAGTTTTTTGATCCAATCTGCTACTCTGTGTCTCTTTATTGGTGAGTTCAGTCCATTTACATTTAGGGTGATTATTGATATGTGAGGATTTCCTGTCATTCTGTCTTTAGTTTTCTGGTAAGGCTGTGTCTCCATTGTTTCTTTGCCTTTTTGTTGTTGTCTGTTATTTCTGTGTGGTGGTATTCTATGATGTTTCCCTCTGTTTCTTCTTTTATTACAGTATATATTTCAGATTGGATGTTTTTTGAGTGGTTACCCTTGAGTTTATGTAAAAGAAAGTTTGATATTTAGAGTATTCCAGTTTCTTCAGTACGCTTACTTTCTCTATTCCCATATTCCAGTTCAGGCCTTTACGCTCCCCCTTTTTATGTTTCGGTTGCCACAAGTTGTCCCTGTTGATGGTGGTCTAATAGCCTCCTTTAGTATTTCTTGTAGTGCAGGTTGTGTATTAGAAAATTCCCTCAGCTTCTGGATGTCTGGAAAGGTCTTTATTCCTCCTTCATATCTAAAAGAGATCTTTGCTGGATATATTATTCTTGGCTCATGATTTCTCTCTTTCAATAGTTTGAATATTTGGTTCCATTCCCTCCTAGCTTGTAGAGTTTCTGCTGAAAAATCTGATGATAATCTAATGGGCTTTCCTTTGTAAGTTACCGTCTTCTTTTCCCTGGCTGCCTTGAGGATTCTTTCTTTGTCATTGATTTTAGACAGCTTCAATACAATGTGCCTTGGTGAAGGCCTGTTGGGATTGAGGTAATTGGGTGTTCTATTTGCTTCTTGGATTCGAGGATCCAGTTCTGTCCACAACTTTGGGAAGTTCTCATCGACGATTTGTTTGAATATATTCTCTGTTCCCTTCCCTCTTTCTTCTCCTTCTGGTATGCCCATTATTCTTATATTGCTCTTTCTGATGGAGTCAGAAAGTTCTTGTAGAGTTCTTTCATTTCTTTTAAGTCTCAAGTCTCTTTCTTCTTCCCTCTGTGTAAATTCCAGGTTCCTATCTTCGATGTCACTGATTCTTTCCTCCATCTGGTCAACTCTACTACCTAAGCTGGATATTTTATTGTTAATTTCTTCTATTGAGTTCTTAATCTCCAGAAATTCTATTTGGTTCTTTTTCAAGATTTCAATCTCTTTTGTAAAATGTTCATGGTGTTCTTTGATTGTGTTTCTGAGTTCATTAAACTGCCTTTCTGTGTTTTCTTGCATCTCGTTCAGTTTTTTCAGAATTGCGATCTTGAATTCTCTGTCATTTAAATCACAAAGGTCCGTATCTCTAAGTTCCTTTTCTGGAGACTTTTCATTTTCTTTCTGAGCTATCTTGTTGCCTTGGTTATTCATGGCAATCACTGATTTACTATTTCTTTTCCTAGACATCTACAGGAGTGTCTTCTGCAACAGGTTGATAGGTATGCGAAGAGCTTTTGGAGTTCCAAAGCTCTTTGTGCACCAGATTCAGAGCCCGTTTGTTTCAGCAGTTCTGTTTACTCCCGCAGGGATCCGCCCAGATAGGTGGGGCCAGGGGCGGGGTGAGTTGTGAGAGGTGGCCCAGAGCAATGGCGGCGACCACCACCACAGCCAGTCCTGCTTCCACAGCTCCCTCCCCTTTGCCAGAACTAGCTGAGCTGCGAATCTGTGTCTGCGGTCCACAGTTCTCAGAGCAGCAAATATTCTGTCCTTTGATCCGACACTGCTACTTTATCGCTTCTAGCACCGGGCTGGTGGGGGCGGGGCGAGCTCTGGGAGGGTAAGGAGGGGGCGGCTAGTCTCCCTGCCTAAGGCTTCCGTTCTCCGCTTGGCAGTGAGGGCTTAAACCACCGATTTCAGCCCTCTTCCCTCAGTCTTTGCTCCGAGGTCTGCCGTGATCGTTGGGTTCAGCGGTTTTGTATGCTGCCCCCTCAGCCCTGTGGGCCGTAAGCGGAGCCCTAGCAGTCCGAGTCCTTCCCTCTCCCGCAGCTGCGGTAGTTCCGGGAGCAGCGGGCTCCGAGCACTGAGCTAGGTCTGTGTCCTGCGCCCGCGCGGCTCGTCTCCGCACTTCTCCTCTCCCTCCTCCCCCGCTCGCGCGATTCACCCACCTGGAGGTGAATTCAGTAGTCGGCCTCTTCGTCTTGCCTGTCTGCTGTGCAAGGAGTCCTTTGTGGAGTTATTGTTGTCCGATTAGTTGTAAATTCCAGGGGAGCGTTACAGAGGCTCACCTCACGCCGCCATTTTTTTTTATCTCCCCCGGGATTTCTAAAAAATTCTAAACTCGTTTGCTATGTATGTCTCATGGCAATCCTCAAGAATCTTATTGGTTCAGCCATTGCAGAAGGCAGCAAGTATTATCTGTGAAGCCGTGGATGTCACTGATAGCCCTTTTCCTCCCCTCCCTACTTTGAATTTCTTCTTAGTCTGGCATCCCCATAGAAACATATGTGCTTGTTTAGGATAATTTGAAACCTATCCTTGTGCATGGTAGGTCTGCCCTGACGCATTTTCAATGATAAATGCTGTTTAATGGGGGCCGGCCGGGTGGTGCAGGTGGTTAGAGCTCTATGCTCCTAACTCCGAAGGCTGCCGGTTCGATTCCCACATGGGCCAGTGGGCTCTCAAAAACCAAAAAAAAAATAAAAATAAAAAAAATTAAAAAAAAATGCTGTTTAATGGGAAATTTCTTTTACTATTTATTATGGCAACTTGAAAAAAATGCAAGTCATTCAGGAAAAATAAAATACTAAGCCTTTGTTCTTACAATCTTCACAGTGCTAATGACACGCTGGCAGAGATGAGAGCCCAGCTTCTCATGAAGACACCACGGAACACTTTACTCAGCCGCGCTCCTGGGAGGCCTGTCCTGCTGCCACCTTGTATTGGAAGGATAAGTGATGGGTTCCTACCTCGAGGAAATCTCGCTCCAAGAGAACAGTCGGTGATTCCTAGGTCAACCCCACAGACTTCTAATAATAATGACACGTTCACCTACTTCATGAAGGTTAGTTATATTATCTTCTTTCCTTTGGGTTTCAGATGTCCGATATAATTCTTGTTCTTAACTTGGTGAGATTCTCAGTTGTTTCATTGACTAATGCACACAATGTGAAAGGCATAATTATGTGTGTTAATGTAGGAAGGAGACAGAAATTTTACAATCTTTTGTAAGTCCCTGCATCTCCCATGTTTTAAGAGCTACCTGTCATTAACTGTATTCAATAAATGTAATTAACTGACACATTTTAAATTTCTGGAAAAGCTGCTTTTCAATTAGATTTTACAAATGAAATGTTATTGCCTAACAACGAATGGTATGCTTTGAGATGCTTTGGCTTACTTCTGCATTGGTTTTAATTTGGCGATGGTTTATAACAATTTTAGTTTTCCTACAGCCCAGTTTTGCCACCCCTAAGCGTAAGTGAATGATTGACATTCACTAACTATATGTTGATGTTTCTTATTTCCATGAAACCGAGGTAAATCCTTGTTATGAATTCTGCAAACTTGTAACACTGAAAAGATTAATTTGTTCTTTCTAAGTTAAAAGTTGTTCTCTTTGTACATAATAGTACATCCTTAATTTCTATTTTACTTATAGCATTTTTTATTTTGATGAGTTAAAATGTTTTGCTTAAAAAGTAATAATAAAATAAAATATCTTGCTAAGCAACAGTACATTTTCTAAAGAGGTAAATTGAGCAAATATTTGAATTTTTAAAATGAAGTTCACTTATATCTGTACATCTTTTTTTTTAAATGGAGATTAAAAAGAAATAGAAGTTGTAGCTCTAGAATTTTTTTTAATTAGTTTCAGGTGCACAAGACAAGGTAATACTTAGACGTTCATCATTTATTGCCCTCACACTGTGAACCCCTCCTCCCCCATTTCCCCTTCCACTATCCCTCCGACCTTGCACCGAGCCTTCACATTATATATATAAAATTATAGTTGGCATTCATTATTGTTCAGCTTTGGGCGTACAGTAGTACATTGATCAAGCATCTACATCTTCCCTGAGGTGGTCTCCCAGATGGGACCTGTGTCCATCAGATACCCTACAAAATCTTTACAACATTATTGATTACGTTCCCGAAATTATTTTTCAAAAACCCTGAGGCCATTTTGTGGTTACCGACTGTTTTCTAATCCCCTCACCGTCCCCCTTATCCCCCCCCCATCTAACAACCCTCAGCTTTTTCCTCTTTGTCCCCAGAACTGTTTCTGATTAGTTCATTCACTGATTCTTTTCTTTACATTCCGCATATAAGTGAGATCATATGGTACTTGTCTTTCTCTTTCTGACTTATTTCGCTTAACATAATGTTCTCTAGATCCATCCATGTTGTTGCAAATGGTAAGATTTCTTTTTTCTTTATGGCTGCGTAATACTCCAATATCTGTACATTTTGGCATCACTTGAATAATTGATGACTGAGGTGGCAATGATATGGCATCTTTAATAGCAACTTGTTTTCTTTGTGTAATATTGTTATTAAAATGTCCATTTTTAATCTCATTTCTTAAGTTCTTCATTCAGCTCCAGGATTTCTGTTTGGACCTTTTTTATAGTTTTCATATCTTAGATAAAGTACTCCTTCTGTTCGTTAATTTTACTCCTGAATTCGTTGAACTGCCTTGTGAGTTTTCTTGTATCTCATTGAGATTCTTCATGACTGCTGTTTTGAAATCTCGGTCACAGAGATCACAATCTTCATGACTTTGACTTGGTTTCTGGAGAAGTGTCATCTTCTCTCAGTGTTACCATGTCACCTTGGTTGTTCATGCTGCTGGATAGCTTGTTCTTCTGCAGGCTCATTTGAAGTAGTGAACACTTTCTTATTTACGTACATTTTGATTCGAGCAATTCAGCAGCTAGATAATTAGACGTCTCTGTTTTGTTTTTCAGTAGCTGATGCAATAGCACAGTTTCTGTTGTCTCTCACTGGTGCTACTTGAGCCTGGGGGGTCCAGGTGTGGGGGCTTAGCTGTGAGTGTGGGAGTGCTGGCCTGGGTGACCAGGGTGATGGGTGTTGCCGCTGTATCCAGATCACCAGGGAGTCTGGGCACCAGCACCGTGGGAGGGAACAGGAGAAGGGGGTGGTCAGGGAGAGCCTGTCTTGAGTCCACTGAGCCCACCTGGTTCCCCGTGGCCCTGGTAGCACTGTGCTGTGGGTGGAGGCTGGAGAAGTATTTCTGCTGCTGCTACTGGTCTCTGGTGGTGCCAGCACTGCTCTTCCTTCCTTCCTTCCTTCCTTCCTTCTTTCCTTCCTTCCTTCCTTCCTTCCTTCCTTCTTTCCTTCCTTCCTTCCTTCCTTCCTTCCTTCCTTTCTTTCGTAACAGCTTCAAGGAGATGTAATGAACATAGCATGCAGTTCACTCATTTAAAGTATGCAGTGCAGTGGCTTTTAGTGTATTCAAAGCTTTATGCAGTCATCATCACAATCAGTTTTACAACATTTTCATCACCCTGGAAAATATCTGTGTACTGTTAGCCTTCACCGTGTGCCAGTCTGCCCTTCCCACTCTTCCTAGCCCTAGGGAACCACTAGTGAACTCTCTGCTCCATATTGTGGTTTTGATGTATTTTCTGATGACTAATGATGCTGAGCTATCTTTTCACTTGCTTATTGTCCATTTGTATAACTTCTTTGAAGAACTGATGATTCAATTCCATTGCCCATTAAAATTGATTCGTCTTTTTCTTGTTGAATTGTAAGAATTCTTTATATATCCTAGATACAAATCGATTATCAGATATAGGATTTTCAAATATTTCTCCCTCTCATTAGCTTGCCTTTTCAGTTTTTCAATGGTGTCCTTTAAAGCATAGAGTTTTTTTTTTATTTTAATGAAGTCCAGTTATCTACTTTTGTTTGGTACTGTCATATCTAAGACACAATTGCCAACTCCAGTCATGAAGACATGAAGCTTCTTCAAAGCTTTTATAGTTTTGGTTTTTACCTTTTGAAATAATTTTATATATGGTATGATGTAGAGGTTTAATTTTTCTTTTGCATGTGGATATCCAGTAGAACCAGTATCGTTAGTTCAAAAGACTGTTCATGCCCAACTGGATTTTTCGGCACCCTTGTCAAAATTCACTTGACTATATATATGAGGGTTAATTTTTGGATCATCTTTTCCAATTTATTGGTCTATAGATCTGTCCTTACGCCATTACCAAATCAAATGTTATGAGAACGCTTCCCCAGTCATCTTGCATATTACCAGATGCCTTATGGAATAATAAAATGTCAATGTAGGTGAATATCTTTAATTCCACTTCTATGGAGATGTTTTGCTTCTGGATGGAGCCTCTGGCCCGCAGACCTTGGTGACCTTATGACATGATGGGATATTAGGCTTACAAAGTCGACTCATTCCTTTTGTTTTCTTCATTCAAAACATTAATCTTTAACCCAGTGCCTCCCTTTCACTCCCATTTCCATCAAATGTCGGTAATAGGATCTGATACTTGGTGGACAACTTTCTTCATTTTGTCTATCTCCTAATCCATAGCCTCTTCCATAGATTTCACTGTCTAGGAAGGAGAAGATGAAACTTGGACCATCTGCTTTCCTCTTTAGAAATCTCTCTAATCCATCATCTTGCAATTGAAAAGTAGATTCTGTTTGACCCGGTTCTTTTCTGAAACACTGGTGCCAGTCTTGTTCTTGGCATAGATCCCACATTCTCAGAAACACATTGAGATGCATAGTTGTACCTTTAGCTTCATATATAATTAATGGAATAAATATTTCACCCATCCAAAGAAAACATTTCAAGAGTACAGCTGTTAAAAATTAGGAAGTAATTAATCAATCAGAAACAAGTAAAAGATTTGTTTGGGGCAGACAGCAGGAAGACCTACACCTGAACACCCAGCTCGCATTGTGGCCCGAGCCTCCCCACAACACGGGGCTGGATTCCAAGGTTCAGATCCTCAGAGACATAACCAACAGGAGTTGTGTTGTCCTTTGTGAAGGAGTCTTGGAATTCACAGGGAATGTCTTTCAACATATTCTGTTCATTAGGAGCCAGTCACTAATGTTGACCCATATTCTAGTGGTTTTATGCAATGAATATTTCAAAATTTACGGACACATTTAAAAACCACCTTGATCTGTCCACTGGCCACAATTCTTTACATTCCCCCCACATGGAAAATACACTCATCCCTACACAATACTCGCCACAGGTCTCAATTTAATGGCATCAGGCTCAGGTTCGAATCTAAGATTTCACCATCTTAGTCTGGTGCAAATGGGGGTGAAGGGCCTGGGTTTTGGTTTCTAGGATAAAGCCCCTTGAGGACAATTCCTTTCAATATGAAAACATGAGAAAGGAAGAGACAAGTTATCTACCACCCACACACCCAACATTCTGCTCGACTGCTGAAGTTTCCCCTGCAGAAATAGAAAGTGGAAGGCACGTTAGTCCATAGCAATTCTGAAATACAGCCTGATGTGTGCTGTCCGTTCTTTGATTAGGACTTAGTCCTAATCATGCCAATGCTTCTCCATGGCCCTTGGCTGTCCCCTGTGAGCTCTTTGTTCTGTCCTTTTCATAAGAAATGACCTGTGCTTGCAGCTCTTCCCTCAGCGTCATTCCTCCACCCAAATGTCTAAGACCCACAGGCCTCCTCTATTTTTCACTCTCTTGGTTTTTATTAGTCCAAGGTAACAAGGTGGTTTTTTGCTACTTGACTATCCTAAAAACTTGGAGTTGCGTGAGAGTTTCTTGGGGTTCGTGCCATTAGAAAAGCCACCGTCATACATCGTTTTGAGATAAGCTCTTGGGCTTCCTGTAGCTGTTGTAGGACCATGCCTATAAAATTCTTTTCCTCTTAAGAGCCTTCCAGGAATTTAAGGCCCCACCTTAACTCTTTCGAAGTCTTGAGGAAGGCTTTACAGTCTTGTCCTCATCCGTAGATCATGTCTTCCTGGGAGCACAGCGAATTTGATCTTCACTCAGAAGCCATTTCTTTATTTTAGCATGATTTTACAACAGGGCATGTGGGAGAGGCTGTAATGGGAAACACATTTGAACACAATAAGTCCTGGTTCCTTTACAGTTCACAGTCTTTCGTTAGCTCATGTATCTCATGGATTTTACTTGGTTACTTCACAGCAAGAGTCCCCTTTCATCCGCATTTCAGACTCATTTTCTTCACTAGCTGAGAAGTCTTTGTGGCCAGCCTCTTTAGGGGCCCGCAAGCCCCCAATAACCGTCTCTTGGAGGCTCTTGTGGGTGTCGTTCTCATTCTTCTCCACATCCTTTCGGGTTCCACCTACCTCCTGGTGGAAAGGCACTCCTACAGGTTTTAGATTGCTTTTCTTTGTGGCTCACACCATTTTGAATATCAGTATCAATGCCAGTTGTTCATTGCTGCTCAAGAAACCAACTCAAAAGCTAGTGGCTCAAAACAGCATCTGTTTTGTTCACCAGTAATGCAGTTGAGTGAAGCTCAGTCAGACTAGCTCATTTCTGTTCCACTTGGCATCAGCTGCGTTGCCATGAAGCTGCGAATGAGAATCATCTAAAGGCTGTTACACACACGTGTAGCAGTTGAAGCGGGGTTTTGGCCGGGACGCCCACTGGGGCCGTCTCAGCGCGAACATCTGTAGGAGGCCTCACTGTGTGTCCTGGGCTTCTTCATCTGCACAACATGGTGGCTGGGTTCTCAGGGCGAGCTTCCCGAGAGAAAGTCAGATGGAACCTATATCACATTTTCTGCCGCAGGCATAGCATTCTCACAGCAGTTCTGCCCTATTCCATGCACTAGAATCCAGTTACTTCCTAAGGCCAGCACATGTTAAAAGGGAGGGAATTTCATGGAGAAATGTCAAGAATTTGTAGCCATGTTTTAAAAACACTACATCTATCCAATCACCTCATCTTACAAAATAAGCATTGTATCTACAGGAAAGTAGTTCTACCCAACTCAGTATCACTGAAATTCCAGCAGATTTGTTGTTGTTATTATTGCTGTTTAGGATGTTCTTGTATATTGTGGAAAGAGAGGATTACAAGATAGCATTATCAAATTAAGACACTTTTTTGTTGTTGAAAAAAATGTAGCGATCATCTCACTAAACATCACAGTGTGAGATGTGATTTCTCCTTAACCTTGGGAATCATTTCTTCTTGAAAGCAATTCAAATTACCATGAAACATTTGTAGCTGACGGAGACCTAACTATCTCAAGATGAGTTACTCGTAACTCCCTACAACTTCGTAAGAAATTATGGACAGTTAAAATGGGGAACAGGTGAGAGACTATCAACTCAGAGGTGACTTACAGTGATTTTATAGAAGAAAAACATGAACCAATCATTCAGGAAATCGTAGAAAATCAAGTACAGATGTTGTGTGGCAAAGTTGATGACAATAAAGGATACATTTTTGAGTCTCCTGGTGCTTTTCTCTTTGTTCTCCATTCTGAGTAATTCAAGTTTCCACATTCCAAGGATCTACTATAGTATGGATGACATTTTATGGCAACTGAGTTTATTTCACAAGTTGATACTGGTTTGGGGTTAGACTATTCTCAGTCAACTTCCTTCGTAACCAAATCATACTATCTTACTCATTCAGAATGATGCTCTCAAAGCAAAACTGGAAACTGCATCTTCAGAATGTCTCCATCTGTGGGGTGGCCAGTTGGCTCCATGGTTAGAGCATCGTGCTGGTTACAATCCTCGGTAACGAAGGTCGATGGTTCGATTCCCACATGGACCAGTTTTCTACACCCTCCACAACTAGGTTGAAAACAATGGCTGGAGCTTGGAGCTGAGCCCCCAGTGGGCGGCCGGCCAGTTGGTACAGTGGTTAGAGCTCAGTGCTCATAACACCAAGGTTGCCGGTTCGATTCCCGCATGGGTCAGTGAGCTGTACCCTCCATAACTAGTAGATTGAAGAGAACAATTTGACTTGGAGCTGAGCTGCGCATCCCACAACTAGATTGGAAACTGTTACTTGACAGGGAGCTGATGGGTCCTGGAAAAAACAGTGTTCCCCAGTTATAAAAAAAAAATTTGTTTTAAAAAGTTTTTTTATAAAAAGGTATCTATAGCTTATTGAAGAAAATCAATCTTAAACAAGAGTTATTATCTATGAAAGGAGTACAAAAGTCATGTGAAAAAGTGAGAATAAAAAGAGTGGAGATAAAAATTATTAAACCTCAAAATTCATATAGTCACAAATGTGGTAGAAAAGAGTGAAGCAGAACACAGTAAATTCTGGGATATTGAAGACTGAGCAAGACAGGATGTAGTAGAAAAAAATTTTTAAATCTATTTTTACAGGTTAATTCATTAATTTTTAACACGCCTTAATTCATTTTGCTGCAAATTACGTTTTCAATATGCATAGTGTATGTGATTCTTCTACTCCCCTTAATGGCAGTTGTTTTTATTTTATTTTTTTTAGATTTCTGGAACAAAGGTGGTATTTGCTTCTCCTTTTTAATATTTCAGTTCCCATCATTATTGTCACTCAGTTGATGTTTGAGATTTGTTCTTTCTGAAAAATCGTTTGATTTTTAAGACCAATTGATATAAAACGAGACTATTAGGAAATAAAGAAAATAAAATGCACCATATTCTTAGATTATTAAGTCATATTGTTCAATTTTTAAAATTTAAAATTGATTCTCTTATTGGAATAGTTAGATGAGATGATTCAAAATATTTTCCTGATTCAGATTTATTTCATTGTGTATTGATGATAAATATTTTAAACTTCAGCTTTTTTTACATTTAAATTGCCGTCCAAATCATTGACTTAAAACTAAAGAATACAAATAGACTGTAATTATTCAGTTTATAATTATTTTTAAAATGTATCCTTTCTGTTGGCTTTAGGAACAAGCAGCATCTCAAAAAAACGTACACCCGTTAAATGACCATGTTGGCGCTTACATAAGTGACATGGAACTCAGAATTAAACGTCTGGAATCTGAACTCTCCAAAGTGGAAACTTCTCGTAAAATAGAATTGGAAGAATGTAAACACCTCTACCTAGAGGAATTAAAACTTATCACATTATTGGAAAACAAACTAAACAAGTAAGTCCAAACAAATTCAGAGAAAATCAATCGAGCTCATTAATTTGCCTCTAAAGTATAATTTTTATCCAGGCAGATTCCCGAGATTGATAGGAAATGAAAGCTTACTAAATAGTATAATTTTGGAAAATGATGTTAGTGAATAAATTACTTTTAAAATGTTAGTTAGTTCAGGACATTTGCATCTCTCTCCATTTTTGGTTTTACATGATTGTATTTTTCCTTCTCGCGGTTTTCATAGAGTTAATCTGATCTACCAGTCTTTAAGCAAAGTGTTTTTGAAGCTTTATGATTTAGACAACGCTATTTATTATAAAATTTCTTGTCAGAATTCCCCTAAATAGTTTTTAATGAGGTAACTATTTATTATAAGATAACAACTTAAACCCAAAGGGTTAAGTACTCCGCATGTTCTGGCACTTGGTACATGTACTGTCTCCATTGTGCTCTGTGTTATTATCTCTAGAGGTCGCTTTCAGACAAGCTCTTCTTTCTAGTCTTTCTGATGTCCACAAAGGCATACATGTGAAATATAGCAGAGGATTAACAACGTAGGGGTGAGGGTAGTATAACCCAAGAAGTGGCTAAAAAGATAAGGTGGTGAGCCTGAGGGGGTGTGTGGAAGACAGAAAGCGCAGAGCCCACGCCCAGCGCCTTGGCCACAGTGTTATATTATAAGCTACAGGCCTGCTGAGCGGTTTCAGTTCAGTAGGGTCACCCACCAGGCTCCCTCCTTCTCCCCCAGAGGCTGTTGTTCTCCATGACACCTCAGTCCTCATGGTAATGAGGGCGTTACCCAAGGGCGGTGACTGCAAAGGCTTGAAAATATCTTGGTGGGATTTTTAAAAAATTCTAAACTCGTTTGCTATGTATGTCTCATGGCAATCCTCAAGAATCTTATTGGTTCAGCCATTGCAGAAGGCAGCAAGTATTATCTGTGAAGCCGTGGATGTCACTGATAGCCCGTTTCCTCCCCTCCCTACTTTGAATTTCTTCTTAGTCTGGCATCCCCATAGAAACATATGTGCTTCTTTAGGGTAATTTGAAACCTATCCTTGTGCATGGTAGGTCTGCCCTGATGCATTTTCAATGTTAAAATGCTGTTTAATGGGAAATTCCTTTTACTATTTATTATGGCAGCTTGAAAAAAATGCAAGTCATTCAGGAAAAATAACATTCAAAGCTTTGTGTCTTACAATCTTCACAGTGCTAATGAAAGACTGGCAGAGGCTAGAACCCATCTTCGCGCAAAGGAACAGCCGAAGGAGTTTCTCAGCACTGCTCTTAGGAGGGGAGTCCTTGAGCCACCATGTGTTGGGAGTTTGAATACTGAGTTACTCCTCAGTGGAAATCCTGCTCCAAGAGAAAATTTGGTGATTCCTAAGTCAACCGCACGGGCTTCAAATGACATCATGGGGTATTACTGTCCCAAGGTTAGTTATATTAGCTTCTTTCCCTTGCGTTTCAGATTTCTTTCTTTTTTATTTCTTTGATATAATATTGTTTTGTTTTGTCTTATATATTCATTGGGGTGATATTGGTTAGTGAAATCATATGGGTTTCAAGTGTACATTTCCATAATACATCTTGTATATATTTCACTGTGTGTTCACCATCCCGAGTCAGTTCTCCTTCCATCGCCATGTATTTGACCCCCTTTTCCCTCTTCTACCTCTCTCTCTCCCCCCTCACCCACTAAGTGTTGTCTGTGTCTATGAGTTTTTGTTTCTTTGTTTGTCGTTGATGAAATTTTGAGTTGTTTCATTGACTAATGCACACGAAGTAAAAGGCATAATATGTGTGCTAATATGCATAGAAAGGAGATAGAAATTTTACAGTCTTTTTTTAAGTCCCTAGAGCTCTCATGTGTTGAGTTATTTATTATTATTTAATAAATGTAACTAAAGTGATACATTTAAAATGCTTGAAAATTTGCCTTTAAATTTTATTACAGATGTTAAATATCATTGCCTAATAACCAATGGTATGCTTTGAGATGCTTTGGCTTCTTAATTGGTTTTAGTTGGAGATGATTCATAAAAATTTTAAAGTTTTGTGCATCCCAGTTTTTCTTCCCCTAAGTGTAAGTGAATGATGGCTGGCCAAACACCTAACCACAAATGGATGTTTATTATTAAATGAAACAGATATAATCCTTTTTATTAATTCGGCAAACTTATAATACTGCAGAAAGATTAGTCTCTGTTTTTATGGTTAATGTTATCTTCTAACAAGAGAGTATATCCTTAATTTTTATTTTATTCATAGCACTATCTATTTCAGTGTTTTAAAATGAGTTGCTTCACAGTTGTACATATTCTAAATAGGGACATTAAGCAAATAATTGAATTTTTAAAATGAAGTTCACTTATGTCTATATGTCTTGACAGCATTTGGGTAATTGATGAATAAGGTGGCAGTGCTAGGGAGTCTTTAAATCACAACTCGTTTTCTTCGTGTGACGTGGTTGTTAAAAATACTCATTCTTGAGTTCTTGACCAGCAGGAGTTCTGTTCGGTTCTGTTTCATAGTTTCCATCTCTTTGATAAAGTTCTCCTCCGGGTCATTAATTTTACTCCTGAACTCATTGAACTGCCTTGTGAGTGTTGTTATATCTCAGTGACATTCTTCATGCTGTTACTTTGTTTTGTTTTACCCTCCAAAATGTTTATTACATTTAAGCAACGTGGAGAATACAGGAAGGAAAGCACAAATCATCTGCTCGGAACAATTGGTCTAATTTATATGCAGCATACAATATAGAAAATCAGTTTAAAACGGTTAGTGGAGGTCAAATTGAGGAGGGCTTTAAGTGAGTTTGATTTTTTTTCTCTAGGCAGCAGTAGGCATAAAAAGGATAATGAAATAATAATTCTTTCATGGGGGAGTATATAATATGTGGCAGAGAGTCTGTTATCTCCTTTGTATTTGAAAAATTAAGTGAAGTATAATGTATGTCGTTAGTTTCAGGTGAACAAGCTTTCCCTGGTTCGTGCTAATCTTTGGCCCTAGAAGTAAATACTGTATGTCTTTTGACTATTGACATATAGTATTTTATATAATATAGTATATAATATACTCAGCTTCTTGCTGGGGCTACAGCTGAAAATAGCTCAGCCCTGTTTCTCTTTGGCCACTACTCGACTGTGTTGAACTGGGTTATTTTAAGCTGAGGGCCAGATTGCTGATTGACAGGTGTTATATATGTGCCTGAAAGTCATCAAGAAGTGCTATTTTTGTTTGTTTGTTTGTTTTACTGTGCAGAAACTAGTTCTGGGTGTCTTCTTTTTTTTCAGTGAATGAGTATTACTATTTTTAACTCTTTTTTATTATTAGTTTCAGGTGTACAAAACAATGTAATAGTTACACATTTATAATTTGTATGCCTCACATAATGATGACCCCTCTCCCCTCATCAACGACCCCTCTGACATCACATACAGCCATTACATTTCCACTGCCTCTATCCCTCAGGCTGTACTCTACTTCTTGTAAACATATATATACATACATATATATGTGTGTGTGTGTATAACAATTGTAGTTAACATTAACATTCATTATTGTTCAGCTTCAGCTTCAGGTGTACAGTGCAGTTGTCAGGCATCTACATCATCTCTGAGGTGCTCTCCCTAAGAGACAAGTGTAATCAGATACCCTACAAAATCTTTACATTATTGATTACATTCACCAAATTGACTTTCGTATCCCCATGGCAATCTTGGGGTTATCGATTGTGCTTTGTAATCCCCTCACCTTCCCCCTTATCCCCACCCCCCTCCCATCTAGCAACCTTCAGTTTTTCCTCTGTGTCTCTGAGACTGTTTCTGATTAGTTCACTCATTTCTTGTTTTCTTTAGATTCCACATATAAGTGAGATCATAAGGTATTTGTCTTTCTCTGTCTGACTTATTTCACTTAACATAATGTCCTCTAGGTCCATCCATATTGTTGCAAATGGTAAGATTTCCTTCTTCTTTATGGCTGCGTAATACTCCATTGTATAAATGTACCACAGTTTCTTAATCCAGTCCTCTACCGATGGGCATTTTGATTGTTTCCATATCTTGGCTATTGTGTATAGAGCTGCAATAAACATAGGGGTGCATACATTTTTTTGAATTAGAGTTTTGGATTTCTCCGGATCGATGCCTAGGAGTGGAATTGCTGGGTCATAAGGTAGTTCCATTCTCAGATTTTTGAGATACCTCCATACTGTTTTCCATAGTGGCTGCAGCAATCTGCAGTCCCACCAACAGTGCACAAGGGTTCCCTTTTCTCCACATCCTCACCAGCGCTTGTTGTTTGTTGATCTATTGACGATAACCATTTTGACTGGGGTGAGGTGGTATCTCAATGTGGTTTTTATTTGCATTTCTCTGATGGTTAGTGAGGTTGAGCATTTCTTCATATGTCTGTTTGCCATCTGTATGTCCTCTTTAGAAAAATGTCTCTTCATGTCCTCTGCCCATTTTTTAATTGGTTTGATTGTTTTTTCGGAGCTGAGTTGAGTGAGTTTTTTAATAAAGTTTGGATATATCAATGGCAGATATCTTCTCCCATTCAGTAGGACCCTTTTTTGTTGTAATGATGATTTCCTTTACTGTGAAAAAAATGTTTAGTTTGATGTAATCCCATATGTTTATTTTTTCTGTTACTTCCCTAGCCCAAGGGGATGATGTATCAGTAAAAATCTTACTCCGGGTCATATATGTAAAGTTGCTTCCTATATTGTCTTCTAGGAGTTTTATGGTATCAGATGTTACATTTAAGTTTTTGACCCATTTTCAATTTATTCTTGTATATGGTGTAAGGAGGTGGTCCAGCTTCATCTTTTTGCATGTGTCTGTCCAGGTTTCCCAGCACCATTTATTGAAAAGACTGTCTTTACCTCACCGTAAATTCTTGCTTCCATTGTCGTAGATTAAATGGCCATATAGGCGTGGATTTATTTTTGTTCCGCTTGTGTGTTCACTGTTAACTTGTCTTCTGAGTCGCTGATTCGATTCTCTGACTCATCTAACCCACTGGTAATTCCTTCAAGCGTGTGCTTTATTTCACTTGTTGTATTCTTTAGTTCTAACTGGTTGTTCATTATGATTTCTCTATCCTTCTTTATGTCGTCACTAAGCTCTTTAAACATTCTTATCGTCAGTGTTCTGAACTCTGTCTCTGATAGGTTGGTTACTTCTATTTCATTTGGTTCCAATTCTGGAGGTTTCTTCTGTTCTTTTATTTGGGACATGTTTCTTTGTTTCCCCATTCTGGTTGACTCTCCGTGTTTGCTTCGATGTATTAGGTAGATCCCCTAGGATTCTCGGTCTTTGCTGGCTTATCTTATGTAGTGTGTGTCCTTTATATCTGACTTGCACCACTTCCCTATTCTCCTGTGCGTGTGCTCCAAAGGTGACCCTGGTGTTGTGTATATTGTGCTGTGTAAAGTTGAACTTCCATTGCTTTTGTCTGGTCAGTAGGTGGGGTTGATCCTAGGCTGCCTAGTTGTGAGACTTAGCTCTGCCCTCGGTGGATGATCTGCTGCGTGAGGGTTGACCACTCCAATTAGACTTGGCCTCTATGGGCTCTTGTGCCTGTAGAGAATTCCCTCTGGGTGTGTCACTTGTAGGTCAAACCCAATAATACTCTGGTTGGGTCTGGAGTTGATGTCAGGAGGTGTTGAATCTTGTGACTCTTGGGCTGGGCCCTGGTGTAGGGCAATTTCAGAACAAAGCCAATCACCAAGCACAACAGCAACAACAAAGTCAAAACCAAATACACTCACGTGTGAAAACAACCAGTAACCCACACTCAACACAGGCAAAAATATCAAAGATACAAAAACAAAACAAAAAAAAAACCCAGCACCAGTCTTGGCTTAAGCCCACCAAGTAATCTCCAGGCCGTCCTCTGCTGTACCAGAGAGTCCTCTGTGTATTGTTCAGGCAGAGCCGGTCACCTGGTGCCCAGAGTGACCCTGGGATGGCAGATGTAGATGAGTGGGGCTATCGGGTCTGGATGGTAGTTTCTACAAAGTCACTGCAGTTTCTGTTCTTGCCTGCACATATGCGCACTGAGAGTAACACAACCAGCCCTGTGCCCAGGTCTCCTGAGTCTTAGGTCACTCCTTCCGTGTGTGTGTGCGTGCGTGCATGTGTGCGTGTGTGGTGGGAGATTTCTGAGCTGCTGAAAGCCCAGAGCTGCGACTGCTGCCTACTGCTAACCCCTGGGCATGTCTCCACAGTTGTAATTGCCCTGCCCTGGGCAGGTCAGAGAAGGTGGGGACTGGGGATGGAGGAGTCTTCTCTCTCTCAGCCCAGCAGTGTCACACACTTCCCAGCTTCTTCCCTGGGTCGCAGTAGCTACAAACCGGGTCCTCCCAGATCCTGAGCACTATGGGTCCTCTGTAATCTGACACTACTCCTCAGATCAGGGGCCAGCGTGAGTCTCTGGAAGGGTGGGGGTAGGATTGGGAGAGTCGGGGGAGGGGCCCAGGTATGGTGCTTACTTCCTTTGTCCTACCTAGGGCCCAGCTGGAGGTCTCAGGTGAGGTTACTGCCTCAAACTCTGGATATGCTGCTCTCTGGGCAGGGAGATGAGCTGTGGGACACAGGGAAAGAGCCCACCTCCTGGCTCTTGTGGTCTCTGTTCTGTCCTGGGACCACCTGCACCTCCGCAGCCATGGATGCGGGCCACGTCTCCCTTCCCACTTCCCCTGCTCGCCCAGTTTGCCCACCTTCAAGTCATCCTCCTACAAGTCTCTTAGCTGTTCTGTGTGATGAGCAGAGAGCATGACTGCTGTTTTGAAATCTCGGTCACAGAGATCACAATCTTCCGTAACTTTGACTTGGTTTCTGGAGAAGTGTCATCTTCTCTCAGTGTTAACCATGTCACATTGCTTCTTCATGCTGCTGAGTGGCTTGTTCCTCTACAGGCCCATTTGAAGTAGTGAATACTTTCTTATGTAGGTACATTTCGATTTGAACAATTAAACAGGTATATAATTAGGGGTCTTTCTTTTGTTTTTAGTAGATGGTACAAGAGTATAGTTTCTGTTTTCTCCCACAGGTGCTCCTTGAGTATGGGAGGTCCAGGGGCGGGGGCTTAGCTGTGGGGGTGGGAGTCCAAGCCTGGGTGACCAGGGAGATGGGTGTTGCAACTGTATCCAGGTCTCCAGGGTCTCTGGTCACCACCACCAAGCAGGTGGGGGAAGTGGGTGGTTGAGGGGGGCCTGTTCTTGAGCCCGCTGAGCTGCTACCTGGTTCCCTATGTCTACTGGTAGCACTGTGTGTGGTCGTGAGACTGGAGAATTGTTTCTGCTGCTGCTACTGGTCCCTGGTGGTGCCAGCACTGCTGCATCTGGAGAGGGGTGGGGGGATGCTGCTGCTGCCCCGCTTAGCCTCCCCTGGGCAGTGATGTGGGAGCTGCACCCCGTCCCCTCCACCGCCACTGCCTTTGCTGGGGCTTCAGGCTCAGCCTTGTCCCCCTGGAACTGCAGCTGTGGGCTGTCCCTGTGCTTTCCTCCATCCTGCCTCCCTTTCACATCCAGTGCACCCTCCTTCCCTTTTACAGATGCGTGGTCTTTTAAGGAATCGTAGTGTGTTGAGCAGAAGATCCTTTCTTGGGCTATAGATGCCCGATGAGTTGTAGATATCGTGGAGATAGAAAGGGGTTGTCTCTCTTGACATGATGTTTACATCATTCCAAAGAATATCCATTTTGATCAATGCAAGGTGGTTTGTGGTTTTGATGGTGTTTTGTGGCCTCCTTTTTTTTTTTTTAGTTTTATTTTATTTTTACATCCCTCACAACGTGAACCCCCCTTTCCCCATCCACCACCACCCCGACCTCACACCGAGCCATCACATTATACACATAAAATTATAGTTGGCATTCATTAATGTCCAGTCTCTGGTGTACAATGCCATGACCAAGCATCCACCGCATCCCTGAGGTGGTCTCCCAAACAGGACACATGTCCATTGGACACCCAACAAAATCCCCAAACACTATTGAGTAAGTTCCCCAAAGTAATTCTTAAAAGACCCTGAGGCCATCCTGTGGTCACCAACCGCCCCCCAATCCCTTCACCCTTCCCCCCATCTCCAACCCCCTCCCCCCCAACCATCTAACAACTGTGGCCTTCTTAATGCAGAGAAACATAGCACAGGCCTGTTCTAAATGGAGCTCCAACCTTGTGTTTTCATTTAGCTTCCCCTTAATAAATCATAGGAGAACAAAGCCAAGGATTTTCGGACAGCCCTTCGGCTAAATGGAGTCCAAGTCCTTCAAAGAGGTGAACCTGGAGGAAGGACTGGGTACAAAAAGAAAGTGAATGGCCAACGCTTCTGTAAATTCTTAAGCATGATGCACAATTAAAATGTTCTCAGTGGTTTCACCACAGAAATCAGAAGATGAAAGAGTGTAAAGGCAGGAGCAATGAGAGAGAATATGCTTGTGGACATTTTTCCTTTAATTATTTTTTGGTAGGAAAGAGGTGTTTAGTTTTCAGTATTTCCTCATAAATTGGAAAATTGTTTATGTTAAAGTCAATGCCCTCATTCCAAGGCCAACGTTGTTCCCTTGTGAGGCGTTGGGTTGCCCAATCATGCAGGGCTGAATAAGAGATGGAAAAGCCCCACTCTGTCGAGATCCAGAGATAAGTGTCCCAAATCACTAGGGAACACTGGAAAGACTGATGATGCAGTTGTGATGATGTGAGGTTGGACACAAGTGCACTAGATGGTAAAGAGAAATCTGTTTTGTGTTTCCCATTTCGCTATATTTAACCCCCACCATGAATATTACCTGTGTTGGTTTATATTGGTCAGCCAAATTTGATTCTGAGGAAAAGACAAGTCATTTTAAGGAAGAATTTCCTCAACTTGAGTTTGCTTTCTTTAACTCATGATTTTCTCCTTCAAGTTCCCTTTTCTGTGTTTAGAAATGTTTATGCTTTATAAATTGAGTGTGTTTGACTTCTGTTAATAGGACTTGTGATATTAATCTGTCTTTATTTTTATTAATGACTTTAAAGATAATACTTGAGTTAGAAAGCTACTATTTTGTTTCTCATGCTTTAACATTATTGAGCTACATGACAAAGTTTTACATATTCATATTCTTTGAGTTGTACTCAGAAATTGATGGAATTTTCCGGAATATGAGGCAGTAGCTGGCATAGCAGGCTAGCCTCAATAGGGAGACTTATCCCATTCCTGGCCCGCAGCTCCTTGGTTTGGTGACCTCAGGTGACCTATATAATCTCTGTGAGTCTTGGTTGCCTCTTATGCAAAATTAGGGACTTTCACTAAATCAGTGACTTTCAGACCTGAAAAATATTCTTTTTATCAAAGAATAGTACCGTTCTTTGAGAAAATTTTTTTTGTTTAATGACTCTGTTTACCCAAAAATAAGACCTAGCCGGACAATCAGCTCTAATGTGTCTTTTGGAACAAAAATTAATGTAAGATCCGGTCACGTCACGTCACATCATATCATATATCATACGCGGTCTTATATCATAGTAAAATAAGACCGGGTCTTAATTAATTTTTGTTCCAAAATGCATTAGAGCTGATTGTCTAGCTAGGTCTTATTTTCGGGGAAACACGGTATATAAAAACAGAGACCAAGGGTGGCCAGTTGCCTCAGTTGGTTAGAGTGCAAGTTCTTAACAACAAGGTTGTGGGTTCGATTCCCACATGAGCCAGTGAACTGCGCCCTCCACCGCTAGATTGAAAACAATGGCTTGAACTTGGAGATGAACCATGGTGGGCAGCCGGTTGGCCCAGTGGTTGGAGCACTGTGCTCATAACACCAAGGTTGACAGTTCGATTCCCACATAGACCCGTGAGAAGCAATGGGTTGAGCTTGGAATTGGGCTGCTGGTGGGGAGCCTGTTGGCTCAGTGGTTGGAGCGAGGTGCCCATAACACCAAGGTAACCGGTTCAAGTCCCACATTGGCCAGTGAGATGTACAATCCACAACTAGATTGAAAAAAAGAACAATTTGACATCCAGGAAAAGCAAACTGTTCCTCAGTAGTCCCCAATTAACACAAAACAAACCAAAGCAGAGACGTGTAGAGCTACCTAGCTAAAGGAGGGATGCAGACTCCTAAGCTGTGCTATCCCATGGGTGTCCCCAGTGGAACCTGAGCTTTCTCCGAGACGTAGTCTAGTGAGAACTGCCAGTAATGAGAAAATCCTTCTAGTTGAAATCCTTTGAATTAAAGTTTGCTGATACATTTTTTGTGTATAATTTTCTCACCTTTCTATATATTTGATAAATGGAAAGTATAAATAAGACTGCAGAAATGTTGTCCTTATTCATGTTGGACTTCAAGCTACTTCCACCATCTGAACACACTCCTCACCTAGAAATAAACATACCGTGTTTCCCCGAAAATAAGACATAGCTGGACCATCATCTCTAATGTGTCTTTTGGAGCAAAAATTAGTATAAGACCTGGTCTGATATTATTTTATATTACATAAGACCCGTTCTTATATTATGTTAAAATAAGACCGGGTCTTATATTAATTTTTGCTCCAAAGGTCGCATTAGAGCTGATGGTCCAGCTACATCTTATTTTCGGGGAAACACGATAGAAAGTGCTGAAGTAAATATTTAAGAAAAGAGCTGTTTTGGGGGAAAATAATAATAATGCTACGTTGGTAGTTCCTCAATTCAAGTCGTGTAAAAATGTGATTTACATTTTATATTGTTGATTAACAATAACTTAAAACTGTTTCATGAAAGTCTTTTCCCTTCCTATGGTATTTAGTTATTGATTTTACACGGTCTGTCTGGTGATGTTGTTGTCACATTATTCACGTTATAAGCCCTTTCTATCAGGCCATTCACAAAAAAAAGTGTTATGCAAATATTGGAAAACAAATTTGTCTTCCCCTGTCGGTGCCTGCCGATGAGACGAACACTCCCTGAAGTGGGGAGTGAGGATTGAGAAAAAAGAAGAGAGACAAAGATGGGATCGGGAGGGCAGGCAATTCTAAGTAGACTGCCGCAGTTCTAAGTTGACTGCTGCAGTTCTAAGTTGACTGCTGCAGTTCTAAGTAGAATGCCTCAGTCCAAGTTTATTTTTGCAGCTTATATACTCTGGGCATCAAAAAGTAACAGAACTGTCTGCAATCTAGTAGTTACAATAAAGGTAATACACAAGGGCCTGTTTTTTGGCCAGCTGCACACTTCCTGACCTTGTCTAGTTCTGTGTTCTCAAAGTAGCAAGTTTTGCCTTGCTGGGAGCACAAACCACTCAAGGAAGTCAAAGGTTCAACATTTCACAAAACAACACCTGCTAGCACTTCAGCACGGTTTCCCACAGGTCCCCCTTCTTTGTTTATATATATATATATATATATATATATATATATATATATATATATATATATATATATATATATATAAAATTAACACAAGGGTCGCGCGCCTGGCTTAGGTGGTTGGTACAGATATGTCCATTTACCCATCATAGGAGACCATCCCTCTAGCGAACGGTTCCTGTCTTAGGTTATGTACATTCTTACCAAATCCTTACCCGTCTTTGGCTGCCGACCCATTGTACGGGCTTTATACACGGGTGTCAGTGACACGGTGAACCTGGGCAGATAATCTCAACTCATGAACATTTGTTTGGAGATTGATGAAGCCCTTGAGTATTATCTTTCTGAGCAACGGAGTAAAACACATGAATAGAAGAACACCAACAAAGATTATTACAAAAGGCAGTAGCAAATGGAACAGAGCTAGAAAGGAGGGGAATTCTCCTCTGAGGTCCGAGTACCAAGGACCTGAAATGTTAACAGGTACCATAATGAAAGATGATCGGTGGAGAACTATAGCTCTACTTTTGTCATTTGACCAATTGATGCTATTACTTAGGTTACACTGTATACAAGATACATTAAACTGGACCCTGTCAATAGGGGTGATGTTAGAATTACCAATCATAAGCACATACGGAGCCTTGACACAAGCAGTGGTATTGCCTTCTACCTTGCCTTGTCCCTCGTCCATACTCATAGTCACTGTATCCACTGCTCCCACTAGTTTCCAAATATGTCTTGGGGGCCGGGAGGTATACTGTCTCCAAATGATGGATCTGTTGTTTTTTCTGTTCTCCTCACCGCAAGGACCATGGGCTTGTTGTGGAGGTGGGTTTTTATCCCTGATGTTTTTCCATCCTGCTGGCTGATGGAATGTGACACTCTGTCCTTGGTTGTCTCCGTGACTTGTCTGGTTGCCCACACGGAAACATCCGGTAACATTGACAGTCTTTGTGAAGCATATGAGGAGTCCTAAGCCCAAGCCGCTATGATTGAATCCAACAGCTTGTAGGATGGCAGGAGCGAATGGATGTCCTAATAGCCTAGTGTCATTTGTCCCACCAATGACTTCAGGCCCGTTCCACACAGTGGGGTGTAGCATGGGAGGGTCAGGAACATATGCCCAGTATGTCTCACCCTGAGGGATCTGTGCAACCAGCAGGATCTTGAAGACGCTCATCAGCAAGCCGCACCAACCTCTCAGGCAGCCACCGCGCACCTCCTTTGTCCTGTGAATAAACACAAACATGCCCTCGTCCCCAAATTAGGACTGGGTCTGGCCCATGCCACTGGTTAATAACTGGATCCTGCCATCTCACTTGGGCATAATCTTGTTGAGTGTTAGGATGCCAGAAGCGATCTGCGGCAGATCTGCCACGCGCATCCAGGTTTAAAAAATTTAGAACAAAGAGTGTGATTAAGGATTGTATGTGGGGAGACGGGGTAGACTCTAACGCTGCTGGCACACATTCTTGACATAGAGTAGGGCTATTAGCCATACCTTGAGGCAGCACCAGCCATTGATATCTCTTCATAGGTTCTTGTAAGTTAGTTGAAGCAAACCTTTTACAGTCCTTGGGGCACAATGGTATGGTATAAAAACAATCCTTTAAAGCCAGGATTATCTTATATGTGTTTTGGGGTATAGCAGAAGGATTAGGCAATCCTGGTTGTAAAGCCCCCATGAGCTCCATAGTCTCATTTATTTTTCTCCAATCTTGTAACAACCTCCATTTACCTGATTTTTTCTTAATTACAAATATGGGAGAGTTCCATGGAGAGTTAGAAAGTGCTGTATGTCCCTTATCGAGTTGCTCCTGTTCCAGCAACCTTGCAGCCTGTATCTTTTCTGATGATAGGGGCCACTGTTCTACCCAAACAGGTGTGTCGCTTTTCCAAGTGATAGCATCTGCATGGGGTACAGGAGGAGTAGTGACCCCCGTTAAAAATATCCCAAGCCAGCTCTTTGTGGTAAGGGCGAGGGAAAGATAGGCTCTTTTCTCCCTTGTCCAGAGGGACCTGAGCCATCTCTAGGCAGAAGTCCCTGATCGAACATCATCATAGTGACCTGTTGATTAGGGCTGTACAGGTAAACTCCCATCTGACTCATGACATGTCTGCCCCATAGATTGACAGGCAATCCTGCCACTATGTATGGTTGAAAGGATCCTTCATGTCCCTCTTGATCTTTCCACAACAATATATCACTGCTCTGTTGTGGTGACTGAGATTGTCCTATGCCTTGTAACTGGGTTAGTGTTTGCTGCTTTGGCCAGTGGCTAGGCCACTGATCTGCAGTTAAAACAGAGACATCGGCCCCCGTGTCTAAAAGGCCCATGAAGGAACGGCCATTAATGGATAGTGGTAATTCTGGCCTGGTGGTGAATGGCCTGGACCCAATAAGCATCTGATGAACCAAGGCCCGCGTCGCCTCGGGATTTACGGCCTGCTGTTTTACCCGGTTTGACATGTGGAATTAACAATGATTGTGCTATGCGTGGGCCCTTAGGGATCACTGAAGTGCCTCCAGGCGAATGTGTCATAATCTTGATCTCTCCTGTATAATCCATATCCACAACTCCCGGAGCAACCAATATCCCTTTCATGGTAATACTACTCCTTCCTAGGATGAGTCCCACAGTCTGTGGAGGCAGAGGCCCAAAGACCCCTGTAGGAATAGCTCGCATTCCCATCTCAGGTGTTAGTACTGTGTAGGCGGCGCTACTGAGGTCCAATCCTGCGCTGCCTGGGGTTGCTGGGAAGAGTTCCTGAATGGATTTCCCTGGTGGGGGACCAACTGCGGCAGCGCCCCATAGCATTGTTGCGGGGCCTGGGGCTGGCCCCTCTTCCTGTTTCCTGGAAGAAGAGGATTACCGGAGGCATCCCTCTTAGATTTACATGCATTGGCCCAGTGTTTACCTCTCTTACATTTTGGGCATAATCCAGGTTGTTTTGGGCCCTCCTTCCTTTGAGGCTGACCTTGTTTATTAGGGAAGTTTTTGATCATATGGCCCGGCTGTCCACACCCAAAACAGATGCCCTGTCCCTTTATTTTCTTTTGTTGTTGTTGTTGGAATAACATTTCTCTAACAGTCTTTCCTTGCAAAGCAGCGGCCATTGCAAGACCCTGTGTATAAGAAGGTCCTATTTTTGAGCACAACCAGACATAATCTGACAAGTCACTCTTATTTTTGTAAGGTCATAATGCAGCCTGGCATGCAGAATTAGCATTCTCAAAAGCGAGCTATTTAACTAACAGCATGCTGGCATCTGAGTCTCCCAGAATTCTTCCAGCCGCCTGCATTAATCGCGAAAGGAAGTCTTGGAAAGTCTCATCAGGCCCCTGGATAATTTTAGAGAGGTCCTCAGAACGTTTTCCAGGCATAGGAAAATTTTTCCATGCACGCCTGGCGGCAGCACTTGTTTGTGCATAAGCAGCCGGGTCAAAACTTAATTGTGTTTGCAAGTCTCTATAAGGTCCTTCACCTGCCAACATATCAAAGGAGATAGGAATGTTTTGTGTCTGATTTATCTCTGCAGTACTCTGACAGAATTCTGCAAAGTCAGACTGCCATAAGATATAGTCCCCTCCTGATAAGCAAGCCCTAGCAAGTTGCTTCCAATCACTAGGCGGCAGGGCTTCTGTAGCTAGTGATTCTAGCAGGGCCTGGGTGAACGGGGCATTAGGACCATATTGAGAACATGCCATTTTTAATTCTTTTAAACTTTTGAATGCAAAAGGCACATGGTCTCGGACAGGATTTCCTTGTGCGTCCTGTCTTTCTATCACTGGAAATGCCAACCCAGAATCTCCAGTATCTTCCCCTAACTTGCAGGCGGTTTGCAAAACCTTACGCAGAGGAGAAT
Organism: Rhinolophus hipposideros; assembly: GCF_964194185.1. NCBI lineage: Eukaryota > Metazoa > Chordata > Mammalia > Chiroptera > Rhinolophidae > Rhinolophus > Rhinolophus hipposideros. Next base: position 455,951 of record NC_138060.1, read on the forward strand.
CACGAGGGCAAGTCTGTTCTGCCTGCCTCGATTGTACCATCTGCACCTGCACAGAGAGGGAGGCAATTGCTGACTGCAATCCATCAATCTCTGCCTGGAGAGGATTCAGATGTCCTGTCTTAGCACCTGTTTCTGTCTGAACCACCCCATTATAATCTTCAGGGTCATGATATCGAGGACCGGCTTCCTCTAGGCCTTCCTCATCTAGGCCCTCCTCATCTTGGGGGTCCAGTCCGTTTAGCACACTTTTTAACATTTGAGTAAAAGACATTCTGCTTTTACCCTGTCCCATGATTTTTTACTCCCGACTGTGGTATCTCACCGCACCCCTTACCTTATGTGACGCGTCTCAGCTCCTTGCGGTGTCCTTCACTTTATCCCCAGTATTCAGGTCCCTGTTCGGGCGCCACTTGTCGGTGCCTGCCCACGAGAGGAACAGTCCCTGAAGTAGGGAGTGAGGATTGAGAAAAAAGAAGAGAGACAAAGATGGGATGGGGGGGAGGGGGGGAGGGGGGGCAGGCAATTCTAAGTAGACTGATGCAGTTCTAGGTAGAATGCCTCAGTTCTAAGTAGAATGACTCACCCCAAGTTTATTTTTGCAGCTTATATACTCTGGGCCTCAAAAAAGTAACAGAACTGTCTGCAATCTAATAGTTACAATGTTGGAATACACAAGGGCTTGTTTTTTGGCCAGCTCCACACTTCCTGACCTTGTCTGGTTCTGTGTTCTCAGAGTAGCAAGTTTTGCCTTGCTGGGAGCACAAACCACTCAAGGAAGTCAAACGTTCAACATTTCACAAAATAACATCTGCTAGCAATTCAGCACGGTTTCCCACATTAGTGTATTCAAAGCTTTATGCAGTCATCATCACAATCAGTTTTACAACATTTTCATCACCCTGGAAAGTATCTGTGTGCTGTTAGCCTTCACCGTGTGCCCGTCTGCCCTTCCCACTCTTCCTAGCCCTAGGGAACCACTAGTGAACTCTCTGCTCCATATTGTGGTTTTGATGTATTTTCTGATGACTAATGATGCTGAGCTATCTTTTCACATGCTTATTGTCCATTTGTATAACTTCTTTGAAGAACTGATTATTCAATTCCATTGCCCATTAAAATTGGTTTGTCTTTGTCTTGTTGAATTGTAAGAATTCTTTATATATCCTAGATACAAATCGCTTATCAGATATAGGATTTTCAAATATTTCTCCCTTTCATTAGCTTGCCTTTTTAGTTTTTCAATGGTGTCCTTTAAATCATAGAGTTTTTTTTTTTATTTTAATGAAGTCCAGTTATCTACTTTTGTTTGGTACTGTCATATCTAAGACACAATTGCCAACTCCAGTCATGGAGACATGAAGCTTCTTCAAAGCTTTTATAGTTTTAGCTTTTACCTTTTGAAATAATTTTATATATGGTATGATGTAGAGGTTTAATTTTTCTTTTGCATGTGGATATCCAGTAGACCCAGTATCGTTAGTTCAAAAGACTGTTCATGCCCAACTGGATTTTTCGGCACCCTTGTCAAAATTCACTTGACTATATATATGAGGGTTAATTTTTGGATCATCTTTTCCAATTTATTGGTCTATAGATCTGTCCTTACGCCATTACCAAATCAAATGTTATGAGAACGCTTCCCCAGTCATCTTGCATATTACCAGATGCCTTATGGAATAATAAAATGTCAATGTAGGGGAATATCTTTAATTCCACTTCTGTGGAGATGTTTTGCTTCTGGATGGAGCCTGTGGCCCGCAGACCTTGGTGACCTTATGACATGATGGGATATTAGGCTTACAAAGTCGACTCATTCCTTTTGTTTTCTTCATTCAAACATTAATCTTTAACCCAGTGCCTCCCTTTCACTCCCATTTCCATCAAATGTCGGTAATAGGATCTGATACTTGGTGGACAACTTTCTTCATTTTGTCTATCTCCTAATCCATAGCCTCTTCCATAGATTTCACTGTCTAGGAAGGAGAAGATGAACCCTGGACCATCTGCTTTCCTCTTTAGAAATCTCTCTAATCCATCATCTCGCAATTGAAAAGTAGATTCTGTTTGACCCGGTTCTTTTCTGAAACACTGGTGCCAATCTTGTTCTTGGCATAGATCCTACATTCTCAGAAACACATTGAGATGCATAGTTGTACCTTTAGCTATATATATAATTAATGGAATAAATATTTCATCCCATCCAAAGAAAACATTTCAAGAGTACAGCTGTTAAAATTCAGGAAGTAATTAATCAATCAGAAACAAGTAAAAGATTTGTTTGGGGCAGACAGCAGGAAGACCTACACCTGAACACCCGGCTCGCATTGTGGCCCGAGCCTCCCCACAACACGGGGCTGGATTCCAAGGTTCAGATCCTCAGAGACATAACCAACAGTTGTGTTGCCCTTTGTGAAGGAGTCTTGGAATTCACACGAAATGTCTTTCAACATATTCTGTTCATTAGGAGCCAGTCACTAATGTTGACCCATATTCTAGTGGTTTTATGCAATGAATATTTCAAAATTTACGGACACATTTAAAAACCACCTTGATCTGTCCACTGGCCACAATTCTTTACATTCCCCCCACATGGAAAATACACTCATCCCTACACAATACTCGCCACAAGTCTCAATTTAATGGCATCAGGCTCAGGTTCGAATCTAAGATTTTACCATCTTAGTCTGGTGCAAATGGGGATGAAGGGCCTGGGTTTTGGTTTCTAGGATAAAGCCCCTTGAGGACAATTCCTTTCAATATGAAAACATGAGAAAGGAAGAGACAAGTTATCTACCACCCACACACCCAACATTCTGCTCGACTGCTGAAGTTTCCCCTGCAGAAATAGAAAGTGGAAGGCACGTTAGTCCATAGCAATTCTGAAATACAGCCTGATGTGTGCTGTCCGTTCTTTGATTAGGACTTAGTCCTAATCATGCCAATGCTTCTCCATGGCCCTTTGCTGTCCCCTGTGAGCTCTTTGTTCTGTCCTTTTCATAAGAAATGACCTGTGCTTGCAGCTCTTCCCTCAGCGTCATTCCTCCACCCAAATGTCTAAGACCCACAGGCCTCCTCTATTTTTCACTCTCTTGGTTTTTATTAGTCCAAGGTAACAAGGTGGTTTTTTGCTACTTGATTATCCTAAAAACTTGGAGTTGCGTGAGAGTTTATTGGGGTTCGTGCCATTAGAAAAGCCACCGTCATACATCGTTTTGAGATAAGCTCTTGGGCTTCCTGTAGCTGTTGTAGGACCATGCCTTTAAAATTCTTTTCCTCTGAAAAGCCTTCCAGGAATTTAAGGCCCCACCTTCACTCTTTGGAAGTCTTGAGGAAGGCTTTACAGTCTTGTCCTCATCCGTAGATCATGTCTTCCTGGGAGCACAGCGAATTTGATCTTCACTCAGAAGCCATTTCTTCATTTTAGCATGATTTGACAACAGGGCATGTGGGAGAGGCTGTAAATGGGAAACACATTTGAACACAATAAGTCCTGGTTCCTTTACAGTACACAGTCTTTCGTTAGCTCATGTATCTCATGGGTTTTACTTGGTTACTTCACAGCAAGAGTCCCCTTTTATCCGGATTTCAGACTCATTTTCTTCACTAGCTGAGAAGTCTTTGTGGCCAGCCTCTTTAGGGGCCCGCAAGCCCCCAATAACCGTCTCTTGGATGCTCTTGTGGGTGTCGTTCTCATTCTTCTCCACATCCTTTCGGGTTCCACCTACCTCCTGGTGGAAAGGCACTCCTACAGGTTTTAGATTGCTTTTCTTTGTGGCCTCACACCATTTTGAATATCAGTATCAATGCCAGTTGTTCATTGCTGCTCAAGAAACCAACTCAAAAGCTAGTGGCTCAAAACAGCATCTGTTTTGTTCACCAGTAATGCAGTTGAGTGAAGCTCAGTGAGACTAGCTCATTTCTGTTCCACTTGGCATCAGCTGCGTTGCCATGAAGCTGCGAATGAGAATCATCTAAAGGCTGTTACACACACGTGTAGCAGTTGAAGCGGGGTTTTGGCCGGGACGCCCACTGGGGCCGTCTCAGCGCGAGCATCTGTAGGAGGCCTCACTGTGTGTCCTGGGCTTCTTCATCTGCACAACATGGTGGCTGGGTTCTCAGGGCGAGCTTCCCGAGAGAAAGTCAGATGGAAGCTGTATCACATTTTCTGCCGCAGGCATAGCATTCTCACAGCAGTTCTGCCCTATTCCATGCACTAGAATCCAGTTACATCCTAAGGCCAGCACATATTAAAAGGGAGGGAATTTCATGGAGAAATGTCAAGAATTTGTAGCCATGTTTTAAAAACACTACATCCATCCACTCACCTCATCTTACCAAATAAGCATTGTATCTACAGGAAAGTAGTTCTACCCAACTCAGTATCACTGAAATTCCAGCAGATTTGTTGTTATTATTGCTGTTTAGGATGTTCTTGTATATTGTGGAAAGAGAGGATTACAAGATAGCATTATCGAATTAAGACACTTTTTTGTTGTTGAAAAAATGTAGCGATCATCTCACTAAACATTCACAGTGTGAGATGTGATTTCTCCTTAACCTTGGGAATCATTTCTTCTTGAAAGCAATTCAAATTACCATGAAACATTTGTAGCTGACGGAGGCCTAACTATCTCAAGATGAGTTACTCGTAACTCCCTACAACTTCGTAAGAAATTACGGAGAGTTAAAATGGGGAACAGGTGAGAGACTATCAACTCAGAGGTGACTTACAGTCATTTTATAGAAGAAAAACATGAACCAATCATTCAGGAAATCGTAGTAAATCAAGTACAGATGTTGTGTGGCAAAGTCGATGACAATAAAGGATACATTTTTGAGTCTCCTGGTGCTTTTCTCTTTGTTCTTCATTCTGAGTAATTCAAGTTTCCACATTCTAAGACTCTACTACAGTATGGATGACATTTTATGGCAACTGAGTTTATTTCACAAGTTGATACTGGTTTGGGGTTAGACTATTCTCAGTCAACTTCCTTCGTAACCAAATCATACTATCTTACTCATTCAGAATGATGCTCTCAAAGCAAAACTGGAAACTGCATCTTCAGAATGTCTCCATCTGTGGGGTGGCCAGTTGGCTCCATGGTTAGAGAATCGTGCTGGTTCCAATCCTTGGTAACCAAGGTCGCTGGTTCGATTCCCACATGGACCAGTTAGCTACACCCTCCACAACTAGGTTGAAAACAATGGCTGGAGCTTGGAGCTGAGCCCCCAGTGGGCGGCCGGCCGTTGGTTCAGTGGTTAGAGCGCAGTGCTCATAACGCCAAGGTTGCCGGTTCGATTCCCGCATGGGTCAGTGAGCTGTACCCTCCATAACTAGTAGATTGAAGAGAACAATTTGACTTGGAGCTGAGCTGCGCATCCCACAACTAGATTGGAAACTGTTACTTGACAGGGAGCTGATGGGTCCTGGAAAAAACACTGTTCCCCAATTATAAAAAAAAAATTTGTTTTAAAAAGTTTTTTTTAAAAAAAAATATCTATACCTTGTTGAAGAAAATCAATCTTAAACAGGAGTTATTATCTATGAAAGGAGTACAAATGTCATGTGAAAAAGTAGAGAATAAAAAGAGTGGAGATAAAAATTATTAAACCTCAAAATTCATATAGTCACGAATGTGGTAAAAAAGAGTGAAGCAGAACACAGTAAATTCTGGGATATTGAAGACTGAGCAAGACAGGATGTAGTAGAAAAAGTTTTTAAATCTATTTTTACAGGTTAATTCATTGATTTTTAACACGCCTTAATTCATTTTGCTGCAAATTACGTTTTCGATATGCATAGTGTATGTGATTCTTCTACTCCCCTTAACGGCAGTTGTTTTTATTTTATTTTTTTTAGATTTCTGGAACTAAGGTGGTATTTGCTTCTCCTTCTTAATATTTCAGTTCCCATCATTATTGTCACTCAGTTGATCTTTGAGATTTGTTCTTTCTGAAAAATCATTTGATTTTTAAGACCAATAAAACGAGACTATTAGGAAATAAAGAAAATAAAATGCACCATATTCTTAGATTATTAAGTCATATTGTTCAATTTTTAAAATTGATTCTCTTATTGGAATAGTTAGATGAGATGATTCAAAATATTTTCATGATTCAGATCTATTTCATTCCGTATTGATGGTAAATATTTTAAACTTCAGCTTTTTTTTTCATTTAAATTGCCCTCCAAATCATTGACTTAAAACTAAAGAATACAAATAGACTGTAATTATTCAGTTTATATTTAATTTTAAAACGTATCCTTTCTGTTGGCTTTAGGAACAAGCAGCATCTCAAAAAAACGTACACCCGTTAAATGACCATGATGGCGCTTCCGTAAGTGACATGGACATACTCAGAATTAAATATCTGGTATCTGAACTCTCCAAAGTGAAAACTTCTCATGAAATAGAATTGGAAGAATATGAACACCTCTACCTAGAGGCATTAAAACTTATCACATCATTGGAAAACAAACTAAACAAGTAAGTCCAAATAAAGTCAGAGGAAATCAATCGAGCTCATTAATTTGCCTCTGAAGTATAATTTTTATCCAGGCATATTCCCGAGATTGATAGTAAATGAAAGCTTACTAAATAGTATAATTTTGGAAAATGATGTTAGTGAATAAATTACTTTTAAAATGTTAGTTAGTTCAGGACATTTGCATCTCTCCCCATTTTTGGTTTTACATGATTGTATTTTTCCTTCTCGCTGTTTTCATAGAGTTAATCTGATCTACCAGTCTTTAAGCAAAGTGTTTTTGAAACTTTATGATTTAGACAACGCTATTTTTTATAAAATTTCTTGTCAGAATTCCCCTAAATAGTTTTTAATGAGGTAACTATTTATTATAAGATAACAACTTAAACCCAAAGGGTTAAGTACTCTGCATATTCTGGCACTTGGTACATGTACTGTCTCCATTGTGCTCTGTGTTATTATCTCTAGAGGTCGCTTTCAGACAAGCTCTTCTTTCTAGTCTTTCTGATGTCCACAAAGGCATATATGTGAAATATAGCAGAGGGTTAACAACGTAGGGGTGAGGGTAGTATAACCCAAGAAGTGGCTAAAAAGATAAGGTGGTGAGCCTGAGGGGGTGTGTGGAAGACAGAAAGCGCAGAGCCCACGCCCAGCGCCTTGGTCACAGTGTTATATTATAAGCTACATGCCTGCGGAGCGGTTTCATTCAGTAGGATCACCCACCAGGCTCCCTCCTTCTCCCCCAGAGGCTGTTGTTCTACATGACACCTCAGTCCCAAATGGTTAATTTCCTCAGGGTAATGAGGGCGTTACCCAAGGGCGGTGACAGCAAAGGCTTGAAAATATCTTGGTGGGATTTTTAAAAAATTCTAAACTCGTTTGCTATGTATGTCTCATGGCAATCCTCAAGAATCTTATTGGTTCAGCCATTGCAGAAGGCAGCAAGTATTATCTGTGAAGCCGTGGATGTCACTGATAGCCCGTTTCCTCCCCTCCCTACTTTGAATTTCTTCTTAGTCTGGTGTCCCCATAGAAACATATGTGCTTGTTTAGGATAATTTGAAACCTATCCTTGTGCATGGTAGGTCTGCCCTGACGCATTTTCAATGTTAAAATGCTGTTTAATGGGAAATTTCTTTTACTATTTATTATGGCAACTTGAAAAAAATGCAAGTCATTCAGGAAAAATAACATTCAAAGCTTTGTGTCTTACAATCTTCACAGTGCTAATGAAAGACTGGCAGAGGCTAGAACCCATCTTCGCGCAAAGGAACAGCCGAAGGAGTTTCTCAGCACTGCTCTTAGGAGGGGAGTCCTTGAGCCACCATGTGTTGGAAGTTTGAATACTGAGTTACTCCTCAGTGGAAATCCTGCTCCAAGAGAAAATTTGGTGATTGCTAAGTCAACCGCACGGGCTTCAAATGACATCATGGGGTATTACTGTCCCAAGGTTCGTTATATTAGCTTCTTTCCCTTGCATTTCAGATTTCTTTCTTTTTTATTTATTTGATATAATATTGTTTTGTTTTGTCTTATATATTCATTGGGGTAATATTGGTTAGTGAAATCATATGGGTTTCAAGTGTACATTTCCATAATACATCATGTATATATTTCACTGTGTGTTCACCATCCCGAGTCAGTTCTCCTTCCATCGCCATGTATTTGACCCCCTTTTCCCTCTTCTACCTCTCTCTCTCCCCCCTCACCCTCTAAGTGTTGTCTGTGTCTATGAGTTTTTGTTTCTTTGTTTGTCGTTGATGAAATTTTGAGTTGTTTCATTGACTAATGCACACGAAGTAAAAGGCATAATATGTGTGCTAATATGCATAGAAAGGAGATAGAAATTTTACAATCTTTTTTTTAAGTCCCTAGAGCTCTCATGTGTTAAGAGTTATTTATTATTATTTAATAAATGTAACTAAAGTGATACATTTAAAATGCTTGAAAATTTGCCTTTAAATTTTATTACAGATGTTAAATATCATTGCCTAATAACCAATGGTATGCTTTGAGATGCTTTGGCTTCTTAATTGGTTTTAGTTGGAGATGATTCATAAAAATTTTAAAGTTTTGTGCATCCCAGTTTTTCTTCCCCTAAGCGTAAGTGAATGATGGCCGGCCAAACACCTAACCACAAATGGATGTTTATTATTAAATGAAACAGATATAATCCTTTTTATTAATTCGGCAAACTTATAATACTGAAAAAAGATTAGTCTCTGTTTTTATGGTTAAAGTTATCTTCTAACAAGAGAGTATATCCTTAATTTTTATTTTATTCGTAGCACTACCTATTTCAGTGTTTTAAAATGAGTTGCTTCACAGTTGTACATATTCTAAATAGGGACATTAAGCAAATAATTGAATTTTTAAAATGAAGTTCACTTATGTCTATATGTCTTGACAGCATTTGGGTAATTGATGAGTAAGGTGGCAGTGCTAGGGAGTCTTTAAATCACAACTCGTCTTCTTCGTGTGACGTGGTTGTTAAAAATACTCATTCTTGAGTTCTTGACCAGCAGGAGTTCTGTTCGGTTCTGTGTCATAGTTTCCATCTCTTTGATAAAGTTCTTCTCCAGGTCATTAATTTTACTCCTGAACTCATTGAAGTGCCTGTGAGTGTTGTTATATCTCAGTGACATTCTTCATGCTGTTACTTTGTTTTGTTTTACCCTCCAAAATGTTTATTACATTTAAGCAACGTGGAGAATACAGGAAGGAAAGCACAAATCATCTGCTCGGAACAATTGGTCTAATTTATATGCAGCATACAATATAGAAAATCAGTTTAAAACGGTTAGTGGAGGTCAAATTGAGGAGGGCTTTAAGTGAGTTTGATTTTTTTCCTCTAGGCAGCAGTAGGCATAAAAAGGATAACGAAATAATAATTCTTTCATGGGGGAGTTTATAATATGTGGCAGAGAGTCTGTTATCTCCTTTGTATTTGAAAAATTAAGTGAAGTATAATGTATGTCGTTAGTTTCAGGTGAACAAGCTTTTCCTGGTTCGTGCTAATCTTTGGCCCTAGAAGTAAATACTGTATGTCTTTTGACTATTGACATATAGTATTTTATATAATATAGTATATAATATACTCAGCTTCTTGCTGGGGCTACAGCTGAAAATAGCTCAGCCCTGTTTCTCTTTGGCATGACTTGACTGTGTTGAACTGGGTTATTTTAAGCTGAGGGCCAGATTGCTGATTGACAGGTGTTATATATGTGCCTGAAAGTCATCAAGAAGTGCTATTTTTTTTTGTTTGTTTGTTTTACTGTGCAGAAACTAGTTCTGGGTGTCTTCTTTTTTTTCAGTGAATGAGTATTATTATTTTTAACTCTTTTTTATTATTAGTTTCAGGTGTCCAAAACAATGTAATAGTTACACATTTATAATTTGTATGCCTCACATAATGATGACCCCTCTCCCCTCATCAACGACCCCTCTGACATCACATACAGCCATTACATTTCCACTGCCTCTATCCCTCAGGCTGTACTCTACTTCTTGTAAAAATATATATACATACATGTATATGTGTGTGTGTGTATAACAATTGTAGTTAACATTAACATTCATTATTGTTCAGCTTCAGCTTCCGGTGTACAGTGCAGTTGTCAGGCATCTACATCATCTCTGAGGTGCTCTCCCTAATGAGACAAGTGTAATCAGATACCCTACAAAATTTTTACATTATTGATTACATTCACCAAATTGACTTTCGTATCGCCATAGCAATCTTGGGGTTATCGATTGTGCTTTGTAATCCCCTCACCTTCCCCCTTATCCCCACCCCGCTCCCATCTAGCAACCTTCAGTTTTTCCTCTGTGTCTCTGAGACTGTTTCTGATTAGTTCACTCATTTATTGTTTTCTTTAGATTCCACATATAAGTGAGATCATAAGGTATTGTCTTTCTCTGTCTGACTTATTTCACTTAGCGTAATGTTCTCTAGGTCCATCCATATTGTTGCAAATGGTAAGATTTCCTTCTTCTTTATGGCTGCGTAATACTCCATTGTATAAATGTACCACAGTTTCTTAATCCAGTCCTCTACCGATGGGCATTTTGATTGTTTCCATGTCTTGGCTATTGTGTATAGAGCTGCAATAAACATAGGGGTGCATACATTTTTTTGAATTAGAGTTTTGGATTTCTCCGGATCCATGCCTAGGAGTGGAATTGCTGGGTCATAAGGTAGTTCCAGTGTCAGATTTTTGAGATACCTCCATACTGTTTTCCATAGTGGCTGCACCAATCTGCAGTCCCACCAACAGTGCAGTAGCGTTCCCTTTTCTCCACATCCGCGCCAGCATTTGTTGTTTGTTGATTTATTGATAATAGCCATTTTGACTGGAGTGAGGTGGTATCTCATTGTGGTTTTTATTTGCATTTCTCTGATGGTTAGTGAGGTTGAGCATTTCTTCATATGTCTGTTTGCCATCTGTATGTCCTCTTTAGAAAAATGTCTCTTCATGTCCTCTGCCCATTTTTTAATTGGGTTGATTGTTTTTCGGAGCTGAGTTGAGTGAGTTTTTTAATAAAGTTTGGATATGTCAATGGCAGATATCTTCTCCCATTCAGTAGGACCCTTTTTTGTTGTAATGATGGTTTCCTTTACTGTGAAAAAAATGTTTAGTTTGATGTAATCCCATATGTTTATTTTTTCTGTTGCTTCCCTTGCCCAAGGGGATGTATCAGTAAAAATCTTACTCCGGGTAATATATGTAAAGTTGCTTCCTATATTGTCTTCTAGGAGTTTTATGGTATCAGATGTTACATTTAAGTTTTTGACCCATTTTCAATTTATTCTTGTATATGGTGTAAGGAGGTGGTCCAGCTTCATCTTTTTGCATGTGTCTGTCCAGGTTTCCCAGCACCATTTATTGAAAAGACTGTCTTTACCTCACCGTAAATTCTTGCTTCCATTGTCGTAGATTAAATGGCCATATAGGCGTGGATTTATTTTTGTTCCGCTTGTGTGTTCACTGTTAACTTGTCTTCTGAGTCGCTGATTCGATTCTCTGACTCATCTAACCCACTGGTAATTCCTTCAAGCGTGTGCTTTATTTCACTTGTTGTATTCTTTAGTTCTAACTGGTTGTTCATTATGATTTCTCTATCCTTCTTTATGTCGTCACTAAGCTCTTTAAACATTCTTATCCTCAGTGTTCTGAACTCTGTCTCTGATAGGTTGGTTACTTCTATTTCATTTGGTTCCAATTCTGGAGGTTTCTTCTGTTCTTTTATTTGGGACATGTTTCTTTGTTTCCCCATTCTGGTTGACTCTCCGTGTTTGCTTCGATGTATTAGGTAGATCCCCTAGGATGCTCGGTCTTTGCTGGGTTATCTTATGTAGTGTGTGTCCTTTATATCTGACTTGCACCACTTCCCTATTCTCCTGTGCGTGTGCTCCAAAGGTGACCCTGGTGTTGTGTATATTGTCCTGTGTAAAGTTGAACTTTCATTGCTTTTGGCTGGTCAGTAGGTGGGGTTGATCCTAGGCCGCCTAGTTGTGAGACTTAGCTCTGCCCTCGGTGGATGATCTGCTGCGTGAGGGTTGACCACTCCAATTAGACTTGGCCTCTATGGGCTCTTGTGCCTGTAGTGAATTCCCTCTGGGTGTGTCACTTGTAGGTCAAACCCAATAATACTCTGGTTGGGTCTGGAGTTGGTGTCAGGAGGTGTTGAATCTTGTGACTCTTGGGCTGGGCCCTGGTGTAGGGCAATTTCAGAACAAAGCCAATCACCAAGCACAACAGCAACAACAAAGTCAAAACCAAATACACTCACGTGTGAAAACAACCAGTAACCCACACTCAACACAGGCAAAAATATCAAAGATACAAAAACAAAACAAAACAAAAAACGCAGCGCCAGTCTTGGCTTAAGCCCACCAAGTAATCTCCAGTCCGTCCTCTGCTGTACCAGAGAGTCCTCTGTGTATTGTTCAGGCAGAGCCGGTCACCTGGTGCCCAGAGTGACCCTGGGACGGCAGATGTAGATGAGTGGGGCTATCGGGTCTGGATGGTAGTTTCTACAAAGTCACTGCAGTTTCTGTTCTTGCCTGCACATATGCGCACTGAGAGTAACACAACCAGCCCTGTGCCCAGGTCTCCTGAGTCTTAGGTCACTCCTTCCGTGTGTGTGTGCGTGCGTGCATGTGTGCGTGTGTGGTGGGAGATTTCTGAGCTGCTGAAAGCCCAGAGCTGCGACTGCTGCCTACTGCTAACCCCTGGGCATGTCTCCACAGTTGTAATTGCCCTGCCCTGGGCAGGTCAGAGAAGGTGGGGACTGGGGATGGAGGAGTCTTCTCTCTCTCAGCCCAGCAGTGTCACACACTTCCCAGCTTCTTCCCTGGGTCGCAGTAGCTACAAACCGGGTCCTCCCAGATCCTGAGCACTATGGGTCCTCTGTAATCTGACACTACTCCTCAGATCAGGGGCCAGCGTGAGTCTCTGGAAGGGTGGGGGTAGGATTGGGAGAGTCGGGGGAGGGGCCCAGGTATGGTGCTTACTTCCTTTGTCCTACCTAGGGCCCAGCTGGAGGTCTCAGGTGAGGTTACTGCCTCAAACTCTGGATATGCTGCTCTCTGGGCAGGGAGATGAGCTGTGGGACACAGGGAAAGAGCCCACCTCCTGGCTCTTGTGGTCTCTGTTCTGTCCTGGGACCACCTGCACCTCCGCAGCCATGGATGCGGGCCACGTCTCCCTTCCCACTTCCCCTGCTCGCCCAGTTTGCCCACCTTCAAGTCATCCTCCTACAAGTCTCTTAGCTGTTCTGTGTGATGAGCAGAGAGCATGACTGCTGTTTTGAAATCTCGGTCACAGAGATCACAATCTTCCGTAACTTTGACTTGGTTTCTGGAGAAGTGTCATCTTCTCTCAGTGTTAACCATGTCACATTGCTTCTTCATGCTGCTGAGTGGCTTGTTCCTCTACAGGCCCATTTGAAGTAGTGAATACTTTCTTATGTAGGTACATTTCGATTTGAACAATTAAACAGGTATATAATTAGGGGTCTTTCTTTTGTTTTTAGTAGATGGTACAAGAGTATAGTTTCTGTTTTCTCCCACAGGTGCTCCTTGAGTATGGGAGGTCCAGGGGCGGGGGCTTAGCTGTGGGGGTGGGAGTCCAAGCCTGGGTGACCAGGGAGATGGGTGTTGCAACTGTATCCAGGTCTCCAGGGTCTCTGGTCACCACCACCAAGCAGGTGGGGGAAGTGGGTGGTTGAGGGGGGCCTGTTCTTGAGCCCGCTGAGCTGCTACCTGGTTCCCTATGTCTACTGGTAGCACTGTGTGTGGTCGTGAGACTGGAGAATTGTTTCTGCTGCTGCTACTGGTCCCTGGTGGTGCCAGCACTGCTGCATCTGGAGAGGGGTGGGGGGATGCTGCTGCTGCCCCGCTTAGCCTCCCCTGGGCAGTGATGTGGGAGCTGCACCCCGTCCCCTCCACCGCCACTGCCTTTGCTGGGGCTTCAGGCTCAGCCTTGTCCCCCTGGAACTGCAGCTGTGGGCTGTCCCTGTGCTTTCCTCCATCCTGCCTCCCTTTCACATCCAGTGCACCCTCCTTCCCTTTTACAGATGTGTGGTCTTTTAAGGAATCGTAGTGTGTTGAGCAGAAGATCCTTTCTTGGGCTATAGATGCCCGATGAGTTGTAGATATCGTGGAGATAGAAAGGGGTTGTCTCTCTTGACATGATGTTTACATCATTCCAAAGAATATCCATTTTGATCAATGCAGGGTGGTTTGTGGTTTTGATGGTGTTTTGTGGCGTCCTTTTTTTTTTTTTTTAGTTTTATTTTATTTTTACATCCCTCACAACGTGAACCCCCCTCCCCCCATCCACCACCACCCCGACCTCACACCGAGCCATCACATTATACACATAAAATTATAGTTGGCATTCATTAATGTCCAGTCTCTGGTGTACAATGCCATGACCAAGCATCCACCGCATCCCTGAGGTGGTCTCCCAAACAGGACACATGTCCATCGGACACCCAACAAAATCCCCAAACACTATTGAGTAAGTTCCCCAAAGTAATTCTCAAAAGACCCTGAGGCCATCCTGTGGTCACCAACCGCCCCCCAATCCCTTCACCCTTCCCCCCATCTCCAACCCCCTCCCCCCCACCCATCTAACAACTGTGGCCTTCTTAATGCAGAGAAACATAGCACAGGCCTGTGCTAAATGGGGCTCCAACCTTGTGTTTTCATTTAGCTTCCCCTTAATAAATCATAGGAGAACAAAGCCAAGGATTTTCGGACAGCCCTTCGGCTAAATGGAGTCCAAGTCCTTCAAAGTGGTGAACCTGGAGGAAGGACTGGGTACAAAAAGAAAGTGAATGGCCAACCCTTCTGTAAATTCTTAAGCATGATGCACAATTAAAATGTTCTCAGTGGTTTCACCACAGAAATCAGAAGATGAAAGAGTGTAAAGGCAGAAGCAATGAGAGAGAATATGCTTGTGGACATTTTTCCTTTAATTATTTTTTGGTAGGAAAGAGGTGTTTAGTTTTCAGTATTTCCTCATAAATTGGAAAATTGTTTATGTTAAAGTCAATGCCCTCATTCCAAGGCCAACGTTGTTCCCTTGTGAGGCGTTGGGTTGCCCAATCATGCAGGGCTGAATAAGAGATGGAAAAGCCCCACTCTGTCGAGATCCAGAGATAAGTGTCCCAAATCACTAGGGAACACTGGAAAGACTGATGATGCAGTTGTGATGATGTGAGGTTGGACACAAGTGCACTAGATGGTAAAGAGAAATCTGTTTTGTGTTTCCAATTTCGCTATACTTAACCCCCACCATGAATAATACCTGTGTTGGTTTATATTGGTCAGCCAAATTTGATTCTGAGGAAAAGACAAGTCATTTTAAGGAAGAATTTCCTCAACTTGAGTTTGCTTTCTTTAACTCATGATTTTCTCCTTCAAGTTCCCTTTTCTGTGTTTAGAAATGTTTATGCTTTATAAATTGAGTGTGTTTGACTACTGTTAATAGGACTTGTGATATTAATCTGTCTTTATTTTTAATAATGACTTTAAAGATAATACTTGAGTTAGAAAGCTACTATTTTGTTTCTCATGCTTTAACATTATTGAGCTACATGACAAAGTTTTGCATATTCATTTTCTTTTGAGTTGTACTCAGAAATTGATGGAATTTTCCGGAATATGAGGTAGTAGCTGGCATAGCACGCTAGCCTCAATAGGGAGACTTATCCCATTCCTGGCCCGCAGCTCCTTTGTTTGGTGACCTCAGGTGACCTATATAATCTCTGTGAGTCTTGGTTGCCTCTTATGCAAAATTAGGGACTTTCACTAAATCAGTGACTTTCAGACCTGAAAAATATTCTTTTTATCAAAGAATAGTACCGTTCTTTGAGAAAATTTTTTTTGTTTAATGACTCTGTTTACCCAAAAATAAGACCTAGCCGGACAATCAGCTCTAATGTGTCTTTTGGAACAAAAATCAATGTAAGATCCGGTCACGTCACGTCACATCATATCATATATCATACGCGGTCTTATATCATAGTAAAATAAGACCGGGTCTTAATTAATTTTTGTTCCAAAATGCATTAGAGCTGATTGTCTAGCTAGGTCTTATTTTCGGGGAAACACGGTATATAAAAACAGAGACCAAGGGTGGCCACATGCCTCAGTTGCTTAGAGTGCAAGTTCTTAACAACAAGGTTGTGGGTTCGATTCCCACATGAGCCAGTGAACTGCGCCCTCCACCGCTAGATTGAAAACAATGGCTTGAACTTGGAGATGAACCATGGTGGGCAGCCGGTTGGCCCAGTGGTTGGAGCACTGTGCTCATAACACCAAGGTTGACAGTTCGATTCCCACATAGGCCCGTGAGAAGCAATGGGTTGAGCTTGGAATTGGGCTGCTGGTGGGGAGCCTGTTGGCTCAGTGGTTGGAGCGAGGTGCCCATAACACCAAGGTAACCGGTTCAAGTCCCACATTGGCCAGTGAGATGCACCATCCACAACTAGATTGAAAAAAAGAACAATTTGACATCCGGGAAAAGCAAACTGTTCCTCAGTAGTCCCCAATTAACACAAAACAAACCAAAGCAGAGACGTGTAGAGCTACCTAGCTAAAGGAGGGATGCAGACTCCTAAGCTGTGCTATCCCGTGGGTGTCCCCAGTGGAACCTGAGCTTTCTCCGAGACGTAGTCTAGTGAGAACTGCCAGTAATGAGAAAATCCTTCTAGTTGAAATCCTTTGAATTAAAGTTTGCTGATACATTTTTTTGTGTATAATTTTCTCACCTTTCTATATATTTGATAAATGGAAAAGTATAATAAGACTGCAGATATGTTGTCCTTATTAATGTTGGACTTCAAGCTACTTCCACCATCTGAACACACTCCTCACCTAGAAATAAACATACCGTGTTTCCCCGAAAATAAGACATAGCTGGACCATCATCTCTAATGTGTCTTTTGGAGCAAAAATTAGTATAAGACCTGGTCTGATATTATTTTATATTACATAAGACCCATTCTTATATTATGTTAAAATAAGACCGGGTCTTATATTAATTTTTGCTCCAAAAGTCGCATTAGAGCTGATGGTCCAGCTACATCTTATTTTCAGGGAAACACGACAGAAAGTGCTGAAGTAAATATTTAAGAAAAGAGCTGTTTTGGGGGAAAATAATAATAACGCTACATTGGTAGTTCCTTAATTCAAGTCGTGTAAAAATGTGATTTACATTTTATATTGTTGATTAACAATAACTTAAAACTGTTTCATGAAAGTCTTCTCCCTTCCTATGGTATTTAGTTATTGATTTTACACGGCCTGTCTGGTGATGTTGTTGTCACATTATTCACATTATAAGCCCTTTCTATCAAGCCATTCACAAAAAAAAGTGTTATGCAAATATTGGAAAACAAATTTGTCTTCCCCTGTCGGTGCCTGCCGATGAGAAGAACAGTCCCTGAAGTGGGGAGTGAGGATTGAGAAAAAATAGAAGAGAGACAAAGATGGGATCGGGAGGGCAGGCAATTCTAAGTAGACTGCCGCAGTTCTAAGTAGAATGCCTCAGATCTAAGTAGAATGCCTCAGCCCAAGTTTATTTTTGCAGCTTATATACTCTGGGCATCAAAAAGTAACAGAACTGTCTGCAATCTAGTAGTTACAATAAAGGTAATACACAAGGGCCTGTTTTTTGGCCAGCTCCACACTTCCTGACCTTGTCTAGTTCTGTGTTCTCAGAGTAGGAACTTCTGCCTTGCTGGGAGCACAGACCACTCAAGGAAGTCAAAGGTTCAACATTTCACAAAACAACACCTGCTAGCACTTTAGCACGGTTTCCCACATTCCCCCTAAATTTGTACAAGGATTGGCTGTCACATTGTTGTCACCATAGTGTCTATTAGTTTCTGGATATTATTTTAAGCACTACTTTGGACATTTTGTGAGAGGATAGCTTTCAGAAGAAAGGTTTCAGTAAGACCACTCTAGACTGGGACACTTGTAATATAGTTTGAAATACTCCCACACATTTCATAATTAAATAGACTATAACTACAGCTATTTTAGTGTTTCAAAAATTGGACCTGATTTCTAAGGAACAAAGTCACATTTAAAAATTATATATTATTTTTTGTTTCTAACTCTACAAAGTCATAAATGAGAAAGTAAATTTGAAAACTGGCTCTAGGTCATACTTTATTCAAGCAGCTTTTCGGAAATCTTTCTGTGCATACGAATACGGTAATGTTTCAGTCATAGACTGCAAAATCGTTTTGGTTATTGTTTCTGTCAGTAGAATTTTCACATGACGGCACAGTACCACTTTCATCATTTTATGTCTTTAAGGTTCTATGCTGAAAAATGAATAGCCTAGAATACACCTTGAGATTACTTTTCTAGAAGTGCAAGAATGGAAAGCTCATTTTAAGGAAAAGTCCATTAAAGTAAAAACAAAGAACAAGAAACATTTATAAAGGACAATTTTTCTAAAAATTGCAAAGTAATGCATTCAGTGTAAAATATGACTTGACTTGTTTAAACTTCATTGTACCAATCAAATCAAACGTCACTCTTTTGAAATTATGTATCTTAGGTAGACCAATATCAATTGCACTGTTGGTCAGATTAATCTAAATAGCATCTCATATAGATGGTCTCTATTATGTACAATCAAAATAAGCAGTAATTTATGTTATTCATTTTTAAACTTTTTTGTATTTATATAAATCATACGTTAAGTCTATTCTCTAAAGGCATTATTTAAAGAGCACATTTCATAAGATATATCATTTCTACAATAAAGTCTCTTGTTTACCTTAAATACTATAATAAGATTTGATTTATTTCAGTCGCTGCTGGAGTACCAGGAAAAAAAAACTAAAGAACTATACAAAGACGGTATGTTGCCAAAATGTATTAATTCAAGTTAGATATCATTGATTTCTGGAATAAAATGTAAATATTAAATGGCATCCCTTTCCATGTTCTGATAATAGATACTACATTAAATATTTTCTTGGCCTTAGCAAATAAAAAAGGTGAAAGCATAAACATTCATAGTGAAGACAAGGTCATATGAGTAATATCTCAAGAGTCTATGTATCTCTTTTTATTTATGGCCTGTCCCCTTCCTTTCTTCTGCCATCCCTATGGAACTTTCCACGTGCACGTTGAAAACGGGGCTTCATCAACTTTTATGTTTTTGCCAGTGATATGAGGCCCAATAACAAGACTTATCTAGTGATACTTAAGCAATTACTGTTCATATATGGTGTTTCCCCGAAAATAAGACCTAACCGGAAAATAATACCTAATGTGTCTTTGGGAGCAAAAATGAATATAAGTCCCGGTCTTATTTTTGGGGAAATACGGTACCTCCTAGAAGGGCCAAGCTACCATATTTCCCCGAAAATAAGACCAGGTCTTATATTAATTATAGCTCCAAAAGACGCATTAGGGCTTAATTTCTGGTTAGTCTTATTTTTGGAGGAAACACTGTAGCTGTCACCTGATGGGTGACATTTAAATCTCCAGTCATTTACTTTGTCATTAGTTTACCATGTACCCTCAGGAGAAACTCCACATTGCTTTGCATGGAATGAAAACACCCAAATCAATGTAGTTCTCACCAAACATCTCAGCCTATATCTTGCTACCAACCCTCGTTTGCCCCTTTGCTCTAGCATTTAGCTAAACCAGACTACTTCTCGTTCCGTAGTGTTCTCCCCCACACTAGTCTTCGCATCTGCGTCTTCCCTCTCTCTGGCATCCTCTGTCCTTGTCCTTCAGGCATCAACATCCATGTCACCTCCACCAGAGAGCAGACAATCAACACTGGGATGTCCCTTTTGTGGGTCCCACTCGCGTCCTGTTGTGCATTTGTATGGTATAGGGGCCTCTGAATGGAAATTGCCTGTTCATCTGTTCCTTCAGCTTATAGTAGATGATGGGTCAGGGCTGGACCGTGTCATCTTCGTCTTGTAACTTCAGTGCTTGTCGTACGACCTTGTTTATAAATGAATGAAGGATGAGACAACCAGAAGCTCTGATACTTGGCCACAATAGCAGTCAAGTCAGTGTGCAGCCGTGGGCAAACTGTATTGAATATGATCTCCTGTTGTGAGCTGTGGCCTCATCTAGAGGTTTTCTCATTCTTCTTAACACTTATACTTAGTTGTATTTTAAAGAACATAATTCTGTCTTTTTCTTTCCAGCTCCTGCTGAATTTGAATCTAAATTCAATCGAAAAGTTCCTCTATCACCTATTGATAATCTACTTGAGAATATAAAACTAGAAATCGTCTACGATTTGAAAAAAAAGTATAAGCTCTAAAATATAAATAGTACAAGTGTATTTACTGGGCTGTTTAAACAACATGTTAATTGTATCCCAAAATATATGGCATGTGAAATCCTTATTACAGGAAAATATTTTTGTATCATATGTTGTGGGGACAGAGCCCCAGAGAGCAGTTTCCAGGCTCTCGGCCTCACGTGGAGGGGTGCTGGCTCAGGTAGTAGATGGCCATCAACTGTGGTTGGATGGCTGTCAGCTGTGGCTAGTTGGCCGTCAGCTGTAACCAGTGAGCCACTGGCCACTAATATAACTGCTGTGGCTACACTAACTGTCGGTGCCTGCCGACGAGACGAACAGTCCCTGAAGTGGGGAGTGAGGATTGAGAAAAAAGAAGAGAGACAAAGATGGGATCGGGAGGGCAGGCAATTCTAAGTAGACTGCCGCAGTTCTAAGTAGAATGCCTCAGCCCAAGTTTATTTTTGCAGCTTATATACTCTGGGCATCAAAAAGTAACAGAACTGTCTGCAATCTAGTAGTTACAATAAAGGTAATACACAAGGGCCTATTTTTTGGCCAGCTCCACACTTCCTGACCTGGTCTGGTTCTGTGTTCTCAGAGTAGCAAGTTTTGCTTTGCTGGGAGCACAAACCACTCAAGGAAGTCAAAGGGTCAACATTTCACAAAACAACACCTGCTAGCACTTCAGCATGGTTTCCCACAGGTCCCCCTTTTTTATATAAAATTAACACAAGGGTTGCGCCTGGCTTAGGTGGTTGGTACAGATATGTCCATTTACCCGTCATAGGAGACCATCCCTCTAGCGAACGGTTCCTGTCTTAGGTTATGTACATTCTTACCAAATCCTTACCCATCTTTGGCTGCCGACCCATTGTAGGGGCTTTATACACGGGTGTCAGCGACACGGTGGACCTGGGCAGATAATCTCAACTCATGAACCTTTGTTTGGAGATCGATGAAGCCCTTGAGTATTACCTTTGTGAGCAACGGAGTAAACCACATGAATAGAGGAACACCAACAAAGATTATTACAAAAGGCAGTAGCAAATGGAACAGAGCTAGAAAGGAGGGGAATTCTCCTCTGAGGTCCGAGTACCAAGGACCTGAAATGTTAACAGGTACCATAATGAAAGAGGGTCGGTGGAGAACTACAGCTCTACTTTTGTCATTTGACCAATTGATGCTATTACTTAGGTTACACTGTATACAAGATACATTAAACTGGACCCTGTCAATATGGGTGATGTTAAAATTTCCAATCATAAGCACATATGGAGCCTTGACACAAGCAGTGGTATTGCCTTCTACCTTGCCTCGTCCCTCGTCCATACTCATAGTCACTGTATCCATTGCTCCCACTAGTTTCCAAATATGTCTTTGGGGCCGGGAGGTATACCATAATCCCACAACCACTCCAGTCTTTGTCCCGTGTTGGACATCAGCACCTGTGTCATGGCCTCTGGACCATCTATAACAGCTTGATTAAACCCAGGGACACTATATTCCCCGGGTTCTTTATAACATTGTCTCCAAAGGATGGATCTGCTATTTTTTCTGTTCTCCTCACTGCAAGGATCATGGGCTTGTGGTGGAGGTGGGTTTTTATCCCTGATGTTTTTCCATCCTGCTGGCTGATGGAATGTGACACTCTGTCCTAGGTTGTCTCCGTCAATTGTCTGGCTGCCCACACGGAAACATCCAGTAACGCTGACATTATCGCGAAGCATATGAGGAGTCCTATGCCCAAGCCGCTATGATTGAATCCAACAGCTTGTAGGACGGCAGGAGCGAATGGATGTCCTAATAGCCTAGTGTCATTTGTCCCACCAATGACTTCAGGCCCGTTCCACACAGTGGGGTGTAGCATGGGAGGGTCAGGAACATATGCCCAGTATGCTGAGGCATCTGCGCAACCAGCAGGATCTCGAAGACGCTCATCAGCAAGCCACACCAACCTCTCAGGCAGCCACCGCGCACCTCCATTGTCCTGTGAATAAACACAAACATGCCCTCGTCCCCAAATTAGGACTGGGTCTGGCCCATGCCACTGGTTAGTAACTGGATCCTGCCATCTCACTTGGGCATAATCTTGTTGAGTGTTAGGATGCCAGAAGCGATCTGCGGCAGATCTGCCACGCGCATCCAGGTTTAAAAATTTAGAACAAAGAGTGTGATTAAGGATTGTATGTGGGGAGACGGGGTAGACTCTAACGCCGCTGCCACACATTCTTGACATAGAGTAGGGCTATTAGCCATACCTTGAGGCAGCACCAGCCATTGATATCTCTTCATAGGTTCTTGTAAGTTACTTAAAGCAAACCTTTTACAATCCTTGGGGCACAATGGTATGGTATAAAAACAATCCTTTAAAGCCAGGATTATCTTATATGTGTTTTGGGGTATAGCAGAAGGATTAGGCAATCCCGGTTGTAAAGCCCCCATGAGCTCCATAGTCTCATTTATTTTTCTCCAATCTTGTAACAACCTCCATTTACCTGATTTTTTCTTAATTACAAATATGGGAGAGTTCCATGGAGAGTTAGAAAGTGCTGTATGTCCCTTATCGAGTTGCTCCTGTTCCAGCAACCTTGCAGCCTGTATCTTTTCTGATGATAGGGGCCACTGTTCTACCCAAACAGGTGTGTCGCTTTTCCAAGTGATAGCATCTGCATGGGGTACAGGAGGAGTAGTGACCCCCGTTAAAAATATCCCAAGCCAGCTCTTTGTGGTAAGGGCGAGGGAAAGATAGGCTCTTTTCTCCCTTGTCCAGAAGGACCTCAGCCATCTCTAGGCAGGAGTCCCTGATCGAACATCATCATAGTGACCTGTTGATTAGGGCTGTACAGGTAAACTCCCATCTGACTCATGACATCTCTGCCCCATAGATTGACAGGCAATCCTGCCACTATGTATGGTTGAAAGGATCCTTCATGTCCCTCTTGATCTTTCCACAACAATATATCACTGCTCTGTTGTGGTGACTGAGATTGTCCTATGCCTTGTAATTGGGTGACTGTTTGCTGCTTTGGCCAGTGGCTAGGCCACTGATCTGCAGTTAAAACAGAGACATCGGCCCCTGTGTCTAAAAGGCCCATGAAGGAACGGCCGTTAATGGATAGTTGTAATTCTGCCCTGGTGGTGAATGGCCTGGACCCAATAAGCATCTGATGAACCAAGGCCCGCGTCGCCTCGGGATTTACGGCCTGCTGTTTTACCCGGTTTGACATGTGGAATTAACAATGATTGTGCTATGCGTTGGCCCTTATCGATCACTGAAGTGCCTCCAGGCGAATGTGTCATAATCCTGATCTCTCCTGTATAATCCATATCCACACTCCCGGAGCAGCCAATAGCCCTGTCATGGTAATACTACTCCTTCCTAGGATTAGTCCCACAGTCTGTGGAGGCAGAGGCCCAAAGACCCCTGTAGGAATAGCTCGCATTCCCATCTCAGGTGTTAGTACTGTGTAGGCGGCGCTACTGAGGTCCAATCCTGCGCTGCCTGGGGTTGCTGGGAAGAGTTCCTGAATGGATTTCCCTGGTGGGGGACCAACTGCGGCAGCGCCCCATAGCATTGTTGCGGGGCCACAGTAAGCTGGGAAGGCGGCCAGGCCGCTGTGCCAGGTGAGTGGCCGCAATAAGACTGCCACAACCACGCGTGCACCTGCCGGGAGTCCTCGCGGGCGCTCAGCTGCGCGGGTTTCTCCCGGGGCGCCACGGCCTCCGGCGACTTGCAGCCGACCGGCTCGGGCAGCCCTGCCCTGGAGCTGGATATCGCATCCCCGCGCTTCACAGGCTCGCACTGTGGCTCCCACTCCTCGGCGGTGGCCGTAGTGGAGGCGAGGCCCGCGGCTCGTCCCAGGGTTGCTGGGTGGCGGCAGGAGGGCCCGTCAGAGAAGTGACGGGCTCTTGGTCTCCTCCACCTTCGCCCCGCCCGGGACGGTGGCCTCGGGCCTCGTCTGGCCCCTCTGCCATGTCTCAGCCCCACTCTGCTGTCTTGTCACTGCACCGTCTACCACCCTCACTGGCCCCTCCCCATCTAGGCCCTCCTCATCCTGGGGGTCCAGTCCGTTTAGCACACTTTTTAACATTTGAGTAAAAGACATTCTGCTGCTACCCTGTCCCATGATTTTTTACTCCTGACCGTGGTATCTCACCGCACCCCTTACCTTATGCGACGCGTCTCAGCTCCGTGCGGTGTCCTTCACTTTATCCCCAGTATTCAGGTCCCTGTTCGGGCGCCACTTGTCGGTGCCTGCCCACGAGAGGAACAGTCCCTAAAGTGGGGAGTGAGGATTGAGAGAAAAGAAGAGAGACAAAGATGGGATCGGGAGGGCAGGCAATTCTAAGTAGACTGCCGCAGTTCTAAGTAGACTGCTGGAGTTCTAAGTAGAATGCCTCAGCCCAAGTTTATTTTTGCATCTTGTATCCTCTGGGCATCAAAAAGTAACAGAACTGTCTGCAATCTAGTAGTTACAATGTTTGGATACACAAGGGCCTGTTTTTTGGCCAGCTCCACACTTCCTGACCTTGTCTGGTTCTGTGTTCTCAGAGTAGCAAGCTTTGCCTTGCTGGGGGCACAAACCACTCAAGGAAGTCAAAGGTTCAACATTTCACAAAGCAACACCTGCTAGCACGTCAGCACGGTTTCCTACAGGTTCGGATTGTCCGCGTTTGAGTTCGAGTTCGGGTTCGAGTTCAGAGATCAAAAATTCACGACCAAAACCATTGTCATCCTATGGTGACTGTAGTTACATGCAAAGCTGCACCTCCTTGGGGAGTAACAATAGAGGCTTAACAGTGGGGGAGGAAAAATAGGCTTCAGGAAAGTAATGCAAACATGTACTGAACACGCAAATAAGCCAATAACAATAACAATACATCAATAGCAGGTTAGACATTCATTTCAGGTACCCAAGGAACATTCTCTAGGATAGACATTGTGCTAGGCCATAAAAAAATTAAAATAAATTTAAAAGAAAAGAAATAACACAAATTATGTTTTCTGACAATATGGAATAAAAGCAGAACTAGCAGCAGAACAACACACTAATATATACTAATCGGTCAAAATATAAATCACAAAGGAAATCCTAAAAATAAAAAATATTTTGAAGTGAATAAAAATAAAGACAAAATAAATAAAGTTTTCTGATGCATCTAAAACAGTACTTAGAGGAAAATATACAGCTATAAAATATGTATATTAAGAAAAAGAAATATCTCAAGTCAATAATCTAAACTTTCATCCTCAAATGCTGAAAAGAGAGGAACAAACTAAACCTAAAGAAATTGTGAAGGAAATAACATATATTAGGGCAGAAATTAGTGTAAGAGAGAAGAGAAAAATAATAGAGAAAAATCAATAAAAATGTCAGCAAAATTGATCAACATTTAGCTATATTGATCAAGAGAAAAAGAGAGAAGACTCAATTCTAGAATCATAATCAAAAAAGGGGGCATTACCTTACAGAAATAAAAAGATAATAAAGGAATACTATGAAAAACTGTATTCCAACAATTAAGATAACTTGATGAAATAATAATTCCTAGACAGACACAAACTAACAAAGTTGACTCAAGAAGAAATAAACCGATTAAGTAAAGATATGAATAGGTAACGAAAAATGAGTCATAAAGAAATGCCCAGAAGTTCTCACTACTGAATTCTACCAAAAGTTAAAGAATTAATGCCAATTCTTCACAAACTATTCCAAAAGGTAGACGAGGGAACGTATCTCAACTCATTTTATGAGACCAGTGTTACACTGATTCCAAACCAAACACATCAAAAGAAAATGTACCTAAAGGCTAATATTTCTTATGAAAGTGGATGTAAAAATCCTCAGCAAAATACTAGCAAATCATATTCAGCAAAATACAGAAAAAAAGCATATTCCATGACCATGTGAGATATCCCTGAAATACAAAGTTGATTTAAAACTCAAACATCACTTAATGTAACACATCATATTAATTAAACAAAAAACACTATCATGATCATTGCTACAACTTCAGTAAAAGCATTTAACAAAATTCAATGCCTTTTCATGAAAAACAAAACAAACAAAAAACAAAAACAATCAACAACAACAACAAAAAAAATACCTCAACCAACTAAGCATGTGAGATAATTCTCTAAACCTGAAAAGAGCATCTATAGAACAGCTATAACTTGCATAATATTTAAGAGTGAAAGCCTGGATGCTTTCTTCCTAAGACAGTGAACTCGAAAGGATGACAACTGTGGCCAGTTCTATTCAATATTGTACTGAATATTTTATCCAGAGCAATTAGGTAAGACATGGAAATAAAAGCCATTCATATTGGAAAGACAGAAGCAAAATGCTCTCTATTCACAGATTACATAACCTGTAGTATACGACATTATGAGAATTCCGCTTAAGAACTACAGTAAGTCCTCACTTAACATCATGGGTAAGTTTTACGCTTTAAGTGAAACCACATATAAGGAAACCAATTCTACCACAGGCTGACTGGTATAAACAAGAGGTGCCTTCCTACCACAAGTCACCCAAGTTATAAGGAAACAACTCTGACCAAGGCCCAGCTGTATTTGCATGTATAAGTCAGCAGATTTGCAGGATTCAAGATCAATATATAAAAATCAATTGCATTTCTGCATACTTCAACTCAATTTGCAACAGCATCAAAAATAATAGAATACTTAGGAATATATTTAACAAAATAAGAGCCAAACTTATTCTCTAAAAACTGCAAAACTGGTGGAAACAAATTAAAGACAATCTAATAGGGAAAATATTCCACGATTTTGGTCTGAACACTGTTAACATGGCCATATTCCTCAACCTGTGAGGTCAGCTAGGGGCATGGTCAAAGCGGCCGGGAGCAAAGTCATACCCCTCTGCCAAGTCAGACCCCTCCTCTCATGACGGAAACTGGGGCCCCTGGCATTTCCCAGAAGAGGCAGCAGACCTTGGTGCAATAAACAACTCCAGACACAGCCACTGGGGCCCTATCTGCACTGGGGGTGTGGGCTTGCTCATCTGCCACCTCACTCAGCCAACCCCCTCCCCCAAATCGCATATCTGCCTCCCTCCTCTGCCCTGGGAGCGACTTCACCAGCCCCGTCTGCGGACCGCTGCACCTCGCCCGCCCGGGAGCGCAGAATAAAGCCCTCACTTTTCTCAACCTGCCTGACTCTCTTAGCTTCACTATCTCGCCTCAAGCCTTACACAACCTAATCAACAAATTCAACAGGAATCTTTCTAAGAATCCCAGCTAATTCTTTGTGCAGCAATTGACAAGCTGCGTGGGGCCGGGGCAGCGAGATTGTAGTGCTGTGTGGCGCCACCCATTCCTCTCCCCCTGCCCTCCAGCCCCCACAGCACCACCCCTGGTGTGGGTTTATTAGGCGGGCTGGGCCACTCCCGAAGGACGAGGGCCGGGGCGGCCGCCAAGGGAGTGGTGGGCCGAAGCCGAGGGCACCCGGTATTCCCGGGCGGTCCCCCATCCAAGTACTGACCAGGCCCGACCCTGCTTAGTTTCCCAGATCAGACGAGATCGGGCGCGTTCAAGCTGCTGTGGCCATAGACGCTGGGAGCAGGCCCCCGGCGCCACAAGAGCAGCGGAGCGGCCTGCGTGGTGAGCGCGAACCAGGCTGCCGGGCTGCTCCCGTCCTGAGCATCTCCCCGCTGGCTGGCTCCGCCAGGGCCCCGCCTCCCGCCTGCTCCCCGCCTCCTCAAGAAGCCACCTGGTGGACTGCCTTTTACTCCTTGCCCGCAGCGAGGCCCCTTCGCGCCATCCGAGGCTCCACGGGGCCTCTACCACTTCCCTGGAGGTGGCAGAAGACAGACAGACAGGGGTTGGGAGTTGGGGAGGAGGGGGGACTGACGCACAGGATGGGACACTGACTGGGACAGAGGCACTGAGGCTGAGTTGAAGTGGCAGCTTCCCCACCGGAGTGCGGTGGTGCCCGGGGTTGGGCTCCGTTATGGAGGCAGTGCCCGGGCGCTGGCAGTCACCGTGGGAACCCGGGGCAGGCCTCCAGGGTCCGCGGATTGCCGCCGGGCTCCGAGCCCCAACCGGGGTCCCGCATGCGGGAGGAGAGGAGCGGCCCCAGGCACCCTTCTTGTGTGGGTTGTGTGCGTGCCCGCCTGCCTGCTTTTCCCCTGTGCTGGTCTCTCCTGGGGCCCGAGGGCATGTGCGCTCCCAACTCCTGACATTTTGTCCCTGCTCTTTTGGTGCTGTGGGCGGGGCCACCAAGGCGGGCAGGAACGGAGGGCGCCAGGCGCTCCTGGGAGATGAAAGGGGGGCGGGGAGGGGTCGCGGTGCCGGCCAGCGGAGAGGCAGCTATCTGGTGGGGTGGGGCAGGTGGCCTTCCCCTTGGTCAGGTGTCGGGCAACACCCGGAGTCTCTGTCTCGGGGCCCAGGTGCAGGCAGAGCGATGGTCGTCCCCTGGGCTCGGTCCCGAGGTGCCAAGCACCAGCACGTCCTTGGCTGGAGAAAGGTGCCCAAGGCAGGTGCAGGCCTGGGCCTGCAGGCAGAACCGGGCTTGGGCGTTGGGGGCGGGGCGAACGGCTGCTGGCAGAAGGCTTGCAGGAGGGAAGGGGACTAAGAAGGGGTTGCGTGAGGGGGAGCTGGGGCCAAAGGGCCTGTTGTTGGGCCGGGACAGCGAGATTGTAGTGCCCTGTGGCGCCACCCATTCCTCTCCCCCTGCCCTCTAGCCCCCACAGCACCACCCCTGGCCTGGGTTTATTAGGCGGGCTGGGCCACTCCCTAAGGACGAGGGGCGGGGCGGCCGCAAATGGAGTGGCAGGTCAAAGCCTAGGGTACCCTGTATTCCCCGGCGGTCCCCCATCGAAGTACTATCTAGGCCCGACCCTGCTTAGCTTCCCAGATCAAAGGAGATAGGGCGCGTTCAAGCTGCTGTGGGCATAGACACTGGGAGCAGGCCCCCAGCACCATAAAGCAGCGGACCGCTGTGGCGGGCCAGCCGCCACAGATCGAAGGGTACCTGGGAGGGGTAGTGGAAATGAAAGAAAGAGGCACACACAAATGATGATGCGGCCGGTCTCCAGGGATGCTGGAGCGCGGATTTATTTTTCCTTCACCAATATATACCCTTTGGGTACGTGCAGTTTAACAATCACATGTGTGCATAACCTCACAGAAGGTAAATTTCTAACTTCAAAGAAACTATGGAGTCACTACAAGACTCCCCAAAGTAATTAACATACGAAAGAAACTACCATTTGCCCTGATAGCCATCAGTTATCTGTGTCCTGGAAAATGGGTCACTCCCACCTCATTTCTCTGCAACTTGCAAGCTCCCCAGGTGTTCTGCAGAGATAATGTTTTAGAAGCCAGACCACAAGACTCCTGAGAAACAAGAAATCATGGCTCCCCACATCTCCCCCTTTTTTATTTTAAAGCTGCAGAATTCTTCCTACAGCAAAAACAAGGTGAGGGTGCCTGACTTAGGCGTTTCAAGATATCCTTATCAACTTGCCCGTCTTCGGTGCTTCTATTAAACAACACAAGCCCTGTCTTAGGCGTTGAAAGGTTCTTTAAAACTTACCCGTCTTTGGCTAACCCGTCCCTTTCAGCATAGGAGGGAGAGGGCATTAAGGCCTTGTTTTAAGTTTAAGCTGATGAAGGTCAGCTCGCAAATCCAGCATTTGATTAATGAAATGCTTAATGAAGATGGGAAGTAGGCACAGAATTACACAGACACAGATGCCCAATGTAAGAAAAACCAAAATAGAATGAGTGAGATTTGGCATAGAAGGTATAACATTCTTAAGAACATTAATAAAATCTGAGGCAGCCTGGGCAGCATCAAATTTCAAAGGCTCAGCTTCTCTCATATTTCTAATCTCATTATGAAGCTGAAGCATATCTAGAGACACATTAGCATCATGCCAAATTCCTTGGATACGTAAACGAACCCGATTCCAATTGTATTGACTTTGATTATACTTTTTAGAAGTGACACATATCCAATGATATTCTGAATGACACTCCAAATGAGATCTAACTTTTAAACTCTGAATCACATCTCCCATATATTGAACTGTATCATAAAGGGCATTTACCTTTTGTTCTAATTTTACATTAACATCTTCTTGAATTCCTAAAGCCAAAGTAACATTCTTTAACATAATGAGCATTTTGGATAGTTTGAGAAAGAGCTACAGCTGCTGTAGCAGCAGTTGCAATAATAGTGACCAAAGCCATAATTCCTGCAATCAAAAGTCCAACAAACCGTTTTTGTCTGCTTAAGGCATACTCAATTTCTTTAAAAATCTGCAAGCTTTTTTCTGCATACCAAGGACCAGAAATATTAACAGGAAGCATAACAAATGAAGGTTGCTTAAGTACCATAACTTGAGTTCCGTGAGGTACCCATGAGACACAATTTGCAAGAGAACAATTATTGCAAGATACATGAAACTGATTCTCTATAAAATTTACATTAACATTTCCAATCAATAAAGCATAAGGAGAAGGAACACAAGCAGATACATTAACAGTTTTAGTAATAGTAGACCAGTCTCTAGATCCGTCTTCTAAAACAGTCACAGGAGTACAAGGAGTACCTGATTTACAAAACTCTACCATTTGAATAACCTCATCCATTACTCCCATAAGTTTCCATAAAGAATTTTGTTGATACTGTGCATCAGAAATCCAAAGTCCAGCAATCAATTCTCGGTCCCATCCTGACCGATTACTTCTCGACCAGTCAATAATATATCTGTCCGTTCCTGGAATGTCATAACGAAAAGAAGCATTGCCTGGACAGTCTTTCAATGGAACAGTCTCTGTATTAAACTTTGGCTTCTTAACACAAGATGGACGTGATGGGGGGACGGGCAGAATGACCTGGCGTCCTCCAGACCAGTCGCCTAGCATGTTGAGACGAATAGTCCATCCAATTAAAGAGTCATTAAGGTGCATGGTAACCGGAGAACTACGCAGGCACCCAGATGTTGACTTATTTTTGGCAATACAAATAGGCAAACCTATTCTTTTACCAATATAAGTGAAATTCTTTTCCAAATGCAATTTCATGTGTCCATCAGAAGGCAATCCTACAGCATGAGTATCATTGACATAGACTGGAATTTCAGGACCATCCCACACAGCAGGGTGGAGGAGAGGTGGATCAGGTACATAGGCCCAATACGTCTGGTCATCTGTTGCACTGCTGAGGGTCATCAGCATCATCAGTAGGTAGAGAGTCCACATGTCGCACCAATCTTTCTGGCAGCCACCGAGGGCTGTCTGCATCCTGTGGAAAAACACATACATGTCCTCGGCCCCATATGAGGACCGGGTCTGGGCCTTGCCACGAACCCGTAAGTGGGTCCTTCCATTTAACCAAGGCCTGAGGGCTGGCAGAAGGATGCCAAAAGCGATCTGCTGCACTCTTACCATAGGCATCCAAAGTCAAAAAATTTTGAATAAAAAGAGAATGAGACAGGTAATTATGAGGCGTCAGGGGATATAACTCCCCCTTTTTTATTTTTTGCAAATTAATTTTTAATGTGCCATGAGCGCGTTCAACAATCCCTTGGCCTTGGGGATTGTAAGGGATGCCAGTAACATGATTAATTGAAAACTGTTGGCAAAGTAAAGCAAATTTTTTGCTGGTATAACCAGAGCCATTATCTGTTTTAAGTTTTTTAGGAGTTCCAATCATGGCAAATGCAGCAAGACAATGCCTAATAACATGAGAACTAGCTTCTCCTGTTTGAACTGTAGCCACAATAAATCCAGAGAATGTATCTATGGAAACATGAACATATTTTAACTTTCCAAACTCAGGCACATGAGTTACATCCATTTGCCAGAGATCAGTAGGACGTAAACCTTGAGGGTTAACTCCATAATGAGGTACAGGCTCTAAATGTGAACAGTTAGGACACTGTTTTACTATTTGGCGTGCTGCTTCTCTGGGGATCTTATACTGTAATCTCAGGCTCTGGCTATTTTGATGATGAAGGCTATGAGCCTGTTGTGCCTTTTCTATTTGAGTTAAGGCAATGAGCTGCGTAGCAGAATCTGCAATTTGATTTCCTAGAGCTAAAGGTCCTGGAAGATTAGAGTGAGCTCTAATATGGCCAATATAAAATTTTTTACAACGCAGCTGAATGGCTTGTTGTATTTGAAGAAACAGATCCTGAATAACAGGATTACTAGTGGCAATAAAAGGTACAGTTTCTCAATTCCTGACTGCACGGACCACATAACGGCTGTCAGAGAATAAATTAAAAGACTGGTTAGCAAAATCAAGCAATACCATATGAACTGCTTGCAGCTCAACTATTTGAGCTGATGCTGGAGGCGTTTGTAGCCTTTTGATATTTTGTTGATTGAGCGCATAAACAGCCACTCCATTACTAGATCCATCAGTAAAAACATTAGGTACAGCAGAAATAGGATCATGAGACACAATTGAAGGGAAAATTGGATCATGATGTTGAAAAAATTGAAGCAATTTATGCTTGGGATAATGATTATCCAAAGTTCCTGCAAAATGAGCCAAGGCGATAGGAAAACTATCTGTAAACTGCATCAGGCCTAGAATCTGTGCCTTTGTAAAAGGAACAATAATTGAATCTGGCTCTTTTCCATAATATTTTCGAGCTTCTAAGCGGCTCTCTTGAATTAAACTGGCTACAAAATCATGATAAGGAGTAAGATTTCTCTGAGCAGCCACAGGGAGGTGTAGCCATCTGAGTGGCCCCTCCTGCCACAACACTGCCGTGGGCGTGTGTTTGGTTTGTAAAATATATACACACAGAGGTTTAGAATAATCTAAAAAAGAAACATGCTGTTGATGAATGGCTTTTTCAACCTTAAAAAGAGCTTCCCTTGCAGGCTCAGTGAGAGACCTGGGGGAAGTCGGATCAGAATCCCCTTTTAAAATTTTAAACAGCGGTTTTAAATCTCCAGTAGTTAAACCCAAAGAAGGGCGCAGCCAATTGATATCTCCTAACAACTTTTGAAAATCATTAAGAGATTTGAGATGATCTTTTCTAAGTTCTATCTTTTGTGGAGAAAAATACTGAGCAAACAGCTGAAATCCCAAGTAAGAGTAAGGTTCACTTCTCTGTACTTTTTCAGGTGCAATAATAAGACCTGAGGCCAGAAGGTTTTCTTTCGTGTTTACAAAGCAAGATAATAATACTCCTTTTTTGCAAGCCAACAATATGTCATCCATATAATGGATGATATAAACAGAAGGGAATTGTCTTCTGGTGTTATCAATTGCTTCGCTAACAAACTTCTGACATAAGGTGGGGCTGTTTGCCATGCCCTGGGGAAGGACTCGCCACTGATATCTCTTCACAGGCTCTTGAAAATTTGGGCTAGGAATGCTAAAAGCAAATCTCTTACAATCTTGAGGGTGAAGTAATATATTGTAAAAACAATCTTTCAAATCTAACACTATTTTGTAAGTATCCTCAGGAATAGCAGAAGGATGTGGCAACCCTGGCTGGAGGGCGCCCATAACCTCAACAGTCTCATTGACTTTTCTTAAATCCTGTAACAACCTCCATCCTCCTGATTTCTTTTTAATAACAAAAATAGGCGAGTTCCAAGGTGAAGTAGATTCAACCACATGGCCTTTTTCAAGCTGCTCCTGTACAAGCGCTTGAGCAGCTGATATTTTTTCCTGAGTAAGGGGCCACTGATCTATCCACACAGGCGTATCAGATTTCCAAGTCATAGCCTCTGCTGTTTTTTGGTGGAGTACAGGTAAATCTATGACCCCTGGGGAAAATACCCCAAGCCTGTCCTTTGTAAATTAGGATTAGGCGAAATGGGTTCCTGTCGTCCTTGTCCCTGAATACCTAAGCCTTGTCATGGGAGGAGCCCTTGATTAAACATTTGCTGAGTTACTTGAGTGCTTGGACTGAAAAGATAAACTCCCATATTGCTCATAACATCTCGTCCCCAAAGATTAACTGGGAGGCCAGGGAGAACATATGGCTGAAAAGTTCCCTGAATCGGTTTTCCATCTTTATCTGTTCTGGATCTGCACTCATTAGCCCAGTGTTTTCCTCTCCTACACTTAGGACACACATCTGGAGGCTTTTTTATAGAAGCTGCAATAGGAGTCGTGGAATTCTCAGGCTCAGCTCTACGCGGGCACTGAGCTGCCCGATGTCCTTTCTTCCCACAGGTAAAGCAAGCTTCTGTACGACTGCCTGCATTAAGCTTTGCCTGTTGAAACATAACCTCCTTTATAGATTTTCCTTGTCAAGCTGCAGCCATAGCTATACCTTGAGAAAAGGACGGGCCTACATCAGAGCACAAACGGATAAAATCAGATAAAGTTCCTTTCTTTCTGAATGGTCTGATAACTGCCTGACAAGCAGAATTAGCATTCTCATAAGCAAGCTGTTTTATGAAAGCCTGAGTAGCCACAGACGAGCCAAATGTCCGTCCTGCCGCTGTGCTAAGGTGGGAGACAAAATCTTGAAAAGTTTCGTCAGCCCCCTGCCTTATTTTTGTGACTTGTTCTTCCTTAAGGGAAGAATCAGGCAACATTCTCCAAGCATCCTTAGCTGCTGCAGCAATTTGGCCATAAGCCCCGGGCATATAGCCCATCTGGCGATCTAAATGTGCATAAAGGCCTTCTCCTGTGAGCATATCTAAAGTAACAGGAAAATGCCTTAATGCATTCTCGTTTGCCTTTGTCTTGCAATTTTCATAAAATTCTGACTTCCATAAAAGATTATCACCTCCGGAAAGGCAAGCATGAGCTATGTGCTTCCAATCTTCTGGAGGAGTAGCATCATTAGTCAAGGCATCTAAAATTGCCGTAGTAAAAGGGGCAATGGGGCCACATGGAGTACAAGCCTCTTTTAAATCCTTAATTTGCTTCCACTGAAAAGGTCTCCATTCCATAGCCCTGTTTCCTGCTTGATCAATTCTATCAAAAAGAGGATACACTCCAAAACTTTTTGTAGACTCTCCCTGCTTATGAGCCTCCTCACAGGCTAATTGAAGAGGAGAGCACATAACTGACTCTGATCCTGATTTAACATACCCAGGCGGAGGTTTTGTAGGCATATCCCAAGCCAGCGGTTGCGGTGGGGGCAATGGGGGACCTCACATGAACGGCTCCTCAGGAGGCGGAGCAGTAGGATCATTTACAGGGGGATCCCCACCCCCTGGATTTTATGGTTTGGTATAATCAATCAAGGGAGGTTGGATAATATCTTCCCTAGTGTAAGGCATGTGGGGAGGTCCAAGACGACCTTCTCCCTCTTTGTTGACCTTAAGCCTCACAAGCTGTTCCTGAAGAATCTTTATTTGCTGAGAAAGTGTATAAATCGGGTCTGCAGGCTCTCTGCTCTCTTGAGCTGCAGCCACTACTGGAGGATATTTTTCCTTATCATATTTAGCCGCAGCCTCCTACAAGCCTTCTTGATCTTGCAAATCTAAATCTTCCCAGGACTCTTCTGATGGTTTCTGACTAGTAAACTCCTTATTCCGCACAGGAGCTCCCTCCCCCTCCTCTCCTTTCTCCGGAGAAGTGGCAGATACGGGAAGCTCCGCATTCCCTGCTTGCTTTACCTTTTCTAGCTTACATCCTTCATGTCTAAGATTCAGACAGTTTCTAATTAGCCCGAATGTTTTTACCGGGACCCGCTGAGGTCCATGGGCAGTGTAATGATCCTGCAATCGCTCTCCAACTTTCTCCGAAGTTTCCAGGCTGACGGTACCTTCATCTGGAAACCACGGGCAAACTTCTTTCACAAATTCTAAAAATTTACCTAACTGATCTCTGCTCACCCTGCTGCCACGGGCGGCGAGTAATTTCTTCAATCCTCTCAAATAAAGGTCCTTGCTGCTAGCGTGACCCATCTCTTTTCCCTAACCTCGGCCCTTCTTTCACACAATGAAAGCAATCACTCACACACTCATTCAACCGAGGGGGACCGTGCCTTACTCACCGTGCATCCAATGAAATAAGCTCTTCTTTGAGAGCAGGGCCCTATCCACACGGTGTTCCTCACTGTTACCCCCATATCCAGGCCCCACGTTGGGCGCCAAGTGTGGCGGGCCAGCTGCCACGGATCGAACGGTACCTGGGAGGGGGAGTGGAAATGAAAGAAAGAGGCACACACAAATGATGATGCGGCCGGTCTCCAGGGATGCTGGAGCGCGGATTTATTTTTCCTTCACCAATATATACCCTTTGGGTACGTGCAGTTTAACAATCACATGTGTGCATTACCTCACAGAAGGTAAATTTCTAACTTCAAAGAAACTACAGAGTCACTAGGAGACTCCCCAAAGTAATTAACATACGAAAGAGACTACCATTTGCCCTGATAGCCATCAGTTATCTGTGTCCTGGAAAACGGGTCACTCCCACCTCATTTCTCTGCAACTTGCAAGCTCCCCAGGTGTTTTGCAGAAATAATGTTTTAGAAGCCAGACTACAAACTCCTGAGAAACAAGAAATCATGGCTCCCCACAATACTCTAACGCCGCGGTGGGCTTCACTTCCTTCTAAGTGGGCAGAGAACCCCCAAGCCACAGTGGCCTGGCTGGCTGTGGGGAGAAGGCCGCCCAGAGCTGTTGGTGGGTCTCAGAGCAGACGCAGCACAGCACAGCACAGCTCAGCACAGCTCAGCTCAGCTCAGCTCAGCTCAGCACAGCTCAGCTCAGCTCAGCACAGCACAGCACAGCTCAGCACAGCTCAGCTCAGCACAGCTCAGCACAGCTCAGCTCAGCTCAGCTCAGCTCAGCTCAGCTCAGCACAGCTCAGCTCAGCACAGCACAGCTCAGCACAGCTCAGCTCAGCTCAGCACAGCTCAGCACAGCACAGCTCAGCACAGCTCAGCTCAGCTCAGCACAGCACAGCTCAGCTCAGCTCAGCTCAGGTCAGCTCAGCTCAGCACAGCTCAGCTCAGCTCAGCACAGCACAGCTCAGCTCAGCTCAGCTCAGGTCAGCTCAGCTCAGCACAGCACAGCTCAGCACAGCTCAGCTCAGCTCAGCTCAGCTCAGGTCAGCACAGCTCAGCACAGCACAGCTCAGCTCAGCTCAGCTCAGCACAGCTCAGCTCAGCTCAGCTCAGCACAGCTCAGCTCAGCTCAGCTCAGCTCAGCTCACCACAGCTCAGCTCAGCTCAGCACAGCATAGCTCAGCTCAGCTCAGCTCAGGTCAGCACAGCTCAGCACACCACAGTACAGCACAGGGGACAGTGCAGTTTTACCCTCTACCATTGGAGACGCGACAGGCACATTTTGGGCACCACGTTCCACCCCTTCTGCCTTGTATTAGTTGGTTCGGGCCGTCATCACAAATACCATAGACCAAGTGGTTTAAAGGACAGAAATGTGTCGCCTCACACTACTGCAAGCTAAAAGTTCGAGTGCTAGGTTTTGGCATTGTTGGTTTCTGCTGAGGGCTCTGTCCTTGGCTTACAGATAACCGTGTTCTCAGAGTGTCCTCACACGGCCTTTCCTCTGTGCGTCCAGTTAGGTTTTTAAAACGACCCCGGGATTCCCCACTCACTGGGAGTCACGGTTTGCTCCGTGCCAGGGCTTCTCCCCTCTCCTCCCCTCCACCCCGCCCCCACCCCTTCATACAGAGCTGCCATTTATGGGGTTCCTTCATGGCTGTCTGCCATCCTGCCTCTTTTTCACGGTGAGGAGGCGGCACGTGAAATGGCTTGTTGGTACCCAGTGGGTACCTAGGGTGAGACCGGTAGGAAGAAGCGGGCGGGCAGAGGGAAGACAGGTCCTTCCTTCCTTCCCCGGAATCTGAACGCTAAAAACCCACACTTGGAGCAGAGTGTTCCTGCAGGGGTGTGCTTGTTGGGCCGTAACCCTGGTGGTGGGGCGCCGGGGTGGGCGGGCGTGGGTGGGGAAATAACTCCAACCATCAAAGCCGGACCTCCCCGGGATGCTCATCGTTCCGGCTGGTGTCTGGCGTGCCACCTCTAATAAGACTGGGAGGTCGGAGGTCGGCTGTTTAGCGATTCCCCCCCTTGGACTCGCGCGCACCCCTTCTCCCTCCTAGACCCTCCCCCGCCGCCAACGCCAGCCCTTGGTCACAACCTCCTCGCGTTTCGACCAGATAGAACCCCCCCCCTCTCTCTCACACTCACACACACCCTGTCCCTGTCCCCCCCTCCCTCTCCCTCTCCCTCTCCGTCTGGGACCCGCGGCCCGCCCTCGGTCCCCCAAGAGCCGCCGCCCGGCCTGCCTGGTGAGCGCGCGCCAGGCTGCTGGGCCAGTGAGGTCAGGAGTATCTCCCCGCTGGCAGGCTCCGCCAGCGCCCCTCCTCCCGCCTGCTCCCCGCCTCCTCAGGATGCCACTAGCAGCCCTAAGTGAC
Source organism: Rhinolophus hipposideros (assembly GCF_964194185.1). NCBI lineage: Eukaryota > Metazoa > Chordata > Mammalia > Chiroptera > Rhinolophidae > Rhinolophus > Rhinolophus hipposideros. The sequence continues at coordinate 494,600 of NC_138060.1, forward strand.
ACATTAGATGAAATGGACATCATTGACATGTATAGAGCACTTCATCCTAAAACATCAGACTATACATTCTTTTCGAGTGTACATGGAACATTCTCAAGGATAGACCATATATTGGGACATAAAATCAGCCTCAGCAAATGTAAGAAGATAGAAATCATACCAAGCATATTCTCTGATCACTAGGCTTTGAAATTAGATATCAACTGGGAAAAGAAAGGAGGAAAAAACACAAACACATGGAGATTAAACAACATACTTTTTTATTATTAATTAGATTTATTGGGGTGACAATTGTTAGTAAATTTACATAGATTTCAGGTGTACAATTCTGTATTATATCGTCTATAAATCCCATTGTGTGTTCACCACCCAGAGTCAGTTCTCTTACCATCACCATATATTTGATCCCCCTTACCCTCATCACCCACCCCCCCACCCCCTTACCCTCTGGTAACCACTAAATTACTGTCTGTGTCTATGAGTTTTTGTTTCTCATTTACAACATACTTTTAAAGAACGACTGGGTCAAAAAGAAATTAGAGGAGAGATCAAAAGATACATAGAAACAAATGACAATGAAAATACATCCTACCAAAATTTTTGGGATGCAGCGAAAACAGTTTTAAGAGGGAAATTTATGTCATTACAGGCCTATCTCAAGAAACAAGAAAAATCACAAATAGATAACTTCATGTTACAACTTAAAGAACTAGAAAAAGGAGAACAAGTGAAACCCAAGGTTAGCAGAAGAAAGGAAATAAGAAAAATCAGAGCAAAACAAAATGAAATAGAGAACAAAAAGACAATAGAAAAAATTAATGTGACAAAGCGCTGTATCTTTGAAAAGATTAACAAAATCGACAAACCCTTGACTAGACTCACTGAGATACAAAGAGAGAAGACACTAATTAACAAAATCAGAAATGAAATAGGGGGGGAGGGGCGGCCCAGTGGCTCAGGCGGTTAGAGCTCCGTGCTCCTAACTCCAAAGGCTGCGGGTTCTATTCCCACATGGGCCAGTGGGCTCTCAACCACAAGATTGCCAGTTCAATTCCTCGAGTCCCGGGCAGAGGAGTCCCGTGCTCTGCCCCCTGCAACTAAGACTGAACACGGCACCTTGAGCTGAGCTGCCGCTGAGCTCCCAGATGGCTCAGTTGGCTGGAGCATGTCCTCTCAACCACAAGGTTGCCGGTTGGATTCCCGGAAGGGATGGTGGGCTGTGCCCCCTGCAACTAGCAACAGCAACTGGACCTGGAGCTGAGCTGCGCCCTCCACAACTAAGACTGAAAGGAAAACAACTTGAAGCTGAATGGCACCCTCCACAAATAAAGATTGAAAGGACAACAACTCGACTTGGAAAAAAGTCCTGCAAGTACACACTGTTCCCCAATCAAGTCCTGTTCCCCTTCCCCAATAAAATATTTTTTTAAAAAATTGGTCTTTTTTAAAAAAAAAAAAAATGAAATAGGAGAAGTTATCATGGACACCACAGAAATACAAAGCATCATCCAAGAATACTATGAAGGACTATATGCCACCAAATTCAATAACCTAGAAAAAATGGACAAGTTCTTAGAAAAATATAGCCTTCCAAGGCTGAACCATGAAGAACTGGAAAATCTAAACAGACCGATCACCAGTAACGAAATTGAATCAGTCATCTAAAACCTTCCGGGACCAGATGGCTTCACTAGTGAATACTACCAAACCTTCAAACAGGATCTAATACCAATCCTACTCAAACTCTTCCAAAAGATTGAAGAAGAGACAGTACTCCCTATCTCATTTTATGAGGCCAACATTACCCTGATGCCAAAACCTGGAAGGACAGCACAAAGAAAGAAAACTACAGACCAATATCTCTGATGAATACTGATGCAAAAATCCTAACCAAAATTCTAACAAGTTGAATACAACAATGCATTTAAAAGATTATTCATCACGACCAAGTGGGGTTCATCCCCGGGGCACAAGGATGGTTCAACATCTGCAAATCCATCAACGTGATACATCACATAAACAAAATAAAGGACACAAATCATACGATTATATCAATTGATGCAGAAAAAGCATTTGACAAGATACAACATCCATTTATGATTAAAACACTTAATAAAATAGGTATAGAAGGAAAATACCGTAACGTAATAAAGGCCATATATGACAAGCCCTCAGCTAATCTCATAATTCATGGTGAAAAACTGAAGCCCTTTGCTCTACGTTCAGGAACACGACAGGGCTGTCCCCTATCACCTCTGCTTTTCAACATAGTGTTGGAAGTCCTTGCCAGAGCCATCAGGCAAGAGAAAGAAATAAAAGGCATCCAAATTGGGAATGAAGAAGTTAAATTGTCACTCTTTGCAGATGACATGATGCTATATACAGAAAACCCTAAAGACTCCACCAAAAAGCCATTAGAAACAATCAACGAATACAGTAAAGTTGCTGGCTACAAACAATGGACAAAAGTCCATTGCATTCCTATATACTAACAATGAAATCTCAGAAAAAGAAATACAAAAACAATTCCGTTTGCAATTGCAGCAAAAGGAATAAAATACCTAGGAATAAACTTAACCAAGGATGTGAAGGATTTATATGCTGAAAATTATAAGACATTTATGAAAGAAATTGAAGAAGACACAAAGAAATGGAAAGACATTTCGTGCTCATGGATTGGAAGAATCAACATAGTTAAAATGACCATATTACCTAAAGCAATATACAGATTTAATGCAATCCCCATCAAAATCCCAATGGCATTTTCTAAGAAATAGAACAAAAAATCATCAGATTTGTTTGGATCCCCAAAATACCACGAATAGCCAAAGCAATCTTAAGAAAATAGAACAATACTGGAGGTATCGCACTCCCTGACTTTAGCTTGTACTACAGGGCTACAATAATCAAAACAGCATGGCATTGGCAGAAAAACAGACACATAGACCAATGGAATAGAATTGAGAACCCAGAAATAAAACCACATAAATATGGACAGGTAATTTTTGACAAAGAAGCTAAAAACATACAATGGAGGAAAGAAAGCCTCTTCAATAAATGGTGCTGGGAGAACTGGATAGCCACGTGCAAAAGTATGAAACTGGACTGCTATCTGTCACCATGTACCAACATTAATTCAAAATGGATCAAAGACTTAAGCATAAGACCTGACACAATGAACTGCATAGAAGAAAACATAGGTACTAAACTTATGGGCCTTGGGTTCAAAGAGCATTTTATGAATTTGACTCCAAAGGCAAGGGAAGTAAAAGCTAAAATAAATGAATGGGACTATGCCAAACTAAAGAGCCTCTGCACAGCAAAAGAAACCATTGGCAAAATAAAGAGGCAACCAACCAAATGGGAGAAGACTTTTGCAAACAACACCTCTGATAAGGGACTAATACCCAAAATATGTAAGGAACTCATACAACTCAACAACAAAAAAACAAACAATCCAATTAAAAAACGGGCAGAGGACCTGAATAGACATTTCTCCAAAAAGGACATACAGATGGCTAATAGACATATGAAAAAATACTCAACATCACTAATTATCACAGAAATGAAAATGAAAATCACAGTGAGATGTCACGTCATGGCTTTTTTGCCTCGCCTCGCCTCGCCTCACCAACAGAGGGCTATGAAAAGATTTTTTAGTAGGAGTGGAATAGAGCAAAACTTATAGTGTAAAAACTTAATTTCTGATATTGTGGAAGGCAAAGTAAAGGAAAAAAGGGTCTGAAGGAATTTTTGTCTTTTGTCTTAAATGCTCGTTCTGAGGTGGGGCCTGTCATGCACAAGCCCCTTCTCCACAGATAGAGCTTGCAATAAATATTTTTGTTTTTTTGTTCTTAAATGTGTACAATCAGATATTTGAATATAAGTGAAAGAATATGAGTGAGCCTGAAAATAATGAGAGAGATATCAGAACTTGGGAACAAATCACAGGGAAATGAAATCTGCATCCTTTCGCATGGTTTTTTCTCCATGAACCCTGGGAGGCACTCACACAAGAGCTGGAGAATCCTAAGAAATGCTTCTCCTGGTGAAAAACTTGATGGGGAAGAGCGCCGCTGTAGAAGGAGCATTGAACTCCACTGGAACACTTTCTCTCTACCTCCTCTTTTGAATAGGAGCCTTGATCTGTGGGGCAGGGGAACCAAACACTTTGCTCTTAGAATACTAGTGAAAAGAGATTGCAGCTGGAGAAGAGAACAAGACAATCTATCCTTAGTTGAGGGGCAGGGAAGTACTTGAATTACTAAGAGGATCAGCATGCTGCCTTGAAGGATATGATATCTGGATAAGATTTAACAAAAAAATCAGCAGGTCAAAAATTTAAGGAAAAATAGTATCTTTCAGTCGTAAAGTATCTCCATTAAATATTATTTATCGAGGGGGAAAAAGGAACTTCTCAATGAAAAAACATGGTAGACATTACGTGAATAAAATGACCAAGTTTAACATAACCAGTAATAATACAGATTTACATCATGCCCTCCCTGAAATTGTGCAGTGAGAAGGGCGTGTCACCTCTCTGATAGTCATCTCAAAAACCCATAACTGTATTGTACTTATAAGGATATATCAGACAAAATCAAAATTGAGGAGCTGCCTATAAAATAGCTGAGAATTACGCTTAACATGTGTCAAAGTCATGAAAGTCAAGGAAAATCTGAGGAACTATTACAGATTAGAGGAGAACTATGGCAATCAAAGATTGGATTGGACTGGATCTTGAAACAGAAAGACAACACTTTAGGGGAAACTGGTGAAATCCAAATAAAGTCTCGAGTTTAGAAAACAGTATTGTACCGATGTTTATTTCTTTTTTTTAATTGAAGTTTGTTTGGGTGACAATTGTTAGTAAAGTTACATGGATTTCAGGTGTACAATTCTGTATTACATCATCTATAAATTCCATTGTGTGTTCACCTTCCATCACCATATATTTGATCCTTTACCCTTATCTACCACTCCCCTCCCCCCTTACCCTCTGGTAAAATGTTTACTTCTTAATTTTGATCATGCTAACATTAGGAAATTCTAGCTAATGGAAATAAGGGCACTGTGTACTATTTTTGTAGCTCTTCTCTAAATCTAAAATATTAAAATATTAGAAGCTATTTACATGTATAAATGTATGTCAAAATGTATGAATTTGAGGACACTAAGGAATCCAGGAAATACTGAAATGAGTTAGTAGAAGTACCAAGAAAACCAGGAGAAGATCAGATTTTTGGAAAATGTGGTCCAGAGATAAAAATCAGATTCAATAGAATATATAATTATTGAGAGCTTAGAAAAATATTCCAGATGTAATAAATTCATGAAAGACAGATAATTCATTTAAATTTCATGACAGAACTTCCTTTTTGTGGGGCAGAGGAGTCACAGCAATGGACCTACAGAGTAGGGAATGGAATTCTAGCACCCTTCTTGGGTAGGGAGAGAACTCATGTACTTACCGACCGTCAGCCTCCTCCTGAGCCTTACAGGTGTCCTCATCTTAACGAAATGTGAAGTCAAGAGATTTTGGCTCTGGTTTGTGGGATAGGAAATGCAGGTGTACGTATCTTGTTTGAATTTGCATAGTTGACAAATCAGAATAGTGATTCAATAAGTTACCAAAAAGAGTAGATAGGGGATGTAAGGGAGATCATCCTCATCTATCATATGAGGAAGGCAATAGTTAGACGATAACATCAATTGCAGAAGAACGTTTAGATCCAGAAGCAGTCTTTGGAGAATAAACATTAATCACCCAAAGAACTCAAAAAGAAAAACTGATGGAGGGCATGTGTTGGACTTGTACAGGAAGGGCAAGATTGAGACAGACACGTATAGTTAGTTCTTTACTGTAAACCTATGATCTTTTACCACATATTTGGAGATATTTTGTTTGCAATATATAGCAAGTAATCTGTTAGAACCATAAAATGATGGGTAAGACAAATAAGTGTGAATATGTTTTTCTTTACATTCTTTTGTGTGTTTATGAGTATATACACATCCATGTGTGGGTATCTATTTAAATGTCAGATACACACACATAGATAGATACATACGTACATAGATACGTAGATATAGATAGGAAAGAATCATATGCATTCCATATTATAGGTTACCAAATGTAATGCTAAATCACCAAGAAAGATTTTTAGCAATAGAGGCAGACAGTGAAATAGCTCATTTCATAAGCTCTTATATAAGAAAAGACTGCTTTTCTAAGTTGAAGGCAAACATTGCGGGGCATATTCCTTTACATTGAAAAATCCTCAGCTCTCAAATCTAGAGCATATTTCAACCAAACTTTCCAAACCAATGTTATGACAACATGATTTATATAAAAGTCACTTGAGAATCACTTGTATTCTTTGATAGGTCGGCTGGAAATGGAATGCACACAGTCAGGCAAGTTAAGAAAGCTTTATTGTAAGAGAGCAACAGTATATTGGCTGTGCAAAAGATGGCTACAATCCGGACTGCATGTCTAAAGGAGACTTCCAGTCCTGAAGAGGGGATGAGGAGGTTTCTATAGGGGCTGTGCAGACAGGATAGCATTGTTTGAACATGAAATGTTGAATGGCAGCAAGCTAGTAGCTCTTTTGTGGTATTTTTTGTTGTTACAAGCATGGCTCTGTTTGTGTAGGTCAGCCAACATGGCTCTGTCTGTAAGTCAAGGTCTCTGAGACCTAACATTAAATGAAGGTCTCTAACATTCAGAGACCTACCCTTCCACACTTGTTTGTTATTAAAATGTAGAAAGGCCACCGTGTCTCTATTCTGTAGTTTCTTCAGGCTGAATGAAGATGGAGAGAGGAGAGAGACATTGTGGAAGGGGCTGGTAATGTTGTTGTAGGTGAAGCATTTTATGGACAGCTCCATTTGTGCACACCTGGAGTAGGCTCTGCAGGAATTGGGTGAAAAGGTGGAAGAGGCAAAGACCAAAGCCTAGGACCATAAAAGATAATAGTTAAAGGCCCTATGAGGAGAACAAATCAAGAGCCACTCTTAGCTGTAAACTCGGATCGCCACTTGGTTCCTGAGGTGGTGTCTGTGATTCTGGGCCTGGCTGAGATCCTGTGGCAGGGTTTGAAATTCATGTAAGGAGACTCCTAGCCCTGCCGTTCCTTTCGTTACTCCCACAGAGATGTTCAGTGACACTAAAAGCGGATAAGGAGAACGACCATCTTTGGTGCATGAGAGTATATGTGGGGAGAGGTAGAAACTGACTATTGGCGGTGATCTCAATATCTGGAGAAAGGAAACCTAGGATGTAAGTCCCTGTACAATTGGTGAGCAGGCAAGCATATGTGGAAGATGAAGAATTAGCTTGTGAGCCGGGTAGAGATAAGGGGTAATGGTAGGCAAAGTGTTATGAGAGGGAAGAGTCATATAATAAAGACAATAATGGGACTCAAGTCTTCTTGGGTTGAAAATCAGGTGATGGAATCAAAGAAAAGGAGCTCTAAAATGGACAAGTAGAGATAAGGAGAAAGGTAGAGATAACGGAGAGGATTTGGAGGGAGAGAGAAGGGGCTGGAGTGAGGTTGGAGTTGTGTGGTTCACGCAATGAGGAAAAGAGGAGAGGGTAGGGATCACAGTTCGTTAGTCTCTGAGTTTTTCCTGCAGGATGTTACAAAGCCAAAACAAGGTGGAGTGGAAATCAGGTGCCATATCACGGAGCCTGGGTGGAGTGGCAGGACAGGGGGTTCAGCTGTTTTTGCAGCTGAGACAAATGAAAGCAGGAGGGGTGATCCAGCAATTGCTGCTGTGGATGTGGTGAGAAGATGGTGGCAAGGCTCTTTCCCAGTTTGTCCACGTCTGACAGGTTCAGGTGTTTGAGATGGACCAAGTTTCCTGGAGCTTAGTGAATGTGAGAAAAACCGAGGGGAAAAATGCAGTGTGCATACTCCCCATGGATCTGCGGAATGAGGCTGATGGCTAGGAGGTAGTCGACCATTGGTGAGCTATTAGCTGTGAGGTTGTCTGGAAGGAGGGATCTGACATGAGGGAGCTTCTCCCCATCTTCCCTTCCTCTGAGGTCACAACTGACAAGAGCTTCCTGGCTGCTCAGAATGGAGTCTGGGGTGACACCTTCCCTATGGAGGGGTGCGTGAGCCTCAGACAGGCGCAGAGCTGGCTTCTGTCTCCTCCAAGCACTAGCTGTGTGACTTCAGACAAAGACATGGGAAGTCAGTCTCCTCACCTGTCAGGTGGGGATAACGGCTCCCTCTCAGGGTGGCTGTGAGATCAGTGAGGTGATGCAGGTCAGCTCCTGCCCCACAGGAGATGGGCCCTCACTCCCCCTCCCTCTTCCCTTCTCAGTCCTTTCTCTACCTCCATGGGCTGGAAGGATCTATGAGCAAATAGAAGGACTATTAGCAAATAGTCTCCTGGTGGCAGAATGCGCTCTCCTGTTGGTGTCCACACAGCCAGTCCCCTGAGTGCTGACTCTGGCATCTGTGCCAGCTTCGTCCACAGGGCAGCGCTCACCACAGCCCCTCCCTGGTCTTCAAACCCTGCTCATCTCCAAATTCAAGGCCCTTGTCTCAGCTCAGGCCAGAGCGCCTCTCACCGCTCTTCTCACGGGTCTCCCTGCTGCCGTCCTTCCCTCGTCCAGGGCAACCTGCACACTGGGACCAGCTCCATCTTTCTAACTAAGGTGGGGTCTAACCCCGTCACTTCCTGTGCCTACAACCACCAGCAGCTTCACTGGGGCTGGAGAGGAAAGTCTCTGTCATCAGCACAGTGTTGCGACTTTATCAGGCCTCATGTTCTTCTCCTGGTCTCATTTCCTATCATAACACCCCAGTTCACTCACCAGGTACCCCCAGCTGTCACCATTAACCTGTCTGGTGCGGGCTTTGACAGACAGAGGTGTCAGCACTGAGACTGGGCCTGAAAGCAGGAATCTGAATAAAATACAGACTTCAGTGAACAGTCATGCATCAACATGTGTACGTTGATTGTAACAATTCTGGAAAGAGAGGAGAAAGTAAAACTAAAGTTAAGATACACCTATTGCGTCGAAATGGGTGATTTCCATGAACAAAATGGACCCTAAAATAAGGAAAATGCTAAGCAATGATGCATCCAGGACCTCATCTTCCCACTTATTCTCGTCACATTGCTCTGGAGTTCCCTCTCCTGGGACAGGGAAGGAAAGGGGACAAAGCAGTTTGGAAGTTCCCCTGAGATCGATCCCTACCCAGTGTCCTCATATCCTGCACCCAGGAAGTCTTGATTTTGATATGTCAGGTAGGACTGGAAGCCACTGAGTTCCCTGGAAGCTGAGGTGCTGGACTGGGGCCAGAGAACAGATGCTGGGTCAGGAAAGCAACAGATTGCACATCACTGAGCCCTAACCCTAACCCCAAACCGAACACCTAACCTGTAAAACCTAAACACTAAACCCTTAGCCCTAAGCCTAAATCTAAACCTTAACATAAACGTAAAACCTTACAACCATAAACCATAACCAACAGCATAAACCGTAACCTAAACCCTCAACGTAATACTAAACTATCTCCAGAAACCACAAACTATGAACCATATCCATAAACCGTGACTATAAACTATAACCAAAAACACATAGCCATAAACCATCCATGTAATCCATAATCAATCTCATAAACCATATAACATACATGTAGCCATAAACAATACACATAAACCATAACCAAACTGTAACCCACAATCTTCACTTTAAGCCCTGACTCAGCACCACACTGCCCCTCAGCCCCAACCCTAGCCCTGTTGGGACACTACTAGCCCCTAACCAGTCAAATCAGAAGTAGGTCACAAAAACAGAAGACACAGATCTATGTCCCTTATAGAGTTGTAGTGATGTTCTCTATGTGAAAGGAAGAACTGAAACTGTCTATGCACAGATGACAAGTCACATCTTAAATACATAACTTCCAAAAGAATCAACAAAAAAATTATTATTACTGTAAAGTAATTCAACGTTAAATGACAAAATATCAATACACAGGAATCTGTTTTATTTGTATACGCTAGCAAGGAGTAATCTAAAAAAGAATTTAAGAACACAATTCCATTTTAAATAACATCAACGTTGATAAAATACTTAGGAATAATGCAAGGCTTCTACACTGAAAATTACAAAACATAATGTCTTTGTTTGCTGAAAGAAATTAAAGGAAACTACCTACATAAACGTGAGGCCGTCTCATGGTGATGGAAATTGTTAGGATGGCAACAGAACAGATGCGATGTAAGGATTCAGTGTCATTCCTGTGAAAAGGCCCCAAGGCCTTTGTGGAAAAACGTGCAAGCTGATCCTAATATTCACAGCAAATTTCCAGGGAAGAAAAGAGCCATAAGGATCTTCAAAAACAAAATCAGGTTGGAGGCTCACCCTTCCCAAACGTAATTCGTAATTAGTACAGAGCCACAGTAAGGAAAACATGGTGACACTGGCGTAGAGATATACACAGAGATCAATGGAATTGTATTGAGGACCCAGAAATAAACCCGTCGGGCTAAATCAGTGGATTATTTTTGAACATACACATTAAATTTATCATTGTCATTTACAGCTTTAATTTATGAAACACAGAAATACGCTTTTTTTCTATTTTTTCTGTTCCTTTTTTTTTTTTTTTTTTTTTGGTAAGGAGGTCGCAGCTCACAGTGGCCCATGTGGGGATTGAACCGGCAACCTCGGTGTTAGCAGCACCATGCTCTAACCAAGTGAGCTAACAGGCCACCCTCAGAAAGACATTTTTAAAAGTGCTCTGTCAGGTCCCGCGCAACAAGGGCAGTGAGGGTGCGAGAAGGGGCGGTTTGGGTTAAGTTTTTAAGCAAGAAACAAACAGAGACTTAATGCAGTTAAATCTCTCCGAAGGCCAGGGGTCTCTCAGTCTCAGAGGACTGGAGCCCAGAATAAAGCTGGCAGGAGGTTTTATTGATAGGTCTACAGCTACAAGAAAGCAAGTACAAGAAAGCAAGTACAAGAAAGCAACATTGTTTCTTACACAATCTGTGAGGCTCAGACTTCATAACAGAAAATGTTTATTCCAATCACCCTTTGTCTGTAAGCAGCTGAAGCACAAGATCCCAGGATGTTTTGTACCTAAAGTATGTATCTTTTCAGGATCATGTCTTTCACATTGTAACAACTCTGCTGAGAGAAGTGGAAACGTGCAAGGGGAAAGCCAGAGCCGGCAACAGACTTTCCCAGGCTGCTGTCCAAGGCAGCTAGTTTGGGGTCCCCACTCAGTTCCGCCTGGCTTAGGTTGTGTCTCCCGTGAAATATCTTACTCGTCTTTGGCTCCAAACCATCTTTTGGGGACCAGACAGAGACATAAGGTGTAAACACAAGGATGGAACAGAGTCCCAGAAAGGCATAATCTCACAAACTCTTCTTTCCTTAAGGAAAGACATGAAGGGACATTTGGCCAGGCTGTTGTGCGACTACAGTGCTCTATGACCGGATTTAAACACTAGAAATATTAGTTTTGTAAGTGTAATTTGTATAAATTACAATCCAATAATTGGAGATTTTATTTTCAGTATGGTTACTATACAAATGAAATAAATGGCAAAAAGACTTAATAGCAATATTTTATTATCTATGTATTATCAGATACTTTAGGACCTAAACCAAGATTCTGAGTATTCAGACTTCATTTACTGTGTTTTATATTTAAATACTTCCCAACCTGTATTCTGAGTCAAGTCACTTGATGAAAGGGTGTGACTTGGGATGGCATTTTGTTTCATACGAAAACTTTTCCTATCTACAGTTACCACCTTCAAGGAATTAACATTACAAGGCCAAAGTAATCTGCTTTTTGTGTAAAAAAAAAGTGTGCAAAAGTGTGCAAAATATTGTGGCAACACCCTGGAAAGTCAAACAGATACCCCCAAAATGGGACAATCATGCACGGTCCTGTAAAGTATGTTAAGTTTTCCGCCATCTAAAAGTTAAGCTATAAAATATATGAACTACAGTTGACTTGGTTTCAGGAGAAGCACATCTGAGGATTTACGTTAGTGTTCTCATCTTCAGGCATTACCAGGGAGTCTGTAGGCCACCATGCGATTTACTCTGGATGATGGCAGTGAGGCAGGAAGGCAGACGTGCTCACAATTGGTGATCAACTATAGTCCTGACTCTTCCCATTTTTCAGGCACAACCTAATATTTGTATAAATCAGTAGATCAAATGAACAAGAAACTTCCAATAGTGGCAGGAATGTCATTGTAGCTGTGACCTGTCTGAACACAGAAAGAGTTTCATTTTGGAGAGCTTTCTGAGCCTTTTCTCTGAGTGTACTTTCATTTTTGGCAGTCTTGTCACAATCAATATCAATTATCTTTTAATGACTTCACCCCTTTCAATATTTGAGAGGACTGCCACCAGTTTCTGAACTGAACTCTTCTATAATGAAATTTTCAGTTGTTCCACCACATTATTTAGGTATTTCATGAGTACAGGATGAGTAGTTACAGGCAAAGTGAGCCCACATTTCGGCGTCGGAGTCAAGGTTTCAGGTGGATGTATGCACGCATGTTATATCCTACCATGCTGTTGGCGTCAAATAGAAACTCAGCCGCAGTTGTACCGCTCCCATGCAGGGGGGTGGTCGCAGGGCCATGTCCAGACCCACAAAGGGCAGACACCCTGACATTGGGGAAAGAAGGGTTTTCCAACAAATGGTACTGGGCAAATGACCATCCAAATGAAGAGAAATGAAATTGGACCCCTCCTCACACCACACACAAAACTTAAAATACATGAGGGGCTTAAATACAGGCAGTAAAAGTATAAACTCTCAAACAAAACGTGGAGATACATTGTCATGATCTTGGATTAGCGATGGTTTCTTAGATATGACAGCACATACAACAAAAAAAAGATAAATTAGACTTCCTCAAAATTAAAAACATACATGCATCAAAATAAGCAATCCAGAGAGCGAAAAGACACGCCATAAAATGGAACCAAATAGGTACGCATTATATATCTGATAATAGTCTGCTATCCAGGAGACAAAGAACTTTTACAACTCAAGAACAAAAAAAGAAAATGACTAACATTTTAAAATAGAATTGAATAGAACCTTCTCCAGATGAGACCTGCAAATAGTCAACAAGCACAGTAAGATGTTCCACATCCTCAGTCCCGATGCACATGCAAATGACAACCACATGTGATACCCCCTCACATAGTACCAGAAGGGCTATAATCCAGAAACTAAAACTAACAAACAGCAGCAACATTGTAGAAAAATTAGAACCCTTAAACATTGAACGTGAAAAATTACAATGGTGTGGCTTCTGCATACAACACTTGGAAATTTCCACCCCACAAAAAAATGCCCATGTGGCTCAACAGACCCACTTCTAGAAATATACCCCCAAAATTGAAAACAGTTGTTAAAGGTGGATACATGAATCCACAGAAGCGCTCTTCACAATAGCAGAGACTTAAACAATTCAAACGTCCATCTTAATCAGCAGTGGAAACTAAGTGACCAATCCTGCAGCTACACCAGGATTCTTTAGCTTGATGCAATTATGAACATATTTCATAACTTCTAGAAATATGTTTCCTCTTAGCACAAAAATTCTAACGTGGCAGAAGACATGTTTACTAATACACCCAAAAATATTTAGTTCATCTACAATAAATAGCAAAAAAGTTGATAAATCAATGTTCAGTACTTAGTGTTTCATTATTCTGCTACTTGGAAATGCTCTAGACATTCAATAATGATGCATCATTTAATTTATAGGATAAAACTTTATAATTTCCAATTACCAAAGACACCTGGAAAATCTTTTCCATGTATATATACAATGTAATTATCACTTAAAAGTTTACCTTTTATTTTAATTGTACCTATTTGATATAGTAGTTAAAACTTTGAGATTTCAAAGTCAGTAATGACCAAAGCTATTTTCTTGACATATTTTTAACAGATAACTAATTTTTATAAACCCAGTTAGAAAAAATTGTATTTTGTGCTGATAATTTTCAAACGCATGACTGTGTAATCAAACCAAACTAAAACCAGCTTTAACATCAACTATTTCACCAGATCATAAAGTATTTCTGTTTGTTTGTATTTTATTTCTTACTTTATATAATCATTTAACTTGTTCAAGCCAATCAAATATCACAAACTGGTAACACCGTACGGAGCTACAAAACGTCTTACCACACACAAACACAAACTGGTTTCACACAGAGATCACAAATTAACAGAGTTAGTAACAACTATAGAGAACACACACGATGTTTTACCAAGAAAACAGCTGGTTGTCACAAGAGTTCTATAACACAATGTAAATTTATAAGTTTTCCCCATTCCAAGGACCCATCGTCTTGATGTGGACAGTGAGGTCTAAATAGTGAGACACCAAGCAGCCTCTTTACTGCTCAGGCCAGGAAGCCAGAGGCCCCTCCACACCGAGTGCAGAGGAAGCAGCCCTCCCAGAGCCAAAGGGTCACCCCCAAAGACAGTCAGAGAAAGCACAGACCTTCATCACATAGGCAGTAGGGATGGTGGGGTGGACAGAGTGTCTCAGGTCTCCCACAAAATGTGAGGCACCTCCAGCCCCAAACCCACTAATCTGTGGCCCCGAGCAGGTGCTACTAGACCGGGATCTGACCAGCACTAAAGGGTAAGGAAGGCTGGGGGGGACAGATGCCCCTTATGGGCAGAGGCCCCTCAGAACACAGTCCCCTGGGAGCTGGCACAGCCAGGCAGAGGTGCACTGGGAACCCCAGCTTATCTCACTGGCCACCAGGTGCAATGGAGTAAGTGCACCTGGCCGAAGGTGGGGACCAAAGAGGATTAGCTTCCTTGGTCACAAAGCCAAGCTCCCAGGACTCAGAACAAGAAGGAAAGAAAAACCTAAAGAGACTTTTAGAGAGGGACCCACAGCAAAGTTTGTCTCTGCAGACACGGGTCTGGAGAGAAACACTTAACTCCCCAGCCAGTGGGGCCGGCTCCAATGACAGTCTTACTGGAGCCTGTGCCTGTGTTCTGTCCCCATGGTAGTTCCTTCTTAGGGCAAAGGATACGCAAGACACAGACACAAGAAACAAAGAACATCTCTGGGAGGAAAGAATAAAGAACATCTCAGGGAGGAAAGAATACAGAAAACCCTCGAGTCTCTAGGTGCAGGAAGTAGCTGCACAGATACTTTTTCTGCCTACCTAAATTCAGAAAGCAGACAAAGGCCTCGCACCCCTGCTATCTTCTGTCCAACTGCTGACAGAGACCAGGAATTGTAATCTATGAGCACCTAGAATTCACACACACACACAAAAATTCCAAAGACAGTGAGGAGAAATCAGGTAAATATGACATTTTAGACAAAGGTGGCAGTTGGCTCTTAGGCTTTAGACGTAAAAATGGGAGATTTACAGGTAATTCAGGAAAAGCTAAACACACATGGCAGGTAAAGTTTTGTGAGGCTCCTGCATGGAGTCTTCCTGTCTACTGCTAAGGGGATTGTGCTCAGGGTTTTATTTGTGCTTCATAGTCTTTAAGGAGGCTGGGAAAGGGGAGCCAGGCTGGAAAGGGGAGGCTTGTATTGTTAAAACTGCCCCTTTGAAATTTTTATTTTATTTACCTCAGCGGGCCTGGGACAGTTGTGGGCTCTGTTTCCGTTTCAGATCTACTCAGCAGAGGGTCCAGGGTGATGCTGAGACTTTCTCACGTCTATCGGACTGAAAAATCAGCTTCCATTTTTCTCAGGTTTCTGATTGGTTATTAAATCCTTTCAAGCCAGTTTCAACATACCAGTTCTCAAAATCTTAAATCTCCGTAAAGATTTTTAACACTTACACATCTCTTGATTTTCTCTTCTGCGTATTTTAAATCTAATGTTGACATTAGCATCTATTAAGACCCAAGAAGCTGAAGAACTAATTCAAAATCTTAAGAATAGTTAAACTTCCTTGTATCCGTTAGTATTAAACATGTGGTCTATCTCTAGGGTCCAAAAAAACAGCTTTGTTATGAGAGTTCTCTAACACATTTTCCAATTTAGAAGTTTTTCCAATTCAAAGGATCCATACTCTGGCCACTGATGGTAGGATTTTAATAGCTACTCAAACCAAAAAGCCTTTTGACAGCTTGACCAAGGAAGCCAAAGGCTTTCTGTCACTGTGGTATTTCCTTGTCAGGACCAACGACACAAGAGACACAGAGACACAAAAAATGACCATCTCTGGAAGGGAAGGCGGGAAGGGAGGGTCAGGGTTGGAGATTAGGGTCCAGGGTCCCTGGTAAGGTGTCCTACTCAGGCCCTGGTGTCTGGCTATGTGGGACAATGGTCCATTTAGAGGTCTGGATCTGGGGTCCATGGTCCAGCTCTGGTGTCTTCTCTTATCTGAACACACAGGTGAGTACACATGTGAGTACTTTCGCCAAACTGGTTTCCCACGCACATTTCCTCCAGGCCCTATTGAAGTGATCACTTCATTAAAGAAAACCTGTGGACATATCCCCTCATGAGAGGGAAGAAAAAAAATAAACATGTGGGATTACATCAAACTAAAGAGTGTTTTCACAGCAAAGGAAACCATCAATAAAACAAAAAGGGATCCCAATGAATGGGAAAAGGTATCTGCCAATGATATATCTGATAAGGGGTTAATGTCGCAAATTTATAAAAAACACACTCAACTCAACTCCAAAAAAACAAACTACCCAATTAAAAATGGGCAGAGGACTTGAAGAGATATTTTTCTAAAAAGGGCATACAGATGGCAAACAGACATATGAAGAAATGCTCAACCTCACTAACCATCAGAGAAATGCAAATAAAAACCACAATGAGATACCACCTCACCCCAGTCAAAATGGCTATCATCAATAAATCAACAAACATGGGTATCCGATGGACATGCGTCCTATTTGGGAGACCACCTCAGGGATACTGTGGATACCTGATCATGGCATTGTACATCAGAAGCTAAACATTAATGAATGCCAACTATAATTTTATATATATAATGTGATGGTTCAGTGTGAGGTCGGAGGGATAGTGGATGGGGGGAGGGGGGTTCACAGTATGAGGGATATAAATGATGAACGTCTAAGTATTACCTTGTTTTGTACACCTGAAACTAATAAATAAATAAATTAAAAAAAAAAAAATAAATCAACAAACAACAAGTGCTGGCGCGGATGTGGAGAAAAGGGAACGCTTGTGCACTGTTGGTGGGATTGCAGATTGGTGCAGCCACTATGGAAAACAGTATGGAGGTATCTCAAAAATCTGAAAATGGAACTACCCTATGATCCAGTAATTCCACTCTTAGGTATCTATCCGGAGAAATCCAAAACTCCAATTCAAAAATCTTTATGCACTCCTATGCTTATTGCAGCACTAAGCACAATAGCCAAGACATGGAAACATCTGAAATGCCCATCAGTAGATGACTGGATTAAGAAACTGTGGTACATTTATACAATGGAGTATTGCGCAGCCATAAAGAAGAAAGAAATCTTACCATTTGCAACAACAGGAATGGACCTAGAGAACATTATGTTAAGTGAAATAAGTCAGACAGAGAAAGACAAATACCATATGATCTCACTTATATGCAGAATCTAAAGAAAAGAATGAGTGAATGAACTAATCAGAAACAGTTTTGGGGACAAAGAGGAAAAACTGAGGGTTGCTAGATGGGTGGGGGGGGGGATAAGGGGGAAGGTGAGGGGATTAGAAAACAGTCGGTAACCACAAGATGGCCACGGGGTTTTGAAAATTGATTTGGGGAACGTAATCAATAATGTTGTAAAGATTTTGTAGGATATCCAATGGACACGTGTCCCATTTGGGAGACCACCTCAGGGATGATGTGGATGCCTGATCACTGCACTGTACACCTGAAGCCGAACAATAATGAATGCCAACTCTAATTTTATATATATAGATATGTGTATATATATGTATGTATATACTTACAAGTGGAGTACAGCATTAGGAATCGAGACAGTGGAAATGTAATGGCTGTGTGCGATGTCAGAGGGGTAGTGGATGGGGGGAGAAGGGTTCACACAGTGTGAGGGATATAAATGATAAATGTCTAAGTATTACTTTGTCTTGTGCACCTGAAACTAATAAAAATATATTTGATAACTAGGATACTTCACTAATTTTGGCAAACCTACATGACCTAGTTCTTCAAAATCAACAAGATTCTTCTCTCCTGAAAGAACTCTCCCTCACAGTCTCAAATAGATAGGCAGTCCTTAAGACAAATAACTAATTTATAACTGTTTCTAAAACCACATAGTGAGTCCATTTCCGTCACTATTCATTGCCATTGGTACAGCAAGAAGAGAGGGGCTCATATACACTATGTTTTCTTTGATAGTGAAAAGGGGAAAAAATTCCTGAGTCTTCAAGAGGGGAAAGATCAATTCTTAGCCTCCCAAATCCACAAAGATGATGGGAACTTTGGTGCCATTATAATTTTGATTGAGCAATGTTGAACGAGGTTTTAACTGTTTTTTGAAATAGGGAGATTTTCTAAACTAACCGAAAATGAACGTCTTGCACACTACATATTTTTATTTCTGAACTGTAAGCTGCAAGCCCGATGGAATCAATATACCCTAATTTCCTACATCCTCATACAAATTAATATTTTACTAATATTTATCAATAATAGAACCATATATTTTATTTTAGGTTTTAGTAAAAATAACTTGTATTTTCACAAGAGATATATTTTAATTTCATTTGAAAAAAAAAAGAAAACCTGTGAGTCTCTACTCTCGAGAAGCTAGGTTCACAAATATATTTTCCTGCCAGTCTACTTGTAGAGGAGGGGAAAAGGACGTGCAGTACTTCTAAATTCTCTCAAACCCTGCATAAATACATACACCAGAAAGGCTCACAGCATGAACAAAAACACCGCTTACCTCTGGCGGCAGACGTCCTTGCCAGCTGCGGTGGTTGCCAGGAGCCAGCAGTGCCCTGGCCATTAATTCTCCTTGCAGGCTTCCCCAATACTGTGGGGGCTTCACAATTATTTGTTTTGCTCTGACCCAGTAAGTGTGTTATTGGAGAGCAGGTCAGTCATCACAGGAAGGCATTCCAGGATGTAGGAACAACTCGTGAGCAAAGGCAAGCAGGAGGAGGATTTGTTTTTAAAAAGAAAATATATCCCCAAAATGCAGGAGTGCACAGGCACAGGAGGAGAGCGACTGTGCTGAAACAAACAAAATTTAGGATTATATTTTAATGAGGGTGGGAAACAATCAGGAGTGGAGTCACAGGTGGAGCCTAGGGCGTTTCCAGGGCGTTCCCAGGGTGTGTCTCTGCTGATCACTCCCTCCCATCAGGAAGAGGGATTTCCTTGTGGGAACTGTCCTGAGGACACAGGGGTGGAGATTTTTCCCAGCCTGCAATGCTAATAGTGTTATAACCCTTTACAATTAGCTGTAGCTGTAGCATTTCTGAGGAGTGATCTCATCTCCCTTTTCTTTGTTTCACAAATCATCTTCCTTCCTTTCCTTCTGTCTGTCCCTGAGGCACTGTTCTCTCTGTCCAGAAGAACAACTTCTTCTAGCTGAGCTAATCATCAAATTAAGAATCGGGTTAATAAGATAAAATTGAATTTTAACCTACGTGCATGGGGAATTCACGTATGCCAGTCGTCTAAAAGTACAACAGCTGCAATTACGTACAGTTCATAATACTTGATAGTAATAAATGATCATGTCCATGGTTAGTGTATTGATTTCAACTTTATCCTTATTTTTATGCTAGTTGGGCCTTTATGCACCTTACTTTAGTAAACGTGTACTTGTTTGAAAGGTCTTATAAACTGAATGAACGCCCACTAATGTGAGATATAAGTCATTCCACTCAGCAAGGTAATTTTTTCAGGGGATATTGTTACGGAACTCTTTTTCATCGCACTGTAGTTACATGAATATCAGATGTAATGACACGTACAACCTAAATAAGACAGGATAACCGAGAATGTACACGTTGTAAAAATACACATATTTCCCAAGTTAGCCCTGTGGACAGATAGGTGTTGTGGCGTGGAATTTACAAAAGGTGAAAGCATTCACAGACTCTACAAAGGAAGCTTTTATGACAGTTAGGGCAGAGAGAGAATGCCCATGGCAGTGTCCAACAATGACGGCTGCCTCTGGTAAGAAAGAGAGAAACACGGGGGGTTGGGGGTGAGGGGGAGTCGCCGGCGCAGAGTCCAGTGTCTGAGGGTGGACAGCTGCACCTAACTTCGGGTTAGCTTTTTCTTACGTAGGAAAGGAGGAGTCGGTCAGGCTGGTTTGAGGGCTGACATCCTTCCTGGGGTCTGGTCTGTTTGAAGACAAAGTTATGTCCGGACTCCAAACTAGGAGTTAGCCATAGCGGCCTGGGACTCGAATGCATCACCAGTAAAAAAGTGCAAGAAGTTGTAAATTGGATTCCAGTGTCCGGGTGCCTGGGGATTACGAAATTGCTCTTTCCCAGGTTAGGATGTTAGTTCACAAGGTATGGGTTTACTTGAGAAAGGGAACAAACAGTTAATCATTGAGGGGAGAAACAAAGAGAAAACAGCTGAATATCAGGGTGGATCAATAACTGGGTTTAATTACAGGTGGCTGGATAGCGAGCTCTGCGGTGAGTCACACTGCAAACGAGCTAAGTCTAAGTGTGTTAATGATTCCCCGAATCTCACCGATACAATAGAGGCATGCGGTGGGAGGAGTGGGCGATGCGATGTTTGCAGACCCAGGCCCCATATGCAGTAACACTGCCTCGTCCTCTCATTATAGTAAATAAGGTCCAGGCACTGCTGCCAGTGTCCCACACACAACTCAGTGCACAGGGGGCCGCTACCACTTCCCTGGAGGTGGAATAAGACAGACAAACAAGGGTTGGGAGTTGGGGAGGAAGGGGGACGGACGCACAGCATGAGACACCGACTGGGACAGACGCACTGAGGCTGAGTTGAAGTGGCAGCTTCCCCACCGGAGTGCGGTGGTGCCCCGGGCTGGGCTCCGTTAGGGAGGCAGTGCCCGAGCGCTGGCAGTCACCGTGGGAACCCGGGGAAGGCCTCCAGGGTCCGCGGATTGCCGCAGGGCTCCGAGCCCCGCCTGGGGTCCCACTAGCGGGAGGAGAGGAGCGGCTCCAGGCACCCTCCTAGTGTTTGTGGTGTGCATGCCCGCCTGCCTGCTTTTCCCCTGTGGTGGTCTTTCCTGGAGCCCGAGGGCAGGTGCGCTCTCTACTCCAGCCATTTTGTCCTGGCTCTTTTGGTGCTGGGGGCGGGGCCACCGAGGCGGGCGGGAACGGACCGCGCCTGGTGCTCCTGGGAGATGAAAGCGGGGCGGGGAGGGGTCCCGGTGCCGGCTATCAGAGACGGAGCTATTAGGTGGGGTGGGGCGGGTGGCGTTCCCCTTGGTCCGGTGTCGCGCGACACCCCGAGTCTCTGTGTCGGGGCCCAGGTGCAGGCAGAGCGATGGTCGTCCCCTGGGCTCGGTCCCGAGGTGCCAAGCACCAGCACGTCCCTGGCTGGAGTAAGCCGCCCAAGGTCGCTACAGGCCTGCGCCTGCAGGCAGACCCGGACTTGCGCGTTGGGGGCGGGGCGAACGGCTGCTGGCAGAAGGCTTGCGGGAAGGAAGGGGACTAAGAAGGGGGTGCGGGGGGGGGGGGGTCGCGGTGTTGGCCAGAGGAGACTCAGCTATCCGCTGGGGTGGGGCGGGTGGCCTTCCCCTTGGTCCGGTGTCGGGCGACACATTGAGTCTCTGTGTCGGGGCCCAGGTGCAGGCAGAGCGATGGTCGTCCCCGGGGCTCGGTCCCGAGGTGCCAAACACCAGCACTTCCTTGTCTGGAGAAAGCCGCCCAAGGCAGGTGCAGGTCTGCGCCTGCAGGCAGACCTGGGCTTGGGCGTTGGGGGCGGGGCGAACGGCTGCTGGCAGAGGGCTTGCGGGAGGGAAGGGGACAAAGAAGGGGGTTCCGTGAGGGGGAGCCCGGGCTGAAGGTCCTGACGTGAGGCCGGGACAGCGAGATTGTAGTGCCCTGTGGCGCCACCCATTCCTCTCCCCCTGCCCTCCAGCCCCTAAAGCACCACCCCTGGCGTGGGTTTATTAGGCGGGCTGGGCCACTCCCGGAGGATGAGGGGCGGGGCGGCCGCAAGAGGAGTCGCGGGTCAAAGCCTAGGGCTCCCGGTATTCCCGGGCGGTCCCCCATCCAAGTACTAACCAGGCCCGACCCTCCTTAGCTTCCCAGATCAAAGGAGGTAGGGCGCGTTCAAGCTACTGTGGCCATAGACATGGGAGCAGGCTCTGGGCGCCACAAGAGCAGCGGACCGGCCTGCGTGGTGAGCGCGAACCACGCTGCTGGGCTGCTCCAGTCCGGAGCATCTCCCCGCTGGCCGGCTCCGCCAGGGCCCCGCCTCTTGCCTGCTCCCCGCCTCCTCAAAACGCCGCCTGGGTGGACTGCCTTTGGCTCCTTGCCAGCAGCGAGGCCCCTTCGCGCCATCTGTGGCTCCACGGGGCCGCTACCACTTCCCTGGAGGTGGAAGAAGACAGACAAAGAAGGGTTGGGAGTTGGGGAGGAGGGGGGACGGACGCACAGCATGGGACACCGACTGGGACAGACGCACTAGGTCTGAGTTGAAGTGGCAGCCTCCCCAGCAGACTGCGGTGGTGCCCGGTGCTGGCCTCCGTTATAAAGGCAGTGCCCGGGCGCTGGCAGTCACCGTGGGACCCAGGGGCAGGCCTCCAGGGTCCGCGGATTGCCACCGGGCTCCGAGCCCCGCCTGAGGTCCCGCATGCGGGAGGAGAGGAGCGGCCCCAGGCACCCTCCTCGTGTGGGTTGTGTGCATGCCCGCCTGCCTGCTTTTCCCCTGTGGTGGTCTCTCCTGGAGCCCAAGGGCACGTGAACTTTCTACTCCTGCCATTTTGTCCTGGCTCTTTTGGTGCTGGGGGCGGGGCCACGGAGGTCTGGGGGAAGGGAGCGCTCCTGGTGCTCCTGGGAGATGAAAGGGGGGCGGGGAGGCCTCGCGGTGCCGGCCAGCGAAGACACAGCTATCTGTTGGAGTCGGGCGGGTGGCCTTCCCCTTGGTCGTCTGTCCGGCGACACCCCGAGTCTCTGTCTCAGGGCCCAGGTGCAGGCAGAGCGATGGTCGTCCCCTGGGCTCGGTCCCGAGGTGCCAAGCACCAGCACGTCCCTGGCTGGAGTAAGCCGCCCGAGGTCGCTACAGGCCTGCGCCTGCAGGCAGACCCGGACTTGCGCGTTGGGGGCGGGGCGAACGGCTGCTGGCTGAAGGCTTGAGGGAGGGAAGGGGACTAAGAAGGGTGTGCGGGAGGGGGGGGGTCGCGGTGTTGGCCAGCAGAGACGCAGCTATCCGCTGGGGTGGGGCGGGTGGCCTTCCCCTTGGTCCGGTGTCGGGCGACACCGCGAGTCTCTGTCTCAGGGCCTCCTGGCGTGAGGCCGGGGCAGCGAGATTGTAGTGCCAGGTGGCGCCAGCCATGCCTCTCCCCCTGCCCTCCAGCCCCCCTAGCGCCACCCCTGGCGTGAGTTTATTAGGCGGGCTGGGCCACTCCCGGAGGACGAGGGGCGTGGCGGCCGCAAAAGGAGTGGCGGGTCAAAGCCTAGGGCACCCGGTATTCCCGGGCGATGCCCCATCCTAGTACTATCCAGGCCGACCCTGCTTAGCTTCGCAGATCAAAGGAGGTAGGGAGCCTTCAAGCTGCTATGGCCATAGACGCTGGGAGCAGGCCCCCAGCGCCACAAAGCAGCGGACCGGCCTGCGTGGTGAGCGAGAACCAGGCTGCCAGGCTGCTCCCGTCCGGAACATCTCCCCGCTGGCCGGCTCCGCCAGGGCCCAGTCTCCCGCCTGCTCCCCGCCTCCTCAGGACGCCGCGGGCGTGGGCAGTGAGGCTCCTTCGGGCCACCCGTGGCTCCACGGGGCCTCTGCCACTACCCTGGCGGTGACAGAAGCCAGAGAGACAGCGGTTGGGAGTGGGGGGGGAGGAAGGAGGGACACACAGGCTGTGTCACGGAATGGGACCGACGCATGGGGGCAGTGTTGAAGGGACAGCTCCTCCACCGGCGGACGGTCGCGCCCGGGGCTGGGCTCCGTTAAGGATGTAGAGCCGGGGGGGGGGGGGGGGGGGGCGGGCAGTCACCGTGGGACCACGGGGCAGGCCTCCAGGGTCTGCGGAGTGCCGGTGGGGTCCGAATCTCGCCGGGGGTTTGTCACGCGAAAGGAGAGGCTCTGGCCCAGGCACCCTACTCCTGTGGGTTGTGTGCCTGCCTGCCTGCCTGCCTGCTTTTCCCCTGTGGTGGTCTCTCCTGGAGGCCCGGGGAGACGGCCGCGCGCGTGCAGGTGTGGCGCTCCCTCCCTCCGTTGCTTTGGCCGGGCTCTTTTGTGGCTGTGCGCAGGGGGCCGCAGCGGCCGGCCGGCGGGAACCGAGCGCACACGGCTCTCCTGGGAGAAGGAAGGGCGCTGGGGGAGGGGCCGCGGTGCCTGCCCGCGGAGACGGGGTCCTCCGGTGGGGTGGGGCGGCTGGGCGTCCCCTCGGCTTGCTGTCCTGGGACAACCAGTCCCTCTGTCTCCGGGCCCGGGTGCAGGCAGTGGGACGGTCACCCCTCTGCCAAGGACACCGAGGTGCCAAGAGCCGCACTGCCTTGGCAGGAGAAAGCCGCCCGAGGCCGTTTGGAGGCCTGCGCGGGCAGGCAGCCCTGGGCTTGGGCTTTGGGGGCGGGGTCGTGGGCGCGGCGAAGGTCTGCGGGTTGACAGCATGCGCTTGCGGGGGGGAAAAAAGAGGCTATAGAAGGGGCTGTGGGGGGAGACCTGGCCCAGGCGCCTGGCGTGAGTCCGGGTCTGCGAGGCTGTAGGTCTCGGCGTCGGCCCGGACTCCACCCTCCCACTACCCACCCCCCTACCCCGCCCAGCCCCGCTGGCCAGGGGTCCTGTGGCGGGGTTGGTGGCTGCAGAGGGTCCAGGGGCATGGCGGGTAAAAGCCTAGCGCACCCGGTATTGCCAGGCGGTCTCCCATCCAAGTACTAACCAGGCCCGACCCTGCTTAGCTTCCGAGATCAGAGGAATTCCGGCGCGTGCAGGGTGGTATGGCCGAGACGCTGGGACCGGGCTCGCGGCGCCCCAAGAGCAGCTGCCCGGCCTTCCTGGTGAGCATGCACCAGGTTGTTGGGCCGCGCCGGCGGCGAGCCTCTACCCGCCAGCCGGCTGCAGCAGCGCCGCGCCACCCGCCTGCTCCCCGCCTCCTCAGGACGCCGCGGGCGTGGGCAGCGGGTTACTCTTTGCCCGCAGTGAGGCCCCTTCGGGGCACCCGTGGCTCCACGGGGCTTCTGCCACTTCCCTGACGGTGACAGAAGCCAGAGAGACAGCGGTTGGGAGTGGGGGGGGGAGGAAAAAGGACACAGGCTGTGTCACGGAATGGGACCGACGCACGGGGGCAGTGTTGAAGCGACAGCTCCTCCACCGGCGGACGGTCGCGCCCGGGGCTGGGCTCCGTTAAGGATGTAGAGCCCGGGGGGAGAGGGGGACGGGCAGTAACCGTGGGACCCCGGGGCAGGCCTCCAGGGTCTGCGGAGTGCCGGTGGGGTTCGAGTCTCGCCCGGGGTTTGGCACGCGAAAGGAGAGGCTCTGGCCCAGGCACCCTACTCCTGTGGGTTGTGTGCCTGCCTGCCTGCCTGCTTTTCCCCTGTGGTGGTCTCTCCTGGAGGCCCGGGGAGACGGCCGCGCGCGTGCAGGTGTGGCGCTCCCTCCCTCCGTTGCTTTGGCAGGGCTCTTTTGTGGCTGTGCGCCTGGGGCCGCAGCGGCCGGCCGGCGGGAACCGAGCGCACACGGCTCTCCTGGGAGAAGGAAGGGCGCTGGGGGAGGGGCCGCGGTGCCTGCCCGCGGAGACGGAGTCCTCCGGTGGGGTGGGGCGGCTGGGCGTCCCCTCGGCTTGCTGCCCTGGGACAACCAGTCCCTCTGTCTCCGGGCCCGGGTGCAGGCAGTGGGACGGTCACCCCTCTGCCAAGGACACCGAGGTGCCAAGGAGCCGCACTGCCTTGGTAGGAGAAAGCCGCCCGAGGCCGTTTGGAGGCAGGCGCCGGCAGGCAGCCTGGTCTTGGGCTTTGGGGGCTGGGTCGTGGGCGCGCGAAGGTCTGCGGGTTGACAGCATGCGCTTGCGGGGGAAAAAAGAGGCTATAGAAGGGGCTGTGGGGGGAGACCTGGCCCAGTCGCCTGGCGTGAGGCAGGGTCTGCGAGGCTGTAGGTCTCGGCGGCGGCCCGGACCCCACCCTCCAACTACCCCCCCCACCCCGCCCAGCCCCGCTGGCCATGGGTCCTGTGGCGGGGTTGGCGGCTGCAGAGGGTCCAGGAGCGTGGCGGCCCCAAAAGGAGTGGCGGGTAAAAGCCTAGAGCACCCGGTATTCCCGGGCGGTCTCCCATCCAAATACTAACCAGGCCCGACCCTGCTTAGCTTCTGAGATCAGAGGAGATCCGGCGCGTGCAGGGTGGTATGGCCTTAGACGCTGGGACCGGGCTCCTGGCGCCCCAAGAGCAGCTGCCCGGCCTTCGTGGTGAGCGCGCGCCAGGTTGTTGGGCCGCGCCGGCGGAGAGCCTCTCCCCGCCTGCCGGCTCCAGCAGCGCCGCGCCTCCCGCCTGCTCCCCGCCTCCTCAGGACGCCGCGGTCGTGGGCAGTGGGTTACTCTTTGCGCTCAGTGAGGCCCGTTCGGGCCACCCGTGGCTCCACGGGGCCTCTGCCACTTCCCTGGCGGTGACAGAAGCCAGAGAAACAGCGGTTGCGAGTGGGGGGGGGAGGAAGGAGGGACACACAGGCTCTGTCACGGAATGGGACCGACGCACGGGGGCAGTGTTGAAGGGACAGCTCCTCCACCGGCGGACGGTTGCGCCCGGGGCTGGGCTCCCTTAAGGATGTACAGCACGGGGGGGGGGGCGGGCAGTCACCGTGGGACCCCGGGGCAAGCCTGCGGGAACCTAACGCGCAGGGCTCCCCTGGGAGAAGGAAGGGCGCTGGGAGAGCGGCCGGGGTGCCTGCCGGTGGAGACGGAGTCCTCCGGTGGGGTGGAGCGGCTGGGCGTCCCCTCGGCTTGCTGTCCTGGGACAACTAGTCCCTCTGTCTCCGGGCCCGGGTGCAGGCAGTGGGACGGTCACCCCTCTGCCAAGGACACCGAGGTGCCAAGGAGCCGCACTGCCTTGGCAGGAGAAAGCCGCACGAGGCCGTTTGGAGGCAGGCGCAGGCAGGCAGCCCTGGGCTTGGGCTTTGGGGGCGGGGTCGTGGGCGCGGCGAAGGTCTGCGGGTTGACAGCATGCGCTTGCAGGGGAAAAAAGAGGCTATAGAAGGGGCTGTGGGGGGAGACCTGGCCCAGGCGCCTGGCGTGAGGCCGGGTCTGCGAGGCTGTAGGTCTCGGCGGCGGCCCGGACCCCACCCTCCCACTACCCCCCCCCCACCCCGCCCAGCCCTGCTGGCGAGGGGTCCTGTGGCGGGGTTGGCGGCTGCAGAGGGTCCAGAAGCATGGCGGCCGCAAAAGGAGTGGCGGGTAAAAGCCTAGAGCACCCGGTATTCCCAGGCGGTCTCCCATCCAAGTACTAACCAGGCCCGACCCTGCTTGACTGCGAGATCGGGCGCGTGCAGGGTGGTATGGCCGTAGACGCTGGGACCGGGCTCCAGGCGCTACAAGAGCAGCCGCCCGGACTGCATGGTGAGCTCGCGCCACGTTGTTGGGCGGCGCCTTGGCGAGCCTCTCCCCGCTGGCCGGCTCCAGCAGCGCCGCGCCTCCCGCCTGCTCTCCGCCTCCACAGGACGTAGTGGGCGTGGGCAGCCGGTGACTCCTTACCCACAGCGAGGCCCCTTTGCGCTACCCATTGGTCTACTCAGCCTCTTCCACTACCCTGGCAGTGACAGAAGCCAGAATGACAGGGGTTGGGAGTTGGGGGGGGGGAAGGAGGCACGCACAGGCTGAATCACGGACTGGGACAGACGCACGGAGGCTGTGTTGAAGTGGCAGCTCCCCCACCGGAGTGCTGTCGCGCCCAGGACTGGACTCCGTTAAGCAGGCAGTGCCCGGGGAGTGGGCAGTCACCGTGGGACCCCCGGGCAGGCCTCCAGGGTCTGCGGAGTGCCGGTGGGGTCCGAGCCACGCCCGGGGTCCCGCACGCGGGAGGAGAGGCTCAGGCCCAGGCACCCTCCTCCTGTGGGTTGTGTACCTGCCTGCCGGCCTGCCTGCTTTTCCCTTGTGGTGCTCTGTCCTAAAGCCCCGGGGCGCGGGCCACGCGCAAACGCAAGAGGAGCGCTCCCTCATTCCACTGGTTTGTCCGGGCTCCTTTTTGGCTGTGCGCCTGGGGCCCCCGCGGCTGGCCAGGGGGAACCAAGAGCGCAGGGCTCTCCAGAAAGAAGGAAAGGCGCTGGGGGAGGGGCCGCGGTGCCTGCTGGCAGAGACTGACGCCTCCGGTGGGGTGGGGCGGCTGGGCGTCCCCTTGGCCCGCGGTCCGGGGACAACTGGGGCCTCTGTCTCCGGGCCCTAGTGCAGGCAGTAAGATTGTCACCCCTGTGACAAGGACCCCGAGGTGCCAAGGACCGGCACTGCCTTGGCTGGAGAAAGCCGCCCGAGGCCGTTTGGAGGCCGGCGCCGGCAGGCAGCCTTGGGCTTGGGCTTTTGGGGGCGGCGAAGTGGGCGCGGTGAAGGGCTGCCGGTTGACCGCTTGTGCTTGCGGGGGGAAAAATGAGGATTTAGAAGGGGCTGTGGGGCGCAGACCGGGCCGAGGCGCCTGGTGTGAGGCCGGGACTGCGAGGCTGTAGGTCCAGGCGGCGACCCCGACCCCATCCTCCCACTACCCACCCCCCCCATCACGCCCAGCCCCGCTGGCCAGGGGTCCTGCTGCAGGTTTGGCGGCTGCAGAGGGTCAGGAGCGTGGCGGCCACAAAAGGAGTGGCGGGCAAAAGCCTAGAGCACCCGGTATTCCCAGGCGGTCTCCCATCCAAGTACTAACCAGGCTCGACCCTGCTTGACTGCGAGATCGGGCGCGTGCAGGGTGGTATGGCCGTAGACGCTGGGACCGGGCTCCTGGCGCCCCAAGAGCAGCCGCCCAGCCTGATGGTGAGCGCGCGCCAGGTTGTTGGGCAGCGCCGGCGGCGAGCCTCTCCCCTCTTTCCGCTGGCCGGCTCCAGCGGCGCCGCGCCTCCCGCCTGCTCTCCGCCTCCACAGGACGTAGTGGGCGTGGGCAGCCGGTGACTCCTTACCCACAGCGAGGCCCCTTTGCGCTACCCATTGGTCTACTCAGCCTCTTCCACTACCCTGGCAGTGACAGAAGCCAGAATGACAGGGGTTGGGAGTTGGGGGGGGGGAAGGAGGCACGCACAGGCTGAATCACGGACTGGGACAGACGCACGGAGGCTGTGTTGAAGTGGCAGCTCCCCCACCGGAGTGCTGTCGCGCCCAGGACTGGACTCCGTTAAGCAAGCAGTGCCCGGGGAGTGGGCAGTCACCGTGGGACCCCCGGGCAGGCCTCAAGGGTCTGCGGAGTGCCGGTGGGGTCCGAGCCACGCCCGGGGTCCCGCACGCGGGAGGAGAGGCTCAGGCCCAGGCACCCTCCTCCTGTGGGTTGTGTACCTGCCTGCCGGCCTGCCTGCTTTTCCCCTGTGTTGCTCTGTCCTAAAGCCCAGGGGCGCGGGCCACGCGCAAACGCAAGAGTAGCGCTCCCTCATTCCACTGGTTTGTCCGGGCTCTTTTTTGGCTGTGCGCCTGGGGCCCCCGCGGCTGGCCAGGGGGAACCAAGAGCACAGGGCTCCGGAGAAAGGAGGAAGGGCGCTGGGGGAGGGGCCGCGGTGCCTGCAGGCAGAGACGGAGGCCTCCGGTGGGGTGGGGCGGCTGGGCGTCCCCTTGGCCCGCGGTCCGGGGACAACTGGGGCCTCTGTCTCCGGGCCCTAGTGCAGGCAGTAAGATTGTCACCCCTGTGACAAGGACCCCGAGGTGCCAAGGACCGGCACTGCCTTGGCTGGAGAAAGCCGCCCGAGGCCGTTTGGAGGCCGGCGCCGGCAGGCAGCCTTGGGCTTGGGCTTTGGGGGCGGCGAAGTGGGCGCGGTGAAGGGCTGCCGGTTGACCGCTTGTGCTTGCGGGGGGAAAAATGAGGATTTAGAAGGGGCTGTGGGGCGCAGACCGGGCCGAGGCGCCTGGCGTGAGGCCGGGACTGCGAGGCTGTAGGTCCAGGCGGCGGCCCCGACCCCATCCTCCCACTACCCACCCCCCCCACCACGCCCAGCCCCGCTGGCCAGGGGTCCTGCGGCAGGTTTGGCGGCTGCAGAGGGTCCAGGAGCGTGGCGGCCACAAAAGGAGTGGCGGGCAAAAGCCTAGAGCACCCGGTATTCCCAGGCGGTCTCCCATCCAAGTACTAACCAGGCTCGACCCTGCTTGACTGCGAGATCTGCGCGTGCAGGGTGGTATGGCCGTAGACGCTGGGACCGGGCTCCTGGCGCCCCAAGAGCAGCCGCCCAGCCTGCCTGGTGAGCGCGCGCCAGGTTGTTGGGCAGCGCCGGCGGCGAGCCTCTCCCCTCTTTCCGCTGGCCGGCTCCAGCAGCGCCGCGCCTCCCGCCTGCTCTCCGCCTCCACAGGACGTAGTGGGCGTGGGCAGCCGGTGACTCCTTACCCACAGCGAGGCCCCTTTGCGCTACCCATTGGTCTACTCAGCCTCTTCCACTACCCTGGCAGTGACAGAAGCCAGAATGACAGGGGTTGGGAGTTGGGGGGGGGGGGAAGGAGGGACGCACAGGCTGAATCACGGACTGGGACAGACGCACGGAGGCTGTGTTGAAGTGGCAGCTCCCCCACCGGAGTGCTGTCGCGCCCAGGACTGGACTCCGTTAAGCAGGCAGTGCCCGGGGAGTGGGCAGTCACCGTGGGACCCCCGGGCAGGCCTCCAGGGTCTGCGGAGTGCCGGTGGGGTCCGAGCCACGCCCGGGGTCCCGCACGCGGGAGGAGAGGCTCAGGCCCAGGCACCCTCCTCCTGTGGGTTGTGTACCTGCCTGCCGGCCTGCCTGCTTTTTTCTTGTGGTGCTCTGTCCTAAAGCCCCGGCGCGCGGGCCACGCGCAAACGCAAGAGGAGCACTCCCTCATTCCACTGGTTTGTCCGGGCTCTTTTTTGGCTGTGCGCCTGGGGCCCCCGCGGCTGGCCAGGGGGAACCAAGAGCACAGGGCTCTTGAGAAAGAAGGAAGGGCGCTGGGGGAGGGGCCGCGGTGCCTGCAGGCAGAGACGGAGGCCTCCGGTGGGGTGGGGCGGCTGGGCGTCCCCTTGGCCCGCGGTCCGGGGACAACTGGGGCCTCTGTCTCCGGGCCCTAGTGCAGGCAGTAAGATTGTCACCCCTGTGACAAGGACCCCGAGGTGCCAAGGACCGGCACTGCCTTGGCTGGAGAAAGCCGCCCGAGGCCGTTTGGAGGCCGGCGCCGGCAGGCAGCCTTGGGCTTGGGCTTTGGGGGCGGCGAAGTGGGCGCGGTGAAGGGCTGCCGGTTGACCGCTTGTGCTTGCGGGGGGAAAAATGAGGATTTAGAAGGGGCTGTGGGGCGCAGACCGGGCCGAGGCGCCTGGCGTGAGGCCGGGACTGCGAGGCTGTAGGTCCAGGCGGCGGCCCCGACCCCATCCTCCCACTACCCCCCCACCACCACGCCCAGCCCCGCTGGCCAGGGGTCCTGCGGCAGGTTTGGCGGCTGCAGAGGGTCCAGGAGCGTGGCGGCCACAAAAGGAGTGGCGGGCAAAAGCCTAGAGCACCCGGTATTCCCAGGCGGTCTCCCATCCAAGTACTAACCAGGCTCGACCCTGCTTGACTGCGAGATCGGGCGCGTGCAGGGTGGTATGGCCGTAGACGCTGGGACCGGGCTCCTGGCGCCCCAAGAGCAGCCGCCCAGCCTGCCTGGTGAGCGCGCGCCAGGTTGTTGGGCAGCGCCGGCGGCGAGCCTCTCCCCTCTTTCCGCTGGCCGGCTCCAGCAGCGCCGCGCCTCCCGCCTGCTCTCCGCCTCCACAGGACGTAGTGGGCGTGGGCAGCCGGTGACTCCTTACCCACAGCGAGGCCCCTTTGCGCTACCCATTGGTCTACTCAGCCTCTTCCACTACCCTGGCAGTGACAGAAGCCAGAATGACAGGGGTTGGGAGTTGGGGGGGAGGAAGGAGGGACGCACAGGCTGAATCAGGGACTGGGACAGACCCACGGAGGCTGTGTTGAAGTGGCAGCTCCTTCACCGTAGTGCTGTCGCGCCCAGGACTGGACTCCGTTAAGCAGGCAGTGCCCGGGGAGTGGGCAGTCACCGTGGGACCCCCGGGCAGGCCTCCAGGGTCTGCGGAGTGCCGGTGGGGTCCGAGCCACGCCCGGGGTCCCGCACGCGGGAGGAGAGGCTCAGGCCCAGGCACCCTCCTCCTGTGGGTTGTGTACCTGCCTGCCGGCCTGCCTGCTTTTCCCTTGTGGTGCTCTGTCCTAAAGCCCCTGGGCGCGGGCCACGCGCACACGCAAGAGTAGCGCTCCCTCATTCCACTGGTTTGTCCGGGCTCTTTTTTGGCTGTGCGCCTGGGGCCCCCGCGGCTGGCCAGGGGGAACCAAGAGCACAGGGCTCTTGAGAAAGAAGGAAGGGCGCTGGGTGAGGGGCCGCGGTGCCTGCAGGCAGAGACGGAGGCCTCCGGTGGGGTGGGGCGGCTGGGCGTCCCCTTGGCCCGCGGTCCGGGGACAACTGGGGCCTCTGTCTCCGGGCCCTAGTGCAGGCAGTAAGATTGTCACCCCTGTGACAAGGACCCCGAGGTGCCAAGGACCGGCACTGCCTTGGCTGGAGAAAGCCGCCCGAGGCCGTTTGGAGGCCGGCGCCGGCAGGCAGCCTTGGGCTTGGGCTTTGGGGGCGGCGAAGTGGGCGCGGTGAAGGGCTGCCGGTTGACCGCTTGTGCTTGCGGGGGGAAAAATGAGGATTTAGAAGGGGCTGTGGGGCGCAGACCGGGCCGAGGCGCCTGGCGTGAGGCCGGGACTGCGAGGCTGTAGGTCCAGGCGGCGGCCCCGACCCCATCCTCCCACTACCCCCCCACCACCACGCCCAGCCCCGCTGGCCAGGGGTCCTGCGGCAGGTTTGGCGGCTGCAGAGGGTCCAGGAGCGTGGCGGCCACAAAAGGAGTGGCGGGCAAAAGCCTAGAGCACCCGGTATTCCCAGGCGGTCTCCCATCCAAGTACTAACCAGGCTCGACCCTGCTTGACTGCGAGATCGGGCGCGTGCAGGGTGGTATGGCCGTAGACGCTGGGACCGGGCTCCTGGCGCCCCAAGAGCAGCCGCCCAGCCTGCCTGGTGAGCGCGCGCCAGGTTGTTGGGCAGCGCCGGCGGCGAGCCTCTCCCCTCTTTCCGCTGGCCGGCTCCAGCAGCGCCGCGCCTCCCGCCTGCTCTCCGCCTCCACAGGACGTAGTGGGCGTGGGCAGCCGGTGACTCCTTACCCACAGCGAGGCCCCTTTGCGCTACCCATTGGTCTACTCAGCCTCTTCCACTACCCTGGCAGTGACAGAAGCCAGAATGACAGGGGTTGGGAGTTGGGGGGGAGGAAGGAGGGACGCACAGGCTGAATCAGGGACTGGGACAGACCCACGGAGGCTGTGTTGAAGTGGCAGCTCCTTCACCGGAGTGCTGTCGCGCCCAGGACTGGACTCCGTTAAGCAGGCAGTGCCCGGGGAGTGGGCAGTCACCGTGGGACCCCCGGGCAGGCCTCCAGGGTCTGCGGAGTGCCGGTGGGGTCCGAGCCACGCCCGGGGTCCCGCACGCGGGAGGAGAGGCTCAGGCCCAGGCACCCTCCTCCTGTGGGTTGTGTACCTGCCTGCCGGCCTGCCTGCTTTTCCCTTGTGGTGCTCTGTCCTAAAGCCCCTGGGCGCGGGCCACGCGCACACGCAAGTGTAGCGCTCCCTCATTCCACTGGTTTGTCCGGGCTCTTTTTTGGCTGTGCGCCTGGGGCCCCCGCGGCTGGCCAGGGGGAACCAAGAGCGCAGGGCTCTTGAGAAAGAAGGAAGGGCGCTGGGGGAGGGGCCGCGGTGCCTGCCCGCAGAGACGGAGGCCTCCGGTGGGGTGGGGCGGCTGGGCGTCCCCTTGGCCCGCGGTCCGGGGACAACTGGGGCCTCTGTCTCCGGGCCCTAGTGCAGGCAGTAAGATTGTCACCCCTGTGACAAGGACCCCGAGATGCCAAGGACCGGCACTGCCTTGGCTGGAGAAAGCCGCCCGACGCCGTTTGGAGGCCGGCGCCGGCAGGCAGCCTTGGGCTTGGGCTTTGGGGGCGGCGAAGTGGGCGCGGTGAAGGGCTGCCGGTTGACCGCTTGTGCTTGCGGGGAAAAATGAGGATTTAGAAGGGGCTGTGGGGCGCAGACCGGGCCTAGGCGCCTGGCGTGAGGCCGGGACTGCGAGGCTGTAGGTCCAGGCGGCGGCCCCGACCCCATCCTCCCTGTACCCACCCCCCCCACCACGCCCAGCCCCGCTGGCCAGGGGTCCTGCGGCAGGTTTGGCGGCTGCAGAGGGTCCAGGAGCGTGGCGGCCACAAAAGGAGTGGCGGGCAAAAGCCTAGAGCACCCGGTATTCCCAGGCGGTCTCCCATCCAAGTACTAACCAGGCTCGACCCTGCTTGACTGCGAGATCGGGCGCGTGCAGGGTGGTATGGCCGTAGACGCTGGGACCGGGCTCCTGGCGCCCCAAGAGCAGCCGCCCAGCCTGCGTGGTGAGCGCGCGCCAGGTTGTTGGGCAGCGCCGGCGGCGAGCCTCTCCCCTCTTTCCGCTGGCCGGCTCCAGCAGCGCCGCGCCTCCCGCCTGCTCTCCGCCTCCACAGGACGTAGTGGGCGTGGGCAGCCGGTGACTCCTTACCCACAGCGAGGCCCCTTTGCGCTACCCATTGGTCTACTCAGCCTCTTCCACTACCCTGGCAGTGACAGAAGCCAGAATGACAGGGGTTGGGAGTTGGGGGGGGGGGGAAGGAGGGACGCACAGGCTGAATCACGGACTGGGACAGACGCACGGATGCTGTGTTGAAGTGGCAGCTCCCCCACCGGAGTGCTGTCGCGCCCAGGACTGGACTCCGGTAAGCAGGCAGTGCCCGGGGAGTGGGCAGTCACCGTGGGACCCCCGGGCAGGCCTCCAGGGTCTGCGGAGTGCCGGTGGGGTCCGAGCCACGCCCGGGGTCCCGCACGCGGGAGGAGAGGCTCAGGCCCAGGCACCCTCCTCCTGTGGGTTGTGTACCTGCCTGCCGGCCTGCCTGCTTTTCCCCTGTGTTGCTCTGTCCTGGAGCCCCGGGGCGCGGGCCACGCGCACACGCAAGAGTAGCGCTCTCTCATTCCACTGGTTTGTCCGGGCTCTTTTTTGGCTGTGCGCCTGGGGCCCCCGCGGCCTGCAAGGGGGAACCAAGAGCACAGGGCTCTCCAGAAAGAAGGAAGGGCGCTGGGGGAGGGGCCGCGGTGCCTGCCGGCAGAGACGGAGGCCTCCGGTGGGGTGGGGCGGCTGGGCGTCCCCTTGGCCCGCGGTCCGGGGACAACTGGGGCCTCTGTCTCCGGGCCCTAGTGCAGGCAGTAAGATTGTCACCCCTGTGACAAGGACCCCGAGGTGCCAAGGACCGGCACTGCCTTGGCTGGAGAAAGCCGCCCGAGGCCGTTTGGAGGCCGGCGCCGGCAGGCAGCCTTGGGCTTGGGCTTTTGGGGGCGGCGAAGTGGGCGCGGTGAAGGGCTGCCGGTTGACCGCTTGTGCTTGCGGGGGGAAAAATGAGGATTTAGAAGGGGCTGTGGGGCGCAGACCGGGCCGAGGCGCCTGGCGTGAGGCCGGGACTGCGAGGCTGTAGGTCCAGGCGGCGACCCCGACCCCATCCTCCCACTACCCACCCCCCCCATCACGCCCAGCCCCGCTGGCCAGGGGTCCTGCGGCAGGTTTGGCGGCTGCAGAGGGTCAGGAGCGTGGCGGCCACAAAAGGAGTGGCGGGCAAAAGCCTAGAGCACCCGGTATTCCCAGGCGGTCTCCCATCCAAGTACTAACCAGGCTCGACCCTGCTTGACTGCGAGATCGGGCGCGTGCAGGGTGGTATGGCCGTAGACGCTGGGACCGGGCTCCTGGCGCCCCAAGAGCAGCCGCCCAGCCTGCCTGGTGAGCGCGCGCCAGGTTGTTGGGCAGCGCCGGCGGCGAGCCTCTCCCCTCTTTCCGCTACCCGGCTCCAGCGGCGCCGCGCCTGCCGCCTGCTCTCCTCCTCCACAGGACGTAGTGGGCGTGGGCAGCCGGTGACTTCTTACCCACAGCGAGGCCCCTTTGCGCTACCCATTGGTCTACTCAGCCTCTTCCACTACCCTGGCAGTGACAGAAGCCAGAATGACAGGGGTTGGGAGTTGGGGGGCAGGAAGGAGGGACGCACAGGCTGAATCACGGACTGGGACAGACTCACGGAGGCTGTGTTGAAGTGGCAGCTCCTTCACCGGAGTGCTGTCGCGCCCAGGACTGGACTCCGTTAAGCAGGCAGTGCCCGGGGAGTGGGCAGTCACCGTGGGACCCCCGGGCAGCCCTCCAGGGTCTGCGGAGTGCCGGTGGGGTCCGAGCCACGCCCGGGGTCCCGCACGCGGGAGGAGAGGCTCAGGCCCAGGCACCCTCCTCCTGTGGGTTGTGTACCTGCCTGCCAGCCTGCCTGCTTTTCCCCTGTGGTGCTCTGTCCTAAAGCCCCGGGGTGCGGGCCACGCGCAAACGCAAGAGGAGCACACCCTCATTCCACTGGTTTGTCCGGGCTCTTTTTTGGCTGTGCGCCTGGGGCCCCCGCGGCTGGCCAGGGGGAACCAAGAGCACAGGGCTCTGGAGAAAGGAGGAAGGGCGCTGGGGGAGGGGCCGCGGTGCCTGCAGGCAGAGACGGAGGCCTCCGGTGGGGTGGGGCGGCTGGGCGTCCCCTTGGCCCGCGGTCCGGGGACAACTGGGGCCTCTGTCTCCGGGCCCTAGTGCAGGCAGTAAGATTGTCACCCCTGTGACAAGGACCCCGAGGTGCCAAGGACCGGCACTGCCTTGGCTGGAGAAAGCCGCCCGAGGCCGTTTGGAGGCCGGCCACGGCAGGCAGCCTTGGGCTTGGGCTTTGGGGGCGGCGAAGTGGGCGCGGTGAAGGGCTGCCGGTTGACCGCTTGTGCTTGCGGGGGGAAAAATGAGGATTTAGAAGGGGCTGTGGGGCGCAGACCGGGCCGAGGCGCCTGGCGTGAGGCCGGGAATGCGAGGCTGTAGGTCCAGGCGGCGGCCCCGACCCCATCCTCCCACTACCCCCCCACCACCACGCCCAGCCCCGCTGGCCAGGGGTCCTACGGCAGGTTTGGCGGCTGCAGAGGGTCCAGGAGCGTGGCGGCCACAAAAGGAGTGGCGGGCAAAAGCCTAGAGCACCCGGTATTCCCAGGCGGTCTCCCATCCAAGTACTAACCAGGCTCGACCCTGCTTGACTGCGAGATCGGGCGCGTGCAGGGTGGTATGGCCGTAGACGCTGGGACCGGGCTCCTGGCGCCCCAAGAGCAGCCGCCCAGCCTGCCTGGTGAGCGCGCGCCAGGTTGTTGGGCAGCGCCGGCGGCGAGCCTCTCCCCTCTTTCCGCTGGCCGGCTCCAGCAGCGCCGCGCCTCCCGCCTGCTCTCCGCCTCCACAGGACGTAGTGGGCGTGGGCAGCCGGTGACTCCTTACCCACAGCGAGGCCCCTTTGCGCTACCCATTGGTCTACTCAGCCTCTTCCACTACCCTGGCAGTGACAGAAGCCAGAATGACAGGGGTTGGGAGTTGGGGGGGGGGAAGGAGGGACGCACAGGCTGAATCACGGACTGGGACAGACGCACGGAGGCTGTGTTGAAGTGGCAGCTCCCCCACCGGAGTGCTGTCGCGCCCAGGACTGGACTCCGTTAAGCAGGCAGTGCCCGGGGAGTGGGCAGTCACCGTGGGACCCCCGGGCAGGCCTCCAGGGTCTGCGGAGTGCCGGTCGGGTCCGAGCCACGCCCGGGGTCCCGCACGCGGGAGGAGAGGCTCAGGCCCAGGCACCCTCCTCCTGTGGGTTGTGTACCTGCCTGCCGGCCTGCCTGCTTTTCCCTTGTGGTGCTCTGTCCTAAAGCCCCGGGGCGCGGGCCACGCGCAAACGCAAGAGGAGCGCTCCCTCATTCCACTGGTTTGTCCGGGCTCCTTTTTGGCTGTGCGCCTGGGGCCCCCGCGGCTGGCCAGGGGGAACCAAGAGCGCAGGGCTCTCCAGAAAGAAGGAAGGGCGCTGGGGGAGGGGCCACGGTGCCTGCAGGCAGAGACGGAGGCCTCTGGTGGGGTGGGGCGGCTGGGCGTCCCCTTGGCCCGCGGTCCGGGGACAACTGGGGCCTCTGTCTCCGGGCCCTAGTGCAGGCAGTAAGATTGTCACCCCTGTGACAAGGACCCCGAGGTGCCAAGGACCGGCACTGCCTTGGCTGGAGAAAGCCGCCCGAGGCCGTTTGGAGGCCGGCAATGGCAGGCAGCCTTGGGCTTGCGCTTTTGGGGGCGGCGAAGTGGGCGCGGTGAAGGGCTGCCGGTTGACCGCTTGTGCTTGCGGGGGGAAAAATGAGGATTTAGAAGGGGCTGTGGGGGCAGACCGGGCCGAGGCGCCTGGCGTGAGGCCGGGACTGCGAGGCTGTAGGTCCAGGCGGCGGCCCCGACCCCATCCTCCCACTACCCACCCCCCCCACCACGCCCAGCCCCGCTGGCCAGGGGTCCTGCGGCAGGTTTGGCGGCTGCAGAGGGTCCAGGAGCGTGGCGGCCACAAAAGGAGTGGCGGGCAAAAGCCTAGAGCACCCGGTATTCCCAGGCGGTCTCCCATCCAAGTACTAACCAGGCTCGACCCTGCTTGACTGCGAGATCTGCGCGTGCAGGGTGGTATGGCCGTAGACGCTGGGACCGGGCTCCTGGCGCCCCAAGAGCAGCCGCCCAGCCTGCCTGGTGAGCGCGCGCCAGGTTGGTGGGCAGCGCCGGCGGCGAGCCTCTCCCCTCTTTCCGCTGGCCGGCTCCAGCGGCACCGCGCCTCCCGCCTGCTCTCCTCCTCCACAGGACGTAGTGGGCGTGGGCAGCCGGTGACTCCTTACCCACAGCGAGGCCCCTTTGCGCTACCCATTGGTCTACTCAGCCTCTTCCACTACCCTGGCAGTGACAGAAGCCAGAATGACAGGGGTTGGGAGTTGGGGCGGGGGGAAGGAGGGACGCACAGGCTGAATCACGGACTGGGACAGACGCACGGAGGCTGTGTTGAAGTGGCAGCTCCCCCACCGGAGTGCTGTCGCGCCCAGGACTGGACTCCGTTAAGCAGGCAGTGCCCGGGGAGTGGGCCGTCACCGTGGGACCCCCGGGCAGGCCTCCAGGGTCTGCGGAGTGCCGGTGGGGTCCGAGCCACGCCCGGGGTCCCGCACGCGGGAGGAGAGGCTCAGGCCCAGGCACCCTCCTCCTGTGGGTTGTGTACCTGCCTGCCGGCCTGCCTGCTTTTTTCTTGTGGTGCTCTGTCCTAAAGCCCCGGCGCGCGGGCCACGCGCAAACGCAAGAGGAGCACTCCCTCATTCCACTGGTTTGTCCGGGCTCTTTTTTGGCTGTGCGCCTGGGGCCCCCGCGGCTGGCCAGGGGGAACCAAGAGCACAGGGCTCTGGAGAAAGGAGGAAGGGCGCTGGGGGAGGGGCCGCGGTGCCTGCAGGCAGAGACGGAGGCCTCCGGTGGGGTGGGGCGGCTGGGCGTCCCCTTGGCCCGCGGTCCGGGGACAACTGGGGCCTCTGTCTCCGGGCCCTAGTGCAGGCAGTAAGATTGTCACCCCTGTGACAAGGACCCCGAGGTGCCAAGGACCGGCACTGCCTTGGCTGGAGAAAGCCGCCCGAGGCCGTTTGGAGGCCGGCGCCGGCAGGCAGCCTTGGGCTTGGGCTTTGGGGGCGGCGAAGTGGGCGCGGTGAAGGGCTGCCGGTTGACCGCTTGTGCTTGCGGGGGGAAAAATGAGGATTTAGAAGGGGCTGTGGGGCGCAGACCGGGCCGAGGCGCCTGGCGTGAGGCCGGGACTGCGAGGCTGTAGGTCCAGGCGGCGGCCCCGACCCCATCCTCCCACTACCCCCCCACCACCAAACCCAGCCCCGCTGGCCAGGGGTCCTGCGGCAGGTTTGGCGGCTGCAGAGGGTCCAGGAGCTTGGCGGCCACAAAAGGAGTGGCGGGCAAAAGCCTAGAGCACCCGGTATTCCCAGGCGGTCTCCCATCCAAGTACTAACCAGGCTCGACCCTGCTTGACTGCGAGATCGGGCGCGTGCAGGGTGGTATGGCCGTAGACGCTGGGACCGGGCTCCTGGCGCCCCAAGAGCAGCCGCCCAGCCTGCCTGGTGAGCGCGCGCCAGGTTGTTGGGCAGCGCCGGCGGCGAGCCTCTCCCCTCTTTCCGCTGGCCGGCTCCAGCAGCGCCGCGCCTCCCGCCTGCTCTCCTCCTCCACAGGACGTAGTGGGCGTGGGCAGCCGGTGACTTCTTACCCACAGCGAGGCCCCTTTGCGCTACCCATTGGTCTACTCAGCCTCTTCCACTACCCTGGCAGTGACAGAAGCCAGAATGACAGGGGTTGGGAGTTGGGGGGGGGGAAGGAGGCACGCACAGGCTGAATCACGGACTGGGACAGACGCACGGAGGCTGTGTTGAAGTGGCAGCTCCCCCACCGGAGTGCTGTCGCGCCCAGGACTGTACTCCGTTAAGCAGGCAGTGCCCGGGGAGTGGGCAGTCACCGTGGGACCCCCGGGCAGGCCTCCAGGGTCTGCGGAGTGCCGGTGGGGTTCGAGCCACGCCCGGGGTCCCTCACGCGGGAGGAGAGGCTCAGGCCCAGGCACCCTCCTCCTGTGGGTTGTGTACCTGCCTGCCGGCCTGCCTGCTTTTCCCCTGTGGTGCTCTGTCCTGGAGCCCCGGGGCGCGGGCCACGCGCAAACGCAAGAGGAGCGCTCCCTCATTCCACTGGTTTGTCCGGGCTCTTTTTTGGCTGTGCGCCTGGGGCCCCCGCGGCCTGCAAGGGGGATCCAAGAGCGCAGGGCTCACGAGAAAGAAGGAAGGGCGCTGGGGGAGGGGCCGCGGTGCCTGCTGGCAGAGACAGACGCCTCCGGTGGGGTGGGGCGGCTGGGCGTCCCCTTGGCCCGCGGTCCGGGGACAACTGGGGCCTCTGTCTCCGGGCCCTAGTGCAGGCAGTAAGATTGTCACCCCTGTGACAAGGACCCCGAGGTGCCAAGGACCGGCACTGCCTTGGCTGGAGAAAGCCGCCCGAGGCCGTTTGGAGGCCGGCGCCGGCAGGCAGCCTTGGGCTTGGGCTTTTGGGGGCGGCGAAGTGGGCGCGGTGAAGGGCTGCCGGTTGACCGCTTGTGCTTGCGCGGGGAAAAATGAGGATTTAGAAGGGGCTGTGGGGCGCAGACCGGGCCGAGGCGCCTGGCGTGAGGCCGGGACTGCGAGGCTGTAGGTCCAGGCGGCGACCCCGACCCCATCCTCCCACTACCCACCCCCCCCATCACGCCCAGCCCCGCTGGCCAGGGGTCCTGCGGCAGGTTTGGCGGCTGCAGAGGGTCAGGAGCGTGGCGGCCACAAAAGGAGTGGCGGGCAAAAGCCTAGAGCACCCGGTATTCCCAGGCGGTCTCCCATCCAAGTACTAACCAGGCTCGACCCTGCTTGACTGCGAGATCGGGCGCGTGCAGGGTGGTATGGCCGTAGACGCTGGGACCGGGCTCCTGGCGCCCCAAGAGCAGCCGCCCAGCCTGATGGTGAGCGCGCGCCAGGTTGTTGGGCAGCGCCGGCGGCGAGCCTCTCCCCTCTTTCCGCTACCCGGCTCCAGCAGCGCCGCGCCTCCCGCCTGCTCTCCTCCTCCACAGGACGTAGTGGGCGTGGGCAGCCGGTGACTTCTTACCCACAGCGAGGCCCCTTTGCGCTACCCATTGGTCTACTCAGCCTCTTCCACTACCCTGGCAGTGACAGAAGCCAGAATGACAGGGGTTGGGAGTTGGGGGGGAGGAAGGAGGGACGCACAGGCTGAATCACGGACTGGGACAGACTCACGGAGGCTGTGTTGAAGTGGCAGCTCCTTCACCGGAGTGCTGTCGCGCCCAGGACTGGACTCCGTTAAGCAGGCAGTGCCCGGGGAGTGGGCAGTCACCGTGGGACCCCCGGGCAGCCCTCCAGGGTCTGCGGAGTGCCGGTGGGGTCCGAGCCACGCCCGGGGTCCCGCACGCGGGAGGAGAGGCTCAGGCCCAGGCACCCTCCTCCTGTGGGTTGTGTACCTGCCTGCCGGCCTGCCTGCTTTTCCCCTGTGGTGCTCTGTCCTAAAGCCCAGGGGCGCGGGCCACGCGCAAACGCAAGAGTAGCGCTCCCTCATTCCACTGGTTTGTCCGGGCTCTTTTTTGGCTGTGCGCCTGGGGCCCCCGCGGCTGGCCAGGGGGAACCAAGAGCACAGGGCTCTGGAGAAAGGAGGAAGGGCGCTGGGGGAGGGGCCGCGGTGCCTGCAGGCAGAGACGGAGGCCTCCGGTGGGGTGGGGCGGCTGGGCGTCCCCTTGGCCCGCGGTCCGGGGACAACTGGGGCCTCTGTCTCCGGGCCCTAGTGCAGGCAGTAAGATTGTCACCCCTGTGACAAGGACCCCGAGGTGCCAAGGACCGGCACTGCCTTGGCTGGAGAAAGCCGCCCGAGGCCGTTTGGAGGCCAGCGCCGGCAGGCAGCCTTGGGCTTGGGCTTTGGGGGCGGCGAAGTGGGCGCGGTGAAGGGCTGCCGGTTGACCGCTTGTGCTTGCGGGGGGAAAAATGAGGATTTAGAAGGGGCTGTGGGGCGCAGACCGGGCCGAGGCGCCTGGCGTGAGGCCGGGAATGCGAGGCTGTAGGTCCAGGCGGCGGCCCCGACCCCATCCTCCCACTACCCCCCCACCACCACGCCCAGCCCCGCTGGCCAGGGGTCCTACGGCAGGTTTGGCGGCTGCAGAGGGTCCAGGAGCGTGGCGGCCACAAAAGGAGTGGCGGGCAAAAGCCTAGAGCACCCGGTATTCCCAGGCGGTCTCCCATCCAAGTACTAACCAGGCTCGACCCTGCTTGACTGCGAGATCGGGCGCGTGCAGGGTGGTATGGCCGTAGACGCTGGGACCGGGCTCCTGGCGCCCCAAGAGCAGCCGCCCAGCCTGCGTGGTGAGCGCGCGCCAGGTTGTTGGGCAGCGCCGGCGGCGAGCCTCTCCCCTCTTTCCGCTGGCCGGCTCCAGCAGCGCCGCGCCTCCCGCCTGCTCTCCGCCTCCACAGGACGTAGTGGGCGTGGGCAGCCGGTGACTCCTTACCCACAGCGAGGCCCCTTTGCGCTACCCATTGGTCTACTCAGCCTCTTCCACTACCCTGGCAGTGACAGAAGCCAGAATGACAGGGGTTGGGAGTTGGGGGGGGGGAAGGAGGCACGCACAGGCTGAATCACGGACTGGGACAGACGCACGGAGGCTGTGTTGAAGTGGCAGCTCCCCCACCGGAGTGCTGTCGCGCCCAGGACTGGACTCCGTTAAGCAGGCAGTGCCCGGGGAGTGGGCAGTCACCGTGGGACCCCCGGGCAGGCCTCCAGGGTCTGCGGAGTGCCGGTGGGGTTCGAGCCACGCCCGGGGTCCCTCACGCGGGAGGAGAGGCTCAGGCCCAGGCACCCTCCTCCTGTGGGTTGTGTACCTGCCTGCCGGCCTGCCTGCTTTTCCCTTGTGGTGCTCTGTCCTAAAGCCCCGGGGCGCGGGCCACGCGCAAACGCAAGAGGAGCGCTCCCTCATTCCACTGGTTTGTCCGGGCTCCTTTTTGGCTGTGCTCCTGGGGCCCCCGCGGCTGGCCAGGGGGAACCAAGAGCGCAGGGCTCTCCAGAAAGAAGGAAGGGCGCTGGGGGAGGGGCCACGGTGCCTGCAGGCAGAGACAGAGGCCTCTGGTGGGGTGGGGCGGCTGGGCGTCCCCTTGGCCCGCGGTCCGGGGACAACTGGGGCCTCTGTCTCCTGGCCCTAGTGCA
Source organism: Rhinolophus hipposideros (assembly GCF_964194185.1). Taxonomy (NCBI): domain Eukaryota; kingdom Metazoa; phylum Chordata; class Mammalia; order Chiroptera; family Rhinolophidae; genus Rhinolophus; species Rhinolophus hipposideros. The sequence goes on from NC_138060.1 coordinate 538,568, forward strand.
GGCAGTAAGATTGTCACCCCTGTGACAAGGACCCCGAGGTGCCAAGGACCGGCACTGCCTTGGCTGGAGAAAGCCGCCCGAGGCCGTTTGGAGGCCGGCGCCGGCAGGCAGCCTTGGGCTTGGGCTTTTGGGGGCGGCGAAGTGGGCGCGGTGAAGGGCTGCCGGTTGACCGCTTGTGCTTGCGGGGGGAAAAATGAGGATTTAGAAGGGGCTGTGGGGGCAGACCGGGCCGAGGCGCCTGGCGTGAGGCCGGGACTGCGAGGCTGTAGGTCCAGGCGGCGGCCCCGACCCCATCCTCCCACTACCCACCCACCCCACCACGCCCAGCCCCGCTGGCCAGGGGTCCTGCGGCAGGTTTGGCGGCTGCAGAGGGTCCAGGAGCGTGGAGGCCACAAAAGGAGTGGCGGGCAAAAGCCTAGAGCACCCGGTATTCCCAGGCGGTCTCCCATCCAAGTACTAACCAGGCTGGACCCTGCTTGACTGCGAGATCTGCGCGTGCAGGGTGGTATGGCCGTAGACGCTGGGACCGGGCTCCTGACGCCCCAAGAGCAGCCGCCCAGCCTGATGGTGAGCGCGCGCCAGGTTGTTGGGCAGCGCCGGCGGCGAGCCTCTCCCCTCTTTCCGCTGGCCGGCTCCAGCAGCGCCGCGCCTCCCGCTTCTCTCCGCCTCCACAGGACGTAGTGGGCGTGGGCAGCCGGTGACTTCTTACCCACAGCGAGGCCCCTTTGCGCTACCCATTGGTCTACTCAGCCTCTTCCACTACCCTGGCAGTGACAGAAGCCAGAATGACAGGGGTTGGGAGTTGGGGGGGGGGAAGGAGGGACGCACAGGCTGAATCACGGACTGGGACAGACTCACGGAGGCTGTGTTGAAGTGGCAGCTCCTTCACCGGAGTGCTGTCGCGCCCAGGACTGGACTCCGTTAAGCAGGCAGTGCCCGGGGAGTGGGCAGTCACCGTGGGACCCCCGGGCAGGCCTCCAGGGTCTGCGGAGTGCCGGTGGGGTCCGAGCCACGCCCGGGGTCCAGCACGCGGGAGGAGAGGCTCAGGCCCAGGCACCCTCCTCCTGTGGGTTGTGTACCTGCCTGCCGGCCTGCCTGCTTTTCCCCTGTGGTGCTCTGTCCTAAAGCCCAGGGGCGCGGGCCACGCGCAAACGCAAGAGTAGCGCTCCCTCATTCCACTGGTTTGTCCGGGCTCTTTTTTGGCTGTGCGCGTGGGGCCCCCGCGGCTGGCCAGGGGGAACCAAGAGCACATGGCTCTGGAGAAAGAAGGAAGGGCGCTGGGGGAGGGGCCGCGGTGCCTGCCAGCAGAGACGGAGGCCTCCGGTGGGGTGGGGCGGCTGGGCGTCCCCTTGGCCCGGGGTCCGTGGACAACTGGGGCCTCTGTCTCCGGGCCCTAGTGCAGGCAGTAAGATTGTCACCCCTGTGACAAGGACCCCGAGGTGCCAAGGACCGGCACTGCCTTGGCTGGAGAAAGCCGCCCGAGGCCGTTTGGAGGCCGGCGCCGGCAGGCAGCCTTGGGCTTGGGCTTTGGGGGCGGCGAAGTGGGCGCGGTGAAGGGCTGCCGGTTGACCGCTTGTGCTTGCGGGGGGAAAAATGAGGATTTAGAAGGGGCTGTGGGGCGCAGACCGGGCCGAGGCGCCTGGCGTGAGGCCGGGACTGCGAGGCTGTAGGTCCAGGCGGCGGCCCCGACCCCATCCTCCCACTACCCCCCCACCACCACGCCCAGCCCCGCTGGCCAGGGGTCCTGCGGCAGGTTTGGCGGCTGCAGAGGGTCCAGGAGCGTGGCGGCCACAAAAGGAGTGGCGGGCAAAAGCCTAGAGCACCCGGTATTCCCAGGCGGTCTCCCATCCAAGTACTAACCAGGCTCGACCCTGCTTGACTGCGAGATCGGGCGCGTGCAGGGTGGTATGGCCGTAGACGCTGGGACCGGGCTCCTGGCGCCCCAAGAGCAGCCGCCCAGCCTGCCTGGTGAGCGCGCGCCAGGTTGTTGGGCAGCGCCGGCGGCGAGCCTCTCCCCTCTTTCCGCTGGCCGGCTCCAGCGGCGCCGCGCCTCCCGCCTGCTCTCCTCCTCCACAGGACGTAGTGGGCGTGGGCAGCCGGTGACTCCTTACCCACAGCGAGGCCCCTTTGCGCTACCCATTGGTCTACTCAGCCTCTTCCACTACCCTGGCAGTGACAGAAGCCAGAATGACAGGGGTTGGGAGTTGGGGGGGGGGGAAGGAGGCACGCACAGGCTGAATCACGGACTGGGACAGACGCACGGAGGCTGTGTTGAAGTGGCAGCTCCCCCACCGGAGTGCTGTCGCGCCCAGGACTGGACTCCGTTAAGCAGGCAGTGCCCGGGGAGTGGGCAGTCACCGTGGGACCCCCGGGCAGGCCTCCAGGGTCTGCGGAGTGCCGGTGGGGTTCGAGCCACGCCCGGGGTCCCGCACGCGGGAGGAGAGGCTCAGGCCCAGGCACCCTCCTCCTGTGGGTTGTGTACCTGCCTGCCGGCCTGCCTGCTTTTCCCTTGTGGTGCTCTGTCCTAAAGCCCCGGGGCGCGGGCCACGCGCAAACGCAAGAGGAGCGCTCCCTCATTCCACTGGTTTGTCCGGGCTCCTTTTTGGCTGTGCGCCTGGGGCCCCCGCGGCTGGCCAGGGGGAACCAAGAGCACAGGGCGCTGGGGGAGGGGCCGCGGTGTCTGCTGGCAGAGACGGAGGCCTCTGGTGGGGTGGGGCGGCTGGGCGTCCCCTTGGCCCGCGGTCCGGGGACAACTGGGGCCTCTGTCTCCGGGCCCTAGTGCAGGCAGTAAGATTGTCACCCCTGTGACAAGGACCCCGAGGTGCCAAGGACCGGCACTGCCTTGGCTGGAGAAAGCCCCCCAGAGGCCGTTTGGAGGCCGGCGCCGGCAGGCAGCCTTGGGCTTGGGCTTTGGGGGCGGCGAAGTGGGCGCGGTGAAGGGCTGCCGGTTGACCGCTTGTGCTTGCGGGGGGAAAAATGAGGATTTAGAAGGGGCTGTGGGGGCAGACCGGGCCGAGGCGCCTGGCGTGAGGCCGGGACTGCGAGGCTGTAGGTCCAGGCGGCGGCCCCGACCCCATCCTTTCACTACCCACCCCCCCCAACACGCCCAGCCCCGCTGGCCAGGGGTCCTGCGGCAGGTTTGGCGGCTGCAGAGGGTCCAGGAGCGTGGCGGCCACAAAAGGAGTGGCGGGCAAAAGCCTAGAGCACCCGGTATTCCCAGGCGGTCTCCCATCCAAGTACTAACCAGGCTCGACCCTGCTTGACTGCGAGATCTGCGCGTGCAGGGTGGTATGGCCGTAGACGCTGGGACCGGGCTCCTGGCGCCCCAAGAGCAGCCGCCCAGCCTGCGTGGTGAGCGCGCGCCAGGTTGTTGGGCAGCGCCGGCGGCGAGCCTCTCCCCTCTTTCCGCTGGCCGGCTCCAGCAGCGCCGCGCCTCCAGCCTGCTCTCCGCCTCCACAGGACGTAGTGGGCGTGGGCAGCCGGTGACTCCTTACGCACAGCGAGGCCCCTTTGCGCTACCCATTGGTCTACTCAGCCTCTTCCACTACCCTGGCAGTGACAGAAGCCAGAATGACAGGGGTTGGGAGTTGGGGGGGGGGGGGAAGGAGGGACGCACAGGCTGAATCACGGACTGGGACAGACGCACGGAGGCTGTGTTGAAGTGGCAGCTCCCCCACCGGAGTGCTGTCGCGCCCAGGACTGGACTCCGTTAAGCAGGCAGTGCCCGGGGAGTGTGCCGTCACCGTGGGACCCCCGGGCAGGCCTCCAGGGTCTGCGGAGTGCCGGTGGGGTCCGAGCCACGCCCGGGGTCCCGCACGCGGGAGGAGAGGCTCAGGCCCAGGCACCCTCCTCCTGTGGGTTGTGTACCTGCCTGCCGGCCTGCCTGCTTTTTTCTTGTGGTGCTCTGTCCTAAAGCCCCGGCGCGCGGGCCACGCGCAAACGCAAGAGGAGCGCTCCCTCATTCCACTGGTTTGTCCGGGCTCCTTTTTGGCTGTGCGCCTGGGGCCCCCGCGGCTGGCCAGGGGGAACCAAGAGCGCAGGGCTCTCCAGAAAGAAGGAAGGGCGCTGGGGGAGGGCCCGCGGTGCCTGCAGGCAGAGACGGAGGCCTCTGGTGGGGTGGGGCGGCTGGGCGTCCCCTTGGCCCGCGGTCCGGGGACAACTGGGGCCTCTGTCTCCGGGCCCTAGTGCAGGCAGTAAGATTGTCACCCCTGTGACAAGGACCCCGAGGTGCCAAGGACCGGCACTGCCTTGGCTGGAGAAAGCCGCCCGAGGCCGTTTGGAGGCCGGCGCTGGCAGGCAGCCTTGGGCTTGGGCTTTTGGGGGCGGCGAAGTGGGCGCGGTGAAGGGCTGCCGGTTGACCGCTTGTGCTTGCGGGGGGAAAAATGAGGATTTAGAAGGGGCTGTGGGGGCAGACCGGGCCGAGGCGCCTGGCGTGAGGCCGGGACTGCGAGGCTGTAGGTCCAGGCGGCGGCCCCGACCCCATCCTCCCACTACCCACCCCCCCCACCACGCCCAGCCCCGCTGGCCAGGGGTCCTGCGGCAGGTTTGGCGGCTGCAGAGGGTCCAGGAGCGTGGCGGCCACAAAAGGAGTGGCGGGCAAAAGCCTAGAGCACCCGGTATTCCCAGGCGGTCTCCCATCCAAGTACTAACCAGGCTCGACCCTGCTTGACTGCGAGATCTGCGCGTGCAGGGTGGTATGGCCGTAGACGCTGGGACCGGGCTCCTGGCGCCCCAAGAGCAGCCGCCCAGCCTGCCTGGTGAGCGCGCGCCAGGTTGGTGGGCAGCGCCGGCGGCGAGCCTCTCCCCTCTTTCCGCTGGCCGGCTCCAGCGGCGCCGCGCCTCCCGCCTGCTCTCCTCCTCCACAGGACGTAGTGGGCGTGGGCAGCCGGTGACTCCTTACCCACAGCGAGGCCCCTTTGCGCTACCCATTGGTCTACTCAGCCTCTTCCACTACCCTGGCAGTGACAGAAGCCAGAATGACAGGGGTTGGGAGTTGGGGCGGGGGGAAGGAGGGACGCACAGGCTGAATCACGGACTGGGACAGACGCACGGAGGCTGTGTTGAAGTGGCAGCTCCCCCACCGGAGTGCTGTCGCGCCCAGGACTGGACTCCGTTAAGCAGGCAGTGCCCGGGGAGTGGGCCGTCACCGTGGGACCCCCGGGCAGGCCTCCAGGGTCTGCGGAGTGCCGGTGGGGTCCGAGCCACGCCCGGGGTCCCGCACGCGGGAGGAGAGGCTCAGGCCCAGGCACCCTCCTCCTGTGGGTTGTGTACCTGCCTGCCGGCCTGCCTGCTTTTTTCTTGTGGTGCTCTGTCCTAAAGCCCCGGCGCGCGGGCCACGCGCAAACGCAAGAGGAGCACTCCCTCATTCCACTGGTTTGTCCGGGCTCTTTTTTGGCTGTGCGCCTGGGGCCCCCGCGGCTGGCCAGGGGGAACCAAGAGCACAGGGCTCTGGAGAAAGGAGGAAGGGCGCTGGGGGAGGGGCCGCGGTGCCTGCAGGCAGAGACGGAGGCCTCCGGTGGGGTGGGGCGGCTGGGCGTCCCCTTGGCCCGCGGTCCGGGGACAACTGGGGCCTCTGTCTCCGGGCCCTAGTGCAGGCAGTAAGATTGTCACCCCTGTGACAAGGACCCCGAGGTGCCAAGGACCGGCACTGCCTTGGCTGGAGAAAGCCGCCCGAGGCCGTTTGGAGGCCGGCGCCGGCAGGCAGCCTTGGGCTTGGGCTTTGGGGGCGGCGAAGTGGGCGCGGTGAAGGGCTGCCGGTTGACCGCTTGTGCTTGCGGGGGGAAAAATGAGGATTTAGAAGGGGCTGTGGGGCGCAGACCGGGCCGAGGCGCCTGGCGTGAGGCCGGGACTGCGAGGCTGTAGGTCCAGGCGGCGGCCCCGACCCCATCCTCCCACTACCCCCCCACCACCAAACCCAGCCCCGCTGGCCAGGGGTCCTGCGGCAGGTTTGGCGGCTGCAGAGGGTCCAGGAGCTTGGCGGCCACAAAAGGAGTGGCGGGCAAAAGCCTAGAGCACCCGGTATTCCCAGGCGGTCTCCCATCCAAGTACTAACCAGGCTCGACCCTGCTTGACTGCGAGATCGGGCGCGTGCAGGGTGGTATGGCCGTAGACGCTGGGACCGGGCTCCTGGCGCCCCAAGAGCAGCCGCCCAGCCTGATGGTGAGCGCGCGCCAGGTTGTTGGGCAGCGCCGGCGGCGAGCCTCTCCCCTCTTTCCGCTGGCCGGCTCCAGCAGCGCCGCGCCTCCCGCCTGCTCTCCGCCTCCACAGGACGTAGTGGGCGTGGGCAGCCGGTGACTCCTTACCCACAGCGAGGCCCCTTTGCGCTACCCATTGGTCTACTCAGCCTCTTCCACTACCCTGGCAGTGACAGAAGCCAGAATGACAGGGGTTGGGAGTTGGGGGGGGGGAAGGAGGGACGCACAGGCTGAATCACGGACTGGGACAGACACACGGAGGCTGTGTTGAAGTGGCAGCTCCCCCACCGGAGTGCTGTCGCGCCCAGGACTGGACTCCGTTAAGCAGGCAGTGCCCGGGGAGTGGGCAGTCACCGTGGGACCCCCGGGCAGGCCTCCAGGGTCTGCAGAGTGCCGGTGGGGTCCGAGCCACGCCCGGGGTCCCGCACGCGGGAGGAGAGGCTCAGGCCCAGGCACCCTCCTCCTGTGGGTTGTGTACCTGCCTGCCGGCCTGCCTGCTTTTCCCCTGTGGTGCTCTGTCCTAAAGCCCAGGGGCGCGGGCCACGCGCAAACGCAAGAGTAGCGCTCCCTCATTCCACTGGTTTGTCCGGGCTCTTTTTTGGCTGTGCGCCTGGGGCCCCCGCGGCTGGCCAGGGGGAACCAAGAGCACAGGGCTCTGGAGAAAGGAGGAAGGGCGCTGGGGGAGGGGCCGCGGTGCCTGCAGGCAGAGACGGAGGCCTCCGGTGGGGTGGGGCGGCTGGGCGTCCCCTTGGCCCGCGGTCCGGGGACAACTGGGGCCTCTGTCTCCGGGCCCTAGTGCAGGCAGTAAGATTGTCACCCCTGTGACAAGGACCCCGAGGTGCCAAGGACCGGCACTGCCTTGGCTGGAGAAAGCCGCCCGAGGCCGTTTGGAGGCCGGCGCCGGCAGGCAGCCTTGGGCTTGGGCTTTGGGGGCGGCGAAGTGGGCGCGGTGAAGGGCTGCCGGTTGACCGCTTGTGCTTGCGGGGGGAAAAATGAGGATTTAGAAGGGGCTGTGGGGCGCAGACCGGGCCGAGGCGCCTGGCGTGAGGCCGGGACTGCGAGGCTGTAGGTCCAGGCGGCGGCCCCGACCCCATCCTCCCACTACCCCCCCACCACCAAACCCAGCCCCGCTGGCCAGGGGTCCTGCGGCAGGTTTGGCGGCTGCAGAGGGTCCAGGAGCTTGGCGGCCACAAAAGGAGTGGCGGGCAAAAGCCTAGAGCACCCGGTATTCCCAGGCGGTCTCCCATCCAAGTACTAACCAGGCTCGACCCTGCTTGACTGCGAGATCGGGCGCGTGCAGGGTGGTATGGCCGTAGACGCTGGGACCGGGCTCCTGGCGCCCCAAGAGCAGCCGCCCAGCCTGATGGTGAGCGCGCGCCAGGTTGTTGGGCAGCGCCGGCGGCGAGCCTCTCCCCTCTTTCCGCTGGCCGGCTCCAGCAGCGCCGCGCCTCCCGCCTGCTCTCCGCCTCCACAGGACGTAGTGGGCGTGGGCAGCCGGTGACTCCTTACCCACAGCGAGGCCCCTTTGCGCTACCCATTGGTCTACTCAGCCTCTTCCACTACCCTGGCAGTGACAGAAGCCAGAATGACAGGGGTTGGGAGTTGGGGGGGGGGAAGGAGGCACGCACAGGCTGAATCACGGACTGGGACAGACGCACGGAGGCTGTGTTGAAGTGGCAGCTCCCCCACCGGAGTGCTGTCGCGCCCAGGACTGGACTCCGTTAAGCAGGCAGTGCCCGGGGAGTGGGCAGTCACCGTGGGACCCCCGGGCAGGCCTCCAGGGTCTGCGGAGTGCCGGTGGGGTCCGAGCCACGCCCGGGGTCCCGCACGCGGGAGGAGAGGCTCAGGCCCAGGCACCCTCCTCCTGTGGGTTGTGTACCTGCCTGCCGGCCTGCCTGCTTTTCCCCTGTGGTGCTCTGTCCTGGAGCCCCGGGGCGCGGGCCACGCGCAAACGCAAGAGGAGCGCTCCCTCATTCCACTGGTTTGTCCGGGCTCCTTTTTGGCTGTGCTCCTGGGGCCCCCGCGGCTGGCCAGGGGGAACCAAGAGCACAGGGCGCTGGGGGAGGGGCCGCGGTGCCTGCTGGCAGAGACGGAGGCCTCTGGTGGGGTGGGGCGGCTGGGCGTCCCCTTGGCCCGCGGTCCGGGGACAACTGGGGCCTCTGTCTCCGGGCCCTAGTGCAGGCAGTAAGATTGTCACCCCTGTGACAAGGACCCCGAGGTGCCAAGGACCGGCACTGCCTTGGCTGGAGAAAGCCGCCCGAGGCCGTTTGGAGGCCGGCGCCGGCAGGCAGCCTTGGGCTTGGGCTTTTGGGGGCGGCGAAGTGGGCGCGGTGAAGGGCTGCCGGTTGACCGCTTGTGCTTGCGGGGGGAAAAATGAGGATTTAGAAGGGGCTGTGGGGGCAGACCGGGCCGAGGCGCCTGGCGTGAGGCCGGGACTGCGAGGCTGTAGGTCCAGGCGGCGGCCCCGACCCCATCCTCCCACTACCCACCCCCCCCACCACGCCCAGCCCCGCTGGCCAGGGGTCCTGCGGCAGGTTTGGCGGCTGCAGAGGGTCCAGGAGCGTGGCGGCCACAAAAGGAGTGGCGGGCAAAAGCCTAGAGCACCCGGTATTCCCAGGCGGTCTCCCATCCAAGTACTAACCAGGCTCGACCCTGCTTGACTGCGAGATCTGCGCGTGCAGGGTGGTATGGCCGTAGACGCTGGGACCGGGCTCCTGGCGCCCCAAGAGCAGCCGCCCAGCCTGCCTGGTGAGCGCGCGCCAGGTTGGTGGGCAGCGCCGGCGGCGAGCCTCTCCCCTCTTTCCGCTGGCCGGCTCCAGCGGCGCCGCGCCTCCCGCCTGCTCTCCGCCTCCACAGGACGTAGTGGGCGTGGGCAGCCGGTGACTCCTTACCCACAGCGAGGCCCCTTTGCGCTACCCATTGGTCTACTCAGCCTCTTCCACTACCCTGGCAGTGACAGAAGCCAGAATTACAGGGGTTGGGAGTTGGGGGGGGGGGGAAGGAGGGACGCACAGGCTGAATCACGGACTGGGACAGACGCACGGAGGCTGTGTTGAAGTGGCAGCTCCCCCACCGGAGTGCTGTCGCGCCCAGGACTGGACTCCGTTAAGCAGGCAGTGCCCGGGGAGTGTGCCGTCACCGTGGGACCCCCGGGCAGGCCTCCAGGGTCTGCGGAGTGCCGGTGGGGTCCGAGCCACGCCCGGGGTCCCGCACGCGGGAGGAGAGGCTCAGGCCCAGGCACCCTCCTCCTGTGGGTTGTGTACCTGCCTGCCGGCCTGCCTGCTTTTTTCTTGTGGTGCTCTGTCCTGGAGCCCCGGGGCGCGGGCCACGCGCACACGCAAGAGGAGCGCTCCCTCATTCCACTGGTTTGTCCGGGCTCCTTTTTGGCTGTGCGCCTGGGGCCCCCGCGGCTGGCCAGGGGGAACCAAGAGCGCAGGGCTCACGAGAAAGAAGGAAGGGCGCTGGGGGAGGGGCCACGGTGCCTGCAGGCAGAGACGGAGGCCTCCGGTGGGGTGGGGCGGCTGGGCGTCCCCTTGGCCCGCGGTCCGGGGACAACTGGGGCCTCTGTCTCCTGGCCCTAGTGCAGGCAGTAAGATTGTCACCCCTGTGACAAGGACCCCGAGGTGCCAAGGACCGGCACTGCCTTGGCTGGAGAAAGCCGCCCGAGGCCGTTTGGAGGCCGGCGCCGGCAGGCAGCCTTGGGCTTGGGCTTTTGGGGGCGGCGAAGTGGGCGCGGTGAAGGGCTGCCGGTTGACCGCTTGTGCTTGCGGGGGGAAAAATGAGGATTTAGAAGGGGCTGTGGGGGCAGACCGGGCCGAGGCGCCTGGCGTGAGGCCGCGACTGCGAGGCTGTAGGTCCAGGCGGCGGCCCCGACCCCATCCTCCCACTACCCACCCCCCCCACCACGCCCAGCCCCGCTGGCCAGGGGTCCTGCGGCAGGTTTGGCGGCTGCAGAGGGTCCAGGAGCGTGGCGGCCACAAAAGGAGTGGCGGGCAAAAGCCTAGAGCACCCGGTATTCCCAGGCGGTCTCCCATCCAAGTACTAACCAGGCTCGACCCTGCTTGACTGCGAGATCGGGCGCGTGCAGGGTGGTATGGCCGTAGACGCTGGGACCGGGCTCCTGGCGCCCCAAGAGCAGCCGCCCAGCCTGCCTGGTGAGCGCGCGGCAGGTTGTTGGGCAGCGCCGGCGGCGAGGCTCTCCCCTCTTTCCGCTGGCCGGCTCCAGCAGCGCCGCGCCTCCCGCCTGCTCTCCGCCTCCACAGGACGTAGTGGGCGTGGGCAGCCGGTGACTCCTTACCCACAGCGAGGCCCCTTTGCGCTACCCATTGGTCTACTCAGCCTCTTCCACTACCCTGGCAGTGACAGAAGCCAGAATGACAGGGGTTGGGAGTTGGGGGGGGGGGGAAGGAGGCACGCACAAGCTGAATCACGGACTGGGACAGACGCACGGAGGCTGTGTTGAAGTGGCAGCTCCCCCACCGGAGTGCTGTCGCGCCCAGGACTGGACTCCGTGAAGCAGGCAGTGCCCGGGGAGTGGGCAGTCACCGTGGGACCCCCGGGCAGGCCTCCAGGGTCTGCAGAGTGCCGGTGGGGTCCGAGCCACGCCCGGGGTCCCGCACGCGGGAGGAGAGGCTCAGGCCCAGGCACCCTCCTCCTGTGGGTTGTGTACCTGCCTGCCGGCCTGCCTGCTTTTCCCTTATGGTGCTCTGTCCTAAAGCCCCGGGGCGCGGGCCACGCGCAAACGCAAGAGGAGCGCTCCCTCATTCCACTGGTGTGTCCGGGCTCCTTTTTGGCTGTGCGCCTGGGGCCCCCGCAGCTGGCCAGGGGGAACCAAGAGCGCAGGGCTCTCCAGAAAGAAGGAAGGGCGCTGGGGGAGGGCCCGCGGTGCCTGCAGGCAGAGACGGAGGCCTCTGGTGGGGTGGGGCGGCTGGGCGTCCCCTTGGCCCGCGGTCCGGGGACAACTGGGGCCTCTGTCTCCGGGCCCTAGTGCAGGCAGTAAGATTGTCACCCCTGTGACAAGGACCCCGAGGTGCCAAGGACCGGCACTGCCTTGGCTGGAGAAAGCCGCCCGAGGCCGTTTGGAGGCCGGCGCCGGCAGGCAGCCTTGGGCTTGGGCTTTTGGGGGCGGCGAAGTGGGCGCGGTGAAGGGCTGCCGGTTGACCGCTTGTGCTTGCGGGGGGAAAAATGAGGATTTAGAAGGGGCTGTGGGGCGCAGACCGGGCCGAGGCGCCTGGCGTGAGGCCGTGTCTGCGAGGCTGTAGGTCCAGGCGGCGGCCCCGACCCCATCCTCCCACTACCCACCCCCCCCACCACGCCCAGCCCCGCTGGCCAGGGGTCCTGCGGCAGGTTTGGCGGCTGCAGAGGGTCCAGGAGCGTGGCGGCCACAAAAGGAGTGGCGGGCAAAAGCCTAGAGCACCCGGTATTCCCAGGCGGTCTCCCATCCAAGTACTAACCAGGCTCGACCCTGCTTGACTGCGAGATCGGGCGCGTGCAGGGTGGTATGGCCGTAGACGCTGGGACCGGGCTCCTGGCGCCCCAAGAGCAGCCGCCCAGCCTGCCTGGTGAGCGCGCGCCAGGTTGTTGGGCAGCGCCGGCGGCGAGCCTCTCCCCTCTTTCCGCTGGCCGGCTCCAGCGGCGCCGCGCCTCCCGCCTGCTCTCCGCCTCCACAGGACGTAGTGGGCGTGGGCAGCCGGTGACTCCTTACCCACAGCGAGGCCCCTTTGCGCTACCCATTGGTCTACTCAGCCTCTTCCACTACCCTGGCAGTGACAGAAGCCAGAATGACAGGGGTTGGGAGTTGGGGGGGGGGGGAAGGAGGCACGCACAGGCTGAATCACGGACTGGGACAGACACACGGAGGCTGTGTTGAAGTGGCAGCTCCCCCACCAGAGTGCTGTCGCGCCCAGGACTGGACTCCGTTAAGCAGGCAGTGCCCGGGGAGTGGGCAGTCACCGTGGGACCCCCGGGCAGGCCTCCAGGGTCTGCGGAGTGCCGGTCGGGTCCGAGCCACGCCCGGGGTCCCGCACGCGGGAGGAGAGGCTCAGGCCCAGGCACCCTCCTCCTGTGGGTTGTGTACCTGCCTGCCGGCCTGCCTGCTTTTCCCTTGTGGTGCTCTGTCCTAAAGCCCCGGGGCGCGGGCCACGCGCAAACGCAAGAGGAGCGCTCCCTCATTCCACTGGTTTGTCCGGGCTCCTTTTTGGCTGTGCGCCTGGGGCCCCCGCGGCTGGCCAGGGGGAACCAAGAGCGCAGGGCTCCCCAGAAAGAAGGAAGGGCGCTGGGGGAGGGGCCACGGTGCCTGCAGGCAGAGACGGAGGCCTCTGGTGGGGTGGGGCGGCTGGGCGTCCCCTTGGCCCGCGGTCCGGGGACAACTGGGGCCTCTGTCTCCGGGCCCTAGTGCAGGCAGTAAGATTGTCACCCCTGTGACAAGGACCCCGAGGTGCCAAGGACCGGCACTGCCTTGGCTGGAGAAAGCCGCCCGAGGCCGTTTGGAGGCCGGCGCTGGCAGGCAGCCTTGGGCTTGGGCTTTTGGGGGCGGCGAAGTGGGCGCGGTGAAGGGCTGCCGGTTGACCGCTTGTGCTTGCGGGGGGAAAAATGAGGATTTAGAAGGGGCTGTGGGGGCAGACCGGGCCGAGGCGCCTGGCGTGAGGCCGGGACTGCGAGGCTGTAGGTCCAGGCGGCGGCCCCGACCCCATCCTCCCACTACCCACCCCCCCCACCACGCCCAGCCCCGCTGGCCAGGGGTCCTGCGGCAGGTTTGGCGGCTGCAGAGGGTCCAGGAGCGTGGCGGCCACAAAAGGAGTGGCGGGCAAAAGCCTAGAGCACCCGGTATTCCCAGGCGGTCTCCCATCCAAGTACTAACCAGGCTCGACCCTGCTTGACTGCGAGATCTGCGCGTGCAGGGTGGTATGGCCGTAGACGCTGGGACCGGGCTCCTGGCGCCCCAAGAGCAGCCGCCCAGCCTGCCTGGTGAGCGCGCGCCAGGTTGTTGGGCAGCGCCGGCGGCGAGCCTCTCCCCTCTTTCCGCTGGCCGGCTCCAGCGGCGCCGCGCCTCCCGCCTGCTCTCCTCCTCCACAGGACGTAGTGGGCGTGGGCAGCCGGTGACTCCTTACCCACAGCGAGGCCCCTTTGCGCTACCCATTGGTCTACTCAGCCTCTTCCACTACCCTGGCAGTGACAGAAGCCAGAATGACAGGGGTTGGGAGTTGGGGGGGAGGAAGGAGGGACGCACAGGCTGAATCAGGGACTGGGACAGACCCACGGAGGCTGTGTTGAAGTGGCAGCTCCTTCACCGGAGTGCTGTCGCGCCCAGGACTGGACTCCGTTAAGCAGGCAGTGCCCGGGGAGTGGGCAGTCACCGTGGGACCCCCGGGCAGGCCTCCAGGGTCTGCGGAGTGCCGGTGGGGTCCGAGCCACGCCCGGGGTCCTGCACGCGGGAGGAGAGGCTCAGGCCCAGGCACCCTCCTCCTGTGGGTTGTGTACCTGCCTGCCGGCCTGCCTGCTTTTCCCTTGTGGTGCTCTGTCCTAAAGCCCCTGGGCGCGGGCCACGCGCACACGCAAGAGTAGCGCTCCCTCATTCCACTGGTTTGTCCGGGCTCTTTTTTGGCTGTGCGCCTGGGGCCCCCGCGGCTGGCCAGGGGGAACCAAGAGTGCAGGGCTCTGGAGAAAGAAGGAAGGGCGCTGGGGGAGGGGCCGCGGTGCCTGCAGGCAGAGACGGAGGCCTCCGGTGGGGTGGGGCGGCTGGGCGTCCCCTTGGCCCGCGGTCCGGGGACAACTGGGGCCTCTGTCTCCGGGCCCTAGTGCAGGCAGTAAGATTGTCACCCCTGTGACAAGGACCCCGAGGTGCCAAGGACCTGTACTGCCTTGGCTGGAGAAAGCCGCCCGAGGCCGTTTGGAGGCCAGCGCCGGCAGGCAGCCTTGGGCTTGGGCTTTGGGGGCGGCGAAGTGGGCGCGGTGAAGGGCTGCCGGTTGACCGCTTGTGCTTGCGGGGGGAAAAATGAGGATTTAGAAGGGGCTGTGGGGCGCAGACCGGACCGAGGCGCCTGGCGTGAGGCCGGGACTGCGAGGCTGTAGGTCCAGGCGGCGACCCCGACCCCATCCTCCCACTACCCACCCCCCCCACCACGCCCAGCCCCGCTGGCCAGGGGTCCTGCGGCAGGTTTGGCGGCTGCAGAGGGTCAGGAGCGTGGCGGCCACAAAAGGAGTGGCGGGCAAAAGCCTAGAGCACCCGGTATTCCCAGGCGGTCTCCCATCCAAGTACTAACCAGGCTCGACCCTGCTTGACTGCGAGATCGGGCGCGTGCAGGGTGGTATGGCCGTAGATGCTGGGACCGGGCTCCTGGCGCCCCAAGAGCAGCCGCCCAGCCTGCCTGGTGAGCGTGCGCCAGGTTGTTGGGCAGCGCCGGCGGCGAGCCTCTCCCCTCTTTCCGCTGGCCGGCTCCAGCGGCGCCGCGCCTCCCGCCTGCTCTCCGCCTCCACAGGACGTAGTGGGCGTGGGCAGCCGGTGACTCCTTACCCACAGCGAGGCCCCTTTGCGCTACCCATTGGTCTACTCAGCCTCTTCCACTACCCTGGCAGTGACAGAAGCCAGAATGACAGGGGTTGGGAGTTGGGGGGGGGGAAGGAGGCACGCACAGGCTGAATCACGGACTGGGACAGACGCACGGAGGCTGTGTTGAAGTGGCAGCTCCCCCACCAGAGTGCTGTCGCGCCCAGGACTGGACTCCGTTAAGCAGGCAGTGCCCGGGGAGTGGGCAGTCACCGTGGGAACCCCGGGCAGGCCTCCAGGGTCTGCGGAGTGCCGGTGGGGTCCGAGCCACGCCCGGGGTCCCGCACGCGGGAGGAGAGGCTCAGGCCCAGGCACCCTCCTCCTGTGGGTTGTGTACCTGCCTGCCGGCCTGCCTGCTTTTCCCCTGTGTTGCTCTGTCCTGGAGCCCCGGGGCGCGGGCCACGCGCACACGCAAGAGTAGCGCTCCCTCATTCCACTGGTTTGTCCGGGCTCTTTTTTGGCTGTGCGCCTGGGGCCCCCGCGGCTGGCCAGGGGGAACCAAGAGCACAGGGCTCTGGAGAAAGGAGGAAGGGCGCTGGGGGAGGGGCCGCGGTGCCTGCAGGCAGAGACGGAGGCCTCCGGTGGGGTGGGGCGGCTGGGCGTCCCCTTGGCCCGCGGTCCGGGGACAACTGGGGCCTCTGTCTCCGGGCCCTAGTGCAGGCAGTAAGATTGTCACCCCTGTGACAAGGACCCCGAGGTGCCAAGGACCGGCACTGCCTTGGCTGGAGAAAGCCGCCCGAGGCCGTTTGGAGGCCGGCGCCGGCAGGCAGCCTTGGGCTTGGGCTTTGGGGGCGGCGAAGTGGGCGCGGTGAAGGGCTGCCGGTTGACCGCTTGTGCTTGCGGGGGGAAAAATGAGGATTTAGAAGGGGCTGTGGGGCGCAGACCGGGCCGAGGCGCCTGGCGTGAGGCCGGGACTGCGAGGCTGTAGGTCCAGGCGGCGGCCCCGACCCCATCCTCCCACTACCCCCCCACCACCACGCCCAGCCCCGCTGGCCAGGGGTCCTGCGGCAGGTTTGGCGGCTGCAGAGGGTCCAGGAGCGTGGCGGCCACAAAAGGAGTGGCGGGCAAAAGCCTAGAGCACCCGGTATTCCCAGGCGGTCTCCCATCCAAGTACTAACCAGGCTCGACCCTGCTTGACTGCGAGATCGGGCGCGTGCAGGGTGGTATGGCCGTAGACGCTGGGACCGGGCTCCTGGCGCCCCAAGAGCAGCCGCCCAGCCTGCCTGGTGAGCGCGCGCCAGGTTGTTGGGCAGCGCCGGCGGCGAGCCTCTCCCCTCTTTCCGCTGGCCGGCTCCAGCAGCGCCGCGCCTCCCGCCTGCTCTCCGCCTCCACAGGACGTAGTGGGCGTGGGCAGCCGGTGACTCCTTACCCACAGCGAGGCCCCTTTGCGCTACCCATTGGTCTACTCAGCCTCTTCCACTACCCTGGCAGTGACAGAAGCCAGAATGACAGGGGTTGGGAGTTGGGGGGGGGGAAGGAGGCACGCACAGGCTGAATCACGGACTGGGACAGACGCACGGAGGCTGTGTTGAAGTGGCAGCTCCCCCACCGGAGTGCTGTCGCGCCCAGGACTGGACTCCGTTAAGCAGGCAGTGCCCGGGGAGTGGGCAGTCACCGTGGGACCCCCGGGCAGGCCTCCAGGGTCTGCGGAGTGCCGGTGGGGTTCGAGCCACGCCCGGGGTCCCGCACGCGGGAGGAGAGGCTCAGGCCCAGGCACCCTCCTCCTGTGGGTTGTGTACCTGCCTGCCGGCCTGCCTGCTTTTCCCCTGTGGTGCTCTGTCCTAAAGCCCCGGGGCGCGGGCCACGCGCAAACGCAAGAGGAGCGCTCCCTCATTCCACTGGTTTGTCCGGGCTCCTTTTTGGCTGTGCGCCTGGGGCCCCCGCGGCTGGCCAGGGGGAACCAAGAGCACAGGGCGCTGGGGGAGGGGCCGCGGTGCCTACTGGCAGAGACGGAGGCCTCTGGTGGGGTGGGGCGGCTGGGCGTCCCCTTGGCCCGCGGTCCGGGGACAACTGGGGCCTCTGTCTCCGGGCCCTAGTGCAGGCAGTAAGATTGTCACCCCTGTGACAAGGACCCCGAGGTGCCAAGGACCGGCACTGCCTTGGCTGGAGAAAGCCGCCCGAGGCCGTTTGGAGGCCGGCGCCGGCAGGCAGCCTTGGGCTTGGGCTTTTGGGGGCGGCGAAGTGGGCGCGGTGAAGGGCTGCCGGTTGACCGCTTGTGCTTGCGGGGGGAAAAATGAGGATTTAGAAGGGGCTGTGGGGGCAGACCGGGCCGAGGCGCCTGGCGTGAGGCCGGGACTGCGAGGCTGTAGGTCCAGGCGGCGGCCCCGACCCCATCCTCCCACTACCCACCCCCCCCACCACGCCCAGCCCCGCTGGCCAGGGGTCCTGCGGCAGGTTTGGCGGCTGCAGAGGGTCCAGGAGCGTGGCGGCCACAAAAGGAGTGGCGGGCAAAAGCCTAGAGCACCCGGTATTCCCAGGCGGTCTCCCATCCAAGTACTAACCAGGCTCGACCCTGCTTGACTGCGAGATCTGCGCGTGCAGGGTGGTATGGCCGTAGACGCTGGGACCGGGCTCCTGGCGCCCCAAGAGCAGCCGCCCAGCCTGCCTGGTGAGCGCGCGCCAGGTTGGTGGGCAGCGCCGGCGGCGAGCCTCTCCCCTCTTTCCGCTGGCCGGCTCCAGCAGCGCCGCGCCTCCCGCCTGCTCTCCGCCTCCACAGGACGTAGTGGACGTGGGCAGCCGGTGACTCCTTACCCACAGCGAGGCCCCTTTGCGCTACCCATTGGTCTACTCAGCCTCTTCCACTACCCTGGCAGTGACAGAAGCCAGAATGACAGGGGTTGGGAGTTGGGGGGGGGGGAAGGAGGGACGCACAGGCTGAATCACGGACTGGGACAGACGCACGGAGGCTGTGTTGAAGTGGCAGCTCCCCCACCGGAGTGCTGTCGCGCCCAGGACTGGACTCCGTTAAGCAGGCAGTGCCCGGGGAGTGTGCCGTCACCGTGGGACCCCCGGCCAGGCCTCCAGGGTCTGCGGAGTGCCGGTGGGGTCCGAGCCACGCCCGGGGTCCCGCACGCGGGAGGAGAGGCTCAGGCCCAGGCACCCTCCTCCTGTGGGTTGTGTACCTGCCTGCCGGCCTGCCTGCTTTTTTCTTGTGGTGCTCTGTCCTAAAGCCCCGGCGCGCGGGCCACGCGCAAACGCAAGAGGAGCGCTCCCTCATTCCACTGGTTTGTCCGGGCTCTTTTTTGGCTGTGCGCCTGGGGCCCCCGCGGCTGGCCAGGGGGAACCAAGAGTGCAGGGCTCTGGAGAAAGAAGGAAGGGCGCTGGGGGAGGGGCCGCGGTGCCTGCAGGCAGAGACGGAGGCCTCCGGTGGGGTGGGGCGGCTGGGCGTCCCCTTGGCCCGCGGTCCGGGGACAACTGGGGCCTCTGTCTCCGGGCCCTAGTGCAGGCAGTAAGATTGTCACCCCTGTGACAAGGACCCCGAGGTGCCAAGGACCTGTACTGCCTTGGCTGGAGAAAGCCGCCCGAGGCCGTTTGGAGGCCAGCGCCGGCAGGCAGCCTTGGGCTTGGGCTTTGGGGGCGGCGAAGTGGGCGCGGTGAAGGGCTGCCGGTTGACCGCTTGTGCTTGCGGGGGGAAAAATGAGGATTTAGAAGGGGCTGTGGGGCGCAGACCGGACCGAGGCGCCTGGCGTGAGGCCGGGACTGCGAGGCTGTAGGTCCAGGCGGCGACCCCGACCCCATCCTCCCACTACCCACCCCCCCCACCACGCCCAGCCCCGCTGGCCAGGGGTCCTGCGGCAGGTTTGGCGGCTGCAGAGGGTCCAGGAGCGTGGCGGCCACAAAAGGAGTGGCGGGCAAAAGCCTAGAGCACCCGGTATTCCCAGGCGGTCTCCCATCCAAGTACTAACCAGGCTCGACCCTGCTTGACTGCGAGATCGGGCGCGTGCAGGGTGGTATGGCCGTAGACGCTGGGACCGGGCTCCTGGCGCCCCAAGAGCAGCCGCCCAGCCTGCCTGGTGAGCGCGCGCCAGGTTGTTGGGCAGCGCCGGCGGCGAGCCTCTCCCCTCTTTCCGCTGGCCGGCTCCAGCAGCGCCGCGCCTCCCGCCTGCTCTCCGCCTCCACAGGACGTAGTGGGCGTGGGCAGCCGGTGACTCCTTACCCACAGCGAGGCCCCTTTGCGCTACCCATTGGTCTACTCAGCCTCTTCCACTACCCTGGCAGTGACAGAAGCCAGAATGACAGGGGTTGGGAGTTGGGGGGGGGGAAGGAGGCACGCACAGGCTGAATCACGGACTGGGACAGACGCACGGAGGCTGTGTTGAAGTGGCAGCTCCCCCACCGGAGTGCTGTCGCGCCCAGGACTGGACTCCGTTAAGCAGGCAGTGCCCGGGGAGTGGGCAGTCACCGTGGGACCCCCGGGCAGGCCTCCAGGGTCTGCGGAGTGCCGGTGGGGTTCGAGCCACGCCCGGGGTCCCGCACGCGGGAGGAGAGGCTCAGGCCCAGGCACCCTCCTCCTGTGGGTTGTGTACCTGCCTGCCGGCCTGCCTGCTTTTCCCCTGTGGTGCTCTGTCCTAAAGCCCCGGGGCGCGGGCCACGCGCAAACGCAAGAGGAGCGCTCCCTCATTCCACTGGTTTGTCCGGGCTCCTTTTTGGCTGTGCGCCTGGGGCCCCCGCGGCTGGCCAGGGGGAACCAAGAGCACAGGGCGCTGGGGGAGGGGCCGCGGTGCCTGCTGGCAGAGACGGAGGCCTCTGGTGGGGTGGGGCGGCTGGGCGTCCCCTTGGCCCGCGGTCCGGGGACAACTGGGGCCTCTGTCTCCGGGCCCTAGTGCAGGCAGTAAGATTGTCACCCCTGTGACAAGGACCCCGAGGTGCCAAGGACCGGCACTGCCTTGGCTGGAGAAAGCCGCCCGAGGCCGTTTGGAGGCCGGCGCCGGCAGGCAGCCTTGGGCTTGGGCTTTTGGGGGCGGCGAAGTGGGCGCGGTGAAGGGCTGCCGGTTGACCGCTTGTGCTTGCGGGGGGAAAAATGAGGATTTAGAAGGGGCTGTGGGGGCAGACCGGGCCGAGGCGCCTGGCGTGAGGCCGGGACTGCGAGGCTGTAGGTCCAGGCGGCGGCCCCGACCCCATCCTCCCACTACCCACCCCCCCCACCACGCCCAGCCCCGCTGGCCAGGGGTCCTGCGGCAGGTTTGGCGGCTGCAGAGGGTGTAGGAGCGTGGCGGCCACAAAAGGAGTGGCGGGCAAAAGCCTAGAGCACCCGGTATTCCCAGGCGGTCTCCCATCCAAGTACTAACCAGGCTCGACCCTGCTTGACTGCGAGATCTGCGCGTGCAGGGTGGTATGGCCGTAGACGCTGGGACCGGGCTCCTGGCGCCCCAAGAGCAGCCGCCCAGCCTGCCTGGTGAGCGCGCGCCAGGTTGGTGGGCAGCGCCGGCGGCGAGCCTCTCCCCTCTTTCCGCTGGCCGGCTCCAGCGGCGCCGCGCCTCCCGCCTGCTCTCCTCCTCCACAGGACGTAGTGGGCGTGGGCAGCCGGTGACTCCTTACCCACAGCGAGGCCTCTTTGCGCTACCCATTGGTCTACTCAGCCTCTTCCACTACCCTGGCAGTGACAGAAGCCAGAATGACAGGGGTTGGGAGTTGGGGGGGGGGGAAGGAGGGACGCACAGGCTGAATCACGGACTGGGACAGACGCACGGAGGCTGTGTTGAAGTGGCAGCTCCCCCACCGGAGTGCTGTCGCGCCCAGGACTGGACTCCGTTAAGCAGGCAGTGCCCGGGGAGTGTGCCGTCACCGTGGGACCCCCGGGCAGGCCTCCAGGGTCTGCGGAGTGCCGGTGGGGTCCGAGCCACGCCCGGGGTCCCGCACGCGGGAGGAGAGGCTCAGGCCCAGGCACCCTCCTCCTGTGGGTTGTGTACCTGCCTGCCGGCCTGCCTGCTTTTTTCTTGTGGTGCTCTGTCCTAAAGCCCCGGCGCGCGGGCCACGCGCAAACGCAAGAGGAGCGCTCCCTCATTCCACTGGTTTGTCCGGGCTCCTTTTTGGCTGTGCGCCTGGGGCCCCCGCGGCTGGCCAGGGGGAACCAAGAGCGCAGGGCTCACGAGAAAGAAGGAAGGGCGCTGGGGGAGGGGCCGCGGTGCCTGCAGGCAGAGACGGAGGCCTCCGGTGGGGTGGGGCGGCTGGGCGTCCCCTTGGCCCGCGGTCCGGGGACAACTGGGGCCTCTGTCTCCGGGCCCTAGTGCAGGCAGTAAGATTGTCACCCCTGTGACAAGGACCCCGAGGTGCCAAGGACCGGCACTGCCTTGGCTGGAGAAAGCCGCCCGAGGCCGTTTGGAGGCCGGCGCCGGCAGGCAGCCTTGGGCTTGGGCTTTGGGGGCGGCGAAGTGGGCGCGGTGAAGGGCTGCCGGTTGACCGCTTGTGCTTGCGGGGGGAAAAATGAGGATTTAGAAGGGGCTGTGGGGCGCAGACCGGGCCGAGGCGCCTGGCGTGAGGCCGGGACTGCGAGGCTGTAGGTCCAGGCGGCGGCCCCGACCCCATCCTCCCACTACCCCCCCACCACCACGCCCAGCCCCGCTGGCCAGGGGTCCTGCGGCAGGTTTGGCGGCTGCAGAGGGTCCAGGAGCGTGGCGGCCACAAAAGGAGTGGCGGGCAAAAGCCTAGAGCACCCGGTATTCCCAGGCGGTCTCCCATCCAAGTACTAACCAGGCTCGACCCTGCTTGACTGCGAGATCGGGCGCGTGCAGGGTGGTATGGCCGTAGACGCTGGGACCGGGCTCCTGGCGCCCCAAGAGCAGCCGCCCAGCCTGCCTGGTGAGCGCGCGCCAGGTTGTTGGGCAGCGCCGGCGGCGAGCCTCTCCCCTCTTTCCGCTGGCCGGCTCCAGCGGCGCCGCGCCTCCCGCCTGCTCTCCGCCTCCACAGGACGTAGTGGGCGTGGGCAGCCGGTGACTCCTTACCCACAGCGAGGCCCCTTTGCGCTACCCATTGGTCTACTCAGCCTCTTCCACTACCCTGGCAGTGACAGAAGCCAGAATGACAGGGGTTGGGAGTTGGGGGGGGGGGGAAGGAGGCACGCACAGGCTGAATCACGGACTGGGA
This sequence comes from Rhinolophus hipposideros, assembly GCF_964194185.1. Classification (NCBI taxonomy): domain Eukaryota; kingdom Metazoa; phylum Chordata; class Mammalia; order Chiroptera; family Rhinolophidae; genus Rhinolophus; species Rhinolophus hipposideros. The sequence continues at coordinate 560,390 of NC_138060.1, forward strand.
CAGACACACGGAGGCTGTGTTGAAGTGGCAGCTCCCCCACCGGAGTGCTGTCGCGCCCAGGACTGGACTCCGTTAAGCAGGCAGTGCCCGGGGAGTGGGCAGTCACCGTGGGACCCCCGGGCAGGCCTCCAGGGTCTGCGGAGTGCCGGTCGGGTCCGAGCCACGCCCGGGGTCCCGCACGCGGGAGGAGAGGCTCAGGCCCAGGCACCCTCCTCCTGTGGGTTGTGTACCTGCCTGCCGGCCTGCCTGCTTTTCCCTTGTGGTGCTCTGTCCTAAAGCCCCGGGGCGCGGGCCACGCGCAAACGCAAGAGGAGCGCTCCCTCATTCCACTGGTTTGTCCGGGCTCCTTTTTGGCTGTGCGCCTGGGGCCCCCGCGGCTGGCCAGGGGGAACCAAGAGCGCAGGGCTCCCCAGAAAGAAGGAAGGGCGCTGGGGGAGGGGCCACGGTGCCTGCAGGCAGAGACGGAGGCCTCTGGTGGGGTGGGGCGGCTGGGCGTCCCCTTGGCCCGCGGTCCGGGGACAACTGGGGCCTCTGTCTCCGGGCCCTAGTGCAGGCAGTAAGATTGTCACCCCTGTGACAAGGACCCCGAGGTGCCAAGGACCGGCACTGCCTTGGCTGGAGAAAGCCGCCCGAGGCCGTTTGGAGGCCGGCGCTGGCAGGCAGCCTTGGGCTTGGGCTTTTGGGGGCGGCGAAGTGGGCGCGGTGAAGGGCTGCCGGTTGACCGCTTGTGCTTGCGGGGGGAAAAATGAGGATTTAGAAGGGGCTGTGGGGGCAGACCGGGCCGAGGCGCCTGGCGTGAGGCCGGGACTGCGAGGCTGTAGGTCCAGGCGGCGGCCCCGACCCCATCCTCCCACTACCCACCCCCCCCACCACGCCCAGCCCCGCTGGCCAGGGGTCCTGCGGCAGGTTTGGCGGCTGCAGAGGGTCCAGGAGCGTGGCGGCCACAAAAGGAGTGGCGGGCAAAAGCCTAGAGCACCCGGTATTCCCAGGCGGTCTCCCATCCAAGTACTAACCAGGCTCGACCCTGCTTGACTGCGAGATCTGCGCGTGCAGGGTGGTATGGCCGTAGACGCTGGGACCGGGCTCCTGGCGCCCCAAGAGCAGCCGCCCAGCCTGCCTGGTGAGCGCGCGCCAGGTTGGTGGGCAGCGCCGGCGGCGAGCCTCTCCCCTCTTTCCGCTGGCCGGCTCCAGCGGCGCCGCGCCTCCCGCCTGCTCTCCTCCTCCACAGGACGTAGTGGGCGTGGGCAGCCGGTGACTCCTTACCCACAGCGAGGCCCCTTTGCGCTACCCATTGGTCTACTCAGCCTCTTCCACTACCCTGGCAGTGACAGAAGCCAGAATGACAGGGGTTGGGAGTTGGGGGGGAGGAAGGAGGGACGCACAGGCTGAATCAGGGACTGGGACAGACCCACGGAGGCTGTGTTGAAGTGGCAGCTCCTTCACCGGAGTGCTGTCGCGCCCAGGACTGGACTCCGTTAAGCAGGCAGTGCCCGGGGAGTGGGCAGTCACCGTGGGACCCCCGGGCAGGCCTCCAGGGTCTGCGGAGTGCCGGTGGGGTCCGAGCCACGCCCGGGGTCCCGTACGCAGGAGGAGAGGCTCAGGCCCAGGCACCCTCCTCCTGTGGGTTGTGTACCTGCCTGCCGGCCTGCCTGCTTTTCCCTTGTGGTGCTCTGTCCTAAAGCCCCTGGGCGCGGGCCACGCGCACACGCAAGAGTAGCGCTCCCTCATTCCACTGGTTTGTCCGGGCTCTTTTTTGGCTGTGCGCCTGGGGCCCCCGCGGCTGGCCAGGGGGAACCAAGAGCACAGGGCTCTTGAGAAAGAAGGAAGGGCGCTGGGGGAGGGGCCGCGGTGCCTGCCGGCAGAGACGGAGGCCTCCGGTGGGGTGGGGCGGCTGGGCGTCCCCTTGGCCCGCGGTCCGGGGACAACTGGGGCCTCTGTCTCCGGGCCCTAGTGCAGGCAGTAAGATTGTCACCCCTGTGACAAGGACCCCGAGATGCCAAGGACCGGCACTGCCTTGGCTGGAGAAAGCCGCCCGACGCCGTTTGGAGGCCGGCGCCGGCAGGCAGCCTTGGGCTTGGGCTTTGGGGGCGGCGAAGTGGGCGCGGTGAAGGGCTGCCGGTTGACCGCTTGTGCTTGCGGGGAAAAATGAGGATTTAGAAGGGGCTGTGGGGCGCAGACCGGGCCTAGGCGCCTGGCGTGAGGCCGGGACTGCGAGGCTGTAGGTCCAGGCGGCGGCCCCGACCCCATCCTCCCAGTACCCACCCCCCCCACCACGCCCAGCCCCGCTGGCCAGGGGTCCTGCGGCAGGTTTGGCGGCTGCAGAGGGTCCAGGAGCGTGGCGGCCACAAAAGGAGTGGCGGGCAAAAGCCTAGAGCACCCGGTATTCCCAGGCGGTCTCCCATCCAAGTACTAACCAGGCTCGACCCTGCTTGACTGCGAGATCGGGCGCGTGCAGGGTGGTATGGCCGTAGACGCTGGGACCGGGCTCCTGGCGCCCCAAGAGCAGCCGCCCAGCCTGCGTGGTGAGCGCGCGCCAGGTTGTTGGGCAGCGCCGGCGGCGAGCCTCTCCCCTCTTTCCGCTGGCCGGCTCCAGCAGCGCCGCGCCTCCCGCCTGCTCTCCGCCTCCACAGGACGTAGTGGGCGTGGGCAGCCGGTGACTCCTTACCCACAGCGAGGCCCCTTTGCGCTACCCATTGGTCTACTCAGCCTCTTCCACTACCCTGGCAGTGACAGAAGCCAGAATGACAGGGGTTGGGAGTTGGGGGGGGGGAAGGAGGGACGCACAGGCTGAATCACGGACTGGGACAGACGCACAGATGCTGTGTTGAAGTGGCAGCTCCCCCACCGGAGTGCTGTCGCGCCCAGGACTGGACTCCGGTAAGCAGGCAGTGCCGGGGGAGTGGGCAGTCACCGTGGGACCCCCGGGCAGGCCTCCAGGGTCTGCGGAGTGTCGGTGGGGTCCGAGCCACGCCCGGGGTCCCGCACGCGGGAGGAGAGGCTCAGGCCCAGGCACCCTCCTCCTGTGGGTTGTGTACCTGCCTGCCGGCCTGCCTGCTTTTCCCTTGTGGTGCTCTGTCCTAAAGCCCGGGGGCGCAGGCCACGCGCAAACGCAAGAGGAGCGCTCCCTCATTCCACTGGTTTGTCCGGGCTCTTTTTTGGCTGTGCGCCTGGGGCCCCCGCGGCTGGCCAGGGGGAACCAAGAGTGCAGGGCTCTGGAGAAAGAAGGAAGGGCGCTGGGGGAGGGGCCGCGGTGCCTGCAGGCAGAGACGGAGGCCTCCGGTGGGGTGGGGCGGCTGGGCGTCCCCTTGGCCCGCGGTCCGGGGACAACTGGGGCCTCTGTCTCCGGGCCCTAGTGCAGGCAGTAAGATTGTCACCCCTGTGACAAGGACCCCGAGGTGCCAAAGACCTGTACTGCCTTGGCTGGAGAAAGCCGCCCGAGGCCGTTTGGAGGCCGGCGCCGGCAGGCAGCCTTGGGCTTGGGCTTTGGGGGCGGCGAAGTGGGCGCGGTGAAGGGCTGCCGGTTGACCGCTTGTGCTTGCGGGGGGAAAAATGAGGATTTAGAAGGGGCTGTGGGGGGCAGACCGGGCCGAGGCGCCTGGCGTGAGGCCGGGACTGCGAGGCTGTAGGTCCAGGCGGCGGCCCCGACCCCATCCTCCCACTACCCACCCCCCCCACCACGCCCAGCCCCGCTGGCCAGGGGTCCTGCGGCAGGTTTGGCGGCTGCAGAGGGTCAGGAGCGTGGCGGCCACAAAAGGAGTGGCGGGCAAAAGCCTAGAGCACCCGGTATTCCCAGGCGGTCTCCCATCCAAGTACTAACCAGGCTCGACCCTGCTTGACTGCGAGATCGGGCGCGTGCAGGGTGGTATGGCCGTAGATGCTGGGACCGGGCTCCTGGCGCCCCAAGAGCAGCCGCCCAGCCTGCCTGGTGAGCGTGCGCCAGGTTGTTGGGCAGCGCCGGCGGCGAGCCTCTCCCCTCTTTCCGCTGGCCGGCTCCAGCGGCGCCGCGCCTCCCGCCTGCTCTCCGCCTCCACAGGACGTAGTGGGCGTGGGCAGCCGGTGACTCCTTACCCACAGCGAGGCCCCTTTGCGCTACCCATTGGTCTACTCAGCCTCTTCCACTACCCTGGCAGTGACAGAAGCCAGAATGACAGGGGTTGGGAGTTGGGGGGGGGGAAGGAGGGACGCACAGGCTGAATCACGGACTGGGACAGACGCACGGAGGCTGTGTTGAAGTGGCAGCTCCCCCACCGGAGTGCTGTCGCGCCCAGGACTGGACTCCGTTAAGCAAGCAGTGCCCGGGGAGTGGGCAGTCACCGTGGGACCCCCGGGCAGGCCTCCAGGGTCTGCGGAGTGCCGGTGGGGTCCGAGCCACGCCCGGGGTCCCGCACGCGGGAGGAGAGGCTCAGGCCCAGGCACCCTCCTCCTGTGGGTTGTGTACCTGCCTGCCGGCCTGCCTGCTTTTCCCCTGTGTTGCTCTGTCCTGGAGCCCCGGGGCGCGGGCCACGCGCACACGCAAGAGTAGCGCTCTCTCATTCCACTGGTTTGTCCGGGCTCTTTTTTGGCTGTGCGCCTGGGGCCCCCGCGGCTGGCCAGGGGGAACCAAGAGCACAGGGCTCTGGAGAAAGGAGGAAGGGCGCTGGGGGAGGGGCCGCGGTGCCTGCAGGCAGAGACGGAGGCCTCCGGTGGGGTGGGGCGGCTGGGCGTCCCCTTGGCCCGCGGTCCGGGGACAACTGGGGCCTCTGTCTCCGGGCCCTAGTGCAGGCAGTAAGATTGTCACCCCTGTGACAAGGACCCCGAGGTGCCAAGGACCGGCACTGCCTTGGCTGGAGAAAGCCGCCCGAGGCCGTTTGGAGGCCAGCGCCGGCAGGCAGCCTTGGGCTTGGGCTTTGGGGGCGGCGAAGTGGGCGCGGTGAAGGGCTGCCGGTTGACCGCTTGTGCTTGCGGGGGGAAAAATGAGGATTTAGAAGGGGCTGTGGGGCGCAGACCGGGCCGAGGCGCCTGGCGTGAGGCCGGGAATGCGAGGCTGTAGGTCCAGGCGGCGGCCCCGACCCCATCCTCCCACTACCCCCCCACCACCACGCCCAGCCCCGCTGGCCAGGGGTCCTACGGCAGGTTTGGCGGCTGCAGAGGGTCCAGGAGCGTGGCGGCCACAAAAGGAGTGGCGGGCAAAAGCCTAGAGCACCCGGTATTCCCAGGCGGTCTCCCATCCAAGTACTAACCAGGCTCGACCCTGCTTGACTGCGAGATCGGGCGCGTGCAGGGTGGTATGGCCGTAGACGCTGGGACCGGGCTCCTGGCGCCCCAAGAGCAGCCGCCCAGCCTGCGTGGTGAGCGCACGCCAGGTTGTTGGGCAGCGCCGGCGGCGAGCCTCTCCCCTCTTTCCGCTGGCCGGCTCCAGCAGCGCCGCGCCTCCCGCCTGCTCTCCGCCTCCACAGGACGTAGTGGGCGTGGGCAGCCGGTGACTCCTTACCCACAGCGAGGCCCCTTTGCGCTACCCATTGGTCTACTCAGCCTCTTCCACTACCCTGGCAGTGACAGAAGCCAGAATGACAGGGGTTGGGAGTTGGGGGGGGGGGGGAAGGAGGGACGCACAGGCTGAATCACGGACTGGGACAGACGCACGGAGGCTGTGTTGAAGTGGCAGCTCCCCCACCGGAGTGCTGTCGCGCCCAGGACTGGACTCCGTTAAGCAGGCAGTGCCCGGGGAGTGTGCCGTCACCGTGGGACCCCCGGGCAGGCCTCCAGGGTCTGCGGAGTGCCGGTGGGGTCCGAGCCACGCCCGGGGTCCCGCACGCGGGAGGAGAGGCTCAGGCCCAGGCACCCTCCTCCTGTGGGTTGTGTACCTGCCTGCCGGCCTGCCTGCTTTTTTCTTGTGGTGCTCTGTCCTAAAGCCCCGGCGCGCGGGCCACGCGCAAACGCAAGAGGAGCACTCCCTCATTCCACTGGTTTGTCCGGGCTCTTTTTTGGCTGTGCGCCTGGGGCCCCCGCGGCTGGCCAGGGGGAACCAAGAGCGCAGGGCTCTCCAGAAAGAAGGAAGGGCGCTGGGGGAGGGCCCGCGGTGCCTGCAGGCAGAGACGGAGGCCTCTGGTGGGGTGGGGCGGCTGGGCGTCCCCTTGGCCCGCGGTCCGGGGACAACTGGGGCCTCTGTCTCCGGGCCCTAGTGCAGGCAGTAAGATTGTCACCCCTGTGACAAGGACCCCGAGGTGCCAAGGACCGGCACTGCCTTGGCTGGAGAAAGCCGCCCGAGGCCGTTTGGAGGCCGGCGCCGGCAGGCAGCCTTGGGCTTGGGCTTTTGGGGGCGGCGAAGTGGGCGCGGTGAAGGGCTGCCGGTTGACCGCTTGTGCTTGCGGGGGGAAAAATGAGGATTTAGAAGGGGCTGTGGGGCGCAGACCGGGCCGAGGCGCCTGGCGTGAGGCCGGGACTGCGAGGCTGTAGGTCCAGGCGGCGGCCCCGACCCCATCCTCCCAGTACCCACCCCCCCCACCACGCCCAGCCCCGCTGGCCAGGGGTCCTGCGGCAGGTTTGGCGGCTGCAGAGGGTCCAGGAGCGTGGCGGCCACAAAAGGAGTGGCGGGCAAAAGCCTAGAGCACCCGGTATTCCCAGGCGGTCTCCCATCCAAGTACTAACCAGGCTCGACCCTGCTTGACTGCGAGATCGGGCGCGTGCAGGGTGGTATGGCCGTAGACGCTGGGACCGGGCTCCTGGCGCCCCAAGAGCAGCCGCCCAGCCTGCCTGGTGAGCGCGCGCCAGGTTGTTGGGCAGCGCCGGCGGCGAGCCTCTCCCCTCTTTCCGCTGGCCGGCTCCAGCGGCGCCGCGCCTCCCGCCTGCTCTCCGCCTCCACAGGACGTAGTGGGCGTGGGCAGCCGGTGACTCCTTACCCACAGCGAGGCCCCTTTGCGCTACCCATTGGTCTACTCAGCCTCTTCCACTACCCTGGCAGTGACAAAAGCCAGAATGACAGGGGTTGGGAGTTGGGGGGGGGGGAAAGGAGGGACGCACAGGCTGAATCACGGACTGGGACAGACGCACGGAGGCTGTGTTGAAGTGGCAGCTCCCCCACCGGAGTGCTGTCGCGCCCAGGACTGTACTCCGTTAAGCAGACAGTGCCCGGGGAGTGGGCAGTCACCGTGGGACCCCCGGGCAGGCCTCCAGGGTCTGCGGAGTGCCGGTGGGGTTCGAGCCACGCCCGGGGTACCGCACGCGGGAGGAGAGGCTCAGGCCCAGGCACCCTCCTCCTGTGGGTTGTGTACCTGCCTGCCGGCCTGCCTGCTTTTCCCTTGTGGTGCTCTGTCCTAAAGCCCCGGGGCGCGGGCCACGCGCAAACGCAAGAGGAGCACTCCCTCATTCCACTGGTTTGTCCGGGCTCTTTTTTGGCTGTGCGCCTGGGGCCCCCGCGGCTGGCCAGGGAGAACCAAGAGCACAGGGCTCTTGAGAAAGAAGGAAGGGCGCTGGGGGAGGGGCCGCGGTGCCTGCAGGCAGAGACGGAGGCCTCCGGTGGGGTGGGGCGGCTGGGCGTCCCCTTGGCCCGCGGTCCGGGGACAACTGGGGCCTCTGTCTCCGGGCCCTAGTGCAGGCAGTAAGATTGTCACCCCTGTGACAAGGACCCCGAGGTGCCAAGGACCGGCACTGCCTTGGCTGGAGAAAGCCGCCCGAGGCCGTTTGGAGGCCGGCGCCGGCAGGCAGCCTTGGGCTTGGGCTTTGGGGGCGGCGAAGTGGGCGCGGTGAAGGGCTGCCGGTTGACCGCTTGTGCTTGCGGGGGGAAAAATGAGGATTTAGAAGGGGCTGTGGGGCGCAGACCGGGCCGAGGCGCCTGGCGTGAGGCCGGGACTGCGAGGCTGTAGGTCCAGGCGGCGGCCCCGACCCCATCCTCCCACTACCCCCCCACCACCACGCCCAGCCCCGCTGGCCAGGGGTCCTGCGGCAGGTTTGGCGGCTGCAGAGGGTCCAGGAGCGTGGCGGCCACAAAAGGAGTGGCGGGCAAAAGCCTAGAGCACCCGGTATTCCCAGGCGGTCTCCCATCCAAGTACTAACCAGGCTCGACCCTGCTTGACTGCGAGATCGGGCGCGTGCAGGGTGGTATGGCCGTAGACGCTGGGACCGGGCTCCTGGCGCCCCAAGAGCAGCCGCCCAGCCTGCCTGGTGAGCGCGCGCCAGGTTGTTGGGCAGCGCCGGCGGCGAGCCTCTCCCCTCTTTCCGCTGGCCGGCTCCAGCAGCGCCGCGCCTCCCGCCTGCTCTCCGCCTCCACAGGACGTAGTGGGCGTGGGCAGCCGGTGACTCCTTACCCACAGCGAGGCCCCTTTGCGCTACCCATTGGTCTACTCAGCCTCTTCCACTACCCTGGCAGTGACAGAAGCCAGAATGACAGGGGTTGGGAGTTGGGGGGGAGGAAGGAGGGACGCACAGGCTGAATCAGGGACTGGGACAGACCCACGGAGGCTGTGTTGAAGTGGCAGCTCCTTCACCGGAGTGCTGTCGCGCCCAGGACTGGACTCCGTTAAGCAGGCAGTGCCCGGGGAGTGGGCAGTCACCGTGGGACCCCAGGGCAGGCCTCCAGGGTCTGCGGAGTGCCGGTGGGGTCCGAGCCACGCCCGGGGTCCCGCACGCGGGAGGAGAGGCTCAGGCCCAGGCACCCTCCTCCTGTGGGTTGTGTACCTGCCTGCCGGCCTGCCTGCTTTTCCCTTGTGGTGCTCTGTCCTAAAGCCCCTGGGCGCGGGCCACGCGCACACGCAAGTGTAGCGCTCCCTCATTCCACTGGTTTGTCCGGGCTCTTTTTTGGCTGTGCGCCTGGGGCCCCCGCGGCTGGCCAGGGGGAACCAAGAGCGCAGGGCTCTTGAGAAAGAAGGAAGGGCGCTGGGGGAGGGGCCGCGGTGCCTGCCCGCAGAGACGGAGGCCTCCGGTGGGGTGGGGCGGCTGGGCGTCCCCTTGGCCCGCGGTCCGGGGACAACTGGGGCCTCTGTCTCCGGGCCCTAGTGCAGGCAGTAAGATTGTCACCCCTGTGACAAGGACCCCGAGATGCCAAGGACCGGCACTGCCTTGGCTGGAGAAAGCCGCCCGACGCCGTTTGGAGGCCGGCGCCGGCAGGCAGCCTTGGGCTTGGGCTTTGGGGGCGGCGAAGTGGGCGCGGTGAAGGGCTGCCGGTTGACCGCTTGTGCTTGCGGGGAAAAATGAGGATTTAGAAGGGGCTGTGGGGCGCAGACCGGGCCTAGGCGCCTGGCGTGAGGCCGGGACTGCGAGGCTGTAGGTCCAGGCGGCGGCCCCGACCCCATCCTCCCTGTACCCACCCCCCCCACCACGCCCAGCCCCGCTGGCCAGGGGTCCTGCGGCAGGTTTGGCGGCTGCAGAGGGTCCAGGAGCGTGGCGGCCACAAAAGGAGTGGCGGGCAAAAGCCTAGAGCACCCGGTATTCCCAGGCGGTCTCCCATCCAAGTACTAACCAGGCTCGACCCTGCTTGACTGCGAGATCGGGCGCGTGCAGGGTGGTATGGCCGTAGACGCTGGGACCGGGCTCCTGGCGCCCCAAGAGCAGCCGCCCAGCCTGCGTGGTGAGCGCGCGCCAGGTTGTTGGGCAGCGCCGGCGGCGAGCCTCTCCCCTCTTTCCGCTGGCCGGCTCCAGCAGCGCCGCGCCTCCCGCCTGCTCTCCGCCTCCACAGGACGTAGTGGGCGTGGGCAGCCGGTGACTCCTTACCCACAGCGAGGCCCCTTTGCGCTACCCATTGGTCTACTCAGCCTCTTCCACTACCCTGGCAGTGACAGAAGCCAGAATGACAGGGGTTGGGAGTTGGGGGGGGGGGGAAGGAGGGACGCACAGGCTGAATCACGGACTGGGACAGACGCACGGATGCTGTGTTGAAGTGGCAGCTCCCCCACCGGAGTGCTGTCGCGCCCAGGACTGGACTCCGGTAAGCAGGCAGTGCCCGGGGAGTGGGCAGTCACCGTGGGACCCCCGGGCAGGCCTCCAGGGTCTGCGGAGTGCCGGTGGGGTCCGAGCCACGCCCGGGGTCCCGCACGCGGGAGGAGAGGCTCAGGCCCAGGCACCCTCCTCCTGTGGGTTGTGTACCTGCCTGCCGGCCTGCCTGCTTTTCCCCTGTGTTGCTCTGTCCTGGAGCCCCGGGGCGCGGGCCACGCGCACACGCAAGAGTAGCGCTCTCTCATTCCACTGGTTTGTCCGGGCTCTTTTTTGGCTGTGCGCCTGGGGCCCCCGCGGCCTGCAAGGGGGAACCAAGAGCACAGGGCTCTCCAGAAAGAAGGAAGGGCGCTGGGGGAGGGGCCGCGGTGCCTGCCGGCAGAGACGGAGGCCTCCGGTGGGGTGGGGCGGCTGGGCGTCCCCTTGGCCCGCGGTCCGGGGACAACTGGGGCCTCTGTCTCCGGGCCCTAGTGCAGGCAGTAAGATTGTCACCCCTGTGACAAGGACCCCGAGGTGCCAAGGACCGGCACTGCCTTGGCTGGAGAAAGCCGCCCGAGGCCGTTTGGAGGCCGGCGCCGGCAGGCAGCCTTGGGCTTGGGCTTTTGGGGGCGGCGAAGTGGGCGCGGTGAAGGGCTGCCGGTTGACCGCTTGTGCTTGCGGGGGGAAAAATGAGGATTTAGAAGGGGCTGTGGGGCGCAGACCGGGCCGAGGCGCCTGGCGTGAGGCCGGGACTGCGAGGCTGTAGGTCCAGGCGGCGACCCCGACCCCATCCTCCCACTACCCACCCCCCCCATCACGCCCAGCCCCGCTGGCCAGGGGTCCTGCGGCAGGTTTGGCGGCTGCAGAGGGTCAGGAGCGTGGCGGCCACAAAAGGAGTGGCGGGCAAAAGCCTAGAGCACCCGGTATTCCCAGGCGGTCTCCCATCCAAGTACTAACCAGGCTCGACCCTGCTTGACTGCGAGATCGGGCGCGTGCAGGGTGGTATGGCCGTAGACGCTGGGACCGGGCTCCTGGCGCCCCAAGAGCAGCCGCCCAGCCTGCCTGGTGAGCGCGCGCCAGGTTGTTGGGCAGCGCCGGCGGCGAGCCTCTCCCCTCTTTCCGCTACCCGGCTCCAGCGGCGCCGCGCCTGCCGCCTGCTCTCCTCCTCCACAGGACGTAGTGGGCGTGGGCAGCCGGTGACTTCTTACCCACAGCGAGGCCCCTTTGCGCTACCCATTGGTCTACTCAGCCTCTTCCACTACCCTGGCAGTGACAGAAGCCAGAATGACAGGGGTTGGGAGTTGGGGGGGAGGAAGGAGGGACGCACAGGCTGAATCACGGACTGGGACAGACTCACGGAGGCTGTGTTGAAGTGGCAGCTCCTTCACCGGAGTGCTGTCGCGCCCAGGACTGGACTCCGTTAAGCAGGCAGTGCCCGGGGAGTGGGCAGTCACCGTGGGACCCCCGGGCAGCCCTCCAGGGTCTGCGGAGTGCCGGTGGGGTCCGAGCCACGCCCGGGGTCCCGCACGCGGGAGGAGAGGCTCAGGCCCAGGCACCCTCCTCCTGTGGGTTGTGTACCTGCCTGCCAGCCTGCCTGCTTTTCCCCTGTGGTGCTCTGTCCTAAAGCCCCGGGGTGCGGGCCACGCGCAAACGCAAGAGGAGCACACCCTCATTCCACTGGTTTGTCCGGGCTCTTTTTTGGCTGTGCGCCTGGGGCCCCCGCGGCTGGCCAGGGGGAACCAAGAGCACAGGGCTCTGGAGAAAGGAGGAAGGGCGCTGGGGGAGGGGCCGCGGTGCCTGCAGGCAGAGACGGAGGCCTCCGGTGGGGTGGGGCGGCTGGGCGTCCCCTTGGCCCGCGGTCCGGGGACAACTGGGGCCTCTGTCTCCGGGCCCTAGTGCAGGCAGTAAGATTGTCACCCCTGTGACAAGGACCCCGAGGTGCCAAGGACCGGCACTGCCTTGGCTGGAGAAAGCCGCCCGAGGCCGTTTGGAGGCCGGCCACGGCAGGCAGCCTTGGGCTTGGGCTTTGGGGGCGGCGAAGTGGGCGCGGTGAAGGGCTGCCGGTTGACCGCTTGTGCTTGCGGGGGGAAAAATGAGGATTTAGAAGGGGCTGTGGGGCGCAGACCGGGCCGAGGCGCCTGGCGTGAGGCCGGGAATGCGAGGCTGTAGGTCCAGGCGGCGGCCCCGACCCCATCCTCCCACTACCCCCCCACCACCACGCCCAGCCCCGCTGGCCAGGGGTCCTACGGCAGGTTTGGCGGCTGCAGAGGGTCCAGGAGCGTGGCGGCCACAAAAGGAGTGGCGGGCAAAAGCCTAGAGCACCCGGTATTCCCAGGCGGTCTCCCATCCAAGTACTAACCAGGCTCGACCCTGCTTGACTGCGAGATCGGGCGCGTGCAGGGTGGTATGGCCGTAGACGCTGGGACCGGGCTCCTGGCGCCCCAAGAGCAGCCGCCCAGCCTGCCTGGTGAGCGCGCGCCAGGTTGTTGGGCAGCGCCGGCGGCGAGCCTCTCCCCTCTTTCCGCTGGCCGGCTCCAGCAGCGCCGCGCCTCCCGCCTGCTCTCCGCCTCCACAGGACGTAGTGGGCGTGGGCAGCCGGTGACTCCTTACCCACAGCGAGGCCCCTTTGCGCTACCCATTGGTCTACTCAGCCTCTTCCACTACCCTGGCAGTGACAGAAGCCAGAATGACAGGGGTTGGGAGTTGGGGGGGGGGAAGGAGGGACGCACAGGCTGAATCACGGACTGGGACAGACGCACGGAGGCTGTGTTGAAGTGGCAGCTCCCCCACCGGAGTGCTGTCGCGCCCAGGACTGGACTCCGTTAAGCAGGCAGTGCCCGGGGAGTGGGCAGTCACCGTGGGACCCCCGGGCAGGCCTCCAGGGTCTGCGGAGTGCCGGTCGGGTCCGAGCCACGCCCGGGGTCCCGCACGCGGGAGGAGAGGCTCAGGCCCAGGCACCCTCCTCCTGTGGGTTGTGTACCTGCCTGCCGGCCTGCCTGCTTTTCCCTTGTGGTGCTCTGTCCTAAAGCCCCGGGGCGCGGGCCACGCGCAAACGCAAGAGGAGCGCTCCCTCATTCCACTGGTTTGTCCGGGCTCCTTTTTGGCTGTGCGCCTGGGGCCCCCGCGGCTGGCCAGGGGGAACCAAGAGCGCAGGGCTCTCCAGAAAGAAGGAAGGGCGCTGGGGGAGGGGCCACGGTGCCTGCAGGCAGAGACGGAGGCCTCTGGTGGGGTGGGGCGGCTGGGCGTCCCCTTGGCCCGCGGTCCGGGGACAACTGGGGCCTCTGTCTCCGGGCCCTAGTGCAGGCAGTAAGATTGTCACCCCTGTGACAAGGACCCCGAGGTGCCAAGGACCGGCACTGCCTTGGCTGGAGAAAGCCGCCCGAGGCCGTTTGGAGGCCGGCAATGGCAGGCAGCCTTGGGCTTGCGCTTTTGGGGGCGGCGAAGTGGGCGCGGTGAAGGGCTGCCGGTTGACCGCTTGTGCTTGCGGGGGGAAAAATGAGGATTTAGAAGGGGCTGTGGGGGCAGACCGGGCCGAGGCGCCTGGCGTGAGGCCGGGACTGCGAGGCTGTAGGTCCAGGCGGCGGCCCCGACCCCATCCTCCCACTACCCACCCCCCCCACCACGCCCAGCCCCGCTGGCCAGGGGTCCTGCGGCAGGTTTGGCGGCTGCAGAGGGTCCAGGAGCGTGGCGGCCACAAAAGGAGTGGCGGGCAAAAGCCTAGAGCACCCGGTATTCCCAGGCGGTCTCCCATCCAAGTACTAACCAGGCTCGACCCTGCTTGACTGCGAGATCTGCGCGTGCAGGGTGGTATGGCCGTAGACGCTGGGACCGGGCTCCTGGCGCCCCAAGAGCAGCCGCCCAGCCTGCCTGGTGAGCGCGCGCCAGGTTGGTGGGCAGCGCCGGCGGCGAGCCTCTCCCCTCTTTCCGCTGGCCGGCTCCAGCGGCACCGCGCCTCCCGCCTGCTCTCCTCCTCCACAGGACGTAGTGGGCGTGGGCAGCCGGTGACTCCTTACCCACAGCGAGGCCCCTTTGCGCTACCCATTGGTCTACTCAGCCTCTTCCACTACCCTGGCAGTGACAGAAGCCAGAATGACAGGGGTTGGGAGTTGGGGCGGGGGGAAGGAGGGACGCACAGGCTGAATCACGGACTGGGACAGACGCACGGAGGCTGTGTTGAAGTGGCAGCTCCCCCACCGGAGTGCTGTCGCGCCCAGGACTGGACTCCGTTAAGCAGGCAGTGCCCGGGGAGTGGGCCGTCACCGTGGGACCCCCGGGCAGGCCTCCAGGGTCTGCGGAGTGCCGGTGGGGTCCGAGCCACGCCCGGGGTCCCGCACGCGGGAGGAGAGGCTCAGGCCCAGGCACCCTCCTCCTGTGGGTTGTGTACCTGCCTGCCGGCCTGCCTGCTTTTTTCTTGTGGTGCTCTGTCCTAAAGCCCCGGCGCGCGGGCCACGCGCAAACGCAAGAGGAGCACTCCCTCATTCCACTGGTTTGTCCGGGCTCTTTTTTGGCTGTGCGCCTGGGGCCCCCGCGGCTGGCCAGGGGGAACCAAGAGCACAGGGCTCTGGAGAAAGGAGGAAGGGCGCTGGGGGAGGGGCCGCGGTGCCTGCAGGCAGAGACGGAGGCCTCCGGTGGGGTGGGGCGGCTGGGCGTCCCCTTGGCCCGCGGTCCGGGGACAACTGGGGCCTCTGTCTCCGGGCCCTAGTGCAGGCAGTAAGATTGTCACCCCTGTGACAAGGACCCCGAGGTGCCAAGGACCGGCACTGCCTTGGCTGGAGAAAGCCGCCCGAGGCCGTTTGGAGGCCGGCGCCGGCAGGCAGCCTTGGGCTTGGGCTTTGGGGGCGGCGAAGTGGGCGCGGTGAAGGGCTGCCGGTTGACCGCTTGTGCTTGCGGGGGGAAAAATGAGGATTTAGAAGGGGCTGTGGGGCGCAGACCGGGCCGAGGCGCCTGGCGTGAGGCCGGGACTGCGAGGCTGTAGGTCCAGGCGGCGGCCCCGACCCCATCCTCCCACTACCCCCCCACCACCAAACCCAGCCCCGCTGGCCAGGGGTCCTGCGGCAGGTTTGGCGGCTGCAGAGGGTCCAGGAGCTTGGCGGCCACAAAAGGAGTGGCGGGCAAAAGCCTAGAGCACCCGGTATTCCCAGGCGGTCTCCCATCCAAGTACTAACCAGGCTCGACCCTGCTTGACTGCGAGATCGGGCGCGTGCAGGGTGGTATGGCCGTAGACGCTGGGACCGGGCTCCTGGCGCCCCAAGAGCAGCCGCCCAGCCTGCCTGGTGAGCGCGCGCCAGGTTGTTGGGCAGCGCCGGCGGCGAGCCTCTCCCCTCTTTCCGCTGGCCGGCTCCAGCAGCGCCGCGCCTCCCGCCTGCTCTCCTCCTCCACAGGACGTAGTGGGCGTGGGCAGCCGGTGACTTCTTACCCACAGCGAGGCCCCTTTGCGCTACCCATTGGTCTACTCAGCCTCTTCCACTACCCTGGCAGTGACAGAAGCCAGAATGACAGGGGTTGGGAGTTGGGGGGGGGGAAGGAGGCACGCACAGGCTGAATCACGGACTGGGACAGACGCACGGAGGCTGTGTTGAAGTGGCAGCTCCCCCACCGGAGTGCTGTCGCGCCCAGGACTGTACTCCGTTAAGCAGGCAGTGCCCGGGGAGTGGGCAGTCACCGTGGGACCCCCGGGCAGGCCTCCAGGGTCTGCGGAGTGCCGGTGGGGTTCGAGCCACGCCCGGGGTCCCTCACGCGGGAGGAGAGGCTCAGGCCCAGGCACCCTCCTCCTGTGGGTTGTGTACCTGCCTGCCGGCCTGCCTGCTTTTCCCCTGTGGTGCTCTGTCCTGGAGCCCCGGGGCGCGGGCCACGCGCAAACGCAAGAGGAGCGCTCCCTCATTCCACTGGTTTGTCCGGGCTCTTTTTTGGCTGTGCGCCTGGGGCCCCCGCGGCCTGCAAGGGGGATCCAAGAGCGCAGGGCTCACGAGAAAGAAGGAAGGGCGCTGGGGGAGGGGCCGCGGTGCCTGCTGGCAGAGACAGACGCCTCCGGTGGGGTGGGGCGGCTGGGCGTCCCCTTGGCCCGCGGTCCGGGGACAACTGGGGCCTCTGTCTCCGGGCCCTAGTGCAGGCAGTAAGATTGTCACCCCTGTGACAAGGACCCCGAGGTGCCAAGGACCGGCACTGCCTTGGCTGGAGAAAGCCGCCCGAGGCCGTTTGGAGGCCGGCGCCGGCAGGCAGCCTTGGGCTTGGGCTTTTGGGGGCGGCGAAGTGGGCGCGGTGAAGGGCTGCCGGTTGACCGCTTGTGCTTGCGCGGGGAAAAATGAGGATTTAGAAGGGGCTGTGGGGCGCAGACCGGGCCGAGGCGCCTGGCGTGAGGCCGGGACTGCGAGGCTGTAGGTCCAGGCGGCGACCCCGACCCCATCCTCCCACTACCCACCCCCCCCATCACGCCCAGCCCCGCTGGCCAGGGGTCCTGCGGCAGGTTTGGCGGCTGCAGAGGGTCAGGAGCGTGGCGGCCACAAAAGGAGTGGCGGGCAAAAGCCTAGAGCACCCGGTATTCCCAGGCGGTCTCCCATCCAAGTACTAACCAGGCTCGACCCTGCTTGACTGCGAGATCGGGCGCGTGCAGGGTGGTATGGCCGTAGACGCTGGGACCGGGCTCCTGGCGCCCCAAGAGCAGCCGCCCAGCCTGATGGTGAGCGCGCGCCAGGTTGTTGGGCAGCGCCGGCGGCGAGCCTCTCCCCTCTTTCCGCTACCCGGCTCCAGCAGCGCCGCGCCTCCCGCCTGCTCTCCTCCTCCACAGGACGTAGTGGGCGTGGGCAGCCGGTGACTTCTTACCCACAGCGAGGCCCCTTTGCGCTACCCATTGGTCTACTCAGCCTCTTCCACTACCCTGGCAGTGACAGAAGCCAGAATGACAGGGGTTGGGAGTTGGGGGGGAGGAAGGAGGGACGCACAGGCTGAATCACGGACTGGGACAGACTCACGGAGGCTGTGTTGAAGTGGCAGCTCCTTCACCGGAGTGCTGTCGCGCCCAGGACTGGACTCCGTTAAGCAGGCAGTGCCCGGGGAGTGGGCAGTCACCGTGGGACCCCCGGGCAGCCCTCCAGGGTCTGCGGAGTGCCGGTGGGGTCCGAGCCACGCCCGGGGTCCCGCACGCGGGAGGAGAGGCTCAGGCCCAGGCACCCTCCTCCTGTGGGTTGTGTACCTGCCTGCCGGCCTGCCTGCTTTTCCCCTGTGGTGCTCTGTCCTAAAGCCCAGGGGCGCGGGCCACGCGCAAACGCAAGAGTAGCGCTCCCTCATTCCACTGGTTTGTCCGGGCTCTTTTTTGGCTGTGCGCCTGGGGCCCCCGCGGCTGGCCAGGGGGAACCAAGAGCACAGGGCTCTGGAGAAAGGAGGAAGGGCGCTGGGGGAGGGGCCGCGGTGCCTGCAGGCAGAGACGGAGGCCTCCGGTGGGGTGGGGCGGCTGGGCGTCCCCTTGGCCCGCGGTCCGGGGACAACTGGGGCCTCTGTCTCCGGGCCCTAGTGCAGGCAGTAAGATTGTCACCCCTGTGACAAGGACCCCGAGGTGCCAAGGACCGGCACTGCCTTGGCTGGAGAAAGCCGCCCGAGGCCGTTTGGAGGCCAGCGCCGGCAGGCAGCCTTGGGCTTGGGCTTTGGGGGCGGCGAAGTGGGCGCGGTGAAGGGCTGCCGGTTGACCGCTTGTGCTTGCGGGGGGAAAAATGAGGATTTAGAAGGGGCTGTGGGGCGCAGACCGGGCCGAGGCGCCTGGCGTGAGGCCGGGAATGCGAGGCTGTAGGTCCAGGCGGCGGCCCCGACCCCATCCTCCCACTACCCCCCCACCACCACGCCCAGCCCCGCTGGCCAGGGGTCCTACGGCAGGTTTGGCGGCTGCAGAGGGTCCAGGAGCGTGGCGGCCACAAAAGGAGTGGCGGGCAAAAGCCTAGAGCACCCGGTATTCCCAGGCGGTCTCCCATCCAAGTACTAACCAGGCTCGACCCTGCTTGACTGCGAGATCGGGCGCGTGCAGGGTGGTATGGCCGTAGACGCTGGGACCGGGCTCCTGGCGCCCCAAGAGCAGCCGCCCAGCCTGCGTGGTGAGCGCGCGCCAGGTTGTTGGGCAGCGCCGGCGGCGAGCCTCTCCCCTCTTTCCGCTGGCCGGCTCCAGCAGCGCCGCGCCTCCCGCCTGCTCTCCGCCTCCACAGGACGTAGTGGGCGTGGGCAGCCGGTGACTCCTTACCCACAGCGAGGCCCCTTTGCGCTACCCATTGGTCTACTCAGCCTCTTCCACTACCCTGGCAGTGACAGAAGCCAGAATGACAGGGGTTGGGAGTTGGGGGGGGGGAAGGAGGCACGCACAGGCTGAATCACGGACTGGGACAGACGCACGGAGGCTGTGTTGAAGTGGCAGCTCCCCCACCGGAGTGCTGTCGCGCCCAGGACTGGACTCCGTTAAGCAGGCAGTGCCCGGGGAGTGGGCAGTCACCGTGGGACCCCCGGGCAGGCCTCCAGGGTCTGCGGAGTGCCGGTGGGGTTCGAGCCACGCCCGGGGTCCCTCACGCGGGAGGAGAGGCTCAGGCCCAGGCACCCTCCTCCTGTGGGTTGTGTACCTGCCTGCCGGCCTGCCTGCTTTTCCCTTGTGGTGCTCTGTCCTAAAGCCCCGGGGCGCGGGCCACGCGCAAACGCAAGAGGAGCGCTCCCTCATTCCACTGGTTTGTCCGGGCTCCTTTTTGGCTGTGCTCCTGGGGCCCCCGCGGCTGGCCAGGGGGAACCAAGAGCGCAGGGCTCTCCAGAAAGAAGGAAGGGCGCTGGGGGAGGGGCCACGGTGCCTGCAGGCAGAGACAGAGGCCTCTGGTGGGGTGGGGCGGCTGGGCGTCCCCTTGGCCCGCGGTCCGGGGACAACTGGGGCCTCTGTCTCCTGGCCCTAGTGCAGGCAGTAAGATTGTCACCCCTGTGACAAGGACCCCGAGGTGCCAAGGACCGGCACTGCCTTGGCTGGAGAAAGCCGCCCGAGGCCGTTTGGAGGCCGGCGCCGGCAGGCAGCCTTGGGCTTGGGCTTTTGGGGGCGGCGAAGTGGGCGCGGTGAAGGGCTGCCGGTTGACCGCTTGTGCTTGCGGGGGGAAAAATGAGGATTTAGAAGGGGCTGTGGGGGCAGACCGGGCCGAGGCGCCTGGCGTGAGGCCGGGACTGCGAGGCTGTAGGTCCAGGCGGCGGCCCCGACCCCATCCTCCCACTACCCACCCACCCCACCACGCCCAGCCCCGCTGGCCAGGGGTCCTGCGGCAGGTTTGGCGGCTGCAGAGGGTCCAGGAGCGTGGAGGCCACAAAAGGAGTGGCGGGCAAAAGCCTAGAGCACCCGGTATTCCCAGGCGGTCTCCCATCCAAGTACTAACCAGGCTGGACCCTGCTTGACTGCGAGATCTGCGCGTGCAGGGTGGTATGGCCGTAGACGCTGGGACCGGGCTCCTGACGCCCCAAGAGCAGCCGCCCAGCCTGATGGTGAGCGCGCGCCAGGTTGTTGGGCAGCGCCGGCGGCGAGCCTCTCCCCTCTTTCCGCTGGCCGGCTCCAGCAGCGCCGCGCCTCCCGCTTCTCTCCGCCTCCACAGGACGTAGTGGGCGTGGGCAGCCGGTGACTTCTTACCCACAGCGAGGCCCCTTTGCGCTACCCATTGGTCTACTCAGCCTCTTCCACTACCCTGGCAGTGACAGAAGCCAGAATGACAGGGGTTGGGAGTTGGGGGGGGGGAAGGAGGGACGCACAGGCTGAATCACGGACTGGGACAGACTCACGGAGGCTGTGTTGAAGTGGCAGCTCCTTCACCGGAGTGCTGTCGCGCCCAGGACTGGACTCCGTTAAGCAGGCAGTGCCCGGGGAGTGGGCAGTCACCGTGGGACCCCCGGGCAGGCCTCCAGGGTCTGCGGAGTGCCGGTGGGGTCCGAGCCACGCCCGGGGTCCCGCACGCGGGAGGAGAGGCTCAGGCCCAGGCACCCTCCTCCTGTGGGTTGTGTACCTGCCTGCCGGCCTGCCTGCTTTTCCCCTGTGGTGCTCTGTCCTAAAGCCCAGGGGCGCGGGCCACGCGCAAACGCAAGAGTAGCGCTCCCTCATTCCACTGGTTTGTCCGGGCTCTTTTTTGGCTGTGCGCGTGGGGCCCCCGCGGCTGGCCAGGGGGAACCAAGAGCACATGGCTCTGGAGAAAGAAGGAAGGGCGCTGGGGGAGGGGCCGCGGTGCCTGCCAGCAGAGACGGAGGCCTCCGGTGGGGTGGGGCGGCTGGGCGTCCCCTTGGCCCGGGGTCCGTGGACAACTGGGGCCTCTGTCTCCGGGCCCTAGTGCAGGCAGTAAGATTGTCACCCCTGTGACAAGGACCCCGAGGTGCCAAGGACCGGCACTGCCTTGGCTGGAGAAAGCCGCCCGAGGCCGTTTGGAGGCCGGCGCCGGCAGGCAGCCTTGGGCTTGGGCTTTGGGGGCGGCGAAGTGGGCGCGGTGAAGGGCTGCCGGTTGACCGCTTGTGCTTGCGGGGGGAAAAATGAGGATTTAGAAGGGGCTGTGGGGCGCAGACCGGGCCGAGGCGCCTGGCGTGAGGCCGGGACTGCGAGGCTGTAGGTCCAGGCGGCGGCCCCGACCCCATCCTCCCACTACCCCCCCACCACCACGCCCAGCCCCGCTGGCCAGGGGTCCTGCGGCAGGTTTGGCGGCTGCAGAGGGTCCAGGAGCGTGGCGGCCACAAAAGGAGTGGCGGGCAAAAGCCTAGAGCACCCGGTATTCCCAGGCGGTCTCCCATCCAAGTACTAACCAGGCTCGACCCTGCTTGACTGCGAGATCGGGCGCGTGCAGGGTGGTATGGCCGTAGACGCTGGGACCGGGCTCCTGGCGCCCCAAGAGCAGCCGCCCAGCCTGCCTGGTGAGCGCGCGCCAGGTTGTTGGGCAGCGCCGGCGGCGAGCCTCTCCCCTCTTTCCGCTGGCCGGCTCCAGCGGCGCCGCGCCTCCCGCCTGCTCTCCTCCTCCACAGGACGTAGTGGGCGTGGGCAGCCGGTGACTCCTTACCCACAGCGAGGCCCCTTTGCGCTACCCATTGGTCTACTCAGCCTCTTCCACTACCCTGGCAGTGACAGAAGCCAGAATGACAGGGGTTGGGAGTTGGGGGGGGGGGAAGGAGGCACGCACAGGCTGAATCACGGACTGGGACAGACGCACGGAGGCTGTGTTGAAGTGGCAGCTCCCCCACCGGAGTGCTGTCGCGCCCAGGACTGGACTCCGTTAAGCAGGCAGTGCCCGGGGAGTGGGCAGTCACCGTGGGACCCCCGGGCAGGCCTCCAGGGTCTGCGGAGTGCCGGTGGGGTTCGAGCCACGCCCGGGGTCCCGCACGCGGGAGGAGAGGCTCAGGCCCAGGCACCCTCCTCCTGTGGGTTGTGTACCTGCCTGCCGGCCTGCCTGCTTTTCCCTTGTGGTGCTCTGTCCTAAAGCCCCGGGGCGCGGGCCACGCGCAAACGCAAGAGGAGCGCTCCCTCATTCCACTGGTTTGTCCGGGCTCCTTTTTGGCTGTGCGCCTGGGGCCCCCGCGGCTGGCCAGGGGGAACCAAGAGCACAGGGCGCTGGGGGAGGGGCCGCGGTGTCTGCTGGCAGAGACGGAGGCCTCTGGTGGGGTGGGGCGGCTGGGCGTCCCCTTGGCCCGCGGTCCGGGGACAACTGGGGCCTCTGTCTCCGGGCCCTAGTGCAGGCAGTAAGATTGTCACCCCTGTGACAAGGACCCCGAGGTGCCAAGGACCGGCACTGCCTTGGCTGGAGAAAGCCCCCCAGAGGCCGTTTGGAGGCCGGCGCCGGCAGGCAGCCTTGGGCTTGGGCTTTGGGGGCGGCGAAGTGGGCGCGGTGAAGGGCTGCCGGTTGACCGCTTGTGCTTGCGGGGGGAAAAATGAGGATTTAGAAGGGGCTGTGGGGGCAGACCGGGCCGAGGCGCCTGGCGTGAGGCCGGGACTGCGAGGCTGTAGGTCCAGGCGGCGGCCCCGACCCCATCCTTTCACTACCCACCCCCCCCAACACGCCCAGCCCCGCTGGCCAGGGGTCCTGCGGCAGGTTTGGCGGCTGCAGAGGGTCCAGGAGCGTGGCGGCCACAAAAGGAGTGGCGGGCAAAAGCCTAGAGCACCCGGTATTCCCAGGCGGTCTCCCATCCAAGTACTAACCAGGCTCGACCCTGCTTGACTGCGAGATCTGCGCGTGCAGGGTGGTATGGCCGTAGACGCTGGGACCGGGCTCCTGGCGCCCCAAGAGCAGCCGCCCAGCCTGCGTGGTGAGCGCGCGCCAGGTTGTTGGGCAGCGCCGGCGGCGAGCCTCTCCCCTCTTTCCGCTGGCCGGCTCCAGCAGCGCCGCGCCTCCAGCCTGCTCTCCGCCTCCACAGGACGTAGTGGGCGTGGGCAGCCGGTGACTCCTTACGCACAGCGAGGCCCCTTTGCGCTACCCATTGGTCTACTCAGCCTCTTCCACTACCCTGGCAGTGACAGAAGCCAGAATGACAGGGGTTGGGAGTTGGGGGGGGGGGGGAAGGAGGGACGCACAGGCTGAATCACGGACTGGGACAGACGCACGGAGGCTGTGTTGAAGTGGCAGCTCCCCCACCGGAGTGCTGTCGCGCCCAGGACTGGACTCCGTTAAGCAGGCAGTGCCCGGGGAGTGTGCCGTCACCGTGGGACCCCCGGGCAGGCCTCCAGGGTCTGCGGAGTGCCGGTGGGGTCCGAGCCACGCCCGGGGTCCCGCACGCGGGAGGAGAGGCTCAGGCCCAGGCACCCTCCTCCTGTGGGTTGTGTACCTGCCTGCCGGCCTGCCTGCTTTTTTCTTGTGGTGCTCTGTCCTAAAGCCCCGGCGCGCGGGCCACGCGCAAACGCAAGAGGAGCGCTCCCTCATTCCACTGGTTTGTCCGGGCTCCTTTTTGGCTGTGCGCCTGGGGCCCCCGCGGCTGGCCAGGGGGAACCAAGAGCGCAGGGCTCTCCAGAAAGAAGGAAGGGCGCTGGGGGAGGGCCCGCGGTGCCTGCAGGCAGAGACGGAGGCCTCTGGTGGGGTGGGGCGGCTGGGCGTCCCCTTGGCCCGCGGTCCGGGGACAACTGGGGCCTCTGTCTCCGGGCCCTAGTGCAGGCAGTAAGATTGTCACCCCTGTGACAAGGACCCCGAGGTGCCAAGGACCGGCACTGCCTTGGCTGGAGAAAGCCGCCCGAGGCCGTTTGGAGGCCGGCGCTGGCAGGCAGCCTTGGGCTTGGGCTTTTGGGGGCGGCGAAGTGGGCGCGGTGAAGGGCTGCCGGTTGACCGCTTGTGCTTGCGGGGGGAAAAATGAGGATTTAGAAGGGGCTGTGGGGGCAGACCGGGCCGAGGCGCCTGGCGTGAGGCCGGGACTGCGAGGCTGTAGGTCCAGGCGGCGGCCCCGACCCCATCCTCCCACTACCCACCCCCCCCACCACGCCCAGCCCCGCTGGCCAGGGGTCCTGCGGCAGGTTTGGCGGCTGCAGAGGGTCCAGGAGCGTGGCGGCCACAAAAGGAGTGGCGGGCAAAAGCCTAGAGCACCCGGTATTCCCAGGCGGTCTCCCATCCAAGTACTAACCAGGCTCGACCCTGCTTGACTGCGAGATCTGCGCGTGCAGGGTGGTATGGCCGTAGACGCTGGGACCGGGCTCCTGGCGCCCCAAGAGCAGCCGCCCAGCCTGCCTGGTGAGCGCGCGCCAGGTTGGTGGGCAGCGCCGGCGGCGAGCCTCTCCCCTCTTTCCGCTGGCCGGCTCCAGCGGCGCCGCGCCTCCCGCCTGCTCTCCTCCTCCACAGGACGTAGTGGGCGTGGGCAGCCGGTGACTCCTTACCCACAGCGAGGCCCCTTTGCGCTACCCATTGGTCTACTCAGCCTCTTCCACTACCCTGGCAGTGACAGAAGCCAGAATGACAGGGGTTGGGAGTTGGGGCGGGGGGAAGGAGGGACGCACAGGCTGAATCACGGACTGGGACAGACGCACGGAGGCTGTGTTGAAGTGGCAGCTCCCCCACCGGAGTGCTGTCGCGCCCAGGACTGGACTCCGTTAAGCAGGCAGTGCCCGGGGAGTGGGCCGTCACCGTGGGACCCCCGGGCAGGCCTCCAGGGTCTGCGGAGTGCCGGTGGGGTCCGAGCCACGCCCGGGGTCCCGCACGCGGGAGGAGAGGCTCAGGCCCAGGCACCCTCCTCCTGTGGGTTGTGTACCTGCCTGCCGGCCTGCCTGCTTTTTTCTTGTGGTGCTCTGTCCTAAAGCCCCGGCGCGCGGGCCACGCGCAAACGCAAGAGGAGCACTCCCTCATTCCACTGGTTTGTCCGGGCTCTTTTTTGGCTGTGCGCCTGGGGCCCCCGCGGCTGGCCAGGGGGAACCAAGAGCACAGGGCTCTGGAGAAAGGAGGAAGGGCGCTGGGGGAGGGGCCGCGGTGCCTGCAGGCAGAGACGGAGGCCTCCGGTGGGGTGGGGCGGCTGGGCGTCCCCTTGGCCCGCGGTCCGGGGACAACTGGGGCCTCTGTCTCCGGGCCCTAGTGCAGGCAGTAAGATTGTCACCCCTGTGACAAGGACCCCGAGGTGCCAAGGACCGGCACTGCCTTGGCTGGAGAAAGCCGCCCGAGGCCGTTTGGAGGCCGGCGCCGGCAGGCAGCCTTGGGCTTGGGCTTTGGGGGCGGCGAAGTGGGCGCGGTGAAGGGCTGCCGGTTGACCGCTTGTGCTTGCGGGGGGAAAAATGAGGATTTAGAAGGGGCTGTGGGGCGCAGACCGGGCCGAGGCGCCTGGCGTGAGGCCGGGACTGCGAGGCTGTAGGTCCAGGCGGCGGCCCCGACCCCATCCTCCCACTACCCCCCCACCACCAAACCCAGCCCCGCTGGCCAGGGGTCCTGCGGCAGGTTTGGCGGCTGCAGAGGGTCCAGGAGCTTGGCGGCCACAAAAGGAGTGGCGGGCAAAAGCCTAGAGCACCCGGTATTCCCAGGCGGTCTCCCATCCAAGTACTAACCAGGCTCGACCCTGCTTGACTGCGAGATCGGGCGCGTGCAGGGTGGTATGGCCGTAGACGCTGGGACCGGGCTCCTGGCGCCCCAAGAGCAGCCGCCCAGCCTGATGGTGAGCGCGCGCCAGGTTGTTGGGCAGCGCCGGCGGCGAGCCTCTCCCCTCTTTCCGCTGGCCGGCTCCAGCAGCGCCGCGCCTCCCGCCTGCTCTCCGCCTCCACAGGACGTAGTGGGCGTGGGCAGCCGGTGACTCCTTACCCACAGCGAGGCCCCTTTGCGCTACCCATTGGTCTACTCAGCCTCTTCCACTACCCTGGCAGTGACAGAAGCCAGAATGACAGGGGTTGGGAGTTGGGGGGGGGGAAGGAGGGACGCACAGGCTGAATCACGGACTGGGACAGACACACGGAGGCTGTGTTGAAGTGGCAGCTCCCCCACCGGAGTGCTGTCGCGCCCAGGACTGGACTCCGTTAAGCAGGCAGTGCCCGGGGAGTGGGCAGTCACCGTGGGACCCCCGGGCAGGCCTCCAGGGTCTGCAGAGTGCCGGTGGGGTCCGAGCCACGCCCGGGGTCCCGCACGCGGGAGGAGAGGCTCAGGCCCAGGCACCCTCCTCCTGTGGGTTGTGTACCTGCCTGCCGGCCTGCCTGCTTTTCCCCTGTGGTGCTCTGTCCTAAAGCCCAGGGGCGCGGGCCACGCGCAAACGCAAGAGTAGCGCTCCCTCATTCCACTGGTTTGTCCGGGCTCTTTTTTGGCTGTGCGCCTGGGGCCCCCGCGGCTGGCCAGGGGGAACCAAGAGCACAGGGCTCTGGAGAAAGGAGGAAGGGCGCTGGGGGAGGGGCCGCGGTGCCTGCAGGCAGAGACGGAGGCCTCCGGTGGGGTGGGGCGGCTGGGCGTCCCCTTGGCCCGCGGTCCGGGGACAACTGGGGCCTCTGTCTCCGGGCCCTAGTGCAGGCAGTAAGATTGTCACCCCTGTGACAAGGACCCCGAGGTGCCAAGGACCGGCACTGCCTTGGCTGGAGAAAGCCGCCCGAGGCCGTTTGGAGGCCGGCGCCGGCAGGCAGCCTTGGGCTTGGGCTTTGGGGGCGGCGAAGTGGGCGCGGTGAAGGGCTGCCGGTTGACCGCTTGTGCTTGCGGGGGGAAAAATGAGGATTTAGAAGGGGCTGTGGGGCGCAGACCGGGCCGAGGCGCCTGGCGTGAGGCCGGGACTGCGAGGCTGTAGGTCCAGGCGGCGGCCCCGACCCCATCCTCCCACTACCCCCCCACCACCAAACCCAGCCCCGCTGGCCAGGGGTCCTGCGGCAGGTTTGGCGGCTGCAGAGGGTCCAGGAGCTTGGCGGCCACAAAAGGAGTGGCGGGCAAAAGCCTAGAGCACCCGGTATTCCCAGGCGGTCTCCCATCCAAGTACTAACCAGGCTCGACCCTGCTTGACTGCGAGATCGGGCGCGTGCAGGGTGGTATGGCCGTAGACGCTGGGACCGGGCTCCTGGCGCCCCAAGAGCAGCCGCCCAGCCTGATGGTGAGCGCGCGCCAGGTTGTTGGGCAGCGCCGGCGGCGAGCCTCTCCCCTCTTTCCGCTGGCCGGCTCCAGCAGCGCCGCGCCTCCCGCCTGCTCTCCGCCTCCACAGGACGTAGTGGGCGTGGGCAGCCGGTGACTCCTTACCCACAGCGAGGCCCCTTTGCGCTACCCATTGGTCTACTCAGCCTCTTCCACTACCCTGGCAGTGACAGAAGCCAGAATGACAGGGGTTGGGAGTTGGGGGGGGGGAAGGAGGCACGCACAGGCTGAATCACGGACTGGGACAGACGCACGGAGGCTGTGTTGAAGTGGCAGCTCCCCCACCGGAGTGCTGTCGCGCCCAGGACTGGACTCCGTTAAGCAGGCAGTGCCCGGGGAGTGGGCAGTCACCGTGGGACCCCCGGGCAGGCCTCCAGGGTCTGCGGAGTGCCGGTGGGGTCCGAGCCACGCCCGGGGTCCCGCACGCGGGAGGAGAGGCTCAGGCCCAGGCACCCTCCTCCTGTGGGTTGTGTACCTGCCTGCCGGCCTGCCTGCTTTTCCCCTGTGGTGCTCTGTCCTGGAGCCCCGGGGCGCGGGCCACGCGCAAACGCAAGAGGAGCGCTCCCTCATTCCACTGGTTTGTCCGGGCTCCTTTTTGGCTGTGCTCCTGGGGCCCCCGCGGCTGGCCAGGGGGAACCAAGAGCACAGGGCGCTGGGGGAGGGGCCGCGGTGCCTGCTGGCAGAGACGGAGGCCTCTGGTGGGGTGGGGCGGCTGGGCGTCCCCTTGGCCCGCGGTCCGGGGACAACTGGGGCCTCTGTCTCCGGGCCCTAGTGCAGGCAGTAAGATTGTCACCCCTGTGACAAGGACCCCGAGGTGCCAAGGACCGGCACTGCCTTGGCTGGAGAAAGCCGCCCGAGGCCGTTTGGAGGCCGGCGCCGGCAGGCAGCCTTGGGCTTGGGCTTTTGGGGGCGGCGAAGTGGGCGCGGTGAAGGGCTGCCGGTTGACCGCTTGTGCTTGCGGGGGGAAAAATGAGGATTTAGAAGGGGCTGTGGGGGCAGACCGGGCCGAGGCGCCTGGCGTGAGGCCGGGACTGCGAGGCTGTAGGTCCAGGCGGCGGCCCCGACCCCATCCTCCCACTACCCACCCCCCCCACCACGCCCAGCCCCGCTGGCCAGGGGTCCTGCGGCAGGTTTGGCGGCTGCAGAGGGTCCAGGAGCGTGGCGGCCACAAAAGGAGTGGCGGGCAAAAGCCTAGAGCACCCGGTATTCCCAGGCGGTCTCCCATCCAAGTACTAACCAGGCTCGACCCTGCTTGACTGCGAGATCTGCGCGTGCAGGGTGGTATGGCCGTAGACGCTGGGACCGGGCTCCTGGCGCCCCAAGAGCAGCCGCCCAGCCTGCCTGGTGAGCGCGCGCCAGGTTGGTGGGCAGCGCCGGCGGCGAGCCTCTCCCCTCTTTCCGCTGGCCGGCTCCAGCGGCGCCGCGCCTCCCGCCTGCTCTCCGCCTCCACAGGACGTAGTGGGCGTGGGCAGCCGGTGACTCCTTACCCACAGCGAGGCCCCTTTGCGCTACCCATTGGTCTACTCAGCCTCTTCCACTACCCTGGCAGTGACAGAAGCCAGAATTACAGGGGTTGGGAGTTGGGGGGGGGGGGAAGGAGGGACGCACAGGCTGAATCACGGACTGGGACAGACGCACGGAGGCTGTGTTGAAGTGGCAGCTCCCCCACCGGAGTGCTGTCGCGCCCAGGACTGGACTCCGTTAAGCAGGCAGTGCCCGGGGAGTGTGCCGTCACCGTGGGACCCCCGGGCAGGCCTCCAGGGTCTGCGGAGTGCCGGTGGGGTCCGAGCCACGCCCGGGGTCCCGCACGCGGGAGGAGAGGCTCAGGCCCAGGCACCCTCCTCCTGTGGGTTGTGTACCTGCCTGCCGGCCTGCCTGCTTTTTTCTTGTGGTGCTCTGTCCTGGAGCCCCGGGGCGCGGGCCACGCGCACACGCAAGAGGAGCGCTCCCTCATTCCACTGGTTTGTCCGGGCTCCTTTTTGGCTGTGCGCCTGGGGCCCCCGCGGCTGGCCAGGGGGAACCAAGAGCGCAGGGCTCACGAGAAAGAAGGAAGGGCGCTGGGGGAGGGGCCACGGTGCCTGCAGGCAGAGACGGAGGCCTCCGGTGGGGTGGGGCGGCTGGGCGTCCCCTTGGCCCGCGGTCCGGGGACAACTGGGGCCTCTGTCTCCTGGCCCTAGTGCAGGCAGTAAGATTGTCACCCCTGTGACAAGGACCCCGAGGTGCCAAGGACCGGCACTGCCTTGGCTGGAGAAAGCCGCCCGAGGCCGTTTGGAGGCCGGCGCCGGCAGGCAGCCTTGGGCTTGGGCTTTTGGGGGCGGCGAAGTGGGCGCGGTGAAGGGCTGCCGGTTGACCGATTGTGCTTGCGTGGGGAAAAATGAGGATTTAGAAGGGGCTGTGGGGGCAGACCGGGCCGAGGCGCCTGGCGTGAGGCCGCGACTGCGAGGCTGTAGGTCCAGGCGGCGGCCCCGACCCCATCCTCCCACTACCCACCCCCCCCACCACGCCCAGCCCCGCTGGCCAGGGGTCCTGCGGCAGGTTTGGCGGCTGCAGAGGGTCCAGGAGCGTGGCGGCCACAAAAGGAGTGGCGGGCAAAAGCCTAGAGCACCCGGTATTCCCAGGCGGTCTCCCATCCAAGTACTAACCAGGCTCGACCCTGCTTGACTGCGAGATCGGGCGCGTGCAGGGTGGTATGGCCGTAGACGCTGGGACCGGGCTCCTGGCGCCCCAAGAGCAGCCGCCCAGCCTGCCTGGTGAGCGCGCGGCAGGTTGTTGGGCAGCGCCGGCGGCGAGGCTCTCCCCTCTTTCCGCTGGCCGGCTCCAGCAGCGCCGCGCCTCCCGCCTGCTCTCCGCCTCCACAGGACGTAGTGGGCGTGGGCAGCCGGTGACTCCTTACCCACAGCGAGGCCCCTTTGCGCTACCCATTGGTCTACTCAGCCTCTTCCACTACCCTGGCAGTGACAGAAGCCAGAATGACAGGGGTTGGGAGTTGGGGGGGGGGGGAAGGAGGCACGCACAAGCTGAATCACGGACTGGGACAGACGCACGGAGGCTGTGTTGAAGTGGCAGCTCCCCCACCGGAGTGCTGTCGCGCCCAGGACTGGACTCCGTGAAGCAGGCAGTGCCCGGGGAGTGGGCAGTCACCGTGGGACCCCCGGGCAGGCCTCCAGGGTCTGCAGAGTGCCGGTGGGGTCCGAGCCACGCCCGGGGTCCCGCACGCGGGAGGAGAGGCTCAGGCCCAGGCACCCTCCTCCTGTGGGTTGTGTACCTGCCTGCCGGCCTGCCTGCTTTTCCCTTATGGTGCTCTGTCCTAAAGCCCCGGGGCGCGGGCCACGCGCAAACGCAAGAGGAGCGCTCCCTCATTCCACTGGTGTGTCCGGGCTCCTTTTTGGCTGTGCGCCTGGGGCCCCCGCAGCTGGCCAGGGGGAACCAAGAGCGCAGGGCTCTCCAGAAAGAAGGAAGGGCGCTGGGGGAGGGCCCGCGGTGCCTGCAGGCAGAGACGGAGGCCTCTGGTGGGGTGGGGCGGCTGGGCGTCCCCTTGGCCCGCGGTCCGGGGACAACTGGGGCCTCTGTCTCCGGGCCCTAGTGCAGGCAGTAAGATTGTCACCCCTGTGACAAGGACCCCGAGGTGCCAAGGACCGGCACTGCCTTGGCTGGAGAAAGCCGCCCGAGGCCGTTTGGAGGCCGGCGCCGGCAGGCAGCCTTGGGCTTGGGCTTTTGGGGGCGGCGAAGTGGGCGCGGTGAAGGGCTGCCGGTTGACCGCTTGTGCTTGCGGGGGGAAAAATGAGGATTTAGAAGGGGCTGTGGGGCGCAGACCGGGCCGAGGCGCCTGGCGTGAGGCCGTGTCTGCGAGGCTGTAGGTCCAGGCGGCGGCCCCGACCCCATCCTCCCACTACCCACCCCCCCCACCACGCCCAGCCCCGCTGGCCAGGGGTCCTGCGGCAGGTTTGGCGGCTGCAGAGGGTCCAGGAGCGTGGCGGCCACAAAAGGAGTGGCGGGCAAAAGCCTAGAGCACCCGGTATTCCCAGGCGGTCTCCCATCCAAGTACTAACCAGGCTCGACCCTGCTTGACTGCGAGATCGGGCGCGTGCAGGGTGGTATGGCCGTAGACGCTGGGACCGGGCTCCTGGCGCCCCAAGAGCAGCCGCCCAGCCTGCCTGGTGAGCGCGCGCCAGGTTGTTGGGCAGCGCCGGCGGCGAGCCTCTCCCCTCTTTCCGCTGGCCGGCTCCAGCGGCGCCGCGCCTCCCGCCTGCTCTCCGCCTCCACAGGACGTAGTGGGCGTGGGCAGCCGGTGACTCCTTACCCACAGCGAGGCCCCTTTGCGCTACCCATTGGTCTACTCAGCCTCTTCCACTACCCTGGCAGTGACAGAAGCCAGAATGACAGGGGTTGGGAGTTGGGGGGGGGGGGAAGGAGGCACGCACAGGCTGAATCACGGACTGGGACAGACACACGGAGGCTGTGTTGAAGTGGCAGCTCCCCCACCAGAGTGCTGTCGCGCCCAGGACTGGACTCCGTTAAGCAGGCAGTGCCCGGGGAGTGGGCAGTCACCGTGGGACCCCCGGGCAGGCCTCCAGGGTCTGCGGAGTGCCGGTCGGGTCCGAGCCACGCCCGGGGTCCCGCACGCGGGAGGAGAGGCTCAGGCCCAGGCACCCTCCTCCTGTGGGTTGTGTACCTGCCTGCCGGCCTGCCTGCTTTTCCCTTGTGGTGCTCTGTCCTAAAGCCCCGGGGCGCGGGCCACGCGCAAACGCAAGAGGAGCGCTCCCTCATTCCACTGGTTTGTCCGGGCTCCTTTTTGGCTGTGCGCCTGGGGCCCCCGCGGCTGGCCAGGGGGAACCAAGAGCGCAGGGCTCCCCAGAAAGAAGGAAGGGCGCTGGGGGAGGGGCCACGGTGCCTGCAGGCAGAGACGGAGGCCTCTGGTGGGGTGGGGCGGCTGGGCGTCCCCTTGGCCCGCGGTCCGGGGACAACTGGGGCCTCTGTCTCCGGGCCCTAGTGCAGGCAGTAAGATTGTCACCCCTGTGACAAGGACCCCGAGGTGCCAAGGACCGGCACTGCCTTGGCTGGAGAAAGCCGCCCGAGGCCGTTTGGAGGCCGGCGCTGGCAGGCAGCCTTGGGCTTGGGCTTTTGGGGGCGGCGAAGTGGGCGCGGTGAAGGGCTGCCGGTTGACCGCTTGTGCTTGCGGGGGGAAAAATGAGGATTTAGAAGGGGCTGTGGGGGCAGACCGGGCCGAGGCGCCTGGCGTGAGGCCGGGACTGCGAGGCTGTAGGTCCAGGCGGCGGCCCCGACCCCATCCTCCCACTACCCACCCCCCCCACCACGCCCAGCCCCGCTGGCCAGGGGTCCTGCGGCAGGTTTGGCGGCTGCAGAGGGTCCAGGAGCGTGGCGGCCACAAAAGGAGTGGCGGGCAAAAGCCTAGAGCACCCGGTATTCCCAGGCGGTCTCCCATCCAAGTACTAACCAGGCTCGACCCTGCTTGACTGCGAGATCTGCGCGTGCAGGGTGGTATGGCCGTAGACGCTGGGACCGGGCTCCTGGCGCCCCAAGAGCAGCCGCCCAGCCTGCCTGGTGAGCGCGCGCCAGGTTGTTGGGCAGCGCCGGCGGCGAGCCTCTCCCCTCTTTCCGCTGGCCGGCTCCAGCGGCGCCGCGCCTCCCGCCTGCTCTCCTCCTCCACAGGACGTAGTGGGCGTGGGCAGCCGGTGACTCCTTACCCACAGCGAGGCCCCTTTGCGCTACCCATTGGTCTACTCAGCCTCTTCCACTACCCTGGCAGTGACAGAAGCCAGAATGACAGGGGTTGGGAGTTGGGGGGGAGGAAGGAGGGACGCACAGGCTGAATCAGGGACTGGGACAGACCCACGGAGGCTGTGTTGAAGTGGCAGCTCCTTCACCGGAGTGCTGTCGCGCCCAGGACTGGACTCCGTTAAGCAGGCAGTGCCCGGGGAGTGGGCAGTCACCGTGGGACCCCCGGGCAGGCCTCCAGGGTCTGCGGAGTGCCGGTGGGGTCCGAGCCACGCCCGGGGTCCTGCACGCGGGAGGAGAGGCTCAGGCCCAGGCACCCTCCTCCTGTGGGTTGTGTACCTGCCTGCCGGCCTGCCTGCTTTTCCCTTGTGGTGCTCTGTCCTAAAGCCCCTGGGCGCGGGCCACGCGCACACGCAAGAGTAGCGCTCCCTCATTCCACTGGTTTGTCCGGGCTCTTTTTTGGCTGTGCGCCTGGGGCCCCCGCGGCTGGCCAGGGGGAACCAAGAGTGCAGGGCTCTGGAGAAAGAAGGAAGGGCGCTGGGGGAGGGGCCGCGGTGCCTGCAGGCAGAGACGGAGGCCTCCGGTGGGGTGGGGCGGCTGGGCGTCCCCTTGGCCCGCGGTCCGGGGACAACTGGGGCCTCTGTCTCCGGGCCCTAGTGCAGGCAGTAAGATTGTCACCCCTGTGACAAGGACCCCGAGGTGCCAAGGACCTGTACTGCCTTGGCTGGAGAAAGCCGCCCGAGGCCGTTTGGAGGCCAGCGCCGGCAGGCAGCCTTGGGCTTGGGCTTTGGGGGCGGCGAAGTGGGCGCGGTGAAGGGCTGCCGGTTGACCGCTTGTGCTTGCGGGGGGAAAAATGAGGATTTAGAAGGGGCTGTGGGGCGCAGACCGGACCGAGGCGCCTGGCGTGAGGCCGGGACTGCGAGGCTGTAGGTCCAGGCGGCGACCCCGACCCCATCCTCCCACTACCCACCCCCCCCACCACGCCCAGCCCCGCTGGCCAGGGGTCCTGCGGCAGGTTTGGCGGCTGCAGAGGGTCAGGAGCGTGGCGGCCACAAAAGGAGTGGCGGGCAAAAGCCTAGAGCACCCGGTATTCCCAGGCGGTCTCCCATCCAAGTACTAACCAGGCTCGACCCTGCTTGACTGCGAGATCGGGCGCGTGCAGGGTGGTATGGCCGTAGATGCTGGGACCGGGCTCCTGGCGCCCCAAGAGCAGCCGCCCAGCCTGCCTGGTGAGCGTGCGCCAGGTTGTTGGGCAGCGCCGGCGGCGAGCCTCTCCCCTCTTTCCGCTGGCCGGCTCCAGCGGCGCCGCGCCTCCCGCCTGCTCTCCGCCTCCACAGGACGTAGTGGGCGTGGGCAGCCGGTGACTCCTTACCCACAGCGAGGCCCCTTTGCGCTACCCATTGGTCTACTCAGCCTCTTCCACTACCCTGGCAGTGACAGAAGCCAGAATGACAGGGGTTGGGAGTTGGGGGGGGGGAAGGAGGCACGCACAGGCTGAATCACGGACTGGGACAGACGCACGGAGGCTGTGTTGAAGTGGCAGCTCCCCCACCAGAGTGCTGTCGCGCCCAGGACTGGACTCCGTTAAGCAGGCAGTGCCCGGGGAGTGGGCAGTCACCGTGGGAACCCCGGGCAGGCCTCCAGGGTCTGCGGAGTGCCGGTGGGGTCCGAGCCACGCCCGGGGTCCCGCACGCGGGAGGAGAGGCTCAGGCCCAGGCACCCTCCTCCTGTGGGTTGTGTACCTGCCTGCCGGCCTGCCTGCTTTTCCCCTGTGTTGCTCTGTCCTGGAGCCCCGGGGCGCGGGCCACG
The DNA here is from genome assembly GCF_964194185.1 of Rhinolophus hipposideros. Classification (NCBI taxonomy): domain Eukaryota; kingdom Metazoa; phylum Chordata; class Mammalia; order Chiroptera; family Rhinolophidae; genus Rhinolophus; species Rhinolophus hipposideros. The sequence continues at coordinate 594,328 of NC_138060.1, forward strand.
CGCACACGCAAGAGTAGCGCTCCCTCATTCCACTGGTTTGTCCGGGCTCTTTTTTGGCTGTGCGCCTGGGGCCCCCGCGGCTGGCCAGGGGGAACCAAGAGCACAGGGCTCTGGAGAAAGGAGGAAGGGCGCTGGGGGAGGGGCCGCGGTGCCTGCAGGCAGAGACGGAGGCCTCCGGTGGGGTGGGGCGGCTGGGCGTCCCCTTGGCCCGCGGTCCGGGGACAACTGGGGCCTCTGTCTCCGGGCCCTAGTGCAGGCAGTAAGATTGTCACCCCTGTGACAAGGACCCCGAGGTGCCAAGGACCGGCACTGCCTTGGCTGGAGAAAGCCGCCCGAGGCCGTTTGGAGGCCGGCGCCGGCAGGCAGCCTTGGGCTTGGGCTTTGGGGGCGGCGAAGTGGGCGCGGTGAAGGGCTGCCGGTTGACCGCTTGTGCTTGCGGGGGGAAAAATGAGGATTTAGAAGGGGCTGTGGGGCGCAGACCGGGCCGAGGCGCCTGGCGTGAGGCCGGGACTGCGAGGCTGTAGGTCCAGGCGGCGGCCCCGACCCCATCCTCCCACTACCCCCCCACCACCACGCCCAGCCCCGCTGGCCAGGGGTCCTGCGGCAGGTTTGGCGGCTGCAGAGGGTCCAGGAGCGTGGCGGCCACAAAAGGAGTGGCGGGCAAAAGCCTAGAGCACCCGGTATTCCCAGGCGGTCTCCCATCCAAGTACTAACCAGGCTCGACCCTGCTTGACTGCGAGATCGGGCGCGTGCAGGGTGGTATGGCCGTAGACGCTGGGACCGGGCTCCTGGCGCCCCAAGAGCAGCCGCCCAGCCTGCCTGGTGAGCGCGCGCCAGGTTGTTGGGCAGCGCCGGCGGCGAGCCTCTCCCCTCTTTCCGCTGGCCGGCTCCAGCAGCGCCGCGCCTCCCGCCTGCTCTCCGCCTCCACAGGACGTAGTGGGCGTGGGCAGCCGGTGACTCCTTACCCACAGCGAGGCCCCTTTGCGCTACCCATTGGTCTACTCAGCCTCTTCCACTACCCTGGCAGTGACAGAAGCCAGAATGACAGGGGTTGGGAGTTGGGGGGGGGGAAGGAGGCACGCACAGGCTGAATCACGGACTGGGACAGACGCACGGAGGCTGTGTTGAAGTGGCAGCTCCCCCACCGGAGTGCTGTCGCGCCCAGGACTGGACTCCGTTAAGCAGGCAGTGCCCGGGGAGTGGGCAGTCACCGTGGGACCCCCGGGCAGGCCTCCAGGGTCTGCGGAGTGCCGGTGGGGTTCGAGCCACGCCCGGGGTCCCGCACGCGGGAGGAGAGGCTCAGGCCCAGGCACCCTCCTCCTGTGGGTTGTGTACCTGCCTGCCGGCCTGCCTGCTTTTCCCCTGTGGTGCTCTGTCCTAAAGCCCCGGGGCGCGGGCCACGCGCAAACGCAAGAGGAGCGCTCCCTCATTCCACTGGTTTGTCCGGGCTCCTTTTTGGCTGTGCGCCTGGGGCCCCCGCGGCTGGCCAGGGGGAACCAAGAGCACAGGGCGCTGGGGGAGGGGCCGCGGTGCCTACTGGCAGAGACGGAGGCCTCTGGTGGGGTGGGGCGGCTGGGCGTCCCCTTGGCCCGCGGTCCGGGGACAACTGGGGCCTCTGTCTCCGGGCCCTAGTGCAGGCAGTAAGATTGTCACCCCTGTGACAAGGACCCCGAGGTGCCAAGGACCGGCACTGCCTTGGCTGGAGAAAGCCGCCCGAGGCCGTTTGGAGGCCGGCGCCGGCAGGCAGCCTTGGGCTTGGGCTTTTGGGGGCGGCGAAGTGGGCGCGGTGAAGGGCTGCCGGTTGACCGCTTGTGCTTGCGGGGGGAAAAATGAGGATTTAGAAGGGGCTGTGGGGGCAGACCGGGCCGAGGCGCCTGGCGTGAGGCCGGGACTGCGAGGCTGTAGGTCCAGGCGGCGGCCCCGACCCCATCCTCCCACTACCCACCCCCCCCACCACGCCCAGCCCCGCTGGCCAGGGGTCCTGCGGCAGGTTTGGCGGCTGCAGAGGGTCCAGGAGCGTGGCGGCCACAAAAGGAGTGGCGGGCAAAAGCCTAGAGCACCCGGTATTCCCAGGCGGTCTCCCATCCAAGTACTAACCAGGCTCGACCCTGCTTGACTGCGAGATCTGCGCGTGCAGGGTGGTATGGCCGTAGACGCTGGGACCGGGCTCCTGGCGCCCCAAGAGCAGCCGCCCAGCCTGCCTGGTGAGCGCGCGCCAGGTTGGTGGGCAGCGCCGGCGGCGAGCCTCTCCCCTCTTTCCGCTGGCCGGCTCCAGCAGCGCCGCGCCTCCCGCCTGCTCTCCGCCTCCACAGGACGTAGTGGGCGTGGGCAGCCGGTGACTCCTTACCCACAGCGAGGCCCCTTTGCGCTACCCATTGGTCTACTCAGCCTCTTCCACTACCCTGGCAGTGACAGAAGCCAGAATGACAGGGGTTGGGAGTTGGGGGGGGGGGAAGGAGGGACGCACAGGCTGAATCACGGACTGGGACAGACGCACGGAGGCTGTGTTGAAGTGGCAGCTCCCCCACCGGAGTGCTGTCGCGCCCAGGACTGGACTCCGTTAAGCAGGCAGTGCCCGGGGAGTGTGCCGTCACCGTGGGACCCCCGGCCAGGCCTCCAGGGTCTGCGGAGTGCCGGTGGGGTCCGAGCCACGCCCGGGGTCCCGCACGCGGGAGGAGAGGCTCAGGCCCAGGCACCCTCCTCCTGTGGGTTGTGTACCTGCCTGCCGGCCTGCCTGCTTTTTTCTTGTGGTGCTCTGTCCTAAAGCCCCGGCGCGCGGGCCACGCGCAAACGCAAGAGGAGCGCTCCCTCATTCCACTGGTTTGTCCGGGCTCTTTTTTGGCTGTGCGCCTGGGGCCCCCGCGGCTGGCCAGGGGGAACCAAGAGTGCAGGGCTCTGGAGAAAGAAGGAAGGGCGCTGGGGGAGGGGCCGCGGTGCCTGCAGGCAGAGACGGAGGCCTCCGGTGGGGTGGGGCGGCTGGGCGTCCCCTTGGCCCGCGGTCCGGGGACAACTGGGGCCTCTGTCTCCGGGCCCTAGTGCAGGCAGTAAGATTGTCACCCCTGTGACAAGGACCCCGAGGTGCCAAGGACCTGTACTGCCTTGGCTGGAGAAAGCCGCCCGAGGCCGTTTGGAGGCCAGCGCCGGCAGGCAGCCTTGGGCTTGGGCTTTGGGGGCGGCGAAGTGGGCGCGGTGAAGGGCTGCCGGTTGACCGCTTGTGCTTGCGGGGGGAAAAATGAGGATTTAGAAGGGGCTGTGGGGCGCAGACCGGACCGAGGCGCCTGGCGTGAGGCCGGGACTGCGAGGCTGTAGGTCCAGGCGGCGACCCCGACCCCATCCTCCCACTACCCACCCCCCCCACCACGCCCAGCCCCGCTGGCCAGGGGTCCTGCGGCAGGTTTGGCGGCTGCAGAGGGTCCAGGAGCGTGGCGGCCACAAAAGGAGTGGCGGGCAAAAGCCTAGAGCACCCGGTATTCCCAGGCGGTCTCCCATCCAAGTACTAACCAGGCTCGACCCTGCTTGACTGCGAGATCGGGCGCGTGCAGGGTGGTATGGCCGTAGACGCTGGGACCGGGCTCCTGGCGCCCCAAGAGCAGCCGCCCAGCCTGCCTGGTGAGCGCGCGCCAGGTTGTTGGGCAGCGCCGGCGGCGAGCCTCTCCCCTCTTTCCGCTGGCCGGCTCCAGCAGCGCCGCGCCTCCCGCCTGCTCTCCGCCTCCACAGGACGTAGTGGGCGTGGGCAGCCGGTGACTCCTTACCCACAGCGAGGCCCCTTTGCGCTACCCATTGGTCTACTCAGCCTCTTCCACTACCCTGGCAGTGACAGAAGCCAGAATGACAGGGGTTGGGAGTTGGGGGGGGGGAAGGAGGCACGCACAGGCTGAATCACGGACTGGGACAGACGCACGGAGGCTGTGTTGAAGTGGCAGCTCCCCCACCGGAGTGCTGTCGCGCCCAGGACTGGACTCCGTTAAGCAGGCAGTGCCCGGGGAGTGGGCAGTCACCGTGGGACCCCCGGGCAGGCCTCCAGGGTCTGCGGAGTGCCGGTGGGGTTCGAGCCACGCCCGGGGTCCCGCACGCGGGAGGAGAGGCTCAGGCCCAGGCACCCTCCTCCTGTGGGTTGTGTACCTGCCTGCCGGCCTGCCTGCTTTTCCCCTGTGGTGCTCTGTCCTAAAGCCCCGGGGCGCGGGCCACGCGCAAACGCAAGAGGAGCGCTCCCTCATTCCACTGGTTTGTCCGGGCTCCTTTTTGGCTGTGCGCCTGGGGCCCCCGCGGCTGGCCAGGGGGAACCAAGAGCACAGGGCGCTGGGGGAGGGGCCGCGGTGCCTGCTGGCAGAGACGGAGGCCTCTGGTGGGGTGGGGCGGCTGGGCGTCCCCTTGGCCCGCGGTCCGGGGACAACTGGGGCCTCTGTCTCCGGGCCCTAGTGCAGGCAGTAAGATTGTCACCCCTGTGACAAGGACCCCGAGGTGCCAAGGACCGGCACTGCCTTGGCTGGAGAAAGCCGCCCGAGGCCGTTTGGAGGCCGGCGCCGGCAGGCAGCCTTGGGCTTGGGCTTTTGGGGGCGGCGAAGTGGGCGCGGTGAAGGGCTGCCGGTTGACCGCTTGTGCTTGCGGGGGGAAAAATGAGGATTTAGAAGGGGCTGTGGGGGCAGACCGGGCCGAGGCGCCTGGCGTGAGGCCGGGACTGCGAGGCTGTAGGTCCAGGCGGCGGCCCCGACCCCATCCTCCCACTACCCACCCCCCCCACCACGCCCAGCCCCGCTGGCCAGGGGTCCTGCGGCAGGTTTGGCGGCTGCAGAGGGTGTAGGAGCGTGGCGGCCACAAAAGGAGTGGCGGGCAAAAGCCTAGAGCACCCGGTATTCCCAGGCGGTCTCCCATCCAAGTACTAACCAGGCTCGACCCTGCTTGACTGCGAGATCTGCGCGTGCAGGGTGGTATGGCCGTAGACGCTGGGACCGGGCTCCTGGCGCCCCAAGAGCAGCCGCCCAGCCTGCCTGGTGAGCGCGCGCCAGGTTGGTGGGCAGCGCCGGCGGCGAGCCTCTCCCCTCTTTCCGCTGGCCGGCTCCAGCGGCGCCGCGCCTCCCGCCTGCTCTCCTCCTCCACAGGACGTAGTGGGCGTGGGCAGCCGGTGACTCCTTACCCACAGCGAGGCCTCTTTGCGCTACCCATTGGTCTACTCAGCCTCTTCCACTACCCTGGCAGTGACAGAAGCCAGAATGACAGGGGTTGGGAGTTGGGGGGGGGGGAAGGAGGGACGCACAGGCTGAATCACGGACTGGGACAGACGCACGGAGGCTGTGTTGAAGTGGCAGCTCCCCCACCGGAGTGCTGTCGCGCCCAGGACTGGACTCCGTTAAGCAGGCAGTGCCCGGGGAGTGTGCCGTCACCGTGGGACCCCCGGGCAGGCCTCCAGGGTCTGCGGAGTGCCGGTGGGGTCCGAGCCACGCCCGGGGTCCCGCACGCGGGAGGAGAGGCTCAGGCCCAGGCACCCTCCTCCTGTGGGTTGTGTACCTGCCTGCCGGCCTGCCTGCTTTTTTCTTGTGGTGCTCTGTCCTAAAGCCCCGGCGCGCGGGCCACGCGCAAACGCAAGAGGAGCGCTCCCTCATTCCACTGGTTTGTCCGGGCTCCTTTTTGGCTGTGCGCCTGGGGCCCCCGCGGCTGGCCAGGGGGAACCAAGAGCGCAGGGCTCACGAGAAAGAAGGAAGGGCGCTGGGGGAGGGGCCGCGGTGCCTGCAGGCAGAGACGGAGGCCTCCGGTGGGGTGGGGCGGCTGGGCGTCCCCTTGGCCCGCGGTCCGGGGACAACTGGGGCCTCTGTCTCCGGGCCCTAGTGCAGGCAGTAAGATTGTCACCCCTGTGACAAGGACCCCGAGGTGCCAAGGACCGGCACTGCCTTGGCTGGAGAAAGCCGCCCGAGGCCGTTTGGAGGCCGGCGCCGGCAGGCAGCCTTGGGCTTGGGCTTTGGGGGCGGCGAAGTGGGCGCGGTGAAGGGCTGCCGGTTGACCGCTTGTGCTTGCGGGGGGAAAAATGAGGATTTAGAAGGGGCTGTGGGGCGCAGACCGGGCCGAGGCGCCTGGCGTGAGGCCGGGACTGCGAGGCTGTAGGTCCAGGCGGCGGCCCCGACCCCATCCTCCCACTACCCCCCCACCACCACGCCCAGCCCCGCTGGCCAGGGGTCCTGCGGCAGGTTTGGCGGCTGCAGAGGGTCCAGGAGCGTGGCGGCCACAAAAGGAGTGGCGGGCAAAAGCCTAGAGCACCCGGTATTCCCAGGCGGTCTCCCATCCAAGTACTAACCAGGCTCGACCCTGCTTGACTGCGAGATCGGGCGCGTGCAGGGTGGTATGGCCGTAGACGCTGGGACCGGGCTCCTGGCGCCCCAAGAGCAGCCGCCCAGCCTGCCTGGTGAGCGCGCGCCAGGTTGTTGGGCAGCGCCGGCGGCGAGCCTCTCCCCTCTTTCCGCTGGCCGGCTCCAGCGGCGCCGCGCCTCCCGCCTGCTCTCCGCCTCCACAGGACGTAGTGGGCGTGGGCAGCCGGTGACTCCTTACCCACAGCGAGGCCCCTTTGCGCTACCCATTGGTCTACTCAGCCTCTTCCACTACCCTGGCAGTGACAGAAGCCAGAATGACAGGGGTTGGGAGTTGGGGGGGGGGGGAAGGAGGCACGCACAGGCTGAATCACGGACTGGGACAGACACACGGAGGCTGTGTTGAAGTGGCAGCTCCCCCACCGGAGTGCTGTCGCGCCCAGGACTGGACTCCGTTAAGCAGGCAGTGCCCGGGGAGTGGGCAGTCACCGTGGGACCCCCGGGCAGGCCTCCAGGGTCTGCGGAGTGCCGGTCGGGTCCGAGCCACGCCCGGGGTCCCGCACGCGGGAGGAGAGGCTCAGGCCCAGGCACCCTCCTCCTGTGGGTTGTGTACCTGCCTGCCGGCCTGCCTGCTTTTCCCTTGTGGTGCTCTGTCCTAAAGCCCCGGGGCGCGGGCCACGCGCAAACGCAAGAGGAGCGCTCCCTCATTCCACTGGTTTGTCCGGGCTCCTTTTTGGCTGTGCGCCTGGGGCCCCCGCGGCTGGCCAGGGGGAACCAAGAGCGCAGGGCTCCCCAGAAAGAAGGAAGGGCGCTGGGGGAGGGGCCACGGTGCCTGCAGGCAGAGACGGAGGCCTCTGGTGGGGTGGGGCGGCTGGGCGTCCCCTTGGCCCGCGGTCCGGGGACAACTGGGGCCTCTGTCTCCGGGCCCTAGTGCAGGCAGTAAGATTGTCACCCCTGTGACAAGGACCCCGAGGTGCCAAGGACCGGCACTGCCTTGGCTGGAGAAAGCCGCCCGAGGCCGTTTGGAGGCCGGCGCTGGCAGGCAGCCTTGGGCTTGGGCTTTTGGGGGCGGCGAAGTGGGCGCGGTGAAGGGCTGCCGGTTGACCGCTTGTGCTTGCGGGGGGAAAAATGAGGATTTAGAAGGGGCTGTGGGGGCAGACCGGGCCGAGGCGCCTGGCGTGAGGCCGGGACTGCGAGGCTGTAGGTCCAGGCGGCGGCCCCGACCCCATCCTCCCACTACCCACCCCCCCCACCACGCCCAGCCCCGCTGGCCAGGGGTCCTGCGGCAGGTTTGGCGGCTGCAGAGGGTCCAGGAGCGTGGCGGCCACAAAAGGAGTGGCGGGCAAAAGCCTAGAGCACCCGGTATTCCCAGGCGGTCTCCCATCCAAGTACTAACCAGGCTCGACCCTGCTTGACTGCGAGATCTGCGCGTGCAGGGTGGTATGGCCGTAGACGCTGGGACCGGGCTCCTGGCGCCCCAAGAGCAGCCGCCCAGCCTGCCTGGTGAGCGCGCGCCAGGTTGGTGGGCAGCGCCGGCGGCGAGCCTCTCCCCTCTTTCCGCTGGCCGGCTCCAGCGGCGCCGCGCCTCCCGCCTGCTCTCCTCCTCCACAGGACGTAGTGGGCGTGGGCAGCCGGTGACTCCTTACCCACAGCGAGGCCCCTTTGCGCTACCCATTGGTCTACTCAGCCTCTTCCACTACCCTGGCAGTGACAGAAGCCAGAATGACAGGGGTTGGGAGTTGGGGGGGGGGGGAAGGAGGGACGCACAGGCTGAATCACGGACTGGGACAGACACACGGAGGCTGTGTTGAAGTGGCAGCTCCTTCACCGGAGTGCTGTCGCGCCCAGGACTGGACTCCGTTAAGCAGGCAGTGCCCGGGGAGTGGGCAGTCACCGTGGGACCCCCGGGCAGGCCTCCAGGGTCTGCGGAGTGCCGGTGGGGTCCGAGCCACGCCCGGGGTCCCGTACGCAGGAGGAGAGGCTCAGGCCCAGGCACCCTCCTCCTGTGGGTTGTGTACCTGCCTGCCGGCCTGCCTGCTTTTCCCTTGTGGTGCTCTGTCCTAAAGCCCCTGGGCGCGGGCCACGCGCACACGCAAGAGTAGCGCTCCCTCATTCCACTGGTTTGTCCGGGCTCTTTTTTGGCTGTGCGCCTGGGGCCCCCGCGGCTGGCCAGGGGGAACCAAGAGCACAGGGCTCTTGAGAAAGAAGGAAGGGCGCTGGGGGAGGGGCCGCGGTGCCTGCCGGCAGAGACGGAGGCCTCCGGTGGGGTGGGGCGGCTGGGCGTCCCCTTGGCCCGCGGTCCGGGGACAACTGGGGCCTCTGTCTCCGGGCCCTAGTGCAGGCAGTAAGATTGTCACCCCTGTGACAAGGACCCCGAGATGCCAAGGACCGGCACTGCCTTGGCTGGAGAAAGCCGCCCGACGCCGTTTGGAGGCCGGCGCCGGCAGGCAGCCTTGGGCTTGGGCTTTGGGGGCGGCGAAGTGGGCGCGGTGAAGGGCTGCCGGTTGACCGCTTGTGCTTGCGGGGAAAAATGAGGATTTAGAAGGGGCTGTGGGGCGCAGACCGGGCCTAGGCGCCTGGCGTGAGGCCGGGACTGCGAGGCTGTAGGTCCAGGCGGCGGCCCCGACCCCATCCTCCCAGTACCCACCCCCCCCACCACGCCCAGCCCCGCTGGCCAGGGGTCCTGCGGCAGGTTTGGCGGCTGCAGAGGGTCCAGGAGCGTGGCGGCCACAAAAGGAGTGGCGGGCAAAAGCCTAGAGCACCCGGTATTCCCAGGCGGTCTCCCATCCAAGTACTAACCAGGCTCGACCCTGCTTGACTGCGAGATCGGGCGCGTGCAGGGTGGTATGGCCGTAGACGCTGGGACCGGGCTCCTGGCGCCCCAAGAGCAGCCGCCCAGCCTGCGTGGTGAGCGCGCGCCAGGTTGTTGGGCAGCGCCGGCGGCGAGCCTCTCCCCTCTTTCCGCTGGCCGGCTCCAGCAGCGCCGCGCCTCCCGCCTGCTCTCCGCCTCCACAGGACGTAGTGGGCGTGGGCAGCCGGTGACTCCTTACCCACAGCGAGGCCCCTTTGCGCTACCCATTGGTCTACTCAGCCTCTTCCACTACCCTGGCAGTGACAGAAGCCAGAATGACAGGGGTTGGGAGTTGGGGGGGGGGAAGGAGGGACGCACAGGCTGAATCACGGACTGGGACAGACGCACAGATGCTGTGTTGAAGTGGCAGCTCCCCCACCGGAGTGCTGTCGCGCCCAGGACTGGACTCCGGTAAGCAGGCAGTGCCGGGGGAGTGGGCAGTCACCGTGGGACCCCCGGGCAGGCCTCCAGGGTCTGCGGAGTGTCGGTGGGGTCCGAGCCACGCCCGGGGTCCCGCACGCGGGAGGAGAGGCTCAGGCCCAGGCACCCTCCTCCTGTGGGTTGTGTACCTGCCTGCCGGCCTGCCTGCTTTTCCCTTGTGGTGCTCTGTCCTAAAGCCCGGGGGCGCAGGCCACGCGCAAACGCAAGAGGAGCGCTCCCTCATTCCACTGGTTTGTCCGGGCTCTTTTTTGGCTGTGCGCCTGGGGCCCCCGCGGCTGGCCAGGGGGAACCAAGAGTGCAGGGCTCTGGAGAAAGAAGGAAGGGCGCTGGGGGAGGGGCCGCGGTGCCTGCAGGCAGAGACGGAGGCCTCCGGTGGGGTGGGGCGGCTGGGCGTCCCCTTGGCCCGCGGTCCGGGGACAACTGGGGCCTCTGTCTCCGGGCCCTAGTGCAGGCAGTAAGATTGTCACCCCTGTGACAAGGACCCCGAGGTGCCAAAGACCTGTACTGCCTTGGCTGGAGAAAGCCGCCCGAGGCCGTTTGGAGGCCGGCGCCGGCAGGCAGCCTTGGGCTTGGGCTTTGGGGGCGGCGAAGTGGGCGCGGTGAAGGGCTGCCGGTTGACCGCTTGTGCTTGCGGGGGGAAAAATGAGGATTTAGAAGGGGCTGTGGGGGGCAGACCGGGCCGAGGCGCCTGGCGTGAGGCCGGGACTGCGAGGCTGTAGGTCCAGGCGGCGGCCCCGACCCCATCCTCCCACTACCCACCCCCCCCACCACGCCCAGCCCCGCTGGCCAGGGGTCCTGCGGCAGGTTTGGCGGCTGCAGAGGGTCAGGAGCGTGGCGGCCACAAAAGGAGTGGCGGGCAAAAGCCTAGAGCACCCGGTATTCCCAGGCGGTCTCCCATCCAAGTACTAACCAGGCTCGACCCTGCTTGACTGCGAGATCGGGCGCGTGCAGGGTGGTATGGCCGTAGATGCTGGGACCGGGCTCCTGGCGCCCCAAGAGCAGCCGCCCAGCCTGCCTGGTGAGCGTGCGCCAGGTTGTTGGGCAGCGCCGGCGGCGAGCCTCTCCCCTCTTTCCGCTGGCCGGCTCCAGCGGCGCCGCGCCTCCCGCCTGCTCTCCGCCTCCACAGGACGTAGTGGGCGTGGGCAGCCGGTGACTCCTTACCCACAGCGAGGCCCCTTTGCGCTACCCATTGGTCTACTCAGCCTCTTCCACTACCCTGGCAGTGACAGAAGCCAGAATGACAGGGGTTGGGAGTTGGGGGGGGGGAAGGAGGGACGCACAGGCTGAATCACGGACTGGGACAGACGCACGGAGGCTGTGTTGAAGTGGCAGCTCCCCCACCGGAGTGCTGTCGCGCCCAGGACTGGACTCCGTTAAGCAAGCAGTGCCCGGGGAGTGGGCAGTCACCGTGGGACCCCCGGGCAGGCCTCCAGGGTCTGCGGAGTGCCGGTGGGGTCCGAGCCACGCCCGGGGTCCCGCACGCGGGAGGAGAGGCTCAGGCCCAGGCACCCTCCTCCTGTGGGTTGTGTACCTGCCTGCCGGCCTGCCTGCTTTTCCCCTGTGTTGCTCTGTCCTGGAGCCCCGGGGCGCGGGCCACGCGCACACGCAAGAGTAGCGCTCTCTCATTCCACTGGTTTGTCCGGGCTCTTTTTTGGCTGTGCGCCTGGGGCCCCCGCGGCTGGCCAGGGGGAACCAAGAGCACAGGGCTCTGGAGAAAGGAGGAAGGGCGCTGGGGGAGGGGCCGCGGTGCCTGCAGGCAGAGACGGAGGCCTCCGGTGGGGTGGGGCGGCTGGGCGTCCCCTTGGCCCGCGGTCCGGGGACAACTGGGGCCTCTGTCTCCGGGCCCTAGTGCAGGCAGTAAGATTGTCACCCCTGTGACAAGGACCCCGAGGTGCCAAGGACCGGCACTGCCTTGGCTGGAGAAAGCCGCCCGAGGCCGTTTGGAGGCCAGCGCCGGCAGGCAGCCTTGGGCTTGGGCTTTGGGGGCGGCGAAGTGGGCGCGGTGAAGGGCTGCCGGTTGACCGCTTGTGCTTGCGGGGGGAAAAATGAGGATTTAGAAGGGGCTGTGGGGCGCAGACCGGGCCGAGGCGCCTGGCGTGAGGCCGGGAATGCGAGGCTGTAGGTCCAGGCGGCGGCCCCGACCCCATCCTCCCACTACCCCCCCACCACCACGCCCAGCCCCGCTGGCCAGGGGTCCTACGGCAGGTTTGGCGGCTGCAGAGGGTCCAGGAGCGTGGCGGCCACAAAAGGAGTGGCGGGCAAAAGCCTAGAGCACCCGGTATTCCCAGGCGGTCTCCCATCCAAGTACTAACCAGGCTCGACCCTGCTTGACTGCGAGATCGGGCGCGTGCAGGGTGGTATGGCCGTAGACGCTGGGACCGGGCTCCTGGCGCCCCAAGAGCAGCCGCCCAGCCTGCGTGGTGAGCGCACGCCAGGTTGTTGGGCAGCGCCGGCGGCGAGCCTCTCCCCTCTTTCCGCTGGCCGGCTCCAGCAGCGCCGCGCCTCCCGCCTGCTCTCCGCCTCCACAGGACGTAGTGGGCGTGGGCAGCCGGTGACTCCTTACCCACAGCGAGGCCCCTTTGCGCTACCCATTGGTCTACTCAGCCTCTTCCACTACCCTGGCAGTGACAGAAGCCAGAATGACAGGGGTTGGGAGTTGGGGGGGGGGGGGAAGGAGGGACGCACAGGCTGAATCACGGACTGGGACAGACGCACGGAGGCTGTGTTGAAGTGGCAGCTCCCCCACCGGAGTGCTGTCGCGCCCAGGACTGGACTCCGTTAAGCAGGCAGTGCCCGGGGAGTGTGCCGTCACCGTGGGACCCCCGGGCAGGCCTCCAGGGTCTGCGGAGTGCCGGTGGGGTCCGAGCCACGCCCGGGGTCCCGCACGCGGGAGGAGAGGCTCAGGCCCAGGCACCCTCCTCCTGTGGGTTGTGTACCTGCCTGCCGGCCTGCCTGCTTTTTTCTTGTGGTGCTCTGTCCTAAAGCCCCGGCGCGCGGGCCACGCGCAAACGCAAGAGGAGCACTCCCTCATTCCACTGGTTTGTCCGGGCTCTTTTTTGGCTGTGCGCCTGGGGCCCCCGCGGCTGGCCAGGGGGAACCAAGAGCGCAGGGCTCTCCAGAAAGAAGGAAGGGCGCTGGGGGAGGGCCCGCGGTGCCTGCAGGCAGAGACGGAGGCCTCTGGTGGGGTGGGGCGGCTGGGCGTCCCCTTGGCCCGCGGTCCGGGGACAACTGGGGCCTCTGTCTCCGGGCCCTAGTGCAGGCAGTAAGATTGTCACCCCTGTGACAAGGACCCCGAGGTGCCAAGGACCGGCACTGCCTTGGCTGGAGAAAGCCGCCCGAGGCCGTTTGGAGGCCGGCGCCGGCAGGCAGCCTTGGGCTTGGGCTTTTGGGGGCGGCGAAGTGGGCGCGGTGAAGGGCTGCCGGTTGACCGCTTGTGCTTGCGGGGGGAAAAATGAGGATTTAGAAGGGGCTGTGGGGCGCAGACCGGGCCGAGGCGCCTGGCGTGAGGCCGGGACTGCGAGGCTGTAGGTCCAGGCGGCGGCCCCGACCCCATCCTCCCAGTACCCACCCCCCCCACCACGCCCAGCCCCGCTGGCCAGGGGTCCTGCGGCAGGTTTGGCGGCTGCAGAGGGTCCAGGAGCGTGGCGGCCACAAAAGGAGTGGCGGGCAAAAGCCTAGAGCACCCGGTATTCCCAGGCGGTCTCCCATCCAAGTACTAACCAGGCTCGACCCTGCTTGACTGCGAGATCGGGCGCGTGCAGGGTGGTATGGCCGTAGACGCTGGGACCGGGCTCCTGGCGCCCCAAGAGCAGCCGCCCAGCCTGCCTGGTGAGCGCGCGCCAGGTTGTTGGGCAGCGCCGGCGGCGAGCCTCTCCCCTCTTTCCGCTGGCCGGCTCCAGCGGCGCCGCGCCTCCCGCCTGCTCTCCGCCTCCACAGGACGTAGTGGGCGTGGGCAGCCGGTGACTCCTTACCCACAGCGAGGCCCCTTTGCGCTACCCATTGGTCTACTCAGCCTCTTCCACTACCCTGGCAGTGACAAAAGCCAGAATGACAGGGGTTGGGAGTTGGGGGGGGGGGAAAGGAGGGACGCACAGGCTGAATCACGGACTGGGACAGACGCACGGAGGCTGTGTTGAAGTGGCAGCTCCCCCACCGGAGTGCTGTCGCGCCCAGGACTGTACTCCGTTAAGCAGACAGTGCCCGGGGAGTGGGCAGTCACCGTGGGACCCCCGGGCAGGCCTCCAGGGTCTGCGGAGTGCCGGTGGGGTTCGAGCCACGCCCGGGGTACCGCACGCGGGAGGAGAGGCTCAGGCCCAGGCACCCTCCTCCTGTGGGTTGTGTACCTGCCTGCCGGCCTGCCTGCTTTTCCCTTGTGGTGCTCTGTCCTAAAGCCCCGGGGCGCGGGCCACGCGCAAACGCAAGAGGAGCACTCCCTCATTCCACTGGTTTGTCCGGGCTCTTTTTTGGCTGTGCGCCTGGGGCCCCCGCGGCTGGCCAGGGAGAACCAAGAGCACAGGGCTCTTGAGAAAGAAGGAAGGGCGCTGGGGGAGGGGCCGCGGTGCCTGCAGGCAGAGACGGAGGCCTCCGGTGGGGTGGGGCGGCTGGGCGTCCCCTTGGCCCGCGGTCCGGGGACAACTGGGGCCTCTGTCTCCGGGCCCTAGTGCAGGCAGTAAGATTGTCACCCCTGTGACAAGGACCCCGAGGTGCCAAGGACCGGCACTGCCTTGGCTGGAGAAAGCCGCCCGAGGCCGTTTGGAGGCCGGCGCCGGCAGGCAGCCTTGGGCTTGGGCTTTGGGGGCGGCGAAGTGGGCGCGGTGAAGGGCTGCCGGTTGACCGCTTGTGCTTGCGGGGGGAAAAATGAGGATTTAGAAGGGGCTGTGGTGCGCAGACCGGGCCGAGGCGCCTGGCCTGAGGCCGGGACTGCGAGGCTGTAGGTCCAGGGGGCGACCCCGACCCCATCCTCCCACTACCCACCCCCCCCACCACGCCCAGCCCCGCTGGCCAGGGGTCCTGCGGCAGGTTTGGCGGCTGCAGAGGGTCAGGAGCGTGGCGGCCACAAAAGGAGTGGCGGGCAAAAGCCTAGAGCACCCGGTATTCCCAGGCGGTCTCCCATCCAAGTACTAACCAGGCTCGACCCTGCTTGACTGCGAGTTCGGGCGCGTGCAGGGTGGTATGGCCGTAGACGCTGGGACCGGGCTCCTGGCGCCCCAAGAGCAGCCGCCCAGCCTGCCTGGTGAGCGCGCGCCAGGTTGTTGGGCAGCGCCGGCGGCGAGCCTCTCCCCTCTTTCCGCTGGCCGGCTCCAGCGGCGCCGCGCCTCCCGCCTGCTCTCCGCCTCCACAGGACGTAGTGGGCGTGGGCAGCCGGTGACTTCTTACCCACAGCGAGGCCCCTTTGCGCTACCCATTGGTCTACTCAGCCTCTTCCACTACCCTGGCAGTGACAGAAGCCAGAATGACAGGGGTTGGGAGTTGGGGGGGGGGAAGGAGGGACGCACAGGCTGAATCACGGACTGGGACAGACGCACGGAGGCTGTGTTGAAGTGGCAGCTCCCCCACCGGAGTGCTGTCGCGCCCAGGACTGGACTCCGTTAAGCAGGTAGTGCCCGGGGAGTGGGCAGTCACCGTGGGACCCCCGGGCAGGCCTCCAGGGTCTGCGGAGTGTCGGTGGGGTCCGAGCCACGCCCGGGGTCCCGCACGCGGGAGGAGAGGCTCAGGCCCAGGCACCCTCCTCCTGTGGGTTGTGTACCTGCCTGCCGGCCTGCCTGCTTTTCCCTTGTGGTGCTCTGTCCTAAAGCCCCGGGGTGCGGGCCACGCGCAAACGCAAGAGGAGCGCTCCCTCATTCCACTGGTTTGTCCGGGCTCTTTTTTGGCTGTGCGCCTGGGGCCCCCGCGGCTGGCCAGGGGGAACCAAGAGCACAGGGCTCTTGAGAAAGAAGGAAGGGCGCTGGGGGAGGGCCCGCGGTGCCTGCCCGCAGAGACGGAGGCCTCCGGTGGGGTGGGGCGGCTGGGCGTCCCCTTGGCCCGCGGTCCGGGGACAACTGGGGCCTCTGTCTCCGGGCCCTAGTGCAGGCAGTAAGATTGTCACCCCTGTGACAAGGACCCCGAGGTGCCAAGGACCGGCACTGCCTTGGCTGGAGAAAGCCCCCCAGAGGCCGTTTGGAGGCCGGCGCCGGCAGGCAGCCTTGGGCTTGGGCTTTGGGGGCGGCGAAGTGGGCGCGGTGAAGGGCTGCCGGTTGACCGCTTGTGCTTGCGGGGGGAAAAATGAGGATTTAGAAGGGGCTGTGGGGCGCAGACCGGGCCGAGGCGCCTGGCGTGAGGCCGGGACTGCGAGGCTGTAGGTCCAGGCGGCGGCCCCGACCCCATCCTCCCACTACTCACACCCCCCACCACGCCCAGCCCCGCTGGCCAGGGGTCCTGCCGCAAGTTTGGCGGCTGCAGAGGGTCCAGGAGCGTGGCGGCCACAAAAGGAGTGGCGGGCAAAAGCCTAGAGCACCCGGTATTCCCAGGCGGTCTCCCATCCAAGTACTAACCAGGCTCGACCCTGCTTGAATGCGAGATCGGGCGCGTGCAGGGTGGTATGGCCGTAGACGCTGGGACCGGGCTCCTGGCGCCCCAAGAGCAGCCGCCCAGCCTGCCTGGTGAGCGCGCGCCAGGTTGTTGGGCAGCGCTGGCGGCGAGCCTCTCCCCTCTTTCCGCTGGCCGGCTCCAGCGGCACCGCGCCTCCCGCCTGCTCTCCGCCTCCACAGGACGTAGTGGGCGTGGGCAGCCGGTGACTCCTTACCCACAGCGAGGCCCCTTTGCGCTACCCATTGGTCTACTCAGCCTCTTCCACTACCCTGGCAGTGACAGAAGCCAGAATGACAGGGGTTGGGAGTTGGGGGGGGGGGGGAAGGAGGCACGCACAGGCTGAATCACGGACTGGGACAGACACACGGAGGCTGTGTTGAAGTGGCAGCTCCCCCACCAGAGTGCTGTCGCGCCCAGGACTGGACTCCGTTAAGCAGGCAGTGCCCGGGGAGTGGGCAGTCACCGTGGGACCCCCGGGCAGGCCTCCAGGGTCTGCGGAGTGCCGGTGGGGTCCGAGCCACGCCCGGGGTCCCGCACGCGGGAGGAGAGGCTCAGGCCCAGGCACCCTCCTCCTGTGGGTTGTGTACCTGCCTGCCGGCCTGCCTGCTTTTCCCTTGTGGTGCTCTGTCCTAAAGCCCCGGGGCGCGGGCCACGCGCAAACGCAAGAGGAGCACTCCCTCATTCCACTGGTTTGTCCGGGCTCTTTTTTGGCTGTGCGCCTGGGGCCCCCGCGGCTGGCCAGGGGGAACCAAGAGCGCAGGGCTCACGAGAAAGAAGGAAGGGCGCTGGGGGAGGGGCCGCGGTGACTGCTGGCAGAGACGGAGGCCTCCGGTGGGGTGGGGCGGCTGGGCGTCCCCTTGGCCCGCGGTCCGGGGACAACTGGGGCCTCTGTCTCCGGGCCCTAGTGCAGGCAGTAAGATTGTCACCCCTGTGACAAGGACCCCGAGGTGCCAAGGACCGGCACTGCCTTGGCTGGAGAAAGCCGCCCGAGGCCGTTTGGAGGCCGGCGCCGGCAGGCAGCCTTGGGCTTGGGCTTTGGGGGCGGCGAAGTGGGCGCGGTGAAGGGCTGCCGGTTGACCGCTTGTGCTTGCGGGGGGAAAAATGAGGATTTAGAAGGGGCTGTGGGGGCAGACCGGGCCGAGGCGCCTGGCGTGAGGCCGGGACTGCGAGGCTGTAGGTCCAGGCGGCGGCCCCGACCCCATCCTCCCACTACCCACCCCCCCACCACGCCCAGCCCCGCTGGCCAGGGGTCCTGCGGCAGGTTTGGTGGCTGCAGAGGGTCCAGGGGCATGGCGGCCACAAAAGGAGTGGCGGGCAAAAGCCTAGAGCACCCGGTATTCCCAGGCGGTCTCCCATCCAAGTACTAACCAGGCTCGACCCTGCTTGACTGCGAGATCGGGCGCGTGCAGGGTGGTATGGCCGTAGACGCTGGGACCGGGCTCCTGGCGCCCCAAGAGCAGCCGCCCAGCCTGCCTGGTGAGCGCGCGCCAGGTTGTTGGGCAGCGCCGGCGGCGAGCCTCTCCCCTCTTTCCGCTGGCCGGCTCCAGCAGCGCCGCGCCTCCCGCCTGCTCTCCTCCAACACAGGACGTAGTGGGCGTGGGCAGCCGGTGACTCCTTACCCACAGCGAGGCCCCTTTGCGCTACCCATTGGTCTACTCAGCCTCTTCCACTACCCTGGCAGTGACAGAAGCCAGAATGACAGGGGTTGGGAGTTGGGGGGGGGGGAAGGAGGCACGCACAGGCTGAATCACGGACTGGGACAGACGCACGGAGGCTGTGTTGAAGTGGCAGCTCCCCCACCGGAGTGCTGTCGCGCCCAGGACTGGACTCCGTTAAGCAGGCAGTGCCCGGGGAGTGGGCAGTCACCGTGGGACCCCCGGGCAGGCCTCCAGGGTCTGCGGAGTGCCGGTGGGGTCCGAGCCACGCCCGGGGTCCCGCACGCGGGAGGAGAGGCTCAGGCCCAGGCACCCTCCTCCTGTGGGTTGTGTACCTGCCTGCCGGCCTGCCTGCTTTTCCCTTGTGGTGCTCTGTCCTCAAGCCCCGGGGCGCGGGCCACGCGCAAACGCAAGAGGAGCACACCCTCATTCCACTGGTTTGTCCGGGCTCTTTTTTGGCTGTGCGCCTGGGGCCCCCGCGGCTGGCCAGGGGGAACCAAGAGCACAGGGCTCTCGAGAAAGAAGGAAGGGCGCTGGGGGAGGGGCCGCGGTGCCTGCAGGCAGAGACGGAGGCCTCCGGTGGGGTGGGGCGGCTGGGCGTCCCCTTGGCCCGCGGTCCGGGGACAACTGGGGCCTCTGTCTCCGGGCCCTAGTGCAGGCAGTAAGATTGTCACCCCTGTGACAAGGACCCCGAGGTGCCAAGGACCGGCACTGCCTTGGCTGGAGAAAGCTGCCCGAGGCCGTTTGGAGGCCGGCGCCGGCAGGCAGCCTTGGGCTTGGGCTTTTGGGGGCGGCGAAGTGGGCGCGGTGAAGGGCTGCCGGTTGACCGCTTGTGCTTGCGGGGGGAGAAATGAGGATTTAGAAGGGGCTGTGGTGCGCAGACCGGGCCGAGGCGCCTGGCGTGAGGCCGGGACTGCGAGGCTGTAGGTCCAGGCGGCGACCCCGACCCCATCCTCCCACTACCCAACCCCCCCACCACGCCCAGCCCCGCTGGCCAGGGGTCCTGCGGCAGGTTTGGCGGCTGCAGAGGGTCAGGAGCGTGCCGGCCACAAAAGGAGTGGCGGGCAAAAGCCTAGAGCACCCGGTATTCCCAGGCGGTCTCCCATCCAAGTACTAACCAGGCTCGACCCTGCTTGACTGCGAGATCGGGCGCGTGCAGGGTGGTATGGCCGTAGACGCTGGGACCGGGCTCCTGGCGCCCCAAGAGCAGCCGCCCAGCCTGCCTGGTGAGCGCGCGCCAGGTTGTTGGGCAGCGCCGGCGGCGAGCCTCTCCCCTCTTTCCGCTGGCCGGCTCCAGCGGCGCCGCGCCTCCAGCCTGCTCTCCGCCTCCACAGGACGTAGTGGGCGTGGGCAGCCGGTGACTTCTTACCCACAGCGAGGCCCCTTTGCGCTACCCATTGGTCTACTCAGCCTCTTCCACTACCCTGGCAGTGACAGAAGCCAGAATGACAGGGGTTGGGAGTTGGGGGGGAGGAAGGAGGGACGCACAGGCTGAATCACGGACTGGGACAGACTAACGGAGGCTTTGTTGAAGTGGCAGCTCCTTCACCGGAGTGCTGTCGCGCCCAGGACTGGACTCCGTTAAGCAGGCAGTGCCCGGGGAGTGGGCAGTCACCGTGGGACCCCCGGGCAGGCCTACAGGGTCTGCGGAGTGCCGGTGGGGTCCGAGCCACGCCCGGGGTCCCGCACGCGGGAGGAGAGGCTCAGGCACAGGCACCCTCCTCCTGTGGGTTGTGTACCTGCCTGCCGGCCTGCCTGCTTTTCCCTTGTGGTGCTCTGTCCTAAAGCCCCGGGGCGCGGGCCACGCGCAAACGCAAGAGGAGCGCTCCCTCATTCCACTGGTTTGTCCGGGCTCTTTTTTGGCTGTGCGCCTGGGGCACCCGCGGCTGGCCAGGGGGAACCAAGAGCGCAGGGCTCTCCAGAAAGAAGGAAGGGCGCTGGGGGAGGGGCCGCGGAGCCTGCCAGCAGAGACGGAGGCCTCCGGTGGGGTGGGGCGGCTGGGCGTCCCCTTGGCCCGCGGTCCGGGGACAACTGAGGCCTCTGTCTCCGGGCCCTAGTGCAGGCAGTAAGATTGTCACCCCTGTGACAAGGACCCCGAGGTGCCAAGGACCGGCACTGCCTTGGCTGGAGAAAGCCCCCCAGAGGCCGTTTGGAGGCCGGCGCCGGCAGGCAGCCTTGGGCTTGGGCTTTGGGGGCGGCGATGTGGGCGCGGTGAAGGGCTGCCGGTTGACCGCTTGTGCTTGCGGGGGGGAAAAATGAGGATTTAGAAGGGGCTGTGGGGCGCAGACCGGGCCGAGGCGCCTGGCGTGAGGCCGGGACTGCGAGGCTGTAGGTCCAGGCGGCGGCCCCGACCCTATCCTCCCACTACTCACACCCCCCACCACGCCCAGCCCCGCTGGCCAGGGGTCCTGCCGCAGGTTTGGCGGCTGCAGAGGGTCCAGGAGCGTGGCGGCCACAAAAGGAGTGGCGGGCAAAAGCCTAGAGCACCCGGTATTCCCAGGCGGTCTCCCATCCAAGTACTAACCAGGCTCGACCCTGCTTGACTGCGAGATCGGGCGCGTGCAGGGTGGTATGGCCGTAGACGCTGGGACCGGGCTCCTGGCGCCCCAAGAGCAGCCGCCCAGCCTGCCTGGTGAGCGCGCGCCAGGTTGTTGGGCAGCGCCGGCGGCGAGCCTCTCCCCTCTTTCCGCTGGCCGGCTCCAGCGGCGCCGCGCCTCCCGCCTGCTCTCCGCCTCCACAGGACGTAGTGGGCGTGGGCAGCCGGTGACTCCTTACCCACAGCGAGGCCCCTTTGCGCTACCCATTGGTCTACTCAGCCTCTTCCACTACCCTGGCAGTGACAGAAGCCAGAATGACAGGGGTTGGGAGTTGGGGGGGGGGGAAGGAGGCACGCACAGGCTGAATCACGGACTGGGACAGACGCACGGAGGCTGTGTCGAAGTGGCAGCTCCCCCACCGGAGTGCTGTCGCGCCCAGGACTGGACTCCGTTAAGCAGGCAGTGCCCGGGGAGTGGGCAGTCACCGTGGGACCCCCGGGCAGGCCTCCAGGGTCTGCGGAGTGTCGGTGGGGTTCGAGCCACGCCCGGGGTCCCGCACGCAGGAGGAGAGGCTCAGGCCCAGGCACCCTCCTCCTGTGGGTTGTGTACCTGCCTGCCGGCCTGCCTGCTTTTCCCTTGTGGTGCTCTGTCCTAAAGCCCCGGGGCGCGGGCCACGCGCAAACGCAAGAGGAGCGCTCCCTCATTCCACTGGTTTGTCCGGGCTCTTTTTTGGCTGTGCGCCTGGGGCCCCCGCGGCTGGCCAGGGGGAACCAAGAGCGCAGGGCTCTTGAGAAAGAAGGAAGGGCGCTGGGGGAGGGGCCGCGGAGCCTGCCAGCAGAGACTGAGGCCTCCGGTGGGGTGGGGCGGCTGGGCGTCCCCTTGGCCCGCGGTCCGGGGACAACTGGGGCCTCTGTCTCCGGGCCCTAGTGCAGGCAGTAAGATTGTCACCCCTGTGACAAGGACCCCGAGGTGCCAAGGACCGGCACTGCCTTGGATGGAGAAAGCCCCCCAGAGGCCGTTTGGAGGCCGGCGCCGGCAGGCAGCCTTGGGCTTGGGCTTTGGGGGCGGCGATGTGGGCGCGGTGAAGGGCTGCCGGTTGACCGCTTGTGCTTGCGGGGGGGAAAAATGAGGATTTAGAAGGGGCTGTGGGGCGCAGACCGGGCCGAGGCGCCTGGCGTGAGGCCGGGACTGCGAGGCTGTAGGTCCAGGCGGCGGCCCCGACCCTATCCTCCCACTACTCACACCCCCCACCACGCCCAGCCCCGCTGGCCAGGGGTCCTGCCGCAAGTTTGGCGGCTGCAGAGGGTCCAGGAGCGTGGCGGCCACAAAAGGAGTGGCGGGCAAAAGCCTAGAGCACCCGGTATTCCCAGGCGGTCTCCCATCCAAGTACTAACCAGGCTCGACCCTGCTTGACTGCGAGATCGGGCGCGTGCAGGGTGGTATGGCCGTAGACGCGGGACCGGGCTCCTGGCGCCCCAAGAGCAGCCGCCCAGCCTGCCTGGTGAGCGCGCTCCAGGTTGTTGGGCAGCGCCAGCGGCGAGCCTCTCCCCTCTTTCCGCTGGCCGGCTCCAGCGGCGCCGCGCCTCCCGCCTGCTCTCCGCCTCCACAGGACGTAGTGGGCGTGGGCAGCCGGTGACTCCTTACCCACAGCGAGGCCCCTTTGCGCTACCCATTGGTCTACTCAGCCTCTTCCACTACCCTGGCAGTGACAGAAGCCAGAATGACAGGGGTTGGGAGTTGGGGGGGAGGAAGGAGGGACGCACAGGCTGAATCACGGACTGGGACAGACGCACGGAGGCTGTGTTGAAGTGGCAGCTCCCCCACCGGAGTGCTGTCGCGCCCAGGACTGGACTCCGGTAAGCAGGCAGTGCCCGGGGAGTGGGCAGTCACCGTGGGACCCCCGGGCAGGCCTCCAGGGTCTGCGGAGTGTCGGTGGGGTCCGAGCCACGCCCGGGGTCCCGCACGCGGGAGGAGAGGCTCAGGCCCAGGCACCCTCCTCCTGTGGGTTGTGTACCTGCCTGCCGGCCTGCCTGCTTTTCCCTTGTGGTGCTCTGTCCTAAAGCCCGGGGGCGCAGGCCACGCGCAAACGCAAGAGGAGCGCTCCCTCATTCCACTGGTTTGTCCGGGCTCTTTTTTGGCTGTGCGCCTGGGGCCCCCGCGGCTGGCCAGGGGGAACCAAGAGCACAGGGCTCTGGAGAAAGAAGGAAGGGCGCTGGGGGAGGGGCCGCGGTGCCTGCAGGCAGAGACTGAGGCCTCCGGTGGGGTGGGGCGGCTGGGCGTCCCCTTGGCCCGCGGTCCGGGGACAACTGGGGCCTCTGTCTCCGGGCCCTAGTGCAGGCAGTAAGATTGTCACCCCTGTGACAAGGACCCCGAGGTGCCAAGGACCTGTACTGCCTTGGCTGGAGAAAGCCGCCCGAGGCCGTTTGGAGGCCGGCGCCGGCAGGCAGCCTTGGGCTTGGGCTTTGGGGGCGGCGAAGTGGGCGCGGTGAAGGGCTGCCGGTTGACCGCTTGTGCTTGCGGGGGGAAAAATGAGGATTTAGAAGGGGCTGTGGGGCGCAGACCGGACCGAGGCGCCTGGCGTGAGGCCGGGACTGCGAGGCTGTAGGTCCAGGCGGCGACCCCGACCCCATCCTCCCACTACCCACCCCCCCCACCACGCCCAGCCCCGCTGGCCAGGGGTCCTGCCGCAGGTTTGGCGGCTGCAGAGGGTCAGGAGCGTGGCGGCCACAAAAGGAGTGGCGGGCAAAAGCCTAGAGCACCCGGTATTCCCAGGCGGTCTCCCATCCAAGTACTAACCAGGCTCGACCCTGCTTGACTGCGAGATCTGCGCGTGCAGGGTGGTATGGCCGTAGACGCTGGGACCGGGCTCCTGGCGCCCCAAGAGCAGCCGCCCAGCCTGCCTGGTGAGCGCGCGCCAGGTTGGTGGGCAGCGCCGGCGGCGAGCCTCTCCCCTCTTTCCGCTGGCCGGCTCCAGCGGCGCCGCGCCTCCCGCCTGCTCTCCTCCTCCACAGGACGTAGTGGGCGTGGGCAGCCGGTGACTCCTTACCCACAGCGAGGCCCCTTTGCGCTACCCATTGGTCTACTCAGCCTCTTCCACTACCCTGGCAGTGACAGAAGCCAGAATGACAGGGGTTGGGAGTTGGGGGGGGGGGGGGAAGGAGGGACGCACAGGCTGAATCACGGACTGGGACAGACGCACGGAGGCTGTGTTGAAGTGGCAGCTCCCCCACCGGAGTGCTGTCGCGCCCAGGACTGGACTCCGTTAAGCAGGCAGTGCCCGGGGAGTGTGCCGTCACCGTGGGACCCCCGGGCAGGCCTCCAGGGTCTGCGGAGTGCCGGTGGGGTCCGAGCCACGCCCGGGGTCCCGCACGCGGGAGGAGAGGCTCAGGCCCAGGCACCCTCCTCCTGTGGGTTGTGTACCTGCCTGCCGGCCTGCCTGCTTTTTTCTTGTGGTGCTCTGTCCTAAAGCCCCGGCGCGCGGGCCACGCGCAAACGCAAGAGGAGCACTCCCTCATTCCACTGGTTTGTCCGGGCTCTTTTTTGGCTGTGCGCCTGGGGCCCCCGCGGCTGGCCAGGGGGAACCAAGAGCGCAGGGCTCTCCAGAAAGAAGGAAGGGCGCTGGGGGAGGGCCCGCGGTGCCTGCAGGCAGAGACGGAGGCCTCTGGTGGGGTGGGGCGGCTGGGCGTCCCCTTGGCCCGCGGTCCGGGGACAACTGGGGCCTCTGTCTCCGGGCCCTAGTGCAGGCAGTAAGATTGTCACCCCTGTGACAAGGACCCCGAGGTGCCAAGGACCGGCACTGCCTTGGCTGGAGAAAGCCGCCCGAGGCCGTTTGGAGGCCGGCGCCGGCAGGCAGCCTTGGGCTTGGGCTTTTGGGGGCGGCGAAGTGGGCGCGGTGAAGGGCTGCCGGTTGACTGCTTGTGCTTGCGGGGAAAAATGAGGATTTAGAAGGGGCTGTGGGGGCAGACCGGGCCGAGGCGCCTGGCGTGAGGCCGGGACTGCGAGGCTGTAGGTCCAGGCGGCGGCCCCGACCCCATCCTCCCACTACCCACCCCCCCCACCACGCCCAGCCCCGCTGGCCAGGGGTCCTGCGGCAGGTTTGGCGGCTGCAGAGGGTCCAGGAGCGTGGCGGCCACAAAAGGAGTGGCGGGCAAAAGCCTAGAGCACCCGGTATTCCCAGGCGGTCTCCCATCCAAGTACTAACCAGGCTCGACCCTGCTTGACTGCGAGATCTGCGCGTGCAGGGTGGTATGGCCGTAGACGCTGGGACCGGGCTCCTGGCGCCCCAAGAGCAGCCGCCCAGCCTGCCTGGTGAGCGCGCGCCAGGTTGGTGGGCAGCGCCGGCGGCGAGCCTCTCCCCTCTTTCCGCTGGCCGGCTCCAGCGGCGCCGCGCCTCCCGCCTGCTCTCCTCCTCCACAGGACGTAGTGGGCGTGGGCAGCCGGTGACTCCTTACCCACAGCGAGGCCCCTTTGCGCTACCCATTGGTCTACTCAGCCTCTTCCACTACCCTGGCAGTGACAGAAGCCAGAATGACAGGGGTTGGGAGTTGGGGGGGGGGGGGAAGGAGGGACGCACAGGCTGAATCACGGACTGGGACAGACGCACGGAGGCTGTGTTGAAGTGGCAGCTCCCCCACCGGAGTGCTGTCGCGCCCAGGACTGGACTCCGTTAAGCAGGCAGTGCCCGGGGAGTGTGCCGTCACCGTGGGACCCCCGGGCAGGCCTCCAGGGTCTGCGGAGTGCCGGTGGGGTCCGAGCCACGCCCGGGGTCCCGCACGCGGGAGGAGAGGCTCAGGCCCAGGCACCCTCCTCCTGTGGGTTGTGTACCTGCCTGCCGGCCTGCCTGCTTTTCCCCTGTGGTGCTCTGTCCTAAAGCCCAGGGGCGCGGGCCACGCGCAAACGCAAGAGTAGCGCTCCCTCCTTCCACTGGTTTGTCCGGGCTCTTTTTTGGCTGTGCGCCTGGGGCCCCCGCGGCTGGCCAGGGGGAACCAAGAGCGCAGGGCTCTCCAGAAAGAAGGAAGGGCGCTGGGGGAGGGGCCACGGTGCCTGCAGGCAGAGACGGAGGCCTCTGGTGGGGTGGGGCGGCTGGGCGTCCCCTTGGCCCGCGGTCCGGGGACAACTGGGGCCTCTGTCTCCGGGCCCTAGTGCAGGCAGTAAGATTGTCACCCCTGTGACAAGGACCCCGAGGTGCCAAGGACCGGCACTGCCTTGGCTGGAGAAAGCCGCCCGAGGCCGTTTGGAGGCCGGCGCCGGCAGGCAGCCTTGGGCTTGGGCTTTTGGGGGCGGCGAAGTGGGCGCGGTGAAGGGCTGCCGGTTGACCGCTTGTGCTTGCGGGGGGAAAAATGAGGATTTAGAAGGGGCTGTGGGGGCAGACCGGGCCGAGGCGCCTGGCGTGAGGCCGGGACTGCGAGGCTGTAGGTCCAGGCGGCGGCCCCGACCCCATCCTCCCACTACCCACCCCCCCCACCACGCCCAGCCCCGCTGGCCAGGGGTCCTGCGGCAGGTTTGGCGGCTGCAGAGGGTCCAGGAGCGTGGCGGCCACAAAAGGAGTGGCGGGCAAAAGCCTAGAGCACCCGGTATTCCCAGGCGGTCTCCCATCCAAGTACTAACCAGGCTCGACCCTGCTTGACTGCGAGATCTGCGCGTGCAGGGTGGTATGGCCGTAGACGCTGGGACCGGGCTCCTGGCGCCCCAAGAGCAGCCGCCCAGCCTGCCTGGTGAGCGCGCGCCAGGTTGGTGGGCAGCGCCGGCGGCGAGCCTCTCCCCTCTTTCCGCTGGCCGGCTCCAGCGGCGCCGCGCCTCCCGCCTGCTCTCCTCCTCCACAGGACGTAGTGGGCGTGGGCAGCCGGTGACTCCTTACCCACAGCGAGGCCCCTTTGCGCTACCCATTGGTCTACTCAGCCTCTTCCACTACCCTGGCAGTGACAGAAGCCAGAATGACAGGGGTTGGGAGTTGGGGGGGGGGGGAAGGAGGGACGCACAGGCTGAATCACGGACTGGGACAGACGCACGGAGGCTGTGTTGAAGTGGCAGCTCCCCCACCGGAGTGCTGTCGCGCCCAGGACTGGACTCCGTTAAGCAGGCAGTGCCCGGGGAGTGTGCCGTCACCGTGGGACCCCCGGGCAGGCCTCCAGGGTCTGCGGAGTGCCGGTGGGGTCCGAGCCACGCCCGGGGTCCCGCACGCGGGAGGAGAGGCTCAGGCCCAGGCACCCTCCTCCTGTGGGTTGTGTACCTGCCTGCCGGCCTGCCTGCTTTTTTCTTGTGGTGCTCTGTCCTAAAGCCCCGGCGCGCGGGCCACGCGCAAACGCAAGAGGAGCACTCCCTCATTCCACTGGTTTGTCCGGGCTCTTTTTTGGCTGTGCGCCTGGGGCCCCCGCGGCTGGCCAGGGGGAACCAAGAGCGCAGGGCTCTCCAGAAAGAAGGAAGGGCGCTGGGGGAGGGGCCGCGGAGCCTGCCAGCAGAGACGGAGGCCTCTGGTGGGGTGGGGCGGCTGGGCGTCCCCTTGGCCCGCGGTCCGGGGACAACTGGGGCCTCTGTCTCCGGGCCCTAGTGCAGGCAGTAAGATTGTCACCCCTGTGACAAGGACCCCGAGGTGCCAAGGACCGGCACTGCCTTGGCTGGAGAAAGCCCCCCAGAGGCCGTTTGGAGGCCGGCGCCGGCAGGCAGCCTTGGGCTTGGGCTTTGGGGGCGGCGATGTGGCCGCGGTGAAGGGCTGCCGGTTGACCGCTTGTCCTTGCGGGTGACAAAAGAGGATTTAGAAGGGGCTGTGGGGCGCAGACCGGGCCGAGGCGCCTGGCGTGAGGCCGGGACTGCGAGGCTGTAGGTCCAGACGGCGGCCCCGACCCCATCCTCCCACTACCCCCCCACCACCACGCCCAGCCCCGCTGGCCAGGGGTCCTGCGGCAGGTTTGGCGGCTGCAGAGGGTCCAGGAGCGTGGCGGCCACAAAAGGAGTGGCGGGCAAAAGCCTAGAGCACCCGGTATTCCCAGGCGGTCTCCCATCCAAGTACTAACCAGGCTCGACCCTGCTTGACTGCGAGATCGGGCGCGTGCAGGGTGGTATGGCCGTAGACGCTGGGACCGGGCTCCTGGCGCCCCAAGAGCAGCCGCCCAGCCTGCCTGGTGAGCGCGCGCCAGGTTGTTGGGCAGCGCCGGCGGCGAGCCTCTCCCCTCTTTCCGCTACCCGGCTCCAGCGGCGCCGCGCCTCCCGCCTGCTCTCCGCCTCCACAGGACGTAGTGGGCGTGGGCAGCCGGTGACTCCTTACCCACAGCGAGGCCCCTTTGCGCTACCCATTGGTCTACTCAGCCTCTTCCACTACCCTGGCAGTGACAGAAGCCAGAATGACAGGGGTTGGGAGTTGGGGGGGGGGGGAAGGAGGCACGCACAGGCTGAATCACGGACTGGGACAGACGCACGGAGGCTGTGTTGAAGTGGCAGCTCCCCCACCGGAGTGCTGTCGCGCCCAGGACTGGACTCCGTTAAGCAGGTAGTGCCCGGGGAGTGGGCAGTCACCGTGGGACCCCCGGGCAGGCCTCCAGGGTCTGCGGAGTGTTGGTGGGGTCCGAGCCACGCCCGGGGTCCCGCACGCGGGAGGAGAGGCTCAGGCCCAGGCACCCTCCTCCTGTGGGTTGTGTACCTGCCTGCCGGCCTGCCTGCTTTTCCCTTGTGGTGCTCTGTCCTAAAGCCCCGGGGTGCGGGCCACGCGCAAACGCAAGAGGAGCGCTCCCTCATTCCACTGGTTTGTCCGGGCTCTTTTTTGGCTGTGCGCCTGGGGCCCCCGCGGCTGGCCAGGGGGAACCAAGAGCACAGGGCTCTTGAGAAAGAAGGAAGGGCGCTGGGGGAGGGCCCGCGGTGCCTGCCCGCAGAGACGGAGGCCTCCGGTGGGGTGGGGCGGCTGGGCGTCCCCTTGGCCCGCGGTCCGGGGACAACTGGGGCCTCTGTCTCCGGGCCCTAGTGCAGGCAGTAAGATTGTCACCCCTGTGACAAGGACCCCGAGGTGCCAAGGACCGGCACTGCCTTGGCTGGAGAAAGCCCCCCAGAGGCCGTTTGGAGGCCGGCGCCGGCAGGCAGCCTTGGGCTTGGGCTTTGGGGGCGGCGAAGTGGGCGCGGTGAAGGGCTGCCGGTTGACCGCTTGTGCTTGCGGGGGGAAAAATGAGGATTTAGAAGGGGCTGTGGGGCGCAGACCGGGCCGAGGCGCCTGGCGTGAGGCCGGGACTGCGAGGCTGTAGGTCCAGGCGGCGGCCCCGACCCCATCCTCCCACTACTCACACCCCCCACCACGCCCAGCCCCGCTGGCCAGGGGTCCTGCCGCAAGTTTGGCGGCTGCAGAGGGTCCAGGAGCGTGGCGGCCACAAAAGGAGTGGCGGGCAAAAGCCTAGAGCACCCGGTATTCCCAGGCGGTCTCCCATCCAAGTACTAACCAGGCTCGACCCTGCTTGAATGCGAGATCGGGCGCGTGCAGGGTGGTATGGCCATAGACGCTGGGACCGGGCTCCTGGCGCCCCAAGAGCAGCCGCCCAGCCTGCCTGGTGAGCGCGCGCCAGGTTGTTGGGCAGCGCCGGCGGCGAGCCTCTCCCCTCTTTCCGCTGGCCGGCTCCAGCGGCGCCGCGCCTCCCGCCTGCTCTCCGCCTCCACAGGACGTAGTGGGCGTGGGCAGCCGGTGACTTCTTACCCACAGCGAGGCCCCTTTGCGCTACCCATTGGTCTACTCAGCCTCTTCCACTACCCTGGCAGTGACAGAAGCCAGAATGACAGGGGTTGGGAGTTGGGGGGGGGGAAGGAGGGACGCACAGGCTGAATCACGGACTGGGACAGACGCACGGAGGCTGTGTTGAAGTGGCAGCTCCCCCACCGGAGTGCTGTCGCGCCCAGGACTGGACTCCGTTAAGCAGGCAGTGCCCGGGGAGTGGGCAGTCACCGTGGGACCCCCGGGCAGGCCTCCAGGGTCTGCGGAGTGCCGGTGGGGTCCGAGCCATGCCCGGGGTCCCGCACGCGGGAGGAGAGGCTCAGGCACAGGCACCCTCCTCCTGTGGGTTGTGTACCTGCCTGCCGGCCTGCCTGCTTTTCCCCTGTGGTGCTCTGTCCTAAAGCCCCGGGGCGCGGGCCACGCGCAAACGCAAGAGGAGCGCTCCCTCATTCCACTGGTTTGTCCGGGCTCTTTTTTGGCTGTGCGCCTGGGGCCCCCGCGGCTGGCCAGGGGGAACCAAGAGCGCAGGGCTCTCCAGAAAGAAGGAAGGGCGCTGGGGGAGGGGCCGCGGAGCCTGCCAGCAGAGACGGAGGCCTCTGGTGGGGTGGGGCGGCTGGGCGTCCCCTTGGCCCGCGGTCCGGGGACAACTGGGGCCTCTGTCTCCGGGCCCTAGTGCAGGCAGTAAGATTGTCACCCCTGTGACAAGGACCCCGAGGTGCCAAGGACCGGCACTGCCTTGGCTGGAGAAAGCCCCCCAGAGGCCGTTTGGAGGCCGGCGCCGGCAGGCAGCCTTGGGCTTGGGCTTTGGGGGCGGCGATGTGGCCGCGGTGAAGGGCTGCCGGTTGACCGCTTGTCCTTGCGGGTGACAAAAGAGGATTTAGAAGGGGCTGTGGGGCGCAGACCGGGCCGAGGCGCCTGGCGTGAGGCCGGGACTGCGAGGCTGTAGGTCCAGACGGCGGCCCCGACCCCATCCTCCCACTACCCCCCCACCACCACGCCCAGCCCCGCTGGCCAGGGGTCCTGCGGCAGGTTTGGCGGCTGCAGAGGGTCCAGGAGCGTGGCGGCCACAAAAGGAGTGGCGGGCAAAAGCCTAGAGCACCCGGTATTCCCAGGCGGTCTCCCATCCAAGTACTAACCAGGCTCGACCCTGCTTGACTGCGAGATCGGGCGCGTGCAGGGTGGTATGGCCGTAGACGCTGGGACCGGGCTCCTGGCGCCCCAAGAGCAGCCGCCCAGCCTGCCTGGTGAGCGCGCGCCAGGTTGTTGGGCAGCGCCGGCGGCGAGCCTCTCCCCTCTTTCCGCTACCCGGCTCCAGCGGCGCCGCGCCTCCCGCCTGCTCTCCGCCTCCACAGGACGTAGTGGGCGTGGGCAGCCGGTGACTCCTTACCCACAGCGAGGCCCCTTTGCGCTACCCATTGGTCTACTCAGCCTCTTCCACTACCCTGGCAGTGACAGAAGCCAGAATGACAGGGGTTGGGAGTTGGGGGGGGGGGAAGGAGGCACGCACAGGCTGAATCACGGACTGGGACAGACGCACGGAGGCTGTGTTGAAGTGGCAGCTCCCCCACCGGAGTGCTGTCGCGCCCAGGACTGGACTCCGTTAAGCAGGTAGTGCCCGGGGAGTGGGCAGTCACCGTGGGACCCCCGGGCAGGCCTCCAGGGTCTGCGGAGTGTCGGTGGGGTCCGAGCCACGCCCGGGGTCCCGCACGCGGGAGGAGAGGCTCAGGCCCAGGCACCCTCCTCCTGTGGGTTGTGTACCTGCCTGCCGGCCTGCCTGCTTTTCCCTTGTGGTGCTCTGTCCTAAAGCCCCGGGGTGCGGGCCACGCGCAAACGCAAGAGGAGCGCTCCCTCATTCCACTGGTTTGTCCGGGCTCTTTTTTGGCTGTGCGCCTGGGGCCCCCGCGGCTGGCCAGGGGGAACCAAGAGCACAGGGCTCTTGAGAAAGAAGGAAGGGCGCTGGGGGAGGGCCCGCGGTGCCTGCCCGCAGAGACGGAGGCCTCCGGTGGGGTGGGGCGGCTGGGCGTCCCCTTGGCCCGCGGTCCGGGGACAACTGGGGCCTCTGTCTCCGGGCCCTAGTGCAGGCAGTAAGATTGTCACCCCTGTGACAAGGACCCCGAGGTGCCAAGGACCGGCACTGCCTTGGCTGGAGAAAGCCCCCCAGAGGCCGTTTGGAGGCCGGCGCCGGCAGGCAGCCTTGGGCTTGGGCTTTGGGGGCGGCGAAGTGGGCGCGGTGAAGGGCTGCCGGTTGACCGCTTGTGCTTGCGGGGGGAAAAATGAGGATTTAGAAGGGGCTGTGGGGCGCAGACCGGGCCGAGGCGCCTGGCGTGAGGCCGGGACTGCGAGGCTGTAGGTCCAGGCGGCGGCCCCGACCCCATCCTCCCACTACTCACACCCCCCACCACGCCCAGCCCCGCTGGCCAGGGGTCCTGCCGCAAGTTTGGCGGCTGCAGAGGGTCCAGGAGCGTGGCGGCCACAAAAGGAGTGGCGGGCAAAAGCCTAGAGCACCCGGTATTCCCAGGCGGTCTCCCATCCAAGTACTAACCAGGCTCGACCCTGCTTGAATGCGAGATCGGGCGCGTGCAGGGTGGTATGGCCGTAGACGCTGGGACCGGGCTCCTGGCGCCCCAAGAGCAGCCGCCCAGCCTGCCTGGTGAGCGCGCGCCAGGTTGTTGGGCAGCGCTGGCGGCGAGCCTCTCCCCTCTTTCCGCTGGCCGGCTCCAGCGGCACCGCGCCTCCCGCCTGCTCTCCGCCTCCACAGGACGTAGTGGGCGTGGGCAGCCGGTGACTCCTTACCCACAGCGAGGCCCCTTTGCGCTACCCATTGGTCTACTCAGCCTCTTCCACTACCCTGGCAGTGACAGAAGCCAGAATGACAGGGGTTGGGAGTTGGGGGGGGGGGGGAAGGAGGCACGCACAGGCTGAATCACGGACTGGGACAGACACACGGAGGCTGTGTTGAAGTGGCAGCTCCCCCACCAGAGTGCTGTCGCGCCCAGGACTGGACTCCGTTAAGCAGGCAGTGCCCGGGGAGTGGGCAGTCACCGTGGGACCCCCGGGCAGGCCTCCAGGGTCTGCGGAGTGCCGGTGGGGTCCGAGCCACGCCCGGGGTCCCGCACGCGGGAGGAGAGGCTCAGGCCCAGGCACCCTCCTCCTGTGGGTTGTGTACCTGCCTGCCGGCCTGCCTGCTTTTCCCTTGTGGTGCTCTGTCCTAAAGCCCCGGGGCGCGGGCCACGCGCAAACGCAAGAGGAGCACTCCCTCATTCCACTGGTTTGTCCGGGCTCTTTTTTGGCTGTGCGCCTGGGGCCCCCGCGGCTGGCCAGGGGGAACCAAGAGCGCAGGGCTCACGAGAAAGAAGGAAGGGCGCTGGGGGAGGGGCCGCGGTGACTGCTGGCAGAGACGGAGGCCTCCGGTGGGGTGGGGCGGCTGGGCGTCCCCTTGGCCCGCGGTCCGGGGACAACTGGGGCCTCTGTCTCCGGGCCCTAGTGCAGGCAGTAAGATTGTCACCCCTGTGACAAGGACCCCGAGGTGCCAAGGACCGGCACTGCCTTGGCTGGAGAAAGCCGCCCGAGGCCGTTTGGAGGCCGGCGCCGGCAGGCAGCCTTGGGCTTGGGCTTTGGGGGCGGCGAAGTGGGCGCGGTGAAGGGCTGCCGGTTGACCGCTTGTGCTTGCGGGGGGAAAAATGAGGATTTAGAAGGGGCTGTGGGGCGCAGACCGGGCCGAGGCGCCTGGCGTGAGGCCGGGACTGCGAGGCTGTAGGTCCAGGCGGCGGCCCCGACCCCATCCTCCCACTACCCACCCCCCCACCACGCCCAGCCCCGCTGGCCAGGGGTCCTGCGGCAGGTTTGGTGGCTGCAGAGGGTCCAGGGGCATGGCGGCCACAAAAGGAGTGGCGGGCAAAAGCCTAGAGCACCCGGTATTCCCAGGCGGTCTCCCATCCAAGTACTAACCAGGCTCGACCCTGCTTGACTGCGAGATCTGCGCGTGCAGGGTGGTATGGCCGTAGACGCTGGGACCGGGCTCCTGGCGCCCCAAGAGCAGCCGCCCAGCCTGATGGTGAGCGCGCGCCAGGTTGTTGGGCAGCGCCGGCGGCGAGCCTCTCCCCTCTTTCCGCTGGCCGGCTCCAGCAGCGCCGCGCCTCCCGCCTGCTCTCCTCCTCCACAGGACGTAGTGGGCGTGGGCAGCCGGTGACTTCTTACCCACAGCGAGGCCCCTTTGCGCTACCCATTGGTCTACTCAGCCTCTTCCACTACCCTGGCAGTGACAGAAGCCAGAATGACAGGGGTTGGGAGTTGGGGGGGAGGAAGGAGGGACGCACAGGCTGAATCACGGACTGGGACAGACTCACGGAGGCTGTGTTGAAGTGGCAGCTCCTTCACCGGAGTGCTGTCGCGCCCAGGACTGGACTCCGTTAAGCAGGCAGTGCCCGGGGAGTGGGCAGTCACCGTGGGACCCCCGGGCAGCCCTCCAGGGTCTGCGGAGTGCCGGTGGGGTCCGAGCCACGCCCGGGGTCCCGCACGCGGGAGGAGAGGCTCAGGCCCAGGCACCCTCCTCCTGTGGGTTGTGTACCTGCCTGCCAGCCTGCCTGCTTTTCCCCTGTGGTGCTCTGTCCTAAAGCCCAGGGGCGCGGGCCACGCGCAAACGCAAGAGTAGCGCTCCCTCATTCCACTGGTTTGTCCGGGCTCTTTTTTGGCTGTGCGCCTGGGGCCCCCGCGGCTGGCCAGGGGGAACCAAGAGCACAGGGCTCCGGAGAAAGGAGGAAGGGCGCTGGGGGAGGGGCCGCGGTGCCTGCAGGCAGAGACGGAGGCCTCCGGTGGGGTGGGGCGGCTGGGCGTCCCCTTGGCCCGCGGTCCGGGGACAACTGGGGCCTCTGTCTCCGGGCCCTAGTGCAGGCAGTAAGATTGTCACCCCTGTGACAAGGACCCCGAGGTGCCAAGGACCGGCACTGCCTTGGCTGGAGAAAGCCGCCCGAGGCCGTTTGGAGGCCGGCGCCGGCAGGCAGCCTTGGGCTTGGGCTTTGGGGGCGGCGAAGTGGGCGCGGTGAAGGGCTGCCGGTTGACCGCTTGTGCTTGCGGGGGGAAAAATGAGGATTTAGAAGGGGCTGTGGGGCGCAGACCGGGCCGAGGCGCCTGGCGTGAGGCCGGGACTGCGAGGCTGTAGGTCCAGGCGGCGGCCCCGACCCCATCCTCCCACTACCCACCCCCCCCACCACGCCCAGCCCCGCTGGCCAGGGGTCCTGCGGCAGGTTTGGCGGCTGCAGAGGGTCCAGGAGCGTGGCGGCCACAAAAGGAGTGGCGGGCAAAAGCCTAGAGCACCCGGTATTCCCAGGCGGTCTCCCATCCAAGTACTAACCAGGCTCGACCCTGCTTGACTGCGAGATCTGCGCGTGCAGGGTGGTATGGCCGTAGACGCTGGGACCGGGCTCCTGGCGCCCCAAGAGCAGCCGCCCAGCCTGCCTGGTGAGCGCGCGCCAGGTTGTTGGGCAGCGCCGGCGGCGAGCCTCTCCCCTCTTTCCGCTGGCCGGCTCCAGCAGCGCCGCGCCTCCCGCCTGCTCTCCGCCTCCACAGGACGTAGTGGGCGTGGGCAGCCGGTGACTCCTTACCCACAGCGAGGCCCCTTTGCGCTACCCATTGGTCTACTCAGCCTCTTCCACTACCCTGGCAGTGACAGAAGCCAGAATGACAGGGGTTGGGAGTTGGGGGGGGGGGAAGGAGGGACGCACAGGCTGAATCACGGACTGGGACAGACGCACGGAGGCTGTGTTGAAGTGGCAGCTCCCCCACCGGAGTGCTGTCGCGCCCAGGACTGGACTCCGTTAAGCAGGCAGTGCCCGGGGAGTGGGCAGTCACCGTGGGACCCCCGGGCAGGCCTCCAGGGTCTGCGGAGTGCCGGTGGGGTCCGAGCCACGCCCGGGGTCCCGCACGCGGGAGGAGAGGCTCAGGCCCAGGCACCCTCCTCCTGTGGGTTGTGTACCTGCCTGCCGGCCTGCCTGCTTTTTTCTTGTGGTGCTCTGTCCTAAAGCCCCGGCGCGCGGGCCACGCGCAAACGCAAGAGGAGCACTCCCTCATTCCACTGGTTTGTCCGGGCTCTTTTTTGGCTGTGCGCCTGGGGCCCCCGCGGCTGGCCAGGGGGAACCAAGAGCACAGGGCTCTTGAGAAAGAAGGAAGGGCGCTGGGGGAGGGGCCGCGGTGCC
This sequence comes from Rhinolophus hipposideros, assembly GCF_964194185.1. Classification (NCBI taxonomy): domain Eukaryota; kingdom Metazoa; phylum Chordata; class Mammalia; order Chiroptera; family Rhinolophidae; genus Rhinolophus; species Rhinolophus hipposideros. The sequence goes on from NC_138060.1 coordinate 629,549, forward strand.
TGCAGGCAGAGACGGAGGCCTCCGGTGGGGTGGGGCGGCTGGGCGTCCCCTTGGCCCGTGGTCCGGGGACAACTGGGGCCTCTGTCTCCGGGCCCTAGTGCAGGCAGTAAGATTGTCACCCCTGTGACAAGGACCCCGAGGTGCCAAGGACCGGCACTGCCTTGGCTGGAGAAAGCCGCCCGAGGCCGTTTGGAGGCCGGCGCCGGCAGGCAGCCTTGGGCTTGGGCTTTGGGGGCGGCGAAGTGGGCGCGGTGAAGGGCTGCCGGTTGACCGCTTGTGCTTGCGGGGGGAAAAATGAGGATTTAGAAGGGGCTGTGGGGCGCAGACCGGGCCGAGGCGCCTGGCGTGAGGCCGGGACTGCGAGGCTGTAGGTCCAGGCGGCGGCCCCGACCCCATCCTCCCACTACCCCCCCACCACCACGCCCAGCCCCGCTGGCCAGGGGTCCTGCGGCAGGTTTGGCGGCTGCAGAGGGTCCAGGAGCGTGGCGGCCACAAAAGGAGTGGCGGGCAAAAGCCTAGAGCACCCGGTATTCCCAGGCGGTCTCCCATCCAAGTACTAACCAGGCTCGACCCTGCTTGACTGCGAGATCGGGCGCGTGCAGGGTGGTATGGCCGTAGACGCTGGGACCGGGCTCCTGGCGCCCCAAGAGCAGCCGCCCAGCCTGCCTGGTGAGCGCGCGCCAGGTTGTTGGGCAGCGCCGGCGGCGAGCCTCTCCCCTCTTTCCGCTGGCCGGCTCCAGCAGCGCCGCGCCTCCCGCCTGCTCTCCGCCTCCACAGGACGTAGTGGGCGTGGGCAGCCGGTGACTCCTTACCCACAGCGAGGCCCCTTTGCGCTACCCATTGGTCTACTCAGCCTCTTCCACTACCCTGGCAGTGACAGAAGCCAGAATGACAGGGGTTGGGAGTTGGGGGGGAGGAAGGAGGGACGCACAGGCTGAATCAGGGACTGGGACAGACCCACGGAGGCTGTGTTGAAGTGGCAGCTCCTTCACCGGAGTGCTGTCGCGCCCAGGACTGGACTCCGTTAAGCAGGCAGTGCCCGGGGAGTGGGCAGTCACCGTGGGACCCCCGGGCAGGCCTCCAGGGTCTGCGGAGTGCCGGTGGGGTCCGAGCCACGCCCGGGGTCCCGCACGCGGGAGGAGAGGCTCAGGCCCAGGCACCCTCCTCCTGTGGGTTGTGTACCTGCCTGCCGGCCTGCCTGCTTTTCCCTTGTGGTGCTCTGTCCTAAAGCCCCTGGGCGCGGGCCACGCGCACACGCAAGAGTAGCGCTCCCTCATTCCACTGGTTTGTCCGGGCTCTTTTTTGGCTGTGCGCCTGGGGCCCCCGCGGCTGGCCAGGGGGAACCAAGAGCACAGGGCTCTTGAGAAAGAAGGAAGGGCGCTGGGTGAGGGGCCGCGGTGCCTGCAGGCAGAGACGGAGGCCTCCGGTGGGGTGGGGCGGCTGGGCGTCCCCTTGGCCCGCGGTCCGGGGACAACTGGGGCCTCTGTCTCCGGGCCCTAGTGCAGGCAGTAAGATTGTCACCCCTGTGACAAGGACCCCGAGGTGCCAAGGACCGGCACTGCCTTGGCTGGAGAAAGCCGCCCGAGGCCGTTTGGAGGCCGGCGCCGGCAGGCAGCCTTGGGCTTGGGCTTTGGGGGCGGCGAAGTGGGCGCGGTGAAGGGCTGCCGGTTGACCGCTTGTGCTTGCGGGGGGAAAAATGAGGATTTAGAAGGGGCTGTGGGGCGCAGACCGGGCCGAGGCGCCTGGCGTGAGGCCGGGACTGCGAGGCTGTAGGTCCAGGCGGCGGCCCCGACCCCATCCTCCCACTACCCCCCCACCACCACGCCCAGCCCCGCTGGCCAGGGGTCCTGCGGCAGGTTTGGCGGCTGCAGAGGGTCCAGGAGCGTGGCGGCCACAAAAGGAGTGGCGGGCAAAAGCCTAGAGCACCCGGTATTCCCAGGCGGTCTCCCATCCAAGTACTAACCAGGCTCGACCCTGCTTGACTGCGAGATCGGGCGCGTGCAGGGTGGTATGGCCGTAGACGCTGGGACCGGGCTCCTGGCGCCCCAAGAGCAGCCGCCCAGCCTGCCTGGTGAGCGCGCGCCAGGTTGTTGGGCAGCGCCGGCGGCGAGCCTCTCCCCTCTTTCCGCTGGCCGGCTCCAGCAGCGCCGCGCCTCCCGCCTGCTCTCCGCCTCCACAGGACGTAGTGGGCGTGGGCAGCCGGTGACTCCTTACCCACAGCGAGGCCCCTTTGCGCTACCCATTGGTCTACTCAGCCTCTTCCACTACCCTGGCAGTGACAGAAGCCAGAATGACAGGGGTTGGGAGTTGGGGGGGAGGAAGGAGGGACGCACAGGCTGAATCAGGGACTGGGACAGACCCACGGAGGCTGTGTTGAAGTGGCAGCTCCTTCACCGGAGTGCTGTCGCGCCCAGGACTGGACTCCGTTAAGCAGGCAGTGCCCGGGGAGTGGGCAGTCACCGTGGGACCCCCGGGCAGGCCTCCAGGGTCTGCGGAGTGCCGGTGGGGTCCGAGCCACGCCCGGGGTCCCGCACGCGGGAGGAGAGGCTCAGGCCCAGGCACCCTCCTCCTGTGGGTTGTGTACCTGCCTGCCGGCCTGCCTGCTTTTCCCTTGTGGTGCTCTGTCCTAAAGCCCCTGGGCGCGGGCCACGCGCACACGCAAGTGTAGCGCTCCCTCATTCCACTGGTTTGTCCGGGCTCTTTTTTGGCTGTGCGCCTGGGGCCCCCGCGGCTGGCCAGGGGGAACCAAGAGCGCAGGGCTCTTGAGAAAGAAGGAAGGGCGCTGGGGGAGGGGCCGCGGTGCCTGCCCGCAGAGACGGAGGCCTCCGGTGGGGTGGGGCGGCTGGGCGTCCCCTTGGCCCGCGGTCCGGGGACAACTGGGGCCTCTGTCTCCGGGCCCTAGTGCAGGCAGTAAGATTGTCACCCCTGTGACAAGGACCCCGAGATGCCAAGGACCGGCACTGCCTTGGCTGGAGAAAGCCGCCCGACGCCGTTTGGAGGCCGGCGCCGGCAGGCAGCCTTGGGCTTGGGCTTTGGGGGCGGCGAAGTGGGCGCGGTGAAGGGCTGCCGGTTGACCGCTTGTGCTTGCGGGGAAAAATGAGGATTTAGAAGGGGCTGTGGGGCGCAGACCGGGCCTAGGCGCCTGGCGTGAGGCCGGGACTGCGAGGCTGTAGGTCCAGGCGGCGGCCCCGACCCCATCCTCCCTGTACCCACCCCCCCCACCACGCCCAGCCCCGCTGGCCAGGGGTCCTGCGGCAGGTTTGGCGGCTGCAGAGGGTCCAGGAGCGTGGCGGCCACAAAAGGAGTGGCGGGCAAAAGCCTAGAGCACCCGGTATTCCCAGGCGGTCTCCCATCCAAGTACTAACCAGGCTCGACCCTGCTTGACTGCGAGATCGGGCGCGTGCAGGGTGGTATGGCCGTAGACGCTGGGACCGGGCTCCTGGCGCCCCAAGAGCAGCCGCCCAGCCTGCGTGGTGAGCGCGCGCCAGGTTGTTGGGCAGCGCCGGCGGCGAGCCTCTCCCCTCTTTCCGCTGGCCGGCTCCAGCAGCGCCGCGCCTCCCGCCTGCTCTCCGCCTCCACAGGACGTAGTGGGCGTGGGCAGCCGGTGACTCCTTACCCACAGCGAGGCCCCTTTGCGCTACCCATTGGTCTACTCAGCCTCTTCCACTACCCTGGCAGTGACAGAAGCCAGAATGACAGGGGTTGGGAGTTGGGGGGGGGGGGAAGGAGGGACGCACAGGCTGAATCACGGACTGGGACAGACGCACGGATGCTGTGTTGAAGTGGCAGCTCCCCCACCGGAGTGCTGTCGCGCCCAGGACTGGACTCCGGTAAGCAGGCAGTGCCCGGGGAGTGGGCAGTCACCGTGGGACCCCCGGGCAGGCCTCCAGGGTCTGCGGAGTGCCGGTGGGGTCCGAGCCACGCCCGGGGTCCCGCACGCGGGAGGAGAGGCTCAGGCCCAGGCACCCTCCTCCTGTGGGTTGTGTACCTGCCTGCCGGCCTGCCTGCTTTTCCCCTGTGTTGCTCTGTCCTGGAGCCCCGGGGCGCGGGCCACGCGCACACGCAAGAGTAGCGCTCTCTCATTCCACTGGTTTGTCCGGGCTCTTTTTTGGCTGTGCGCCTGGGGCCCCCGCGGCCTGCAAGGGGGAACCAAGAGCACAGGGCTCTCCAGAAAGAAGGAAGGGCGCTGGGGGAGGGGCCGCGGTGCCTGCCGGCAGAGACGGAGGCCTCCGGTGGGGTGGGGCGGCTGGGCGTCCCCTTGGCCCGCGGTCCGGGGACAACTGGGGCCTCTGTCTCCGGGCCCTAGTGCAGGCAGTAAGATTGTCACCCCTGTGACAAGGACCCCGAGGTGCCAAGGACCGGCACTGCCTTGGCTGGAGAAAGCCGCCCGAGGCCGTTTGGAGGCCGGCGCCGGCAGGCAGCCTTGGGCTTGGGCTTTTGGGGGCGGCGAAGTGGGCGCGGTGAAGGGCTGCCGGTTGACCGCTTGTGCTTGCGGGGGGAAAAATGAGGATTTAGAAGGGGCTGTGGGGCGCAGACCGGGCCGAGGCGCCTGGCGTGAGGCCGGGACTGCGAGGCTGTAGGTCCAGGCGGCGACCCCGACCCCATCCTCCCACTACCCACCCCCCCCATCACGCCCAGCCCCGCTGGCCAGGGGTCCTGCGGCAGGTTTGGCGGCTGCAGAGGGTCAGGAGCGTGGCGGCCACAAAAGGAGTGGCGGGCAAAAGCCTAGAGCACCCGGTATTCCCAGGCGGTCTCCCATCCAAGTACTAACCAGGCTCGACCCTGCTTGACTGCGAGATCGGGCGCGTGCAGGGTGGTATGGCCGTAGACGCTGGGACCGGGCTCCTGGCGCCCCAAGAGCAGCCGCCCAGCCTGCCTGGTGAGCGCGCGCCAGGTTGTTGGGCAGCGCCGGCGGCGAGCCTCTCCCCTCTTTCCGCTGGCCGGCTCCAGCAGCGCCGCGCCTCCCGCCTGCTCTCCGCCTCCACAGGACGTAGTGGGCGTGGGCAGCCGGTGACTCCTTACCCACAGCGAGGCCCCTTTGCGCTACCCATTGGTCTACTCAGCCTCTTCCACTACCCTGGCAGTGACAGAAGCCAGAATGACAGGGGTTGGGAGTTGGGGGGGAGGAAGGAGGGACGCACAGGCTGAATCAGGGACTGGGACAGACCCACGGAGGCTGTGTTGAAGTGGCAGCTCCTTCACCGGAGTGCTGTCGCGCCCAGGACTGGACTCCGTTAAGCAGGCAGTGCCCGGGGAGTGGGCAGTCACCGTGGGACCCCCGGGCAGGCCTCCAGGGTCTGCGGAGTGCCGGTGGGGTCCGAGCCACGCCCGGGGTCCCGCACGCGGGAGGAGAGGCTCAGGCCCAGGCACCCTCCTCCTGTGGGTTGTGTACCTGCCTGCCGGCCTGCCTGCTTTTCCCTTGTGGTGCTCTGTCCTAAAGCCCCTGGGCGCGGGCCACGCGCACACGCAAGAGTAGCGCTCCCTCATTCCACTGGTTTGTCCGGGCTCTTTTTTGGCTGTGCGCCTGGGGCCCCCGCGGCTGGCCAGGGGGAACCAAGAGCACAGGGCTCTTGAGAAAGAAGGAAGGGCGCTGGGGGAGGGGCCGCGGTGCCTGCAGGCAGAGACGGAGGCCTCCGGTGGGGTGGGGCGGCTGGGCGTCCCCTTGGCCCGCGGTCCGGGGACAACTGGGGCCTCTGTCTCCGGGCCCTAGTGCAGGCAGTAAGATTGTCACCCCTGTGACAAGGACCCCGAGGTGCCAAGGACCGGCACTGCCTTGGCTGGAGAAAGCCGCCCGAGGCCGTTTGGAGGCCGGCGCCGGCAGGCAGCCTTGGGCTTGGGCTTTGGGGGCGGCGAAGTGGGCGCGGTGAAGGGCTGCCGGTTGACCGCTTGTGCTTGCGGGGGGAAAAATGAGGATTTAGAAGGGGCTGTGGGGCGCAGACCGGGCCGAGGCGCCTGGCGTGAGGCCGGGACTGCGAGGCTGTAGGTCCAGGCGGCGGCCCCGACCCCATCCTCCCACTACCCCCCCACCACCACGCCCAGCCCCGCTGGCCAGGGGTCCTGCGGCAGGTTTGGCGGCTGCAGAGGGTCCAGGAGCGTGGCGGCCACAAAAGGAGTGGCGGGCAAAAGCCTAGAGCACCCGGTATTCCCAGGCGGTCTCCCATCCAAGTACTAACCAGGCTCGACCCTGCTTGACTGCGAGATCGGGCGCGTGCAGGGTGGTATGGCCGTAGACGCTGGGACCGGGCTCCTGGCGCCCCAAGAGCAGCCGCCCAGCCTGCCTGGTGAGCGCGCGCCAGGTTGTTGGGCAGCGCCGGCGGCGAGCCTCTCCCCTCTTTCCGCTGGCCGGCTCCAGCAGCGCCGCGCCTCCCGCCTGCTCTCCGCCTCCACAGGACGTAGTGGGCGTGGGCAGCCGGTGACTCCTTACCCACAGCGAGGCCCCTTTGCGCTACCCATTGGTCTACTCAGCCTCTTCCACTACCCTGGCAGTGACAGAAGCCAGAATGACAGGGGTTGGGAGTTGGGGGGGAGGAAGGAGGGACGCACAGGCTGAATCAGGGACTGGGACAGACCCACGGAGGCTGTGTTGAAGTGGCAGCTCCTTCACCGGAGTGCTGTCGCGCCCAGGACTGGACTCCGTTAAGCAGGCAGTGCCCGGGGAGTGGGCAGTCACCGTGGGACCCCCGGGCAGGCCTCCAGGGTCTGCGGAGTGCCGGTGGGGTCCGAGCCACGCCCGGGGTCCCGCACGCGGGAGGAGAGGCTCAGGCCCAGGCACCCTCCTCCTGTGGGTTGTGTACCTGCCTGCCGGCCTGCCTGCTTTTCCCTTGTGGTGCTCTGTCCTAAAGCCCCTGGGCGCGGGCCACGCGCACACGCAAGAGTAGCGCTCCCTCATTCCACTGGTTTGTCCGGGCTCTTTTTTGGCTGTGCGCCTGGGGCCCCCGCGGCTGGCCAGGGGGAACCAAGAGCACAGGGCTCTTGAGAAAGAAGGAAGGGCGCTGGGTGAGGGGCCGCGGTGCCTGCAGGCAGAGACGGAGGCCTCCGGTGGGGTGGGGCGGCTGGGCGTCCCCTTGGCCCGCGGTCCGGGGACAACTGGGGCCTCTGTCTCCGGGCCCTAGTGCAGGCAGTAAGATTGTCACCCCTGTGACAAGGACCCCGAGGTGCCAAGGACCGGCACTGCCTTGGCTGGAGAAAGCCGCCCGAGGCCGTTTGGAGGCCGGCGCCGGCAGGCAGCCTTGGGCTTGGGCTTTGGGGGCGGCGAAGTGGGCGCGGTGAAGGGCTGCCGGTTGACCGCTTGTGCTTGCGGGGGGAAAAATGAGGATTTAGAAGGGGCTGTGGTGCGCAGACCGGGCCGAGGCGCCTGGCGTGAGGCCGGGACTGCGAGGCTGTAGGTCCAGGCGGCGGCCCCGACCCCATCCTCCCACTACCCCCCCACCACCACGCCCAGCCCCGCTGGCCAGGGGTCCTGCGGCAGGTTTGGCGGCTGCAGAGGGTCCAGGAGCGTGGCGGCCACAAAAGGAGTGGCGGGCAAAAGCCTAGAGCACCCGGTATTCCCAGGCGGTCTCCCATCCAAGTACTAACCAGGCTCGACCCTGCTTGACTGCGAGATCGGGCGCGTGCAGGGTGGTATGGCCGTAGACGCTGGGACCGGGCTCCTGGCGCCCCAAGAGCAGCCGCCCAGCCTGCCTGGTGAGCGCGCGCCAGGTTGTTGGGCAGCGCCGGCGGCGAGCCTCTCCCCTCTTTCCGCTGGCCGGCTCCAGCAGCGCCGCGCCTCCCGCCTGCTCTCCGCCTCCACAGGACGTAGTGGGCGTGGGCAGCCGGTGACTCCTTACCCACAGCGAGGCCCCTTTGCGCTACCCATTGGTCTACTCAGCCTCTTCCACTACCCTGGCAGTGACAGAAGCCAGAATGACAGGGGTTGGGAGTTGGGGGGGAGGAAGGAGGGACGCACAGGCTGAATCAGGGACTGGGACAGACCCACGGAGGCTGTGTTGAAGTGGCAGCTCCTTCACCGGAGTGCTGTCGCGCCCAGGACTGGACTCCGTTAAGCAGGCAGTGCCCGGGGAGTGGGCAGTCACCGTGGGACCCCCGGGCAGGCCTCCAGGGTCTGCGGAGTGCCGGTGGGGTCCGAGCCACGCCCGGGGTCCCGCACGCGGGAGGAGAGGCTCAGGCCCAGGCACCCTCCTCCTGTGGGTTGTGTACCTGCCTGCCGGCCTGCCTGCTTTTCCCTTGTGGTGCTCTGTCCTAAAGCCCCTGGGCGCGGGCCACGCGCACACGCAAGTGTAGCGCTCCCTCATTCCACTGGTTTGTCCGGGCTCTTTTTTGGCTGTGCGCCTGGGGCCCCCGCGGCTGGCCAGGGGGAACCAAGAGCGCAGGGCTCTTGAGAAAGAAGGAAGGGCGCTGGGGGAGGGGCCGCGGTGCCTGCCCGCAGAGACGGAGGCCTCCGGTGGGGTGGGGCGGCTGGGCGTCCCCTTGGCCCGCGGTCCGGGGACAACTGGGGCCTCTGTCTCCGGGCCCTAGTGCAGGCAGTAAGATTGTCACCCCTGTGACAAGGACCCCGAGATGCCAAGGACCGGCACTGCCTTGGCTGGAGAAAGCCGCCCGACGCCGTTTGGAGGCCGGCGCCGGCAGGCAGCCTTGGGCTTGGGCTTTGGGGGCGGCGAAGTGGGCGCGGTGAAGGGCTGCCGGTTGACCGCTTGTGCTTGCGGGGAAAAATGAGGATTTAGAAGGGGCTGTGGGGCGCAGACCGGGCCTAGGCGCCTGGCGTGAGGCCGGGACTGCGAGGCTGTAGGTCCAGGCGGCGGCCCCGACCCCATCCTCCCTGTACCCACCCCCCCCACCACGCCCAGCCCCGCTGGCCAGGGGTCCTGCGGCAGGTTTGGCGGCTGCAGAGGGTCCAGGAGCGTGGCGGCCACAAAAGGAGTGGCGGGCAAAAGCCTAGAGCACCCGGTATTCCCAGGCGGTCTCCCATCCAAGTACTAACCAGGCTCGACCCTGCTTGACTGCGAGATCGGGCGCGTGCAGGGTGGTATGGCCGTAGACGCTGGGACCGGGCTCCTGGCGCCCCAAGAGCAGCCGCCCAGCCTGCGTGGTGAGCGCGCGCCAGGTTGTTGGGCAGCGCCGGCGGCGAGCCTCTCCCCTCTTTCCGCTGGCCGGCTCCAGCAGCGCCGCGCCTCCCGCCTGCTCTCCGCCTCCACAGGACGTAGTGGGCGTGGGCAGCCGGTGACTCCTTACCCACAGCGAGGCCCCTTTGCGCTACCCATTGGTCTACTCAGCCTCTTCCACTACCCTGGCAGTGACAGAAGCCAGAATGACAGGGGTTGGGAGTTGGGGGGGGGGGGAAGGAGGGACGCACAGGCTGAATCACGGACTGGGACAGACGCACGGATGCTGTGTTGAAGTGGCAGCTCCCCCACCGGAGTGCTGTCGCGCCCAGGACTGGACTCCGGTAAGCAGGCAGTGCCCGGGGAGTGGGCAGTCACCGTGGGACCCCCGGGCAGGCCTCCAGGGTCTGCGGAGTGCCGGTGGGGTCCGAGCCACGCCCGGGGTCCCGCACGCGGGAGGAGAGGCTCAGGCCCAGGCACCCTCCTCCTGTGGGTTGTGTACCTGCCTGCCGGCCTGCCTGCTTTTCCCCTGTGTTGCTCTGTCCTGGAGCCCCGGGGCGCGGGCCACGCGCACACGCAAGAGTAGCGCTCTCTCATTCCACTGGTTTGTCCGGGCTCTTTTTTGGCTGTGCGCCTGGGGCCCCCGCGGCCTGCAAGGGGGAACCAAGAGCACAGGGCTCTCCAGAAAGAAGGAAGGGCGCTGGGGGAGGGGCCGCGGTGCCTGCCGGCAGAGACGGAGGCCTCCGGTGGGGTGGGGCGGCTGGGCGTCCCCTTGGCCCGCGGTCCGGGGACAACTGGGGCCTCTGTCTCCGGGCCCTAGTGCAGGCAGTAAGATTGTCACCCCTGTGACAAGGACCCCGAGGTGCCAAGGACCGGCACTGCCTTGGCTGGAGAAAGCCGCCCGAGGCCGTTTGGAGGCCGGCGCCGGCAGGCAGCCTTGGGCTTGGGCTTTTGGGGGCGGCGAAGTGGGCGCGGTGAAGGGCTGCCGGTTGACCGCTTGTGCTTGCGGGGGGAAAAATGAGGATTTAGAAGGGGCTGTGGGGCGCAGACCGGGCCGAGGCGCCTGGCGTGAGGCCGGGACTGCGAGGCTGTAGGTCCAGGCGGCGACCCCGACCCCATCCTCCCACTACCCACCCCCCCCATCACGCCCAGCCCCGCTGGCCAGGGGTCCTGCGGCAGGTTTGGCGGCTGCAGAGGGTCAGGAGCGTGGCGGCCACAAAAGGAGTGGCGGGCAAAAGCCTAGAGCACCCGGTATTCCCAGGCGGTCTCCCATCCAAGTACTAACCAGGCTCGACCCTGCTTGACTGCGAGATCGGGCGCGTGCAGGGTGGTATGGCCGTAGACGCTGGGACCGGGCTCCTGGCGCCCCAAGAGCAGCCGCCCAGCCTGCCTGGTGAGCGCGCGCCAGGTTGTTGGGCAGCGCCGGCGGCGAGCCTCTCCCCTCTTTCCGCTGGCCGGCTCCAGCGGCGCCGCGCCTCCCGCCTGCTCTCCGCCTCCACAGGACGTAGTGGGCGTGGGCAGCCGGTGACTTCTTACCCACAGCGAGGCCCCTTTGCGCTACCCATTGGTCTACTCAGCCTCTTCCACTACCCTGGCAGTGACAGAAGCCAGAATGACAGGGGTTGGGAGTTGGGGGGGAGGAAGGAGGGACGCACAGGCTGAATCACGGACTGGGACAGACTCACGGAGGCTGTGTTGAAGTGGCAGCTCCTTCACCGGAGTGCTGTCGCGCCCAGGACTGGACTCCGTTAAGCAGGCAGTGCCCGGGGAGTGGGCAGTCACCGTGGGACCCCCGGGCAGCCCTCCAGGGTCTGCGGAGTGCCGGTGGGGTCCGAGCCACGCCCGGGGTCCCGCACGCGGGAGGAGAGGCTCAGGCCCAGGCACCCTCCTCCTGTGGGTTGTGTACCTGCCTGCCAGCCTGCCTGCTTTTCCCCTGTGGTGCTCTGTCCTAAAGCCCCGGGGTGCGGGCCACGCGCAAACGCAAGAGGAGCACACCCTCATTCCACTGGTTTGTCCGGGCTCTTTTTTGGCTGTGCGCCTGGGGCCCCCGCGGCTGGCCAGGGGGAACCAAGAGCACAGGGCTCTGGAGAAAGGAGGAAGGGCGCTGGGGGAGGGGCCGCGGTGCCTGCAGGCAGAGACGGAGGCCTCCGGTGGGGTGGGGCGGCTGGGCGTCCCCTTGGCCCGCGGTCCGGGGACAACTGGGGCCTCTGTCTCCGGGCCCTAGTGCAGGCAGTAAGATTGTCACCCCTGTGACAAGGACCCCGAGGTGCCAAGGACCGGCACTGCCTTGGCTGGAGAAAGCCGCCCGAGGCCGTTTGGAGGCCGGCCACGGCAGGCAGCCTTGGGCTTGGGCTTTGGGGGCGGCGAAGTGGGCGCGGTGAAGGGCTGCCGGTTGACCGCTTGTGCTTGCGGGGGGAAAAATGAGGATTTAGAAGGGGCTGTGGGGCGCAGACCGGGCCGAGGCGCCTGGCGTGAGGCCGGGAATGCGAGGCTGTAGGTCCAGGCGGCGGCCCCGACCCCATCCTCCCACTACCCCCCCACCACCACGCCCAGCCCCGCTGGCCAGGGGTCCTACGGCAGGTTTGGCGGCTGCAGAGGGTCCAGGAGCGTGGCGGCCACAAAAGGAGTGGCGGGCAAAAGCCTAGAGCACCCGGTATTCCCAGGCGGTCTCCCATCCAAGTACTAACCAGGCTCGACCCTGCTTGACTGCGAGATCGGGCGCGTGCAGGGTGGTATGGCCGTAGACGCTGGGACCGGGCTCCTGGCGCCCCAAGAGCAGCCGCCCAGCCTGCCTGGTGAGCGCGCGCCAGGTTGTTGGGCAGCGCCGGCGGCGAGCCTCTCCCCTCTTTCCGCTGGCCGGCTCCAGCAGCGCCGCGCCTCCCGCCTGCTCTCCGCCTCCACAGGACGTAGTGGGCGTGGGCAGCCGGTGACTCCTTACCCACAGCGAGGCCCCTTTGCGCTACCCATTGGTCTACTCAGCCTCTTCCACTACCCTGGCAGTGACAGAAGCCAGAATGACAGGGGTTGGGAGTTGGGGGGGGGGAAGGAGGCACGCACAGGCTGAATCACGGACTGGGACAGACGCACGGAGGCTGTGTTGAAGTGGCAGCTCCCCCACCGGAGTGCTGTCGCGCCCAGGACTGGACTCCGTTAAGCAGGCAGTGCCCGGGGAGTGGGCAGTCACCGTGGGACCCCCGGGCAGGCCTCCAGGGTCTGCGGAGTGCCGGTCGGGTCCGAGCCACGCCCGGGGTCCCGCACGCGGGAGGAGAGGCTCAGGCCCAGGCACCCTCCTCCTGTGGGTTGTGTACCTGCCTGCCGGCCTGCCTGCTTTTCCCTTGTGGTGCTCTGTCCTAAAGCCCCGGGGCGCGGGCCACGCGCAAACGCAAGAGGAGCGCTCCCTCATTCCACTGGTTTGTCCGGGCTCCTTTTTGGCTGTGCGCCTGGGGCCCCCGCGGCTGGCCAGGGGGAACCAAGAGCGCAGGGCTCTCCAGAAAGAAGGAAGGGCGCTGGGGGAGGGGCCACGGTGCCTGCAGGCAGAGACGGAGGCCTCTGGTGGGGTGGGGCGGCTGGGCGTCCCCTTGGCCCGCGGTCCGGGGACAACTGGGGCCTCTGTCTCCGGGCCCTAGTGCAGGCAGTAAGATTGTCACCCCTGTGACAAGGACCCCGAGGTGCCAAGGACCGGCACTGCCTTGGCTGGAGAAAGCCGCCCGAGGCCGTTTGGAGGCCGGCGCTGGCAGGCAGCCTTGGGCTTGCGCTTTTGGGGGCGGCGAAGTGGGCGCGGTGAAGGGCTGCCGGTTGACCGCTTGTGCTTGCGGGGGGAAAAATGAGGATTTAGAAGGGGCTGTGGGGGCAGACCGGGCCGAGGCGCCTGGCGTGAGGCCGGGACTGCGAGGCTGTAGGTCCAGGCGGCGGCCCCGACCCCATCCTCCCACTACCCACCCCCCCCACCACGCCCAGCCCCGCTGGCCAGGGGTCCTGCGGCAGGTTTGGCGGCTGCAGAGGGTCCAGGAGCGTGGCGGCCACAAAAGGAGTGGCGGGCAAAAGCCTAGAGCACCCGGTATTCCCAGGCGGTCTCCCATCCAAGTACTAACCAGGCTCGACCCTGCTTGACTGCGAGATCTGCGCGTGCAGGGTGGTATGGCCGTAGACGCTGGGACCGGGCTCCTGGCGCCCCAAGAGCAGCCGCCCAGCCTGCCTGGTGAGCGCGCGCCAGGTTGGTGGGCAGCGCCGGCGGCGAGCCTCTCCCCTCTTTCCGCTGGCCGGCTCCAGCGGCGCCGCGCCTCCCGCCTGCTCTCCTCCTCCACAGGACGTAGTGGGCGTGGGCAGCCGGTGACTCCTTACCCACAGCGAGGCCCCTTTGCGCTACCCATTGGTCTACTCAGCCTCTTCCACTACCCTGGCAGTGACAGAAGCCAGAATGACAGGGGTTGGGAGTTGGGGCGGGGGGAAGGAGGGACGCACAGGCTGAATCACGGACTGGGACAGACGCACGGAGGCTGTGTTGAAGTGGCAGCTCCCCCACCGGAGTGCTGTCGCGCCCAGGACTGGACTCCGTTAAGCAGGCAGTGCCCGGGGAGTGGGCCGTCACCGTGGGACCCCCGGGCAGGCCTCCAGGGTCTGCGGAGTGCCGGTGGGGTCCGAGCCACGCCCGGGGTCCCGCACGCGGGAGGAGAGGCTCAGGCCCAGGCACCCTCCTCCTGTGGGTTGTGTACCTGCCTGCCGGCCTGCCTGCTTTTTTCTTGTGGTGCTCTGTCCTAAAGCCCCGGCGCGCGGGCCACGCGCAAACGCAAGAGGAGCACTCCCTCATTCCACTGGTTTGTCCGGGCTCTTTTTTGGCTGTGCGCCTGGGGCCCCCGCGGCTGGCCAGGGGGAACCAAGAGCACAGGGCTCTGGAGAAAGGAGGAAGGGCGCTGGGGGAGGGGCCGCGGTGCCTGCAGGCAGAGACGGAGGCCTCCGGTGGGGTGGGGCGGCTGGGCGTCCCCTTGGCCCGCGGTCCGGGGACAACTGGGGCCTCTGTCTCCGGGCCCTAGTGCAGGCAGTAAGATTGTCACCCCTGTGACAAGGACCCCGAGGTGCCAAGGACCGGCACTGCCTTGGCTGGAGAAAGCCGCCCGAGGCCGTTTGGAGGCCGGCGCCGGCAGGCAGCCTTGGGCTTGGGCTTTGGGGGCGGCGAAGTGGGCGCGGTGAAGGGCTGCCGGTTGACCGCTTGTGCTTGCGGGGGGAAAAATGAGGATTTAGAAGGGGCTGTGGGGCGCAGACCGGGCCGAGGCGCCTGGCGTGAGGCCGGGACTGCGAGGCTGTAGGTCCAGGCGGCGGCCCCGACCCCATCCTCCCACTACCCCCCCACCACCAAACCCAGCCCCGCTGGCCAGGGGTCCTGCGGCAGGTTTGGCGGCTGCAGAGGGTCCAGGAGCTTGGCGGCCACAAAAGGAGTGGCGGGCAAAAGCCTAGAGCACCCGGTATTCCCAGGCGGTCTCCCATCCAAGTACTAACCAGGCTCGACCCTGCTTGACTGCGAGATCGGGCGCGTGCAGGGTGGTATGGCCGTAGACGCTGGGACCGGGCTCCTGGCGCCCCAAGAGCAGCCGCCCAGCCTGCCTGGTGAGCGCGCGCCAGGTTGTTGGGCAGCGCCGGCGGCGAGCCTCTCCCCTCTTTCCGCTGGCCGGCTCCAGCAGCGCCGCGCCTCCCGCCTGCTCTCCTCCTCCACAGGACGTAGTGGGCGTGGGCAGCCGGTGACTTCTTACCCACAGCGAGGCCCCTTTGCGCTACCCATTGGTCTACTCAGCCTCTTCCACTACCCTGGCAGTGACAGAAGCCAGAATGACAGGGGTTGGGAGTTGGGGGGGGGGAAGGAGGCACGCACAGGCTGAATCACGGACTGGGACAGACGCACGGAGGCTGTGTTGAAGTGGCAGCTCCCCCACCGGAGTGCTGTCGCGCCCAGGACTGTACTCCGTTAAGCAGGCAGTGCCCGGGGAGTGGGCAGTCACCGTGGGACCCCCGGGCAGGCCTCCAGGGTCTGCGGAGTGCCGGTGGGGTTCGAGCCACGCCCGGGGTCCCTCACGCGGGAGGAGAGGCTCAGGCCCAGGCACCCTCCTCCTGTGGGTTGTGTACCTGCCTGCCGGCCTGCCTGCTTTTCCCCTGTGGTGCTCTGTCCTGGAGCCCCGGGGCGCGGGCCACGCGCAAACGCAAGAGGAGCGCTCCCTCATTCCACTGGTTTGTCCGGGCTCTTTTTTGGCTGTGCGCCTGGGGCCCCCGCGGCCTGCAAGGGGGATCCAAGAGCGCAGGGCTCACGAGAAAGAAGGAAGGGCGCTGGGGGAGGGGCCGCGGTGCCTGCTGGCAGAGACAGACGCCTCCGGTGGGGTGGGGCGGCTGGGCGTCCCCTTGGCCCGCGGTCCGGGGACAACTGGGGCCTCTGTCTCCGGGCCCTAGTGCAGGCAGTAAGATTGTCACCCCTGTGACAAGGACCCCGAGGTGCCAAGGACCGGCACTGCCTTGGCTGGAGAAAGCCGCCCGAGGCCGTTTGGAGGCCAGCGCCGGCAGGCAGCCTTGGGCTTGGGCTTTGGGGGCGGCGAAGTGGGCGCGGTGAAGGGCTGCCGGTTGACCGCTTGTGCTTGCGGGGGGAAAAATGAGGATTTAGAAGGGGCTGTGGGGCGCAGACCGGGCCGAGGCGCCTGGCGTGAGGCCGGGAATGCGAGGCTGTAGGTCCAGGCGGCGGCCCCGACCCCATCCTCCCACTACCCCCCCACCACCACGCCCAGCCCCGCTGGCCAGGGGTCCTACGGCAGGTTTGGCGGCTGCAGAGGGTCCAGGAGCGTGGCGGCCACAAAAGGAGTGGCGGGCAAAAGCCTAGAGCACCCGGTATTCCCAGGCGGTCTCCCATCCAAGTACTAACCAGGCTCGACCCTGCTTGACTGCGAGATCGGGCGCGTGCAGGGTGGTATGGCCGTAGACGCTGGGACCGGGCTCCTGGCGCCCCAAGAGCAGCCGCCCAGCCTGCGTGGTGAGCGCGCGCCAGGTTGTTGGGCAGCGCCGGCGGCGAGCCTCTCCCCTCTTTCCGCTGGCCGGCTCCAGCAGCGCCGCGCCTCCCGCCTGCTCTCCGCCTCCACAGGACGTAGTGGGCGTGGGCAGCCGGTGACTCCTTACCCACAGCGAGGCCCCTTTGCGCTACCCATTGGTCTACTCAGCCTCTTCCACTACCCTGGCAGTGACAGAAGCCAGAATGACAGGGGTTGGGAGTTGGGGGGGGGGAAGGAGGCACGCACAGGCTGAATCACGGACTGGGACAGACGCACGGAGGCTGTGTTGAAGTGGCAGCTCCCCCACCGGAGTGCTGTCGCGCCCAGGACTGGACTCCGTTAAGCAGGCAGTGCCCGGGGAGTGGGCAGTCACCGTGGGACCCCCGGGCAGGCCTCCAGGGTCTGCGGAGTGCCGGTGGGGTTCGAGCCACGCCCGGGGTCCCTCACGCGGGAGGAGAGGCTCAGGCCCAGGCACCCTCCTCCTGTGGGTTGTGTACCTGCCTGCCGGCCTGCCTGCTTTTCCCTTGTGGTGCTCTGTCCTAAAGCCCCGGGGCGCGGGCCACGCGCAAACGCAAGAGGAGCGCTCCCTCATTCCACTGGTTTGTCCGGGCTCCTTTTTGGCTGTGCTCCTGGGGCCCCCGCGGCTGGCCAGGGGGAACCAAGAGCGCAGGGCTCTCCAGAAAGAAGGAAGGGCGCTGGGGGAGGGGCCACGGTGCCTGCAGGCAGAGACAGAGGCCTCTGGTGGGGTGGGGCGGCTGGGCGTCCCCTTGGCCCGCGGTCCGGGGACAACTGGGGCCTCTGTCTCCTGGCCCTAGTGCAGGCAGTAAGATTGTCACCCCTGTGACAAGGACCCCGAGGTGCCAAGGACCGGCACTGCCTTGGCTGGAGAAAGCCGCCCGAGGCCGTTTGGAGGCCGGCGCCGGCAGGCAGCCTTGGGCTTGGGCTTTTGGGGGCGGCGAAGTGGGCGCGGTGAAGGGCTGCCGGTTGACCGCTTGTGCTTGCGGGGGAAAAATGAGGATTTAGAAGGGGCTGTGGGGGCAGACCGGGCCGAGGCGCCTGGCGTGAGGCCGGGACTGCGAGGCTGTAGGTCCAGGCGGCGGCCCCGACCCCATCCTCCCACTACCCACCCACCCCACCACGCCCAGCCCCGCTGGCCAGGGGTCCTGCGGCAGGTTTGGCGGCTGCAGAGGGTCCAGGAGCGTGGAGGCCACAAAAGGAGTGGCGGGCAAAAGCCTAGAGCACCCGGTATTCCCAGGCGGTCTCCCATCCAAGTACTAACCAGGCTGGACCCTGCTTGACTGCGAGATCTGCGCGTGCAGGGTGGTATGGCCGTAGACGCTGGGACCGGGCTCCTGACGCCCCAAGAGCAGCCGCCCAGCCTGATGGTGAGCGCGCGCCAGGTTGTTGGGCAGCGCCGGCGGCGAGCCTCTCCCCTATTTCCGCTGGCCGGCTCCAGCAGCGCCGCGCCTCCCGCTTCTCTCCGCCTCCACAGGACGTAGTGGGCGTGGGCAGCCGGTGACTTCTTACCCACAGCGAGGCCCCTTTGCGCTACCCATTGGTCTACTCAGCCTCTTCCACTACCCTGGCAGTGACAGAAGCCAGAATGACAGGGGTTGGGAGTTGGGGGGGGGGAAGGAGGGACGCACAGGCTGAATCACGGACTGGGACAGACTCACGGAGGCTGTGTTGAAGTGGCAGCTCCTTCACCGGAGTGCTGTCGCGCCCAGGACTGGACTCCGTTAAGCAGGCAGTGCCCGGGGAGTGGGCAGTCACCGTGGGACCCCCGGGCAGGCCTCCAGGGTCTGCGGAGTGCCGGTGGGGTCCGAGCCACGCCCGGGGTCCAGCACGCGGGAGGAGAGGCTCAGGCCCAGGCACCCTCCTCCTGTGGGTTGTGTACCTGCCTGCCGGCCTGCCTGCTTTTCCCCTGTGGTGCTCTGTCCTAAAGCCCAGGGGCGCGGGCCACGCGCAAACGCAAGAGTAGCGCTCCCTCATTCCACTGGTTTGTCCGGGCTCTTTTTTGGCTGTGCGCGTGGGGCCCCCGCGGCTGGCCAGGGGGAACCAAGAGCACATGGCTCTGGAGAAAGAAGGAAGGGCGCTGGGGGAGGGGCCGCGGTGCCTGCCAGCAGAGACGGAGGCCTCCGGTGGGGTGGGGCGGCTGGGCGTCCCCTTGGCCCGGGGTCCGTGGACAACTGGGGCCTCTGTCTCCGGGCCCTAGTGCAGGCAGTAAGATTGTCACCCCTGTGACAAGGACCCCGAGGTGCCAAGGACCGGCACTGCCTTGGCTGGAGAAAGCCGCCCGAGGCCGTTTGGAGGCCGGCGCCGGCAGGCAGCCTTGGGCTTGGGCTTTGGGGGCGGCGAAGTGGGCGCGGTGAAGGGCTGCCGGTTGACCGCTTGTGCTTGCGGGGGGAAAAATGAGGATTTAGAAGGGGCTGTGGGGCGCAGACCGGGCCGAGGCGCCTGGCGTGAGGCCGGGACTGCGAGGCTGTAGGTCCAGGCGGCGGCCCCGACCCCATCCTCCCACTACCCCCCCACCACCACGCCCAGCCCCGCTGGCCAGGGGTCCTGCGGCAGGTTTGGCGGCTGCAGAGGGTCCAGGAGCGTGGCGGCCACAAAAGGAGTGGCGGGCAAAAGCCTAGAGCACCCGGTATTCCCAGGCGGTCTCCCATCCAAGTACTAACCAGGCTCGACCCTGCTTGACTGCGAGATCGGGCGCGTGCAGGGTGGTATGGCCGTAGACGCTGGGACCGGGCTCCTGGCGCCCCAAGAGCAGCCGCCCAGCCTGCCTGGTGAGCGCGCGCCAGGTTGTTGGGCAGCGCCGGCGGCGAGCCTCTCCCCTCTTTCCGCTGGCCGGCTCCAGCGGCGCCGCGCCTCCCGCCTGCTCTCCTCCTCCACAGGACGTAGTGGGCGTGGGCAGCCGGTGACTCCTTACCCACAGCGAGGCCCCTTTGCGCTACCCATTGGTCTACTCAGCCTCTTCCACTACCCTGGCAGTGACAGAAGCCAGAATGACAGGGGTTGGGAGTTGGGGGGGGGGGAAGGAGGCACGCACAGGCTGAATCACGGACTGGGACAGACGCACGGAGGCTGTGTTGAAGTGGCAGCTCCCCCACCGGAGTGCTGTCGCGCCCAGGACTGGACTCCGTTAAGCAGGCAGTGCCCGGGGAGTGGGCAGTCACCGTGGGACCCCCGGGCAGGCCTCCAGGGTCTGCGGAGTGCCGGTGGGGTTCGAGCCACGCCCGGGGTCCCGCACGCGGGAGGAGAGGCTCAGGCCCAGGCACCCTCCTCCTGTGGGTTGTGTACCTGCCTGCCGGCCTGCCTGCTTTTCCCTTGTGGTGCTCTGTCCTAAAGCCCCGGGGCGCGGGCCACGCGCAAACGCAAGAGGAGCGCTCCCTCATTCCACTGGTTTGTCCGGGCTCCTTTTTGGCTGTGCGCCTGGGGCCCCCGCGGCTGGCCAGGGGGAACCAAGAGCACAGGGCGCTGGGGGAGGGGCCGCGGTGCCTGCTGGCAGAGACGGAGGCCTCTGGTGGGGTGGGGCGGCTGGGCGTCCCCTTGGCCCGCGGTCCGGGGACAACTGGGGCCTCTGTCTCCGGGCCCTAGTGCAGGCAGTAAGATTGTCACCCCTGTGACAAGGACCCCGAGGTGCCAAGGACCGGCACTGCCTTGGCTGGAGAAAGCCCCCCAGAGGCCGTTTGGAGGCCGGCGCCGGCAGGCAGCCTTGGGCTTGGGCTTTGGGGGCGGCGAAGTGGGCGCGGTGAAGGGCTGCCGGTTGACCGCTTGTGCTTGCGGGGGGAAAAATGAGGATTTAGAAGGGGCTGTGGGGGCAGACCGGGCCGAGGCGCCTGGCGTGAGGCCGGGACTGCGAGGCTGTAGGTCCAGGCGGCGGCCCCGACCCCATCCTTTCACTACCCACCCCCCCCAACACGCCCAGCCCCGCTGGCCAGGGGTCCTGCGGCAGGTTTGGCGGCTGCAGAGGGTCCAGGAGCGTGGCGGCCACAAAAGGAGTGGCGGGCAAAAGCCTAGAGCACCCGGTATTCCCAGGCGGTCTCCCATCCAAGTACTAACCAGGCTCGACCCTGCTTGACTGCGAGATCTGCGCGTGCAGGGTGGTATGGCCGTAGACGCTGGGACCGGGCTCCTGGCGCCCCAAGAGCAGCCGCCCAGCCTGCGTGGTGAGCGCGCGCCAGGTTGTTGGGCAGCGCCGGCGGCGAGCCTCTCCCCTCTTTCCGCTGGCCGGCTCCAGCAGCGCCGCGCCTCCAGCCTGCTCTCCGCCTCCACAGGACGTAGTGGGCGTGGGCAGCCGGTGACTCCTTACGCACAGCGAGGCCCCTTTGCGCTACCCATTGGTCTACTCAGCCTCTTCCACTACCCTGGCAGTGACAGAAGCCAGAATGACAGGGGTTGGGAGTTGGGGGGGGGGGGGAAGGAGGGACGCACAGGCTGAATCACGGACTGGGACAGACGCACGGAGGCTGTGTTGAAGTGGCAGCTCCCCCACCGGAGTGCTGTCGCGCCCAGGACTGGACTCCGTTAAGCAGGCAGTGCCCGGGGAGTGTGCCGTCACCGTGGGACCCCCGGGCAGGCCTCCAGGGTCTGCGGAGTGCCGGTGGGGTCCGAGCCACGCCCGGGGTCCCGCACGCGGGAGGAGAGGCTCAGGCCCAGGCACCCTCCTCCTGTGGGTTGTGTACCTGCCTGCCGGCCTGCCTGCTTTTTTCTTGTGGTGCTCTGTCCTAAAGCCCCGGCGCGCGGGCCACGCGCAAACGCAAGAGGAGCGCTCCCTCATTCCACTGGTTTGTCCGGGCTCCTTTTTGGCTGTGCGCCTGGGGCCCCCGCGGCTGGCCAGGGGGAACCAAGAGCGCAGGGCTCTCCAGAAAGAAGGAAGGGCGCTGGGGGAGGGCCCGCGGTGCCTGCAGGCAGAGACGGAGGCCTCTGGTGGGGTGGGGCGGCTGGGCGTCCCCTTGGCCCGCGGTCCGGGGACAACTGGGGCCTCTGTCTCCGGGCCCTAGTGCAGGCAGTAAGATTGTCACCCCTGTGACAAGGACCCCGAGGTGCCAAGGACCGGCACTGCCTTGGCTGGAGAAAGCCGCCCGAGGCCGTTTGGAGGCCGGCGCTGGCAGGCAGCCTTGGGCTTGGGCTTTTGGGGGCGGCGAAGTGGGCGCGGTGAAGGGCTGCCGGTTGACCGCTTGTGCTTGCGGGGGGAAAAATGAGGATTTAGAAGGGGCTGTGGGGGCAGACCGGGCCGAGGCGCCTGGCGTGAGGCCGGGACTGCGAGGCTGTAGGTCCAGGCGGCGGCCCCGACCCCATCCTCCCACTACCCACCCCCCCCACCACGCCCAGCCCCGCTGGCCAGGGGTCCTGCGGCAGGTTTGGCGGCTGCAGAGGGTCCAGGAGCGTGGCGGCCACAAAAGGAGTGGCGGGCAAAAGCCTAGAGCACCCGGTATTCCCAGGCGGTCTCCCATCCAAGTACTAACCAGGCTCGACCCTGCTTGACTGCGAGATCTGCGCGTGCAGGGTGGTATGGCCGTAGACGCTGGGACCGGGCTCCTGGCGCCCCAAGAGCAGCCGCCCAGCCTGCCTGGTGAGCGCGCGCCAGGTTGGTGGGCAGCGCCGGCGGCGAGCCTCTCCCCTCTTTCCGCTGGCCGGCTCCAGCGGCGCCGCGCCTCCCGCCTGCTCTCCTCCTCCACAGGACGTAGTGGGCGTGGGCAGCCGGTGACTCCTTACCCACAGCGAGGCCCCTTTGCGCTACCCATTGGTCTACTCAGCCTCTTCCACTACCCTGGCAGTGACAGAAGCCAGAATGACAGGGGTTGGGAGTTGGGGCGGGGGGAAGGAGGGACGCACAGGCTGAATCACGGACTGGGACAGACGCACGGAGGCTGTGTTGAAGTGGCAGCTCCCCCACCGGAGTGCTGTCGCGCCCAGGACTGGACTCCGTTAAGCAGGCAGTGCCCGGGGAGTGGGCCGTCACCGTGGGACCCCCGGGCAGGCCTCCAGGGTCTGCGGAGTGCCGGTGGGGTCCGAGCCACGCCCGGGGTCCCGCACGCGGGAGGAGAGGCTCAGGCCCAGGCACCCTCCTCCTGTGGGTTGTGTACCTGCCTGCCGGCCTGCCTGCTTTTTTCTTGTGGTGCTCTGTCCTAAAGCCCCGGCGCGCGGGCCACGCGCAAACGCAAGAGGAGCACTCCCTCATTCCACTGGTTTGTCCGGGCTCTTTTTTGGCTGTGCGCCTGGGGCCCCCGCGGCTGGCCAGGGGGAACCAAGAGCACAGGGCTCTGGAGAAAGGAGGAAGGGCGCTGGGGGAGGGGCCGCGGTGCCTGCAGGCAGAGACGGAGGCCTCCGGTGGGGTGGGGCGGCTGGGCGTCCCCTTGGCCCGCGGTCCGGGGACAACTGGGGCCTCTGTCTCCGGGCCCTAGTGCAGGCAGTAAGATTGTCACCCCTGTGACAAGGACCCCGAGGTGCCAAGGACCGGCACTGCCTTGGCTGGAGAAAGCCGCCCGAGGCCGTTTGGAGGCCGGCGCCGGCAGGCAGCCTTGGGCTTGGGCTTTGGGGGCGGCGAAGTGGGCGCGGTGAAGGGCTGCCGGTTGACCGCTTGTGCTTGCGGGGGGAAAAATGAGGATTTAGAAGGGGCTGTGGGGCGCAGACCGGGCCGAGGCGCCTGGCGTGAGGCCGGGACTGCGAGGCTGTAGGTCCAGGCGGCGGCCCCGACCCCATCCTCCCACTACCCCCCCACCACCAAACCCAGCCCCGCTGGCCAGGGGTCCTGCGGCAGGTTTGGCGGCTGCAGAGGGTCCAGGAGCTTGGCGGCCACAAAAGGAGTGGCGGGCAAAAGCCTAGAGCACCCGGTATTCCCAGGCGGTCTCCCATCCAAGTACTAACCAGGCTCGACCCTGCTTGACTGCGAGATCGGGCGCGTGCAGGGTGGTATGGCCGTAGACGCTGGGACCGGGCTCCTGGCGCCCCAAGAGCAGCCGCCCAGCCTGATGGTGAGCGCGCGCCAGGTTGTTGGGCAGCGCCGGCGGCGAGCCTCTCCCCTCTTTCCGCTGGCCGGCTCCAGCAGCGCCGCGCCTCCCGCCTGCTCTCCGCCTCCACAGGACGTAGTGGGCGTGGGCAGCCGGTGACTCCTTACCCACAGCGAGGCCCCTTTGCGCTACCCATTGGTCTACTCAGCCTCTTCCACTACCCTGGCAGTGACAGAAGCCAGAATGACAGGGGTTGGGAGTTGGGGGGGGGGAAGGAGGCACGCACAGGCTGAATCACGGACTGGGACAGACGCACGGAGGCTGTGTTGAAGTGGCAGCTCCCCCACCGGAGTGCTGTCGCGCCCAGGACTGGACTCCGTTAAGCAGGCAGTGCCCGGGGAGTGGGCAGTCACCGTGGGACCCCCGGGCAGGCCTCCAGGGTCTGCGGAGTGCCGGTGGGGTCCGAGCCACGCCCGGGGTCCCGCACGCGGGAGGAGAGGCTCAGGCCCAGGCACCCTCCTCCTGTGGGTTGTGTACCTGCCTGCCGGCCTGCCTGCTTTTCCCCTGTGGTGCTCTGTCCTGGAGCCCCGGGGCGCGGGCCACGCGCAAACGCAAGAGGAGCGCTCCCTCATTCCACTGGTTTGTCCGGGCTCCTTTTTGGCTGTGCTCCTGGGGCCCCCGCGGCTGGCCAGGGGGAACCAAGAGCACAGGGCGCTGGGGGAGGGGCCGCGGTGCCTGCTGGCAGAGACGGAGGCCTCCGGTGGGGTGGGGCGGCTGGGCGTCCCCTTGGCCCGCGGTCCGGGGACAACTGGGGCCTCTGTCTCCTGGCCCTAGTGCAGGCAGTAAGATTGTCACCCCTGTGACAAGGACCCCGAGGTGCCAAGGACCGGCACTGCCTTGGCTGGAGAAAGCCGCCCGAGGCCGTTTGGAGGCCGGCGCCGGCAGGCAGCCTTGGGCTTGGGCTTTTGGGGGCGGCGAAGTGGGCGCGGTGAAGGGCTGCCGGTTGACCGCTTGTGCTTGCGGGGGGAAAAATGAGGATTTAGAAGGGGCTGTGGGGGCAGACCGGGCCGAGGCGCCTGGCGTGAGGCCGGGACTGCGAGGCTGTAGGTCCAGGCGGCGGCCCCGACCCCACCCTCCCACTACCCACCCCCCCCACCACGCCCAGCCCCGCTGGCCAGGGGTCCTGCGGCAGGTTTGGCGGCTGCAGAGGGTCCAGGAGCGTGGCGGCCACAAAAGGAGTGGCGGGCAAAAGCCTAGAGCACCCGGTATTCCCAGGCGGTCTCCCATCCAAGTACTAACCAGGCTCGACCCTGCTTGACTGCGAGATCGGGCGCGTGCAGGGTGGTATGGCCGTAGACGCTGGGACCGGGCTCCTGGCGCCCCAAGAGCAGCCGCCCAGCCTGCCTGGTGAGCGCGCGGCAGGTTGTTGGGCAGCGCCGGCGGCGAGGCTCTCCCCTCTTTCCGCTGGCCGGCTCCAGCAGCGCCGCGCCTCCCGCCTGCTCTCCGCCTCCACAGGACGTAGTGGGCGTGGGCAGCCGGTGACTCCTTACCCACAGCGAGGCCCCTTTGCGCTACCCATTGGTCTACTCAGCCTCTTCCACTACCCTGGCAGTGACAGAAGCCAGAATGACAGGGGTTGGGAGTTGGGGGGGGGGGGAAGGAGGCACGCACAAGCTGAATCACGGACTGGGACAGACGCACGGAGGCTGTGTTGAAGTGGCAGCTCCCCCACCGGAGTGCTGTCGCGCCCAGGACTGGACTCCGTGAAGCAGGCAGTGCCCGGGGAGTGGGCAGTCACCGTGGGACCCCCGGGCAGGCCTCCAGGGTCTGCAGAGTGCCGGTGGGGTCCGAGCCACGCCCGGGGTCCCGCACGCGGGAGGAGAGGCTCAGGCCCAGGCACCCTCCTCCTGTGGGTTGTGTACCTGCCTGCCGGCCTGCCTGCTTTTCCCTTATGGTGCTCTGTCCTAAAGCCCCGGGGCGCGGGCCACGCGCAAACGCAAGAGGAGCGCTCCCTCATTCCACTGGTGTGTCCGGGCTCCTTTTTGGCTGTGCGCCTGGGGCCCCCGCAGCTGGCCAGGGGGAACCAAGAGCGCAGGGCTCTCCAGAAAGAAGGAAGGGCGCTGGGGGAGGGCCCGCGGTGCCTGCAGGCAGAGACGGAGGCCTCTGGTGGGGTGGGGCGGCTGGGCGTCCCCTTGGCCCGCGGTCCGGGGACAACTGGGGCCTCTGTCTCCGGGCCCTAGTGCAGGCAGTAAGATTGTCACCCCTGTGACAAGGACCCCGAGGTGCCAAGGACCGGCACTGCCTTGGCTGGAGAAAGCCGCCCGAGGCCGTTTGGAGGCCGGCGCCGGCAGGCAGCCTTGGGCTTGGGCTTTTGGGGGCGGCGAAGTGGGCGCGGTGAAGGGCTGCCGGTTGACCGCTTGTGCTTGCGGGGGGAAAAATGAGGATTTAGAAGGGGCTGTGGGGCGCAGACCGGGCCGAGGCGCCTGGCGTGAGGCCGTGTCTGCGAGGCTGTAGGTCCAGGCGGCGGCCCCGACCCCATCCTCCCACTACCCACCCCCCCCACCACGCCCAGCCCCGCTGGCCAGGGGTCCTGCGGCAGGTTTGGCGGCTGCAGAGGGTCCAGGAGCGTGGCGGCCACAAAAGGAGTGGCGGGCAAAAGCCTAGAGCACCCGGTATTCCCAGGCGGTCTCCCATCCAAGTACTAACCAGGCTCGACCCTGCTTGACTGCGAGATCGGGCGCGTGCAGGGTGGTATGGCCGTAGACGCTGGGACCGGGCTCCTGGCGCCCCAAGAGCAGCCGCCCAGCCTGCCTGGTGAGCGCGCGCCAGGTTGTTGGGCAGCGCCGGCGGCGAGCCTCTCCCCTCTTTCCGCTGGCCGGCTCCAGCGGCGCCGCGCCTCCCGCCTGCTCTCCGCCTCCACAGGACGTAGTGGGCGTGGGCAGCCGGTGACTCCTTACCCACAGCGAGGCCCCTTTGCGCTACCCATTGGTCTACTCAGCCTCTTCCACTACCCTGGCAGTGACAGAAGCCAGAATGACAGGGGTTGGGAGTTGGGGGGGGGGGGAAGGAGGCACGCACAGGCTGAATCACGGACTGGGACAGACACACGGAGGCTGTGTTGAAGTGGCAGCTCCCCCACCAGAGTGCTGTCGCGCCCAGGACTGGACTCCGTTAAGCAGGCAGTGCCCGGGGAGTGGGCAGTCACCGTGGGACCCCCGGGCAGGCCTCCAGGGTCTGCGGAGTGCCGGTCGGGTCCGAGCCACGCCCGGGGTCCCGCACGCGGGAGGAGAGGCTCAGGCCCAGGCACCCTCCTCCTGTGGGTTGTGTACCTGCCTGCCGGCCTGCCTGCTTTTCCCTTGTGGTGCTCTGTCCTAAAGCCCCGGGGCGCGGGCCACGCGCAAACGCAAGAGGAGCGCTCCCTCATTCCACTGGTTTGTCCGGGCTCCTTTTTGGCTGTGCGCCTGGGGCCCCCGCGGCTGGCCAGGGGGAACCAAGAGCGCAGGGCTCCCCAGAAAGAAGGAAGGGCGCTGGGGGAGGGGCCGCGGTGCCTGCAGGCAGAGACGGAGGCCTCCGGTGGGGTGGGGCGGCTGGGCGTCCCCTTGGCCCGCGGTCCGGGGACAACTGGGGCCTCTGTCTCCGGGCCCTAGTGCAGGCAGTAAGATTGTCACCCCTGTGACAAGGACCCCGAGGTGCCAAGGACCTGTACTGCCTTGGCTGGAGAAAGCCGCCCGAGGCCGTTTGGAGGCCAGCGCCGGCAGGCAGCCTTGGGCTTGGGCTTTGGGGGCGGCGAAGTGGGCGCGGTGAAGGGCTGCCGGTTGACCGCTTGTGCTTGCGGGGGGAAAAATGAGGATTTAGAAGGGGCTGTGGGGCGCAGACCGGACCGAGGCGCCTGGCGTGAGGCCGGGACTGCGAGGCTGTAGGTCCAGGCGGCGACCCCGACCCCATCCTCCCACTACCCACCCCCCCCACCACGCCCAGCCCCGCTGGCCAGGGGTCCTGCGGCAGGTTTGGCGGCTGCAGAGGGTCAGGAGCGTGGCGGCCACAAAAGGAGTGGCGGGCAAAAGCCTAGAGCACCCGGTATTCCCAGGCGGTCTCCCATCCAAGTACTAACCAGGCTCGACCCTGCTTGACTGCGAGATCGGGCGCGTGCAGGGTGGTATGGCCGTAGATGCTGGGACCGGGCTCCTGGCGCCCCAAGAGCAGCCGCCCAGCCTGCCTGGTGAGCGTGCGCCAGGTTGTTGGGCAGCGCCGGCGGCGAGCCTCTCCCCTCTTTCCGCTGGCCGGCTCCAGCGGCGCCGCGCCTCCCGCCTGCTCTCCGCCTCCACAGGACGTAGTGGGCGTGGGCAGCCGGTGACTCCTTACCCACAGCGAGGCCCCTTTGCGCTACCCATTGGTCTACTCAGCCTCTTCCACTACCCTGGCAGTGACAGAAGCCAGAATGACAGGGGTTGGGAGTTGGGGGGGGGGAAGGAGGCACGCACAGGCTGAATCACGGACTGGGACAGACGCACGGAGGCTGTGTTGAAGAGGCAGCTCCCCCACCAGAGTGCTGTCGCGCCCAGGACTGGACTCCGTTAAGCAGGCAGTGCCCGGGGAGTGGGCAGTCACCGTGGGAACCCCGGGCAGGCCTCCAGGGTCTGCGGAGTGCCGGTGGGGTCCGAGCCACGCCCGGGGTCCCGCACGCGGGAGGAGAGGCTCAGGCCCAGGCACCCTCCTCCTGTGGGTTGTGTACCTGCCTGCCGGCCTGCCTGCTTTTCCCCTGTGTTGCTCTGTCCTGGAGCCCCGGGGCGCGGGCCACGCGCACACGCAAGAGTAGCGCTCCCTCATTCCACTGGTTTGTCCGGGCTCTTTTTTGGCTGTGCGCCTGGGGCCCCCGCGGCTGGCCAGGGGGAACCAAGAGCACAGGGCTCTGGAGAAAGGAGGAAGGGCGCTGGGGGAGGGGCCGCGGTGCCTGCAGGCAGAGACGGAGGCCTCCGGTGGGGTGGGGCGGCTGGGCGTCCCCTTGGCCCGCGGTCCGGGGACAACTGGGGCCTCTGTCTCCGGGCCCTAGTGCAGGCAGTAAGATTGTCACCCCTGTGACAAGGACCCCGAGGTGCCAAGGACCGGCACTGCCTTGGCTGGAGAAAGCCGCCCGAGGCCGTTTGGAGGCCGGCGCCGGCAGGCAGCCTTGGGCTTGGGCTTTGGGGGCGGCGAAGTGGGCGCGGTGAAGGGCTGCCGGTTGACCGCTTGTGCTTGCGGGGGGAAAAATGAGGATTTAGAAGGGGCTGTGGGGCGCAGACCGGGCCGAGGCGCCTGGCGTGAGGCCGGGACTGCGAGGCTGTAGGTCCAGGCGGCGGCCCCGACCCCATCCTCCCACTACCCCCCCACCACCACGCCCAGCCCCGCTGGCCAGGGGTCCTGCGGCAGGTTTGGCGGCTGCAGAGGGTCCAGGAGCGTGGCGGCCACAAAAGGAGTGGCGGGCAAAAGCCTAGAGCACCCGGTATTCCCAGGCGGTCTCCCATCCAAGTACTAACCAGGCTCGACCCTGCTTGACTGCGAGATCGGGCGCGTGCAGGGTGGTATGGCCGTAGACGCTGGGACCGGGCTCCTGGCGCCCCAAGAGCAGCCGCCCAGCCTGCCTGGTGAGCGCGCGCCAGGTTGTTGGGCAGCGCCGGCGGCGAGCCTCTCCCCTCTTTCCGCTGGCCGGCTCCAGCGGCGCCGCGCCTCCCGCCTGCTCTCCGCCTCCACAGGACGTAGTGGGCGTGGGCAGCCGGTGACTCCTTACCCACAGCGAGGCCCCTTTGCGCTACCCATTGGTCTACTCAGCCTCTTCCACTACCCTGGCAGTGACAGAAGCCAGAATGACAGGGGTTGGGAGTTGGGGGGGGGGAAGGAGGCACGCACAGGCTGAATCACGGACTGGGACAGACGCACGGAGGCTGTGTTGAAGAGGCAGCTCCCCCACCGGAGTGCTGTCGCGCCCAGGACTGGACTCCGTTAAGCAGGCAGTGCCCGGGGAGTGGGCAGTCACCGTGGGAACCCCGGGCAGGCCTCCAGGGTCTGCGGAGTGCCGGTGGGGTCCGAGCCACGCCCGGGGTC
This sequence comes from Rhinolophus hipposideros, assembly GCF_964194185.1. NCBI lineage: Eukaryota > Metazoa > Chordata > Mammalia > Chiroptera > Rhinolophidae > Rhinolophus > Rhinolophus hipposideros. The sequence continues at coordinate 658,697 of NC_138060.1, forward strand.
CCGCACGCGGGAGGAGAGGCTCAGGCCCAGGCACCCTCCTCCTGTGGGTTGTGTACCTGCCTGCCGGCCTGCCTGCTTTTCCCCTGTGTTGCTCTGTCCTGGAGCCCCGGGGCGCGGGCCACGCGCACACGCAAGAGTAGCGCTCCCTCATTCCACTGGTTTGTCCGGGCTCTTTTTTGGCTGTGCGCCTGGGGCCCCCGCGGCTGGCCAGGGGGAACCAAGAGCACAGGGCTCTGGAGAAAGGAGGAAGGGCGCTGGGGGAGGGGCCGCGGTGCCTGCAGGCAGAGACGGAGGCCTCCGGTGGGGTGGGGCGGCTGGGCGTCCCCTTGGCCCGCGGTCCGGGGACAACTGGGGCCTCTGTCTCCGGGCCCTAGTGCAGGCAGTAAGATTGTCACCCCTGTGACAAGGACCCCGAGGTGCCAAGGACCGGCACTGCCTTGGCTGGAGAAAGCCGCCCGAGGCCGTTTGGAGGCCGGCGCCGGCAGGCAGCCTTGGGCTTGGGCTTTGGGGGCGGCGAAGTGGGCGCGGTGAAGGGCTGCCGGTTGACCGCTTGTGCTTGCGGGGGGAAAAATGAGGATTTAGAAGGGGCTGTGGGGCGCAGACCGGGCCGAGGCGCCTGGCGTGAGGCCGGGACTGCGAGGCTGTAGGTCCAGGCGGCGGCCCCGACCCCATCCTCCCACTACCCCCCCACCACCACGCCCAGCCCCGCTGGCCAGGGGTCCTGCGGCAGGTTTGGCGGCTGCAGAGGGTCCAGGAGCGTGGCGGCCACAAAAGGAGTGGCGGGCAAAAGCCTAGAGCACCCGGTATTCCCAGGCGGTCTCCCATCCAAGTACTAACCAGGCTCGACCCTGCTTGACTGCGAGATCGGGCGCGTGCAGGGTGGTATGGCCGTAGACGCTGGGACCGGGCTCCTGGCGCCCCAAGAGCAGCCGCCCAGCCTGCCTGGTGAGCGCGCGCCAGGTTGTTGGGCAGCGCCGGCGGCGAGCCTCTCCCCTCTTTCCGCTGGCCGGCTCCAGCAGCGCCGCGCCTCCCGCCTGCTCTCCGCCTCCACAGGACGTAGTGGGCGTGGGCAGCCGGTGACTCCTTACCCACAGCGAGGCCCCTTTGCGCTACCCATTGGTCTACTCAGCCTCTTCCACTACCCTGGCAGTGACAGAAGCCAGAATGACAGGGGTTGGGAGTTGGGGGGGGGGAAGGAGGCACGCACAGGCTGAATCACGGACTGGGACAGACGCACGGAGGCTGTGTTGAAGTGGCAGCTCCCCCACCGGAGTGCTGTCGCGCCCAGGACTGGACTCCGTTAAGCAGGCAGTGCCCGGGGAGTGGGCAGTCACCGTGGGACCCCCGGGCAGGCCTCCAGGGTCTGCGGAGTGCCGGTGGGGTTCGAGCCACGCCCGGGGTCCCGCACGCGGGAGGAGAGGCTCAGGCCCAGGCACCCTCCTCCTGTGGGTTGTGTACCTGCCTGCCGGCCTGCCTGCTTTTCCCCTGTGGTGCTCTGTCCTAAAGCCCCGGGGCGCGGGCCACGCGCAAACGCAAGAGGAGCGCTCCCTCATTCCACTGGTTTGTCCGGGCTCCTTTTTGGCTGTGCGCCTGGGGCCCCCGCGGCTGGCCAGGGGGAACCAAGAGCACAGGGCGCTGGGGGAGGGGCCGCGGTGCCTGCTGGCAGAGACGGAGGCCTCTGGTGGGGTGGGGCGGCTGGGCGTCCCCTTGGCCCGCGGTCCGGGGACAACTGGGGCCTCTGTCTCCGGGCCCTAGTGCAGGCAGTAAGATTGTCACCCCTGTGACAAGGACCCCGAGGTGCCAAGGACCGGCACTGCCTTGGCTGGAGAAAGCCGCCCGAGGCCGTTTGGAGGCCGGCGCCGGCAGGCAGCCTTGGGCTTGGGCTTTTGGGGGCGGCGAAGTGGGCGCGGTGAAGGGCTGCCGGTTGACCGCTTGTGCTTGCGGGGGGAAAAATGAGGATTTAGAAGGGGCTGTGGGGGCAGACCGGGCCGAGGCGCCTGGCGTGAGGCCGGGACTGCGAGGCTGTAGGTCCAGGCGGCGGCCCCGACCCCATCCTCCCACTACCCACCCCCCCCACCACGCCCAGCCCCGCTGGCCAGGGGTCCTGCGGCAGGTTTGGCGGCTGCAGAGGGTGTAGGAGCGTGGCGGCCACAAAAGGAGTGGCGGGCAAAAGCCTAGAGCACCCGGTATTCCCAGGCGGTCTCCCATCCAAGTACTAACCAGGCTCGACCCTGCTTGACTGCGAGATCTGCGCGTGCAGGGTGGTATGGCCGTAGACGCTGGGACCGGGCTCCTGGCGCCCCAAGAGCAGCCGCCCAGCCTGCCTGGTGAGCGCGCGCCAGGTTGGTGGGCAGCGCCGGCGGCGAGCCTCTCCCCTCTTTCCGCTGGCCGGCTCCAGCGGCGCCGCGCCTCCCGCCTGCTCTCCTCCTCCACAGGACGTAGTGGGCGTGGGCAGCCGGTGACTCCTTACCCACAGCGAGGCCTCTTTGCGCTACCCATTGGTCTACTCAGCCTCTTCCACTACCCTGGCAGTGACAGAAGCCAGAATGACAGGGGTTGGGAGTTGGGGGGGGGGGGAAGGAGGGACGCACAGGCTGAATCACGGACTGGGACAGACGCACGGAGGCTGTGTTGAAGTGGCAGCTCCCCCACCGGAGTGCTGTCGCGCCCAGGACTGGACTCCGTTAAGCAGGCAGTGCCCGGGGAGTGTGCCGTCACCGTGGGACCCCCGGGCAGGCCTCCAGGGTCTGCGGAGTGCCGGTGGGGTCCGAGCCACGCCCGGGGTCCCGCACGCGGGAGGAGAGGCTCAGGCCCAGGCACCCTCCTCCTGTGGGTTGTGTACCTGCCTGCCGGCCTGCCTGCTTTTTTCTTGTGGTGCTCTGTCCTAAAGCCCCGGCGCGCGGGCCACGCGCAAACGCAAGAGGAGCGCTCCCTCATTCCACTGGTTTGTCCGGGCTCCTTTTTGGCTGTGCGCCTGGGGCCCCCGCGGCTGGCCAGGGGGAACCAAGAGCGCAGGGCTCACGAGAAAGAAGGAAGGGCGCTGGGGGAGGGGCCGCGGTGCCTGCAGGCAGAGACGGAGGCCTCTGGTGGGGTGGGGCGGCTGGGCGTCCCCTTGGCCCGCGGTCCGGGGACAACTGGGGCCTCTGTCTCCGGGCCCTAGTGCAGGCAGTAAGATTGTCACCCCTGTGACAAGGACCCCGAGGTGCCAAGGACCGGCACTGCCTTGGCTGGAGAAAGCCGCCCGAGGCCGTTTGGAGGCCGGCGCCGGCAGGCAGCCTTGGGCTTGGGCTTTGGGGGCGGCGAAGTGGGCGCGGTGAAGGGCTGCCGGTTGACCGCTTGTGCTTGCGGGGGGAAAAATGAGGATTTAGAAGGGGCTGTGGGGCGCAGACCGGGCCGAGGCGCCTGGCGTGAGGCCGGGACTGCGAGGCTGTAGGTCCAGGCGGCGGCCCCGACCCCATCCTCCCACTACCCCCCCACCACCACGCCCAGCCCCGCTGGCCAGGGGTCCTGCGGCAGGTTTGGCGGCTGCAGAGGGTCCAGGAGCGTGGCGGCCACAAAAGGAGTGGCGGGCAAAAGCCTAGAGCACCCGGTATTCCCAGGCGGTCTCCCATCCAAGTACTAACCAGGCTCGACCCTGCTTGACTGCGAGATCGGGCGCGTGCAGGGTGGTATGGCCGTAGACGCTGGGACCGGGCTCCTGGCGCCCCAAGAGCAGCCGCCCAGCCTGCCTGGTGAGCGCGCGCCAGGTTGTTGGGCAGCGCCGGCGGCGAGCCTCTCCCCTCTTTCCGCTGGCCGGCTCCAGCGGCGCCGCGCCTCCCGCCTGCTCTCCGCCTCCACAGGACGTAGTGGGCGTGGGCAGCCGGTGACTCCTTACCCACAGCGAGGCCCCTTTGCGCTACCCATTGGTCTACTCAGCCTCTTCCACTACCCTGGCAGTGACAGAAGCCAGAATGACAGGGGTTGGGAGTTGGGGGGGGGGGGAAGGAGGCACGCACAGGCTGAATCACGGACTGGGACAGACACACGGAGGCTGTGTTGAAGTGGCAGCTCCCCCACCGGAGTGCTGTCGCGCCCAGGACTGGACTCCGTTAAGCAGGCAGTGCCCGGGGAGTGGGCAGTCACCGTGGGACCCCCGGGCAGGCCTCCAGGGTCTGCGGAGTGCCGGTCGGGTCCGAGCCACGCCCGGGGTCCCGCACGCGGGAGGAGAGGCTCAGGCCCAGGCACCCTCCTCCTGTGGGTTGTGTACCTGCCTGCCGGCCTGCCTGCTTTTCCCTTGTGGTGCTCTGTCCTAAAGCCCCGGGGCGCGGGCCACGCGCAAACGCAAGAGGAGCGCTCCCTCATTCCACTGGTTTGTCCGGGCTCCTTTTTGGCTGTGCGCCTGGGGCCCCCGCGGCTGGCCAGGGGGAACCAAGAGCGCAGGGCTCCCCAGAAAGAAGGAAGGGCGCTGGGGGAGGGGCCACGGTGCCTGCAGGCAGAGACGGAGGCCTCTGGTGGGGTGGGGCGGCTGGGCGTCCCCTTGGCCCGCGGTCCAAGGACAACTGGGGCCTCTGTCTCCGGGCCCTAGTGCAGGCAGTAAGATTGTCACCCCTGTGACAAGGACCCCGAGGTGCCAAGGACCGGCACTGCCTTGGCTGGAGAAAGCCGCCCGAGGCCGTTTGGAGGCCGGCGCTGGCAGGCAGCCTTGGGCTTGGGCTTTTGGGGGCGGCGAAGTGGGCGCGGTGAAGGGCTGCCGGTTGACCGCTTGTGCTTGCGGGGGGAAAAATGAGGATTTAGAAGGGGCTGTGGGGGCAGACCGGGCCGAGGCGCCTGGCGTGAGGCCGGGACTGCGAGGCTGTAGGTCCAGGCGGCGGCCCCGACCCCATCCTCCCACTACCCACCCCCCCCACCACGCCCAGCCCCGCTGGCCAGGGGTCCTGCGGCAGGTTTGGCGGCTGCAGAGGGTCCAGGAGCGTGGCGGCCACAAAAGGAGTGGCGGGCAAAAGCCTAGAGCACCCGGTATTCCCAGGCGGTCTCCCATCCAAGTACTAACCAGGCTCGACCCTGCTTGACTGCGAGATCTGCGCGTGCAGGGTGGTATGGCCGTAGACGCTGGGACCGGGCTCCTGGCGCCCCAAGAGCAGCCGCCCAGCCTGCCTGGTGAGCGCGCGCCAGGTTGGTGGGCAGCGCCGGCGGCGAGCCTCTCCCCTCTTTCCGCTGGCCGGCTCCAGCGGCGCCGCGCCTCCCGCCTGCTCTCCTCCTCCACAGGACGTAGTGGGCGTGGGCAGCCGGTGACTCCTTACCCACAGCGAGGCCCCTTTGCGCTACCCATTGGTCTACTCAGCCTCTTCCACTACCCTGGCAGTGACAGAAGCCAGAATGACAGGGGTTGGGAGTTGGGGGGGAGGAAGGAGGGACGCACAGGCTGAATCAGGGACTGGGACAGACCCACGGAGGCTGTGTTGAAGTGGCAGCTCCTTCACCGGAGTGCTGTCGCGCCCAGGACTGGACTCCGTTAAGCAGGCAGTGCCCGGGGAGTGGGCAGTCACCGTGGGACCCCCGGGCAGGCCTCCAGGGTCTGCGGAGTGCCGGTGGGGTCCGAGCCACGCCCGGGGTCCCGTACGCAGGAGGAGAGGCTCAGGCCCAGGCACCCTCCTCCTGTGGGTTGTGTACCTGCCTGCCGGCCTGCCTGCTTTTCCCTTGTGGTGCTCTGTCCTAAAGCCCCTGGGCGCGGGCCACGCGCACACGCAAGAGTAGCGCTCCCTCATTCCACTGGTTTGTCCGGGCTCTTTTTTGGCTGTGCGCCTGGGGCCCCCGCGGCTGGCCAGGGGGAACCAAGAGCACAGGGCTCTTGAGAAAGAAGGAAGGGCGCTGGGGGAGGGGCCGCGGTGCCTGCCGGCAGAGACGGAGGCCTCCGGTGGGGTGGGGCGGCTGGGCGTCCCCTTGGCCCGCGGTCCGGGGACAACTGGGGCCTCTGTCTCCGGGCCCTAGTGCAGGCAGTAAGATTGTCACCCCTGTGACAAGGACCCCGAGATGCCAAGGACCGGCACTGCCTTGGCTGGAGAAAGCCGCCCGACGCCGTTTGGAGGCCGGCGCCGGCAGGCAGCCTTGGGCTTGGGCTTTGGGGGCGGCGAAGTGGGCTCGGTGAAGGGCTGCCGGTTGACCGCTTGTGCTTGCGGGGAAAAATGAGGATTTAGAAGGGGCTGTGGGGCGCAGACCGGGCCTAGGCGCCTGGCGTGAGGCCGGGACTGCGAGGCTGTAGGTCCAGGCGGCGGCCCCGACCCCATCCTCCCAGTACCCACCCCCCCCACCACGCCCAGCCCCGCTGGCCAGGGGTCCTGCGGCAGGTTTGGCGGCTGCAGAGGGTCCAGGAGCGTGGCGGCCACAAAAGGAGTGGCGGGCAAAAGCCTAGAGCACCCGGTATTCCCAGGCGGTCTCCCATCCAAGTACTAACCAGGCTCGACCCTGCTTGACTGCGAGATCGGGCGCGTGCAGGGTGGTATGGCCGTAGACGCTGGGACCGGGCTCCTGGCGCCCCAAGAGCAGCCGCCCAGCCTGCGTGGTGAGCGCGCGCCAGGTTGTTGGGCAGCGCCGGCGGCGAGCCTCTCCCCTCTTTCCGCTGGCCGGCTCCAGCAGCGCCGCGCCTCCCGCCTGCTCTCCGCCTCCACAGGACGTAGTGGGCGTGGGCAGCCGGTGACTCCTTACCCACAGCGAGGCCCCTTTGCGCTACCCATTGGTCTACTCAGCCTCTTCCACTACCCTGGCAGTGACAGAAGCCAGAATGACAGGGGTTGGGAGTTGGGGGGGGGGAAGGAGGGACGCACAGGCTGAATCACGGACTGGGACAGACGCACAGATGCTGTGTTGAAGTGGCAGCTCCCCCACCGGAGTGCTGTCGCGCCCAGGACTGGACTCCGGTAAGCAGGCAGTGCCGGGGGAGTGGGCAGTCACCGTGGGACCCCCGGGCAGGCCTCCAGGGTCTGCGGAGTGTCGGTGGGGTCCGAGCCACGCCCGGGGTCCCGCACGCGGGAGGAGAGGCTCAGGCCCAGGCACCCTCCTCCTGTGGGTTGTGTACCTGCCTGCCGGCCTGCCTGCTTTTCCCTTGTGGTGCTCTGTCCTAAAGCCCGGGGGCGCAGGCCACGCGCAAACGCAAGAGGAGCGCTCCCTCATTCCACTGGTTTGTCCGGGCTCTTTTTTGGCTGTGCGCCTGGGGCCCCCGCGGCTGGCCAGGGGGAACCAAGAGTGCAGGGCTCTGGAGAAAGAAGGAAGGGCGCTGGGGGAGGGGCCGCGGTGCCTGCAGGCAGAGACGGAGGCCTCCGGTGGGGTGGGGCGGCTGGGCGTCCCCTTGGCCCGCGGTCCGGGGACAACTGGGGCCTCTGTCTCCGGGCCCTAGTGCAGGCAGTAAGATTGTCACCCCTGTGACAAGGACCCCGAGGTGCCAAAGACCTGTACTGCCTTGGCTGGAGAAAGCCGCCCGAGGCCGTTTGGAGGCCGGCGCCGGCAGGCAGCCTTGGGCTTGGGCTTTGGGGGCGGCGAAGTGGGCGCGGTGAAGGGCTGCCGGTTGACCGCTTGTGCTTGCGGGGGGAAAAATGAGGATTTAGAAGGGGCTGTGGGGGGCAGACCGGGCCGAGGCGCCTGGCGTGAGGCCGGGACTGCGAGGCTGTAGGTCCAGGCGGCGGCCCCGACCCCATCCTCCCACTACCCACCCCCCCCACCACGCCCAGCCCCGCTGGCCAGGGGTCCTGCGGCAGGTTTGGCGGCTGCAGAGGGTCAGGAGCGTGGCGGCCACAAAAGGAGTGGCGGGCAAAAGCCTAGAGCACCCGGTATTCCCAGGCGGTCTCCCATCCAAGTACTAACCAGGCTCGACCCTGCTTGACTGCGAGATCGGGCGCGTGCAGGGTGGTATGGCCGTAGATGCTGGGACCGGGCTCCTGGCGCCCCAAGAGCAGCCGCCCAGCCTGCCTGGTGAGCGTGCGCCAGGTTGTTGGGCAGCGCCGGCGGCGAGCCTCTCCCCTCTTTCCGCTGGCCGGCTCCAGCGGCGCCGCGCCTCCCGCCTGCTCTCCGCCTCCACAGGACGTAGTGGGCGTGGGCAGCGGGTGACTCCTTACCCACAGCGAGGCCCCTTTGCGCTACCCATTGGTCTACTCAGCCTCTTCCACTACCCTGGCAGTGACAGAAGCCAGAATGACAGGGGTTGGGAGTTGGGGGGGGGGAAGGAGGGACGCACAGGCTGAATCACGGACTGGGACAGACGCACGGAGGCTGTGTTGAAGTGGCAGCTCCCCCACCGGAGTGCTGTCGCGCCCAGGACTGGACTCCGTTAAGCAAGCAGTGCCCGGGGAGTGGGCAGTCACCGTGGGACCCCCGGGCAGGCCTCCAGGGTCTGCGGAGTGCCGGTGGGGTCCGAGCCACGCCCGGGGTCCCGCACGCGGGAGGAGAGGCTCAGGCCCAGGCACCCTCCTCCTGTGGGTTGTGTACCTGCCTGCCGGCCTGCCTGCTTTTCCCCTGTGTTGCTCTGTCCTGGAGCCCCGGGGCGCGGGCCACGCGCACACGCAAGAGTAGCGCTCTCTCATTCCACTGGTTTGTCCGGGCTCTTTTTTGGCTGTGCGCCTGGGGCCCCCGCGGCTGGCCAGGGGGAACCAAGAGCACAGGGCTCTGGAGAAAGGAGGAAGGGCGCTGGGGGAGGGGCCGCGGTGCCTGCAGGCAGAGACGGAGGCCTCCGGTGGGGTGGGGCGGCTGGGCGTCCCCTTGGCCCGCGGTCCGGGGACAACTGGGGCCTCTGTCTCCGGGCCCTAGTGCAGGCAGTAAGATTGTCACCCCTGTGACAAGGACCCCGAGGTGCCAAGGACCGGCACTGCCTTGGCTGGAGAAAGCCGCCCGAGGCCGTTTGGAGGCCAGCGCCGGCAGGCAGCCTTGGGCTTGGGCTTTGGGGGCGGCGAAGTGGGCGCGGTGAAGGGCTGCCGGTTGACCGCTTGTGCTTGCGGGGGGAAAAATGAGGATTTAGAAGGGGCTGTGGGGCGCAGACCGGGCCGAGGCGCCTGGCGTGAGGCCGGGAATGCGAGGCTGTAGGTCCAGGCGGCGGCCCCGACCCCATCCTCCCACTACCCCCCCACCACCACGCCCAGCCCCGCTGGCCAGGGGTCCTACGGCAGGTTTGGCGGCTGCAGAGGGTCCAGGAGCGTGGCGGCCACAAAAGGAGTGGCGGGCAAAAGCCTAGAGCACCCGGTATTCCCAGGCGGTCTCCCATCCAAGTACTAACCAGGCTCGACCCTGCTTGACTGCGAGATCGGGCGCGTGCAGGGTGGTATGGCCGTAGACGCTGGGACCGGGCTCCTGGCGCCCCAAGAGCAGCCGCCCAGCCTGCGTGGTGAGCGCACGCCAGGTTGTTGGGCAGCGCCGGCGGCGAGCCTCTCCCCTCTTTCCGCTGGCCGGCTCCAGCAGCGCCGCGCCTCCCGCCTGCTCTCCGCCTACACAGGACGTAGTGGGCGTGGGCAGCCGGTGACTCCTTACCCACAGCGAGGCCCCTTTGCGCTACCCATTGGTCTACTCAGCCTCTTCCACTACCCTGGCAGTGACAGAAGCCAGAATGACAGGGGTTGGGAGTTGGGGGGGGGGGGGAAGGAGGGACGCACAGGCTGAATCACGGACTGGGACAGACGCACGGAGGCTGTGTTGAAGTGGCAGCTCCCCCACCGGAGTGCTGTCGCGCCCAGGACTGGACTCCGTTAAGCAGGCAGTGCCCGGGGAGTGTGCCGTCACCGTGGGACCCCCGGGCAGGCCTCCAGGGTCTGCGGAGTGCCGGTGGGGTCCGAGCCACGCCCGGGGTCCCGCACGCGGGAGGAGAGGCTCAGGCCCAGGCACCCTCCTCCTGTGGGTTGTGTACCTGCCTGCCGGCCTGCCTGCTTTTTTCTTGTGGTGCTCTGTCCTAAAGCCCCGGCGCGCGGGCCACGCGCAAACGCAAGAGGAGCACTCCCTCATTCCACTGGTTTGTCCGGGCTCTTTTTTGGCTGTGCGCCTGGGGCCCCCGCGGCTGGCCAGGGGGAACCAAGAGCGCAGGGCTCTCCAGAAAGAAGGAAGGGCGCTGGGGGAGGGCCCGCGGTGCCTGCAGGCAGAGACGGAGGCCTCTGGTGGGGTGGGGCGGCTGGGCGTCCCCTTGGCCCGCGGTCCGGGGACAACTGGGGCCTCTGTCTCCGGGCCCTAGTGCAGGCAGTAAGATTGTCACCCCTGTGACAAGGACCCCGAGGTGCCAAGGACCGGCACTGCCTTGGCTGGAGAAAGCCGCCCGAGGCCGTTTGGAGGCCGGCGCCGGCAGGCAGCCTTGGGCTTGGGCTTTTGGGGGCGGCGAAGTGGGCGCGGTGAAGGGCTGCCGGTTGACCGCTTGTGCTTGCGGGGGGAAAAATGAGGATTTAGAAGGGGCTGTGGGGCGCAGACCGGGCCGAGGCGCCTGGCGTGAGGCCGGGACTGCGAGGCTGTAGGTCCAGGCGGCGGCCCCGACCCCATCCTCCCAGTACCCACCCCCCCCACCACGCCCAGCCCCGCTGGCCAGGGGTCCTGCGGCAGGTTTGGCGGCTGCAGAGGGTCCAGGAGCGTGGCGGCCACAAAAGGAGTGGCGGGCAAAAGCCTAGAGCACCCGGTATTCCCAGGCGGTCTCCCATCCAAGTACTAACCAGGCTCGACCCTGCTTGACTGCGAGATCGGGCGCGTGCAGGGTGGTATGGCCGTAGACGCTGGGACCGGGCTCCTGGCGCCCCAAGAGCAGCCGCCCAGCCTGCCTGGTGAGCGCGCGCCAGGTTGTTGGGCAGCGCCGGCGGCGAGCCTCTCCCCTCTTTCCGCTGGCCGGCTCCAGCGGCGCCGCGCCTCCCGCCTGCTCTCCGCCTCCACAGGACGTAGTGGGCGTGGGCAGCCGGTGACTCCTTACCCACAGCGAGGCCCCTTTGCGCTACCCATTGGTCTACTCAGCCTCTTCCACTACCCTGGCAGTGACAAAAGCCAGAATGACAGGGGTTGGGAGTTGGGGGGGGGGGAAAGGAGGGACGCACAGGCTGAATCACGGACTGGGACAGACGCACGGAGGCTGTGTTGAAGTGGCAGCTCCCCCACCGGAGTGCTGTCGCGCCCAGGACTGTACTCCGTTAAGCAGACAGTGCCCGGGGAGTGGGCAGTCACCGTGGGACCCCCGGGCAGGCCTCCAGGGTCTGCGGAGTGCCGGTGGGGTTCGAGCCACGCCCGGGGTACCGCACGCGGGAGGAGAGGCTCAGGCCCAGGCACCCTCCTCCTGTGGGTTGTGTACCTGCCTGCCGGCCTGCCTGCTTTTCCCTTGTGGTGCTCTGTCCTAAAGCCCCGGGGCGCGGGCCACGCGCAAACGCAAGAGGAGCACTCCCTCATTCCACTGGTTTGTCCGGGCTCTTTTTTGGCTGTGCGCCTGGGGCCCCCGCGGCTGGCCAGGGAGAACCAAGAGCACAGGGCTCTTGAGAAAGAAGGAAGGGCGCTGGGGGAGGGGCCGCGGTGCCTGCAGGCAGAGACGGAGGCCTCCGGTGGGGGGGGCGGCTGGGCGTCCCCTTGGCCCGCGGTCCGGGGACAACTGGGGCCTCTGTCTCCGGGCCCTAGTGCAGGCAGTAAGATTGTCACCCCTGTGACAAGGACCCCGAGGTGCCAAGGACCGGCACTGCCTTGGCTGGAGAAAGCCGCCCGAGGCCGTTTGGAGGCCGGCGCCGGCAGGCAGCCTTGGGCTTGGGCTTTGGGGGCGGCGAAGTGGGCGCGGTGAAGGGCTGCCGGTTGACCGCTTGTGCTTGCGGGGGGAAAAATGAGGATTTAGAAGGGGCTGTGGTGCGCAGACCGGGCCGAGGCGCCTGGCCTGAGGCCGGGACTGCGAGGCTGTAGGTCCAGGGGGCGACCCCGACCCCATCCTCCCACTACCCACCCCCCCCACCACGCCCAGCCCCGCTGGCCAGGGGTCCTGCGGCAGGTTTGGCGGCTGCAGAGGGTCAGGAGCGTGGCGGCCACAAAAGGAGTGGCGGGCAAAAGCCTAGAGCACCCGGTATTCCCAGGCGGTCTCCCATCCAAGTACTAACCAGGCTCGACCCTGCTTGACTGCGAGTTCGGGCGCGTGCAGGGTGGTATGGCCGTAGACGCTGGGACCGGGCTCCTGGCGCCCCAAGAGCAGCCGCCCAGCCTGCCTGGTGAGCGCGCGCCAGGTTGTTGGGCAGCGCCGGCGGCGAGCCTCTCCCCTCTTTCCGCTGGCCGGCTCCAGCGGCGCCGCGCCTCCCGCCTGCTCTCCGCCTCCACAGGACGTAGTGGGCGTGGGCAGCCGGTGACTTCTTACCCACAGCGAGGCCCCTTTGCGCTACCCATTGGTCTACTCAGCCTCTTCCACTACCCTGGCAGTGACAGAAGCCAGAATGACAGGGGTTGGGAGTTGGGGGGGGGGAAGGAGGGACGCACAGGCTGAATCACGGACTGGGACAGACGCACGGAGGCTGTGTTGAAGTGGCAGCTCCCCCACCGGAGTGCTGTCGCGCCCAGGACTGGACTCCGTTAAGCAGGCAGTGCCCGGGGAGTGGGCAGTCACCGTGGGACCCCCGGGCAGGCCTCCAGGGTCTGCGGAGTGCCGGTGGGGTCCGAGCCATGCCCGGGGTCCCGCACGCGGGAGGAGAGGCTCAGGCACAGGCACCCTCCTCCTGTGGGTTGTGTACCTGCCTGCCGGCCTGCCTGCTTTTCCCCTGTGGTGCTCTGTCCTAAAGCCCCGGGGCGCGGGCCACGCGCAAACGCAAGAGGAGCGCTCCCTCATTCCACTGGTTTGTCCGGGCTCTTTTTTGGCTGTGCGCCTGGGGCCCCCGCGGCTGGCCAGGGGGAACCAAGAGCGCAGGGCTCTCCAGAAAGAAGGAAGGGCGCTGGGGGAGGGGCCGCGGAGCCTGCCAGCAGAGACGGAGGCCTCTGGTGGGGTGGGGCGGCTGGGCGTCCCCTTGGCCCGCGGTCCGGGGACAACTGGGGCCTCTGTCTCCGGGCCCTAGTGCAGGCAGTAAGATTGTCACCCCTGTGACAAGGACCCCGAGGTGCCAAGGACCGGCACTGCCTTGGCTGGAGAAAGCCCCCCAGAGGCCGTTTGGAGGCCGGCGCCGGCAGGCAGCCTTGGGCTTGGGCTTTGGGGGCGGCGATGTGGCCGCGGTGAAGGGCTGCCGGTTGACCGCTTGTCCTTGCGGGTGACAAAAGAGGATTTAGAAGGGGCTGTGGGGCGCAGACCGGGCCGAGGCGCCTGGCGTGAGGCCGGGACTGCGAGGCTGTAGGTCCAGACGGCGGCCCCGACCCCATCCTCCCACTACCCCCCCACCACCACGCCCAGCCCCGCTGGCCAGGGGTCCTGCGGCAGGTTTGGCGGCTGCAGAGGGTCCAGGAGCGTGGCGGCCACAAAAGGAGTGGCGGGCAAAAGCCTAGAGCACCCGGTATTCCCAGGCGGTCTCCCATCCAAGTACTAACCAGGCTCGACCCTGCTTGACTGCGAGATCGGGCGCGTGCAGGGTGGTATGGCCGTAGACGCTGGGACCGGGCTCCTGGCGCCCCAAGAGCAGCCGCCCAGCCTGCCTGGTGAGCGCGCGCCAGGTTGTTGGGCAGCGCCGGCGGCGAGCCTCTCCCCTCTTTCCGCTACCCGGCTCCAGCGGCGCCGCGCCTCCCGCCTGCTCTCCGCCTCCACAGGACGTAGTGGGCGTGGGCAGCCGGTGACTCCTTACCCACAGCGAGGCCCCTTTGCGCTACCCATTGGTCTACTCAGCCTCTTCCACTACCCTGGCAGTGACAGAAGCCAGAATGACAGGGGTTGGGAGTTGGGGGGGGGGGAAGGAGGCACGCACAGGCTGAATCACGGACTGGGACAGACGCACGGAGGCTGTGTTGAAGTGGCAGCTCCCCCACCGGAGTGCTGTCGCGCCCAGGACTGGACTCCGTTAAGCAGGTAGTGCCCGGGGAGTGGGCAGTCACCGTGGGACCCCCGGGCAGGCCTCCAGGGTCTGCGGAGTGTCGGTGGGGTCCGAGCCACGCCCGGGGTCCCGCACGCGGGAGGAGAGGCTCAGGCCCAGGCACCCTCCTCCTGTGGGTTGTGTACCTGCCTGCCGGCCTGCCTGCTTTTCCCTTGTGGTGCTCTGTCCTAAAGCCCCGGGGTGCGGGCCACGCGCAAACGCAAGAGGAGCGCTCCCTCATTCCACTGGTTTGTCCGGGCTCTTTTTTGGCTGTGCGCCTGGGGCCCCCGCGGCTGGCCAGGGGGAACCAAGAGCACAGGGCTCTTGAGAAAGAAGGAAGGGCGCTGGGGGAGGGCCCGCGGTGCCTGCCCGCAGAGACGGAGGCCTCCGGTGGGGTGGGGCGGCTGGGCGTCCCCTTGGCCCGCGGTCCGGGGACAACTGGGGCCTCTGTCTCCGGGCCCTAGTGCAGGCAGTAAGATTGTCACCCCTGTGACAAGGACCCCGAGGTGCCAAGGACCGGCACTGCCTTGGCTGGAGAAAGCCCCCCAGAGGCCGTTTGGAGGCCGGCGCCGGCAGGCAGCCTTGGGCTTGGGCTTTGGGGGCGGCGAAGTGGGCGCGGTGAAGGGCTGCCGGTTGACCGCTTGTGCTTGCGGGGGGAAAAATGAGGATTTAGAAGGGGCTGTGGGGCGCAGACCGGGCCGAGGCGCCTGGCGTGAGGCCGGGACTGCGAGGCTGTAGGTCCAGGCGGCGGCCCCGACCCCATCCTCCCACTACTCACACCCCCCACCACGCCCAGCCCCGCTGGCCAGGGGTCCTGCCGCAAGTTTGGCGGCTGCAGAGGGTCCAGGAGCGTGGCGGCCACAAAAGGAGTGGCGGGCAAAAGCCTAGAGCACCCGGTATTCCCAGGCGGTCTCCCATCCAAGTACTAACCAGGCTCGACCCTGCTTGAATGCGAGATCGGGCGCGTGCAGGGTGGTATGGCCGTAGACGCTGGGACCGGGCTCCTGGCGCCCCAAGAGCAGCCGCCCAGCCTGCCTGGTGAGCGCGCGCCAGGTTGTTGGGCAGCGCTGGCGGCGAGCCTCTCCCCTCTTTCCGCTGGCCGGCTCCAGCGGCACCGCGCCTCCCGCCTGCTCTCCGCCTCCACAGGACGTAGTGGGCGTGGGCAGCCGGTGACTCCTTACCCACAGCGAGGCCCCTTTGCGCTACCCATTGGTCTACTCAGCCTCTTCCACTACCCTGGCAGTGACAGAAGCCAGAATGACAGGGGTTGGGAGTTGGGGGGGGGGGGAAGGAGGCACGCACAGGCTGAATCACGGACTGGGACAGACACACGGAGGCTGTGTTGAAGTGGCAGCTCCCCCACCAGAGTGCTGTCGCGCCCAGGACTGGACTCCGTTAAGCAGGCAGTGCCCGGGGAGTGGGCAGTCACCGTGGGACCCCCGGGCAGGCCTCCAGGGTCTGCGGAGTGCCGGTGGGGTCCGAGCCACGCCCGGGGTCCCGCACGCGGGAGGAGAGGCTCAGGCCCAGGCACCCTCCTCCTGTGGGTTGTGTACCTGCCTGCCGGCCTGCCTGCTTTTCCCTTGTGGTGCTCTGTCCTAAAGCCCCGGGGCGCGGGCCACGCGCAAACGCAAGAGGAGCACTCCCTCATTCCACTGGTTTGTCCGGGCTCTTTTTTGGCTGTGCGCCTGGGGCCCCCGCGGCTGGCCAGGGGGAACCAAGAGCGCAGGGCTCACGAGAAAGAAGGAAGGGCGCTGGGGGAGGGGCCGCGGTGACTGCTGGCAGAGACGGAGGCCTCCGGTGGGGTGGGGCGGCTGGGCGTCCCCTTGGCCCGCGGTCCGGGGACAACTGGGGCCTCTGTCTCCGGGCCCTAGTGCAGGCAGTAAGATTGTCACCCCTGTGACAAGGACCCCGAGGTGCCAAGGACCGGCACTGCCTTGGCTGGAGAAAGCCGCCCGAGGCCGTTTGGAGGCCGGCGCCGGCAGGCAGCCTTGGGCTTGGGCTTTGGGGGCGGCGAAGTGGGCGCGGTGAAGGGCTGCCGGTTGACCGCTTGTGCTTGCGGGGGGAAAAATGAGGATTTAGAAGGGGCTGTGGGGCGCAGACCGGGCCGAGGCGCCTGGCGTGAGGCCGGGACTGCGAGGCTGTAGGTCCAGGCGGCGGCCCCGACCCCATCCTCCCACTACCCACCCCCCCACCACGCCCAGCCCCGCTGGCCAGGGGTCCTGCGGCAGGTTTGGTGGCTGCAGAGGGTCCAGGGGCATGGCGGCCACAAAAGGAGTGGCGGGCAAAAGCCTAGAGCACCCGGTATTCCCAGGCGGTCTCCCATCCAAGTACTAACCAGGCTCGACCCTGCTTGACTGCGAGATCGGGCGCGTGCAGGGTGGTATGGCCGTAGACGCTGGGACCGGGCTCCTGGCGCCCCAAGAGCAGCCGCCCAGCCTGCCTGGTGAGCGCGCGCCAGGTTGTTGGGCAGCGCCGGCGGCGAGCCTCTCCCCTCTTTCCGCTGGCCGGCTCCAGCAGCGCCGCGCCTCCCGCCTGCTCTCCTCCAACACAGGACGTAGTGGGCGTGGGCAGCCGGTGACTCCTTACCCACAGCGAGGCCCCTTTGCGCTACCCATTGGTCTACTCAGCCTCTTCCACTACCCTGGCAGTGACAGAAGCCAGAATGACAGGGGTTGGGAGTTGGGGGGGGGGGAACGAGGCACGCACAGGCTGAATCACGGACTGGGACAGACGCACGGAGGCTGTGTTGAAGTGGCAGCTCCCCCACCGGAGTGCTGTCGCGCCCAGGACTGGACTCCGTTAAGCAGGCAGTGCCCGGGGAGTGGGCAGTCACCGTGGGACCCCCGGGCAGGCCTCCAGGGTCTGCGGAGTGCCGGTGGGGTCCGAGCCACGCCCGGGGTCCCGCACGCGGGAGGAGAGGCTCAGGCCCAGGCACCCTCCTCCTGTGGGTTGTGTACCTGCCTGCCGGCCTGCCTGCTTTTCCCTTGTGGTGCTCTGTCCTCAAGCCCCGGGGCGCGGGCCACGCGCAAACGCAAGAGGAGCACACCCTCATTCCACTGGTTTGTCCGGGCTCTTTTTTGGCTGTGCGCCTGGGGCCCCCGCGGCTGGCCAGGGGGAACCAAGAGCACAGGGCTCTCGAGAAAGAAGGAAGGGCGCTGGGGGAGGGGCCGCGGTGCCTGCAGGCAGAGACGGAGGCCTCCGGTGGGGTGGGGCGGCTGGGCGTCCCCTTGGCCCGCGGTCCGGGGACAACTGGGGCCTCTGTCTCCGGGCCCTAGTGCAGGCAGTAAGATTGTCACCCCTGTGACAAGGACCCCGAGGTGCCAAGGACCGGCACTGCCTTGGCTGGAGAAAGCTGCCCGAGGCCGTTTGGAGGCCGGCGCCGGCAGGCAGCCTTGGGCTTGGGCTTTTGGGGGCGGCGAAGTGGGCGCGGTGAAGGGCTGCCGGTTGACCGCTTGTGCTTGCGGGGGGAGAAATGAGGATTTAGAAGGGGCTGTGGTGCGCAGACCGGGCCGAGGCGCCTGGCGTGAGGCCGGGACTGCGAGGCTGTAGGTCCAGGCGGCGACCCCGACCCCATCCTCCCACTACCCAACCCCCCCACCACGCCCAGCCCCGCTGGCCAGGGGTCCTGCGGCAGGTTTGGCGGCTGCAGAGGGTCAGGAGCGTGCCGGCCACAAAAGGAGTGGCGGGCAAAAGCCTAGAGCACCCGGTATTCCCAGGCGGTCTCCCATCCAAGTACTAACCAGGCTCGACCCTGCTTGACTGCGAGATCGGGCGCGTGCAGGGTGGTATGGCCGTAGACGCTGGGACCGGGCTCCTGGCGCCCCAAGAGCAGCCGCCCAGCCTGCCTGGTGAGCGCGCGCCAGGTTGTTGGGCAGCGCCGGCGGCGAGCCTCTCCCCTCTTTCCGCTGGCCGGCTCCAGCGGCGCCGCGCCTCCAGCCTGCTCTCCGCCTCCACAGGACGTAGTGGGCGTGGGCAGCCGGTGACTTCTTACCCACAGCGAGGCCCCTTTGCGCTACCCATTGGTCTACTCAGCCTCTTCCACTACCCTGGCAGTGACAGAAGCCAGAATGACAGGGGTTGGGAGTTGGGGGGGAGGAAGGAGGGACGCACAGGCTGAATCACGGACTGGGACAGACTAACGGAGGCTTTGTTGAAGTGGCAGCTCCTTCACCGGAGTGCTGTCGCGCCCAGGACTGGACTCCGTTAAGCAGGCAGTGCCCGGGGAGTGGGCAGTCACCGTGGGACCCCCGGGCAGGCCTCCAGGGTCTGCGGAGTGCCGGTGGGGTCCGAGCCACGCCCGGGGTCCCGCACGCGGGAGGAGAGGCTCAGGCACAGGCACCCTCCTCCTGTGGGTTGTGTACCTGCCTGCCGGCCTGCCTGCTTTTCCCTTGTGGTGCTCTGTCCTAAAGCCCCGGGGCGCGGGCCACGCGCAAACGCAAGAGGAGCGCTCCCTCATTCCACTGGTTTGTCCGGGCTCTTTTTTGGCTGTGCGCCTGGGGCACCCGCGGCTGGCCAGGGGGAACCAAGAGCGCAGGGCTCTCCAGAAAGAAGGAAGGGCGCTGGGGGAGGGGCCGCGGAGCCTGCCAGCAGAGACGGAGGCCTCCGGTGGGGTGGGGCGGCTGGGCGTCCCCTTGGCCCGCGGTCCGGGGACAACTGAGGCCTCTGTCTCCGGGCCCTAGTGCAGGCAGTAAGATTGTCACCCCTGTGACAAGGACCCCGAGGTGCCAAGGACCGGCACTGCCTTGGCTGGAGAAAGCCCCCCAGAGGCCGTTTGGAGGCCGGCGCCGGCAGGCAGCCTTGGGCTTGGGCTTTGGGGGCGGCGATGTGGGCGCGGTGAAGGGCTGCCGGTTGACCGCTTGTGCTTGCGGGGGGGAAAAATGAGGATTTAGAAGGGGCTGTGGGGCGCAGACCGGGCCGAGGCGCCTGGCGTGAGGCCGGGACTGCGAGGCTGTAGGTCCAGGCGGCGGCCCCGACCCTATCCTCCCACTACTCACACCCCCCACCACGCCCAGCCCCGCTGGCCAGGGGTCCTGCCGCAGGTTTGGCGGCTGCAGAGGGTCCAGGAGCGTGGCGGCCACAAAAGGAGTGGCGGGCAAAAGCCTAGAGCACCCGGTATTCCCAGGCGGTCTCCCATCCAAGTACTAACCAGGCTCGACCCTGCTTGACTGCGAGATCGGGCGCGTGCAGGGTGGTATGGCCGTAGACGCTGGGACCGGGCTCCTGGCGCCCCAAGAGCAGCCGCCCAGCCTGCCTGGTGAGCGCGCGCCAGGTTGTTGGGCAGCGCCGGCGGCGAGCCTCTCCCCTCTTTCCGCTGGCCGGCTCCAGCGGCGCCGCGCCTCCCGCCTGCTCTCCGCCTCCACAGGACGTAGTGGGCGTGGGCAGCCGGTGACTCCTTACCCACAGCGAGGCCCCTTTGCGCTACCCATTGGTCTACTCAGCCTCTTCCACTACCCTGGCAGTGACAGAAGCCAGAATGACAGGGGTTGGGAGTTGGGGGGGGGGGAAGGAGGCACGCACAGGCTGAATCACGGACTGGGACAGACGCACGGAGGCTGTGTCGAAGTGGCAGCTCCCCCACCGGAGTGCTGTCGCGCCCAGGACTGGACTCCGTTAAGCAGGCAGTGCCCGGGGAGTGGGCAGTCACCGTGGGACCCCCGGGCAGGCCTCCAGGGTCTGCGGAGTGTCGGTGGGGTTCGAGCCACGCCCGGGGTCCCGCACGCAGGAGGAGAGGCTCAGGCCCAGGCACCCTCCTCCTGTGGGTTGTGTACCTGCCTGCCGGCCTGCCTGCTTTTCCCTTGTGGTGCTCTGTCCTAAAGCCCCGGGGCGCGGGCCACGCGCAAACGCAAGAGGAGCGCTCCCTCATTCCACTGGTTTGTCCGGGCTCTTTTTTGGCTGTGCGCCTGGGGCCCCCGCGGCTGGCCAGGGGGAACCAAGAGCGCAGGGCTCTTGAGAAAGAAGGAAGGGCGCTGGGGGAGGGGCCGCGGAGCCTGCCAGCAGAGACTGAGGCCTCCGGTGGGGTGGGGCGGCTGGGCGTCCCCTTGGCCCGCGGTCCGGGGACAACTGGGGCCTCTGTCTCCGGGCCCTAGTGCAGGCAGTAAGATTGTCACCCCTGTGACAAGGACCCCGAGGTGCCAAGGACCGGCACTGCCTTGGATGGAGAAAGCCCCCCAGAGGCCGTTTGGAGGCCGGCGCCGGCAGGCAGCCTTGGGCTTGGGCTTTGGGGGCGGCGATGTGGGCGCGGTGAAGGGCTGCCGGTTGACCGCTTGTGCTTGCGGGGGGGGAAAAATGAGGATTTAGAAGGGGCTGTGGGGCGCAGACCGGGCCGAGGCGCCTGGCGTGAGGCCGGGACTGCGAGGCTGTAGGTCCAGGCGGCGGCCCCGACCCTATCCTCCCACTACTCACACCCCCCACCACGCCCAGCCCCGCTGGCCAGGGGTCCTGCCGCAAGTTTGGCGGCTGCAGAGGGTCCAGGAGCGTGGCGGCCACAAAAGGAGTGGCGGGCAAAAGCCTAGAGCACCCGGTATTCCCAGGCGGTCTCCCATCCAAGTACTAACCAGGCTCGACCCTGCTTGACTGCGAGATCGGGCGCGTGCAGGGTGGTATGGCCGTAGACGCGGGACCGGGCTCCTGGCGCCCCAAGAGCAGCCGCCCAGCCTGCCTGGTGAGCGCGCTCCAGGTTGTTGGGCAGCGCCAGCGGCGAGCCTCTCCCCTCTTTCCGCTGGCCGGCTCCAGCGGCGCCGCGCCTCCCGCCTGCTCTCCGCCTCCACAGGACGTAGTGGGCGTGGGCAGCCGGTGACTCCTTACCCACAGCGAGGCCCCTTTGCGCTACCCATTGGTCTACTCAGCCTCTTCCACTACCCTGGCAGTGACAGAAGCCAGAATGACAGGGGTTGGGAGTTGGGGGGGAGGAAGGAGGGACGCACAGGCTGAATCACGGACTGGGACAGACGCACGGAGGCTGTGTTGAAGTGGCAGCTCCCCCACCGGAGTGCTGTCGCGCCCAGGACTGGACTCCGGTAAGCAGGCAGTGCCCGGGGAGTGGGCAGTCACCGTGGGACCCCCGGGCAGGCCTCCAGGGTCTGCGGAGTGTCGGTGGGGTCCGAGCCACGCCCGGGGTCCCGCACGCGGGAGGAGAGGCTCAGGCCCAGGCACCCTCCTCCTGTGGGTTGTGTACCTGCCTGCCGGCCTGCCTGCTTTTCCCTTGTGGTGCTCTGTCCTAAAGCCCGGGGGCGCAGGCCACGCGCAAACGCAAGAGGAGCGCTCCCTCATTCCACTGGTTTGTCCGGGCTCTTTTTTGGCTGTGCGCCTGGGGCCCCCGCGGCTGGCCAGGGGGAACCAAGAGCACAGGGCTCTGGAGAAAGAAGGAAGGGCGCTGGGGGAGGGGCCGCGGTGCCTGCAGGCAGAGACTGAGGCCTCCGGTGGGGTGGGGCGGCTGGGCGTCCCCTTGGCCCGCGGTCCGGGGACAACTGGGGCCTCTGTCTCCGGGCCCTAGTGCAGGCAGTAAGATTGTCACCCCTGTGACAAGGACCCCGAGGTGCCAAGGACCGGCACTGCCTTGGCTGGAGAAAGCCGCCCGAGGCCGTTTGGAGGCCGGCGCCGGCAGGCAGCCTTGGGCTTGGGCTTTTGGGGGCGGCGAAGTGGGCGCGGTGAAGGGCTGCCGGTTGACCGCTTGTGCTTGCGGGGGGAAAAATGAGGATTTAGAAGGGGCTGTGGGGGCAGACCGGGCCGAGGCGCCTGGCGTGAGGCCGGGACTGCGAGGCTGTAGGTCCAGGCGGCGGCCCCGACCCCATCCTCCCACTACCCACCCCCCCCACCACGCCCAGCCCCGCTGGCCAGGGGTCCTGCGGCAGGTTTGGCGGCTGCAGAGGGTCCAGGAGCGTGGCGGCCACAAAAGGAGTGGCGGGCAAAAGCCTAGAGCACCCGGTATTCCCAGGCGGTCTCCCATCCAAGTACTAACCAGGCTCGACCCTGCTTGACTGCGAGATCTGCGCGTGCAGGGTGGTATGGCCGTAGACGCTGGGACCGGGCTCCTGGCGCCCCAAGAGCAGCCGCCCAGCCTGCCTGGTGAGCGCGCGCCAGGTTGGTGGGCAGCGCCGGCGGCGAGCCTCTCCCCTCTTTCCGCTGGCCGGCTCCAGCGGCGCCGCGCCTCCCGCCTGCTCTCCTCCTCCACAGGACGTAGTGGGCGTGGGCAGCCGGTGACTCCTTACCCACAGCGAGGCCCCTTTGCGCTACCCATTGGTCTACTCAGCCTCTTCCACTACCCTGGCAGTGACAGAAGCCAGAATGACAGGGGTTGGGAGTTGGGGGGGGGGGGGAAGGAGGGACGCACAGGCTGAATCACGGACTGGGACAGACGCACGGAGGCTGTGTTGAAGTGGCAGCTCCCCCACCGGAGTGCTGTCGCGCCCAGGACTGGACTCCGTTAAGCAGGCAGTGCCCGGGGAGTGTGCCGTCACCGTGGGACCCCCGGGCAGGCCTCCAGGGTCTGCGGAGTGCCGGTGGGGTCCGAGCCACGCCCGGGGTCCCGCACGCGGGAGGAGAGGCTCAGGCCCAGGCACCCTCCTCCTGTGGGTTGTGTACCTGCCTGCCGGCCTGCCTGCTTTTTTCTTGTGGTGCTCTGTCCTAAAGCCCCGGCGCGCGGGCCACGCGCAAACGCAAGAGGAGCACTCCCTCATTCCACTGGTTTGTCCGGGCTCTTTTTTGGCTGTGCGCCTGGGGCCCCCGCGGCTGGCCAGGGGGAACCAAGAGCGCAGGGCTCTCCAGAAAGAAGGAAGGGCGCTGGGGGAGGGCCCGCGGTGCCTGCAGGCAGAGACGGAGGCCTCTGGTGGGGTGGGGCGGCTGGGCGTCCCCTTGGCCCGCGGTCCGGGGACAACTGGGGCCTCTGTCTCCGGGCCCTAGTGCAGGCAGTAAGATTGTCACCCCTGTGACAAGGACCCCGAGGTGCCAAGGACCGGCACTGCCTTGGCTGGAGAAAGCCGCCCGAGGCCGTTTGGAGGCCGGCGCCGGCAGGCAGCCTTGGGCTTGGGCTTTTGGGGGCGGCGAAGTGGGCGCGGTGAAGGGCTGCCGGTTGACCGCTTGTGCTTGCGGGGGGAAAAATGAGGATTTAGAAGGGGCTGTGGGGCGCAGACCGGGCCGAGGCGCCTGGCGTGAGGCCGGGACTGCGAGGCTGTAGGTCCAGGCGGCGGCCCCGACCCCATCCTCCCACTACCCACCCCCCCCACCACGCCCAGCCCCGCTGGCCAGGGGTCCTGCGGCAGGTTTGGCGGCTGCAGAGGGTCAGGAGCGTGGCGGCCACAAAAGGAGTGGCGGGCAAAAGCCTAGAGCACCCGGTATTCCCAGGCGGTCTCCCATCCAAGTACTAACCAGGCTCGACCCTGCTTGACTGCGAGTTCGGGCGCGTGCAGGGTGGTATGGCCGTAGACGCTGGGACCGGGCTCCTGGCGCCCCAAGAGCAGCCGCCCAGCCTGCCTGGTGAGCGCGCGCCAGGTTGTTGGGCAGCGCCGGCGGCGAGCCTCTCCCCTCTTTCCGCTGGCCGGCTCCAGCGGCGCCGCGCCTCCCGCCTGCTCTCCGCCTCCACAGGACGTAGTGGGCGTGGGCAGCCGGTGACTTCTTACCCACAGCGAGGCCCCTTTGCGCTACCCATTGGTCTACTCAGCCTCTTCCACTACCCTGGCAGTGACAGAAGCCAGAATGACAGGGGTTGGGAGTTGGGGGGGGGGAAGGAGGGACGCACAGGCTGAATCACGGACTGGGACAGACGCACGGAGGCTGTGTTGAAGTGGCAGCTCCCCCACCGGAGTGCTGTCGCGCCCAGGACTGGACTCCGTTAAGCAGGCAGTGCCCGGGGAGTGGGCAGTCACCGTGGGACCCCCGGGCAGGCCTCCAGGGTCTGCGGAGTGCCGGTGGGGTCCGAGCCATGCCCGGGGTCCCGCACGCGGGAGGAGAGGCTCAGGCACAGGCACCCTCCTCCTGTGGGTTGTGTACCTGCCTGCCGGCCTGCCTGCTTTTCCCCTGTGGTGCTCTGTCCTAAAGCCCCGGGGCGCGGGCCACGCGCAAACGCAAGAGGAGCGCTCCCTCATTCCACTGGTTTGTCCGGGCTCTTTTTTGGCTGTGCGCCTGGGGCCCCCGCGGCTGGCCAGGGGGAACCAAGAGCGCAGGGCTCTCCAGAAAGAAGGAAGGGCGCTGGGGGAGGGGCCGCGGAGCCTGCCAGCAGAGACGGAGGCCTCTGGTGGGGTGGGGCGGCTGGGCGTCCCCTTGGCCCGCGGTCCGGGGACAACTGGGGCCTCTGTCTCCGGGCCCTAGTGCAGGCAGTAAGATTGTCACCCCTGTGACAAGGACCCCGAGGTGCCAAGGACCGGCACTGCCTTGGCTGGAGAAAGCCCCCCAGAGGCCGTTTGGAGGCCGGCGCCGGCAGGCAGCCTTGGGCTTGGGCTTTGGGGGCGGCGATGTGGCCGCGGTGAAGGGCTGCCGGTTGACCGCTTGTCCTTGCGGGTGACAAAAGAGGATTTAGAAGGGGCTGTGGGGCGCAGACCGGGCCGAGGCGCCTGGCGTGAGGCCGGGACTGCGAGGCTGTAGGTCCAGACGGCGGCCCCGACCCCATCCTCCCACTACCCCCCCACCACCACGCCCAGCCCCGCTGGCCAGGGGTCCTGCGGCAGGTTTGGCGGCTGCAGAGGGTCCAGGAGCGTGGCGGCCACAAAAGGAGTGGCGGGCAAAAGCCTAGAGCACCCGGTATTCCCAGGCGGTCTCCCATCCAAGTACTAACCAGGCTCGACCCTGCTTGACTGCGAGATCGGGCGCGTGCAGGGTGGTATGGCCGTAGACGCTGGGACCGGGCTCCTGGCGCCCCAAGAGCAGCCGCCCAGCCTGCCTGGTGAGCGCGCGCCAGGTTGTTGGGCAGCGCCGGCGGCGAGCCTCTCCCCTCTTTCCGCTACCCGGCTCCAGCGGCGCCGCGCCTCCCGCCTGCTCTCCGCCTCCACAGGACGTAGTGGGCGTGGGCAGCCGGTGACTCC
This sequence comes from Rhinolophus hipposideros, assembly GCF_964194185.1. Classification (NCBI taxonomy): domain Eukaryota; kingdom Metazoa; phylum Chordata; class Mammalia; order Chiroptera; family Rhinolophidae; genus Rhinolophus; species Rhinolophus hipposideros. The sequence continues at coordinate 683,634 of NC_138060.1, forward strand.
TTACCCACAGCGAGGCCCCTTTGCGCTACCCATTGGTCTACTCAGCCTCTTCCACTACCCTGGCAGTGACAGAAGCCAGAATGACAGGGGTTGGGAGTTGGGGGGGGGGGGAAGGAGGCACGCACAGGCTGAATCACGGACTGGGACAGACGCACGGAGGCTGTGTTGAAGTGGCAGCTCCCCCACCGGAGTGCTGTCGCGCCCAGGACTGGACTCCGTTAAGCAGGTAGTGCCCGGGGAGTGGGCAGTCACCGTGGGACCCCCGGGCAGGCCTCCAGGGTCTGCGGAGTGTCGGTGGGGTCCGAGCCACGCCCGGGGTCCCGCACGCGGGAGGAGAGGCTCAGGCCCAGGCACCCTCCTCCTGTGGGTTGTGTACCTGCCTGCCGGCCTGCCTGCTTTTCCCTTGTGGTGCTCTGTCCTAAAGCCCCGGGGTGCGGGCCACGCGCAAACGCAAGAGGAGCGCTCCCTCATTCCACTGGTTTGTCCGGGCTCTTTTTTGGCTGTGCGCCTGGGGCCCCCGCGGCTGGCCAGGGGGAACCAAGAGCACAGGGCTCTTGAGAAAGAAGGAAGGGCGCTGGGGGAGGGCCCGCGGTGCCTGCCCGCAGAGACGGAGGCCTCCGGTGGGGTGGGGCGGCTGGGCGTCCCCTTGGCCCGCGGTCCGGGGACAACTGGGGCCTCTGTCTCCGGGCCCTAATGCAGGCAGTAAGATTGTCACCCCTGTGACAAGGACCCCGAGGTGCCAAGGACCGGCACTGCCTTGGCTGGAGAAAGCCCCCCAGAGGCCGTTTGGAGGCCGGCGCCGGCAGGCAGCCTTGGGCTTGGGCTTTGGGGGCGGCGAAGTGGGCGCGGTGAAGGGCTGCCGGTTGACCGCTTGTGCTTGCGGGGGGAAAAATGAGGATTTAGAAGGGGCTGTGGGGCGCAGACCGGGCCGAGGCGCCTGGCGTGAGGCCGGGACTGCGAGGCTGTAGGTCCAGGCGGCGGCCCCGACCCCATCCTCCCACTACTCACACCCCCCACCACGCCCAGCCCCGCTGGCCAGGGGTCCTGCCGCAAGTTTGGCGGCTGCAGAGGGTCCAGGAGCGTGGCGGCCACAAAAGGAGTGGCGGGCAAAAGCCTAGAGCACCCGGTATTCCCAGGCGGTCTCCCATCCAAGTACTAACCAGGCTCGACCCTGCTTGAATGCGAGATCGGGCGCGTGCAGGGTGGTATGGCCGTAGACGCTGGGACCGGGCTCCTGGCGCCCCAAGAGCAGCCGCCCAGCCTGCCTGGTGAGCGCGCGCCAGGTTGTTGGGCAGCGCCGGCGGCGAGCCTCTCCCCTCTTTCCGCTGGCCGGCTCCAGCGGCGCCGCGCCTCCCGCCTGCTCTCCGCCTCCACAGGACGTAGTGGGCGTGGGCAGCCGGTGACTTCTTACCCACAGCGAGGCCCCTTTGCGCTACCCATTGGTCTACTCAGCCTCTTCCACTACCCTGGCAGTGACAGAAGCCAGAATGACAGGGGTTGGGAGTTGGGGGGGGGGAAGGAGGGACGCACAGGCTGAATCACGGACTGGGACAGACGCACGGAGGCTGTGTTGAAGTGGCAGCTCCCCCACCGGAGTGCTGTCGCGCCCAGGACTGGACTCCGTTAAGCAGGCAGTGCCCGGGGAGTGGGCAGTCACCGTGGGACCCCCGGGCAGGCCTCCAGGGTCTGCGGAGTGCCGGTGGGGTCCGAGCCATGCCCGGGGTCCCGCACGCGGGAGGAGAGGCTCAGGCACAGGCACCCTCCTCCTGTGGGTTGTGTACCTGCCTGCCGGCCTGCCTGCTTTTCCCCTGTGGTGCTCTGTCCTAAAGCCCCGGGGCGCGGGCCACGCGCAAACGCAAGAGGAGCGCTCCCTCATTCCACTGGTTTGTCCGGGCTCTTTTTTGGCTGTGCGCCTGGGGCCCCCGCGGCTGGCCAGGGGGAACCAAGAGCGCAGGGCTCTCCAGAAAGAAGGAAGGGCGCTGGGGGAGGGGCCGCGGAGCCTGCCAGCAGAGACGGAGGCCTCTGGTGGGGTGGGGCGGCTGGGCGTCCCCTTGGCCCGCGGTCCGGGGACAACTGGGGCCTCTGTCTCCGGGCCCTAGTGCAGGCAGTAAGATTGTCACCCCTGTGACAAGGACCCCGAGGTGCCAAGGACCGGCACTGCCTTGGCTGGAGAAAGCCCCCCAGAGGCCGTTTGGAGGCCGGCGCCGGCAGGCAGCCTTGGGCTTGGGCTTTGGGGGCGGCGATGTGGCCGCGGTGAAGGGCTGCCGGTTGACCGCTTGTCCTTGCGGGTGACAAAAGAGGATTTAGAAGGGGCTGTGGGGCGCAGACCGGGCCGAGGCGCCTGGCGTGAGGCCGGGACTGCGAGGCTGTAGGTCCAGACGGCGGCCCCGACCCCATCCTCCCACTACCCCCCCACCACCACGCCCAGCCCCGCTGGCCAGGGGTCCTGCGGCAGGTTTGGCGGCTGCAGAGGGTCCAGGAGCGTGGCGGCCACAAAAGGAGTGGCGGGCAAAAGCCTAGAGCACCCGGTATTCCCAGGCGGTCTCCCATCCAAGTACTAACCAGGCTCGACCCTGCTTGACTGCGAGATCGGGCGCGTGCAGGGTGGTATGGCCGTAGACGCTGGGACCGGGCTCCTGGCGCCCCAAGAGCAGCCGCCCAGCCTGCCTGGTGAGCGCGCGCCAGGTTGTTGGGCAGCGCCGGCGGCGAGCCTCTCCCCTCTTTCCGCTACCCGGCTCCAGCGGCGCCGCGCCTCCCGCCTGCTCTCCGCCTCCACAGGACGTAGTGGGCGTGGGCAGCCGGTGACTCCTTACCCACAGCGAGGCCCCTTTGCGCTACCCATTGGTCTACTCAGCCTCTTCCACTACCCTGGCAGTGACAGAAGCCAGAATGACAGGGGTTGGGAGTTGGGGGGGGGGGGAAGGAGGCACGCACAGGCTGAATCACGGACTGGGACAGACGCACGGAGGCTGTGTTGAAGTGGCAGCTCCCCCACCGGAGTGCTGTCGCGCCCAGGACTGGACTCCGTTAAGCAGGTAGTGCCCGGGGAGTGGGCAGTCACCGTGGGACCCCCGGGCAGGCCTCCAGGGTCTGCGGAGTGTCGGTGGGGTCCGAGCCACGCCCGGGGTCCCGCACGCGGGAGGAGAGGCTCAGGCCCAGGCACCCTCCTCCTGTGGGTTGTGTACCTGCCTGCCGGCCTGCCTGCTTTTCCCTTGTGGTGCTCTGTCCTAAAGCCCCGGGGTGCGGGCCACGCGCAAACGCAAGAGGAGCGCTCCCTCATTCCACTGGTTTGTCCGGGCTCTTTTTTGGCTGTGCGCCTGGGGCCCCCGCGGCTGGCCAGGGGGAACCAAGAGCACAGGGCTCTTGAGAAAGAAGGAAGGGCGCTGGGGGAGGGCCCGCGGTGCCTGCCCGCAGAGACGGAGGCCTCCGGTGGGGTGGGGCGGCTGGGCGTCCCCTTGGCCCGCGGTCCGGGGACAACTGGGGCCTCTGTCTCCGGGCCCTAGTGCAGGCAGTAAGATTGTCACCCCTGTGACAAGGACCCCGAGGTGCCAAGGACCGGCACTGCCTTGGCTGGAGAAAGCCCCCCAGAGGCCGTTTGGAGGCCGGCGCCGGCAGGCAGCCTTGGGCTTGGGCTTTGGGGGCGGCGAAGTGGGCGCGGTGAAGGGCTGCCGGTTGACCGCTTGTGCTTGCGGGGGGAAAAATGAGGATTTAGAAGGGGCTGTGGGGCGCAGACCGGGCCGAGGCGCCTGGCGTGAGGCCGGGACTGCGAGGCTGTAGGTCCAGGCGGCGGCCCCGACCCCATCCTCCCACTACTCACACCCCCCACCACGCCCAGCCCCGCTGGCCAGGGGTCCTGCCGCAAGTTTGGCGGCTGCAGAGGGTCCAGGAGCGTGGCGGCCACAAAAGGAGTGGCGGGCAAAAGCCTAGAGCACCCGGTATTCCCAGGCGGTCTCCCATCCAAGTACTAACCAGGCTCGACCCTGCTTGAATGCGAGATCGGGCGCGTGCAGGGTGGTATGGCCGTAGACGCTGGGACCGGGCTCCTGGCGCCCCAAGAGCAGCCGCCCAGCCTGCCTGGTGAGCGCGCGCCAGGTTGTTGGGCAGCGCTGGCGGCGAGCCTCTCCCCTCTTTCCGCTGGCCGGCTCCAGCGGCACCGCGCCTCCCGCCTGCTCTCCGCCTCCACAGGACGTAGTGGGCGTGGGCAGCCGGTGACTCCTTACCCACAGCGAGGCCCCTTTGCGCTACCCATTGGTCTACTCAGCCTCTTCCACTACCCTGGCAGTGACAGAAGCCAGAATGACAGGGGTTGGGAGTTGGGGGGGGGGGGGAAGGAGGCACGCACAGGCTGAATCACGGACTGGGACAGACACACGGAGGCTGTGTTGAAGTGGCAGCTCCCCCACCAGAGTGCTGTCGCGCCCAGGACTGGACTCCGTTAAGCAGGCAGTGCCCGGGGAGTGGGCAGTCACCGTGGGACCCCCGGGCAGGCCTCCAGGGTCTGCGGAGTGCCGGTGGGGTCCGAGCCACGCCCGGGGTCCCGCACGCGGGAGGAGAGGCTCAGGCCCAGGCACCCTCCTCCTGTGGGTTGTGTACCTGCCTGCCGGCCTGCCTGCTTTTCCCTTGTGGTGCTCTGTCCTAAAGCCCCGGGGCGCGGGCCACGCGCAAACGCAAGAGGAGCACTCCCTCATTCCACTGGTTTGTCCGGGCTCTTTTTTGGCTGTGCGCCTGGGGCCCCCGCGGCTGGCCAGGGGGAACCAAGAGCGCAGGGCTCACGAGAAAGAAGGAAGGGCGCTGGGGGAGGGGCCGCGGTGACTGCTGGCAGAGACGGAGGCCTCCGGTGGGGTGGGGCGGCTGGGCGTCCCCTTGGCCCGCGGTCCGGGGACAACTGGGGCCTCTGTCTCCGGGCCCTAGTGCAGGCAGTAAGATTGTCACCCCTGTGACAAGGACCCCGAGGTGCCAAGGACCGGCACTGCCTTGGCTGGAGAAAGCCGCCCGAGGCCGTTTGGAGGCCGGCGCCGGCAGGCAGCCTTGGGCTTGGGCTTTGGGGGCGGCGAAGTGGGCGCGGTGAAGGGCTGCCGGTTGACCGCTTGTGCTTGCGGGGGGAAAAATGAGGATTTAGAAGGGGCTGTGGGGCGCAGACCGGGCCGAGGCGCCTGGCGTGAGGCCGGGACTGCGAGGCTGTAGGTCCAGGCGGCGGCCCCGACCCCATCCTCCCACTACCCACCCCCCCACCACGCCCAGCCCCGCTGGCCAGGGGTCCTGCGGCAGGTTTGGTGGCTGCAGAGGGTCCAGGGGCATGGCGGCCACAAAAGGAGTGGCGGGCAAAAGCCTAGAGCACCCGGTATTCCCAGGCGGTCTCCCATCCAAGTACTAACCAGGCTCGACCCTGCTTGACTGCGAGATCGGGCGCGTGCAGGGTGGTATGGCCGTAGACGCTGGGACCGGGCTCCTGGCGCCCCAAGAGCAGCCGCCCAGCCTGCCTGGTGAGCGCGCGCCAGGTTGTTGGGCAGCGCCGGCGGCGAGCCTCTCCCCTCTTTCCGCTGGCCGGCTCCAGCAGCGCCGCGCCTCCCGCCTGCTCTCCTCCAACACAGGACGTAGTGGGCGTGGGCAGCCGGTGACTCCTTACCCACAGCGAGGCCCCTTTGCGCTACCCATTGGTCTACTCAGCCTCTTCCACTACCCTGGCAGTGACAGAAGCCAGAATGACAGGGGTTGGGAGTTGGGGGGGGGGGAACGAGGCACGCACAGGCTGAATCACGGACTGGGACAGACGCACGGAGGCTGTGTTGAAGTGGCAGCTCCCCCACCGGAGTGCTGTCGCGCCCAGGACTGGACTCCGTTAAGCAGGCAGTGCCCGGGGAGTGGGCAGTCACCGTGGGACCCCCGGGCAGGCCTCCAGGGTCTGCGGAGTGCCGGTGGGGTCCGAGCCACGCCCGGGGTCCCGCACGCGGGAGGAGAGGCTCAGGCCCAGGCACCCTCCTCCTGTGGGTTGTGTACCTGCCTGCCGGCCTGCCTGCTTTTCCCTTGTGGTGCTCTGTCCTCAAGCCCCGGGGCGCGGGCCACGCGCAAACGCAAGAGGAGCACACCCTCATTCCACTGGTTTGTCCGGGCTCTTTTTTGGCTGTGCGCCTGGGGCCCCCGCGGCTGGCCAGGGGGAACCAAGAGCACAGGGCTCTCGAGAAAGAAGGAAGGGCGCTGGGGGAGGGGCCGCGGTGCCTGCAGGCAGAGACGGAGGCCTCCGGTGGGGTGGGGCGGCTGGGCGTCCCCTTGGCCCGCGGTCCGGGGACAACTGGGGCCTCTGTCTCCGGGCCCTAGTGCAGGCAGTAAGATTGTCACCCCTGTGACAAGGACCCCGAGGTGCCAAGGACCGGCACTGCCTTGGCTGGAGAAAGCTGCCCGAGGCCGTTTGGAGGCCGGCGCCGGCAGGCAGCCTTGGGCTTGGGCTTTTGGGGGCGGCGAAGTGGGCGCGGTGAAGGGCTGCCGGTTGACCGCTTGTGCTTGCGGGGGGAGAAATGAGGATTTAGAAGGGGCTGTGGTGCGCAGACCGGGCCGAGGCGCCTGGCGTGAGGCCGGGACTGCGAGGCTGTAGGTCCAGGCGGCGACCCCGACCCCATCCTCCCACTACCCAACCCCCCCACCACGCCCAGCCCCGCTGGCCAGGGGTCCTGCGGCAGGTTTGGCGGCTGCAGAGGGTCAGGAGCGTGCCGGCCACAAAAGGAGTGGCGGGCAAAAGCCTAGAGCACCCGGTATTCCCAGGCGGTCTCCCATCCAAGTACTAACCAGGCTCGACCCTGCTTGACTGCGAGATCGGGCGCGTGCAGGGTGGTATGGCCGTAGACGCTGGGACCGGGCTCCTGGCGCCCCAAGAGCAGCCGCCCAGCCTGCCTGGTGAGCGCGCGCCAGGTTGTTGGGCAGCGCCGGCGGCGAGCCTCTCCCCTCTTTCCGCTGGCCGGCTCCAGCGGCGCCGCGCCTCCAGCCTGCTCTCCGCCTCCACAGGACGTAGTGGGCGTGGGCAGCCGGTGACTCCTTACCCACAGCGAGGCCCCTTTGCGCTACCCATTGGTCTACTCAGCCTCTTCCACTACCCTGGCAGTGACAGAAGCCAGAATGACAGGGGTTGGGAGTTGGGGGGGGGGAAGGAGGGACGCACAGGCTGAATCACGGACTGGGACAGACTAACGGAGGCTTTGTTGAAGTGGCAGCTCCTTCACCGGAGTGCTGTCGCGCCCAGGACTGGACTCCGTTAAGCAGGCAGTGCCCGGGGAGTGGGCAGTCACCGTGGGACCCCCGGGCAGGCCTCCAGGGTCTGCGGAGTGCCGGTGGGGTCCGAGCCACGCCCGGGGTCCCGCACGCGGGAGGAGAGGCTCAGGCACAGGCACCCTCCTCCTGTGGGTTGTGTACCTGCCTGCCGGCCTGCCTGCTTTTCCCTTGTGGTGCTCTGTCCTAAAGCCCCGGGGCGCGGGCCACGCGCAAACGCAAGAGGAGCGCTCCCTCATTCCACTGGTTTGTCCGGGCTCTTTTTTGGCTGTGCGCCTGGGGCCCCCGCGGCTGGCCAGGGGGAACCAAGAGCGCAGGGCTCTCCAGAAAGAAGGAAGGGCGCTGGGGGAGGGGCCGCGGAGCCTGCCAGCAGAGACGGAGGCCTCCGGTGGGGTGGGGCGGCTGGGCGTCCCCTTGGCCCGCGGTCCGGGGACAACTGAGGCCTCTGTCTCCGGGCCCTAGTGCAGGCAGTAAGATTGTCACCCCTGTGACAAGGACCCCGAGGTGCCAAGGACCGGCACTGCCTTGGCTGGAGAAAGCCCCCCAGAGGCCGTTTGGAGGCCGGCGCCGGCAGGCAGCCTTGGGCTTGGGCTTTGGGGGCGGCGATGTGGGCGCGGTGAAGGGCTGCCAGTTGACCGCTTGTGCTTGCGGGGGGGAAAAATGAGGATTTAGAAGGGGCTGTGGGGCGCAGACCGGGCCGAGGCGCCTGGCGTGAGGCCGGGACTGCGAGGCTGTAGGTCCAGGCGGCGGCCCCGACCCTATCCTCCCACTACTCACACCCCCCACCACGCCCAGCCCCGCTGGCCAGGGGTCCTGCCGCAGGTTTGGCGGCTGCAGAGGGTCAGGAGCGTGGCGGCCACAAAAGGAGTGGCGGGCAAAAGCCTAGAGCACCCGGTATTCCCAGGCGGTCTCCCATCCAAGTACTAAGCAGGCTCGACCCTGCTTGACTGCGAGATCGGGCGCGTGCAGGGTGGTATGGCCGTAGACGCTGGGACCGGGCTCCTGGCGCCCCAAGAGCAGCCGCCCAGCCTGCCTGGTGAGCGCGCGCCAGGTTGTTGGGCAGCGCCGGCGGCGAGCCTCTCCCCTCTTTCCGCTGGCCGGCTCCAGCGGCGCCGCGCCTCCCGCCTGCTCTCCGCCTCCACAGGACGTAGTGGGCGTGGGCAGCCGGTGACTCCTTACCCACAGCGAGGCCCCTTTGCGCTACCCATTGGTCTACTCAGCCTCTTCCACTACCCTGGCAGTGACAGAAGCCAGAATGACAGGGGTTGGGAGTTGGGGGGGGGGGAAGGAGGCACGCACAGGCTGAATCACGGACTGGGACAGACGCACGGAGGCTGTGTCGAAGTGGCAGCTCCCCCACCGGAGTGCTGTCGCGCCCAGGACTGGACTCCGTTAAGCAGGCAGTGCCCGGGGAGTGGGCAGTCACCGTGGGACCCCCGGGCAGGCCTCCAGGGTCTGCGGAGTGTCGGTGGGGTTCGAGCCACGCCCGGGGTCCCGCACGCAGGAGGAGAGGCTCAGGCCCAGGCACCCTCCTCCTGTGGGTTGTGTACCTGCCTGCCGGCCTGCCTGCTTTTCCCTTGTGGTGCTCTGTCCTAAAGCCCCGGGGCGCGGGCCACGCGCAAACGCAAGAGGAGCGCTCCCTCATTCCACTGGTTTGTCCGGGCTCTTTTTTGGCTGTGCGCCTGGGGCCCCCGCGGCTGGCCAGGGGGAACCAAGAGCGCAGGGCTCTTGAGAAAGAAGGAAGGGCGCTGGGGGAGGGGCCGCGGAGCCTGCCAGCAGAGACTGAGGCCTCCGGTGGGGTGGGGCGGCTGGGCGTCCCCTTGGCCCGCGGTCCGGGGACAACTGGGGCCTCTGTCTCCGGGCCCTAGTGCAGGCAGTAAGATTGTCACCCCTGTGACAAGGACCCCGAGGTGCCAAGGACCGGCACTGCCTTGGATGGAGAAAGCCCCCCAGAGGCCGTTTGGAGGCCGGCGCCGGCAGGCAGCCTTGGGCTTGGGCTTTGGGGGCGGCGATGTGGGCGCGGTGAAGGGCTGCCGGTTGACCGCTTGTGCTTGCGGGGGGGAAAAATGAGGATTTAGAAGGGGCTGTGGGGCGCAGACCGGGCCGAGGCGCCTGGCGTGAGGCCGGGACTGCGAGGCTGTAGGTCCAGGCGGCGGCCCCGACCCTATCCTCCCACTACTCACACCCCCCACCACGCCCAGCCCCGCTGGCCAGGGGTCCTGCCGCAAGTTTGGCGGCTGCAGAGGGTCCAGGAGCGTGGCGGCCACAAAAGGAGTGGCGGGCAAAAGCCTAGAGCACCCGGTATTCCCAGGCGGTCTCCCATCCAAGTACTAACCAGGCTCGACCCTGCTTGACTGCGAGATCGGGCGCGTGCAGGGTGGTATGGCCGTAGACGCGGGACCGGGCTCCTGGCGCCCCAAGAGCAGCCGCCCAGCCTGCCTGGTGAGCGCGCTCCAGGTTGTTGGGCAGCGCCAGCGGCGAGCCTCTCCCCTCTTTCCGCTGGCCGGCTCCAGCGGCGCCGCGCCTCCCGCCTGCTCTCCGCCTCCACAGGACGTAGTGGGCGTGGGCAGCCGGTGACTCCTTACCCACAGCGAGGCCCCTTTGCGCTACCCATTGGTCTACTCAGCCTCTTCCACTACCCTGGCAGTGACAGAAGCCAGAATGACAGGGGTTGGGAGTTGGGGGGGAGGAAGGAGGGACGCACAGGCTGAATCACGGACTGGGACAGACGCACGGAGGCTGTGTTGAAGTGGCAGCTCCCCCACCGGAGTGCTGTCGCGCCCAGGACTGGACTCCGGTAAGCAGGCAGTGCCCGGGGAGTGGGCAGTCACCGTGGGACCCCCGGGCAGGCCTCCAGGGTCTGCGGAGTGTCGGTGGGGTCCGAGCCACGCCCGGGGTCCCGCACGCGGGAGGAGAGGCTCAGGCCCAGGCACCCTCCTCCTGTGGGTTGTGTACCTGCCTGCCGGCCTGCCTGCTTTTCCCTTGTGGTGCTCTGTCCTAAAGCCCGGGGGCGCAGGCCACGCGCAAACGCAAGAGGAGCGCTCCCTCATTCCACTGGTTTGTCCGGGCTCTTTTTTGGCTGTGCGCCTGGGGCCCCCGCGGCTGGCCAGGGGGAACCAAGAGCACAGGGCTCTGGAGAAAGAAGGAAGGGCGCTGGGGGAGGGGCCGCGGTGCCTGCAGGCAGAGACTGAGGCCTCCGGTGGGGTGGGGCGGCTGGGCGTCCCCTTGGCCCGCGGTCCGGGGACAACTGGGGCCTCTGTCTCCGGGCCCTAGTGCAGGCAGTAAGATTGTCACCCCTGTGACAAGGACCCCGAGGTGCCAAGGACCTGTACTGCCTTGGCTGGAGAAAGCCGCCCGAGGCCGTTTGGAGGCCGGCGCCGGCAGGCAGCCTTGGGCTTGGGCTTTGGGGGCGGCGAAGTGGGCGCGGTGAAGGGCTGCCGGTTGACCGCTTGTGCTTGCGGGGGGAAAAATGAGGATTTAGAAGGGGCTGTGGGGCGCAGACCGGACCGAGGCGCCTGGCGTGAGGCCGGGACTGCGAGGCTGTAGGTCCAGGCGGCGACCCCGACCCCATCCTCCCACTACCCACCCCCCCCACCACGCCCAGCCCCGCTGGCCAGGGGTCCTGCGGCAGGTTTGGCGGCTGCAGAGGGTCAGGAGCGTGGCGGCCACAAAAGGAGTGGCGGGCAAAAGCCTAGAGCACCCGGTATTCCCAGGCGGTCTCCCATCCAAGTACTAACCAGGCTCGACCCTGCTTGACTGCGAGATCTGCGCGTGCAGGGTGGTATGGCCGTAGACGCTGGGACCGGGCTCCTGGCGCCCCAAGAGCAGCCGCCCAGCCTGCCTGGTGAGCGCGCGCCAGGTTGGTGGGCAGCGCCGGCGGCGAGCCTCTCCCCTCTTTCCGCTGGCCGGCTCCAGCGGCGCCGCGCCTCCCGCCTGCTCTCCTCCTCCACAGGACGTAGTGGGCGTGGGCAGCCGGTGACTCCTTACCCACAGCGAGGCCCCTTTGCGCTACCCATTGGTCTACTCAGCCTCTTCCACTACCCTGGCAGTGACAGAAGCCAGAATGACAGGGGTTGGGAGTTGGGGGGGGGGGGAAGGAGGGACGCACAGGCTGAATCACGGACTGGGACAGACGCACGGAGGCTGTGTTGAAGTGGCAGCTCCCCCACCGGAGTGCTGTCGCGCCCAGGACTGGACTCCGTTAAGCAGGCAGTGCCCGGGGAGTGTGCCGTCACCGTGGGACCCCCGGGCAGGCCTCCAGGGTCTGCGGAGTGCCGGTGGGGTCCGAGCCACGCCCGGGGTCCCGCACGCGGGAGGAGAGGCTCAGGCCCAGGCACCCTCCTCCTGTGGGTTGTGTACCTGCCTGCCGGCCTGCCTGCTTTTTTCTTGTGGTGCTCTGTCCTAAAGCCCCGGCGCGCGGGCCACGCGCAAACGCAAGAGGAGCACTCCCTCATTCCACTGGTTTGTCCGGGCTCTTTTTTGGCTGTGCGCCTGGGGCCCCCGCGGCTGGCCAGGGGGAACCAAGAGCGCAGGGCTCTCCAGAAAGAAGGAAGGGCGCTGGGGGAGGGCCCGCGGTGCCTGCAGGCAGAGACGGAGGCCTCTGGTGGGGTGGGGCGGCTGGGCGTCCCCTTGGCCCGCGGTCCGGGGACAACTGGGGCCTCTGTCTCCGGGCCCTAGTGCAGGCAGTAAGATTGTCACCCCTGTGACAAGGACCCCGAGGTGCCAAGGACCGGCACTGCCTTGGCTGGAGAAAGCCGCCCGAGGCCGTTTGGAGGCCGGCGCCGGCAGGCAGCCTTGGGCTTGGGCTTTTGGGGGCGGCGAAGTGGGCGCGGTGAAGGGCTGCCGGTTGACTGCTTGTGCTTGCGGGGAAAAATGAGGATTTAGAAGGGGCTGTGGGGGCAGACCGGGCCGAGGCGCCTGGCGTGAGGCCGGGACTGCGAGGCTGTAGGTCCAGGCGGCGGCCCCGACCCCATCCTCCCACTACCCACCCCCCCCACCACGCCCAGCCCCGCTGGCCAGGGGTCCTGCGGCAGGTTTGGCGGCTGCAGAGGGTCCAGGAGCGTGGCGGCCACAAAAGGAGTGGCGGGCAAAAGCCTAGAGCACCCGGTATTCCCAGGCGGTCTCCCATCCAAGTACTAACCAGGCTCGACCCTGCTTGACTGCGAGATCTGCGCGTGCAGGGTGGTATGGCCGTAGACGCTGGGACCGGGCTCCTGGCGCCCCAAGAGCAGCCGCCCAGCCTGCCTGGTGAGCGCGCGCCAGGTTGGTGGGCAGCGCCGGCGGCGAGCCTCTCCCCTCTTTCCGCTGGCCGGCTCCAGCGGCGCCGCGCCTCCCGCCTGCTCTCCTCCTCCACAGGACGTAGTGGGCGTGGGCAGCCGGTGACTCCTTACCCACAGCGAGGCCCCTTTGCGCTACCCATTGGTCTACTCAGCCTCTTCCACTACCCTGGCAGTGACAGAAGCCAGAATGACAGGGGTTGGGAGTTGGGGGGGGGGGGGAAGGAGGGACGCACAGGCTGAATCACGGACTGGGACAGACGCACGGAGGCTGTGTTGAAGTGGCAGCTCCCCCACCGGAGTGCTGTCGCGCCCAGGACTGGACTCCGTTAAGCAGGCAGTGCCCGGGGAGTGTGCCGTCACCGTGGGACCCCCGGGCAGGCCTCCAGGGTCTGCGGAGTGCCGGTGGGGTCCGAGCCACGCCCGGGGTCCCGCACGCGGGAGGAGAGGCTCAGGCCCAGGCACCCTCCTCCTGTGGGTTGTGTACCTGCCTGCCGGCCTGCCTGCTTTTTTCTTGTGGTGCTCTGTCCTAAAGCCCCGGCGCGCGGGCCACGCGCAAACGCAAGAGGAGCGCTCCCTCATTCCACTGGTTTGTCCGGGCTCCTTTTTGGCTGTGCGCCTGGGGCCCCCGCGGCTGGCCAGGGGGAACCAAGAGCGCAGGGCTCTCCAGAAAGAAGGAAGGGCGCTGGGGGAGGGCCCGCGGTGCCTGCAGGCAGAGACGGAGGCCTCTGGTGGGGTGGGGCGGCTGGGCGTCCCCTTGGCCCGCGGTCCGGGGACAACTGGGGCCTCTGTCTCCGGGCCCTAGTGCAGGCAGTAAGATTGTCACCCCTGTGACAAGGACCCCGAGGTGCCAAGGACCGGCACTGCCTTGGCTGGAGAAAGCCGCCCGAGGCCGTTTGGAGGCCGGCGCCGGCAGGCAGCCTTGGGCTTGGGCTTTTGGGGGCGGCGAAGTGGGCGCGGTGAAGGGCTGCCGGTTGACCGCTTGTGCTTGCGGGGGGAAAAATGAGGATTTAGAAGGGGCTGTGGGGCGCAGACCGGGCCGAGGCGCCTGGCGTGAGGCCGGGACTGCGAGGCTGTAGGTCCAGGCGGCGGCCCCGACCCCATCCTCCCAGTACCCACCCCCCCCACCACGCCCAGCCCCGCTGGCCAGGGGTCCTGCGGCAGGTTTGGCGGCTGCAGAGGGTCCAGGAGCGTGGCGGCCACAAAAGGAGTGGCGGGCAAAAGCCTAGAGCACCCGGTATTCCCAGGCGGTCTCCCATCCAAGTACTAACCAGGCTCGACCCTGCTTGACTGCGAGATCGGGCGCGTGCAGGGTGGTATGGCCGTAGACGCTGGGACCGGGCTCCTGGCGCCCCAAGAGCAGCCGCCCAGCCTGCCTGGTGAGCGCGCGCCAGGTTGTTGGGCAGCGCCGGCGGCGAGCCTCTCCCCTCTTTCCGCTGGCCGGCTCCAGCGGCGCCGCGCCTCCCGCCTGCTCTCCGCCTCCACAGGACGTAGTGGGCGTGGGCAGCCGGTGACTCCTTACCCACAGCGAGGCCCCTTTGCGCTACCCATTGGTCTACTCAGCCTCTTCCACTACCCTGGCAGTGACAGAAGCCAGAATGACAGGGGTTGGGAGTTGGGGGGGGGGGAAAGGAGGGACGCACAGGCTGAATCACGGACTGGGACAGACGCACGGAGGCTGTGTTGAAGTGGCAGCTCCCCCACCGGAGTGCTGTCGCGCCCAGGACTGGACTCCGTTAAGCAAGCAGTGCCCGGGGAGTGGGCAGTCACCGTGGGACCCCCGGGCAGGCCTCCAGGGTCTGCGGAGTGCCGGTGGGGTCCGAGCCACGCCCGGGGTCCCGCACGCGGGAGGAGAGGCTCAGGCCCAGGCACCCTCCTCCTGTGGGTTGTGTACCTGCCTGCCGGCCTGCCTGCTTTTCCCCTGTGTTGCTCTGTCCTGGAGCCCCGGGGCGCGGGCCACGCGCACACGCAAGAGTAGCGCTCTCTCATTCCACTGGTTTGTCCGGGCTCTTTTTTGGCTGTGCGCCTGGGGCCCCCGCGGCCTGCAAGGGGGAACCAAGAGTGCAGGGTTCTCCAGAAAGAAGGAAGGGCGCTGGGGGAGGGGCCGCGGTGCCTGCCGGCAGAGACGGAGGCCTCCGGTGGGGTGGGGCGGCTGGGCGTCCCCTTGGCCCGCGGTCCGGGGACAACTGGGGCCTCTGTCTCCGGGCCCTAGTGCAGGCAGTAAGATTGTCACCCCTGTGACAAGGACCCCGAGGTGCCAAGGACCGGCACTGCCTTGGCTGGAGAAAGCCGCCCGAGGCCGTTTGGAGGCCGGCGCCGGCAGGCAGCCTTGGGCTTGGGCTTTGGGGGCGGCGAAGTGGGCGCGGTGAAGGGCTGCCGGTTGACCGCTTGTGCTTGCGGGGGGAAAAATGAGGATTTAGAAGGGGCTGTGGGGCGCAGACCGGGCCGAGGCGCCTGGCGTGAGGCCGGGACTGCGAGGCTGTAGGTCCAGGCGGCGGCCCCGACCCCATCCTCCCACTACCCACCCCCCCCACCACGCCCAGCCCCGCTGGCCAGGGGTCCTGCGGCAGGTTTGGCGGCTGCAGAGGGTCCAGGAGCGTGGCGGCCACAAAAGGAGTGGCGGGCAAAAGCCTAGAGCACCCGGTATTCCCAGGCGGTCTCCCATCCAAGTACTAACCAGGCTCGACCCTGCTTGACTGCGAGATCTGCGCGTGCAGGGTGGTATGGCCGTAGACGCTGGGACCGGGCTCCTGGCGCCCCAAGAGCAGCCGCCCAGCCTGCCTGGTGAGCGCGCGCCAGGTTGTTGGGCAGCGCCGGCGGCGAGCCTCTCCCCTCTTTCCGCTGGCCGGCTCCAGCAGCGCCGCGCCTCCCGCCTGCTCTCCGCCTCCACAGGACGTAGTGGGCGTGGGCAGCCGGTGACTCCTTACCCACAGCGAGGCCCCTTTGCGCTACCCATTGGTCTACTCAGCCTCTTCCACTACCCTGGCAGTGACAGAAGCCAGAATGACAGGGGTTGGGAGTTGGGGGGGGGGGGAAGGAGGGACGCACAGGCTGAATCACGGACTGGGACAGACGCACGGAGGCTGTGTTGAAGTGGCAGCTCCCCCACCGGAGTGCTGTCGCGCCCAGGACTGGACTCCGTTAAGCAGGCAGTGCCCGGGGAGTGGGCAGTCACCGTGGGACCCCCGGGCAGGCCTCCAGGGTCTGCGGAGTGCCGGTGGGGTCCGAGCCACGCCCGGGGTCCCGCACGCAGGAGGAGAGGCTCAGGCCCAGGCACCCTCCTCCTGTGGGTTGTGTACCTGCCTGCCGGCCTGCCTGCTTTTTTCTTGTGGTGCTCTGTCCTAAAGCCCCGGCGCGCGGGCCACGCGCAAACGCAAGAGGAGCACTCCCTCATTCCACTGGTTTGTCCGGGCTCTTTTTTGGCTGTGCGCCTGGGGCCCCCGCGGCTGGCCAGGGGGAACCAAGAGCACAGGGCTCTTGAGAAAGAAGGAAGGGCGCTGGGGGAGGGGCCGCGGTGCCTGCAGGCAGAGACGGAGGCCTCCGGTGGGGTGGGGCGGCTGGGCGTCCCCTTGGCCCGCGGTCCGGGGACAACTGGGGCCTCTGTCTCCGGGCCCTAGTGCAGGCAGTAAGATTGTCACCCCTGTGACAAGGACCCCGAGGTGCCAAGGACCGGCACTGCCTTGGCTGGAGAAAGTCGCCCGAGGCCGTTTGGAGGCCGGCGCCGGCAGGCAGCCTTGGGCTTGGGCTTTGGGGGCGGCGAAGTGGGCGCGGTGAAGGGCTGCCGGTTGACCGCTTGTGCTTGCGGGGGGAAAAATGAGGATTTAGAAGGGGCTGTGGGGCGCAGACCGGGCCGAGGCGCCTGGCGTGAGGCCGGGACTGCGAGGCTGTAGGTCCAGGCGGCGGCCCCGACCCCATCCTCCCACTACCCCCCCACCACCACGCCCAGCCCCGCTGGCCAGGGGTCCTGCGGCAGGTTTGGCGGCTGCAGAGGGTCCAGGAGCGTGGCGGCCACAAAAGGAGTGGCGGGCAAAAGCCTAGAGCACCCGGTATTCCCAGGCGGTCTCCCATCCAAGTACTAACCAGGCTCGACCCTGCTTGACTGCGAGATCGGGCGCGTGCAGGGTGGTATGGCCGTAGACGCTGGGACCGGGCTCCTGGCGCCCCAAGAGCAGCCGCCCAGCCTGCCTGGTGAGCGCGCGCCAGGTTGTTGGGCAGCGCCGGCGGCGAGCCTCTCCCCTCTTTCCGCTGGCCGGCTCCAGCAGCGCCGCGCCTCCCGCCTGCTCTCCGCCTCCACAGGACGTAGTGGGCGTGGGCAGCCGGTGACTCCTTACCCACAGCGAGGCCCCTTTGCGCTACCCATTGGTCTACTCAGCCTCTTCCACTACCCTGGCAGTGACAGAAGCCAGAATGACAGGGGTTGGGAGTTGGGGGGGAGGAAGGAGGGACGCACAGGCTGAATCAGGGACTGGGACAGACCCACGGAGGCTGTGTTGAAGTGGCAGCTCCTTCACCGGAGTGCTGTCGCGCCCAGGACTGGACTCCGTTAAGCAGGCAGTGCCCGGGGAGTGGGCAGTCACCGTGGGACCCCCGGGCAGGCCTCCAGGGTCTGCGGAGTGCCGGTGGGGTCCGAGCCACGCCCGGGGTCCCGCACGCGGGAGGAGAGGCTCAGGCCCAGGCACCCTCCTCCTGTGGGTTGTGTACCTGCCTGCCGGCCTGCCTGCTTTTCCCTTGTGGTGCTCTGTCCTAAAGCCCCTGGGCGCGGGCCACGCGCACACGCAAGAGTAGCGCTCCCTCATTCCACTGGTTTGTCCGGGCTCTTTTTTGGCTGTGCGCCTGGGGCCCCCGCGGCTGGCCAGGGGGAACCAAGAGCGCAGGGCTCTTGAGAAAGAAGGAAGGGCGCTGGGGGAGGGGCCGCGGTGCCTGCCCGCAGAGACGGAGGCCTCCGGTGGGGTGGGGCGGCTGGGCGTCCCCTTGGCCCGCGGTCCAGGGACAACTGGGGCCTCTGTCTCCGGGCCCTAGTGCAGGCAGTAAGATTGTCACCCCTGTGACAAGGACCCCGAGATGCCAAGGACCGGCACTGCCTTGGCTGGAGAAAGCCGCCCGACGCCGTTTGGAGGCCGGCGCCGGCAGGCAGCCTTGGGCTTGGGCTTTGGGGGCGGCGAAGTGGGCGCGGTGAAGGGCTGCCGGTTGACCGCTTGTGCTTGCGGGGAAAAATGAGGATTTAGAAGGGGCTGTGGGGCGCAGACCGGGCCTAGGCGCCTGGCGTGAGGCCGGGACTGCGAGGCTGTAGGTCCAGGCGGCGGCCCCGACCCCATCCTCCCTGTACCCACCCCCCCCACCACGCCCAGCCCCGCTGGCCAGGGGTCCTGCGGCAGGTTTGGCGGCTGCAGAGGGTCCAGGAGCGTGGCGGCCACAAAAGGAGTGGCGGGCAAAAGCCTAGAGCACCCGGTATTCCCAGGCGGTCTCCCATCCAAGTACTAACCAGGCTCGACCCTGCTTGACTGCGAGATCGGGCGCGTGCAGGGTGGTATGGCCGTAGACGCTGGGACCGGGCTCCTGGCGCCCCAAGAGCAGCCGCCCAGCCTGCGTGGTGAGCGCGCGCCAGGTTGTTGGGCAGCGCCGGCGGCGAGCCTCTCCCCTCTTTCCGCTGGCCGGCTCCAGCAGCGCCGCGCCTCCCGCCTGCTCTCCGCCTCCACAGGACGTAGTGGGCGTGGGCAGCCGGTGACTCCTTACCCACAGCGAGGCCCCTTTGCGCTACCCATTGGTCTACTCAGCCTCTTCCACTACCCTGGCAGTGACAGAAGCCAGAATGACAGGGGTTGGGAGTTGGGGGGGAGGAAGGAGGGACGCACAGGCTGAATCACGGACTGGGACAGACTCACGGAGGCTGTGTTGAAGTGGCAGCTCCTTCACCGGAGTGCTGTCGCGCCCAGGACTGGACTCCGTTAAGCAGGCAGTGCCCGGGGAGTGGGCAGTCACCGTGGGACCCCCGGGCAGCCCTCCAGGGTCTGCGGAGTGCCGGTGGGGTCCGAGCCACGCCCGGGGTCCCGCACGCGGGAGGAGAGGCTCAGGCCCAGGCACCCTCCTCCTGTGGGTTGTGTACCTGCCTGCCAGCCTGCCTGCTTTTCCCCTGTGGTGCTCTGTCCTAAAGCCCAGGGGCGCGGGCCACGCGCAAACGCAAGAGTAGCGCTCCCTCATTCCACTGGTTTGTCCGGGCTCTTTTTTGGCTGTGCGCCTGGGGCCCCCGCGGCTGGCCAGGGGGAACCAAGAGCACAGGGCTCTGGAGAAAGGAGGAAGGGCGCTGGGGGAGGGGCCGCGGTGCCTGCAGGCAGAGACGGAGGCCTCTGGTGGGGTGGGGCGGCTGGGCGTCCCCTTGGCCCGCGGTCCGGGGACAACTGGGGCCTCTGTCTCCGGGCCCTAGTGCAGGCAGTAAGATTGTCACCCCTGTGACAAGGACCCCGAGGTGCCAAGGACCGGCACTGCCTTGGCTGGAGAAAGCCGCCCGAGGCCGTTTGGAGGCCGGCCACGGCAGGCAGCCTTGGGCTTGGGCTTTGGGGGCGGCGAAGTGGGCGCGGTGAAGGGCTGCCGGTTGACCGCTTGTGCTTGCGGGGGGAAAAATGAGGATTTAGAAGGGGCTGTGGGGCGCAGACCGGGCCGAGGCGCCTGGCGTGAGGCCGGGAATGCGAGGCTGTAGGTCCAGGCGGCGGCCCCGACCCCATCCTCCCACTACCCCCCCACCACCACGCCCAGCCCCGCTGGCCAGGGGTCCTACGGCAGGTTTGGCGGCTGCAGAGGGTCCAGGAGCGTGGCGGCCACAAAAGGAGTGGCGGGCAAAAGCCTAGAGCACCCGGTATTCCCAGGCGGTCTCCCATCCAAGTACTAACCAGGCTCGACCCTGCTTGACTGCGAGATCGGGCGCGTGCAGGGTGGTATGGCCGTAGACGCTGGGACCGGGCTCCTGGCGCCCCAAGAGCAGCCGCCCAGCCTGCGTGGTGAGCGCGCGCCAGGTTGTTGGGCAGCGCCGGCGGCGAGCCTCTCCCCTCTTTCCGCTGGCCGGCTCCAGCAGCGCCGCGCCTCCCGCCTGCTCTCCGCCTACACAGGACGTAGTGGGCGTGGGCAGCCGGTGACTCCTTACCCACAGCGAGGCCCCTTTGCGCTACCCATTGGTCTACTCAGCCTCTTCCACTACCCTGGCAGTGACAGAAGCCAGAATGACAGGGGTTGGGAGTTGGGGGGGGGGAAGGAGGCACGCACAGGCTGAATCACGGACTGGGACAGACGCACGGAGGCTGTGTTGAAGTGGCAGCTCCCCCACCGGAGTGCTGTCGCGCCCAGGACTGGACTCCGTTAAGCAGGCAGTGCCCGGGGAGTGGGCAGTCACCGTGGGACCCCCGGGCAGGCCTCCAGGGTCTGCGGAGTGCCGGTGGGGTCCGAGCCACGCCCGGGGTCCCGCACGCGGGAGGAGAGGCTCAGGCCCAGGCACCCTCCTCCTGTGGGTTGTGTACCTGCCTGCGGGCCTGCCTGCTTTTCCCTTGTGGTGCTCTGTCCTAAAGCCCCGGGGCGCGGGCCACGCGCAAACGCAAGAGGAGCGCTCCCTCATTCCACTGGTTTGTCCGGGCTCCTTTTTGGCTGTGCGCCTGGGGCCCCCGCGGCTGGCCAGGGGGAACCAAGAGCGCAGGGCTCTCCAGAAAGAAGGAAGGGCGCTGGGGGAGGGGCCGCGGTGACTGCTGGCAGAGACGGAGGCCTCTGGTGGGGTGGGGCGGCTGGGCGTCCCCTTGGCCCGCGGTCCGGGGACAACTGGGGCCTCTGTCTCCGGGCCCTAGTGCAGGCAGTAAGATTGTCACCCCTGTGACAAGGACCCCGAGGTGCCAAGGACCGGCACTGCCTTGGCTGGAGAAAGCCGCCCGAGGCCGTTTGGAGGCCGGCGCTGGCAGGCAGCCTTGGGCTTGGGCTTTTGGGGGCGGCGAAGTGGGCGCGGTGAAGGGCTGCCGGTTGACCGCTTGTGCTTGCGGGGGGAAAAATGAGGATTTAGAAGGGGCTGTGGGGGCAGACCGGGCCGAGGCGCCTGGCGTGAGGCCGGGACTGCGAGGCTGTAGGTCCAGGCGGCGGCCCCGACCCCATCCTCCCACTACCCACCCCCCCCACCACGCCCAGCCCCGCTGGCCAGGGGTCCTGCGGCAGGTTTGGCGGCTGCAGAGGGTCCAGGAGCGTGGCGGCCACAAAAGGAGTGGCGGGCAAAAGCCTAGAGCACCCGGTATTCCCAGGCGGTCTCCCATCCAAGTACTAACCAGGCTCGACCCTGCTTGACTGCGAGATCTGCGCGTGCAGGGTGGTATGGCCGTAGACGCTGGGACCGGGCTCCTGGCGCCCCAAGAGCAGCCGCCCAGCCTGCCTGGTGAGCGCGCGCCAGGTTGTTGGGCAGCGCCGGCGGCGAGCCTCTCCCCTCTTTCCGCTGGCCGGCTCCAGCAGCGCCGCGCCTCCCGCCTGCTCTCCGCCTCCACAGGACGTAGTGGGCGTGGGCAGCCGGTGACTCCTTACCCACAGCGAGGCCCCTTTGCGCTACCCATTGGTCTACTCAGCCTCTTCCACTACCCTGGCAGTGACAGAAGCCAGAATGACAGGGGTTGGGAGTTGGGGGGGGGGAAGGAGGCACGCACAGGCTGAATCACGGACTGGGACAGACGCACGGAGGCTGTGTTGAAGTGGCAGCTCCCCCACCGGAGTGCTGTCGCGCCCAGGACTGGACTCCGTTAAGCAGGCAGTGCCCGGGGAGTGGGCAGTCACCGTGGGACCCCCGGGCAGGCCTCCAGGGTCTGCGGAGTGCCGGTGGGGTTCGAGCCACGCCCGGGGTCCCTCACGCGGGAGGAGAGGCTCAGGCCCAGGCACCCTCCTCCTGTGGGTTGTGTACCTGCCTGCCGGCCTGCCTGCTTTTCCCTTGTGGTGCTCTGTCCTAAAGCCCCGGGGCGCGGGCCACGCGCAAACGCAAGAGGAGCGCTCCCTCATTCCACTGGTTTGTCCGGGCTCCTTTTTGGCTGTGCTCCTGGGGCCCCCGCGGCTGGCCAGGGGGAACCAAGAGCGCAGGGCTCTCCAGAAAGAAGGAAGGGCGCTGGGGGAGGGGCCACGGTGCCTGCAGGCAGAGACAGAGGCCTCTGGTGGGGTGGGGCGGCTGGGCGTCCCCTTGGCCCGCGGTCCGGGGACAACTGGGGCCTCTGTCTCCTGGCCCTAGTGCAGGCAGTAAGATTGTCACCCCTGTGACAAGGACCCCGAGGTGCCAAGGACCGGCACTGCCTTGGCTGGAGAAAGCCGCCCGAGGCCGTTTGGAGGCCGGCGCCGGCAGGCAGCCTTGGGCTTGGGCTTTTGGGGGCGGCGAAGTGGGCGCGGTGAAGGGCTGCCGGTTGACCGCTTGTGCTTGCGGGGGGAAAAATGAGGATTTAGAAGGGGCTGTGGGGGCAGACCGGGCCGAGGCGCCTGGCGTGAGGCCGGGACTGCGAGGCTGTAGGTCCAGGCGGCGGCCCCGACCCCATCCTCCCACTACCCACCCACCCCACCACGCCCAGCCCCGCTGGCCAGGGGTCCTGCGGCAGGTTTGGCGGCTGCAGAGGGTCCAGGAGCGTGGAGGCCACAAAAGGAGTGGCGGGCAAAAGCCTAGAGCACCCGGTATTCCCAGGCGGTCTCCCATCCAAGTACTAACCAGGCTCGACCCTGCTTGACTGCGAGATCTGCGCGTGCAGGGTGGTATGGCCGTAGACGCTGGGACCGGGCTCCTGACGCCCCAAGAGCAGCCGCCCAGCCTGATGGTGAGCGCGCGCCAGGTTGTTGGGCAGCGCCGGCGGCGAGCCTCTCCCCTATTTCCGCTGGCCGGCTCCAGCAGCGCCGCGCCTCCCGCTTCTCTCCGCCTCCACAGGACGTAGTGGGCGTGGGCAGCCGGTGACTTCTTACGCACAGCGAGGCCCCTTTGCGCTACCCATTGGTCTACTCAGCCTCTTCCACTACCCTGGCAGTGACAGAAGCCAGAATGACAGGGGTTGGGAGTTGGGGGGGGGGGGGAAGGAGGGACGCACAGGCTGAATCACGGACTGGGACAGACGCACGGAGGCTGTGTTGAAGTGGCAGCTCCCCCACCGGAGTGCTGTCGCGCCCAGGACTGGACTCCGTTAAGCAGGCAGTGCCCGGGGAGTGTGCCGTCACCGTGGGACCCCCGGGCAGGCCTCCAGGGTCTGCGGAGTGCCGGTGGGGTCCGAGC
This sequence comes from Rhinolophus hipposideros, assembly GCF_964194185.1. Taxonomy (NCBI): domain Eukaryota; kingdom Metazoa; phylum Chordata; class Mammalia; order Chiroptera; family Rhinolophidae; genus Rhinolophus; species Rhinolophus hipposideros. The sequence continues at coordinate 706,410 of NC_138060.1, forward strand.
CACGCCCGGGGTCCCGCACGCGGGAGGAGAGGCTCAGGCCCAGGCACCCTCCTCCTGTGGGTTGTGTACCTGCCTGCCGGCCTGCCTGCTTTTTTCTTGTGGTGCTCTGTCCTAAAGCCCCGGCGCGCGGGCCACGCGCAAACGCAAGAGGAGCGCTCCCTCATTCCACTGGTTTGTCCGGGCTCTTTTTTGGCTGTGCGCCTGGGGCCCCCGCGGCTGGCCAGGGGGAACCAAGAGCGCAGGGCTCTCCAGAAAGAAGGAAGGGCGCTGGGGGAGGGCCCGCGGTGCCTGCAGGCAGAGACGGAGGCCTCTGGTGGGGTGGGGCGGCTGGGCGTCCCCTTGGCCCGCGGTCCGGGGACAACTGGGGCCTCTGTCTCCGGGCCCTAGTGCAGGCAGTAAGATTGTCACCCCTGTGACAAGGACCCCGAGGTGCCAAGGACCGGCACTGCCTTGGCTGGAGAAAGCCGCCCGAGGCCGTTTGGAGGCCGGCGCCGGCAGGCAGCCTTGGGCTTGGGCTTTTGGGGGCGGCGAAGTGGGCGCGGTGAAGGGCTGCCGGTTGACCGCTTGTGCTTGCGGGGGGAAAAATGAGGATTTAGAAGGGGCTGTGGGGCGCAGACCGGGCCGAGGCGCCTGGCGTGAGGCCGTGTCTGCAAGGCTGTAGGTCCAGGCGGCGGCCCCGACCCCATCCTCCCACTACCCACCCCCCCCACCACGCCCAGCCCCGCTGGCCAGGGGTCCTGCGGCAGGTTTGGCGGCTGCAGAGGGTCCAGGAGCGTGGCGGCCACAAAAGGAGTGGCGGGCAAAAGCCTAGAGCACCCGGTATTCCCAGGCGGTCTCCCATCCAAGTACTAACCAGGCTCGACCCTGCTTGACTGCGAGATCGGGCGCGTGCAGGGTGGTATGGCCGTAGACGCTGGGACCGGGCTCCTGGCGCCCCAAGAGCAGCCGCCCAGCCTGCGTGGTGAGCGCGCGCCAGGTTGTTGGGCAGCGCCGGCGGCGAGCCTCTCCCCTCTTTCCGCTGGCCGGCTCCAGCGGCGCCGCGCCTCCCGCCTGCTCTCCGCCTCCACAGGACGTAGTGGGCGTGGGCAGCCGGTGACTCCTTACCCACAGCGAGGCCCCTTTGCGCTACCCATTGGTCTACTCAGCCTCTTCCACTACCCTGGCAGTGACAGAAGCCAGAATGACAGGGGTTGGGAGTTGGGGGGGGGGGGAAGGAGGCACGCACAGGCTGAATCAGGGACTGGGACAGACACACGGAGGCTGTGTTGAAGTGGCAGCTCCCCCACCAGAGTGCTGTCGCGCCCAGGACTGGACTCCGTTAAGCAGGCAGTGCCCGGGGAGTGGGCAGTCACCGTGGGACCCCCGGGCAGGCCTCCAGGGTCTGCGGAGTGCCGGTCGGGTCCGAGCCACGCCCGGGGTCCCGCACGCGGGAGGAGAGGCTCAGGCCCAGGCACCCTCCTCCTGTGGGTTGTGTACCTGCCTGCCGGCCTGCCTGCTTTTCCCTTGTGGTGCTCTGTCCTAAAGCCCCGGGGCGCGGGCCACGCGCAAACGCAAGAGGAGCGCTCCCTCATTCCACTGGTTTGTCCGGGCTCCTTTTTGGCTGTGCGCCTGGGGCCCCCGCGGCTGGCCAGGGGGAACCAAGAGCGCAGGGCTCTGGAGAAAGAAGGAAGGGCGCTGGGGGAGGGGCCGCGGTGCCTGCAGGCAGAGACGGAGGCCTCTGGTGGGGTGGGGCGGCTGGGCGTCCCCTTGGCCCGCGGTCCGGGGACAACTGGGGCCTCTGTCTCCGGGCCCTAGTGCAGGCAGTAAGATTGTCACCCCTGTGACAAGGACCCCGAGGTGCCAAGGACCGGCACTGCCTTGGCTGGAGAAAGCCGCCCGAGGCCGTTTGGAGGCCGGCGCCGGCAGGCAGCCTTGGGCTTGGGCTTTGGGGGCGGCGAAGTGGGCGCGGTGAAGGGCTGCCGGTTGACCGCTTGTGCTTGCGGGGGGAAAAATGAGGATTTAGAAGGGGCTGTGGGGGCAGACCGGGCCGAGGCGCCTGGCGTGAGGCCGGGACTGCGAGGCTGTAGGTCCAGGCGGCGGCCCCGACCCCATCCTCCCACTACCCACCCCCCCCACCACGCCCAGCCCCGCTGGCCAGGGGTCCTGCGGCAGGTTTGGCGGCTGCAGAGGGTCCAGGAGCGTGGCGGCCACAAAAGGAGTGGCGGGCAAAAGCCTAGAGCACCCGGTATTCCCAGGCGGTCTCCCATCCAAGTACTAACCAGGCTCGACCCTGCTTGACTGCGAGATCTGCGCGTGCAGGGTGGTATGGCCGTAGACGCTGGGACCAAGCTCCTGGCGCCCCAAGAGCAGCCGCCCAGCCTGCCTGGTGAGCGCGCGCCAGGTTGGTGGGCAGCGCCGGCGGCGAGCCTCTCCCCTCTTTCCGCTGGCCGGCTCCAGCGGCGCCGCGCCTCCCGCCTGCTCTCCTCCTCCACAGGACGTAGTGGGCGTGGGCAGCCGGTGACTCCTTACCCACAGCGAGGCCCCTTTGCGCTACCCATTGGTCTACTCAGCCTCTTCCACTACCCTGGCAGTGACAGAAGCCAGAATGACAGGGGTTGGGAGTTGGGGGGGGGGGAAGGAGGGACGCACAGGCTGAATCACGGACTGGGACAGACGCATGGAGGCTGTGTTGAAGTGGCAGCTCCCCCACCGGAGTGCTGTCGCGCCCAGGACTGGACTCCGTTAAGCAGGCAGTGCCCGGGGAGTGGGCAGTCACCGTGGGACCCCCGGGCAGGCCTCCAGGGTCTGCGGAGTGCCGGTGGGGTATGAGCCACGCCCGGGGTCCCGCACGCGGGAGGAGAGGCTCAGGCACAGGCACCCTCCTCCTGTGGGTTGTGTACCTGCCTGCCGGCCTGCCTGCTTTTCCCCTGTGGTGCTCTGTCCTAAAGCCCCGGGGCGCGGGCCACGCGCAAACGCAAGAGGAGCGCTCCCTCATTCCACTGGTTTGTCCGGGCTCTTTTTTGGCTGTGCGCCTGGGGCCCCCGCGGCTGGCCAGGGGGAACGAAGAGCGCAGGGCTCTACAGAAAGAAGGAAGGGCGCTGGGGGAGGGGCCGGGGTGCCTGCAGGCAGAGACGGAGGCCTCTGGTGGGGTGGGGCGGCTGGGCGTCCCCTTGGCCCGCGGTCCGGGGACAACTGGGGCCTCTGTCTCCGGGCCCTAGTGCAGGCAGTAAGATTGTCACCCCTGTGACAAGGACCCCGAGGTGCCAAGGACCGGCACTGCCTTGGCTGGAGAAAGCCGCCCGAGGCCGTTTGGAGGCCAGCGCCGGCAGGCAGCCTTGGGCTTGGGCTTTGGGGGCGGCGAAGTGGGCGCGGTGAAGGGCTGCCGGTTGACCGCTTGTGCTTGCGGGGGGAAAAATGAGGATTTAGAAGGGGCTGTGGGGCGCAGACCGGGCCGAGGCGCCTGGCGTGAGGCCGGGACTGCGAGGCTGTAGGTCCAGGCGGCGGCCCCGACCCCATCCTCCCACTACCCACCCCCCCACCACGCCCAGCCCCGCTGGCCAGGGGTCCTGCGGCAGGTTTGGTGGCTGCAGAGGGTCCAGGGGCATGGCGGCCACAAAAGGAGTGGCGGGCAAAAGCCTAGAGCACCCGGTATTCCCAGGCGGTCTCCCATCCAAGTACTAACCAGGCTCGACCCTGCTTGACTGCGAGATCGGGCGCCTGCAGGGTGGTATGGCCGTAGACGCTGGGACCGGGCTCCTGGCGCCCCAAGAGCAGCCGCCCAGCCTGCCTGGTGAGCGCGCGCCAGGTTGTTGGGCAGCGCCGGCGGCGAGCCTCTCCCCTCTTTCCGCTGGCCGGCTCCAGCGGCGCCGCGCCTCCCGCCTGCTCTCCTCCAACACAGGACGTAGTGGGCGTGGGCAGCCGGTGACTCCTTACCCACAGCGAGGCCCCTTTGCGCTACCCATTGGTCTACTCAGCCTCTTCCACTACCCTGGCAGTGACAGAAGCCAGAAAGACAGGGGTTGGGAGTTGGGGGGGGGGAAGGAGGCACGCACAGGCTGAATCACGGACTGGGACAGACGCACGGAGGCTGTGTTGAAGTGGCAGCTCCCCCACTGGAGTGCTGTCGCGCCCAGGACTGGACTCCGTTAAGCAGGCAGTGCCCGGGGAGTGGGCAGTCACCGTGGGACCCCCAGGCAGGCCTCCAGGGTCTGCGGAGTGCCGGTGGGGTCCGAGCCACGCCCGGGGTCCCGCACGCGGGAGGAGAGGCTCAGGCCCAGGCACCCTCCTCCTGTGGGTTGTGTACCTGCCTGCCGGCCTGCCTGCTTTTCCCTTGTGGTGCTCTGTCCTCAAGCCCCGGGGCGCGGGCCACGCGCAAACGCAAGAGGAGCACACCCTCATTCCACTGGTTTGTCCGGGCTCTTTTTTGGCTGTGCGCCTGGGGCCCCCGCGGCTGGCCAGGGGGAACCAAGAGCACAGGGCTCTCGAGAAAGAAGGAAGGGCGCTGGGGGAGGGGCCGCGGTGCCTGCAGGCAGAGACGGAGGCCTCCGGTGGGGTGGGGCGGCTGGGCGTCCCCTTGGCCCGCGGTCCGGGGACAACTGGGGCCTCTGTCTCCGGGCCCTAGTGCAGGCAGTAAGATTGTCACCCCTGTGACAAGGACCCCGAGGTGCCAAGGACCGGCACTGCCTTGGCTGGAGAAAGCTGCCCGAGGCCGTTTGGAGGCCGGCGCCGGCAGGCAGCCTTGGGCTTGGGCTTTTGGGGGCGGCGAAGTGGGCGCGGTGAAGGGCTGCCGGTTGACCGCTTGTGCTTGCGGGGGGAGAAATGAGGATTTAGAAGGGGCTGTGGTGCGCAGACCGGGCCGAGGCGCCTGGCGTGAGGCCGGGACTGCGAGGCTGTAGGTCCAGGCGGCGACCCCGACCCCATCCTCCCACTACCCAACCCCCCCACCACGCCCAGCCCCGCTGGCCAGGGGTCCTGCGGCAGGTTTGGCGGCTGCAGAGGGTCAGGAGCGTGCCGGCCACAAAAGGAGTGGCGGGCAAAAGCCTAGAGCACCCGGTATTCCCAGGCGGTCTCCCATCCAAGTACTAACCAGGCTCGACCCTGCTTGACTGCGATATCGGGCGCGTGCAGGGTGGTATGGCCGTAGACGCTGGGACCGGGCTCCTGGCGCCCCAAGAGCAGCCGCCCAGCCTGCCTGGTGAGCGCGCGCCAGGTTGTTGGGCAGCGCCGGCGGCGAGCCTCTCCCCTCTTTCCGCTGGCCGGCTCCAGCAGCGCCGCGCCTCCCGCCTGCTCTCCGCCTCCACAGGACGTAGTGGGCGTGGGCAGCCGGTGACTTCTTACCCACAGCGAGGCCCCTTTGCGCTACCCATTGGTCTACTCAGCCTCTTCCACTACCCTGGCAGTGACAGAAGCCAGAATGACAGGGGTTGGGAGTTGGGGGGGAGGAAGGAGGGACGCACAGGCTGAATCACGGACTGGGACAGACTCACGGAGGCTCTGTTGAAGTGGCAGCTCCTTCACCGGAGTGCTGTCGCGCCCAGGACTGGACTCCGTTAAGCAGGCAGTGCCCGGGGAGTGGGCAGTCACCGTGGGACCCCCGGGCAGGCCTCCAGGGTCTGCGGAGTGCCGGTGGGGTCCGAGCCACGCCCGGGGTCCCGCACGCGGGAGGAGAGGCTCAGGCACAGGCACCCTCCTCCTGTGGGTTGTGTACCTGCCTGCCGGCCTGCCTGCTTTTCCCTTGTGGTGCTCTGTCCTAAAGCCCCGGGGCGCGGGCCACGCGCAAACACAAGAGGAGCGCTCCCTCATTCCACTGGTTTCTCCGGGCTCTTTTTTGGCTGTGCGCCTGGGGCCCCCGCGGCTGGCCAGGGGGAACCAAGAGCGCAGGGCTCTCCAGAAAGAAGGAAGGGCGCTGGGGGAGGGGCCGCGGAGCCTGCCAGCAGAGACGGAGGCCTCCGGTGGGGTGGGGCGGCTGGGCGTCCCCTTGGCCCGCGGTCCGGGGACAACTGAGGCCTCTGTCTCCGGGCCCTAGTGCAGGCAGTAAGATTGTCACCCCTGTGACAAGGACCCCGAGGTGCCAAGGACCGGCACTGCCTTGGCTGGAGAAAGCCCCCCAGAGGCCGTTTGGAGGCCGGCGCCCGCAGGCAGCCTTGGGCTTGGGCTTTGGGGGCGGCGATGTGGGCGCGGTGAAGGGCTGCCGGTTGACCGCTTGTGCTTGCGGGGGGGAAAAATGAGGATTTAGAAGGGGCTGTGGGGCGCAGACCGGGCCGAGGCGCCTGGCGTGAGGCCGGGACTGCGAGGCTGTAGGTCCAGGCGGCGGCCCCGACCCTATCCTCCCACTACTCACACCCCCCACCACGCCCAGCCCCGCTGGCCAGGGGTCCTGCCGCAGGTTTGGCGGCTGCAGAGGGTCCAGGAGCGTGGCGGCCACAAAAGGAGTGGCGGGCAAAAGCCTAGAGCACCCGGTATTCCCAGGCGGTCTCCCATCCAAGTACTAACCAGGCTCGACCCTGCTTGAATGCGAGATAGGGCGCGTGCAGGGTGGTATGGCCGTAGACGCTGGGACCGGGCTCCTGGCGCCCCAAGAGCAGCCGCCCAGCCTGCCTGGTGAGCGCGCGCCAGGTTGTTGGGCAGCGCCGGCGGCGAGCCTCTCCCCTCTTTCCGCTGGCCGGCTCCAGCGGCGCCGCGCCTCCCGCCTGCTCTCCGCCTCCACAGGACGTAGTGGGCGTGGGCAGCCGGTGACTCCTTACCCACAGCGAGGCCCCTTTGCGCTACCCATTGGTCTACTCAGCCTCTTCCACTACCCTGGCAGTGACAGAAGCCAGAATGACAGGGGTTGGGAGTTGGGGGGGGGGGAAGGAGGCACGCACAGGCTGAATCACGGACTGGGACAGACGCACGGAGGCTGTGTCGAAGTGGCAGCTCCCCCACCGGAGTGCTGTCGCGCCCAGGACTGGACTCCGTTAAGCAGGCAGTGCCCGGGGAGTGGGCAGTCACCGTGGGACCCCCGGGCAGGCCTCCAGGGTCTGCGGAGTGTCGGTGGGGTTCGAGCCACGCCCGGGGTCCCGCACGCAGGAGGAGAGGCTCAGGCCCAGGCACCCTCCTCCTGTGGGTTGTGTACCTGCCTGCCGGCCTGCCTGCTTTTCCCCTGTGTTGCTCTGTCCTGGAGCCCCGGGGCGCGGGCCACGCGCACACGCAAGAGTAGCGCTCTCTCATTCCACTGGTTTGTCCGGGCTCTTTTTTGGCTGTGCGCCTGGGGCCCCCGCGGCCTGCAAGGGGGAACCAAGAGCACAGGGCTCTCCAGAAAGAAGGAAGGGCGCTGGGGGAGGGGCCGCGGTGCCTGCCGGCAGAGACGGAGGCCTCCGGTGGGGTGGGGCGGCTGGGCGTCCCCTTGGCCCGCGGTCCGGGGACAACTGGGGCCTCTGTCTCCGGGCCCTAGTGCAGGCAGTAAGATTGTCACCCCTGTGACAAGGAACCCGAGGTGCCAAGGACCGGCACTGCCTTGGCTGGAGAAAGCCGCCCGAGGCCGTTTGGAGGCCGGCGCCGGCAGGCAGCCTTGGGCTTGGGCTTTTGGGGGCGGCGAAGTGGGCGCGGTGAAGGGCTGCCGGTTGACCGCTTGTGCTTGCGGGGGGAAAAATGAGGATTTAGAAGGGGCTGTGGGGGCAGACCGGGCCGAGGCGCCTGGCGTGAGGCCGGGACTGCGAGGCTGTAGGTCCAGGCGGCGACCCCGACCCCATCCTCCCACTACCCACCCCCCCCATCACGCCCAGCCCCGCTGGCCAGGGGTCCTGCGGCAGGTTTGGCGGCTGCAGAGGGTCAGGAGCGTGGCGGCCACAAAAGGAGTGGCGGGCAAAAGCCTAGAGCACCCGGTATTCCCAGGCGGTCTCCCATCCAAGTACTAACCAGGCTCGACCCTGCTTGACTGCGAGATCGGGCGCGTGCAGGGTGGTATGGCCGTAGACGCTGGGACCGGGCTCCTGGCGCCCCAAGAGCAGCCGCCCAGCCTGATGGTGAGCGCGCGCCAGGTTGTTGGGCAGCGCCGGCGGCGAGCCTCTCCCCTCTTTCCGCTACCCGGCTCCAGCAGCGCCGCGCCTCCCGCCTGCTCTCCTCCTCCACAGGACGTAGTGGGCGTGGGCAGCCGGTGACTTCTTACCCACAGCGAGGCCCCTTTGCGCTACCCATTGGTCTACTCAGCCTCTTCCACTACCCTGGCAGTGACAGAAGCCAGAATGACAGGGGTTGGGAGTTGGGGGGGAGGAAGGAGGGACGCACAGGCTGAATCACGGACTGGGACAGACTCACGGAGGCTGTGTTGAAGTGGCAGCTCCTTCACCGGAGTGCTGTCGCGCCCAGGACTGGACTCCGTTAAGCAGGCAGTGCCCGGGGAGTGGGCAGTCACCGTGGGACCCCCGGGCAGCCCTCCAGGGTCTGCGGAGTGCCGGTGGGGTCCGAGCCACGCCCGGGGTCCCGCACGCGGGAGGAGAGGCTCAGGCCCAGGCACCCTCCTCCTGTGGGTTGTGTACCTGCCTGCCAGCCTGCCTGCTTTTCCCCTGTGGTGCTCTGTCCTAAAGCCCAGGGGCGCGGGCCACGCGCAAACGCAAGAGTAGCGCTCCCTCATTCCACTGGTTTGTCCGGGCTCTTTTTTGGCTGTGCGCCTGGGGCCCCCGCGGCTGGCCAGGGGGAACCAAGAGCACAGGGCTCTCCAGAAAGAAGGAAGGGCGCTGGGGGAGGGGCCGCGGTGCCTGCAGGCAGAGACGGAGGCCTCCGGTGGGGTGGGGCGGCTGGGCGTCCCCTTGGCCCGCGGTCCGGGGACAACTGGGGCCTCTGTCTCCGGGCCCTAGTGCAGGCAGTAAGATTGTCACCCCTGTGACAAGGACCCCGAGGTGCCAAGGACCGGCACTGCCTTGGCTGGAGAAAGCCGCCCGAGGCCGTTTGGAGGCCGGCCACGGCAGGCAGCCTTGGGCTTGGGCTTTGGGGGCGGCGAAGTGGGCGCGGTGAAGGGCTGCCGGTTGACCGCTTGTGCTTGCGGGGGGAAAAATGAGGATTTAGAAGGGGCTGTGGGGCGCAGACCGGGCCGAGGCGCCTGGCGTGAGGCCGGGAATGCGAGGCTGTAGGTCCAGGCGGCGGCCCCGACCCCATCCTCCCACTACCCCCCCACCACCACGCCCAGCCCCGCTGGCCAGGGGTCCTACGGCAGGTTTGGCGGCTGCAGAGGGTCCAGGAGCGTGGCGGCCACAAAAGGAGTGGCGGGCAAAAGCCTAGAGCACCCGGTATTCCCAGGCGGTCTCCCATCCAAGTACTAACCAGGCTCGACCCTGCTTGACTGCGAGATCTGCGCGTGCAGGGTGGTATGGCCGTAGACGCTGGGACCGGGCTCCTGGCGCCCCAAGAGCAGCCGCCCAGCCTGATGGTGAGCGCGCGCCAGGTTGTTGGGCAGCGCCGGCGGCGAGCCTCTCGCCTCTTTCCGCTGGCCGGCTCCAGCAGCGCCGCGCCTCCCGCCTGCTCTCCGCCTCCACAGGACGTAGTGGGCGTGGGCAGCCGGTGACTCCTTACCCACAGCGAGGCCCCTTTGCGCTACCCATTGGTCTACTCAGCCTCTTCCACTACCCTGGCAGTGACAGAAGCCAGAATGACAGGGGTTGGGAGTTGGGGGGGGGGGGAAGGAGGGACGCACAGGCTGAATCACGGACTGGGACAGACGCACGGAGGCTGTGTTGAAGTGGCAGCTCCCCCACCGGAGTGCTGTCGCGCCCAGGACTGGACTCCGTTAAGCAGGCAGTGCCCGGGGAGTGGGCAGTCACCGTGGGACCCCCGGGCAGGCCTCCAGGGTCTGCGGAGTGCCGGTCGGGTCCGAGACACGCCCGGGGTCCCGCACGCGGGAGGAGAGGCTCAGGCCCAGGCACCCTCCTCCTGTGGGTTGTGTACCTGCCTGCCGGCCTGCCTGCTTTTCCCTTGTGGTGCTCTGTCCTAAAGCCCCGGGGCGCGGGCCACGCGCAAACGCAAGAGGAGCGCTCCCTCATTCCACTGGTTTGTCCGGGCTCCTTTTTGGCTGTGCGCCTGGGGCCCCCGCGGCTGGCCAGGGGGAACCAAGAGCGCAGGGCTCTCCAGAAAGAAGGAAGGGCGCTGGGGGAGGGGCCACGGTGCCTGCAGGCAGAGACGGAGGCCTCTGGTGGGGTGGGGCGGCTGGGCGTCCCCTTGGCCCGCGGTCCGGGGACAACTGGGGCCTCTGTCTCCGGGCCCTAGTGCAGGCAGTAAGATTGTCACCCCTGTGACAAGGACCCCGAGGTGCCAAGGACCGGCACTGCCTTGGCTGGAGAAAGCCGCCCGAGGCCGTTTGGAGGCCGGCGCTGGCAGGCAGCCTTGGGCTTGGGCTTTTGGGGGCGGCGAAGTGGGCGCGGTGAAGGGCTGCCGGTTGACCGCTTGTGCTTGCGGGGGGAAAAATGAGGATTTAGAAGGGGCTGTGGGGGCAGACCGGGCCGAGGCGCCTGGCGTGAGGCCGGGACTGCGAGGCTGTAGGTCCAGGCGGCGGCCCCGACCCCATCCTCCCACTACCCACCCCCCCCACCACGCCCAGCCCCGCTGGCCAGGGGTCCTGCGGCAGGTTTGGCGGCTGCAGAGGGTCCAGGAGCGTGGCGGCCACAAATGGAGTGGCGGGCAAAAGCCTAGAGCACCCGGTATTCCCAGGCGGTCTCCCATCCAAGTACTAACCAGGCTCGACCCTGCTTGACTGCGAGATCTGCGCGTGCAGGGTGGTATGGCCGTAGACGCTGGGACCGGGCTCCTGGCGCCCCAAGAGCAGCCGCCCAGCCTGCCTGGTGAGCGCGCGCCAGGTTGGTGGGCAGCGCCGGCGGCGAGCCTCTCCCCTCTTTCCGCTGGCCGGCTCCAGCGGCGCCGCGCCTCCCGCCTGCTCTCCTCCTCCACAGGACGTAGTGGGCGTGGGCAGCCGGTGACTCCTTACCCACAGCGAGGCCCCTTTGCGCTACCCATTGGTCTACTCAGCCTCTTCCACTACCCTGGCAGTGACAGAAGCCAGAATGACAGGGGTTGGGAGTTGGGGCGGGGGGAAGGAGGGACGCACAGGCTGAATCACGGACTGGGACAGACGCACGGAGGCTGTGTTGAAGTGGCAGCTCCCCCACCGGAGTGCTGTCGCGCCCAGGACTGGACTCCGTTAAGCAGGCAGTGCCCGGGGAGTGGGCCGTCACCGTGGGACCCCCGGGCAGGCCTCCAGGGTCTGCGGAGTGCCGGTGGGGTCCGAGCCACGCCCGGGGTCCCGCACGCGGGAGGAGAGGCTCAGGCCCAGGCACCCTCCTCCTGTGGGTTGTGTACCTGCCTGCCGGCCTGCCTGCTTTTTTCTTGTGGTGCTCTGTCCTAAAGCCCCGGCGCGCGGGCCACGCGCAAACGCAAGAGGAGCACTCCCTCATTCCACTGGTTTGTCCGGGCTCTTTTTTGGCTGTGCGCCTGGGGCCCCCGCGGCTGGCCAGGGGGAACCAAGAGCACAGGGCTCTGGAGAAAGGAGGAAGGGCGCTGGGGGAGGGGCCGCGGTGCCTGCTGGCAGAGACGGAGGCCTCCGGTGGGGTGGGGCGGCTGGGCGTCCCCTTGGCCCGCGGTCCGGGGACAACTGGGGCCTCTGTCTCCGGGCCCTAGTGCAGGCAATAAGATTGTCACCCCTGTGACAAGGACCCCGAGGTGCCAAGGACCGGCACTGCCTTGGCTGGAGAAAGCCGCCCGAGGCCGTTTGGAGGCCGGCGCCGGCAGGCAGCCTTGGGCTTGGGCTTTGGGGGCGGCGAAGTGGGCGCGGTGAAGGGCTGCCGGTTGACCGCTTGTGCTTGCGGGGGGAAAAATGAGGATTTAGAAGGGGCTGTGGGGCGCAGACCGGGCCGAGGCGCCTGGCGTGAGGCCGGGACTGCGAGGCTGTAGGTCCAGGCGGCGGCCCCGACCCCATCCTCCCACTACCCCCCCACCACCACGCCCAGCCCCGCTGGCCAGGGGTCCTGCGGCAGGTTTGGCGGCTGCAGAGGGTCCAGGAGCGTGGCGGCCACAAAAGGAGTGGCGGGCAAAAGCCTAGAGCACCCGGTATTCCCAGGCGGTCTCCCATCCAAGTACTAACCAGGCTCGACCCTGCTTGACTGCGAGATCGGGCGCGTGCAGGGTGGTATGGCCGTAGACGCTGGGACCGGGCTCCTGGCGCCCCAAGAGCAGCCGCCCAGCCTGCCTGGTGAGCGCGCGCCAGGTTGTTGGGCAGCGCCGGCGGCGAGCCTCTCCCCTCTTTCCGCTGGCCGGCTCCAGCAGCGCCGCGCCTCCCGCCTGCTCTCCGCCTCCACAGGACGTAGTGGGCGTGGGCAGCCGGTGACTCCTTACCCACAGCGAGGCCCCTTTGCGCTACCCATTGGTCTACTCAGCCTCTTCCACTACCCTGGCAGTGACAGAAGCCAGAATGACAGGGGTTGGGAGTTGGGGGGGGGGAAGGAGGGACGCACAGGCTGAATCACGGACTGGGACAGACACACGGAGGCTGTGTTGAAGTGGCAGCTCCCCCACCGGAGTGCTGTCGCGCCCAGGACTGGACTCCGTTAAGCAGGCAGTGCCCGGGGAGTGGGCAGTCACCGTGGGACCCCCGGGCAGGCCTCCAGGGTCTGCAGAGTGCCGGTGGGGTCCGAGCCACGCCCGGGGTCCCGCACGCGGGAGGAGAGGCTCAGGCCCAGGCACCCTCCTCCTGTGGGTTGTGTACCTGCCTGCCGGCCTGCCTGCTTTTCCCCTGTGGTGCTCTGTCCTAAAGCCCAGGGGCGCGGGCCACGCGCAAACGCAAGAGTAGCGCTCCCTCATTCCACTGGTTTGTCCGGGCTCTTTTTTGGCTGTGCGCCTGGGGCCCCCGCGGCTGGCCAGGGGGAACCAAGAGCACAGGGCTCTGGAGAAAGGAGGAAGGGCGCTGGGGGAGGGGCCGCGGTGCCTGCAGGCAGAGACGGAGGCCTCCGGTGGGGTGGGGCGGCTGGGCGTCCCCTTGGCCCGCGGTCCGGGGACAACTGGGGCCTCTGTCTCCGGGCCCTAGTGCAGGCAGTAAGATTGTCACCCCTGTGACAAGGACCCCGAGGTGCCAAGGACCGGCACTGCCTTGGCTGGAGAAAGCCGCCCGAGGCCGTTTGGAGGCCGGCGCCGGCAGGCAGCCTTGGGCTTGGGCTTTGGGGGCGGCGAAGTGGGCGCGGTGAAGGGCTGCCGGTTGACCGCTTGTGCTTGCGGGGGGAAAAATGAGGATTTAGAAGGGGCTGTGGGGCGCAGACCGGGCCGAGGCGCCTGGCGTGAGGCCGGGACTGCGAGGCTGTAGGTCCAGGCGGCGGCCCCGACCCCATCCTCCCACTACCCCCCCACCACCAAACCCAGCCCCGCTGGCCAGGGGTCCTGCGGCAGGTTTGGCGGCTGCAGAGGGTCCAGGAGCTTGGCGGCCACAAAAGGAGTGGCGGGCAAAAGCCTAGAGCACCCGGTATTCCCAGGCGGTCTCCCATCCAAGTACTAACCAGGCTCGACCCTGCTTGACTGCGAGATCGGGCGCGTGCAGGGTGGTATGGCCGTAGACGCTGGGACCGGGCTCCTGGCGCCCCAAGAGCAGCCGCCCAGCCTGATGGTGAGCGCGCGCCAGGTTGTTGGGCAGCGCCGGCGGCGAGCCTCTCCCCTCTTTCCGCTGGCCGGCTCCAGCAGCGCCGCGCCTCCCGCCTGCTCTCCGCCTCCACAGGACGTAGTGGGCGTGGGCAGCCGGTGACTCCTTACCCACAGCGAGGCCCCTTTGCGCTACCCATTGGTCTACTCAGCCTCTTCCACTACCCTGGCAGTGACAGAAGCCAGAATGACAGGGGTTGGGAGTTGGGGGGGGGGAAGGAGGCACGCACAGGCTGAATCACGGACTGGGACAGACGCACGGAGGCTGTGTTGAAGTGGCAGCTCCCCCACCGGAGTGCTGTCGCGCCCAGGACTGGACTCCGTTAAGCAGGCAGTGCCCGGGGAGTGGGCAGTCACCGTGGGACCCCCGGGCAGGCCTCCAGGGTCTGCGGAGTGCCGGTGGGGTCCGAGCCACGCCCGGGGTCCCGCACGCGGGAGGAGAGGCTCAGGCCCAGGCACCCTCCTCCTGTGGGTTGTGTACCTGCCTGCCGGCCTGCCTGCTTTTCCCCTGTGGTGCTCTGTCCTGGAGCCCCGGGGCGCGGGCCACGCGCAAACGCAAGAGGAGCGCTCCCTCATTCCACTGGTTTGTCCGGGCTCCTTTTTGGCTGTGCTCCTGGGGCCCCCGCGGCTGGCCAGGGGGAACCAAGAGCACAGGGCGCTGGGGGAGGGGCCGCGGTGCCTGCTGGCAGAGACGGAGGCCTCTGGTGGGGTGGGGCGGCTGGGCGTCCCCTTGGCCCGCGGTCCGGGGACAACTGGGGCCTCTGTCTCCGGGCCCTAGTGCAGGCAGTAAGATTGTCACCCCTGTGACAAGGACCCCGAGGTGCCAAGGACCGGCACTGCCTTGGCTGGAGAAAGCCGCCCGAGGCCGTTTGGAGGCCGGCGCCGGCAGGCAGCCTTGGGCTTGGGCTTTTGGGGGCGGCGAAGTGGGCGCGGTGAAGGGCTGCCGGTTGACCGCTTGTGCTTGCGGGGGGAAAAATGAGGATTTAGAAGGGGCTGTGGGGGCAGACCGGGCCGAGGCGCCTGGCGTGAGGCCGGGACTGCGAGGCTGTAGGTCCAGGCGGCGGCCCCGACCCCATCCTCCCACTACCCACCCCCCCCACCACGCCCAGCCCCGCTGGCCAGGGGTCCTGCGGCAGGTTTGGCGGCTGCAGAGGGTCCAGGAGCGTGGCGGCCACAAAAGGAGTGGCGGGCAAAAGCCTAGAGCACCCGGTATTCCCAGGCGGTCTCCCATCCAAGTACTAACCAGGCTCGACCCTGCTTGACTGCGAGATCTGCGCGTGCAGGGTGGTATGGCCGTAGACGCTGGGACCGGGCTCCTGGCGCCCCAAGAGCAGCCGCCCAGCCTGCCTGGTGAGCGCGCGCCAGGTTGGTGGGCAGCGCCGGCGGCGAGCCTCTCCCCTCTTTCCGCTGGCCGGCTCCAGCGGCGCCGCGCCTCCCGCCTGCTCTCCGCCTCCACAGGACGTAGTGGGCGTGGGCAGCCGGTGACTCCTTACCCACAGCGAGGCCCCTTTGCGCTACCCATTGGTCTACTCAGCCTCTTCCACTACCCTGGCAGTGACAGAAGCCAGAATGACAGGGGTTGGGAGTTGGGGGGGGGGGGAAGGAGGGACGCACAGGCTGAATCACGGACTGGGACAGACGCACGGAGGCTGTGTTGAAGTGGCAGCTCCCCCACCGGAGTGCTGTCGCGCCCAGGACTGGACTCCGTTAAGCAGGCAGTGCCCGGGGAGTGTGCCGTCACCGTGGGACCCCCGGGCAGGCCTCCAGGGTCTGCGGAGTGCCGGTGGGGTCCGAGCCACGCCCGGGGTCCCGCACGCGGGAGGAGAGGCTCAGGCCCAGGCACCCTCCTCCTGTGGGTTGTGTACCTGCCTGCCGGCCTGCCTGCTTTTTTCTTGTGGTGCTCTGTCCTGGAGCCCCGGGGCGCGGGCCACGCGCACACGCAAGAGGAGCGCTCCCTCATTCCACTGGTTTGTCCGGGCTCCTTTTTGGCTGTGCGCCTGGGGCCCCCGCGGCTGGCCAGGGGGAACCAAGAGCGCAGGGCTCACGAGAAAGAAGGAAGGGCGCTGGGGGAGGGGCCACGGTGCCTGCAGGCAGAGACGGAGGCCTCCGGTGGGGTGGGGCGGCTGGGCGTCCCCTTGGCCCGCGGTCCGGGGACAACTGGGGCCTCTGTCTCCTGGCCCTAGTGCAGGCAGTAAGATTGTCACCCCTGTGACAAGGACCCCGAGGTGCCAAGGACCGGCACTGCCTTGGCTGGAGAAAGCCGCCCGAGGCCGTTTGGAGGCCGGCGCCGGCAGGCAGCCTTGGGCTTGGGCTTTTGGGGGCGGCGAAGTGGGCGCGGTGAAGGGCTGCCGGTTGACCGCTTGTGCTTGCGGGGGGAAAAATGAGGATTTAGAAGGGGCTGTGGGGGCAGACCGGGCCGAGGCGCCTGGCGTGAGGCCGGGACTGCGAGGCTGTAGGTCCAGGCGGCGGCCCCGACCCCATCCTCCCACTACCCACCCCCCCCACCACGCCCAGCCCCGCTGGCCAGGGGTCCTGCGGCAGGTTTGGCGGCTGCAGAGGGTCCAGGAGCGTGGCGGCCACAAAAGGAGTGGCGGGCAAAAGCCTAGAGCACCCGGTATTCCCAGGCGGTCTCCCATCCAAGTACTAACCAGGCTCGACCCTGCTTGACTGCGAGATCGGGCGCGTGCAGGGTGGTATGGCCGTAGACGCTGGGACCGGGCTCCTGGCGCCCCAAGAGCAGCCGCCCAGCCTGCCTGGTGAGCGCGCGGCAGGTTGTTGGGCAGCGCCGGCGGCGAGGCTCTCCCCTCTTTCCGCTGGCCGGCTCCAGCAGCGCCGCGCCTCCCGCCTGCTCTCCGCCTCCACAGGACGTAGTGGGCGTGGGCAGCCGGTGACTCCTTACCCACAGCGAGGCCCCTTTGCGCTACCCATTGGTCTACTCAGCCTCTTCCACTACCCTGGCAGTGACAGAAGCCAGAATGACAGGGGTTGGGAGTTGGGGGGGGGGGGAAGGAGGCACGCACAAGCTGAATCACGGACTGGGACAGACGCACGGAGGCTGTGTTGAAGTGGCAGCTCCCCCACCGGAGTGCTGTCGCGCCCAGGACTGGACTCCGTGAAGCAGGCAGTGCCCGGGGAGTGGGCAGTCACCGTGGGACCCCCGGGCAGGCCTCCAGGGTCTGCAGAGTGCCGGTGGGGTCCGAGCCACGCCCGGGGTCCCGCACGCGGGAGGAGAGGCTCAGGCCCAGGCACCCTCCTCCTGTGGGTTGTGTACCTGCCTGCCGGCCTGCCTGCTTTTCCCTTATGGTGCTCTGTCCTAAAGCCCCGGGGCGCGGGCCACGCGCAAACGCAAGAGGAGCGCTCCCTCATTCCACTGGTGTGTCCGGGCTCCTTTTTGGCTGTGCACCTGGGGCCCCCGCAGCTGGCCAGGGGGAACCAAGAGCGCAGGGCTCTCCAGAAAGAAGGAAGGGCGCTGGGGGAGGGCCCGCGGTGCCTGCAGGCAGAGACGGAGGCCTCTGGTGGGGTGGGGCGGCTGGGCGTCCCCTTGGCCCGCGGTCCGGGGACAACTGGGGCCTCTGTCTCCGGGCCCTAGTGCAGGCAGTAAGATTGTCACCCCTGTGACAAGGACCCCGAGGTGCCAAGGACCGGCACTGCCTTGGCTGGAGAAAGCCGCCCGAGGCCGTTTGGAGGCCGGCGCCGGCAGGCAGCCTTGGGCTTGGGCTTTTGGGGGCGGCGAAGTGGGCGCGGTGAAGGGCTGCCGGTTGACCGCTTGTGCTTGCGGGGGGAAAAATGAGGATTTAGAAGGGGCTGTGGGGCGCAGACCGGGCCGAGGCGCCTGGCGTGAGGCCGTGTCTGCGAGGCTGTAGGTCCAGGCGGCGGCCCCGACCCCATCCTCCCACTACCCACCCCCCCCACCACGCCCAGCCCCGCTGGCCAGGGGTCCTGCGGCAGGTTTGGCGGCTGCAGAGGGTCCAGGAGCGTGGCGGCCACAAAAGGAGTGGCGGGCAAAAGCCTAGAGCACCCGGTATTCCCAGGCGGTCTCCCATCCAAGTACTAACCAGGCTCGACCCTGCTTGACTGCGAGATCGGGCGCGTGCAGGGTGGTATGGCCGTAGACGCTGGGACCGGGCTCCTGGCGCCCCAAGAGCAGCCGCCCAGCCTGCCTGGTGAGCGCGCGCCAGGTTGTTGGGCAGCGCCGGCGGCGAGCCTCTCCCCTCTTTCCGCTGGCCGGCTCCAGCGGCGCCGCGCCTCCCGCCTGCTCTCCGCCTCCACAGGACGTAGTGGGCGTGGGCAGCCGGTGACTCCTTACCCACAGCGAGGCCCCTTTGCGCTACCCATTGGTCTACTCAGCCTCTTCCACTACCCTGGCAGTGATAGAAGCCAGAATGACAGGGGTTGGGAGTTGGGGGGGGGGGGAAGGAGGCACGCACAGGCTGAATCACGGACTGGGACAGACACACGGAGGCTGTGTGGAAGTGGCAGCTCCCCCACCAGAGTGCTGTCGCGCCCAGGACTGGACTCCGTTAAGCAGGCAGTGCCCGGGGAGTGGGCAGTCACCGTGGGACCCCCGGGCAGGCCTCCAGGGTCTGCGGAGTGCCGGTCGGGTCCGAGCCACGCCCGGGGTCCCGCACGCGGGAGGAGAGGCTCAGGCCCAGGCACCCTCCTCCTGTGGGTTGTGTACCTGCCTGCCGGCCTGCCTGCTTTTCCCTTGTGGTGCTCTGTCCTAAAGCCCCGGGGCGCGGGCCACGCGCAAACGCAAGAGGAGCGCTCCCTCATTCCACTGGTTTGTCCGGGCTCCTTTTTGGCTGTGCGCCTGGGGCCCCCGCGGCTGGCCAGGGGGAACCAAGAGCGCAGGGCTCCCCAGAAAGAAGGAAGGGCGCTGGGGGAGGGGCCACGGTGCCTGCAGGCAGAGACGGAGGCCTCTGGTGGGGTGGGGCGGCTGGGCGTCCCCTTGGCCCGCGGTCCGGGGACAACTGGGGCCTCTGTCTCCGGGCCCTAGTGCAGGCAGTAAGATTGTCACCCCTGTGACAAGGACCCCGAGGTGCCAAGGACCGGCACTGCCTTGGCTGGAGAAAGCCGCCCGAGGCCGTTTGGAGGCCGGCGCTGGCAGGCAGCCTTGGGCTTGGGCTTTTGGGGGCGGCGAAGTGGGCGCGGTGAAGGGCTGCCGGTTGACCGCTTGTGCTTGCGGGGGGAAAAATGAGGATTTAGAAGGGGCTGTGGGGGCAGACCGGGCCGAGGCGCCTGGCGTGAGGCCGGGACTGCGAGGCTGTAGGTCCAGGCGGCGGCCCCGACCCCATCCTCCCACTACCCACCCCCCCCACCACGCCCAGCCCCGCTGGCCAGGGGTCCTGCGGCAGGTTTGGCGGCTGCAGAGGGTCCAGGAGCGTGGCGGCCACAAAAGGAGTGGCGGGCAAAAGCCTAGAGCACCCGGTATTCCCAGGCGGTCTCCCATCCAAGTACTAACCAGGCTCGACCCTGCTTGACTGCGAGATCTGCGCGTGCAGGGTGGTATGGCCGTAGACGCTGGGACCGGGCTCCTGGCGCCCCAAGAGCAGCCGCCCAGCCTGCCTGGTGAGCGCGCGCCAGGTTGTTGGGCAGCGCCGGCGGCGAGCCTCTCCCCTCTTTCCGCTGGCCGGCTCCAGCGGCGCCGCGCCTCCCGCCTGCTCTCCTCCTCCACAGGACGTAGTGGGCGTGGGCAGCCGGTGACTCCTTACCCACAGCGAGGCCCCTTTGCGCTACCCATTGGTCTACTCAGCCTCTTCCACTACCCTGGCAGTGACAGAAGCCAGAATGACAGGGGTTGGGAGTTGGGGGGGAGGAAGGAGGGACGCACAGGCTGAATCAGGGACTGGGACAGACCCACGGAGGCTGTGTTGAAGTGGCAGCTCCTTCACCGGAGTGCTGTCGCGCCCAGGACTGGACTCCGTTAAGCAGGCAGTGCCCGGGGAGTGGGCAGTCACCGTGGGACCCCCGGGCAGGCCTCCAGGGTCTGCGGAGTGCCGGTGGGGTCCGAGCCACGCCCGGGGTCCTGCACGCGGGAGGAGAGGCTCAGGCCCAGGCACCCTCCTCCTGTGGGTTGTGTACCTGCCTGCCGGCCTGCCTGCTTTTCCCTTGTGGTGCTCTGTCCTAAAGCCCCTGGGCGCGGGCCACGCGCACACGCAAGAGTAGCGCTCCCTCATTCCACTGGTTTGTCCGGGCTCTTTTTTGGCTGTGCGCCTGGGGCCCCCGCGGCTGGCCAGGGGGAACGAAGAGCACAGGGCTCTACAGAAAGAAGGAAGGGCGCTGGGGGAGGGGCCGCGGTGCCTGCAGGCAGAGACGGAGGCCTCCGGTGGGGTGGGGCGGCTGGGCGTCCCCTTGGCCCGCGGTCCGGGGACAACTGGGGCCTCTGTCTCCGGGCCCTAGTGCAGGCAGTAAGATTGTCACCCCTGTGACAAGGACCCCGAGGTGCCAAGGACCTGTACTGCCTTGGCTGGAGAAAGCCGCCCGAGGCCGTTTGGAGGCCAGCGCCGGCAGGCAGCCTTGGGCTTGGGCGTTGGGGGCGGCGAAGTGGGCGCGGTGAAGGGCTGCCGGTTGACCGCTTGTGCTTGCGGGGGGAAAAATGAGGATTTAGAAGGGGCTGTGGGGCGCAGACCGGACCGAGGCGCCTGGCGTGAGGCCGGGACTGCGAGGCTGTAGGTCCAGGCGGCGACCCCGACCCCATCCTCTCACTACCCACCCCCCCCACCACGCCCAGCCCCGCTGGCCAGGGGTCCTGCGGCAGGTTTGGCGGCTGCAGAGGGTCAGGAGCGTGGCGGCCACAAAAGGAGTGGCGGGCAAAAGCCTAGAGCACCCGGTATTCCCAGGCGGTCTCCCATCCAAGTACTAACCAGGCTCGACCCTGCTTGACTGCGAGATCGGGCGCGTGCAGGGTGGTATGGCCGTAGATGCTGGGACCGGGCTCCTGGCGCCCCAAGAGCAGCCGCCCAGCCTGCCTGGTGAGCGTGCGCCAGGTTGTTGGGCAGCGCCGGCGGCGAGCCTCTCCCCTCTTTCCGCTGGCCGGCTCCAGCGGCGCCGCGCCTCCCGCCTGCTCTCCTCCAACACAGGACGTAGTGGGCGTGGGCAGCCGGTGACTCCTTACCCACAGCGAGGCCCCTTTGCGCTACCCATTGGTCTACTCAGCCTCTTCCACTACCCTGGCAGTGACAGAAGCCAGAATGACAGGGGTTGGGAGTTGGGGGGTAGGAAGGAGGGACGCACAGGCTGAATCACGGACTGGGACAGACTCACGGAGGCTGTGTTGAAGTGGCAGCTCCTTCACCGGAGTGCTGTCGCGCCCAGGACTGGACTCCGTTAAGCAGGCAGTGCCCGGGGAGTGGGCAGTCACCGTGGGACCCCCGGGCAGCCCTCCAGGGTCTGCGGAGTGCCGGTGGGGTCCGAGCCACGCCCGGGGTCCCGCACGCGGGAGGAGAGGCTCAGGCCCAGGCACCCTCCTCCTGTGGGTTGTGTACCTGCCTGCCAGCCTGCCTGCTTTTCCCCTGTGGTGCTCTGTCCTAAAGCCCAGGGGCGCGGGCCACGCGCAAACGCAAGAGTAGCGCTCCCTCATTCCACTGGTTTGTCCGGGCTCTTTTTTGGCTGTGCGCCTGGGGCCCCCGCGGCTGGCCAGGGGGAACCAAGAGCACAGGGCTCTGGAGAAAGGAGGAAGGGCGCTGGGGGAGGGGCCGCGGTGCCTGCAGGCAGAGACGGAGGCCTCCGGTGGGGTGGGGCGGCTGGGCGTCCCCTTGGCCCGCGGTCCGGGGACAACTGGGGCCTCTGTCTCCGGGCCCTAGTGCAGGCAGTAAGATTGTCACCCCTGTGACAAGGACCCCGAGGTGCCAAGGACCGGCACTGCCTTGGCTGGAGAAAGCCGCCCGAGGCCGTTTGGAGGCCGGCGCCGGCAGGCAGCCTTGGGCTTGGGCTTTGGGGGCGGCGAAGTGGGCGCGGTGAAGGGCTGCCGGTTGACCGCTTGTGCTTGCGGGGGGAAAAATAAGGATTTAGAAGGGGCTGTGGGGCGCAGACCGGGCCGAGGCGCCTGGCGTGAGGCCGGGACTGCGAGGCTGTAGGTCCAGGCGGCGGCCCCGACCCCATCCTCCCACTACCCCCCCACCACCACGCCCAGCCCCGCTGGCCAGGGGTCCTGCGGCAGGTTTGGCGGCTGCAGAGGGTCCAGGAGCGTGGCGGCCACAAAAGGAGTGGCGGGCAAAAGCCTAGAGCACCCGGTATTCCCAGGCGGTCTCCCATCCAAGTACTAACCAGGCTCGACCCTGCTTGACTGCGAGATCGGGCGCGTGCAGGGTGGTATGGCCGTAGACGCTGGGACCGGGCTCCTGGCGCCCCAAGAGCAGCCGCCCAGCCTGCCTGGTGAGCGCGCGCCAGGTTGTTGGGCAGCGCCGGCGGCGAGCCTCTCCCCTCTTTCCGCTGGCCGGCTCCAGCAGCGCCGCGCCTCCCGCCTGCTCTCCGCCTCCACAGGACGTAGTGGGCGTGGGCAGCCGGTGACTCCTTACCCACAGCGAGGCCCCTTTGCGCTACCCATTGGTCAACTCAGCCTCTTCCACTACCCTGGCAGTGACAGAAGCCAGAATGACAGGGGTTGGGAGTTGGGGGGGGGGAAGGAGGCACGCACAGGCTGAATCACGGACTGGGACAGACGCACGGAGGCTGTGTTGAAGTGGCAGCTCCCCCACCGGAGTGCTGTCGCGCCCAGGACTGGACTCCGTTAAGCAGGCAGTGCCCGGGGAGTGGGCAGTCACCGTGGGACCCCCGGGCAGGCCTCCAGGGTCTGCGGAGTGCCGGTGGGGTTCGAGCCACGCCCGGGGTCCCGCACGCGGGAGGAGAGGCTCAGGCCCAGGCACCCTCCTCCTGTGGGTTGTGTACCTGCCTGCCGGCCTGCCTGCTTTTCCCCTGTGGTGCTCTGTCCTAAAGCCCCGGGGCGCGGGCCACGCGCAAACGCAAGAGGAGCGCTCCCTCATTCCACTGGTTTGTCCGGGCTCCTTTTTGGCTGTGCGCCTGGGGCCCCCGCGGCTGGCCAGGGGGAACCAAGAGCACAGGGCGCTGGGGGAGGGGCCGCGGTGCCTGCTGGCAGAGACGGAGGCCTCTGGTGGGGTGGGGCGGCTGGGCGTCCCCTTGGCCCGCGGTCCGGGGACAACTGGGGCCTCTGTCTCCGGGCCCTAGTGCAGGCAGTAAGATTGTCACCCCTGTGACAAGGACCCCGAGGTGCCAAGGACCGGCACTGCCTTGGCTGGAGAAAGCCGCCCGAGGCCGTTTGGAGGCCGGCGCCGGCAGGCAGCCTTGGGCTTGGGCTTTTGGGGGCGGCGAAGTGGGCGCGGTGAAGGGCTGCCGGTTGACCGCTTGTGCTTGCGGGGGGAAAAATGAGGATTTAGAAGGGGCTGTGGGGGCAGACCGGGCCGAGGCGCCTGGCGTGAGGCCGGGACTGCGAGGCTGTAGGTCCAGGCGGCGGCCCCGACCCCATCCTCCCACTACCCACCCCCCCCACCACGCCCAGCCCCGCTGGCCAGGGGTCCTGCGGCAGGTTTGGCGGCTGCAGAGGGTCCAGGAGCGTGGCGGCCACAAAAGGAGTGGCGGGCAAAAGCCTAGAGCACCCGGTATTCCCAGGCGGTCTCCCATCCAAGTACTAACCAGGCTCGACCCTGCTTGACTGCGAGATCTGCGCGTGCAGGGTGGTATGGCCGTAGACGCTGGGACCGGGCTCCTGGCGCCCCAAGAGCAGCCGCCCAGCCTGCCTGGTGAGCGCGCGCCAGGTTGGTGGGCAGCGCCGGCGGCGAGCCTCTCCCCTCTTTCCGCTGGCCGGCTCCAGCGGCGCCGCGCCTCCCGCCTGCTCTCCGCCTCCACAGGACGTAGTGGGCGTGGGCAGCCGGTGACTCCTTACCCACAGCGAGGCCCCTTTGCGCTACCCATTGGTCTACTCAGCCTCTTCCACTACCCTGGCAGTGACAGAAGCCAGAATGACAGGGGTTGGGAGTTGGGGGGGGGGGAAGGAGGGACGCACAGGCTGAATCACGGACTGGGACAGACGCACGGAGGCTGTGTTGAAGTGGCAGCTCCCCCACCGGAGTGCTGTCGCGCCCAGGACTGGACTCCGTTAAGCAGGCAGTGCCCGGGGAGTGTGCCGTCACCGTGGGACCCCCGGGCAGGCCTCCAGGGTCTGCGGAGTGCCGGTGGGGTCCGAGCCACGCCCGGGGTCCCGCACGCGGGAGGAGAGGCTCAGGCCCAGGCACCCTCCTCCTGTGGGTTGTGTACCTGCCTGCCGGCCTGCCTGCTTTTTTCTTGTGGTGCTCTGTCCTAAAGCCCCGGCGCGCGGGCCACGCGCAAACGCAAGAGGAGCGCTCCCTCATTCCACTGGTTTGTCCGGGCTCTTTTTTGGCTGTGCGCCTGGGGCCCCCGCGGCTGGCCAGGGGGAACCAAGAGTGCAGGGCTCTGGAGAAAGAAGGAAGGGCGCTGGGGGAGGGGCCGCGGTGCCTGCAGGCAGAGACGGAGGCCTCCGGTGGGGTGGGGCGGCTGGGCGTCCCCTTGGCCCGCGGTCCGGGGACAACTGGGGCCTCTGTCTCCGGGCCCTAGTGCAGGCAGTAAGATTGTCACCCCTGTGACAAGGACCCCGAGGTGCCAAGGACCTGTACTGCCTTGGCTGGAGAAAGCCGCCCGAGGCCGTTTGGAGGCCAGCGCCGGCAGGCAGCCTTGGGCTTGGGCTTTGGGGGCGGCGAAGTGGGCGCGGTGAAGGGCTGCCGGTTGACCGCTTGTGCTTGCGGGGGGAAAAATGAGGATTTAGAAGGGGCTGTGGGGCGCAGACCGGACCGAGGCGCCTGGCGTGAGGCCGGGACTGCGAGGCTGTAGGTCCAGGCGGCGACCCCGACCCCATCCTCCCACTACCCACCCCCCCCACCACGCCCAGCCCCGCTGGCCAGGGGTCCTGCGGCAGGTTTGGCGGCTGCAGAGGGTCAGGAGCGTGGCGGCCACAAAAGGAGTGGCGGGCAAAAGCCTAGAGCACCCGGTATTCCCAGGCGGTCTCCCATCCAAGTACTAACCAGGCTCGACCCTGCTTGACTGCGAGATCGGGCGCGTGCAGGGTGGTATGGCCGTAGATGCTGGGACCGGGCTCCTGGCGCCCCAAGAGCAGCCGCCCAGCCTGCCTGGTGAGCGTGCGCCAGGTTGTTGGGCAGCGCCGGCGGCGAGCCTCTCCCCTCTTTCCGCTGGCCGGCTCCAGCGGCGCCGCGCCTCCCGCCTGCTCTCCGCCTCCACAGGACGTAGTGGGCGTGGGCAGCCGGTGACTCCTTACCCACAGCGAGGCCCCTTTGCGCTACCCATTGGTCTACTCAGCCTCTTCCACTACCCTGGCAGTGACAGAAGCCAGAATGACAGGGGTTGGGAGTTGGGGGGGGGGAAGGAGGCACGCACAGGCTGAATCACGGACTGGGACAGACGCACGGAGGCTGTGTTGAAGTGGCAGCTCCCCCACCAGAGTGCTGTCGCGCCCAGGACTGGACTCCGTTAAGCAGGCAGTGCCCGGGGAGTGGGCAGTCACCGTGGGACCCCCGGGCAGGCCTCCAGGGTCTGCGGAGTGCCGGTGGGGTCCGAGCCACGCCCGGGGTCCCGCACGCGGGAGGAGAGGCTCAGGCCCAGGCACCCTCCTCCTGTGGGTTGTGTACCTGCCTGCCGGCCTGCCTGCTTTTCCCCTGTGTTGCTCTGTCCTGGAGCCCCGGGGCGCGGGCCACGCGCACACGCAAGAGTAGCGCTCCCTCATTCCACTGGTTTGTCCGGGCTCTTTTTTGGCTGTGCGCCTGGGGCCCCCGCGGCTGGCCAGGGGGAACCAAGAGCACAGGGCTCTGGAGAAAGGAGGAAGGGCGCTGGGGGAGGGGCCGCGGTGCCTGCAGGCAGAGACGGAGGCCTCCGGTGGGGTGGGGCGGCTGGGCGTCCCCTTGGCCCGCGGTCCGGGGACAACTGGGGCCTCTGTCTCCGGGCCCTAGTGCAGGCAGTAAGATTGTCACCCCTGTGACAAGGACCCCGAGGTGCCAAGGACCGGCACTGCCTTGGCTGGAGAAAGCCGCCCGAGGCCGTTTGGAGGCCGGCGCCGGCAGGCAGCCTTGGGCTTGGGCTTTGGGGGCGGCGAAGTGGGCGCGGTGAAGGGCTGCCGGTTGACCGCTTGTGCTTGCGGGGGGAAAAATGAGGATTTAGAAGGGGCTGTGGGGCGCAGACCGGGCCGAGGCGCCTGGCGTGAGGCCGGGACTGCGAGGCTGTAGGTCCAGGCGGCGGCCCCGACCCCATCCTCCCACTACCCCCCCACCACCACGCCCAGCCCCGCTGGCCAGGGGTCCTGCGGCAGGTTTGGCGGCTGCAGAGGGTCCAGGAGCGTGGCGGCCACAAAAGGAGTGGCGGGCAAAAGCCTAGAGCACCCGGTATTCCCAGGCGGTCTCCCATCCAAGTACTAACCAGGCTCGACCCTGCTTGACTGCGAGATCGGGCGCGTGCAGGGTGGTATGGCCGTAGACGCTGGGACCGGGCTCCTGGCGCCCCAAGAGCAGCCTCCCAGCCTGCCTGGTGAGCGCGCGCCAGGTTGTTGGGCAGCGCCGGCGGCGAGCCTCTCCCCTCTTTCCGCTGGCCGGCTCCAGCAGCGCCGCGCCTCCCGCCTGCTCTCCGCCTCCACAGGACGTAGTGGGCGTGGGCAGCCGGTGACTCCTTACCCACAGCGAGGCCCCTTTGCGCTACCCATTGGTCTACTCAGCCTCTTCCACTACCCTGGCAGTGACAGAAGCCAGAATGACAGGGGTTGGGAGTTGGGGGGGGGGAAGGAGGCACGCACAGGCTGAATCACGGACTGGGACAGACGCACGGAGGCTGTGTTGAAGTGGCAGCTCCCCCACCGGAGTGCTGTCGCGCCCAGGACTGGACTCCGTTAAGCAGGCAGTGCCCGGGGAGTGGGCAGTCACCGTGGGACCCCCGGGCAGGCCTCCAGGGTCTGCGGAGTGCCGGTGGGGTTCGAGCCACGCCCGGGGTCCCGCACGCGGGAGGAGAGGCTCAGGCCCAGGCACCCTCCTCCTGTGGGTTGTGTACCTGCCTGCCGGCCTGCCTGCTTTTCCCCTGTGGTGCTCTGTCCTAAAGCCCCGGGGCGCGGGCCACGCGCAAACGCAAGAGGAGCGCTCCCTCATTCCACTGGTTTGTCCGGGCTCCTTTTTGGCTGTGCGCCTGGGGCCCCCGCGGCTGGCCAGGGGGAACCAAGAGCACAGGGCGCTGGGGGAGGGGCCGCGGTGCCTGCTGGCAGAGACGGAGGCCTCTGGTGGGGTGGGGCGGCTGGGCGTCCCCTTGGCCCGCGGTCCGGGGACAACTGGGGCCTCTGTCTCCGGGCCCTAGTGCAGGCAGTAAGATTGTCACCCCTGTGACAAGGACCCCGAGGTGCCAAGGACCGGCACTGCCTTGGCTGGAGAAAGCCGCCCGAGGCCGTTTGGAGGCCGGCGCCGGCAGGCAGCCTTGGGCTTGGGCTTTTGGGGGCGGCGAAGTGGGCGCGGTGAAGGGCTGCCGGTTGACCGCTTGTGCTTGCGGGGGGAAAAATGAGGATTTAGAAGGGGCTGTGGGGGCAGACCGGGCCGAGGCACCTGGCGTGAGGCCGGGACTGCGAGGCTGTAGGTCCAGGCGGCGGCCCCGACCCCATCCTCCCACTACCCACCCCCCCCACCACGCCCAGCCCCGCTGGCCAGGGGTCCTGCGGCAGGTTTGGCGGCTGCAGAGGGTCCAGGAGCGTGGCGGCCACAAAAGGAGTGGCGGGCAAAAGCCTAGAGCACCCGGTATTCCCAGGCGGTCTCCCATCCAAGTACTAACCAGGCTCGACCCTGCTTGACTGCGAGATCTGCGCGTGCAGGGTGGTATGGCCGTAGACGCTGGGACCGGGCTCCTGGCGCCCCAAGAGCAGCCGCCCAGCCTGCCTGGTGAGCGCGCGCCAGGTTGGTGGGCAGCGCCGGCGGCGAGCCTCTCCCCTCTTTCCGCTGGCCGGCTCCAGCGGCGCCGCGCCTCCCGCCTGCTCTCCTCCTCCACAGGACGTAGTGGGCGTGGGCAGCCGGTGACTCCTTACCCACAGCGAGGCCTCTTTGCGCTACCCATTGGTCTACTCAGCCTCTTCCACTACCCTGGCAGTGACAGAAGCCAGAATGACAGGGGTTGGGAGTTGGGGGGGGGGGGGAAGGAGGGACGCACAGGCTGAATCACGGACTGGGACAGACGCACGGAGGCTGTGTTGAAGTGGCAGCTCCCCCACCGGAGTGCTGTCGCGCCCAGGACTGGACTCCGTTAAGCAGGCAGTGCCCGGGGAGTGTGCCGTCACCGTGGGACCCCCGGGCAGGCCTCCAGGGTCTGCGGAGTGCCGGTGGGGTCCGAGCCACGCCCGGGGTCCCGCACGCGGGAGGAGAGGCTCAGGCCCAGGCACCCTCCTCCTGTGGGTTGTGTACCTGCCTGCCGGCCTGCCTGCTTTTTTCTTGTGGTGCTCTGTCCTAAAGCCCCGGCGCGCGGGCCACGCGCAAACGCAAGAGGAGCGCTCCCTCATTCCACTGGTTTGTCCGGGCTCCTTTTTGGCTGTGCGCCTGGGGCCCCCGCGGCTGGCCAGGGGGAACCAAGAGCGCAGGGCTCACGAGAAAGAAGGAAGGGCGCTGGGGGAGGGGCCGCGGTGCCTGCAGGCAGAGACGGAGGCCTCCGGTGGGGTGGGGCGGCTGGGCGTCCCCTTGGCCCGCGGTCCGGGGACAACTGGGGCCTCTGTCTCCGGGCCCTAGTGCAGGCAGTAAGATTGTCACCCCTGTGACAAGGACCCCGAGGTGCCAAGGACCGGCACTGCCTTGGCTGGAGAAAGCCGCCCGAGGCCGTTTGGAGGCCGGCGCCGGCAGGCAGCCTTGGGCTTGGGCTTTGGGGGCGGCGAAGTGGGCGCGGTGAAGGGCTGCCGGTTGACCGCTTGTGCTTGCGGGGGGAAAAATGAGGATTTAGAAGGGGCTGTGGGGCGCAGACCGGGCCGAGGCGCCTGGCGTGAGGCCGGGACTGCGAGGCTGTAGGTCCAGGCGGCGGCCCCGACCCCATCCTCCCACTACCCCCCCACCACCACGCCCAGCCCCGCTGGCCAGGGGTCCTGCGGCAGGTTTGGCGGCTGCAGAGGGTCCAGGAGCGTGGCGGCCACAAAAGGAGTGGCGGGCAAAAGCCTAGAGCACCCGGTATTCCCAGGCGGTCTCCCATCCAAGTACTAACCAGGCTCGACCCTGCTTGACTGCGAGATCGGGCGCGTGCAGGGTGGTATGGCCGTAGACGCTGGGACCGGGCTCCTGGCGCCCCAAGAGCAGCCGCCCAGCCTGCCTGGTGAGCGCGCGCCAGGTTGTTGGGCAGCGCCGGCGGCGAGCCTCTCCCCTCTTTCCGCTGGCCGGCTCCAGCGGCGCCGCGCCTCCCGCCTGCTCTCCGCCTCCACAGGACGTAGTGGGCGTGGGCAGCCGGTGACTCCTTACCCACAGCGAGGCCCCTTTGCGCTACCCATTGGTCTACTCAGCCTCTTCCACTACCCTGGCAGTGACAGAAGCCAGAATGACAGGGGTTGGGAGTTGGGGGGGGGGAAGGAGGCACGCACAGGCTGAATCACGGACTGGGACAGACGCACGGAGGCTGTGTTGAAGTGGCAGCTCCCCCACCGGAGTGCTGTCGCGCCCAGGACTGGACTCCGTTAAGCAGGCAGTGCCCGGGGAGTGGGCAGTCACCGTGGGACCCCCGGGCAGGCCTCCAGGGTCTGCGGAGTGCCGGTGGGGTTCGAGCCACGCCCGGGGTCTTGCACGCGGGAGGAGAGGCTCAGGCCCAGGCACCCTCCTCCTGTGGGTTGTGTACCTGCCTGCCGGCCTGCCTGCTTTTCCCCTGTGGTGCTCTGTCCTAAAGCCCCGGGGCGCGGGCCACGCGCAAACGCAAGAGGAGCGCTCCCTCATTCCACTGGTTTGTCCGGGCTCCTTTTTGGCTGTGCGCCTGGGGCCCCCGCGGCTGGCCAGGGGGAACCAAGAGCACAGGGCGCTGGGGGAGGGGCCGCGGTGCCTGCTGGCAGAGACGGAGGCCTCTGGTGGGGTGGGGCGGCTGGGCGTCCCCTTGGCCCGCGGTCCGGGGACAACTGGGGCCTCTGTCTCCGGGCCCTAGTGCAGGCAGTAAGATTGTCACCCCTGTGACAAGGACCCCGAGGTGCCAAGGACCGGCACTGCCTTGGCTGGAGAAAGCCGCCCGAGGCCGTTTGGAGGCCGGCGCCGGCAGGCAGCCTTGGGCTTGGGCTTTTGGGGGCGGCGAAGTGGGCGCGGTGAAGGGCTGCCGGTTGACCGCTTGTGCTTGCGGGGGGAAAAATGAGGATTTAGAAGGGGCTGTGGGGGCAGACCGGGCCGAGGCGCCTGGCGTGAGGCCGGGACTGCGAGGCTGTAGGTCCAGGCGGCGGCCCCGACCCCATCCTCCCACTACCCACCCCCCCCACCACGCCCAGCCCCGCTGGCCAGGGGTCCTGCGGCAGGTTTGGCGGCTGCAGAGGGTCCAGGAGCGTGGCGGCCACAAAAGGAGTGGCGGGCAAAAGCCTAGAGCACCCGGTATTCCCAGGCGGTCTCCCATCCAAGTACTAACCAGGCTCGACCCTGCTTGACTGCGAGATCTGCGCGTGCAGGGTGGTATGGCCGTAGACGCTGGGACCGGGCTCCTGGCGCCCCAAGAGCAGCCGCCCAGCCTGCCTGGTGAGCGCGCGCCAGGTTGGTGGGCAGCGCCGGCGGCGAGCCTCTCCCCTCTTTCCGCTGGCCGGCTCCAGCGGCGCCGCGCCTCCCGCCTGCTCTCCTCCTCCACAGGACGTAGTGGGCGTGGGCAGCCGGTGACTCCTTACGCACAGCGAGGCCCCTTTGCGCTACCCATTGGTCTACTCAGCCTCTTCCACTACCCTGGCAGTGACAGAAGCCAGAATGACAGGGGTTGGGAGTTGGGGGGGGGGGGGAAGGAGGGACGCACAGGCTGAATCACGGACTGGGACAGACGCACGGAGGCTGTGTTGAAGTGGCAGCTCCCCCACCGGAGTGCTGTCGCGCCCAGGACTGGACTCCGTTAAGCAGGCAGTGCCCGGGGAGTGTGCCGTCACCGTGGGACCCCCGGGCAGGCCTCCAGGGTCTGCGGAGTGCCGGTGGGGTCCGAGCCACGCCCGGGGTCCCGCACGCGGGAGGAGAGGCTCAGGCCCAGGCACCCTCCTCCTGTGGGTTGTGTACCTGCCTGCCGGCCTGCCTGCTTTTTTCTTGTGGTGCTCTGTCCTAAAGCCCCGGCGCGCGGGCCACGCGCAAACGCAAGAGGAGCGCTCCCTCATTCCACTGGTTTGTCCGGGCTCCTTTTTGGCTGTGCGCCTGGGGCCCCCGCGGCTGGCCAGGGGGAACCAAGAGCGCAGGGCTCACGAGAAAGAAGGAAGGGCGCTGGGGGAGGGGCCACGGTGCCTGCAGGCAGAGACGGAGGCCTCCGGTGGGGTGGGGCGGCTGGGCGTCCCCTTGGCCCGCGGTCCGGGGACAACTGGGGCCTCTGTCTCCTGGCCCTAGTGCAGGCAGTAAGATTGTCACCCCTGTGACAAGGACCCCGAGGTGCCAAGGACCGGCACTGCCTTGGCTGGAGAAAGCCGCCCGAGGCCGTTTGGAGGCCGGCGCCGGCAGGCAGCCTTGGGCTTGGGCTTTTGGGGGCGGCGAAGTGGGCGCGGTGAAGGGCTGCCGGTTGACCGCTTGTGCTTGCGGGGGGGAAAAATGAGGATTTAGAAGGGGCTGTGGGGGCAGACCGGGCCGAGGCGCCTGGCGTGAGGCCGGGACTGCGAGGCTGTAGGTCCAGGCGGCGGCCCCGACCCCATCCTCCCACTACCCACCCCCCCCACCACGCCCAGCCCCGCTGGCCAGGGGTCCTGCGGCAGGTTTGGCGGCTGCAGAGGGTCCAGGAGCGTGGCGGCCACAAAAGGAGTGGCGGGCAAAAGCCTAGAGCACCCGGTATTCCCAGGCGGTCTCCCATCCAAGTACTAACCAGGCTCGACCCTGCTTGACTGCGAGATCGGGCGCGTGCAGGGTGGTATGGCCGTAGACGCTGGGACCGGGCTCCTGGCGCCCCAAGAGCAGCCGCCCAGCCTGCCTGGTGAGCGCGCTCCATGTTGTTGGGCAGCGCCGGCGGCGAGGCTCTCCCCTCTTTCCGCTGGCCGGCTCCAGCAGCGCCGCGCCTCCCGCCTGCTCTCCGCCTCCACAGGACGTAGTGGGCGTGGGCAGCCGGTGACTCCTTACCCACAGCGAGGCCCCTTTGCGCTACCCATTGGTCTACTCAGCCTCTTCCACTACCCTGGCAGTGACAGAAGCCAGAATGACAGGGGTTGGGAGTTGGGGGGGGGGGGAAGGAGGCACGCACAAGCTGAATCACGGACTGGGACAGACGCACGGAGGCTGTGTTGAAGTGGCAGCTCCCCCACCGGAGTGCTGTCGCGCCCAGGACTGGACTCCGTGAAGCAGGCAGTGCCCGGGGAGTGGGCAGTCACCGTGGGACCCCCGGGCAGGCTTCCAGGGTCTGCAGAGTGCCGGTGGGGTCCGAGCCACGCCCGGGGTCCCGCACGCGGGAGGAGAGGCTCAGGCCCAGGCACCCTCCTCCTGTGGGTTGTGTACCTGCCTGCCGGCCTGCCTGCTTTTCCCTTATGGTGCTCTGTCCTAAAGCCCCGGGGCGCGGGCCACGCGCAAACGCAAGAGGAGCGCTCCCTCATTCCACTGGTGTGTCCGGGCTCCTTTTTGGCTGTGCGCCTGGGGCCCCCGCAGCTGGCCAGGGGGAACCAAGAGCGCAGGGCTCTCCAGAAAGAAGGAAGGGCGCTGGGGGAGGGCCCGCGGTGCCTGCAGGCAGAGACGGAGGCCTCTGGTGGGGTGGGGCGGCTGGGCGTCCCCTTGGCCCGCGGTCCGGGGACAACTGGGGCCTCTGTCTCCGGGCCCTAGTGCAGGCAGTAAGATTGTCACCCCTGTGACAAGGACCCCGAGGTGCCAAGGACCGGCACTGCCTTGGCTGGAGAAAGCCGCCCGAGGCCGTTTGGAGGCCGGCGCCGGCAGGCAGCCTTGGGCTTGGGCTTTTGGGGGCGGCGAAGTGGGCGCGGTGAAGGGCTGCCGGTTGACCGCTTGTGCTTGCGGGGGGAAAAATGAGGATTTAGAAGGGGCTGTGGGGCGCAGACCGGGCCGAGGCGCCTGGCGTGAGGCCGTGTCTGCGAGGCTGTAGGTCCAGGCGGCGGCCCCGACCCCATCCTCCCACTACCCACCCCCCCCACCACGCCCAGCCCCGCTGGCCAGGGGTCCTGCGGCAGGTTTGGCGGCTGCAGAGGGTCCAGGAGCGTGGCGGCCACAAAAGGAGTGGCGGGCAAAAGCCTAGAGCACCCGGTATTCCCAGGCGGTCTCCCATCCAAGTACTAACCAGGCTCGACCCTGCTTGACTGCGAGATCGGGCGCGTGCAGGGTGGTATGGCCGTAGACGCTGGGACCGGGCTCCTGGCGCCCCAAGAGCAGCCGCCCAGCCTGCCTGGTGAGCGCGCGCCAGGTTGTTGGGCAGCGCCGGCGGCGAGCCTCTCCCCTCTTTCCGCTGGCCGGCTCCAGCGGCGCCGCGCCTCCCGCCTGCTCTCCGCCTCCACAGGACGTAGTGGGCGTGGGCAGCCGGTGACTCCTTACCCACAGCGAGGCCCCTTTGCGCTACCCATTGGTCTACTCAGCCTCTTCCACTACCCTGGCAGTGACAGAAGCCAGAATGACAGGGGTTGGGAGTTGGGGGGGGGGGGAAGGAGGCACGCACAGGCTGAATCACGGACTGGGACAGACACACGGAGGCTGTGTTGAAGTGGCAGCTCCCCCACCAGAGTGCTGTCGCGCCCAGGACTGGACTCCGTTAAGCAGGCAGTGCCCGGGGAGTGGGCAGTCACCGTGGGACCCCCGGGCAGGCCTCCAGGGTCTGCGGAGTGCCGGTCGGGTCCGAGCCACGCCCGGGGTCCCGCACGCGGGAGGAGAGGCTCAGGCCCAGGCACCCTCCTCCTGTGGGTTGTGTACCTGCCTGCCGGCCTGCCTGCTTTTCCCCTGTGGTGCTCTGTCCTAAAGCCCCGGGGCGCGGGCCACGCGCAAACGCAAGAGGAGCGCTCCCTCATTCCACTGGTTTGTCCGGGCTCCTTTTTGGCTGTGCGCCTGGGGCCCCCGCGGCTGGCCAGGGGGAACCAAGAGCGCAGGGCTCCCCAGAAAGAAGGAAGGGCGCTGGGGGAGGGGCCACGGTGCCTGCAGGCAGAGACGGAGGCCTCTGGTGGGGTGGGGCGGCTGGGCGTCCCCTTGGCCCGCGGTCCGGGGACAACTGGGGCCTCTGTCTCCGGGCCCTAGTGCAGGCAGTAAGATTGTCACCCCTGTGACAAGGACCCCGAGGTGCCAAGGACCGGCACTGCCTTGGCTGGAGAAAGCCGCCCGAGGCCGTTTGGAGGCCGGCGCTGGCAGGCAGCCTTGGGCTTGGGCTTTTGGGGGCGGCGAAGTGGGCGCGGTGAAGGGCTGCCGGTTGACCGCTTGTGCTTGCGGGGGGAAAAATGAGGATTTAGAAGGGGCTGTGGGGGCAGACCGGGCCGAGGCGCCTGGCGTGAGGCCGGGACTGCGAGGCTGTAGGTCCAGGCGGCGGCCCCGACCCCATCCTCCCACTACCCACCCCCCCCACCACGCCCAGCCCCGCTGGCCAGGGGTCCTGCGGCAGGTTTGGCGGCTGCAGAGGGTCCAGGAGCGTGGCGGCCACAAAAGGAGTGGCGGGCAAAAGCCTAGAGCACCCGGTATTCCCAGGCGGTCTCCCATCCAAGTACTAACCAGGCTCGACCCTGCTTGACTGCGAGATCTGCGCGTGCAGGGTGGTATGGCCGTAGACGCTGGGACCGGGCTCCTGGCGCCCCAAGAGCAGCCGCCCAGCCTGCCTGGTGAGCGCGCGCCAGGTTGGTGGGCAGCGCCGGCGGCGAGCCTCTCCCCTCTTTCCGCTGGCCGGCTCCAGCGGCGCCGCGCCTCCCGCCTGCTCTCCTCCTCCACAGGACGTAGTGGGCGTGGGCAGCCGGTGACTCCTTACCCACAGCGAGGCCCCTTTGCGCTACCCATTGGTCTACTCAGCCTCTTCCACTACCCTGGCAGTGACAGAAGCCAGAATGACAGGGGTTGGGAGTTGGGGGGGAGGAAGGAGGGACGCACAGGCTGAATCAGGGACTGGGACAGACCCACGGAGGCTGTGTTGAAGTGGCAGCTCCTTCACCGGAGTGCTGTCGCGCCCAGGACTGGACTCCGTTAAGCAGGCAGTGCCCGGGGAGTGGGCAGTCACCGTGGGACCCCCGGGCAGGCCTCCAGGGTCTGCGGAGTGCCGGTGGGGTCCGAGCCACGCCCGGGGTCCCGTACGCAGGAGGAGAGGCTCAGGCCCAGGCACCCTCCTCCTGTGGGTTGTGTACCTGCCTGCCGGCCTGCCTGCTTTTCCCTTGTGGTGCTCTGTCCTAAAGCCCCTGGGCGCGGGCCACGCGCACACGCAAGAGTAGCGCTCCCTCATTCCACTGGTTTGTCCGGGCTCTTTTTTGGCTGTGCGCCTGGGGCCCCCGCGGCTGGCCAGGGGGAACCAAGAGCACAGGGCTCTTGAGAAAGAAGGAAGGGCGCTGGGGGAGGGGCCGCGGTGCCTGCCGGCAGAGACGGAGGCCTCCGGTGGGGTGGGGCGGCTGGGCGTCCCCTTGGCCCGCGGTCCGGGGACAACTGGGGCCTCTGTCTCCGGGCCCTAGTGCAGGCAGTAAGATTGTCACCCCTGTGACAAGGACCCCGAGATGCCAAGGACCGGCACTGCCTTGGCTGGAGAAAGCCGCCCGACGCCGTTTGGAGGCCGGCGCCGGCAGGCAGCCTTGGGCTTGGGCTTTGGGGGCGGCGAAGTGGGCGCGGTGAAGGGCTGCCGGTTGACCGCTTGTGCTTGCGGGGAAAAATGAGGATTTAGAAGGGGCTGTGGGGCGCAGACCGGGCCTAGGCGCCTGGCGTGAGGCCGGGACTGCGAGGCTGTAGGTCCAGGCGGCGGCCCCGACCCCATCCTCCCAGTACCCACCCCCCCCACCACGCCCAGCCCCGCTGGCCAGGGGTCCTGCGGCAGGTTTGGCGGCTGCAGAGGGTCCAGGAGCGTGGCGGCCACAAAAGGAGTGGCGGGCAAAAGCCTAGAGCACCCGGTATTCCCAGGCGGTCTCCCATCCAAGTACTAACCAGGCTCGACCCTGCTTGACTGCGAGATCGGGCGCGTGCAGGGTGGTATGGCCGTAGATGCTGGGACCGGGCTCCTGGCGCCCCAAGAGCAGCCGCCCAGCCTGCCTGGTGAGCGTGCGCCAGGTTGTTGGGCAGCGCCGGCGGCGAGCCTCTCCCCTCTTTCCGCTGGCCGGCTCCAGCGGCGCCGCGCCTCCCGCCTGCTCTCCGCCTCCACAGGACGTAGTGGGCGTGGGCAGCGGGTGACTCCTTACCCACAGCGAGGCCCCTTTGCGCTACCCATTGGTCTACTCAGCCTCTTCCACTACCCTGGCAGTGACAGAAGCCAGAATGACAGGGGTTGGGAGTTGGGGGGGGGGAAGGAGGGACGCACAGGCTGAATCACGGACTGGGACAGACGCACGGAGGCTGTGTTGAAGTGGCAGCTCCCCCACCGGAGTGCTGTCGCGCCCAGGACTGGACTCCGTTAAGCAAGCAGTGCCCGGGGAGTGGGCAGTCACCGTGGGACCCCCGGGCAGGCCTCCAGGGTCTGCGGAGTGCCGGTGGGGTCCGAGCCACGCCCGGGGTCCCGCACGCGGGAGGAGAGGCTCAGGCCCAGGCACCCTCCTCCTGTGGGTTGTGTACCTGCCTGCCGGCCTGCCTGCTTTTCCCCTGTGTTGCTCTGTCCTGGAGCCCCGGGGCGCGGGCCACGCGCACACGCAAGAGTAGCGCTCTCTCATTCCACTGGTTTGTCCGGGCTCTTTTTTGGCTGTGCGCCTGGGGCCCCCGCGGCTGGCCAGGGGGAACCAAGAGCACAGGGCTCTGGAGAAAGGAGGAAGGGCGCTGGGGGAGGGGCCGCGGTGCCTGCAGGCAGAGACGGAGGCCTCCGGTGGGGTGGGGCGGCTGGGCGTCCCCTTGGCCCGCGGTCCGGGGACAACTGGGGCCTCTGTCTCCGGGCCCTAGTGCAGGCAGTAAGATTGTCACCCCTGTGACAAGGACCCCGAGGTGCCAAGGACCGGCACTGCCTTGGCTGGAGAAAGCCGCCCGAGGCCGTTTGGAGGCCAGCGCCGGCAGGCAGCCTTGGGCTTGGGCTTTGGGGGCGGCGAAGTGGGCGCGGTGAAGGGCTGCCGGTTGACCGCTTGTGCTTGCGGGGGGAAAAATGAGGATTTAGAAGGGGCTGTGGGGCGCAGACCGGGCCGAGGCGCCTGGCGTGAGGCCGGGAATGCGAGGCTGTAGGTCCAGGCGGCGGCCCCGACCCCATCCTCCCACTACCCCCCCACCACCACGCCCAGCCCCGCTGGCCAGGGGTCCTACGGCAGGTTTGGCGGCTGCAGAGGGTCCAGGAGCGTGGCGGCCACAAAAGGAGTGGCGGGCAAAAGCCTAGAGCACCCGGTATTCCCAGGCGGTCTCCCATCCAAGTACTAACCAGGCTCGACCCTGCTTGACTGCGAGATCGGGCGCGTGCAGGGTGGTATGGCCGTAGACGCTGGGACCGGGCTCCTGGCGCCCCAAGAGCAGCCGCCCAGCCTGCGTGGTGAGCGCGCGCCAGGTTGTTGGGCAGCGCCGGCGGCGAGCCTCTCCCCTCTTTCCGCTGGCCGGCTCCAGCAGCGCCGCGCCTCCCGCCTGCTCTCCGCCTACACAGGACGTAGTGGGCGTGGGCAGCCGGTGACTCCTTACCCACAGCGAGGCCCCTTTGCGCTACCCATTGGTCTACTCAGCCTCTTCCACTACCCTGGCAGTGACAGAAGCCAGAATGACAGGGGTTGGGAGTTGGGGGGGGGGAAGGAGGCACGCACAGGCTGAATCACGGACTGGGACAGACGCACGGAGGCTGTGTTGAAGTGGCAGCTCCCCCACCGGAGTGCTGTCGCGCCCAGGACTGGACTCCGTTAAGCAGGCAGTGCCCGGGGAGTGGGCCGTCACCGTGGGACCCCCGGGCAGGCCTCCAGGGTCTGCGGAGTGCCGGTGGGGTCCGAGCCACGCCCGGGGTCCCGCACGCGGGAGGAGAGGCTCAGGCCCAGGCACCCTCCTCCTGTGGGTTGTGTACCTGCCTGCCGGCCTGCCTGCTTTTCCCCTGTGGTGCTCTGTCCTAAAGCCCAGGGGCGCGGGCCACGCGCAAACGCAAGAGGAGCGCTCCCTCATTCCACTGGTTTGTCCGGGCTCTTTTTTGGCTGTGCGCCTGGGGCCCCCGCGGCTGGCCAGGGGGAACCAAGAGCGCAGGGCTCTCCAGAAAGAAGGAAGGGCGCTGGGGGAGGGGCCACGGTGCCTGCAGGCAGAGACGGAGGCCTCTGGTGGGGTGGGGCGGCTGGGCGTCCCCTTGGCCCGCGGTCCGGGGACAACTGGGGCCTCTGTCTCCGGGCCCTAGTGCAGGCAGTAAGATTGTCACCCCTGTGACAAGGACCCCGAGGTGCCAAGGACCGGCACTGCCTTGGCTGGAGAAAGCCGCCCGAGGCCGTTTGGAGGCCGGCGCCGGCAGGCAGCCTTGGGCTTGGGCTTTTGGGGGCGGCGAAGTGGGCGCGGTGAAGGGCTGCCGGTTGACCGCTTGTGCTTGCGGGGGGAAAAATGAGGATTTAGAAGGGGCTGTGGGGGCAGACCGGGCCGAGGCGCCTGGCGTGAGGCCGGGACTGCGAGGCTGTAGGTCCAGGCGGCGGCCCCGACCCCATCCTCCCACTACCCACCCCCCCCACCACGCCCAGCCCCGCTGGCCAGGGGTCCTGCGGCAGGTTTGGCGGCTGCAGAGGGTCCAGGAGCGTGGCGGCCACAAAAGGAGTGGCGGGCAAAAGCCTAGAGCACCCGGTATTCCCAGGCGGTCTCCCATCCAAGTACTAACCAGGCTCGACCCTGCTTGACTGCGAGATCTGCGCGTGCAGGGTGGTATGGCCGTAGACGCTGGGACCGGGCTCCTGGCGCCCCAAGAGCAGCCGCCCAGCCTGCCTGGTGAGCGCGCGCCAGGTTGGTGGGCAGCGCCGGCGGCGAGCCTCTCCCCTCTTTCCGCTGGCCGGCTCCAGCGGCGCCGCGCCTCCCGCCTGCTCTCCTCCTCCACAGGACGTAGTGGGCGTGGGCAGCCGGTGACTCCTTACCCACAGCGAGGCCCCTTTGCGCTACCCATTGGTCTACTCAGCCTCTTCCACTACCCTGGCAGTGACAGAAGCCAGAATGACAGGGGTTGGGAGTTGGGGGGGGGGGGAAGGAGGGACGCACAGGCTGAATCACGGACTGGGACAGACGCACGGAGGCTGTGTTGAAGTGGCAGCTCCCCCACCGGAGTGCTGTCGCGCCCAGGACTGGACTCCGTTAAGCAGGCAGTGCCCGGGGAGTGTGCCGTCACCGTGGGACCCCCGGGCAGGCCTCCAGGGTCTGCGGAGTGCCGGTGGGGTCCGAGCCACGCCCGGGGTCCCGCACGCGGGAGGAGAGGCTCAGGCCCAGGCACCCTCCTCCTGTGGGTTGTGTACCTGCCTGCCGGCCTGCCTGCTTTTCCCTTGTGGTGCTCTGTCCTAAAGCCCCGGGGCGCGGGCCACGCGCAAACGCAAGAGGAGCACTCCCTCATTCCACTGGTTTGTCCGGGCTCTTTTTTGGCTGTGCGCCTGGGGCCCCCGCGGCTGGCCAGGGGGAACCAAGAGCGCAGGGCTCACGAGAAAGAAGGAAGGGCGCTGGGGGAGGGGCCGCGGTGACTGCTGGCAGAGACGGAGGCCTCCGGTGGGGTGGGGCGGCTGGGCGTCCCCTTGGCCCGCGGTCCGGGGACAACTGGGGCCTCTGTCTCCGGGCCCTAGTGCAGGCAGTAAGATTGTCACCCCTGTGACAAGGACCCCGAGGTGCCAAGGACCGGCACTGCCTTGGCTGGAGAAAGCCGCCCGAGGCCGTTTGGAGGCCGGCGCCGGCAGGCAGCCTTGGGCTTGGGCTTTGGGGGCGGCGAAGTGGGCGCGGTGAAGGGCTGCCGGTTGACCGCTTGTGCTTGCGGGGGGAAAAATGAGGATTTAGAAGGGGCTGTGGGGCGCAGACCGGGCCGAGGCGCCTGGCGTGAGGCCGGGACTGCGAGGCTGTAGGTCCAGGCGGCGGCCCCGACCCCATCCTCCCACTACCCACCCCCCCACCACGCCCAGCCCCGCTGGCCAGGGGTCCTGCGGCAGGTTTGGTGGCTGCAGAGGGTCCAGGGGCATGGCGGCCACAAAAGGAGTGGCGGGCAAAAGCCTAGAGCACCCGGTATTCCCAGGCGGTCTCCCATCCAAGTACTAACCAGGCTCGACCCTGCTTGACTGCGAGATCGGGCGCGTGCAGGGTGGTATGGCCGTAGACGCTGGGACCGGGCTCCTGGCGCCCCAAGAGCAGCCGCCCAGCCTGCCTGGTGAGCGCGCGCCAGGTTGTTGGGCAGCGCCGGCGGCGAGCCTCTCCCCTCTTTCCGCTGGCCGGCTCCAGCAGCGCCGCGCCTCCCGCCTGCTCTCCTCCAACACAGGACGTAGTGGGCGTGGGCAGCCGGTGACTCCTTACCCACAGCGAGGCCCCTTTGCGCTACCCATTGGTCTACTCAGCCTCTTCCACTACCCTGGCAGTGACAGAAGCCAGAATGACAGGGGTTGGGAGTTGGGGGGGGGGGAAGGAGGCACGCACAGGCTGAATCACGGACTGGGACAGACGCACGGAGGCTGTGTTGAAGTGGCAGCTCCCCCACCGGAGTGCTGTCGCGCCCAGGACTGGACTCCGTTAAGCAGGCAGTGCCCGGGGAGTGGGCAGTCACCGTGGGACCCCCGGGCAGGCCTCCAGGGTCTGCGGAGTGCCGGTGGGGTCCGAGCCACGCCCGGGGTCCCGCACGCGGGAGGAGAGGCTCAGGCCCAGGCACCCTCCTCCTGTGGGTTGTGTACCTGCCTGCCGGCCTGCCTGCTTTTCCCTTGTGGTGCTCTGTCCTCAAGCCCCGGGGCGCGGGCCACGCGCAAACGTAAGAGGAGCACACCCTCATTCCACTGGTTTGTCCGGGCTCTTTTTTGGCTGTGCGCCTGGGGCCCCCGCGGCTGGCCAGGGGGAACCAAGAGCACAGGGCTCTCGAGAAAGAAGGAAGGGCGCTGGGGGAGGGGCCGCGGTGCCTGCAGGCAGAGACGGAGGCCTCCGGTGGGGTGGGGCGGCTGGGCGTCCCCTTGGCCCGCGGTCCGGGGACAACTGGGGCCTCTGTCTCCGGGCCCTAGTGCAGGCAGTAAGATTGTCACCCCTGTGACAAGGACCCCGAGGTGCCAAGGACCGGCACTGCCTTGGCTGGAGAAAGCTGCCCGAGGCCGTTTGGAGGCCGGCGCCGGCAGGCAGCCTTGGGCTTGGGCTTTTGGGGGCGGCGAAGTGGGCGCGGTGAAGGGCTGCCGGTTGACCGCTTGTGCTTGCGGGGGGAGAAATGAGGATTTAGAAGGGGCTGTGGTGCGCAGACCGGGCCGAGGCGCCTGGCGTGAGGCCGGGACTGCGAGGCTGTAGGTCCAGGCGGCGACCCCGACCCCATCCTCCCACTACCCAACCCCCCCACCACGCCCAGCCCCGCTGGCCAGGGGTCCTGCGGCAGGTTTGGCGGCTGCAGAGGGTCAGGAGCGTGCCGGCCACAAAAGGAGTGGCGGGCAAAAGCCTAGAGCACCCGGTATTCCCAGGCGGTCTCCCATCCAAGTACTAACCAGGCTCGACCCTGCTTGACTGCGAGATCGGGCGCGTGCAGGGTGGTATGGCCGTAGACGCTGGGACCGGGCTCCTGGCGCCCCAAGAGCAGCCGCCCAACCTGCCTGGTGAGCGCGCGCCAGGTTGTTGGGCAGCGCCGGCGGCGAGCCTCTCCCCTCTTTCCGCTGGCCGGCTCCAGCGGCGCCGCGCCTCCAGCCTGCTCTCCGCCTCCACAGGACGTAGTGGGCGTGGGCAGCCGGTGACTTCTTACCCACAGCGAGGCCCCTTTGCGCTACCCATTGGTCTACTCAGCCTCTTCCACTACCCTGGCAGTGACAGAAGCCAGAATGACAGGGGTTGGGAGTTGGGGGGGAGGAAGGAGGGACGCACAGGCTGAATCACTGACTGGGACAGACGCACGGAGGCTGTGTTGAAGTGGCAGCTCCCCCACCAGAGTGCTGTCGCGCCCAGGACTGGACTCCGTTAAGCAGGCAGTGCCCGGGGAGTGGGCAGTCACCGTGGGACCCCCGGGCAGGCCTCCAGGGTCTGCGGAGTGCCGGTGGGGTCCGAGCCACGCCCGGGGTCCCGCACGCGGGAGGAGAGGCTCAGGCACAGGCACCCTCCTCCTGTGGGTTGTGTACCTGCCTGCCGGCCT
This sequence comes from Rhinolophus hipposideros, assembly GCF_964194185.1. Classification (NCBI taxonomy): domain Eukaryota; kingdom Metazoa; phylum Chordata; class Mammalia; order Chiroptera; family Rhinolophidae; genus Rhinolophus; species Rhinolophus hipposideros. The sequence goes on from NC_138060.1 coordinate 748,527, forward strand.
GCCTGCTTTTCCCTTGTGGTGCTCTGTCCTAAAGCCCCGGGGCGCGGGCCACGCGCAAACGCAAGAGGAGCGCTCCCTCATTCCACTGGTTTGTCCGGGCTCTTTTTTGGCTGTGCGCCTGGGGCACCCGCGGCTGGCCAGGGGGAACCAAGAGCGCAGGGCTCTCCAGAAAGAAGGAAGGGCGCTGGGGGAGGGGCCGCGGAGCCTGCCAGCAGAGACGGAGGCCTCCGGTGGGGTGGGGCGGCTGGGCGTCCCCTTGGCCCGCGGTCCGGGGACAACTGAGGCCTCTGTCTCCGGGCCCTAGTGCAGGCAGTAAGATTGTCACCCCTGTGACAAGGACCCCGAGGTGCCAAGGACCGGCACTGCCTTGGCTGGAGAAAGCCCCCCAGAGGCCGTTTGGAGGCCGGCGCCGGCAGGCAGCCTTGGGCTTGGGCTTTGGGGGCGGCGATGTGGGCGCGGTGAAGGGCTGCCGGTTGACCGCTTGTGCTTGCGGGGGGGAAAAATGAGGATTTAGAAGGGGCTGTGGGGCGCAGACCGGGCCGAGGCGCCTGGCGTGAGGCCGGGACTGCGAGGCTGTAGGTCCAGGCGGCGGCCCCGACCCTATCCTCCCACTACTCACACCCCCCACCACGCCCAGCCCCGCTGGCCAGGGGTCCTGCCGCAGGTTTGGCGGCTGCAGAGGGTCCAGGAGCGTGGCGGCCACAAAAGGAGTGGCGGGCAAAAGCCTAGAGCACCCGGTATTCCCAGGCGGTCTCCCATCCAAGTACTAACCAGGCTCGACCCTGCTTGACTGCGAGATCGGGCGCGTGCAGGGTGGTATGGCCGTAGACGCTGGGACCGGGCTCCTGGCGCCCCAAGAGCAGCCGCCCAGCCTGCCTGGTGAGCGCGCGCCAGGTTGTTGGGCAGCGCCGGCGGCGAGCCTCTCCCCTCTTTCCGCTGGCCGGCTCCAGCGGCGCCGCGCCTCCCGCCTGCTCTCCGCCTCCACAGGACGTAGTGGGCGTGGGCAGCCGGTGACTCCTTACCCACAGCGAGGCCCCTTTGCGCTACCCATTGGTCTACTCAGCCTCTTCCACTACCCTGGCAGTGACAGAAGCCAGAATGACAGGGGTTGGGAGTTGGGGGGGGGGGAAGGAGGCACGCACAGGCTGAATCACGGACTGGGACAGACGCACGGAGGCTGTGTCGAAGTGGCAGCTCCCCCACCGGAGTGCTGTCGCGCCCAGGACTGGACTCCGTTAAGCAGGCAGTGCCCGGGGAGTGGGCAGTCACCGTGGGACCCCCGGGCAGGCCTCCAGGGTCTGCGGAGTGTCGGTGGGGTTCGAGCCACGCCCGGGGTCCCGCACGCAGGAGGAGAGGCTCAGGCCCAGGCACCCTCCTCCTGTGGGTTGTGTACCTGCCTGCCGGCCTGCCTGCTTTTCCCTTGTGGTGCTCTGTCCTAAAGCCCCGGGGCGCGGGCCACGCGCAAACGCAAGAGGAGCGCTCCCTCATTCCACTGGTTTGTCCGGGCTCTTTTTTGGCTGTGCGCCTGGGGCCCCCGCGGCTGGCCAGGGGGAACCAAGAGCGCAGGGCTCTTGAGAAAGAAGGAAGGGCGCTGGGGGAGGGGCCGCGGAGCCTGCCAGCAGAGACTGAGGCCTCCGGTGGGGTGGGGCGGCTGGGCGTCCCCTTGGCCCGCGGTCCGGGGACAACTGGGGCCTCTGTCTCCGGGCCCTAGTGCAGGCAGTAAGATTGTCACCCCTGTGACAAGGACCCCGAAGTGCCAAGGACCGGCACTGCCTTGGCTGGAGAAAGCCCCCCAGAGGCCGTTTGGAGGCCGGCGCCGGCAGGCAGCCTTGGGCTTGGGCTTTGGGGGCGGCGATGTGGGCGCGGTGAAGGGCTGCCGGTTGACCGCTTGTGCTTGCGGGGGGGAAAAATGAGGATTTAGAAGGGGCTGTGGGGCGCAGACCGGGCCGAGGCGCCTGGCGTGAGGCCGGGACTGCGAGGCTGTAGGTCCAGGCGGCGGCCCCGACCCTATCCTCCCACTACTCACACCCCCCACCACGCCCAGCCCCGCTGGCCAGGGGTCCTGCCGCAAGTTTGGCGGCTGCAGAGGGTCCAGGAGCGTGGCGGCCACAAAAGGAGTGGCGGGCAAAAGCCTAGAGCACCCGGTATTCCCAGGCGGTCTCCCATCCAAGTACTAACCAGGCTCGACCCTGCTTGACTGCGAGATCGGGCGCGTGCAGGGTGGTATGGCCGTAGACGCGGGACCGGGCTCCTGGCGCCCCAAGAGCAGCCGCCCAGCCTGCCTGGTGAGCGCGCTCCAGGTTGTTGGGCAGCGCCAGCGGCGAGCCTCTCCCCTCTTTCCGCTGGCCGGCTCCAGCGGCGCCGCGCCTCCCGCCTGCTCTCCGCCTCCACAGGACGTAGTGGGCGTGGGCAGCCGGTGACTCCTTACCCACAGCGAGGCCCCTTTGCGCTACCCATTGGTCTACTCAGCCTCTTCCACTACCCTGGCAGTGACAGAAGCCAGAATGACAGGGGTTGGGAGTTGGGGGGGAGGAAGGAGGGACGCACAGGCTGAATCACGGACTGGGACAGACGCACGGAGGCTGTGTTGAAGTGGCAGCTCCCCCACCGGAGTGCTGTCGCGCCCAGGACTGGACTCCGGTAAGCAGGCAGTGCCCGGGGAGTGGGCAGTCACCGTGGGACCCCCGGGCAGGCCTCCAGGGTCTGCGGAGTGTCGGTGGGGTCCGAGCCACGCCCGGGGTCCCGCACGCGGGAGGAGAGGCTCAGGCCCAGGCACCCTCCTCCTGTGGGTTGTGTACCTGCCTGCCGGCCTGCCTGCTTTTCCCTTGTGGTGCTCTGTCCTAAAGCCCGGGGGCGCAGGCCACGCGCAAACGCAAGAGGAGCGCTCCCTCATTCCACTGGTTTGTCCGGGCTCTTTTTTGGCTGTGCGCCTGGGGCCCCCGCGGCTGGCCAGGGGGAACCAAGAGCACAGGGCTCTGGAGAAAGAAGGAAGGGCGCTGGGGGAGGGGCCGCGGTGCCTGCAGGCAGAGACGGAGGCCTCCGGTGGGGTGGGGCGGCTGGGCGTCCCCTTGGCCCGCGGTCCGGGGACAACTGGGGCCTCTGTCTCCGGGCCCTAGTGCAGGCAGTAAGATTGTCACCCCTGTGACAAGGACCCCGAGGTGCCAAGGACCTGTACTGCCTTGGCTGGAGAAAGCCGCCCGAGGCCGTTTGGAGGCCGGCGCCGGCAGGCAGCCTTGGGCTTGGGCTTTGGGGGCGGCGAAGTGGGCGCGGTGAAGGGCTGCCGGTTGACCGCTTGTGCTTGCGGGGGGAAAAATGAGGATTTAGAAGGGGCTGTGGGGCGCAGACCGGACCGAGGCGCCTGGCGTGAGGCCGGGACTGCGAGGCTGTAGGTCCAGGCGGCGACCCCGACCCCATCCTCCCACTACCCACCCCCCCCACCACGCCCAGCCCCGCTGGCCAGGGGTCCTGCGGCAGGTTTGGCGGCTGCAGAGGGTCAGGAGCGTGGCGGCCACAAAAGGAGTGGCGGGCAAAAGCCTAGAGCACCCGGTATTCCCAGGCGGTCTCCCATCCAAGTACTAACCAGGCTCGACCCTGCTTGACTGCGAGATCTGCGCGTGCAGGGTGGTATGGCCGTAGACGCTGGGACCGGGCTCCTGGCGCCCCAAGAGCAGCCGCCCAGCCTGCCTGGTGAGCGCGCGCCAGGTTGGTGGGCAGCGCCGGCGGCGAGCCTCTCCCCTCTTTCCGCTGGCCGGCTCCAGCGGCGCCGCGCCTCCCGCCTGCTCTCCTCCTCCACAGGACGTAGTGGGCGTGGGCAGCCGGTGACTCCTTACCCACAGCGAGGCCCTTTTGCGCTACCCATTGGTCTACTCAGCCTCTTCCACTACCCTGGCAGTGACAGAAGCCAGAATGACAGGGGTTGGGAGTTGGGGGGGGGGGGAAGGAGGGACGCACAGGCTGAATCACGGACTGGGACAGACGCACGGAGGCTGTGTTGAAGTGGCAGCTCCCCCACCGGAGTGCTGTCGCGCCCAGGACTGGACTCCGTTAAGCAGGCAGTGCCCGGGGAGTGTGCCGTCACCGTGGGACCCCCGGGCAGGCCTCCAGGGTCTGCGGAGTGCCGGTGGGGTCCGAGCCACGCCCGGGGTCCCGCACGCGGGAGGAGAGGCTCAGGCCCAGGCACCCTCCTCCTGTGGGTTGTGTACCTGCCTGCCGGCCTGCCTGCTTTTTTCTTGTGGTGCTCTGTCCTAAAGCCCCGGCGCGCGGGCCACGCGCAAACGCAAGAGGAGCACTCCCTCATTCCACTGGTTTGTCCGGGCTCTTTTTTGGCTGTGCGCCTGGGGCCCCCGCGGCTGGCCAGGGGGAACCAAGAGCGCAGGGCTCTCCAGAAAGAAGGAAGGGCGCTGGGGGAGGGCCCGCGGTGCCTGCAGGCAGAGACGGAGGCCTCTGGTGGGGTGGGGCGGCTGGGCGTCCCCTTGGCCCGCGGTCCGGGGACAACTGGGGCCTCTGTCTCCGGGCCCTAGTGCAGGCAGTAAGATTGTCACCCCTGTGACAAGGACCCCGAGGTGCCAAGGACCGGCACTGCCTTGGCTGGAGAAAGCCGCCCGAGGCCGTTTGGAGGCCGGCGCCGGCAGGCAGCCTTGGGCTTGGGCTTTTGGGGGCGGCGAAGTGGGCGCGGTGAAGGGCTGCCGGTTGACCGCTTGTGCTTGCGGGGGGAAAAATGAGGATTTAGAAGGGGCTGTGGGGCGCAGACCGGGCCGAGGCGCCTGGCGTGAGGCCGGGACTGCGAGGCTGTAGGTCCAGGCGGCGGCCCCGACCCCATCCTCCCAGTACCCACCCCCCCCACCACGCCCAGCCCCGCTGGCCAGGGGTCCTGCGGCAGGTTTGGCGGCTGCAGAGGGTCCAGGAGCGTGGCGGCCACAAAAGGAGTGGCGGGCAAAAGCCTAGAGCACCCGGTATTCCCAGGCGGTCTCCCATCCAAGTACTAACCAGGCTCGACCCTGCTTGACTGCGAGATCGGGCGCGTGCAGGGTGGTATGGCCATAGACGCTGGGACCGGGCTCCTGGCGCCCCAAGAGCAGCCGCCCAGCCTGCCTGGTGAGCGCGCGCCAGGTTGTTGGGCAGCGCCGGCGGCGAGCCTCTCCCCTCTTTCCGCTGGCCGGCTCCAGCGGCGCCGCGCCTCCCGCCTGCTCTCCGCCTCCACAGGACGTAGTGGGCGTGGGCAGCCGGTGACTCCTTACCCACAGCGAGGCCCCTTTGCGCTACCCATTGGTCTACTCAGCCTCTTCCACTACCCTGGCAGTGACAGAAGCCAGAATGACAGGGGTTGGGAGTTGGGGGGGGGGGAAAGGAGGGACGCACAGGCTGAATCACGGACTGGGACAGACGCACGGAGGCTGTGTTGAAGTGGCAGCTCCCCCACCGGAGTGCTGTCGCGCCCAGGACTGTACTCCGTTAAGCAGACAGTGCCCGGGGAGTGGGCAGTCACCGTGGGACCCCCGGGCAGGCCTCCAGGGTCTGCGGAGTGCCGGTGGGGTTCGAGCCACGCCCGGGGTACCGCACGCGGGAGGAGAGGCTCAGGCCCAGGCACCCTCCTCCTGTGGGTTGTGTACCTGCCTGCCGGCCTGCCTGCTTTTCCCTTGTGGTGCTCTGTCCTAAAGCCCCGGGGCGCGGGCCACGCGCAAACGCAAGAGGAGCACTCCCTCATTCCACTGGTTTGTCCGGGCTCTTTTTTGGCTGTGCGCCTGGGGCCCCCGCGGCTGGCCAGGGAGAACCAAGAGCACAGGGCTCTTGAGAAAGAAGGAAGGGCGCTGGGGGAGGGGCCGCGGTGCCTGCAGGCAGAGACGGAGGCCTCCGGTGGGGTGGGGCGGCTGGGCGTCCCCTTGGCCCGCGGTCCGGGGACAACTGGGGCCTCTGTCTCCGGGCCCTAGTGCAGGCAGTAAGATTGTCACCCCTGTGACAAGGACCCCGAGGTGCCAAGGACCGGCACTGCCTTGGCTGGAGAAAGCCGCCCGAGGCCGTTTGGAGGCCGGCGCCGGCAGGCAGCCTTGGGCTTGGGCTTTGGGGGCGGCGAAGTGGGCGCGGTGAAGGGCTGCCGGTTGACCGCTTGTGCTTGCGGGGGGAAAAATGAGGATTTAGAAGGGGCTGTGGTGCGCAGACCGGGCCGAGGCGCCTGGCCTGAGGCCGGGACTGCGAGGCTGTAGGTCCAGGCGGCGACCCCGACCCCATCCTCCCACTACCCACCCCCCCCACCACGCCCAGCCCCGCTGGCCAGGGGTCCTGCGGCAGGTTTGGCGGCTGCAGAGGGTCAGGAGCGTGGCGGCCACAAAAGGAGTGGCGGGCAAAAGCCTAGAGCACCCGGTATTCCCAGGCGGTCTCCCATCCAAGTACTAACCAGGCTCGACCCTGCTTGACTGCGAGTTCGGGCGCGTGCAGGGTGGTATGGCCGTAGACGCTGGGACCGGGCTCCTGGCGCCCCAAGAGCAGCCGCCCAGCCTGCCTGGTGAGCGCGCGCCAGGTTGTTGGGCAGCGCCGGCGGCGAGCCTCTCCCCTCTTTCCGCTGGCCGGCTCCAGCGGCGCCGCGCCTCCCGCCTGCTCTCCGCCTCCACAGGACGTAGTGGGCGTGGGCAGCCGGTGACTTCTTACCCACAGCGAGGCCCCTTTGCGCTACCCATTGGTCTACTCAGCCTCTTCCACTACCCTGGCAGTGACAGAAGCCAGAATGACAGGGGTTGGGAGTTGGGGGGGGGGAAGGAGGGACGCACAGGCTGAATCACGGACTGGGACAGACGCACGGAGGCTGTGTTGAAGTGGCAGCTCCCCCACCGGAGTGCTGTCGCGCCCAGGACTGGACTCCGTTAAGCAGGCAGTGCCCGGGGAGTGGGCAGTCACCGTGGGACCCCCGGGCAGGCCTCCAGGGTCTGCGGAGTGCCGGTGGGGTCCGAGCCATGCCCGGGGTCCCGCACGCGGGAGGAGAGGCTCAGGCACAGGCACCCTCCTCCTGTGGGTTGTGTACCTGCCTGCCGGCCTGCCTGCTTTTCCCCTGTGGTGCTCTGTCCTAAAGCCCCGGGGCGCGGGCCACGCGCAAACGCAAGAGGAGCGCTCCCTCATTCCACTGGTTTGTCCGGGCTCTTTTTTGGCTGTGCGCCTGGGGCCCCCGCGGCTGGCCAGGGGGAACCAAGAGCGCAGGGCTCACGAGAAAGAAGGAAGGGCGCTGGGGGAGGGGCCGCGGTGACTGCTGGCAGAGACGGAGGCCTCCGGTGGGGTGGGGCGGCTGGGCGTCCCCTTGGCCCGCGGTCCGGGGACAACTGAGGCCTCTGTCTCCGGGCCCTAGTGCAGGCAGTAAGATTGTCACCCCTGTGACAAGGACCCCGAGGTGCCAAGGACCGGCACTGCCTTGGCTGGAGAAAGCCCCCCAGAGGCCGTTTGGAGGCCGGCGCCGGCAGGCAGCCTTGGGCTTGGGCTTTGGGGGCGGCGATGTGGGCGCGGTGAAGGGCTGCCGGTTGACCGCTTGTGCTTGCGGGGGGGAAAAATGAGGATTTAGAAGGGGCTGTGGGGCGCAGACCGGGCCGAGGCGCCTGGCGTGAGGCCGGGACTGCGAGGCTGTAGGTCCAGGCGGCGGCCCCGACCCTATCCTCCCACTACTCACACCCCCCACCACGCCCAGCCCCGCTGGCCAGGGGTCCTGCCGCAGGTTTGGCGGCTGCAGAGGGTCCAGGAGCGTGGCGGCCACAAAAGGAGTGGCGGGCAAAAGCCTAGAGCACCCGGTATTCCCAGGCGGTCTCCCATCCAAGTACTAACCAGGCTCGACCCTGCTTGACTGCGAGATCGGGCGCGTGCAGGGTGGTATGGCCGTAGACGCGGGACCGGGCTCCTGGCGCCCCAAGAGCAGCCGCCCAGCCTGCCTGGTGAGCGCGCTCCAGGTTGTTGGGCAGCGCCAGCGGCGAGCCTCTCCCCTCTTTCCGCTGGCCGGCTCCAGCGGCGCCGCGCCTCCCGCCTGCTCTCCGCCTCCACAGGACGTAGTGGGCGTGGGCAGCCGGTGACTCCTTACCCACAGCGAGGCCCCTTTGCGCTACCCATTGGTCTACTCAGCCTCTTCCACTACCCTGGCAGTGACAGAAGCCAGAATGACAGGGGTTGGGAGTTGGGGGGGAGGAAGGAGGGACGCACAGGCTGAATCACGGACTGGGACAGACGCACGGAGGCTGTGTTGAAGTGGCAGCTCCCCCACCGAAGTGCTGTCGCGCCTAGGACTGGACTCCGTTAAGCAGGCAGTGCCCGGGGAGTGGGCAGTCACCGTGGGACCCCCGGGCAGGCCTCCAGGGTCTGCGGAGTGCCGGTGGGGTCCGAGCCACGCCCGGGGTCCCGCACGCGGGAGGAGAGGCTCAGGCCCAGGCACCCTCCTCCTGTGGGTTGTGTACCTGCCTGCCGGCCTGCCTGCTTTTCCCCTGTGGTGCTCTGTCCTAAAGCCCAGGGGCGCGGGCCACGCGCAAACGCAAGAGGAGCGCTCCCTCATTCCACTGGTTTGTCCGGGCTCTTTTTTGGCTGTGCGCCTGGGGCCCCCGCGGCTGGCCAGGGGGAACCAAGAGCACAGGGCTCTTGAGAAAGAAGGAAGGGCGCTGGGGGAGGGGCCGCGGTGCCTGCAGGCAGAGACGGAGGCCTCCGGTGGGGTGGGGCGGCTGGGCGTCCCCTTGGCCCGCGGTCCGGGGACAACTGGGGCCTCTGTCTCCGGGCCCTAGTGCAGGCAGTAAGATTGTCACCCCTGTGACAAGGACCCCGAGGTGCCAAGGACCGGCACTGCCTTGGCTGGAGAAAGCCCCCCAGAGGCCGTTTGGAGGCCGGCGCCGGCAGGCAGCCTTGGGCTTGGGCTTTGGGGGCGGCGAAGTGGGCGCGGTGAAGGGCTGCCGGTTGACCGCTTGTGCTTGCGGGGGGAAAAATGAGGATTTAGAAGGGGCTGTGGGGCGCAGACCGGGCCGAGGCGCCTGGCGTGAGGCCGGGACTGCGAGGCTGTAGGTCCAGGCGGCGGCCCCGACCCCATCCTCCCACTACTCACACCCCCCACCACGCCCAGCCCCGCTGGCCAGGGGTCCTGCCGCAAGTTTGGCGGCTGCAGAGGGTCCAGGAGCGTGGCGGCCACAAAAGGAGTGGCGGGCAAAAGCCTAGAGCACCCGGTATTCCCAGGCGGTCTCCCATCAAAGTACTAACCAGGCTCGATCCTGCTTGACTGCGAGATCGGGTGCGTGCAGGGTGGTATGGCCGTAGACGCTGGGACCGGGCTCCTGGCGCCCCAAGAGCAGCCGCCCAGCCTGCCTGGTGAGCGCGCGCCACGTTGTTGGGCAGCGCCGGCGGCGAGCCTCTCCCCTCTTTCCGCTGGCCGGCTCCAGCGGCTCCGCGCCTCCCGCCTGCTCTCCGCCTCCACAGGAAGTAGTGGGCGTGGGCAGCCGGTGACTCCTTACCCACAGCGAGGCCCCTTTGCGCTACCCATTGGTCTACTCAGCCTCTTCCACTACCCTGGCAGTGACAGAAGCCAGAATGACAGGGGTTGGGAGTTGGGGGGGGGGGGAAGGAGGCACGCACAGGCTGAATCACGGACTGGGACAGACACACGGAGGTTGTGTTGAAGTGGCAGCTCCCCCACCAGAGTGCTGTCGCGCCCAGGACTGGACTCCGTTAAGCAGGCAGTGCCCGGGGAGTGGGCAGTCACCGTGGGACCCCCGGGCAGGCCTCCAGGGTCTGCGGAGTGCCGGTGGGGTCCGAGCCACGCCCGGGGTCCCGCACGCGGGAGGAGAGGCTCAGGCCCAGGCACCCTCCTCCTGTGGGTTGTGTACCTGCCTGCCGGCCTGCCTGCTTTTCCCTTGTGGTGCTCTGTCCTAAAGCCCCGGGGCGCGGGCCACGCGCAAACGCAAGAGGAGCACTCCCTCATTCCACTGGTTTGTCCGGGCTCTTTTTTGGCTGTGCGCCTGGGGCCCCCGCGGCTGGCCAGGGGGAACCAAGAGCGCAGGGCTCTTGAGAAAGAAGGAAGGGCGCTGGGGGAGGGGACGCGGTGCCTGCCAGCAGAGACGGAGGCCTCCGGTGGGGTGGGTCGGCTGGGCGTCCCCTTGGCCCGCGGTCCGGGGACAACTGGGGCCTCTGTCTCCGGGCCCTAGTGCAGGCAGTAAGATTGTCACCCCTGTGACAAGGACCCCGAGGTGCCAAGGACCGGCACTGCCTTGGCTGGAGAAAGCCGCCCGAGGCCGTTTGGAGGCCGGCGCCGGCAGGCAGCCTTGGGCTTGGGCTTTGGGGGCGGCGAAGTGGGCGCGGTGAAGGGCTGCCGGTTGACTGCTTGTGCTTGCGGGGGGAAAAATGAGGATTTAGAAGGGGCTGTGGGGCGCAGACCGGGCCGAGGCGCCTGGCGTGAGGCCGGGACTGCGAGGCTGTAGGTCCAGGCGGCGGCCCCGACCCCATCCTCCCACTACCCACCCCCCCACCACGCCCAGCCCCGCTGGCCAGGGGTCCTGCGGCAGGTTTGGCGGCTGCAGAGGGTCCAGGAGCGTGGCGGCCACAAAAGGAGTGGCGGGCAAAAGCCTAGAGCACCCGGTATTCCCAGGCGGTCTCCCATCCAAGTACTAACCAGGCTCGACCCTGCTTGACTGCGAGATCGGGCGCGTGCAGGGTGGTATGGCCGTAGACGCTGGGACCGGGCTCCTGGCGCCCCAAGAGCAGCCGCCCAGCCTGCCTGGTGAGCGCGCGCCAGGTTGTTGGGCAGCGCCGGCGGCGAGCCTCTCCCCTCTTTCCGCTGGCCGGCTCCAGCGGCGCCGCGCCTCCCGCCTGCTCTCCTCCAACACAGGACGTAGTGGGCGTGGGCAGCCGGTGACTCCTTACCCACAGCGAGGCCCCTTTGCGCTACCCATTGGTCTACTCAGCCTCTTCCACTACCCTGGCAGTGACAGAAGCCAGAAAGACAGGGGTTGGGAGTTGGGGGGGGGGGAAGGAGGCACGCACAGGCTGAATCACGGACTGGGACAGACGCACGGAGGCTGTGTTGAAGTGGCAGCTCCCCCACCGGAGTGCTGTCGCGCCCAGGACTGGACTCCGTTAAGCAGGCAGTGCCCGGGGAGTGGGCAGTCACCGTGGGACCCCCGGGCAGGCCTCCAGGGTCTGCGGAGTGCCGGTGGGGTCCGAGCCACGCCCGGGGTCCCGCACGCGGGAGGAGAGGCTCAGGCCCAGGCACCCTCCTCCTGTGGGTTGTGTACCTGCCTGCCGGCCTGCCTGCTTTTCCCTTGTGGTGCTCTGTCCTAAAGCCCCTGGGCGCGGGCCACGCGCACACGCAAGAGTAGCGCTCCCTCATTCCACTGGTTTGTCCGGGCTCTTTTTTGGCTGTGCGCCTGGGGCCCCCGCGGCTGGCCAGGGGGAACCAAGAGCACAGGGCTCTTGAGAAAGAAGGAAGGGCGCTGGGGGAGGGGCCGCGGTGCCTGCCGGCAGAGACGGAGGCCTCCGGTGGGGTGGGGCGGCTGGGCGTCCCCTTGGCCCGCGGTCCGGGGACAACTGGGGCCTCTGTCTCCGGGCCCTAGTGCAGGCAGTAAGATTGTCACCCCTGTGACAAGGACCCCGAGATGCCAAGGACCGGCACTGCCTTGGCTGGAGAAAGCCGCCCGACGCCGTTTGGAGGCCGGCGCCGGCAGGCAGCCTTGGGCTTGGGCTTTGGGGGCGGCGAAGTGGGCGCGGTGAAGGGCTGCCGGTTGACCGCTTGTGCTTGCGGGGAAAAATGAGGATTTAGAAGGGGCTGTGGGGCGCAGACCGGGCCTAGGCGCCTGGCGTGAGGCCGGGACTGCGAGGCTGTAGGTCCAGGCGGCGGCCCCGACCCCATCCTCCCAGTACCCACCCCCCCCACCACGCCCAGCCCCGCTGGCCAGGGGTCCTGCGGCAGGTTTCGCGGCTGCAGAGGGTCCAGGAGCGTGGCGGCCACAAAAGGAGTGGCGGGCAAAAGCCTAGAGCACCCGGTATTCCCAGGCGGTCTCCCATCCAAGTACTAACCAGGCTCGACCCTGCTTGACTGCGAGATCGGGCGCGTGCAGGGTGGTATGGCCGTAGACGCTGGGACCGGGCTCCTGGCGCCCCAAGAGCAGCCGCCCAGCCTGCGTGGTGAGCGCGCGCCAGGTTGTTGGGCAGCGCCGGCGGCGAGCCTCTCCCCTCTTTCCGCTGGCCGGCTCCAGCAGCGCCGCGCCTCCCGCCTGCTCTCCGCCTCCACAGGACGTAGTGGGCGTGGGCAGCCGGTGACTCCTTACCCACAGCGAGGCCCCTTTGCGCTACCCATTGGTCTACTCAGCCTCTTCCACTACCCTGGCAGTGACAGAAGCCAGAAAGACAGGGGTTGGGAGTTGGGGGGGGGGGAAGGAGGCACGCACAGGCTGAATCACGGACTGGGACAGACGCACGGAGGCTGTGTTGAAGTGGCAGCTCCCCCACCGGAGTGCTGTCGCGCCCAGGACTGGACTCCGTTAAGCAGGCAGTGCCCGGGGAGTGGGCAGTCACCGTGGGACCCCCGGGCAGGCCTCCAGGGTCTGCGGAGTGCCGGTGGGGTCCGAGCCACGCCCGGGGTCCCGCACGCGGGAGGAGAGGCTCAGGCCCAGGCACCCTCCTCCTGTGGGTTGTGTACCTGCCTGCCGGCCTGCCTGCTTTTCCCTTGTGGTGCTCTGTCCTAAAGCCCCTGGGCGCGGGCCACGCGCACACGCAAGAGTAGCGCTCCCTCATTCCACTGGTTTGTCCGGGCTCTTTTTTGGCTGTGCGCCTGGGGCCCCCGCGGCTGGCCAGGGGGAACCAAGAGCACAGGGCTCTTGAGAAAGAAGGAAGGGCGCTGGGGGAGGGGCCGTGGTGCCTGCCGGCAGAGACGGAGGCCTCCGGTGGGGTGGGGCGGCTGGGCGTCCCCTTGGCCCGCGGTCCGGGGACAACTGGGGCCTCTGTCTCCGGGCCCTAGTGCAGGCAGTAAGATTGTCACCCCTGTGACAAGGACCCCGAGATGCCAAGGACCGGCACTGCCTTGGCTGGAGAAAGCCGCCCGACGCCGTTTGGAGGCCGGCGCCGGCAGGCAGCCTTGGGCTTGGGCTTTGGGGGCGGCGAAGTGGGCGCGGTGAAGGGCTGCCGGTTGACCGCTTGTGCTTGCGGGGAAAAATGAGGATTTAGAAGGGGCTGTGGGGCGCAGACCGGGCCTAGGCGCCTGGCGTGAGGCCGGGACTGCGAGGCTGTAGGTCCAGGCGGCGGCCCCGACCCCATCCTCCCAGTACCCACCCCCCCCACCACGCCCAGCCCCGCTGGCCAGGGGTCCTGCGGCAGGTTTCGCGGCTGCAGAGGGTCCAGGAGCGTGGCGGCCACAAAAGGAGTGGCGGGCAAAAGCCTAGAGCACCCGGTATTCCCAGGCGGTCTCCCATCCAAGTACTAACCAGGCTCGACCCTGCTTGACTGCGAGATCGGGCGCGTGCAGGGTGGTATGGCCGTAGACGCTGGGACCGGGCTCCTGGCGCCCCAAGAGCAGCCGCCCAGCCTGCGTGGTGAGCGCGCGCCAGGTTGTTGGGCAGCGCCGGCGGCGAGCCTCTCCCCTCTTTCCGCTGGCCGGCTCCAGCAGCGCCGCGCCTCCCGCCTGCTCTCCGCCTCCACAGGACGTAGTGGGCGTGGGCAGCCGGTGACTCCTTACCCACAGCGAGGCCCCTTTGCGCTACCCATTGGTCTACTCAGCCTCTTCCACTACCCTGGCAGTGACAGAAGCCAGAATGACAGGGGTTGGGAGTTGGGGGGGGGGGGAAGGAGGCACGCACAGGCTGAATCACGGACTGGGACAGACGCACGGAGGCTGTGTTGAAGTGGCAGCTCCCCCACCGGAGTGCTGTCGCGCCCAGGACTGGACTCTGGTAAGCAGGCAGTGCCCGGGGAGTGGGCAGTCACCGTGGGACCCCCGGGCAGGCCTCCAGGGTCTGCGGAGTGTCGGTGGGGTCCGAGCCACGCCCGGGGTCCCGCACGCGGGAGGAGAGGCTCAGGCCCAGGCACCCTCCTCCTGTGGGTTGTGTACCTGCCTGCCGGCCTGCCTGCTTTTCCCCTGTGTTGCTCTGTCCTGGAGCCCCGGGGCGCGGGCCACGCGCACACGCAAGAGTAGCGCTCTCTCATTCCACTGGTTTGTCCGGGCTCTTTTTTGGCTGTGCGCCTGGGGCCCCCGCGGCTGGCCAGGGGGAACCAAGAGCGCAGGGCTCTTGAGAAAGAAGGAAGGGCGCTGGGGGAGGGGACGCGGTGCCTGCCAGCAGAGACGGAGGCCTCCGGTGGGGTGGGTCGGCTGGGCGTCCCCTTGGCCCGCGGTCCGGGGACAACTGGGGCCTCTGTCTCCGGGCCCTAGTGCAGGCAGTAAGATTGTCACCCCTGTGACAAGGACCCCGAGGTGCCAAGGACCGGCACTGCCTTGGCTGGAGAAAGCCGCCCGAGGCCGTTTGGAGGCCGGCGCCGGCAGGCAGCCTTGGGCTTGGGCTTTGGGGGCGGCGAAGTGGGCGCGGTGAAGGGCTGCCGGTTGACTGCTTGTGCTTGCGGGGGGAAAAATGAGGATTTAGAAGGGGCTGTGGGGCGCAGACCGGGCCGAGGCGCCTGGCGTGAGGCCGGGACTGCGAGGCTGTAGGTCCAGGCGGCGGCCCCGACCCCATCCTCCCACTACCCACCCCCCCACCACGCCCAGCCCCGCTGGCCAGGGGTCCTGCGGCAGGTTTGGCGGCTGCAGAGGGTCCAGGAGCGTGGCGGCCACAAAAGGAGTGGCGGGCAAAAGCCTAGAGCACCCGGTATTCCCAGGCGGTCTCCCATCCAAGTACTAACCAGGCTCGACCCTGCTTGACTGCGAGATCGGGCGCGTGCAGGGTGGTATGGCCGTAGACGCTGGGACCGGGCTCCTGGCGCCCCAAGAGCAGCCGCCCAGCCTGCCTGGTGAGCGCGCGCCAGGTTGTTGGGCAGCGCCGGCGGCGAGCCTCTCCCCTCTTTCCGCTGGCCGGCTCCAGCGGCGCCGCGCCTCCCGCCTGCTCTCCTCCAACACAGGACGTAGTGGGCGTGGGCAGCCGGTGACTCCTTACCCACAGCGAGGCCCCTTTGCGCTACCCATTGGTCTACTCAGCCTCTTCCACTACCCTGGCAGTGACAGAAGCCAGAAAGACAGGGGTTGGGAGTTGGGGGGGGGGGAAGGAGGCACGCACAGGCTGAATCACGGACTGGGACAGACGCACGGAGGCTGTGTTGAAGTGGCAGCTCCCCCACCGGAGTGCTGTCGCGCCCAGGACTGGACTCCGTTAAGCAGGCAGTGCCCGGGGAGTGGGCAGTCACCGTGGGACCCCCGGGCAGGCCTCCAGGGTCTGCGGAGTGCCGGTGGGGTCCGAGCCACGCCCGGGGTCCCGCACGCGGGAGGAGAGGCTCAGGCCCAGGCACCCTCCTCCTGTGGGTTGTGTACCTGCCTGCCGGCCTGCCTGCTTTTCCCTTGTGGTGCTCTGTCCTAAAGCCCCTGGGCGCGGGCCACGCGCACACGCAAGAGTAGCGCTCCCTCATTCCACTGGTTTGTCCGGGCTCTTTTTTGGCTGTGCGCCTGGGGCCCCCGCGGCTGGCCAGGGGGAACCAAGAGCACAGGGCTCTTGAGAAAGAAGGAAGGGCGCTGGGGGAGGGGCCGCGGTGCCTGCCGGCAGAGACGGAGGCCTCCGGTGGGGTGGGGCGGCTGGGCGTCCCCTTGGCCCGCGGTCCGGGGACAACTGGGGCCTCTGTCTCCGGGCCCTAGTGCAGGCAGTAAGATTGTCACCCCTGTGACAAGGACCCCGAGATGCCAAGGACCGGCACTGCCTTGGCTGGAGAAAGCCGCCCGACGCCGTTTGGAGGCCGGCGCCGGCAGGCAGCCTTGGGCTTGGGCTTTGGGGGCGGCGAAGTGGGCGCGGTGAAGGGCTGCCGGTTGACCGCTTGTGCTTGCGGGGAAAAATGAGGATTTAGAAGGGGCTGTGGGGCGCAGACCGGGCCTAGGCGCCTGGCGTGAGGCCGGGACTGCGAGGCTGTAGGTCCAGGCGGCGGCCCCGACCCCATCCTCCCAGTACCCACCCCCCCCACCACGCCCAGCCCCGCTGGCCAGGGGTCCTGCGGCAGGTTTCGCGGCTGCAGAGGGTCCAGGAGCGTGGCGGCCACAAAAGGAGTGGCGGGCAAAAGCCTAGAGCACCCGGTATTCCCAGGCGGTCTCCCATCCAAGTACTAACCAGGCTCGACCCTGCTTGACTGCGAGATCGGGCGCGTGCAGGGTGGTATGGCCGTAGACGCTGGGACCGGGCTCCTGGCGCCCCAAGAGCAGCCGCCCAGCCTGCGTGGTGAGCGCGCGCCAGGTTGTTGGGCAGCGCCGGCGGCGAGCCTCTCCCCTCTTTCCGCTGGCCGGCTCCAGCAGCGCCGCGCCTCCCGCCTGCTCTCCGCCTCCACAGGACGTAGTGGGCGTGGGCAGCCGGTGACTCCTTACCCACAGCGAGGCCCCTTTGCGCTACCCATTGGTCTACTCAGCCTCTTCCACTACCCTGGCAGTGACAGAAGCCAGAAAGACAGGGGTTGGGAGTTGGGGGGGGGGGAAGGAGGCACGCACAGGCTGAATCACGGACTGGGACAGACGCACGGAGGCTGTGTTGAAGTGGCAGCTCCCCCACCGGAGTGCTGTCGCGCCCAGGACTGGACTCCGTTAAGCAGGCAGTGCCCGGGGAGTGGGCAGTCACCGTGGGACCCCCGGGCAGGCCTCCAGGGTCTGCGGAGTGCCGGTGGGGTCCGAGCCACGCCCGGGGTCCCGCACGCGGGAGGAGAGGCTCAGGCCCAGGCACCCTCCTCCTGTGGGTTGTGTACCTGCCTGCCGGCCTGCCTGCTTTTCCCTTGTGGTGCTCTGTCCTAAAGCCCCTGGGCGCGGGCCACGCGCACACGCAAGAGTAGCGCTCCCTCATTCCACTGGTTTGTCCGGGCTCTTTTTTGGCTGTGCGCCTGGGGCCCCCGCGGCTGGCCAGGGGGAACCAAGAGCACAGGGCTCTTGAGAAAGAAGGAAGGGCGCTGGGGGAGGGGCCGTGGTGCCTGCCGGCAGAGACGGAGGCCTCCGGTGGGGTGGGGCGGCTGGGCGTCCCCTTGGCCCGCGGTCCGGGGACAACTGGGGCCTCTGTCTCCGGGCCCTAGTGCAGGCAGTAAGATTGTCACCCCTGTGACAAGGACCCCGAGATGCCAAGGACCGGCACTGCCTTGGCTGGAGAAAGCCGCCCGACGCCGTTTGGAGGCCGGCGCCGGCAGGCAGCCTTGGGCTTGGGCTTTGGGGGCGGCGAAGTGGGCGCGGTGAAGGGCTGCCGGTTGACCGCTTGTGCTTGCGGGGAAAAATGAGGATTTAGAAGGGGCTGTGGGGCGCAGACCGGGCCTAGGCGCCTGGCGTGAGGCCGGGACTGCGAGGCTGTAGGTCCAGGCGGCGGCCCCGACCCCATCCTCCCAGTACCCACCCCCCCCACCACGCCCAGCCCCGCTGGCCAGGGGTCCTGCGGCAGGTTTCGCGGCTGCAGAGGGTCCAGGAGCGTGGCGGCCACAAAAGGAGTGGCGGGCAAAAGCCTAGAGCACCCGGTATTCCCAGGCGGTCTCCCATCCAAGTACTAACCAGGCTCGACCCTGCTTGACTGCGAGATCGGGCGCGTGCAGGGTGGTATGGCCGTAGACGCTGGGACCGGGCTCCTGGCGCCCCAAGAGCAGCCGCCCAGCCTGCGTGGTGAGCGCGCGCCAGGTTGTTGGGCAGCGCCGGCGGCGAGCCTCTCCCCTCTTTCCGCTGGCCGGCTCCAGCAGCGCCGCGCCTCCCGCCTGCTCTCCGCCTCCACAGGACGTAGTGGGCGTGGGCAGCCGGTGACTCCTTACCCACAGCGAGGCCCCTTTGCGCTACCCATTGGTCTACTCAGCCTCTTCCACTACCCTGGCAGTGACAGAAGCCAGAATGACAGGGGTTGGGAGTTGGGGGGGGGGGGAAGGAGGCACGCACAGGCTGAATCACGGACTGGGACAGACGCACGGAGGCTGTGTTGAAGTGGCAGCTCCCCCACCGGAGTGCTGTCGCGCCCAGGACTGGACTCTGGTAAGCAGGCAGTGCCCGGGGAGTGGGCAGTCACCGTGGGACCCCCGGGCAGGCCTCCAGGGTCTGCGGAGTGTCGGTGGGGTCCGAGCCACGCCCGGGGTCCCGCACGCGGGAGGAGAGGCTCAGGCCCAGGCACCCTCCTCCTGTGGGTTGTGTACCTGCCTGCCGGCCTGCCTGCTTTTCCCTTGTGGTGCTCTGTCCTAAAGCCCGGGGGCGCAGGCCACGCGCAAACGCAAGAGGAGCGCTCCCTCATTCCACTGGTTTGTCCCGGCTCTTTTTTGGCTGTGCGCCTGGGGCCCCCGCGGCTGGCCAGGGGGAACCAAGAGTGCAGGGCTCTGGAGAAAGAAGGAAGGGCGCTGGGGGAGGGGCCGCGGTGCCTGCAGGCAGAGACGGAGGCCTCCGGTGGGGTGGGGCGGCTGGGCGTCCCCTTGGCCCGCGGTCCGGGGACAACTGGGGCCTCTGTCTCCGGGCCCTAGTGCAGGCAGTAAGATTGTCACCCCTGTGACAAGGACCCCGAGGTGCCAAGGACCTGTACTGCCTTGGCTGGAGAAAGCCGCCCGAGGCCGTTTGGAGGCCGGCGCCGGCAGGCAGCCTTGGGCTTGGGCTTTGGGGGCGGCGAAGTGGGCGCGGTGAAGGGCTGCCGGTTGACCGCTTGTGCTTGCGGGGGGAAAAATGAGGATTTAGAAGGGGCTGTGGGGCGCAGACCGGACCGAGGCGCCTGGCGTGAGGCCGGGACTGCGAGGCTGTAGGTCCAGGCGGCGACCCCGACCCCATCCTCCCACTACCCACCCCCCCCACCACGCCCAGCCCCGCTGTCCAGGGGTCCTGCGGCAGGTTTGGCGGCTGCAGAGGGTCAGGAGCGTGGCGGCCACAAAAGCAGTGGCGGGCAAAAGCCTAGAGCACCCGGTATTCCCAGGCGGTCTCCCATCCAAGTACTAACCAGGCTCGACCCTGCTTGACTGCGAGATCGGGCGCGTGCAGGGTGGTATGGCCGTAGACGCTGGGACCGGGCTCCTGGCGCCCCAAGAGCAGCCGCCCAGCCTGCGTGGTGAGCGCGCGCCAGGTTGTTGGGCAGCGCCGGCGGCGAGCCTCTCCCCTCTTTCCGCTGGCCGGCTCCAGCGGCGCCGCGCCTCCCGCCTGCTCTCCGCCTCCACAGGACGTAGTGGGCGTGGGCAGCGGGTGACTCCTTACCCACAGCGAGGCCCCTTTGCGCTACCCATTGGTCTACTCAGCCTCTTCCACTACCCTGGCAGTGACAGAAGCCAGAATGACAGGGGTTGGGAGTTGGGGGGGGGGAAGGAGGCAAGCACAGGCTGAATCACGGACTGGGACAGACGCACGGAGGCTGTGTTGAAGTGGCAGCTCCCCCACCGGAGTGCTGTCGCGCCCAGGACTGGACTCCGTTAAGCAAGCAGTGCCCGGGGAGTGGGCAGTCACCGTGGGACCCCCGGGCAGGCCTCCAGGGTCTGCGGAGTGCCGGTGGGGTCCGAGCCACGCCCGGGGTCCCGCACGCGGGAGGAGAGGCTCAGGCCCAGGCACCCTCCTCCTGTGGGTTGTGTACCTGCCTGCCGGCCTGCCTGCTTTTCCCCTGTGTTGCTCTGTCCTGGAGCCCCGGGGCGCGGGCCACGCGCACACGCAAGAGTAGCGCTCTCTCATTCCACTGGTTTGTCCGGGCTCCTTTTTGGCTGTGCGCCTGGGGCCCCCGCGGCCTGCAAGGGGGATCCAAGAGTGCAGGGCTCTCCAGAAAGAAGGAAGGGCGCTGGGGGAGGGGCCGCGGTGCCTGCCGGCAGAGACGGAGGCCTCCGGTGGGGTGGGGCGGCTGGGCGTCCCCTTGGCCCGCGGTCCGGGGACAACTGGGGCCTCTGTCTCCGGGCCCTAGTGCAGGCAGTAAGATTGTCACCCCTGTGACAAGGACCCCGAGGTGCCAAGGACCGGCACTGCCTTGGCTGGAGAAAGCCGCCCGAGGCTGTTTGGAGGCCGGCGCCGGCAGGCAGCCTTGGGCTTGGGCTTTTGGGGGCGGCGAAGTGGGCGCGGTGAAGGGCTGCCGGTTGACCGCTTGTGCTTGCGGGGGGAAAAATGAGGATTTGAAGGGGCTGTGGGGGCAGACCGGGCCGAGGCGCCTGGCGTGAGGCCGGGACTGCGAGGCTGTAGGTCCAGGCGGCGACCCCGACCCCATCCTCCCACTACCCACCCCCCCCATCACGCCCAGCCCCGCTGGCCAGGGGTCCTGCGGCAGGTTTGGCGGCTGCAGAGGGTCAGGAGCGTGGCGGCCACAAAAGGAGTGGCGGGCAAAAGCCTAGAGCACCCGGTATTCCCAGGCGGTCTCCCATCCAAGTACTAACCAGGCTCGACCCTGCTTGACTGCGAGATCGGGCGCGTGCAGGGTGGTATGGCCGTAGACGCTGGGACCGGGCTCCTGGCGCCCCAAGAGCAGCCGCCCAGCCTGCCTGGTGAGCGCGCGCCAGGTTGTTGGGCAGCGCCGGCGGCGAGCCTCTCCCCTCTTTCCGCTGGCCGGCTCCAGCAGCGCCGCGCCTCCCGCCTGCTCTCCGCCTCCACAGGACGTAGTGGGCGTGGGCAGCCGGTGACTTCTTACCCACAGCGAGGCCCCTTTGCGCTACCCATTGGTCTACTCAGCCTCTTCCACTACCCTGGCAGTGACAGAAGCCAGAATGACAGGGGTTGGGAGTTGGGGGGGAGGAAGGAGGGACGCACAGGCTGAATCACGGACTGGGACAGACTCACGGAGGCTGTGTTGAAGTGGCAGCTCCTTCACCGGAGTGCTGTCGCGCCCAGGACTGGACTCCGTTAAGCAGGCAGTGCCCGGGGAGTGGGCAGTCACCGTGGGACCCCCGGGCAGCCCTCCAGGGTCTGCGGAGTGCCGGTGGGGTCCGAGCCACGCCCGGGGTCCCGCACGCGGGAGGAGAGGCTCAGGCCCAGGCACCCTCCTCCTGTGGGTTGTGTACCTGCCTGCCAGCCTGCCTGCTTTTCCCCTGTGGTGCTCTGTCCTAAAGCCCAGGGGCGCGGGCCACGCGCAAACGCAAGAGTAGCGCTCCCTCATTCCACTGGTTTGTCCGGGCTCTTTTTTGGCTGTGCGCCTGGGGCCCCCGCGGCTGGCCAGGGGGAACCAAGAGCACAGGGCTCTGGAGAAAGGAGGAAGGGCGCTGGGGGAGGGGCCGCGGTGCCTGCAGGCAGAGACGGAGGCCTCCGGTGGGGTGGGGCGGCTGGGCGTCCCCTTGGCCCGCGGTCCGGGGACAACTGGGGCCTCTGTCTCCGGGCCCTAGTGCAGGCAGTAAGATTGTCACCCCTGTGACAAGGACCCCGAGGTGCCAAGGACCGGCACTGCCTTGGCTGGAGAAAGCCGCCCGAGGCCGTTTGGAGGCCAGCGCCGGCAGGCAGCCTTGGGCTTGGGCTTTGGGGGCGGCGAAGTGGGCGCGGTGAAGGGCTGCCGGTTGACCGCTTGTGCTTGCGGGGGGAAAAATGAGGATTTAGAAGGGGCTGTGGGGCGCAGACCGGGCCGAGGCGCCTGGCGTGAGGCCGGGAATGCGAGGCTGTAGGTCCAGGCGGCGGCCCCGACCCCATCCTCCCACTACCCCCCCACCACCACGCCCAGCCCCGCTGGCCAGGGGTCCTGCGGCAGGTTTGGCGGCTGCAGAGGGTCCAGGAGCGTGGCGGCCACAAAAGGAGTGGCGGGCAAAAGCCTAGAGCACCCGGTATTCCCAGGCGGTCTCCCATCAAAGTACTAACCAGGCTCGACCCTGCTTGACTGCGAGATCGGGCGCGTGCAGGGTGGTATGGCCGTAGACGCTGGGACCGGGCTCCTGGCGCCCCAAGAGCAGCCGCCCAGCCTGCGTGGTGAGCGCGCGCCAGGTTGTTGGGCAGCGCCGGCGGCGAGCCTCTCCCCTCTTTCCGCTGGCCGGCTCCAGCAGCGCCGCGCCTCCCGCCTGCTCTCCGCCTACACAGGACGTAGTGGGCGTGGGCAGCCGGTGACTCCTTACCCACAGCGAGGCCCCTTTGCGCTACTCATTGGTCTACTCAGCCTCTTCCACTACCCTGGCAGTGACAGAAGCCAGAATGACAGGGGTTGGGAGTTGGGGGGGGGGAAGGAGGCACGCACAGGCTGAATCACGGACTGGGACAGACGCACGGAGGCTGTGTTGAAGTGGCAGCTCCCCCACCGGAGTGCTGTCGCGCCCAGGACTGGACTCCGTTAAGCAGGCAGTGCCCGGGGAGTGGGCCGTCACCGTGGGACCCCCGGGCAGGCCTCCAGGGTCTGCGGAGTGCCGGTGGGGTCCGAGCCACGCCCGGGGTCCCGCACGCGGGAGGAGAGGCTCAGGCCCAGGCACCCTCCTCCTGTGGGTTGTGTACCTGCCTGCCGGCCTGCCTGCTTTTTTCTTGTGGTGCTCTGTCCTAAAGCCCCGGCGCGCGGGCCACGCGCAAACGCAAGAGGAGCACTCCCTCATTCCACTGGTTTGTCCGGGCTCTTTTTTGGCTGTGCGCCTGGGGCCCCCGCGGCTGGCCAGGGGGAACCAAGAGCACAGGGCTCTTGAGAAAGAAGGAAGGGCGCTGGGGGAGGGGCCGCGGTGCCTGCAGGCAGAGACGGAGGCCTCCGGTGGGGTGGGGCGGCTGGGCGTCCCCTTGGCCCGCGGTCCGGGGACAACTGGGGCCTCTGTCTCCGGGCCCTAGTGCAGGCAGTAAGATTGTCACCCCTGTGACAAGGACCCCGAGGTGCCAAGGACCGGCACTGCCTTGGCTGGAGAAAGCCGCCCGAGGCCGTTTGGAGGCCGGCGCCGGCAGGCAGCCTTGGGCTTGGGCTTTGGGGGCGGCGAAGTGGGCGCGGTGAAGGGCTGCCGGTTGACCGCTTGTGCTTGCGGGGGGAAAAATGAGGATTTAGAAGGGGCTGTGGGGGCAGACCGGGCCGAGGCGCCTGGCGTGAGGCCGGGACTGCGAGGCTGTAGGTCCAGGCGGCGGCCCCGACCCCATCCTCCCACTACCCACCCCCCCCACCACGCCCAGCCCCGCTGGCCAGGGGTCCTGCGGCAGGTTTGGCGGCTGCAGAGGGTCCAGGAGCGTGGCGGCCACAAAAGGAGTGGCGGGCAAAAGCCTAGAGCACCCGGTATTCCCAGGCGGTCTCCCATCCAAGTACTAACCAGGCTCGACCCTGCTTGACTGCGAGATCTGCGCGTGCAGGGTGGTATGGCCGTAGACGCTGGGACCGGGCTCCTGGCGCCCCAAGAGCAGCCGCCCAGCCTGCCTGGTGAGCGCGCGGCAGGTTGTTGGGCCGCGCCGGCGGCGAGCCTCTCCCCTCTTTCCCCTGGCCGGCTCCAGCGGCGCCGCGCCTCCCGCCTGCTCTCCTCCTCCACAGGACGTAGTGGGCGTGGGCAGCCGGTGACTCCTTACCCACAGCGAGGCCCCTTAGCGCTACCCATTGGTCTACTCAGCCTCTTCCACTACCCTGGCAGTGACAGAAGCCAGAATGACAGGGGTTGGGAGTTGGGGGGGGGGGGAAGGAGGGACGCACAGGCTGACTCACGGACTGGGACAGACGCACGGAGGCTGTGTTGAAGTGGCAGCTCCCCCACCGGAGTGCTGTCGCGCCCAGGACTGGACTCCGTTAAGCAGGCAGTGCCCGGGGAGTGGGCCGTCACCGTGGGACCCCCGGGCAGGCCTCCAGGGTCTGCGGAGTGCCGGTGGGGTCCGAGCCACGCCCGGGGTCCCGCACGCGGGAGGAGAGGCTCAGGCCCAGGCACCCTCCTCCTGTGGGTTGTGTACCTGCCTGCCGGCCTGCCTGCTTTTTTCTTGTGGTGCTCTGTCCTAAAGCCCCGGCGCGCGGGCCACGCGCAAACGCAAGAGGAGCACTCCCTCATTCCACTGGTTTGTCCGGGCTCTTTTTTGGCTGTGCGCCTGGGGCCCCCGCGGCTGGCCAGGGGGAACCAAGAGCGCAGGGCTCTCCAGAAAGAAGGAAGGGCGCTGGGGGAGGGCCCGCGGTGCCTGCAGGCAGAGACGGAGGCCTCTGGTGGGGTGGGGCGGCTGGGCGTCCCCTTGGCCCGCGGTCCGGGGACAACTGGGGCCTCTGTCTCCGGGCCCTAGTGCAGGCAGTAAGATTGTCACCCCTGTGACAAGGACCCCGAGGTGCCAAGGACCGGCACTGCCTTGGCTGGAGAAAGCCGCCCGAGGCCGTTTGGAGGCCGGCGCCGGCAGGCAGCCTTGGGCTTGGGCTTTTGGGGGCGGCGAAGTGGTCGCGGTGAAGGGCTGCCGGTTGACCGCTTGTGCTTGCGGGGGGAAAAATGAGGATTTAGAAGGGGCTGTGGGGCGCAGACCGGGCCGAGGCGCCTGGCGTGAGGCCGGGACTGCGAGGCTGTAGGTCCAGGCGGCGGCCCCGACCCCATCCTCCCAGTACCCACCCCCCCCACCACGCCCAGCCCCGCTGGCCAGGGGTCCTGCGGCAGGTTTGGCGGCTGCAGAGGGTCAGGAGCGTGGCGGCCACAAAAGGAGTGGCGGGCAAAAGCCTAGAGCACCCGGTATTCCCAGGCGGTCTCCCATCCAAGTACTAACCAGGCTCGACCCTGCTTGACTGCGAGATCGGGCGCGTGCAGGGTGGTATGGCCGTAGACGCTGGGACCGGGCTCCTGGCGCCCCAAGAGCAGCCGCCCAGCCTGCCTGGTGAGCGCGCGGCAGGTTGTTGGGCAGCGCCGGCGGCGAGCCTCTCCCCTCTTTCCGCTGGCCGGCTCCAGCAGCGCCGCGCCTCCCGCCTGCTCTCCGCCTCCACAGGACGTAGTGGGCGTGGGCAGCCGGTGACTCCTTACCCACAGCGAGGCCCCTTTGCGCTACCCATTGGTCTACTCAGCCTCTTCCACTACCCTGGCAGTGACAGAAGCCAGAATGACAGGGGTTGGGAGTTGGGGGGGGGGAAGGAGGCACGCACAGGCTGAATCACGGACTGGGACAGACGCACGGAGGCTGTGTTGAAGTGGCAGCTCCCCCACCGGAGTGCTGTCGCGCCCAGGACTGGACTCCGTTAAGCAGGCAGTGCCCGGGGAGTGGGCAGTCACCGTGGGACCCCCGGGCAGGCCTCCAGGGTCTGCGGAGTGCCGGTGGGGTTCGAGCCACGCCCGGGGTCCCGCACGCGGGAGGAGAGGCTCAGGCCCAGGCACCCTCCTCCTGTGGGTTGTGTACCTGCCTGCCGGCCTGCCTGCTTTTCCCTTGTGGTGCTCTGTCCTAAAGCCCCGGGGCGCGGGCCACGCGCAAACGCAAGAGGAGCGCTCCCTCATTCCACTGGTTTGTCCGGGCTCCTTTTTGGCAGTGCGCCTGGGGCCCCCGCGGCTGGCCAGGGGGAACCAAGAGCGCAGGGCTCTGCAGAAAGAAGGAAGGGCGCTGGGGGAGGGGCCACGGTGCCTGCAGGCAGAGACGGAGGCCTCCGGTGGGGTGGGGCGGCTGGGCGTCCCCTTGGCCCGCGGTCCGGGGACAACTGGGGCCTCTGTCTCCGGGCCCTAGTGCAGGCAGTAAGATTGTCACCCCTGTGACAAGGACCCCGAGGTGCCAAGGACCGGCACTGCCTTGGCTGGAGAAAGCCGCCCGAGGCCGTTTGGAGGCCGGCGCCGGCAGGCAGCCTTGGGCTTGGGCTTTTGGGGGCGGCGAAGTGGGCGCGGTGAAGGGCTGCCGGTTGACCGCTTGTGCTTGCGGGGGGAAAAATGAGGATTTAGAATGGGCTGTGGGGGGCAGAAAGGGCCGAGGCGCCTGGCGTGAGGCCGGGACTGCGAGGCTGTAGGTCCAGGCGGCGGCACCGACCCCATCCTCCCACTACCCACCCCCCCCACCACGCCCAGCCCCGCTGGCCAGGGGTCCTGCGGCAGGTTTGGCGGCTGCAGAGGGTCCAGGAGCGTGGCGGCCACAAAAGGAGTGGCGGGCAAAAGCCTAGAGCACCCGGTATTCCCAGGCGGTCTCCCATCCAAGTACTAACCAGGCTCGACCCTGCTTGACTGCGAGATCGGGCGCGTGCAGGGTGGTATGGCCGTAGACGCTGGGACCGGGCTCCTGGCGCCCCAAGAGCAGCCGCCCAGCCTGCCTGGTGAGCGCGCGCCAGGTTGTTGGGCAGCGCTGGCGGCGAGCCTCTCCCCTCTTTCCGCTGGCCGGCTCCAGCGGCGCCGCGCCTCCCGCCTGCTCTCCGCCTCCACAGGACGTAGTGGGCGTGGGCAGCCGGTGACTCCTTACCCACAGCGAGGCCCCTTTGCGCTACCCATTGGTCTACTCAGCCTCTTCCACTACCCTGGCAGTGACAGAAGCCAGAATGACAGGGGTTGGGAGTTGGGGGGGGGGAAGGAGGCACGCACAGGCTGAATCACGGACTGGGACAGACACACGGAGGCTGTGTTGAAGTGGCAGCTCCCCCACCAGAGTGCTGTCGCGCCCAGGACTGGACTCCGTTAAGCAGGCAGTGCCCGGGGAGTGGGCAGTCACCGTGGGACCCCCGGGCAGGCCTCCAGGGTCTGCGGAGTGCCGGTGGGGTCCGAGCCACGCCCGGGGTCCCGCACGCGGGAGGAGAGGCTCAGGCCCAGGCACCCTCCTCCTGTGGGTTGTGTACCTGCCTACCGGCCTGCCTGCTTTTCCCTTGTGGTGCTCTGTCCTAAAGCCCCGGGGCGCGGGCCACGCGCAAACGCAAGAGGAGCGCTCCCTCATTCCACTGGTTTGTCCGGGCTCTTTTTTCGCTGTGCGCCTGGGGCCCCCGCGGCTGGCCAGGGGGAACCAAGAGCGCAGGGCTCTTGAGAAAGAAGGAAGGGCGCTGGGGGAGGGGCCGCGGAGCCTGCCAGCAGAGACGGAGGCCTCCGGTGGGGTGGGGCGGCTGGGCGTCCCCTTGGCCCGCGGTCTGGGGACAACTGGGGCCTCTGTCTCCGGGCCCTAGTGCAGGCAGTAAGATTGTCACCCCTGTGACAAGGACCCCGAGGTGCCAAGGACCGGCACTGCCTTGGCTGGAGAAAGCCCCCCAGAGGCCGTTTGGAGGCCGGCGCCGGCAGGCAGCCTTGGGCTTGGGCTTTGGGGGCGGCGAAGTGGGCGCGGTGAAGGGCTGCCGGTTGACCGCTTGTGCTTGCGGGGGGAAAAATGAGGATTTAGAAGGGGCTGTGGGGCGCAGACCGGGCCGAGGCCCCTGGCAGAGGCCGGGACTGCGAGGCTGTAGGTCCAGGCGGCGGCCCCGACCCCATCCTCCCACTACCCACCCCCCCCACCACGCCCAGCCCCGCTGGCCAGGGGTCCTGCGGCAGGTTTGGCGGCTGCAGAGGGTCAGGAGCGTGGCGGCCACAAAAGGAGTGGCGGGCAAAAGCCTAGAGCACCCGGTATTCCCAGGCGGTCTCCCATCCAAGTACTAACCAGGCTCGACCCTGCTTGACTGCGAGATCGGGCGCGTGCAGGGTGGTATGGCCGTAGACGCTGGGACCGGGCTCCTGGCGCCCCAAGAGCAGCCGCCCAGCCTGCCTGGTGAGCGCGCGCCAGGTTGTTGGGCAGCGCCGGCGGCGAGCCTCTCCCCTCTTTCCGCTGGCCGGCTCCAGCGGCGCCGCGCCTCCCGCCTGCTCTCCGCCTCCACAGGACGTAGTGGGCGTGGGCAGCCGGTGACTCCTTACCCACAGCGAGGCCCCTTTGCGCTACCCATTGGTCTACTCAGCCTCTTCCACTACCCTGGCAGTGACAGAAGCCAGAATGACAGGGGTTGGGAGTTGGGGGGGGGGAAGGAGGCACGCACAGGCTGAATCACGGACTGGGACAGACGCACGGAGGCTGTGTTGAAGTGGCAGCTCCCCCACCGGAGTGCTGTCGCGCCCAGGACTGGACTCCGTTAAGCAAGCAGTGCCCCGGGAGTGGGCAGTCACCGTGGGACCCCCGGGCAGGCCTCCAGGGTCTGCGGAGTGCCGGTGGGGTCCGAGCCACGCCCGGGGTCCCGCACGCGGGAGGAGAGGCTCAGGCCCAGGCACCCTCCTCCTGTGGGTTGTGTACCTGCCTGCCGGCCTGCCTGCTTTTCCCCTGTGTTGCTCTGTCCTGGAGCCCCGGGGCGCGGGCCACGCGCACACGCAAGAGTAGCGCTCTCTCATTCCACAGGTTTGTCCGGGCTCTTTTTTGGCTGTGCGCCTGGGGCCCCCGCGGCCTGCAAGGGGGATCCAAGAGTGCAGGGCTCTCCAGAAAGAAGGAAGGGCGCTGGGGGAGGGGCCGCGGTGCCTGCCGGCAGAGACGGAGGCCTCCGGTGGGGTGGGGCGGCTGGGCGTCCCCTTGGCCCGCGGTCCGGGGACAACTGGGGCCTCTGTCTCCGGGCCCTAGTGCAGGCAGTAAGATTGTCACCCCTGTGACAAGGACCCCGAGGTGCCAAGGACCGGCACTGCCTTGGCTGGAGAAAGCCGCCCGAGGCCGTTTGGAGGCCGGCGCCGGCAGGCAGCCTTGGGCTTGGGCTTTTGGGGGCGGCGAAGTGGGCGCGGTGAAGGGCTGCCGGTTGACCGCTTGTGCTTGCGGGGGGAAAAATGAGGATTTGAAGGGGCTGTGGGGGCAGACCGGGCCGAGGCGCCTGGCGTGAGGCCGGGACTGCGAGGCTGTAGGTCCAGGCGGCGACCCCGACCCCATCCTCCCACTACCCACCCCCCCCATCACGCCCAGCCCCGCTGGCCAGGGGTCCTGCGGCAGGTTTGGCGGCTGCAGAGGGTCAGGAGCGTGGCGGCCACAAAAGGAGTGGCGGGCAAAAGCCTAGAGCACCCGGTATTCCCAGGCGGTCTCCCATCCAAGTACTAACCAGGCTCGACCCTGCTTGACTGCGAGATCGGGCGCGTGCAGGGTGGTATGGCCGTAGACGCTGGGACCGGGCTCCTGGCGCCCCAAGAGCAGCCGCCCAGCCTGCCTGGTGAGCGCGCGCCAGGTTGTTGGGCAGCGCCGGCGGCGAGCCTCTCCCCTCTTTCCGCTACCCGGCTCCAGCAGCGCCGCGCCTCCCGCCTGCTCTCCGCCTCCACAGGACGTAGTGGGCGTGGGCAGCCGGTGACTTCTTACCCACAGCGAGGCCCCTTTGCGCTACCCATTGGTCTACTCAGCCTCTTCCACTACCCTGGCAGTGACAGAAGCCAGAATGACAGGGGTTGGGAGTTGGGGGGGAGGAAGGAGGGACGCACAGGCTGAATCACGGACTGGGACAGACTCACGGAGGCTGTGTTGAAGTGGCAGCTCCTTCACCGGAGTGCTGTCGCGCCCAGGACTGGACTCCGTTAAGCAGGCAGTGCCCGGGGAGTGGGCAGTCACCGTGGGACCCCCGGGCAGCCCTCCAGGGTCTGCGGAGTGCCGGTGGGGTCCGAGCCACGCCCGGGGTCCCGCACGCGGGAGGAGAGGCTCAGGCCCAGGCACCCTCCTCCTGTGGGTTGTGTACCTGCCTGCCAGCCTGCCTGCTTTTCCCCTGTGGTGCTCTGTCCTAAAGCCCAGGGGCGCGGGCCACGCGCAAACGCAAGAGTAGCGCTCCCTCATTCCACTGGTTTGTCCCGGCTCTTTTTTGGCTGTGCGCCTGGGGCCCCCGCGGCTGGCCAGGGGGAACCAAGAGCACAGGGCTCTGGAGAAAGGAGGAAGGGCGCTGGGGGAGGGGCCGCGGTGCCTGCAGGCAGAGACGGAGGCCTCCGGTGGGGTGGGGCGGCTGGGCGTCCCCTTGGCCCGCGGTCCGGGGACAACTGGGGCCTCTGTCTCCGGGCCCTAGTGCAGGCAGTAAGATTGTCACCCCTGTGACAAGGACCCCGAGGTGCCAAGGACCGGCACTGCCTTGGCTGGAGAAAGCCGCCCGAGGCCGTTTGGAGGCCAGCGCCGGCAGGCAGCCTTGGGCTTGGGCTTTGGGGGCGGCGAAGTGGGCGCGGTGAAGGGCTGCCGGTTGACCGCTTGTGCTTGCGGGGGGAAAAATGAGGATTTAGAAGGGGCTGTGGGGCGCAGACCGGGCCGAGGCGCCTGGCGTGAGGCCGGGAATGCGAGGCTGTAGGTCCAGGCGGCGGCCCCGACCCCATCCTCCCACTACCCCCCCACCACCACGCCCAGCCCCGCTGGCCAGGGGTCCTGCGGCAGGTTTGGCGGCTGCAGAGGGTCCAGGAGCGTGGCGGCCACAAAAGGAGTGGCGGGCAAAAGCCTAGAGCACCCGGTATTCCCAGGCGGTCTCCCATCAAAGTACTAACCAGGCTCGACCCTGCTTGACTGCGAGATCGGGCGCGTGCAGGGTGGTATGGCCGTAGACGCTGGGACCGGGCTCCTGGCGCCCCAAGAGCAGCCGCCCAGCCTGCGTGGTGAGCGCGCGCCAGGTTGTTGGGCAGCGCCGGCGGCGAGCCTCTCCCCTCTTTCCGCTGGCCGGCTCCAGCAGCGCCGCGCCTCCCGCCTGCTCTCCGCCTACACAGGACGTAGTGGGCGTGGGCAGCCGGTGACTCCTTACCCACAGCGAGGCCCCTTTGCGCTACCCATTGGTCTACTCAGCCTCTTCCACTACCCTGGCAGTGACAGAAGCCAGAATGACAGGGGTTGGGAGTTGGGGGGGGGGGAAGGAGGGACGCACAGGCTGAATCACGGACTGGGACAGACGCACGGAGGCTGTGTTGAAGTAGCAGCTCCCCCACCGGAGTGCTGTCGCGCCCAGGACTGGACTCCGTTAAGCAGGCAGTGCCCGGGGAGTGTGCCGTCACCGTGGGACCCCCGGGCAGGCCTCCAGGGTCTGCGGAGTGCCGGTGGGGTCCGAGCCACGCCCGGGGTCCCGCACGCGGGAGGAGAGGCTCAGGCCCAGGCACCCTCCTCCTGTGGGTTGTGTACCTGCCTGCCGGCCTGCCTGCTTTTTTCTTGTGGTGCTCTGTCCTAAAGCCCCGGCGCGCGGGCCACGCGCAAACGCAAGAGGAGCACTCCCTCATTCCACTGGTTTGTCCGGGCTCTTTTTTGGCTGTGCGCCTGGGGCCCCCGCGGCTGGCCAGGGGGAACCAAGAGCGCAGGGCTCTCCAGAAAGAAGGAAGGGCGCTGGGGGAGGGCCCGCGGTGCCTGCAGGCAGAGACGGAGGCCTCTGGTGGGGTGGGGCGGCTGGGCGTCCCCTTGGCCCGCGGTCCGGGGACAACTGGGGCCTCTGTCTCCGGGCCCTAGTGCAGGCAGTAAGATTGTCACCCCTGTGACAAGGACCCCGAGGTGCCAAGGACCTGTACTGCCTTGGCTGGAGAAAGCCGCCCGAGGCCGTTTGGAGGCCGGCGCCGGCAGGCAGCCTTGGGCTTGGGCTTTGGGGGCGGCGAAGTGGGCGCGGTGAAGGGCTGCCGGTTGACCGCTTGTGCTTGCGGGGGGAAAAA
Source organism: Rhinolophus hipposideros (assembly GCF_964194185.1). NCBI lineage: Eukaryota > Metazoa > Chordata > Mammalia > Chiroptera > Rhinolophidae > Rhinolophus > Rhinolophus hipposideros. The sequence continues at coordinate 779,916 of NC_138060.1, forward strand.
TGAGGATTTAGAAGGGGCTGTGGGGCGCAGACCGGGCCGAGGCGCCTGGCGTGAGGCCGGGACTGCGAGGCTGTAGGTCCAGGCGGCGGCCCCGACCCCATCCTCCCAGTACCCACCCCCCCCACCACGCCCAGCCCCGCTGGCCAGGGGTCCTGCGGCAGGTTTGGCGGCTGCAGAGGGTCAGGAGCGTGGCGGCCACAAAAGGAGTGGCGGGCAAAAGCCTAGAGCACCCGGTATTCCCAGGCGGTCTCCCATCCAAGTACTAACCAGGCTCGACCCTGCTTGACTGCGAGATCGGGCGCGTGCAGGGTGGTATGGCCCTAGACGCTGGGACCGGGCTCCTGGCGCCCCAAGAGCAGCCGCCCAGCCTGCCTGGTGAGCGCGCGGCAGGTTGTTGGGCAGCGCCGGCGGCGAGCCTCTCCCCTCTTTCCGCTGGCCGGCTCCAGCAGTGCCGCGCCTCCCGCCTGCTCTCCGCCTCCACAGGACGTAGTGGGCGTGGGCAGCCGGTGACTCCTTACCCACAGCGAGGCCCCTTTGCGCTACCCATTGGTCTACTCAGCCTCTTCCACTACCCTGGCAGTGACAGAAGCCAGAATGACAGGGGTTGGGAGTTGGGGGGGAGGAAGGAGGGACGCACAGGCTGAATCACGGACTGGGACAGACGCACGGAGGCTGTGTTGAAGTGGCAGCTCCCCCACCGAAGTGCTGTCGCGCCTAGGACTGGACTCCGTTAAGCAGGCAGTGCCCGGGGAGTGGGCAGTCACCGTGGGACCCCCGGGCAGGCCTCCAGGGTCTGCGGAGTGCCGGTGGGGTCCGAGCCACGCCCGGGGTCCCGCACGCGGGAGGAGAGGCTCAGGCCCAGGCACCCTCCTCCTGTGGGTTGTGTACCTGCCTGCCGGCCTGCCTGCTTTTCCCCTGTGGTGCTCTGTCCTAAAGCCCAGGGGCGCGGGCCACGCGCAAACGCAAGAGGAGCGCTCCCTCATTCCACTGGTTTGTCCGGGCTCTTTTTTGGCTGTGCGCCTGGGGCCCCCGCGGCTGGCCAGGGGGAACCAAGAGCACAGGGCTCTTGAGAAAGAAGGAAGGGCGCTGGGGGAGGGGCCGCGGACCCTGCAGGCAGAGACGGAGGCCTCCGGTGGGGTGGGGCGGCTGGGCGTCCCCTTGGCCCGCGGTCCGGGGACAACTGGGGCCTCTGTCTCCGGGCCCTAGTGCAGGCAGTAAGATTGTCACCCCTGTGACAAGGACCCCGAGGTGCCAAGGACCGGCACTGCCTTGGCTGGAGAAAGCCCCCCAGAGGCCGTTTGGAGGCCGGCGCCGGCAGGCAGCCTTGGGCTTGGGCTTTGGGGGCGGCGAAGTGGGCGCGGTGAAGGGCTGCCGGTTGACCGCTTGTGCTTGCGGGGGGAAAAATGAGGATTTAGAAGGGGCTGTGGGGCGCAGACCGGGCCGAGGCGCCTGGCGTGAGGCCGGGACTGCGAGGCTGTAGGTCCAGGCGGCGGCCCCGACCCCATCCTCCCACTACTCACACCCCCCACCACGCCCAGCCCCGCTGGCCAGGGGTCCTGCCGCAAGTTTGGCGGCTGCAGAGGGTCCAGGAGCGTGGCGGCCACAAAAGGAGTGGCGGGCAAAAGCCTAGAGCACCCGGTATTCCCAGGCGGTCTCCCATCAAAGTACTAACCAGGCTCGATCCTGCTTGACTGCGAGATCGGGTGCGTGCAGGGTGGTATGGCCGTAGACGCTGGGACCGGGCTCCTGGCGCCCCAAGAGCAGCCGCCCAGCCTGCCTGGTGAGCGCGCGCCACGTTGTTGGGCAGCGCCGGCGGCGAGCCTCTCCCCTCTTTCCGCTGGCCGGCTCCAGCGGCTCCGCGCCTCCCGCCTGCTCTCCGCCTCCACAGGAAGTAGTGGGCGTGGGCAGCCGGTGACTCCTTACCCACAGCGAGGCCCCTTTGCGCTACCCATTGGTCTACTCAGCCTCTTCCACTACCCTGGCAGTGACAGAAGCCAGAATGACAGGGGTTGGGAGTTGGGGGGGGGGGGAAGGAGGCACGCACAGGCTGAATCACGGACTGGGACAGACACACGGAGGTTGTGTTGAAGTGGCAGCTCCCCCACCAGAGTGCTGTCGCGCCCAGGACTGGACTCCGTTAAGCAGGCAGTGCCCGGGGAGTGGGCAGTCACCGTGGGACCCCCGGGCAGGCCTCCAGGGTCTGCGGAGTGCCGGTGGGGTCCGAGCCACGCCCGGGGTCCCGCACGCGGGAGGAGAGGCTCAGGCCCAGGCACCCTCCTCCTGTGGGTTGTGTACCTGCCTGCCGGCCTGCCTGCTTTTCCCTTGTGGTGCTCTGTCCTAAAGCCCCGGGGCGCGGGCCACGCGCAAACGCAAGAGGAGCACTCCCTCATTCCACTGGTTTGTCCGGGCTCTTTTTTGGCTGTGCGCCTGGGGCCCCCGCGGCTGGCCAGGGGGAACCAAGAGCGCAGGGCTCTTGAGAAAGAAGGAAGGGCGCTGGGGGAGGGGACGCGGTGCCTGCCAGCAGAGACGGAGGCCTCCGGTGGGGTGGGTCGGCTGGGCGTCCCCTTGGCCCGCGGTCCGGGGACAACTGGGGCCTCTGTCTCCGGGCCCTAGTGCAGGCAGTAAGATTGTCACCCCTGTGACAAGGACCCCGAGGTGCCAAGGACCGGCACTGCCTTGGCTGGAGAAAGCCGCCCGAGGCCGTTTGGAGGCCGGCGCCGGCAGGCAGCCTTGGGCTTGGGCTTTGGGGGCGGCGAAGTGGGCGCGGTGAAGGGCTGCCGGTTGACTGCTTGTGCTTGCGGGGGGAAAAATGAGGATTTAGAAGGGGCTGTGGGGCGCAGACCGGGCCGAGGCGCCTGGCGTGAGGCCGGGACTGCGAGGCTGTAGGTCCAGGCGGCGGCCCCGACCCCATCCTCCCACTACCCACCCCCCCCACCACGCCCAGCCCCGCTGGCCAGGGGTCCTGCGGCAGGTTTGGCGGCTGCAGAGGGTCCAGGAGCGTGGCGGCCACAAAAGGAGTGGCGGGCAAAAGCCTAGAGCACCCGGTATTCCCAGGCGGTCTCCCATCCAAGTACTAACCAGGCTCGACCCTGCTTGACTGCGAGATCGGGCGCGTGCAGGGTGGTATGGCCGTAGACGCTGGGACCGGGCTCCTGGCGCCCCAAGAGCAGCCGCCCAGCCTGCCTGGTGAGCGCGCGCCAGGTTGTTGGGCAGCGCCGGCGGCGAGCCTCTCCCCTCTTTCCGCTGGCCGGCTCCAGCAGCGCCGCGCCTCCCGCCTGCTCTCCGCCTCCACAGGACGTAGTGGGCGTGGGCAGCCGGTGACTCCTTACCCACAGCGAGGCCCCTTTGCGCTACCCATTGGTCTACTCAGCCTCTTCCACTACCCTGGCAGTGACAGAAGCCAGAAAGACAGGGGTTGGGAGTTGGGGGGGGGGAAGGAGGCACGCACAGGCTGAATCACGGACTGGGACAGACGCACGGAGGCTGTGTTGAAGTGGCAGCTCCCCCACCGGAGTGCTGTCGCGCCCAGGACTGGACTCCGTTAAGCAGGCAGTGCCCGGGGAGTGGGCAGTCACCGTGGGACCCCCGGGCAGGCCTCCAGGGTCTGCGGAGTGCCGGTGGGGTCCGAGCCACGCCCGGGGTCCCGCACGCGGGAGGAGAGGCTCAGGCCCAGGCACCCTCCTCCTGTGGGTTGTGTACCTGCCTGCCGGCCTGCCTGCTTTTCCCTTGTGGTGCTCTGTCCTAAAGCCCCTGGGCGCGGGCCACGCGCACACGCAAGAGTAGCGCTCCCTCATTCCACTGGTTTGTCCGGGCTCTTTTTTGGCTGTGCGCCTGGGGCCCCCGCGGCTGGCCAGGGGGAACCAAGAGCACAGGGCTCTTGAGAAAGAAGGAAGGGCGCTGGGGGAGGGGCCGTGGTGCCTGCCGGCAGAGACGGAGGCCTCCGGTGGGGTGGGGCGGCTGGGCGTCCCCTTGGCCCGCGGTCCGGGGACAACTGGGGCCTCTGTCTCCGGGCCCTAGTGCAGGCAGTAAGATTGTCACCCCTGTGACAAGGACCCCGAGATGCCAAGGACCGGCACTGCCTTGGCTGGAGAAAGCCGCCCGACGCCGTTTGGAGGCCGGCGCCGGCAGGCAGCCTTGGGCTTGGGCTTTGGGGGCGGCGAAGTGGGCGCGGTGAAGGGCTGCCGGTTGACCGCTTGTGCTTGCGGGGAAAAATGAGGATTTAGAAGGGGCTGTGGGGCGCAGACCGGGCCTAGGCGCCTGGCGTGAGGCCGGGACTGCGAGGCTGTAGGTCCAGGCGGCGGCCCCGACCCCATCCTCCCAGTACCCACCCCCCCCACCACGCCCAGCCCCGCTGGCCAGGGGTCCTGCGGCAGGTTTCGCGGCTGCAGAGGGTCCAGGAGCGTGGCGGCCACAAAAGGAGTGGCGGGCAAAAGCCTAGAGCACCCGGTATTCCCAGGCGGTCTCCCATCCAAGTACTAACCAGGCTCGACCCTGCTTGACTGCGAGATCGGGCGCGTGCAGGGTGGTATGGCCGTAGACGCTGGGACCGGGCTCCTGGCGCCCCAAGAGCAGCCGCCCAGCCTGCGTGGTGAGCGCGCGCCAGGTTGTTGGGCAGCGCCGGCGGCGAGCCTCTCCCCTCTTTCCGCTGGCCGGCTCCAGCAGCGCCGCGCCTCCCGCCTGCTCTCCGCCTCCACAGGACGTAGTGGGCGTGGGCAGCCGGTGACTCCTTACCCACAGCGAGGCCCCTTTGCGCTACCCATTGGTCTACTCAGCCTCTTCCACTACCCTGGCAGTGACAGAAGCCAGAATGACAGGGGTTGGGAGTTGGGGGGGGGGGGGAAGGAGGCACGCACAGGCTGAATCACGGACTGGGACAGACGCACGGAGGCTGTGTTGAAGTGGCAGCTCCCCCACCGGAGTGCTGTCGCGCCCAGGACTGGACTCTGGTAAGCAGGCAGTGCCCGGGGAGTGGGCAGTCACCGTGGGACCCCCGGGCAGGCCTCCAGGGTCTGCGGAGTGTCGGTGGGGTCCGAGCCACGCCCGGGGTCCCGCACGCGGGAGGAGAGGCTCAGGCCCAGGCACCCTCCTCCTGTGGGTTGTGTACCTGCCTGCCGGCCTGCCTGCTTTTCCCTTGTGGTGCTCTGTCCTAAAGCCCGGGGGCGCAGGCCACGCGCAAACGCAAGAGGAGCGCTCCCTCATTCCACTGGTTTGTCCCGGCTCTTTTTTGGCTGTGCGCCTGGGGCCCCCGCGGCTGGCCAGGGGGAACCAAGAGTGCAGGGCTCTGGAGAAAGAAGGAAGGGCGCTGGGGGAGGGGCCGCGGTGCCTGCAGGCAGAGACGGAGGCCTCCGGTGGGGTGGGGCGGCTGGGCGTCCCCTTGGCCCGCGGTCCGGGGACAACTGGGGCCTCTGTCTCCGGGCCCTAGTGCAGGCAGTAAGATTGTCACCCCTGTGACAAGGACCCCGAGGTGCCAAGGACCTGTACTGCCTTGGCTGGAGAAAGCCGCCCGAGGCCGTTTGGAGGCCGGCGCCGGCAGGCAGCCTTGGGCTTGGGCTTTGGGGGCGGCGAAGTGGGCGCGGTGAAGGGCTGCCGGTTGACCGCTTGTGCTTGCGGGGGGAAAAATGAGGATTTAGAAGGGGCTGTGGGGCGCAGACCGGACCGAGGCGCCTGGCGTGAGGCCGGGACTGCGAGGCTGTAGGTCCAGGCGGCGACCCCGACCCCATCCTCCCACTACCCACCCCCCCCACCACGCCCAGCCCCGCTGTCCAGGGGTCCTGCGGCAGGTTTGGCGGCTGCAGAGGGTCAGGAGCGTGGCGGCCACAAAAGGAGTGGCGGGCAAAAGCCTAGAGCACCCGGTATTCCCAGGCGGTCTCCCATCCAAGTACTAACCAGGCTCGACCCTGCTTGACTGCGAGATCGGGCGCGTGCAGGGTGGTATGGCCGTAGATGCTGGGACCGGGCTCCTGGCGCCCCAAGAGCAGCCGCCCAGCCTGCCTGGTGAGCGTGCGCCAGGTTGTTGGGCAGCGCCGGCGGCGAGCCTCTCCCCTCTTTCCGCTGGCCGGCTCCAGCGGCGCCGCGCCTCCCGCCTGCTCTCCGCCTCCACAGGACGTAGTGGGCGTGGGCAGCGGGTGACTCCTTACCCACAGCGAGGCCCCTTTGCGCTACCCATTGGTCTACTCAGCCTCTTCCACTACCCTGGCAGTGACAGAAGCCAGAATGACAGGGGTTGGGAGTTGGGGGGGGGGAAGGAGGCACGCACAGGCTGAATCACGGACTGGGACAGACGCACGGAGGCTGTGTTGAAGTGGCAGCTCCCCCACCGGAGTGCTGTCGCGCCCAGGACTGGACTCCGTTAAGCAAGCAGTGCCCGGGGAGTGGGCAGTCACCGTGGGACCCCCGGGCAGGCCTCCAGGGTCTGCGGAGTGCCGGTGGGGTCCGAGCCACGCCCGGGGTCCCGCACGCGGGAGGAGAGGCTCAGGCCCAGGCACCCTCCTCCTGTGGGTTGTGTACCTGCCTGCCGGCCTGCCTGCTTTTCCCCTGTGTTGCTCTGTCCTGGAGCCCCGGGGCGCGGGCCACGCGCACACGCAAGAGTAGCGCTCTCTCATTCCACTGGTTTGTCCGGGCTCTTTTTTGGCTGTGCGCCTGGGGCCCCCGCGGCCTGCAAGGGGGATCCAAGAGTGCAGGGCTCTCCAGAAAGAAGGAAGGGCGCTGGGGGAGGGGCCGCGGTGCCTGCCGGCAGAGACGGAGGCCTCCGGTGGGGTGGGGCGGCTGGGCGTCCCCTTGGCCCGCGGTCCGGGGACAACTGGGGCCTCTGTCTCCGGGCCCTAGTGCAGGCAGTAAGATTGTCACCCCTGTGACAAGGACCCCGAGGTGCCAAGGACCGGCACTGCCTTGGCTGGAGAAAGCCGCCCGAGGCTGTTTGGAGGCCGGCGCCGGCAGGCAGCCTTGGGCTTGGGCTTTTGGGGGCGGCGAAGTGGGCGCGGTGAAGGGCTGCCGGTTGACCGCTTGTGCTTGCGGGGGGAAAAATGAGGATTTGAAGGGGCTGTGGGGGCAGACCGGGCCGAGGCGCCTGGCGTGAGGCCGGGACTGCGAGGCTGTAGGTCCAGGCGGCGACCCCGACCCCATCCTCCCACTACCCACCCCCCCCATCACGCCCAGCCCCGCTGGCCAGGGGTCCTGCGGCAGGTTTGGCGGCTGCAGAGGGTCAGGAGCGTGGCGGCCACAAAAGGAGTGGCGGGCAAAAGCCTAGAGCACCCGGTATTCCCAGGCGGTCTCCCATCCAAGTACTAACCAGGCTCGACCCTGCTTGACTGCGAGATCGGGCGCGTGCAGGGTGGTATGGCCGTAGACGCTGGGACCGGGCTCCTGGCGCCCCAAGAGCAGCCGCCCAGCCTGCCTGGTGAGCGCGCGCCAGGTTGTTGGGCAGCGCCGGCGGCGAGCCTCTCCCCTCTTTCCGCTGGCCGGCTCCAGCAGCGCCGCGCCTCCCGCCTGCTCTCCGCTTCCACAGGACGTAGTGGGCGTGGGCAGCCGGTGACTTCTTACCCACAGCGAGGCCCCTTTGCGCTACCCATTGGTCTACTCAGCCTCTTCCACTACCCTGGCAGTGACAGAAGCCAGAATGACAGGGGTTGGGAGTTGGGGGGGAGGAAGGAGGGACGCACAGGCTGAATCACGGACTGGGACAGACTCACGGAGGCTGTGTTGAAGTGGCAGCTCCCCCACCGGAGTGCTGTCGCGCCTAGGACTGGACTCCGTTAAGCAGGCAGTGCCCGGGGAGTGGGCAGTCACCGTGGGACCCCCGGGCAGGCCTCCAGGGTCTGCGGAGTGCCGGTGGGGTCCGAGCCACGCCCGGGGTCCCGCACGCGGGAGGAGAGGCTCAGGCCCAGGCACCCTCCTCCTGTGGGTTGTGTACCTGCCTGCCAGCCTGCCTGCTTTTCCCCTGTGGTGCTCTGTCCTAAAGCCCAGGGGCGCGGGCCACGCGCAAACGCAAGAGTAGCGCTCCCTCATTCCACTGGTTTGTCCGGGCTCTTTTTTGGCTGTGCGCCTGGGGCCCCCGCGGCTGGCCAGGGGGAACCAAGAGCACAGGGCTCTGGAGAAAGGAGGAAGGGCGCTGGGGGAGGGGCCGCGGTGCCTGCAGGCAGAGACGGAGGCCTCCGGTGGGGTGGGGCGGCTGGGCGTCCCCTTGGCCCGCGGTCCGGGGACAACTGGGGCCTCTGTCTCCGGGCCCTAGTGCAGGCAGTAAGATTGTCACCCCTGTGACAAGGACCCCGAGGTGCCAAGGACCGGCACTGCCTTGGCTGGAGAAAGCCGCCCGAGGCCGTTTGGAGGCCAGCGCCGGCAGGCAGCCTTGGGCTTGGGCTTTGGGGGCGGCGAAGTGGGCGCGGTGAAGGGCTGCCGGTTGACCGCTTGTGCTTGCGGGGGGAAAAATGAGGATTTAGAAGGGGCTGTGGGGCGCAGACCGGGCCGAGGCGCCTGGCGTGAGGCCGGGAATGCGAGGCTGTAGGTCCAGGCGGCGGCCCCGACCCCATCCTCCCACTACCCCCCCACCACCACGCCCAGCCCCGCTGGCCAGGGGTCCTGCGGCAGGTTTGGCGGCTGCAGAGGGTCCAGGAGCGTGGCGGCCACAAAAGGAGTGGCGGGCAAAAGCCTAGAGCACCCGGTATTCCCAGGCGGTCTCCCATCAAAGTACTAACCAGGCTCGACCCTGCTTGACTGCGAGATCGGGCGCGTGCAGGGTGGTATGGCCGTAGACGCTGGGACCGGGCTCCTGGCGCCCCAAGAGCAGCCGCCCAGCCTGCGTGGTGAGCGCGCGCCAGGTTGTTGGGCAGCGCCGGCGGCGAGCCTCTCCCCTCTTTCCGCTGGCCGGCTCCAGCAGCGCCGCGCCTCCCGCCTGCTCTCCGCCTACACAGGACGTAGTGGGCGTGGGCAGCCGGTGACTCCTTACCCACAGCGAGGCCCCTTTGCGCTACTCATTGGTCTACTCAGCCTCTTCCACTACCCTGGCAGTGACAGAAGCCAGAATGACAGGGGTTGGGAGTTGGGGGGGGGGAAGGAGGCACGCACAGGCTGAATCACGGACTGGGACAGACGCACGGAGGCTGTGTTGAAGTGGCAGCTCCCCCACCGGAGTGCTGTCGCGCCCAGGACTGGACTCCGTTAAGCAGGCAGTGCCCGGGGAGTGGGCCGTCACCGTGGGACCCCCGGGCAGGCCTCCAGGGTCTGCGGAGTGCCGGTGGGGTCCGAGCCACGCCCGGGGTCCCGCACGCGGGAGGAGAGGCTCAGGCCCAGGCACCCTCCTCCTGTGGGTTGTGTACCTGCCTGCCGGCCTGCCTGCTTTTTTCTTGTGGTGCTCTGTCCTAAAGCCCCGGCGCGCGGGCCACGCGCAAACGCAAGAGGAGCACTCCCTCATTCCACTGGTTTGTCCGGGCTCTTTTTTGGCTGTGCGCCTGGGGCCCCCGCGGCTGGCCAGGGGGAACCAAGAGCACAGGGCTCTTGAGAAAGAAGGAAGGGCGCTGGGGGAGGGGCCGCGGTGCCTGCAGGCAGAGACGGAGGCCTCCGGTGGGGTGGGGCGGCTGGGCGTCCCCTTGGCCCGCGGTCCGGGGACAACTGGGGCCTCTGTCTCCGGGCCCTAGTGCAGGCAGTAAGATTGTCACCCCTGTGACAAGGACCCCGAGGTGCCAAGGACCGGCACTGCCTTGGCTGGAGAAAGCCGCCCGAGGCCGTTTGGAGGCCGGCGCCGGCAGGCAGCCTTGGGCTTGGGCTTTGGGGGCGGCGAAGTGGGCGCGGTGAAGGGCTGCCGGTTGACCGCTTGTGCTTGCGGGGGGAAAAATGAGGATTTAGAAGGGGCTGTGGGGCGCAGACCGGGCCGAGGCGCCTGGCGTGAGGCCGGGACTGCGAGGCTGTAGGTCCAGGCGGCGACCCCGACCCCATCCTCCCACTACCCCCCCACCACCACGCCCAGCCCCGCTGGCCAGGGGTCCTGCGGCAGGTTTGGCGGCTGCAGAGGGTCCAGGAGCGTGGCGGCCACAAAAGGAGTGGCGGGCAAAAGCCTAGAGCACCCGGTATTCCCAGGCGGTCTCCCATCCAAGTACTAACCAGGCTCGACCCTGCTTGACTGCGAGATCGGGCGCGTGCAGGGTGGTATGGCCGTAGACGCTGGGACCGGGCTCCTGGCGCCCCAAGAGCAGCCGCCCAGCCTGCCTGGTGAGCGCGCGCCAGGTTGTTGGGCAGCGCCGGCGGCGAGCCTCTCCCCTCTTTCCGCTGGCCGGCTCCAGCAGCGCCGCGCCTCCCGCCTGCCTTCCGCCTCCACAGGACGTAGTGGGCGTGGGCAGCCGGTGACTCCTTACCCACAGCGAGGCCCCTTTGCGCTACCCATTGGTCTACTCAGCCTCTTCCACTACCCTGGCAGTGATAGAAGCCAGAATGACAGGGGTTGGGAGTTGGGGGGGGGGAAGGAGGGACGCACAGGCTGAATCACGGACTGGGACAGACGCACGGAGGCTGTGTTGAAGTGGCAGCTCCCCCACCGGAGTGCTGTCGCGCCCAGGACTGGACTCCGTTAAGCAGGCAGTGCCCGGGGAGTGGGCAGTCACCGTGGGACCCCCGGGCAGGCCTCCAGGGTCTGCAGAGTGCCGGTGGGGTCCGAGCCACGCCCGGGGTCCCGCACGCGGGAGGAGAGGCTCAGGCCCAGGCACCCTCCTCCTGTGGGTTGTGTACCTGCCTGCCGGCCTGCCTGCTTTTCCCCTGTGGTGCTCTGTCCTAAAGCCCAGGGGCGCGGGCCACGCGTAAACGCAAGAGTAGCGCTCCCTCCTTCCACTGGTTTGTCCGGGCTCTTTTTGGCTGTGCGCCTGGGGCCCCCGCGGCTGGCCAGGGGGAACCAAGAGCGCAGGGCTCTCCAGAAAGAAGGAAGGGCGCTGGGGGAGGGGCCGCGGTGACTGCTGGCAGAGACGGAGGCCTCTGGTGGGGTGGGGCGGCTGGGCGTCCCCTTGGCCCGCGGTCCGGGGACAACTGGGGCCTCTGTCTCCGGGCCCTAGTGCAGGCAGTAAGATTGTCACCCCTGTGACAAGGACCCCGAGGTGCCAAGGACCGGCACTGCCTTGGCTGGAGAAAGCCGCCCGAGGCCGTTTGGAGGCCGGCGCCAGCAGGCAGCCTTGGGCTTGGGCTTTTGGGGGCGGCGAAGTGGGCGCGGTGAAGGGCTGCCGGTTGACCGCTTGTGCTTGCGGGGGGAAAAATGAGGATTTAGAAGGGGCTGTGGGGGCAGACCGGGCCGAGGCGCCTGGCGTGAGGCCGGGACTGCGAGGCTGTAGGTCCAGGCGGCGGCCCCGACCCCATCCTCCCACTACCCACCCCCCCCACCACGCCCAGCCCCGCTGGCCAGGGGTCCTGCGGCAGGTTTGGCGGCTGCAGAGGGTCCAGGAGCGTGGCGGCCACAAAAGGAGTGGCGGGCAAAAGCCTAGAGCACCCGGTATTCCCAGGCGGTCTCCCATCCAAGTACTAACCAGGCTCGACCCTGCTTGACTGCGAGATCTGCGCGTGCAGGGTGGTATGGCCGTAGACGCTGGGACCGGGCTCCTGGCGCCCCAAGAGCAGCCGCCCAGCCTGCCTGGTGAGCGCGCGGCAGGTTGTTGGGCCGCGCCGGCGGCGAGCCTCTCCCCTCTTTCCGCTGGCCGGCTCCAGCGGCGCCGCGCCTCCCGCCTGCTCTCCTCCTCCACAGGACGTAGTGGGCGTGGGCAGCCGGTGACTCCTTACCCACAGCGAGGCCCCTTAGCGCTACCCATTGGTCTACTCAGCCTCTTCCACTACCCTGGCAGTGACAGAAGCCAGAATGACAGGGGTTGGGAGTTGGGGGGGGGGGGAAGGAGGGACGCACAGGCTGAATCACGGACTGGGACAGACGCACGGAGGCTGTGTTGAAGTGGCAGCTCCCCCACCGGAGTGCTGTCGCGCCCAGGACTGGACTCCGTTAAGCAGGCAGTGCCCGGGGAGTGGGCCGTCACCGTGGGACCCCCGGGCAGGCCTCCAGGGTCTGCGGAGTGCCGGTGGGGTCCGAGCCACGCCCGGGGTCCCGCACGCGGGAGGAGAGGCTCAGGCCCAGGCACCCTCCTCCTGTGGGTTGTGTACCTGCCTGCCGGCCTGCCTGCTTTTTTCTTGTGGTGCTCTGTCCTAAAGCCCCGGCGCGCGGGCCACGCGCAAACGCAAGAGGAGCACTCCCTCATTCCACTGGTTTGTCCGGGCTCTTTTTTGGCTGTGCGCCTGGGGCCCCCGCGGCTGGCCAGGGGGAACCAAGAGCGCAGGGCTCTCCAGAAAGAAGGAAGGGCGCTGGGGGAGGGCCCGCGGTGCCTGCAGGCAGAGACGGAGGCCTCTGGTGGGGTGGGGCGGCTGGGCGTCCCCTTGGCCCGCGGTCCGGGGACAACTGGGGCCTCTGTCTCCGGGCCCTAGTGCAGGCAGTAAGATTGTCACCCCTGTGACAAGGACCCCGAGGTGCCAAGGACCGGCACTGCCTTGGCTGGAGAAAGCCGCCCGAGGCCGTTTGGAGGCCGGCGCCGGCAGGCAGCCTTGGGCTTGGGCTTTTGGGGGCGGCGAAGTGGGCGCGGTGAAGGGCTGCCGGTTGACCGCTTGTGCTTGCGGGGGGAAAAATGAGGATTTAGAAGGGGCTGTGGGGCGCAGACCGGGCCGAGGCGCCTGGCGTGAGGCCGGGACTGCGAGGCTGTAGGTCCAGGCGGCGGCCCCGACCCCATCCTCCCAGTACCCACCCCCCCCACCACGCCCAGCCCCGCTGGCCAGGGGTCCTGCGGCAGGTTTGGCGGCTGCAGAGGGTCAGGAGCGTGGCGGCCACAAAAGGAGTGGCGGGCAAAAGCCTAGAGCACCCGGTATTCCCAGGCGGTCTCCCATCCAAGTACTAACCAGGCTCGACCCTGCTTGACTGCGAGATCGGGCGCGTGCAGGGTGGTATGGCCGTAGACGCTGGGACCGGGCTCCTGGCGCCCCAAGAGCAGCCGCCCAGCCTGCCTGGTGAGCGCGCGGCAGGTTGTTGGGCAGCGCCGGCGGCGAGCCTCTCCCCTCTTTCCGCTGGCCGGCTCCAGCAGCGCCGCGCCTCCCGCCTGCTCTCCGCCTCCACAGGACGTAGTGGGCGTGGGCAGCCGGTGACTCCTTACCCACAGCGAGGCCCCTTTGCGCTACCCATTGGTCTACTCAGCCTCTTCCACTACCCTGGCAGTGACAGAAGCCAGAATGACAGGGGTTGGGAGTTGGGGGGGGGGAAGGAGGCACGCACAGGCTGAATCACGGACTGGGACAGACGCACGGAGGCTGTGTTGAAGTGGCAGCTCCCCCACCGGAGTGCTGTCGCGCCCAGGACTGGACTCCGTTAAGCAGGCAGTGCCCGGGGAGTGGGCAGTCACCGTGGGACCCCCGGGCAGGCCTCCAGGGTCTGCGGAGTTCCGGTGGGGTTCGAGCCACGCCCGGGGTCCCGCACGCGGGAGGAGAGGCTCAGGCCCAGGCACCCTCCTCCTGTGGGTTGTGTACCTGCCTGCCGGCCTGCCTGCTTTTCCCTTGTGGTGCTCTGTCCTAAAGCCCCGGGGCGCGGGCCACGCGCAAACGCAAGAGGAGCGCTCCCTCATTCCACTGGTTTGTCCGGGCTCCTTTTTGGCAGTGCGCCTGGGGCCCCCGCGGCTGGCCAGGGGGAACCAAGAGCGCAGGGCTCTGCAGAAAGAAGGAAGGGCGCTGGGGGAGGGGCCACGGTGCCTGCAGGCAGAGACGGAGGCCTCCGGTGGGGTGGGGCGGCTGGGCGTCCCCTTGGCCCGCGGTCCGGGGACAACTGGGGCCTCTGTCTCCGGGCCCTAGTGCAGGCAGTAAGATTGTCACCCCTGTGACAAGGACCCCGAGGTGCCAAGGACCGGCACTGCCTTGGCTGGAGAAAGCCGCCCGAGGCCGTTTGGAGGCCGGCGCCGGCAGGCAGCCTTGGGCTTGGGCTTTTGGGGGCGGCGAAGTGGGCGCGGTGAAGGGCTGCCGGTTGACCGCTTGTGCTTGCGGGGGGAAAAATGAGGATTTAGAATGGGCTGTGGGGGGCAGAAAGGGCCGAGGCGCCTGGCGTGAGGCCGGGACTGCGAGGCTGTAGGTCCAGGCGGCGGCACCGACCCCATCCTCCCACTACCCACCCCCCCCACCACGCCCAGCCCCGCTGGCCAGGGGTCCTGCGGCAGGTTTGGCGGCTGCAGAGGGTCCAGGAGCGTGGCGGCCACAAAAGGAGTGGCGGGCAAAAGCCTAGAGCACCCGGTATTCCCAGGCGGTCTCCCATCCAAGTACTAACCAGGCTCGACCCTGCTTGACTGCGAGATCGGGCGCGTGCAGGGTGGTATGGCCGTAGACGCTGGGACCGGGCTCCTGGCGCCCCAAGAGCAGCCGCCCAGCCTGCCTGGTGAGCGCGCGCCAGGTTGTTGGGCAGCGCTGGCGGCGAGCCTCTCCCCTCTTTCCGCTGGCCGGCTCCAGCGGCGCCGCGCCTCCCGCCTGCTCTCCGCCTCCACAGGACGTAGTGGGCGTGGGCAGCCGGTGACTCCTTACCCACAGCGAGGCCCCTTTGCGCTACCCATTGGTCTACTCAGCCTCTTCCACTACCCTGGCAGTGACAGAAGCCAGAATGACAGGGGTTGGGAGTTGGGGGGGGGGAAGGAGGCACGCACAGGCTGAATCACGGACTGGGACAGACACACGGAGGCTGTGTTGAAGTGGCAGCTCCCCCACCAGAGTGCTGTCGCGCCCAGGACTGGACTCCGTTAAGCAGGCAGTGCCCGGGGAGTGGGCAGTCACCGTGGGACCCCCGGGCAGGCCTCCAGGGTCTGCGGAGTGCCGGTGGGGTCCGAGCCACGCCCGGGGTCCCGCACGCGGGAGGAGAGGCTCAGGCCCAGGCACCCTCCTCCTGTGGGTTGTGTACCTGCCTACCGGCCTGCCTGCTTTTCCCTTGTGGTGCTCTGTCCTAAAGCCCCGGGGCGCGGGCCACGCGCAAACGCAAGAGGAGCGCTCCCTCATTCCACTGGTTTGTCCGGGCTCTTTTTTCGCTGTGCGCCTGGGGCCCCCGCGGCTGGCCAGGGGGAACCAAGAGCGCAGGGCTCTTGAGAAAGAAGGAAGGGCGCTGGGGGAGGGGCCGCGGAGCCTGCCAGCAGAGACGGAGGCCTCCGGTGGGGTGGGGCGGCTGGGCGTCCCCTTGGCCCGCGGTCCGGGGACAACTGGGGCCTCTGTCTCCGGGCCCTAGTGCAGGCAGTAAGATTGTCACCCCTGTGACAAGGACCCCGAGGTGCCAAGGACCGGCACTGCCTTGGCTGGAGAAAGCCCCCCAGAGGCCGTTTGGAGGCCGGCGCCGGCAGGCAGCCTTGGGCTTGGGCTTTGGGGGCGGCGAAGTGGGCGCGGTGAAGGGCTGCCGGTTGACCGCTTGTGCTTGCGGGGGGAAAAATGAGGATTTAGAAGGGGCTGTGGGGCGCAGACCGGGCCGAGGCCCCTGGCAGAGGCCGGGACTGCGAGGCTGTAGGTCCAGGCGGCGGCCCCGACCCCATCCTCCCACTACCCACCCCCCCACCACGCCCAGCCCCGCTGGCCAGGGGTCCTGCGGCAGGTTTGGCGGCTGCAGAGGGTCAGGAGCGTGGCGGCCACAAAAGGAGTGGCGGGCAAAAGCCTAGAGCACCCGGTATTCCCAGGCGGTCTCCCATCCAAGTACTAACCAGGCTCGACCCTGCTTGACTGCGAGATCGGGCGCGTGCAGGGTGGTATGGCCGTAGACGCTGGGACCGGGCTCCTGGCGCCCCAAGAGCAGCCGCCCAGCCTGCCTGGTGAGCGCGCGCCAGGTTGTTGGGCAGCGCCGGCGGCGAGCCTCTCCCCTCTTTCCGCTGGCCGGCTCCAGCGGCGCCGCGCCTCCCGCCTGCTCTCCGCCTCCACAGGACGTAGTGGGCGTGGGCAGCCGGTGACTCCTTACCCACAGCGAGGCCCCTTTGCGCTACCCATTGGTCTACTCAGCCTCTTCCACTACCCTGGCAGTGACAGAAGCCAGAATGACAGGGGTTGGGAGTTGGGGGGGGGGAAGGAGGCACGCACAGGCTGAATCACGGACTGGGACAGACGCACGGAGGCTGTGTTGAAGTGGCAGCTCCCCCACCGGAGTGCTGTCGCGCCCAGGACTGGACTCCGTTAAGCAAGCAGTGCCCGGGGAGTGGGCAGTCACCGTGGGACCCCCGGGCAGGCCTCCAGGGTCTGCGGAGTGCCGGTGGGGTCCGAGCCACGCCCGGGGTCCCGCACGCGGGAGGAGAGGCTCAGGCCCAGGCACCCTCCTCCTGTGGGTTGTGTACCTGCCTGCCGGCCTGCCTGCTTTTCCCCTGTGTTGCTCTGTCCTGGAGCCCCGGGGCGCGGGCCACGCGCACACGCAAGAGTAGCGCTCTCTCATTCCACTGGTTTGTCCGGGCTCTTTTTTGGCTGTGCGCCTGGGGCCCCCGCGGCCTGCAAGGGGGATCCAAGAGTGCAGGGCTCTCCAGAAAGAAGGAAGGGCGCTGGGGGAGGGGCCGCGGTGCCTGCCGGCAGAGACGGAGGCCTCCGGTGGGGTGGGGCGGCTGGGCGTCCCCTTGGCCCGCGGTCCGGGGACAACTGGGGCCTCTGTCTCCGGGCCCTAGTGCAGGCAGTAAGATTGTCACCCCTGTGACAAGGACCCCGAGGTGCCAAGGACCGGCACTGCCTTGGCTGGAGAAAGCCGCCCGAGGCCGTTTGGAGGCCGGCGCCGGCAGGCAGCCTTGGGCTTGGGCTTTTGGGGGCGGCGAAGTGGGCGCGGTGAAGGGCTGCCGGTTGACCGCTTGTGCTTGCGGGGGGAAAAATGAGGATTTGAAGGGGCTGTGGGGGCAGACCGGGCCGAGGCGCCTGGCGTGAGGCCGGGACTGCGAGGCTGTAGGTCCAGGCGGCGACCCCGACCCCATCCTCCCACTACCCACCCCCCCCATCACGCCCAGCCCCGCTGGCCAGGGGTCCTGCGGCAGGTTTGGCGGCTGCAGAGGGTCAGGAGCGTGGCGGCCACAAAAGGAGTGGCGGGCAAAAGCCTAGAGCACCCGGTATTCCCAGGCGGTCTCCATCCAAGTACTAACCAGGCTCGACCCTGCTTGACTGCGAGATCGGGCGCATGCAGGGTGGTATGGCCGTAGACGCTGGGACCGGGCTCCTGGCGCCCCAAGAGCAGCCGCCCAGCCTGCCTGGTGAGCGCGCGCCAGGTTGTTGGGCAGCGCCGGCGGCGAGCCTCTCCCCTCTTTCCGCTACCCGGCTCCAGCAGCGCCGCGCCTCCCGCCTGCTCTCCGCCTCCACAGGATGTAGTGGGCGTGGGCAGCCGGTGACTTCTTACCCACAGCGAGGCCCCTTTGCGCTACCCATTGGTCTACTCAGCCTCTTCCACTACCCTGGCAGTGACAGAAGCCAGAATGACAGGGGTTGGGAGTTGGGGGGGAGGAAGGAGGGACGCACAGGCTGAATCACGGACTGGGACAGACTCACGGAGGCTGTGTTGAAGTGGCAGCTCCTTCACCGGAGTGCTGTCGCGCCCAGGACTGGACTCCGTTAAGCAGGCAGTGCCCGGGGAGTGGGCAGTCACCGTGGGACCCCCGGGCAGCCCTCCAGGGTCTGCGGAGTGCCGGTGGGGTCCGAGCCACGCCCGGGGTCCCGCACGCGGGAGGAGAGGCTCAGGCCCAGGCACCCTCCTCCTGTGGGTTGTGTACCTGCCTGCCAGCCTGCCTGCTTTTCCCCTGTGGTGCTCTGTCCTAAAGCCCAGGGGCGCGGGCCACGCGCAAACGCAAGAGTAGCGCTCCCTCATTCCACTGGTTTGTCCCGGCTCTTTTTTGGCTGTGCGCCTGGGGCCCCCGCGGCTGGCCAGGGGGAACCAAGAGCACAGGGCTCTGGAGAAAGGAGGAAGGGCGCTGGGGGAGGGGCCGCGGTGCCTGCAGGCAGAGACGGAGGCCTCCGGTGGGGTGGGGCGGCTGGGCGTCCCCTTGGCCCGCGGTCCGGGGACAACTGGGGCCTCTGTCTCCGGGCCCTAGTGCAGGCAGTAAGATTGTCACCCCTGTGACAAGGACCCCGAGGTGCCAAGGACCGGCACTGCCTTGGCTGGAGAAAGCCGCCCGAGGCCGTTTGGAGGCCAGCGCCGGCAGGCAGCCTTGGGCTTGGGCTTTGGGGGCGGCGAAGTGGGCGCGGTGAAGGGCTGCCGGTTGACCGCTTGTGCTTGCGGGGGGAAAAATGAGGATTTAGAAGGGGCTGTGGGGCGCAGACCGGGCCGAGGCGCCTGGCGTGAGGCCGGGAATGCGAGGCTGTAGGTCCAGGCGGCGGCCCCGACCCCATCCTCCCACTACCCCCCCACCACCACGCCCAGCCCCGCTGGCCAGGGGTCCTGCGGCAGGTTTGGCGGCTGCAGAGGGTCCAGGAGCGTGGCGGCCACAAAAGGAGTGGCGGGCAAAAGCCTAGAGCACCCGGTATTCCCAGGCGGTCTCCCATCAAAGTACTAACCAGGCTCGACCCTGCTTGACTGCGAGATCGGGCGCGTGCAGGGTGGTATGGCCGTAGACGCTGGGACCGGGCTCCTGGCGCCCCAAGAGCAGCCGCCCAGCCTGCGTGGTGAGCGCGCGCCAGGTTGTTGGGCAGCGCCGGCGGCGAGCCTCTCCCCTCTTTCCGCTGGCCGGCTCCAGCAGCGCCGCGCCTCCCGCCTGCTCTCCGCCTACACAGGACGTAGTGGGCGTGGGCAGCCGGTGACTCCTTACCCACAGCGAGGCCCCTTTGCGCTACCCATTGGTCTACTCAGCCTCTTCCACTACCCTGGCAGTGACAGAAGCCAGAATGACAGGGGTTGGGAGTTGGGGGGGGGGAAGGAGGCACGCACAGGCTGAATCACGGACTGGGACAGACGCACGGAGGCTGTGTTGAAGTGGCAGCTCCCCCACCGGAGTGCTGTCGCGCCCAGGACTGGACTCCGTTAAGCAGGCAGTGCCCGGGGAGTGGGCCGTCACCGTGGGACCCCCGGGCAGGCCTCCAGGGTCTGCGGAGTGCCGGTGGGATCCGAGCCACGCCCGGGGTCCCGCACGCGGGAGGAGAGGCTCAGGCCCAGGCACCCTCCTCCTGTGGGTTGTGTACCTGCCTGCCGGCCTGCCTGCTTTTTTCTTGTGGTGCTCTGTCCTAAAGCCCCGGCGCGCGGGCCACGCGCAAACGCAAGAGGAGCACTCCCTCATTCCACTGGTTTGTCCGGGCTCTTTTTTGGCTGTGCGCCTGGGGCCCCCGCGGCTGGCCAGGGGGAACCAAGAGCACAGGGCTCTCCAGAAAGAAGGAAGGGCGCTGGGGGAGGGGCCGCGGTGCCTGCAGGCAGAGACGGAGGCCTCCGGTGAGGTGGGGCGGCTGGGCGTCCCCTTGGCCCGCGGTCCGGGGACAACTGGGGCCTCTGTCTCCGGGCCCTAGTGCAGGCAGTAAGATTGTCACCCCTGTGACAAGGACCCCGAGGTGCCAAGGACCGGCACTGCCTTGGCTGGAGAAAGCCGCCCGAGGCCGTTTGGAGGCCGGCGCCGGCAGGCAGCCTTGGGCTTGGGCTTTGGGGGCGGCGAAGTGGGCGCGGTGAAGGGCTGCCGGTTGACCGCTTGTGCTTGCGGGGGGAAAAATGAGGATTTAGAAGGGGCTGTGGGGCGCAGACCGGGCCGAGGCGCCTGGCGTGAGGCCGGGACTGCGAGGCTGTAGGTCCAGGCGGCGGCCCCGACCCCATCCTCCCACTACCCCCCCACCACCACGCCCAGCCCCGCTGGCCAGGGGTCCTGCGGCAGGTTTGGCGGCTGCAGAGGGTCCAGGAGCGTGGCGGCCACAAAAGGAGTGGCGGGCAAAAGCCTAGAGCACCCGGTATTCCCAGGCGGTCTCCCATCCAAGTACTAACCAGGCTCGACCCTGCTTGACTGCGAGATCGGGCGCGTGCAGGGTGGTATGGCCGTAGACGCTGGGACCGGGCTCCTGGCGCCCCAAGAGCAGCCGCCCAGCCTGCCTGGTGAGCGCGCGCCAGGTTGTTGGGCAGCGCCGGCGGCGAGCCTCTCCCCTCTTTCCGCTGGCCGGCTCCAGCAGCGCCGCGCCTCCCGCCTGCCTTCCGCCTCCACAGGACGTAGTGGGCGTGGGCAGCCGGTGACTCCTTACCCACAGCGAGGCCCCTTTGCGCTACCCATTGGTCTACTCAGCCTCTTCCACTACCCTGGCAGTGATAGAAGCCAGAATGACAGGGGTTGGGAGTTGGGGGGGGGGAAGGAGGGACGCACAGGCTGAATCACGGACTGGGACAGACGCACGGAGGCTGTGTTGAAGTGGCAGCTCCCCCACCGGAGTGCTGTCGCGCCCAGGACTGGACTCCGTTAAGCAGGCAGTGCCCGGGGAGTGGGCAGTCACCGTGGGACCCCCGGGCAGGCCTCCAGGGTCTGCAGAGTGCCGGTGGGGTCCGAGCCACGCCCGGGGTCCCGCACGCGGGAGGAGAGGCTCAGGCCCAGGCACCCTCCTCCTGTGGGTTGTGTACCTGCCTGCCGGCCTGCCTGCTTTTCCCCTGTGGTGCTCTGTCCTAAAGCCCAGGGGCGCGGGCCACGCGTAAACGCAAGAGTAGCGCTCCCTCCTTCCACTGGTTTGTCCGGGCTCTTTTTTGGCTGTGCGCCTGGGGCCCCCGCGGCTGGCCAGGGGGAACCAAGAGCGCAGGGCTCTCCAGAAAGAAGGAAGGGCGCTGGGGGAGGGGCCACGGTGCCTGCAGGCAGAGACGGAGGCCTCTGGTGGGGTGGGGCGGCTGGGCGTCCCCTTGGCCCGCGGTCCGGGGACAACTGGGGCCTCTGTCTCCGGGCCCTAGTGCAGGCAGTAAGATTGTCACCCCTGTGACAAGGACCCCGAGGTGCCAAGGACCGGCACTGCCTTGGCTGGAGAAAGCCGCCCGAGGCCGTTTGGAGGCCGGCGCCAGCAGGCAGCCTTGGGCTTGGGCTTTTGGGGGCGGCGAAGTGGGCGCGGTGAAGGGCTGCCGGTTGACCGCTTGTGCTTGCGGGGGGAAAAATGAGGATTTAGAAGGGGCTGTGGGGGCAGACCGGGCCGAGGCGCCTGGCGTGAGGCCGGGACTGCGAGGCTGTAGGTCCAGGCGGCGGCCCCGACCCCATCCTCCCACTACCCACCCCCCCCACCACGCCCAGCCCCGCTGGCCAGGGGTCCTGCGGCAGGTTTGGCGGCTGCAGAGGGTCCAGGAGCGTGGCGGCCACAAAAGGAGTGGCGGGCAAAAGCCTAGAGCACCCGGTATTCCCAGGCGGTCTCCCATCCAAGTACTAACCAGGCTCGACCCTGCTTGACTGCGAGATCTGCGCGTGCAGGGTGGTATGGCCGTAGACGCTGGGACCGGGCTCCTGGCGCCCCAAGAGCAGCCGCCCAGCCTGCCTGGTGAGCGCGCTCCAGGTTGTTGGGCCGCGCCGGCGGCGAGCCTCTCCCCTCTTTCCGCTGGCCGGCTCCAGCGGCGCCGCGCCTCCCGCCTGCTCTCCTCCTCCACAGGACGTAGTGGGCGTGGGCAGCCGGTGACTTCTTACCCACAGCGAGGCCCCTTTGCGCTACCCATTGGTCTACTCAGCCTCTTCCACTACCCTGGCAGTGACAGAAGCCAGAATGACAGGGGTTGGGAGTTGGGGGGGGGGGAAGGAGGGACGCACAGGCTGAATCACGGACTGGGACAGACGCACGGAGGCTGTGTTGAAGTGGCAGCTCCCCCACCGGAGTGCTGTCGCGCCCAGGACTGGACTCCGTTAAGCAGGCAGTGCCCGGGGAGTGTGCCGTCACCGTGGGACCCCCGGGCAGGCCTCCAGGGTCTGCGGAGTGCCGGTGGGGTCCGAGCCACGCCCGGGGTCCCGCACGCGGGAGGAGAGGCTCAGGCCCAGGCACCCTCCTCCTGTGGGTTGTGTACCTGCCTGCCGGCCTGCCTGCTTTTTTCTTGTGGTGCTCTGTCCTAAAGCCCCGGCGCGCGGGCCACGCGCAAACGCAAGAGGAGCACTCCCTCATTCCACTGGTTTGTCCGGGCTCTTTTTTGGCTGTGCGCCTGGGGCCCCCGCGGCTGGCCAGGGGGAACCAAGAGCGCAGGGCTCTCCAGAAAGAAGGAAGGGCGCTGGGGGAGGGCCCGCGGTGCCTGCAGGCAGAGACGGAGGCCTCTGGTGGGGTGGGGCGGCTGGGCGTCCCCTTGGCCCGCGGTCCGGGGACAACTGGGGCCTCTGTCTCCGGGCCCTAGTGCAGGCAGTAAGATTGTCACCCCTGTGACAAGGACCCCGAGGTGCCAAGGACCTGTACTGCCTTGGCTGGAGAAAGCCGCCCGAGGCCGTTTGGAGGCCGGCGCCGGCAGGCAGCCTTGGGCTTGGGCTTTGGGGGCGGCGAAGTGGGCGCGGTGAAGGGCTGCCGGTTGACCGCTTGTGCTTGCGGGGGGAAAAATGAGGATTTAGAAGGGGCTGTGGGGCGCAGACCGGGCCGAGGCGCCTGGCGTGAGGCCGGGACTGCGAGGCTGTAGGTCCAGGCGGCGGCCCCGACCCCATCCTCCCAGTACCCACCCCCCCCACCACGCCCAGCCCCGCTGGCCAGGGGTCCTGCGGCAGGTTTGGCGGCTGCAGAGGGTCAGGAGCGTGGCGGCCACAAAAGGAGTGGCGGGCAAAAGCCTAGAGCACCCGGTATTCCCAGGCGGTCTCCCATCCAAGTACTAACCAGGCTCGACCCTGCTTGACTGCAAGATCGGGCGCGTGCAGGGTGGTATGGCCGTAGACGCTGGGACCGGGCTCCTGGCGCCCCAAGAGCAGCCGCCCAGCCTGCCTGGTGAGCGCGCGGCAGGTTGTTGGGCAGCGCCGGCGGCGAGCCTCTCCCCTCTTTCCGCTGGCCGGCTCCAGCGGCGCCGCGCCTCCCGCCTGCTCTCCGCCTCCACAGGACGTAGTGGGCGTGGGCAGCCGGTGACTCCTTACCCACAGCGAGGCCCCTTTGCGCTACCCATTGGTCTACTCAGCCTCTTCCACTACCCTGGCAGTGACAGAAGCCAGAATGACAGGGGTTGGGAGTTGGGGGGGGGGAAGGAGGCACGCACAGGCTGAATCACGGACTGGGACAGACACACGGAGGCTGTGTTGAAGTGGCAGCTCCCCCACCGGAGTGCTGTCGCGCCCAGGACTGGACTCCGTTAAGCAGGCAGTGCCCGGGGAGTGGGCAGTCACCGTGGGACCCCCGGGCAGGCCTCCAGGGTCTGCGGAGTGCCGGTGGGGTCCGAGCCACGCCCGGGGTCCCGCACGCGGGAGGAGAGGCTCAGGCCCAGGCACCCTCCTCCTGTGGGTTGTGTACCTGCCTGCCGGCCTGCCTGCTTTTCCCTTGTGGTGCTCTGTCCTCAAGCCCCGGCGCGCGGGCCACGCGCACACGCAAGAGGAGCACTCCCTCATTCCACTGGTTTGTCCGGGCTCTTTTTTCGCTGTGCGCCTGGGGCCCCCGCGGCTGGCCAGGGGGAACCAAGAGCGCAGGGCTCTTGAGAAAGAAGGAAGGGCGCTGGGGGAGGGGCCGCGGAGCCTGCCAGCAGAGACGGAGGCCTCCGGTGGGGTGGGGCGGCTGGGCGTCCCCTTGGCCCGCGGTCCGGGGACAACTGGGGCCTCTGTCTCCGGGCCCTAGTGCAGGCAGTAAGATTGTCACCCCTGTGACAAGGACCCCGAGGTGCCAAGGACCGGCACTGCCTTGGCTGGAGAAAGCCCCCCAGAGGCCGTTTGGAGGCCGGCGCCGGCAGGCAGCCTTGGGCTTGGGCTTTGGGGGCGGCGAAGTGGGCGCGGTGAAGGGCTGCCGGTTGACCGCTTGTGCTTGCGGGGGGAAAAATGAGGATTTAGAAGGGGCTGTGGGGCGCAGACCGGGCCGAGGCCCCTGGCAGAGGCCGGGACTGCGAGGCTGTAGGTCCAGGCGGCGGCCCCGACCCCATCCTCCCACTACCCACCCCCCCACCACGCCCAGCCCCGCTGGCCAGGGGTCCTGCGGCAGGTTTGGCGGCTGCAGAGGGTCAGGAGCGTGGCGGCCACAAAAGGAGTGGCGGGCAAAAGCCTAGAGCACCCGGTATTCCCAGGCGGTCTCCCATCCAAGTACTAACCAGGCTCGACCCTGCTTGACTGCGAGATCGGGCGCGTGCAGGGTGGTATGGCCGTAGACGCTGGGACCGGGCTCCTGGCGCCCCAAGAGCAGCCGCCCAGCCTGCCTGGTGAGCGCGCGCCAGGTTGTTGGGCAGCGCCGGCGGCGAGCCTCTCCCCTCTTTCCGCTGGCCGGCTCCAGCGGCGCCGCGCCTCCCGCCTGCTCTCCGCCTCCACAGGACGTAGTGGGCGTGGGCAGCCGGTGACTCCTTACCCACAGCGAGGCCCCTTTGCGCTACCCATTGGTCTACTCAGCCTCTTCCACTACCCTGGCAGTGACAGAAGCCAGAATGACAGGGGTTGGGAGTTGGGGGGGGGGGAAAGGAGGGACGCACAGGCTGAATCACGGACTGGGACAGACGCACGGAGGCTGTGTTGAAGTGGCAGCTCCCCCACCGGAGTGCTGTCGCGCCCAGGACTGTACTCCGTTAAGCAGACAGTGCCCGGGGAGTGGGCAGTCACCGTGGGACCCCCGGGCAGGCCTCCAGGGTCTGCGGAGTGCCGGTGGGGTCCGAGCCACGCCCGGGGTCCCGCACGCGGGAGGAGAGGCTCAGGCCCAGGCACCCTCCTCCTGTGGGTTGTGTACCTGCCTGCCGGCCTGCCTGCTTTTCCCTTGTGGTGCTCTGTCCTAAAGCCCCGGGGCGCGGGCCACGCGCAAACGCAAGAGGAGCGCTCCCTCATTCCACTGGTTTGTCCGGGCTCTTTTTTGGCTGTGCGCCTGGGGCCCCCGCGGCTGGCCAGGGAGAACCAAGAGCACAGGGCTCTTGAGAAAGAAGGAAGGGCGCTGGGGGAGGGGCCGCGGTGCCTGCAGGCAGAGACGGAGGCCTCCGGTGGGGTGGGGCGGCTGGGCGTCCCCTTGGCCCGCGGTCCGGGGACAACTGGGGCCTCTGTCTCCGGGCCCTAGTGCAGGCAGTAAGATTGTCACCCCTGTGACAAGGACCCCGAGGTGCCAAGGACCGGCACTGCCTTGGCTGGAGAAAGCCGCCCGAGGCCGTTTGGAGGCCGGCGCCGGCAGGCAGCCTTGGGCTTGGGCTTTGGGGGCGGCGAAGTGGGCGCGGTGAAGGGCTGCCGGTTGACCGCTTGTGCTTGCGGGGGGAAAAATGAGGATTTAGAAGGGGCTGTGGTGCGCAGACCGGGCCGAGGCGCCTGGCCTGAGGCCGGGACTGCGAGGCTGTAGGTCCAGGCGGCGACCCCGACCCCATCCTCCCACTACCCACCCCCCCCACCACGCCCAGCCCCGCTGGCCAGGGGTCCTGCGGCAGGTTTGGCGGCTGCAGAGGGTCAGGAGCGTGGCGGCCACAAAAGGAGTGGCGGGCAAAAGCCTAGAGCACCCGGTATTCCCAGGCGGTCTCCCATCCAAGTACTAACCAGGCTCGACCCTGCTTGACTGCGAGTTCGGGCGCGTGCAGGGTGGTATGGCCGTAGACGCTGGGACCGGGCTCCTGGCGCCCCAAGAGCAGCCGCCCAGCCTGCCTGGTGAGCGCGCGCCAGGTTGTTGGGCAGCGCCGGCGGCGAGCCTCTCCCCTCTTTCCGCTGGCCGGCTCCAGCGGCGCCGCGCCTCCCGCCTGCTCTCCGCCTCCACAGGACGTAGTGGGCGTGGGCAGCCGGTGACTTCTTACCCACAGCGAGGCCCCTTTGCGCTACCCATTGGTCTACTCAGCCTCTTCCACTACCCTGGCAGTGACAGAAGCCAGAATGACAGGGGTTGGGAGTTGGGGGGGGGGAAGGAGGGACGCACAGGCTGAATCACGGACTGGGACAGACGCACGGAGGCTGTGTTGAAGTGGCAGCTCCCCCACCGGAGTGCTGTCGCGCCCAGGACTGGACTCCGTTAAGCAGGCAGTGCCCGGGGAGTGGGCAGTCACCGTGGGACCCCCGGGCAGGCCTCCAGGGTCTGCGGAGTGCCGGTGGGGTCCGAGCCATGCCCGGGGTCCCGCACGCGGGAGGAGAGGCTCAGGCACAGGCACCCTCCTCCTGTGGGTTGTGTACCTGCCTGCCGGCCTGCCTGCTTTTCCCCTGTGGTGCTCTGTCCTAAAGCCCCGGGGCGCGGGCCACGCGCAAACGCAAGAGGAGCGCTCCCTCATTCCACTGGTTTGTCCGGGCTCTTTTTTCGCTGTGCGCCTGGGGCCCCCGCGGCTGGCCAGGGGGAACCAAGAGCGCAGGGCTCTCCAGAAAGAAGGAAGGGCGCTGGGGGAGGGGCCGCGGAGCCTGCCAGCAGAGACGGAGGCCTCCGGTGGGGTGGGGCGGCTGGGCGTCCCCTTGGCCCGCGGTCCGGGGACAACTGGGGCCTCTGTCTCCGGGCCCTAGTGCAGGCAGTAAGATTGTCACCCCTGTGACAAGGACCCCGAGGTGCCAAGGACCGGCACTGCCTTGGCTGGAGAAAGCCCCCCAGAGGCCGTTTGGAGGCCGGCGCCGGCAGGCAGCCTTGGGCTTGGGCTTTGGGGGCGGCGATGTGGCCGCGGTGAAGGGCTGCCGGTTGACCGCTTGTCCTTGCGGGTGACAAAAGAGGATTTAGAAGGGGCTGTGGGGCGCAGACCGGGCCGAGGCGCCTGGCGTGAGGCCGGGACTGCGAGGCTGTAGGTCCAGACGGCGGCCCCGACCCCATCCTCCCACTACCCCCCCACCACCACGCCCAGCCCCGCTGGCCAGGGGTCCTGCGGCAGGTTTGGCGGCTGCAGAGGGTCCAGGAGCGTGGCGGCCACAAAAGGAGTGGCGGGCAAAAGCCTACAGCACCCGGTATTCCCAGGCGGTCTCCCATCCAAGTACTAACCAGGCTCGACCCTGCTTGACTGCGAGATCGGGCGCGTGCAGGGTGGTATGGCCCTAGACGCTGGGACCGGGCTCCTGGCGCCCCAAGAGCAGCCGCCCAGCCTGCCTGGTGAGCGCGCGCCAGGTTGTTGGGCAGCGCCGGCGGCGAGCCTCTCCCCTCTTTCCGCTACCCGGCTCCAGCGGCGCCGCGCCTCCCGCCTGCTCTCCGCCTCCACAGGACGTAGTGGGCGTGGGCAGCCGGTGACTCCTTACCCACAGCGAGGCCCCTTTGCGCTACCCATTGGTCTACTCAGCCTCTTCCACTACCCTGGCAGTGACAGAAGCCAGAATGACAGGGGTTGGGAGTTGGGGGGGGGGGGAAGGAGGCACGCACAGGCTGAATCACGGACTGGGACAGACGCACGGAGGCTGTGTTGAAGTGGCAGCTCCCCCACCGGAGTGCTGTCGCGCCCAGGACTGGACTCCGTTAAGCAGGTAGTGCCCGGGGAGTGGGCAGTCACCGTGGGACCCCCGGGCAGGCCTCCAGGGTCTGCGGAGTGTCGGTGGGGTCCGAGCCACGCCCGGGGTCCCGCACGCGGGAGGAGAGGCTCAGGCCCAGGCACCCTCCTCCTGTGGGTTGTGTACCTGCCTGCCGGCCTGCCTGCTTTTCCCTTGTGGTGCTCTGTCCTAAAGCCCCGGGGTGCGGGCCACGCGCAAACGCAAGAGGAGCGCTCCCTCATTCCACTGGTTTGTCCGGGCTCTTTTTTGGCTGTGCGCCTGGGGCCCCCGCGGCTGGCCAGGGGGAACCAAGAGCACAGGGCTCTTGAGAAAGAAGGAAGGGCGCTGGGGGAGGGCCCGCGGTGCCTGCCCGCAGAGACGGAGGCCTCCGGTGGGGTGGGGCGGCTGGGCGTCCCCTTGGCCCGCGGTCCGGGGACAACTGGGGCCTCTGTCTCCGGGCCCTAGTGCAGGCAGTAAGATTGTCACCCCTGTGACAAGGACCCCGAGGTGCCAAGGACCGGCACTGCCTTGGCTGGAGAAAGCCCCCCAGAGGCCGTTTGGAGGCCGGCGCCGGCAGGCAGCCTTGGGCTTGGGCTTTGGGGGCGGCGATGTGGCCGCGGTGAAGGGCTGCCGGTTGACCGCTTGTCCTTGCGGGTGACAAAAGAGGATTTAGAAGGGGCTGTGGGGCGCAGACCGGGCCGAGGCGCCTGGCGTGAGGCCGGGACTGCGAGGCTGTAGGTCCAGACGGCGGCCCCGACCCCATCCTCCCACTACCCCCCCACCACCACGCCCAGCCCCGCTGGCCAGGGGTCCTGCGGCAGGTTTGGCGGCTGCAGAGGGTCCAGGAGCGTGGCGGCCACAAAAGGAGTGGCGGGCAAAAGCCTACAGCACCCGGTATTCCCAGGCGGTCTCCCATCCAAGTACTAACCAGGCTCGACCCTGCTTGACTGCGAGATCGGGCGCGTGCAGGGTGGTATGGCCCTAGACGCTGGGACCGGGCTCCTGGCGCCCCAAGAGCAGCCGCCCAGCCTGCCTGGTGAGCGCGCGCCAGGTTGTTGGGCAGCGCCGGCGGCGAGCCTCTCCCCTCTTTCCGCTACCCGGCTCCAGCGGCGCCGCGCCTCCCGCCTGCTCTCCGCCTCCACAGGACGTAGTGGGCGTGGGCAGCCGGTGACTCCTTACCCACAGCGAGGCCCCTTTGCGCTACCCATTGGTCTACTCAGCCTCTTCCACTACCCTGGCAGTGACAGAAGCCAGAATGACAGGGGTTGGGAGTTGGGGGGGGGGGGGAAGGAGGCACGCACAGGCTGAATCACGGACTGGGACAGACGCACGGAGGCTGTGTTGAAGTGGCAGCTCCCCCACCGGAGTGCTGTCGCGCCCAGGACTGGACTCCGTTAAGCAGGTAGTGCCCGGGGAGTGGGCAGTCACCGTGGGACCCCCGGGCAGGCCTCCAGGGTCTGCGGAGTGTCGGTGGGGTCCGAGCCACGCCCGGGGTCCCGCACGCGGGAGGAGAGGCTCAGGCCCAGGCACCCTCCTCCTGTGGGTTGTGTACCTGCCTGCCGGCCTGCCTGCTTTTCCCTTGTGGTGCTCTGTCCTAAAGCCCCGGGGTGCGGGCCACGCGCAAACGCAAGAGGAGCGCTCCCTCATTCCACTGGTTTGTCCGGGCTCTTTTTTGGCTGTGCGCCTGGGGCCCCCGCGGCTGGCCAGGGGGAACCAAGAGCACAGGGCTCTTGAGAAAGAAGGAAGGGCGCTGGGGGAGGGCCCGCGGTGCCTGCCCGCAGAGACGGAGGCCTCCGGTGGGGTGGGGCGGCTGGGCGTCCCCTTGGCCCGCGGTCCGGGGACAACTGGGGCCTCTGTCTCCGGGCCCTAGTGCAGGCAGTAAGATTGTCACCCCTGTGACAAGGACCCCGAGGTGCCAAGGACCGGCACTGCCTTGGCTGGAGAAAGCCCCCCAGAGGCCGTTTGGAGGCCGGCGCCGGCAGGCAGCCTTGGGCTTGGGCTTTGGGGGCGGCGAAGTGGGCGCGGTGAAGGGCTGCCGGTTGACCGCTTGTGCTTGCGGGGGGAAAAATGAGGATTTAGAAGGGGCTGTGGGGCGCAGACCGGGCCGAGGCGCCTGGCGTGAGGCCGGGACTGCGAGGCTGTAGGTCCAGGCGGCGGCCCCGACCCCATCCTCCCACTACTCACACCCCCCACCACGCCCAGCCCCGCTGGCCAGGGGTCCTGCCGCAAGTTTGGCGGCTGCAGAGGGTCCAGGAGCGTGGCGGCCACAAAAGGAGTGGCGGGCAAAAGCCTAGAGCACCCGGTATTCCCAGGCGGTCTCCCATCCAAGTACTAACCAGGCTCGACCCTGCTTGAATGCGAGATCGGGCGCGTGCAGGGTGGTATGGCCGTAGACGCTGGGACCGGGCTCCTGGCGCCCCAAGAGCAGCCGCCCAGCCTGCCTGGTGAGCGCGCGCCAGGTTGTTGGGCAGCGCCGGCGGCGAGCCTCTCCCCTCTTTCCGCTGGCCGGCTCCAGCGGCACCGCGCCTCCCGCCTGCTCTCCGCCTCCACAGGACGTAGTGGGCGTGGGCAGCCGGTGACTCCTTACCCACAGCGAGGCCCCTTTGCGCTACCCATTGGTCTACTCAGCCTCTTCCACTACCCTGGCAGTGACAGAAGCCAGAATGACAGGGGTTGGGAGTTGGGGGGGGGGGGAAGGAGGCACGCACAGGCTGAATCACGGACTGGGACAGACACACGGAGGCTGTGTTGAAGTGGCAGCTCCCCCACCAGAGTGCTGTCGCGCCCAGGACTGGACTCCGTTAAGCAGGCAGTGCCCGGGGAGTGGGCAGTCACCGTGGGACCCCCGGGCAGGCCTCCAGGGTCTGCGGAGTGCCGGTGGGGTCCGAGCCACGCCCGGGGTCCCGCACGCGGGAGGAGAGGCTCAGGCCCAGGCACCCTCCTCCTGTGGGTTGTGTACCTGCCTGCCGGCCTGCCTGCTTTTCCCTTGTGGTGCTCTGTCCTAAAGCCCCGGGGCGCGGGCCACGCGCAAACGCAAGAGGAGCACTCCCTCATTCCACTGGTTTGTCCGGGCTCTTTTTTGGCTGTGCGCCTGGGGCCCCCGCGGCTGGCCAGGGGGAACCAAGAGCGCAGGGCTCACGAGAAAGAAGGAAGGGCGCTGGGGGAGGGGCCGCGGTGACTGCTGGCAGAGACGGAGGCCTCCGGTGGGGTGGGGCGGCTGGGCGTCCCCTTGGCCCGCGGTCCGGGGACAACTGGGGCCTCTGTCTCCGGGCCCTAGTGCAGGCAGTAAGATTGTCACCCCTGTGACAAGGACCCCGAGGTGCCAAGGACCGGCACTGCCTTGGCTGGAGAAAGCCGCCCGAGGCCGTTTGGAGGCCGGCGCCGGCAGGCAGCCTTGGGCTTGGGCTTTGGGGGCGGCGAAGTGGGCGCGGTGAAGGGCTGCCGGTTGACCGCTTGTGCTTGCGGGGGGAAAAATGAGGATTTAGAAGGGGCTGTGGGGCGCAGACCGGGCCGAGGCGCCTGGCGTGAGGCCGGGACTGCGAGGCTGTAGGTCCAGGCGGCGACCCCGACCCCATCCTCCCACTACCCAACCCCCCCACCACGCCCAGCCCCGCTGGCCAGGGGTCCTGCGGCAGGTTTGGCGGCTGCAGAGGGTCAGGAGCGTGCCGGCCACAAAAGGAGTGGCGGGCAAAAGCCTAGAGCACCCGGTATTCCCAGGCGGTCTCCCATCCAAGTACTAACCAGGCTCGACCCTGCTTGACTGCGAGATCGGGCGCGTGCAGGGTGGTATGGCCGTAGACGCTGGGACCGGGCTCCTGGCGCCCCAAGAGCAGCCGCCCAGCCTGCCTGGTGAGCGCGCGCCAGGTTGTTGGGCAGCGCCGGCGGCGAGCCTCTCCCCTCTTTCCGCTGGCCGGCTCCAGCAGCGCCGCGCCTCCCGCCTGCTCTCCGCCTCCACAGGACGTAGTGGGCGTGGGCAGCCGGTGACTTCTTACCCACAGCGAGGCCCCTTTGCGCTACCCATTGGTCTACTCAGCCTCTTCCACTACCCTGGCAGTGACAGAAGCCAGAATGACAGGGGTTGGGAGTTGGGGGGGGGGGGAGGAGGGACGCACAGGCTGAATCACGGACTGGGACAGACGCATGGAGGCTGTGTTGAAGTGGCAGCTCCCCCACCGGAGTGCTGTCGCGCCCAGGACTGGACTCCGTTAAGCAGGCAGTGCCCGGGGAGTGGGCAGTCACCGTGGGACCCCCGGGCAGGCCTCCAGGGTCTGCGGAGTGCCGGTGGGGTCCGAGCCACGCCCGGGGTCCCGCACGCGGGAGGAGAGGCTCAGGCACAGGCACCCTCCTCCTGTGGGTTGTGTACCTGCCTGCCGGCCTGCCTGCTTTTCCCCTGTGGTGCTCTGTCCTAAAGCCCCGGGGCGCGGGCCACGCGCAAACGCAAGAGGAGCGCTCCCTCATTCCACTGGTTTGTCCGGGCTCTTTTTTGGCTGTGCGCCTGGGGCCCCCGCGGCTGGCCAGGGGGAACGAAGAGCGCAGGGCTCTACAGAAAGAAGGAAGGGCGCTGGGGGAGGGGCCCCGGTGCCTGCAGGCAGAGACCGAGGCCTCCGGTGGGGTGGGGCGGCTGGGCGTCCCCTTGGCCCGCGGTCCGGGGACAACTGGGGCCTCTGTCTCCGGGCCCTAGTGCAGGCAGTAAGATTGTCACCCCTGTGACAAGGACCCCGAGGTGCCAAGGACCGGCACTGCCTTGGCTGGAGAAAGCCGCCCGAGGCCGTTTGGAGGCCGGCGCCGGCAGGCAGCCTTGGGCTTGGGCTTTGGGGGCGGCGAAGTGGGCGCGGTGAAGGGCTGCCGGTTGACTGCTTGTGCTTGCGGGGGGAAAAATGAGGATTTAGAAGGGGCTGTGGGGCGCAGACCGGGCCGAGGCGCCTGGCGTGAGGCCGGGACTGCGAGGCTGTAGGTCCAGGCGGCGGCCCCGACCCCATCCTCCCACTACTCACACCCCCCACCACGCCCAGCCCCGCTGGCCAGGGGTCCTGCCGCAAGTTTGGCGGCTGCAGAGGGTCCAGGAGCGTGGCGGCCACAAAAGGAGTGGCGGGCAAAAGCCTAGAGCACCCGGTATTCCCAGGCGGTCTCCCATCAAAGTACTAACCAGGCTCGACCCTGCTTGACTGCGAGATCGGGCGCGTGCAGGGTGGTATGGCCGTAGACGCTGGGACCGGGCTCCTGGCGCCCCAAGAGCAGCCGCCCAGCCTGCCTGGTGAGCGCGCGCCAGGTTGTTGGGCAGCGCCGGCGGCGAGCCTCTCCCCTCTTTCCGCTGGCCGGCTCCAGCGGCGCCGCGCCTCCCGCCTGCTCTCCGCCTCCACAGGAAGTAGTGGGCTTGGGCAGCCGGTGACTCCTTACCCACAGCGAGGCCCCTTTGCGCTACCCATTGGTCTACTCAGCCTCTTCCACTACCCTGGCAGTGACAGAAGCCAGAATGACAGGGGTTGGGAGTTGGGGGGGGGGGGAAGGAGGCACGCACAGGCTGAATCACGGACTGGGACAGACACACGGAGGTTGTGTTGAAGTGGCAGCTCCCCCACCGGAGTGCTGTCGCGCCCAGGACTGGACTCCGTTAAGCAGGCAGTGCCCGGGGAGTGGGCAGTCACCGTGGGACCCCCGGGCAGGCCTCCAGGGTCTGCGGAGTGCCGGTGGGGTCCGAGCAACGCCCGGGGTCCCGCACGCGGGAGGAGAGGCTCAGGCACAGGCACCCTCCTCCTGTGGGTTGTGTACCTGC
This sequence comes from Rhinolophus hipposideros, assembly GCF_964194185.1. Taxonomy (NCBI): domain Eukaryota; kingdom Metazoa; phylum Chordata; class Mammalia; order Chiroptera; family Rhinolophidae; genus Rhinolophus; species Rhinolophus hipposideros. Next base: position 813,093 of record NC_138060.1, read on the forward strand.
CTGCCGGCCTGCCTGCTTTTCCCTTGTGGTGCTCTGTCCTAAAGCCCAGGGGCGCGGGCCACGCGCAAACGCAAGAGGAGCGCTCCCTCATTCCACTGGTTTGTCCGGGCTCTTTTTTGGCTGTGAGCCTGGCGCCCCCGCGGCTGGCCAGGGGGAACCAAGAGCACATGGCTCTGGAGAAAGAAGGAAGGGCGCTGGGGGAGGGGCCGCGGTGCCTGCAGGCAGAGAGGGAGGCCTCCGGTGGGGTGGGGCGGCTGGGCGTCCCCTTGGCCCGCGGTCCGGGGACAACTGGGGCCTCTGTCTCCGGGCCCTAGTGCAGGCAGTAAGATTGTCACCCCTGTGACAAGGACCCCGAGGTGCCAAGGACCGGCACTGCCTTGGCTGGAGAAAGCCGCCCGAGGCCGTTTGGAGGCCGGCGCCGGCAGGCAGCCTTGGGCTTGGGCTTTGGGGGCGGCGAAGTGGGCGCGGTGAAGGGCTGCCGGTTGACCGCTTGTGCTTGCGGGGGGAAAAATGAGGATTTAGAAGGGGCTGTGGGGCGCAGACCGGGCCGAGGCGCCTGGCGTGAGGCCGGGACTGCGAGGCTGTAGGTCCAGGCGGCGGCCCCGACCCCATCCTCCCACTACCCACCCCCCCACCACGCCCAGCCCCGCTGGCCAGGGGTCCTGCGGCAGGTTTGGTGGCTGCAGAGGGTCCAGGGGCATGGCGGCCACAAAAGGAGTGGCGGGCAAAAGCCTAGAGCACCCGGTATTCCCAGGCGGTCTCCCATCCAAGTACTAACCAGGCTCGACCCTGCTTGACTGCGAGATCGGGCGCGTGCAGGGTGGTATGGCCGTAGACGCTGGGACCGGGCTCCTGGCGCCCCAAGAGCAGCCGCCCAGCCTGCCTGGTGAGCGCGCGCCAGGTTGTTGGGCAGCGCCGGCGGCGAGCCTCTCCCCTCTTTCCGCTGGCCGGCTCCAGCGGCGCCGCGCCTCCCGCCTGCTCTCCTCCAACACAGGACGTAGTGGGCGTGGGCAGCCGGTGACTCCTTACCCACAGCGAGGCCCCTTTGCGCTACCCATTGGTCTACTCAGCCTCTTCCACTACCCTGGCAGTGACAGAAGCCAGAAAGACAGGGGTTGGGAGTTGGGGGGGGGGGAAGGAGGCACGCACAGGCTGAATCACGGACTGGGACAGACGCACGGAGGCTGTGTTGAAGTGGCAGCTCCCCCACCGGAGTGCTGTCGCGCCCAGGACTGGACTCCGTTAAGCAGGCAGTGCCCGGGGAGTGGGCAGTCACCGTGGGACCCCCGGGCAGGCCTCCAGGGTCTGCGGAGTGCCGGTGGGGTCCGAGCCACGCCCGGGGTCCCGCACGCGGGAGGAGAGGCTCAGGCCCAGGCACCCTCCTCCTGTGGGTTGTGTACCTGCCTGCCGGCCTGCCTGCTTTTCCCTTGTGGTGCTCTGTCCTCAAGCCCCGGGGCGCGGGCCACGCGCAAACGCAAGAGGAGCACACCCTCATTCCACTGGTTTGTCCGGGCTCTTTTTTGGCTGTGCGCCTGGGGCCCCCGCGGCTGGCCAGGGGGAACCAAGAGCACAGGGCTCTCGAGAAAGAAGGAAGGGCGCTGGGGGAGGGGCCGCGGTGCCTGCAGGCAGAGAAGGAGGCCTCCGGTGGGGTGGGGCGGCTGGGCGTCCCCTTGGCCCGCGGTCCGGGGACAACTGGGGCCTCTGTCTCCGGGCCCTAGTGCAGGCAGTAAGATTGTCACCCCTGTGACAAGGACCCCGAGGTGCCAAGGACCGGCACTGCCTTGGCTGGAGAAAGCTGCCCGAGGCCGTTTGGAGGCCGGCGCCGGCAGGCAGCCTTGGGCTTGGGCTTTTGGGGGCGGCGAAGTGGGCGCGGTGAAGGGCTGCCGGTTGACCGCTTGTGCTTGCGGGGGGGGAGAAATGAGGATTTAGAAGGGGCTGTGGTGCGCAGACCGGGCCGAGGCGCCTGGCGTGAGGCCGGGACTGCGAGGCTGTAGGTCCAGGCGGCGACCCCGACCCCATCCTCCCACTACCCAACCCCCCCACCACGCCCAGCCCCGCTGGCCAGGGGTCCTGCGGCAGGTTTGGCGGCTGCAGAGGGTCAGGAGCGTGCCGGCCACAAAAGGAGTGGCGGGCAAAAGCCTAGAGCACCCGGTATTCCCAGGCGGTCTCCCATCCAAGTACTAACCAGGCTCGACCCTGCTTGAATGCGAGATCGGGCGCGTGCAGGGTGGTATGGCCGTAGACGCTGGGACCGGGCTCCTGGCGCCCCAAGAGCAGCCGCCCAGCCTGCCTGGTGAGCGCGCGCCAGGTTGTTGGGCAGCGCCGGCGGCGAGCCTCTCCCCTCTTTCCGCTGGCCGGCTCCAGCAGCGCCGCGCCTCCCGCCTGCTCTCCGCCTACACAGGACGTAGTGGGCGTGGGCAGCCGGTGACTCCTTACCCACAGCGAGGCCCCTTTGCGCTACCCATTGGTCTACTCAGCCTCTTCCACTACCCTGGCAGTGACAGAAGCCAGAATGACAGGGGTTGGGAGTTGGGGGGGGGGGGGGAAGGAGGCACGCACAGGCTGAATCACGGACTGGGACAGACACACGGAGGCTGTGTTGAAGTGGCAGCTCCCCCACCAGAGTGCTGTCGCGCCCAGGACTGGACTCCGTTAAGCAGGCAGTGCCCGGGGAGTGGGCAGTCACCGTGGGACCCCCGGGCAGGCCTCCAGGGTCTGCGGAGTGCCGGTGGGGTCCGAGCCACGCCCGGGGTCCCGCACGCGGGAGGAGAGGCTCAGGCCCAGGCACCCTCCTCCTGTGGGTTGTGTACCTGCCTGCCGGCCTGCCTGCTTTTCCCTTGTGGTGCTCTGTCCTAAAGCCCCGGGGCGCGGGCCACGCGCAAACGCAAGAGGAGCACTCCCTCATTCCACTGGTTTGTCCGGGCTCTTTTTTGGCTGTGCGCCTGGGGCCCCCGCGGCTGGCCAGGGGGAACCAAGAGCGCAGGGCTCACGAGAAAGAAGGAAGGGCGCTTGGGGAGGGGCCGCGGTGACTGCTGGCAGAGACGGAGGCCTCCGGTGGGGTGGGGCGGCTGGGCGTCCCCTTGGCCCGCGGTCCGGGGACAACTGGGGCCTCTGTCTCCGGGCCCTAGTGCAGGCAGTAAGATTGTCACCCCTGTGACAAGGACCCCGAGGTGCCAAGGACCGGCACTGCCTTGGCTGGAGAAAGCCGCCCGAGGCCCTTTGGAGGCCGGCGCCGGCAGGCAGCCTTGGGCTTGGGCTTTTGGGGGCGGCGAAGTGGGCGCGGTGAAGGGCTGCCGGTTGACCGCTTGTGCTTGCGGGGGGAAAAATGAGGATTTAGAAGGGGCTGTGGTGCGCAGACCGGGCCGAGGCGCCTGGCGTGAGGCCGGGACTGCGAGGCTGTAGGTCCAGGCGGCGACCCCGACCCCATCCTCCCACTACCCAACCCCCCCACCACGCCCAGCCCCGCTGGCCAGGGGTCCTGCGGCAGGTTTGGCGGCTGCAGAGGGTCAGGAGCGTGCCGGCCACAAAAGGAGTGGCGGGCAAAAGCCTAGAGCACCCGGTATTCCCAGGCGGTCTCCCATCCAAGTACTAACCAGGCTCGACCCTGCTTGACTGCGAGATCGGGCGCGTGCAGGGTGGTATGGCCGTAGACGCTGGGACCGGGCTCCTGGCGCCCCAAGAGCAGCAGCCCAGCCTGCCTGGTGAGCGCGCGCCAGGTTGTTGGGCAGCGCCGGCGGCGAGCCTCTCCCCTCTTTCCGCTGGCCGGCTCCAGCAGCGCCGCGCCTCCCGCCTGCTCTCCGCCTCCACAGGACGTAGTGGGCGTGGGCAGCCGGTGACTTCTTACCCACAGCGAGGCCCCTTTGCGCTACCCATTGGTCTACTCAGCCTCTTCCACTACCCTGGCAGTGACAGAAGCCAGAATGACAGGGGTTGGGAGTTGGGGGGGGGGGGAAGGAGGGACGCACAGGCTGAATCACGGACTGGGACAGACGCATGGAGGCTGTGTTGAAGTGGCAGCTCCCCCACCGGAGTGCTGTCGCGCCCAGGACTGGACTCCGTTAAGCAGGCAGTGCCCGGGGAGTGGGCAGTCACCGTGGGACCCCCGGGCAGGCCTCCAGGGTCTGCGGAGTGCCGGTGGGGTCCGAGCCACGCCCGGGGTCCCGCACGCGGGAGGAGAGGCTCAGGCACAGGCACCCTCCTCCTGTGGGTTGTGTACCTGCCTGCCGGCCTGCCTGCTTTTCCCCTGTGGTGCTCTGTCCTAAAGCCCCGGGGCGCGGGCCACGCGCAAACGCAAGAGGAGCGCTCCCTCATTCCACTGGTTTGTCCGGGCTCTTTTTTGGCTGTGCGCCTGGGGCCCCCGCGGCTGGCCAGGGGGAACGAAGAGCGCAGGGCTCTACAGAAAGAAGGAAGGGCGCTGGGGGAGGGGCCCCGGTGCCTGCAGGCAGAGACGGACGCCTCCGGTGGGGTGGGGCGGCTGGGCGTCCCCTTGGCCCGCGGTCCGGGGACAACTGGGGCCTCTGTCTCCGGGCCCTAGTGCAGGCAGTAAGATTGTCACCCCTGTGACAAGGACCCCGAGGTGCCAAGGACCGGCACTGCCTTGGCTGGAGAAAGCCGCCCGAGGCCGTTTGGAGGCCGGCGCCGGCAGGCAGCCTTGGGCTTGGGCTTTGGGGGCGGCGAAGTGGGCGCGGTGAAGGGCTGCCGGTTGACCGCTTGTGCTTGCGGGGGGAAAAATGAGGATTTAGAAGGGGCTGTGGGGCGCAGGCCGGGCCGAGGCGCCTGGCGTGAGGCCGGGACTGCGAGGCTGTAGGTCCAGGCGGCGGCCCCGACCCCATCCTCCCACTACTCACACCCCCCACCACGCCCAGCCCCGCTGGCCAGGGGTCCTGCCGCAAGTTTGGCGGCTGCAGAGGGTCCAGGAGCGTGGCGGCCACAAAAGGAGTGGCGGGCAAAAGCCTAGAGCACCCGGTATTCCCAGGCGGTCTCCCATCCAAGTACTAACCAGGCTCGACCCTGCTTGACTGCGAGATCGGGCGCGTGCAGGGTGGTATGGCCGTAGACGCTGGGACCGGGCTCCTGGCGCCCCAAGAGCAGCCGCCCAGCCTGCCTGGTGAGCGCGCTCCAGGTTGTTGGGCAGCGCCAGCGGCGAGCCTCTCCCCTCTTTCCGCTGGCCGGCTCCAGCGGCGCCGCGCCTCCCGCCTGCTCTCCGCCTCCACAGGACGTAGTGGGCGTGGGCAGCCGGTGACTCCTTACCCACAGCGAGGCCCCTTTGCGCTACCCATTGGTCTACTCAGCCTCTTCCACTACCCTGGCAGTGACAGAAGCCAGAATGACAGGGGTTGGGAGTTGGGGGGGAGGAAGGAGGGACGCACAGGCTGAATCACGGACTGGGACAGACGCACGGAGGCTGTGTTGAAGTGGCAGCTCCCCCACCGAAGTGCTGTCGCGCCTAGGACTGGACTCCGTTAAGCAGGCAGTGCCCGGGGAGTGGGCAGTCACCGTGGGACCCCCGGGCAGGCCTCCAGGGTCTGCGGAGTGCCGGTGGGGTCCGAGCCACGCCCGGGGTCCCGCACGCGGGAGGAGAGGCTCAGGCCCAGGCACCCTCCTCCTGTGGGTTGTGTACCTGCCTGCCGGCCTGCCTGCTTTTCCCCTGTGGTGCTCTGTCCTAAAGCCCAGGGGCGCGGGCCACGCGCAAACGCAAGAGGAGCGCTCCCTCATTCCACTGGTTTGTCCGGGCTCTTTTTTGGCTGTGCGCCTGGGGCCCCCGCGGCTGGCCAGGGGGAACCAAGAGCGCAGGGCTCTTGAGAAAGAAGGAAGGGCGCTGGGGGAGGGGCCGCGGTGCCTGCCAGCAGAGACGGAGGCCTCAGGTGGGGTGGGTCGGCTGGGCGTCCCCTTGGCCCGCGGTCCGGGGACAACTGGGGCCTCTGTCTCCGGGCCCTAGTGCAGGCAGTAAGATTGTCACCCCTGTGACAAGGACCCCGAGGTGCCAAGGACCGGCACTGCCTTGGCTGGAGAAAGCCGCCCGAGGCCGTTTGGAGGCCGGCGCCGGCAGGCAGCCTTGGGCTTGGGCTTTGGGGGCGGCGAAGTGGGCGCGGTGAAGGGCTGCCGGTTGACTGCTTGTGCTTGCGGGGGGAAAAATGAGGATTTAGAAGGGGCTGTGGGGCGCAGACCGGGCCGAGGCGCCTGGCGTGAGGCCGGGACTGCGAGGCTGTAGGTCCAGGCGGCGGCCCCGACCCCATCCTCCCACTACCCACCCCCCCACCACGCCCAGCCCCGCTGGCCAGGGGTCCTGCGGCAGGTTTGGCGGCTGCAGAGGGTCCAGGAGCGTGGCGGCCACAAAAGGAGTGGCGGGCAAAAGCCTAGAGCACCCGGTATTCCCAGGCGGTCTCCCATCCAAGTACTAACCAGGCTCGACCCTGCTTGACTGCGAGATCGGGCGCGTGCAGGGTGGTATGGCCGTAGACGCTGGGACCGGGCTCCTGGCGCCCCAAGAGCAGCCGCCCAGCCTGCCTGGTGAGTGCGCGCCAGGTTGTTGGGCAGCGCCGGCGGCGAGCCTCTCCCCTCTTTCCGCTGGCCGGCTCCAGCGGCGCCGCGCCTCCCGCCTGCTCTCCTCCAACACAGGACGTAGTGGGCGTGGGCAGCCGGTGACTCCTTACCCACAGCGAGGCCCCTTTGCGCTACCCATTGGTCTACTCAGCCTCTTCCACTACCCTGGCAGTGACAGAAGCCAGAAAGACAGGGGTTGGGAGTTGGGGGGGGGGAAGGAGGCACGCACAGGCTGAATCACGGACTGGGACAGACGCACGGAGGCTGTGTTGAAGTGGCAGCTCCCCCACCGGAGTGCTGTCGCGCCCAGGACTGGACTCCGTTAAGCAGGCAGTGCCCGGGGAGTGGGCAGTCACCGTGGGACCCCCGGGCAGGCCTCCAGGGTCTGCGGAGTGCCAGTGGGGTCCGAGCCACGCCCGGGGTCCCGCACGCGGGAGGAGAGGCTCAGGCCCAGGCACCCTCCTCCTGTGGGTTGTGTACCTGCCTGCCGGCCTGCCTGCTTTTCCCTTGTGGTGCTCTGTCCTCAAGCCCCGGGGCGCGGGCCACGCGCAAACGCAAGAGGAGCACACCCTCATTCCACTGGTTTGTCCGGGCTCTTTTTTGGCTGTGCGCCTGGGGCCCCCGCGGCTGGCCAGGGGGAACCAAGAGCACAGGGCTCTCGAGAAAGAAGGAAGGGCGCTGGGGGAGGGGCCGCGGTGCCTGCAGGCAGAGACGGAGGCCTCCGGTGGGGTGGGGCGGCTGGGCGTCCCCTTGGCCCGCGGTCCGGGGACAACTGGGGCCTCTGTCTCCGGGCCCTAGTGCAGGCAGTAAGATTGTCACCCCTGTGACAAGGACCCCGAGGTGCCAAGGACCGGCACTGCCTTGGCTGGAGAAAGCCCCCCAGAGGCCGTTTGGAGGCAAGCAGCCTTGGGCTTGGGCTTTGGGGGCGGCGAAGTGGGCGCGGTGAAGGGCTGCCGGTTGACCGCTTGTGCTTGCGGGGGGAAAAATGAGGATTTAGAAGGGGCTGTGGGGCGCAGACCGGGCCGAGGCGCCTGGCGTGAGGCCGGGACTGCGAGGCTGTAGGTCCAGGCGGCGGCCCCGACCCCATCCTCCCACTACCCCCCCACCACCACGCCCAGCCCCGCTGGCCAGGGGTCCTGCGGCAGGTTTGGCGGCTGCAGAGGGTCCAGGAGCGTGGCGGCCACAAAAGGAGTGGCGGGCAAAAGCCTAGTGCACCCGGTATTCCCAGGCGGTCTCCCATCCAAGTACTAACCAGGCTCGACCCTGCTTGACTGCGAGATCGGGCGCGTGCAGGGTGGTATGGCCGTAGACGCTGGGACCGGGCTCCTGGTGCCCCAAGAGCAGCCGCCCAGCCTGCCTGGTGAGCGCGCGCCAGGTTGGTGGGCAGCGCCGGCGGCGAGCCTCTCCCCTCTTTCCGCTGGCCGGCTCCAGCAGCGCCGCGCCTCCCGCCTGCTCTCCACCTCCACAGGACGTAGTGGGCTTGGGCAGCCGGTGACTCCTTACCCACAGCGAGGCCCCTTTGCGCTACCCATTGGTCTACTCAGCCTCTTCCACTACCCTGGCAGTGACAGAAGCCAGAATGACAGGGGTTGGGAGTTGGGGGGGGGGGAAGGAGGCACGCACAGGCTGAATCACGGACTGGGACAGACGCACGGAGGCTGTGTTGAAGTGGCAGCTCCCCCACCGGAGTGCTGTCGCGCCCAGGACTGGACTCCGTTAAGCAGGCAGTGCCCGGGGAGTGGGCAGTCACCGTGGGACCCCCAGGCAGGCCTCCAGGGTCTGCGGAGTGCCGGTGGGGTCCGAGCCACAGCTCAGCACAGCACAGCACAGCTCAGCTCAGCACAGCACAGCTCAGCTCAGCTCAGCTCACCTCAGCTCAGCTCAGCACAGCTCAGCACAGCACAGGACAGCTCCGCTCAGCTCAGCTAAGCACAGCTCAGCACAGCTCATGTCAGAAGAGTTCAGCACAGCTCAGCACAGCACAGCCCAGCTCAGCTCAGCACAGCACAGCTCAACCCAGCACAGCTCAGCACAGCACAGCTCAGCACAGCACAGCACAGCACAGCTCAGCTCAGCTCCGCTGAGCTCAGCACAGCTCAGCACAGCTCAGCTCAGCTTAGCTCAACACAGCACAGGACAGCTCCGCTCAGCTCAGCTCAGCACAGCTCAGCACAGCTCAGCTCAGCTCAGCACAGCACAGCTCAGCTCAGCACAGCACAACTCAGCTCAGCTCAGCTCAGCTCACCAGAGCTCAGCACAGCTCAGCACAGGACAGCTCAGCACAGCTCAGCTCAGCAGAGCTCAGCTCAGCTCAGCTCAGCACAGCACAGCTCAGCACAGCTCAGCTCAGCTCAGCACAGCACAGCACAGCTCAGCTCAGCTCAGCTCAGCTCAGCTCAGCTCAGCTCACCACAGCTCAGCTCAGCTCACCTCAGCTCAGGTCAGCACAGTTCAGCACACCTAAATTCAGTTCGGCAGAGCACAGCACAGCACAGCTCAGCTCAGCTCAGCTCAGCTCAGCTCAGCTCAGCACAGCTCAGCTCAGCTCAGCTCAGAAATAAAAGGCGTCCAAATTCGGAATGAAGAAGTTAAAATATTACTCTTTGCAGATGACATGATGCTATACATAGAAAACCCTAAAGACTCCACCAAAAAGCTGTTAGAAACAATCAATGAATACAGTAAAGTTGCTGGCTACAAAATCAACGTACAAAAGTCCATTGCATTCCTATATACTAACAATGAAATCTCAGAAAAAGAAATACAAAAAACAATTCCCTTTGCAATTGCAGCAAAAAGAATAAAATACCTAGGAATAAAGTTAACCAAGGATGTGAAGGATTTATATGCTGAAAATTATAAGACATTTATGAAAGAAATTGAAGAAGACACAAAGAAATGGAAAGACATTTCGTGCTCATGGATTGGAAGAATCAACATAGTTAAAATGACCATATTACCTAAAGTAATATACAGATTTAATGCAATCCCATCAAAATCCCAATGGCATTTTTTAAAGAAATAGAACAAAAAAATCATCAGATTTGTTTGGATCCCCAAAAGACCCCGAATAGCCAAAGCAATCTTAAGAAAATAGAACACTACTGGAGGTATCGCACTCCCTGACTTTAGCTTGTACTACAGGGCTACAATAATCAAAACAGCATGGCATTGGCAGAAAAACAGACACATAGACCAATGGAATAGAATTGAGAACCCAGAAATAAAATCACATAAATATGGACAGGTAATTTTTGACAAAGAAGCTAAAAACATACAATGGAGGAAAGACAGCCTCTTCAATAAATGGTGCTGGGAGAATTGGACAGCCACGTGCAAAAGAATGAAACTGGACTGCTATCTGTCACCATGTACCAACATTAATTCAAAATGGACCAAAGACTTAAGCATAAGACCTGACACAATAAACTGCATAGAAGAAAACATAGGCACTAAACTTATGGACCTTGCGTTCAAAGAGCATTTTATGAATTTGACTCCAATGGCAATAGAAGTAAAAGCTAAAATAAACAAATGGGACTATATGAAATTAAAAGCTTCCGCACAGCAAAAGAAACCATCAACAAAATAGAGGCAACCAACTGAATGGGAGAAGATTTTTGCAAACAGTGCCTCCGATAATGGGCTAATATCCAAAATATACAAAGAACTCATGAAGCTCAACAACAAAGAAAGCAAACAACCCAATTGAAAATTGGGCAGAGGACCTGAAGAGACATTTCTCTAAAGAGGACTTACAAATGTCAAATAGACATATGAAAAAATGCTCAACATCACTAATCATCAGAGAAATGAAAATAAAAACCACAATGAGATATCACCTCACCCCAGTCAGACTGGCTATCATCAACGAGACAAATAGTAACAAGTGTTGGAGAGGCTGTGGAGAAAAAGGAACCCTCATACACTGTTGGTGGGAGTGCAGACTGGTGCAGCCGCTATGGAAGGCAGTGTGGAGGTTCCTCAAAAAATTACGAATAGAATTACCATATGACCCAGCAATCCCCCTCCTGGGTTATCTACCCCCAAAATTTGAAAAAATTTACACATAAAGACACGTTGCTCCAATGTTCACTGCAGCTTGGTTTATGGTGGCCAAGACATGGAAACAACCAAAATGTCCTTCGATAGATGAATGGATAAATAAATTGTGGTATATATACACAGTGGAATACTATTCAGCGGTAAGAAAGATGAAATAGGACCATTTGTGACAACATGGATGGATCTTGAGAGTATAATGCTAAGCGAAATGAGTCAGACAGAAAAAGCAGAGAACCCTATGATTTCACTGATATGTGGTATATAAACCAAAAACAACAAAAGAACAAGACAAACAAATGAGAATCAAGAACTCATAGATACAGACAATAGTTTAGTGGTTACCAGAGGGTAAGGGGTTGAGGGGAGGGAGATGAGGGTAAGGGGGATCAAATATATGGTGATGGAAGGAGAACTGACTCTGGGTGGTGAACACACAATGGGATTTATAGATGATGTAATACAGAATTGTACACCTGAAATCTATGTTATTTCACTAAGAATTGTCACCCCAATAAATTTAAAAAATAAGATAAAATAAATAAAATAAAATTACATAGGTTTCAAGGGTTTTCATGAGTGCCTGTAAGTGACATTTCAGTCTCTTCCCGAAAGTCAAGGGGACATTAACCCCTCCACCGGGCCGTATGTCACTGTGTGGTACTCGTGACGTAAGTTGGGAACAAAGTCCTTTCACACAGGTTCAGGTAGAGTGAGTAGCACAGCTTTATTTTGGTACCAATGTCCCTCCAGAGGCCAATGCTCTCCTAAGCAGAGAAGATTATGCAGAGTAGAATAGAATTTAATAATGAACCATGTCGCAGGGTCAATTAAGGTGGAGAAGGTCGCTGGTCCAGGAGAGACGGCAGGGCCCCGGACAGGTCTGAGGCAAGATGGTCTTGCAAGGAAGAACTTCAGAGAGTCCCGGAGTATTGTGGCTTGCACCCCACAGAGGACTGTCGGATTTCCCAGAGGAACATCGCAGTGGATCATTCCGGACTGTCTGGTTCAGAGCCTCGCAGAGGGTCTTTGCTCCCAGTCAGACCACTCATAGTATTGCTCTTGAACTCTGCTTTTGTCCTCTCTTCCTTGGACTTGTTTCCTCTTAGGTGAGAACCAGAAGTTGTTTTAGTGAACACGTTTACCACTCAATTTTGTTATGCTCAGTTTCACACATAAATATAATCATGCTGACTTACATGTTTATGCTCTAAACATAAACACGTTTACTTTCACTTTACTCTTATCAGTCTCACACATGTGCAGCCATAGTCCTGTCCCTACCAGTAAACAACTTGCTTTGCACACCTCAATCCGACATATGTGATACATTTTATATGCTCTATACAAGGGTACATTTCTGTATTACATCATCCATATATCACATTGTGTGATACCACCCAGAGTCACTTCTCCTTCCATCACCACATATTTGATCCTTTTACCCTCATCTACCACCCATCTCCCTGCTTACCCTCTGGTAACCACTAAACTATTGTCTGTGTCTATGAGTTTTTGTTCACTTGTCTGTCTTGTTCTTTGTTGCTTTCAGATCCCACATATCAGTGGAATCATATAGTTCTCGACTTTTTCTGTCTGACTTATTTTGCTTAGCATAATAATCTCAAGTTCCATCCATGTTGTCGCAAATGGCACTATTTCATCTTTTCTTATGGCAGAATAGCATTCCATTGTGTATATACACCACAATTTCTTTATCCATTTATCTACCGAAGGACACTTTGGTTGTTTCCAGTGCTGCAATGAACATCGGAGCACCTATACCAATGGAATAGAATTGAAAACCCAGAAATAAACCCACATAAATATGGGGAGATGATTTTTGACAAAGAAGCCAAAAACGTGCAAAGGAGAAAAGACAGCCTCTTCGATAAATGATGCTGGGAGAGTTGGAAAGCCAGGTGCAAAAGAATGAAACTAGACTGTTATCTGTCACCATGTAGCAAAATTACTCAAAACGGATCAAAGACCTAAATATAAGATCTGAAACAGTAAATTGCATAGAAGAAAACATAGGTACTAAACTTATGGGCTTTGGGTTCAAAGAGCATTTTATGAATTTGACTCCAAAGGCAAGGGAAGTAAAAGCTAAAATAAATGAATGGGACTATAGCAAACTAAAGAGCCTCTGCACAGCAAAAGAAACCATTGGCAAAATAAAGAGGCAACCAACCAAATGGGAGAAGACTTTTGTAAACAACACCTCTGATAAGGGACTAATACCCAAAATACGTAAGGAACTCATACAACTCAACAACAAAAAAACAAACAATCCGATTAAAAAACGGGCGGAGGACCTGAATAGACATTTCTCCAAAAAGGACATACAGATGGCTAATAGACATATGAAAAAATACTCAACATCACTAATTATCACAGAAATGAAAATGAAAATCACAATGAGATGTCACGTCATGGCTTTTTTGCCTCGCCTCGCCTCGCCTCACCAACAGAGGGCTATGAAAAGATTTTTTAGTAGAAGTGGAATAGAGCAAAACTTATAGTGTAAAAACTTAATTTCTGATATTGTGGAAGGCAAAGTAAAGGAAAAAAGGGTCTGAAGGAATTTTTGTCTTATGTCTTAAATGCTCATTCTGAGGTGGGGCCTGTCATGCACAAGCCCCTTCTCCACAGATAGAGCTTGCAATAAATATTTTTGTTTCTTTGTTCTTAAATGTGTACAATCAGATATTTGTATATAAGTGAAAGAATATGAGTGAGCCTGAAAATAATGAGAGAGATATCAGAACTTGGGAACAAATCACAGGGAAATGAAATCTGCATCCTTTCGCATGGTTTTTTCTCCATGAACCCTGGGAGGCACTCACACAAGAGCTGGAGAATCCTAAGAAATGCTTCTCCTGGTGAAAAACTTGATGGGGAAGAGCGCCGCTGTAGAAGGAGCATTGAACTCCACTGGGACACTTTCTCTCTACCTCCTCTTTTGAATAGGAGCCTTGATCTGTGGGGCAGGGGAACCAAACACTTTGCTCTTAGAATACTAGTGAAAAGAGATTGCAGCTGGAGAAGAGAACAAGACAATCTATCCTTAGTTGAGGGGCAGGGAAGTACTTGAATTACTAAGAGGATCAGCATGCTGCCTTGAAGGATATGATATCTGGATAAGATTTAACAAAAAAATCAGCAGGTCAAAAATTTAAGGAAAAATAGTATCTTTCAGTCTTAAAGTATCTCCATTAAATATTATTTATCAAGGGGGAAAAAGGAACTTCTCAATGAAAAAACATGGTAGACATTACGTTAATAAAATGACCAAGTTTAACATAAGCAGTAATAATACAGATTTACATCATGCCCTCCCTGAAATTGTGCAGTGAGAAGGGCGTGTCACCTCTCTGATAGTCATCTCAAAAACCCATAACTGTATTGTACTTATAAGGATATATCAGACAAAATCAAAATTGAGGAGCTGCCTATAAAATAGCTGAGAATTACGCTTAACATGTGTCAAAGTCATGAAAGTCAAGGAAAATCTGAGGAACTATTACAGATTAGAGGAGAACTATGGCAATCAAAGATTGGATTGGACTGGATCTTGAAACAGAAAGACAACACTTTAGGGGAAACTGGTGAAATCCAAATAAAGTCTCGAGTTTAGAAAACAGTATTGTACCAATGTTTATTTCTTTTTTTTAATTGAAGTTTGTTTGGGTGACAATTGTTAGTAAAGTTACATGGATTTCAGGTGTACAATTCTGTATTACATCATCTATAAATTCCATTGTGTGTTCACCTTCCATCACCATATATTTGATCCCTTTTACCCTTATCTACCACTCCCCTCCCCCCTTACCCTCTGGTAAAATGTTTACTTCTTAATTTTGATCATGCTAACATTAGGAAATTCTAGCTAATGGAAATAAGGGCACTGTGTACTATTTTTGTAGCTCTTCTCTAAATCTAAAATATTAAAATATTAGAAGCTATTTACATGTATAAATGTATGTCAAAATGTATGAATTTGAGGACACTAAGGAATCCAGGAAATACTGAAATGAGTTAGTATAAGTACCAAGAAAACCAGTAGAAGATCAGATTTTTGGAAAATGTGGTCCAGAGATAAAAATCAGATTCAATGGAATATATAATTATTGAGAGCTTAGAAAAATATTCCAGATGTAATAAATTCATGAAAGACAGATATTTCATTTAAATTTCATGACAGAACTTCCTTTTTGTGGGGCAGAGGAGTCACAGCAATGGACCTACAGAGTAGGGAATGGAATTCTAGCACCCTTCTTGGGTAGGGAGAGAACTCATGTACTTACCGACCGTCAGCCTCCTCCTGAGCCTTACAGGTGTCCTCATCTTAACGAAATGTGAAGTCAAGAGATTTTGGCTCTGGTTTGTGGGATAGGAAATGCAGGTGTACGTATCTTGTTTGAATTTGCATAGTTGACAAATCAGAATAGTGATTCAATAAATTACCCAAAAGAGTAGATAGGGGATGTAAGGGAGATCATCCTCATCTATCATATGAGGAAGGCAATAGTTAAAATATAACATCAATTGCAGAATAACGTTTAGATACAGAAGCAGTATTTGGAGAATAAACATTAATCACCCAAAGAACTCAAAAAGAAAAACTGATGGAGGGCATGTGTTGGACTTGTACAGGAAGGGCAAGATTGAGACAGACACGTATAGTTAGTTCTTTATTGTAAACCTATGATCTTTTACCACATATTTGGAGATATTTTGTTTGCAATATATAGCAAGTAATCTGTTAGAACCATAAAATGATGGGTAAGACAAATAAGTGTGAATATGTTTTTCTTTACATTCTTTTGTGTGTTTATGAGTATATACACATGCATGTGTGGGTATCTATTTAAATGTCAGATACACACACATAGATAGATACGTACGTACATAGATACGTAGATATAGATAGGAAAGAATCATATGCATTCCATATTATAGGTTACCAAATGTAATGCTCAATCACCAAGAAAGATTTTTAGCAATAGAGGCAGACAGTGAAATAGCTCATTTCATAAGCTCTTATATAAGAAAAGACTGCTTTTCTAAGTTGAAGACAAACATTGCGGGGCATATTCCTTTACATTGAAAAATCCTCAGCTCTCAAATCTAGAGCATATTTCAACCAAACTTTCCAAACCAATGTTATTACAACATGATTTATATAAAAGTCACTTGAGAATCACTTGTATTCTTTGATAGGTTGGCTGGAAATGGAATGCACACAGTCAGGCAACTTAAGAAAGCTTTATTGTAAGAGAGCAACAGTATATTGGCTGTGCAAAAGATGGCTACAATCCGGACTGCATGTCTAAAGGAGACTTCCAGTCCTGAAGAGGGGATGAGGAGGTTTTTATAGGGGCTGTGCAGACAGGATAGCATTGTTTGAACATGAAATGTTGAATGACAGCAAGCTAGTAGCTCTTTTGTGGTATTTTTTGTTGTTACAAGCATGGCTCTGTTTGTGTAGGTCAGCCAACATGGCTCTGTCTGTAAGTCAAGGTCTCTGAGACCTAACATTAAATGAAGGTCTCTAACATTCAGAGACCTACCCTTCCAGACTTGTTTGTTATTAAAATGTAGAAAGGCCACCGTGTCTCTATTCTGTAGTTTCTTCAGGCTGAATGAAGGTGGAGAGAGGAGGGAGACATTGTGGAAGGGGCTGGTAATGTTGCTGTAGGTGAAGCATTTTATGGACAGCTCCATTTGTGCACACCTGGAGTAGGCTCTGCAGGACTTGGGTGAAAAGGTGGAAGAGGCAAAGACCAAAGGCTAGGACCATAAAAGATAATAGTTAAAGGCCCTATGAGGAGAACAAATCAAGAGCCACTCTTAGCTGTAAACTCGGATCGCCACTTGGTTCCTGAGGTGGTGTCTGTGATTCTGGGCCTGGCTGAGATCCTGTGGCAGGGTTTGAAATTCATGTAAGGGGACTCCTAGCCCTGCCGTTCCTTTCGTTACTCCCACAGAGATGTTCAGTGACACTAAAAGCGGATAAGGAGAACGACCATCTTTGGTGCATGAGAGTATATGTGGGGAGAGGTAGAAATTGACTATTGGGGGTGATCTCAATATCTGGAGAAAGGAAACCTAGGATGTAAGTCCCTGTACAATTGGTGAGCAGGCAAGCATATATGGAAGATGAAGAATTAGCTTGTGAGCTGGGTAGAGATAAGGGGTAATGGTAGGCAAACTGTTATGAGAGGGAAGAGTCATATAATAAAGACAATAATGGGACTCAAGTCTTCTTGGGTTGAAAATCAGGTGATGGAATCAAAGAAAAGGAGCTCTAAAATGGACAAGTAGAGATAAGGAGAAAGGTAGAGATAACGGAGAGGATTTGGAGGGAGAGAGAAGGGGCTGGAGTGAGGTTGGAGTTGTGTGGTTCACGCAATGAGGAAAAGAGGAGAGGGTAGGGATCACAGTTCGTTAGTCTCTGAGTTTTTCCTGCAGGATGTTACAAAGTCAAAACGAGGTGGAGTGGAAATCAGGTGCCATATCACGGAGCCTGGGTGGAGTGGCAGGACAGGGGGTTCAGCTGTTTTTGCAGCTGAGACAAATGAAAGCAGGAGGGGTGATCCAGCAATTGCTGCTGTGGATGTGGTGAGAAGATGGTGGCAAGGCTCTTTCCCAGTTTGTCAACGTCTGACAGGTTCAGGTGTTTGAGATGGACCAAGTTTCCTGGAGCTTAGGGAATGTGAGAAAAACCGAGGAAGTGTCTTGGGGTCGGGGAAAAATGCAGTGTGCATGCTCCCCATGGATCTGCGGAATGAGGCTGATGGCTAGGAGGTAGTCGACCATTGGTGAGCTATTAGCTGTGAGGTTGTCTGGAAGGAAGGATCTGACATGAGGGAGCTTCTCCCCATCTTCCCTTCCTCTGAGGTCACAACTGACAAGAGCTTCCTGGCTGCTCAGAATGGAGTCTGGGGTGACACCTTCCCTATGGAGGGGTGCGTGAGCCTCAGACAGGTGCAGAGCTGGCTTCTGTCTCCTCCAAGCACTAGCTGTGTGACTTCAGACAAAGACATGGGAAGTCAGTGTCCTCACCTGTCAGGTGGGGATAACGGCTCCCTCTCAGGGTGGCTGTGAGATCAGTGAGGTGATGCAGGTCAGCTCCTGCCCCACAGGAGATGGTCCCTCACTCCCCCTCCCTCTTCCCTTCTCAGTCCTTTCTCTACCTCCATGGGCTGGAAGGATCTATGAGCAAATAGAAGGACTATTAGCAGATAGTCTCCTGGTGGCAGAATGCGCTCTCCTGTTGGTGTCCACACAGCCAGTCCCCTGAGTGCTGACTCTGGCATCTGTGCCAGCTTCGTCCACAGGGCAGCGCTCACCACAGCCCCTCCCTGGTCTTCAAACCCTGCTCATCTCCAAATTCAAGGCCCTTGTCTCAGCTCAGGCCAGAGCGCCTCTCACCGCTCTTCTCACGGGTCTCCCTGCTGCCGTCCTTCCCTCGTCCAGGGCAACCTGCACACTGGGACCAGCTCCATCTTTCTAACTAAGGTGGGGTCTAACCCCGTCACTTCCTGTGCCTACAACCACCAGCAGCTTCACTGGGGCTGGAGAGGAAAGTCTCTGTCATCAGCACAGTGTTGCGACTTTATCAGGCCTCATGTTCTTCTCCTGGTCTCATTTCCTATCATAACACCCCAGTTCACTCACCAGGTACCCCCAGCTGTCACCATTAACCTGTCTGGTGCGGGCTTTGACAGACAGAGGTGTCAGCACTGAGACTGGGCCTGAAAGCAGGAATCTGAATAAAATACAGACTTCAGTGAACAGTCATGCATCAACATGTGTACGTTGATTGTAACAATTCTGGAAAGAGAGGAGAAAGTAAAACTAAAGTTAAGATACACCTATTGCGTCGAAATGGGTGATTTCCATGAACAAAATGGACCCTAAAATAAGGAAAATACTAAGCAATGATCCATCCAGGACCTCATCTTCCCACTTATTCTCGTCACATTGCTGTGGAGTTCCCTCTCCTGGGACAGGGAAGGAAAGGGGACAAAGCAGTTTGGAAGTTCCCCTGAGATCGATCCCTACCCAGTGTCCTCATATCCTGCACCCAGGAAGTCTTGATTTTGATATGTCAGGTAGGACTGGAAGCCACTGAGTTCCCTGGAAGCTGAGGTGCTGGACTGGGGCCAGAGAACAGATGCTGGGTCAGGAAAGCAACAGATTGCACATCACTGAGCCCTAACCCTAACCCCAAACCGAACACCTAACCTGTAAAACCTAAACACTAAACCCTTAGCCCTAAGCCTAAATCTAAACCTTAACATAAACGTAAAACCTTACAACCATAAACCATAACCAAGAGCATAAACCGTAACCTAAACCCTCAACGTAATACTAAACTATCTCCAGAAACCACAAACTATGAACCATATCCATAAACCGTGACTATAAACTATAACCAAAAACACATAGCCATAAACCATCCATGTAATCCATAATCAATCTCATAAACCATGTAACATACATGTAGCCATAAACAATACACATAAACCCTAACCAAACTGTAACCCACAATCTTCACTTTAAGCCCTGACTCAGCACCACACTGCCCCTCAGCCCCAACCCTAGCCCTGTGGGGACACTACTAGCCCCTAACCAGCCAAATCAGAAGTAGGTCCCAAAAACAGAAGACACAGATCTATGTCCCTTATAGAGTTGTAGTGATGTTCTCTATGTGAAAGGAAGAACTGAAACTGTCTATGCACAGATGACAAGTTGCATCTTAAATACATAACTTCCAAAAGAATCAACAAAAAAATTATTATTACTGTAAAGTAATTCAACGTTGAATGACAAAATATCAATACACAGGAATCTGTTATATTTGTATACGCTAGCAAGGAGTAATCTAAAAAAGAATTTAAGAACACAATTCCATTTTAAATAACATCAACGTTGATAAAATACTTAGGAATAGTGCAAGGCTTCTACACTGAAAATTACAAAACATAATGTCTTTGTTTGCTGAAAGAAATTAAAGGAAACTACCTACATAAACGTGAGGCCATCTCATGGTGATGGAAATTGTTAGGATGGCAACAGAACAGATGCGATGTAAGGATTCAGTGTCATTCCTGTGAAAAGGCCCCAAGGCCTTTGTGGAAAAACGTGCAAGCTGATCCTAATATTCACAGCAAATTTCCAGGGAAGAAAAGAGCCATAAGGATCTTCAAAAACAAAATCAGGTTGGAGGCTCACCCTTCCCAAACGTAATTCGTAATTAGTACAAAGCCACAGTAAGGAAAACATGGTGACACTGGCATAGAGATATACATAGAGATCAACGGAATTGTATTGAGGACCCAGAAATAAACCCGTCGGTCTAAATCAGTAGATTATTTTTGAACATACACATGAAATTTATCATTGTCATTTACAACTTTAATTTATAAAACACAGAAATACGCTTTTTTTCTATTTTTTCTGTTCCTTTTTTTTTTTGCTAAGGAGGGCGCAGCTCACAGTGGCCCATGTGGGGATTTAACCAGCAACCTCGGTGTTAGCAGCACCATGCTCTAACCAAGTGAGCTAACAGGCCACCCTCAGAAAGACATTTTTAAAAGTGCTCTATGACTGGAATTTAAACGCTACAAATATTAGTTTTGTGAGTGTAATTTGTATAAATTACAATCCGATAATTGGAGATTTCTTTTCAGTATGGTTACTATATAAATGAAATAAATGGCAAAAGGACTTAATAGCAATATTTTGTTATCTATGTATTATCAGATACTTTAGGACCTAAACCAAGATTCTGAGTATTCAGACTTCATTTACTGTGTTTCATCTTTAAATACTTCCCTACCTGTATTCTGAGTCAAGTCACTTGATGAAAGGGTGTGACTTGGGATAGCATTTTGTTTCATACCAAAACTTTTCCTATCTACAGTCACCACCTTCAAGGAATTAACATTACAAGGCCAAAGTAATCTGCTGGGTCCCTTTTTCGAACAGTTTGCAAAAAATTGTGGCAACACCCTCGAAAGCCAAACAGATACCCCCAAAATGGGACAATCACGCACGGTCCTGTAAAGTATGTTAAGTTTTCCCCCATCTAAAAGTTAAGCTATAAAATATATGAACTACAGTTGACTTGGTTTCAGGAGAAGCACATCTGAGGATTTATGTTAGTGTTCTCATCTTCAGGCATTACCAGGGAGTCTGTAGGCCACCATGCGATTTACTCTGGATGATGGCAGTGAGGCAGGAAGGCAGACGTGCTCACAATTGGTGATCAACTATAGTCCTGACTCTTCCCATTTTTCAGGCACAACCTAATATTTGTATAAATCAGTAGATCAAATGAACAAGAAACTTCCAATAGTGGCAGGAATGTCACTGTAGCTGTGATCTGTCTGAACACAGAACGAGTTTCATTTTGGAGACCTTTCTGAGCCTTTTCTCTGAGTGGACTGTCATTTTTGGCAGTCTTGTCACAATCAATATCAATTATCATCTTTTAAGGACCTCACCCCTTTCAATATTTGAGAGGACTGCCACCAGTTTCTGAACTAAAACTTTCTGTAATGAAATGTCCAGTTGTCCCACCACATGATTTAGGTATTTCATGCGTTCAGGATGAGTAGTTACAGGCGAGGTGAGGCCACGTTTCGGCGTTCGGCGTCGGAGTCAAGGTTTCAGGTGGATGTATGCACGCATGTTATATCCTACCATGCTGTTGGCGTCAAATAGAAACTCAGCCGCAGTTGTACTGCTCCCATGCAGGAAGGTGGTCGCAGGGCCATGTCCAGACCCACAAAGGCCAGACACCCTGACATTGGGGAAAGAAGGGTTTTCCAACAAATGGTACTGGGCAAATGACCATCCAAATGAAGAGAAATGAAATTGGACCCCAACCTCACACCACACACAAAACTTAAAATACATGAAGGGCTTAAATACAGGCAGTAAAAGTATAAACTCTCAAACAAAACGTGGAGATACATTGTCACGACCTTGGATTAGCGATGGTTTCTTAGATATGACAGCACATACAACAAAAAAAAGATAAATTAGACTTCCTCAAAATTAAAAACATACATGCATCAAAATAAGCAATCCAGAAAGCGAAAAGACACGCCATAAAATGGAACCAAATACGTACGCATTATATATCTGATAATAGTCTGCTATCCAGGAGACAAAGAACTTTTACAACTCAAGAACAAAAAAAGAAAATGACTAACATTTTAAAATAGAATTGAATAGAACCTTGTCCAGATGAGACCTGCAAAGTGTCAACAAGCACAGTAAGATGTTCCACATCCTCAGTCCTGATGCAAATGCAAATGAAAACCACATGTGATACCCCCTCACATAGTACCAGAAGGGCTATAATCCAGAAACTAAAACTAACAAACAGCAGCAACAATGTAGAAAAATTAGAACCCTTAAACATTGAAGGTGAAAAATTACAATGGTGTGGCTTCTGCATACAACACTTGGAAATTTCCACCCCACAAAAAAATGCCCATGTGGCTCAACAGACCCACTTCTAGAAATATACCCCCAAAATTGAAAACAGTTGTTAAAGGTGGATACATGAATCCACAGAAGCGCTCTTCACAATAGCAGAGACTTAAACAATTCAAATGTCCATCTTAATCAGCAGTGGAAACTAAGTGACCAATCCTGCAGCTACACCAGGATTCTTTAGCTTGATGCAATTATGAACATATTTCATAACTTCTAGAAATATGTTTCCTCTTAGCACAAAAATTCTAACGTGGCAGAAGACATGTTTACTAATACACCCAAAAATATTTAGTTCATCTACAATAAATAGCAAAAAAGTTGATAAATCAATGTTCAGTACTTAGTGTTTCATTATTCTGCTACTTGGAAATGCTCTAGACATTCAATAATGATGCATCGTTTAATTTATAGGATAAAACTTTATAATTTCCAATTACCAAAGACACCTGGAAAATCTTTTCCATGTATATATACAATGTAATTATCACTTAAAAGTTTACCTTTTATTTTAATTGTACCTATTTGATATAGTAGTTAAAACTTTGAGATTTCAAAGTCAGTAATGACCAAAGCTATTTTCTTGACATATTTTTAACAGATAACTAATTTTTATAAACCCAGTTAGAAA
Source organism: Rhinolophus hipposideros (assembly GCF_964194185.1). Classification (NCBI taxonomy): domain Eukaryota; kingdom Metazoa; phylum Chordata; class Mammalia; order Chiroptera; family Rhinolophidae; genus Rhinolophus; species Rhinolophus hipposideros. The sequence continues at coordinate 835,849 of NC_138060.1, forward strand.
AAATTGTATTTTGTGCTGATAATTTTCAAACGCATGACTGTGTAATCAAACCAAACTAAAACCAGCTTTAACATCAACTATTTCACCAGATCGTAAAGTATTTCTGTTTGTTTGTATTTTATTTCTTACTTTATATAATCATTTAACTTGTTCAAGCCAATCAAATATCACAAACTGGTAACACCGTACGGAGCTACAAAACGTCTTACCACACACAAACACAAACTGGTTTCACACAGAGATCACAAATTAACAGAGTTAGTAACAACTATAGAGAACACACACGATGTTTTACCAAGAAAACAGCTGGTTGTCACAAGAGTTCTATAACACAATGTAAATTTATAAGTGTTCCCCATTCCAAGGACCCATCGTCTTGATGTGGACAGTGAGGTCTAAATAGTGAGACACCAAGCAGCCTCTTTACTGCTCAGGCCAGGAAGCCAGAGGCCCCTCCACACCGAGTGCAGAGGAAGCAGCCCTCCCAGAGCCAAAGGGTCACCCCCAAAGACAGTCAGAGAAAGCACAGACCTTCATCACATAGGCAGTAGGGATGGTGGGGTGGACAGAGTGTCTCAGGTCTCCCACAAAATGTGAGGCACCTCCAGCCCCAAACCCACTAATCTGTGGCCCCGAGCAGGTGCTACTAGACCGGGATCTGACCAGCACTAAAGGGTAAGGAAGGCTGGGGGGGACAGATGCCCCTTATGGGCAGAGGCCCCTCAGAACACAGTCCCCTGGGAGCTGGCACAGCCAGGCAGAGGTGCACTGGGAACCCCAGCTTATCTCACTGGCCACCAGGTGCAATGGAGTAAGTGCACCTGGCCGAAGGTGGGGACCAAAGAGGATTAGCTTCCTTGGTCACAAAGCCAAGCTCCCAGGACTCAGAACAAGAAGGAAAGAAAAACCTAAAGAGACTTTTAGAGAGGGACCCACAGCAAAGTTTGTCTCTGCAGACACGGGTCTGGAGAGAAACACTTAACTCCCCAGCCAGTGGGGCCGGCTCCAATGACAGTCTTACTGGAGCCTGTGCCTGTGTTCTGTCCCCATGGTAGTTCCTTCTTAGGGCAAAGGATACGCAAGACACAGACACAAGAAACAAAGAACATCTCTGGGAGGAAAGAATAAAGAACATCTCAGGGAGGAAAGAATACAGAAAACCCATCGAGTCTCTAGGTGCAGGAAGTAGCTGCACAGATACTTTTTCTGCCTACCTAAATTCAGAAAGCAGACAAAGGCCTCGCACCCCTGCTATCTACTGTCCAACTGCTGACAGAGACCAGGAATTGTAATCTATGAGCACCTAGAATTCACACACACACACAAAAATTCCAAAGACAGTGAGGAGAAATCAGGTAAATATGACATTTTAGACAAAGGTGGCAGTTGGCTCTTAGGCTTTAGACGTAAAAATGGGAGATTTACAGGTAATTCAGGAAAAGTTAAACACACATGGCAGGTAAAGTTTTGTGAGGCTCCTGCATGGAGTCTTCCTGTCTACTGCTAAGGGGATTGTGCTCAGGGTTTTATTTGTGCTTCATAGTCTTTAAGGAGGCTGGGAAAGGGGAGCCAAGCTGGAAAGGGGAGGCTTGTATTGTTAAAACTGCCCCTTTGAAATTTTTATTTTATTTACCTCAGCGGGCCTGGGACAGTTGTGGGCTCTGTTTCCATTTCAGATCTACTCAGCAGAGGGTCCAGGGTGATGCTGAGACTTTCTCACGTCTATCGGACTGAAAAATCAGCTTCCATTTTTCTCAGGTTTCTGATTGGTTATTAAATCCTTTCAAGCCAGTTTCAACATACCAGTTCTCAAAATCTTAAATCTCCGTAAAGATTTTTAACACTTACACATCTCTTGATTTTCTCTTCTGCGTATTTTAAATCTAATGTTGACATTAGCATCTATTAAGACCCAAGAAGCTGAAGAACTAATTCAAAATCTTAAGAATAGTTAAATTTCCTTGTATCCGTTAGTATTAAACATGTGGTCTATCTCTAGGGTCCAAAAAAACAGCTTTGTTATGAGAGTTCTCTAACACATTTTCCAATTTAGAAGTTTTTCCAATTCAAAGGATCCATACTCTGGCCACTGATGGTAGGATTTTAATAGCTACTCAAACCAAAAAGCCTTTTGACAGCTTGACCAAGGAAGCCAAAGGCTTTCTGTCACTGTGGTATTTCCTTGTCAGGACCAACGACACAAGAGACACAGAGACACAAAAAATGACCATCTCTGGAAGGGAAGGCGGGAAGGGAGGGTCAGGGTTGGAGATTAGGGTCCAGGGTCCCTGGTAAGGTGTCCTACTCAGGCCCTGGTGTCTGGCTATGTGGGACAATGGTCCATTTAGAGGTCTGGATCTGGGGTCCATGGTCCAGCTCTGGTGTCTTCTCTTATCTGAACACACAGGTGAGTACACATGTGAGTACTTTCGCCAAACTGGTTTCCCACGCACATTTCCTCCAGGCCCTATTGAAGTGATCACTTCATTAAAGAAAACCTGTGGACATATCCCCTCATGAGAGGGAAGAGAAAAAATAAACATGTGGGATTACATCAAACTAAAGAGTGTTTTCACAGCAAAGGAAACCATCAATAAAACAAAAAGGGATCCCAATGAATGGGAAAAGGTATCTGCCAATGATATATCTGATAAGGGGTTAATGTCGCAAATTTATAAAAAACACACTCAACTCAACTCCAAAAAAACAAACTACCCAATTAAAAAATGGGCAGAGGACTTGAAGAGATATTTTTCTAAAAAGGGCATACAGATGGCAAACAGACATATGAAGAAATGCTCAACCTCACTAACCATCAGAGAAATGCAAATAAAAACCACAATGAGATACCACCTCACCCCAGTCAAAATGGCTATCATCAATAAATCAACAAACAACAAGTGCTGGCGCGGATGTGGAGAAAAGGGAACGCTTGTGCACTGTTGGTGGGATTGCAGATTGGTGCAGCCACTATGGAAAACAGTATGGAGGTATCTCAAAAATCTGAAAATGGAACTACCCTATGATCCAGTAATTCCACTCTTAGGTATCTATCCGGAGAAATCCAAAACTCCAATTCAAAAATCTTTATGCACTCCTATGCTTATTGCAGCACTAAGCACAATAGCCAAGACATGGAAACATCTGAAATGCCCATCGGTAGATGACTGGATTAAGAAACTGTGGTACATTTATACAATGGAGTATTGCGCAGCCATAAAGAAGAAAGAAATCTTACCATTTGCAACAACAGGAATGGACCTAGAGAACATTATGTTAAGTGAAATAAGTCAGACAGAGAAAGACAAATACCATATGATCTCACTTATATGCAGAATCTAAAGAAAAGAATGAGTGAATGAACTAATCAGAAACAGTTTTGGGGACAAAGAGGAAAAACTGAGGGTTGCTAGATGGGTGGGGGGGGGGATAAGGGGGAAGGTGAGGGGATTAGAAAACAGTCGGTAACCACAAGATGGCCACGGGGTTTTGAAAATTGATTTGGGGAACGTAATCAATAATGTTGTAAAGATTTTGTAGGGTATCCGATGGACACGTGTCCCATCTGGGAGACCACCTCAGGGATGATGTGGATGCCTGATCACTGCACTGTACACCTGAAGCTGAACAATAATGAATGCCAACTCTAATTTTATATATATAGATATGTGTATATATATGTATGTATATACTTACAAGTGGAGTACAGCATTAGGAATCGAGACAGTGGAAATGTAATGGCTGTGTGCGATGTCAGAGGGGTAGTGGATGGGGGGAGAAGGGTTCACACAGTGTGAGGGATATAAATGATAAATGTCTAAGTATTACTTTGTCTTGTGCACCTGAAACTAATAAAAATATATTTGATAACTAGGATACTTCACTAATTTTGGCAAACCTACATGACCTAGTTCTTCAAAATCAACAAGATTCTTCTCTCCTGAAAGAACTCTCCCTCACAGTCTCAAATAGATAGGCAGTCCTTAAGACAAATAACTAATTTATAACTGTTTCTAAAACCACATAGTGAGTCCATTTCCGTCACTATTCATTGCCATTGGTACAGCAAGAAGAGAGGGGCTCATATACACTATGTTTTCTTTGATAGTGAAAAGGGGAAAAAATTCCTGAGTCTTCAAGAGGGGAAAGATCAATTCTTAGCCTCCCAAATCCACAAAGATGATGGGAACTTTGGTGCCATTATAATTTTGATTGAGCAATGTTGAACGAGGTTTTAACTGTTTTTTTTTTTTTTTTTAATTTATTTATTGGGGTGACAATTGTTAATGAAATTACATAATTTCAGGTGTACAATTCCGTATTACATCATCAATAAATCCCATTGTGTGTTCACCACCCAGAGTCAGTTCTCCTTCCATCACCATATATTTGATCCCCCTTACCCTCATCTCCCTCCCCCCACCCCCCTTACCCTCTGGTAACCACTAAACTATGTCTGTGTCTATGAGTTCTTGTTTCTCATTTGTTTGTCTTGTTTTTGGTTTATATACCACATATCAGTGAAATCATAGGGTTGTCTGCTTTTTCTGTCTGACTTATTTCGCTTAGCATTATATTCTCAAGATCCATCCATGTTGTCAGAAATGTTCCTATATCATCTTTCCTTAACGCTGAATAGTATTCCATTGTGTATATGTACCACAACTTCTTTATCCATTCATCTATCGAAGGACATTTTGGTTGTTTCCATGTCTTGGCCACCGTAAACAAAGCTGCAATGAACATTGGAGTACACGTGTCTCTATAGAGAAATGCTTTTATATTTTTGGGGTAGATACCCAGGAGAGCGATTGCTGGGTCATATGGTAATTCTATTCGTAATTTCTTGAGGAACCTCCACACTGCCTTCCATAGCGGCTGCACCAGTCTGCATTCCCACCAACAGTGTATGAGGGTTCCTTTTTCTCCACAGCCTCTCCAACACTTGTTGCTATTTGTCTTGTTGATGATAGCCATTCTGACTGGGGTGAGGTGATATCTCATTGTGGTTTTTATTTGCATTTCTCTGATGATTAGTGATGTTGAGCATTTTTTCATATGTCTATTTGCCATTTGGAAGTCCTCTTTAGAGAAATGTCTCTTTAGGTCCTCTGCCCATTTTCCAATTGGGTTGTTCGTTTTTTTGTTGTTGAGTTTCATGAGTTCCTTGTATATTTTGGATATTAGACCCTTATCGGAGGAACTATTTGCAAAAATCTTCTCCCATTCAGTCGGTACCCTCTTTATTTTGTCGATGGTTTCTTTTGCTGTGCAGAAACTTTTAAGTTTCATATAGTCCCATTTGTTTATTTTATCTTTTACTTCCATTGCCTTTGGAGTCAAATTCATAAAATGCTCTTTGAACCCAAGGTCCATAAGTTTAGTACCTATGTTTTCTTCAATGCAGTTTATTGTGTCAGGTCTTATGCTTAAGTCTTTGATCCATTTTGAATTAATTTTGGTACATGGTGACAGATAGCAGTCCAGTTTCATTCTTTTGCACGTGGCTATCCAATTCTGCCAGCACCATTTATTGAAGAGGCTGTCATTCCTCCATTGTATGTTTTTAGCTTCTTTGTCAAAAATTATCTGTCCATACTTATGTGGTTTTATTTCTGGGTTCTCAATTCTATTCCATTGGTCTACGTGTCTGTTTTTCCGCCAATACCATGCTGTTTTGATTATTGTAGCCCTGTAGTATAAGCTAAAGTCAGGCAGTGTGATACCTCCAGCACTGTTCTTTTTTCTTAAGATTGCTTTGGCTATTCGGGGTCTTTTGTGGTTCCAAACAAATCTGATGATTTTTTGTTCTATTTCTTTAAAAAATGCCATTGGGATTTTGATGGGGATTGCATTAAATCTGTATATTGCTTTGGGTAATATGGCCATTTTAACTATGTTGATTCTTCCAAGCCATGAGCACGGAATGTCCTTCCATTTCTTTGTGTCATCTTCAATTTCTTTCAAAAATGTCTTATTAACTGTTTTTTGAAATAGGGAGATTTTCTAAACTAACCGAAAATGAACGTCTTGCACACTACATATTTTTATTTCTGAACTGTAAGCTGCAAGCCCGATGGAATCAATATACCCTAATTTCCTACATCCTCATACAAATTAATATTTTACTAATATTTATCAATAATAGAACCATATATTTTATTTTAGGTTTTAGTAAAAATAACTTGTATTTTCACAAGAGATATATTTTAATTTCATTTGAAAAAAAAAAGAAAACCTGTGAGTCTCTACTCTCGAGAAGCTAGGTTCACAAATATATTTTCCTGCCAGTCTACTTGTAGAGGAGGGGAAAAGGACGTGCAGTACTTCTAAATTCTCTCAAACCCTGCATAAATACATACACCAGAAAGGCTCACAGCATGAACAAAAACACCGCTTACCTCTGGCGGCAGACGTCCTTGCCAGCTGCGGTGGTTGCCAGGAGCCAGCAGTGCCCTGGCCATTAATTCTCCTTGCAGGCTTCCCCAATACTGTGGGAGCTTCACAATTATTTGTTTTGCTCTGACCCAGTAAGTGTGTTATTGGAGAGCAGGTCAGTCATCACAGGAAGGCATTCCAGGATGTAGGAACAACTCGTGAGCAAAGGCAAGCAGGAGGAGGATTTGTTTTTAAAAAGAAAATATATCCCCAAAATGCAGGAGTGCACAGGCACAGGAGGAGAGCGACTGTGCTGAAACAAACAAAATTTAGGATTATATTTTAATGAGGGTGGGAAACAATCAGGAGTGGAGTCACAGGTGGAGCCTAGGGCGTTTCCAGGGCGTTCCCAGGGTGTGTCTCTGCTGATCACTCCCTCCCATCAGGAAGAGGGATTTCCTTGTGGGAACTGTCCTGAGGACACAGGGGTGGAGATTTTTCCCAGCCTGCAATGCTAATAGTGTTATAACCCTTTACAAGTAGCTGTAGCTGTAGCATTTCTGAGGAGTGATCTCATCTCCCTTTTCTTTGTTTCACAAATCATCTTCCTTCCTTTCCTTCTGTCTGTCCCTGAGGCACTGTTCTCTCTGTCCAGAAGAACAACTTCTTCTAGCTGAGCTAATCATCAAATTAAGAATCGGGTTAATAAGATAAAATTGAATTTTAACCTACGTGCATGGGGAATTCACGTATGCCAGTCGTCTAAAAGTACAACAGCTGCAATTACGTACAGTTCATAATACTTGATAGTAATAAATGATCATGTCCATGGTTAGTGTATTGATTTCAACTTTATCCTTATTTTTATGCTAGTTGGGCCTTTATGCACCTTGCTTTAGTAAACGTGTACTTGTTTGAAAGGTCTTATAAACTGAATGAACGCCCACTAATGTGAGATATAAGTCATTCCACTCAGCAAGGTAATTTTTTCAGGGGATATTGTTACGGAACTCTTTTTCATCGCACTGTAGTTACATGAATATCAGATGTAATGACACGTACAACCTAAATAAGACAGGATAACCGAGAATGTACACGTTGTAAAAATACACATATTTCCCAAGTTAGCCCTGTGGACAGATAGGTGTTGTGGCGTGGAATTTACAAAAGGTGAAAGCATTCCCAGACTCTACAAAGGAAGCTTTTATGACAGTTAGGGCAGAGAGAGAATGCCCATGGCAGCGTCCAACAATGACGGCTGCCTCTGGTAAGAAAGAGAGAAACACGGGGGGTTGGGGGTGAGGGGGAGTCGCCGGCGCAGAGTCCAGTGTCTGAGGGTGGACAGCTGCACCTAACTTCGGGTTAGCTTTTTCTTACGTAGGAAAGGAGGAGTCGGTCAGGCTGGTTTGAGGGCTGACATCCTTCCTGGGGTCTGGTCTGTTTGAAGACAAAGTTATGTCCGGACTCCAAACTAGGAGTTAGCCATAGCGGCCTGGGACTCGAATGCATCACCAGTAAAAAAGTGCAAGAAGTTGTAAATTGGATTCCAGTGTCCGGGTGCCTGGGGATTACGAAATTGCTCTTTCCCAGGTTAGGATGTTAGTTCACGAGGTATGGGTTTACTTGAGAAAGGGAACAAACAGTTAATCATTGAGGGGAGAAACAAAGAGAAAACAGCTGAATATCAGGGTGGATCAATAACTGGGTTTAATTACAGGTGGCTGGATAGCGAGCTCTGCGGTGAGTCACACTGCAAACTAGCTAAGTCTAAGTGTGCTATTGATTCCCCGAATCTCACCGTTACAATAGAGGCATGCAGTGGGAGGAGTGGGCGATGCGATGTTTGCAGACCCAGGCCCCATATGCAGTAACACTGCCTCGTCCTCTCATTATAGTAAATAAGGTCCAGGCACTGCTGCCAGTGTCCCACACACAGCTCAGTGCACAGGGGGCAAACAGGACCCAACGCATGTGCATTGTAAAACGCTCTGTGGTCTTTCTGGGACTCCCATGGAAACTGTCACTGAAGAACCCCATGCAGGGAGCAGCAAGCATGGGTCGTTTATTCTTTTTGGACTTGGAAAATGTTAAACGTTTAATATTAATATCTGTGAACAGAATGTCTACTTTTACTATGTTTTCTTGGCAACTGATGTGTACTTAGTGTGGGCATTGAAATGGTGGTTTGACCTCTCAGTGGTAACTGAGATACTCTTAAGAAAGGGGAAAGCTTTTCATAACATTTCGGTTACACACTTAACATAAAACGTGGCTCATCTGCAGCTTTAAGTCAAAAGGTAGAGAAAGGGCATCTGAATTTTAATGCTTTTAGTTTCAGGATTTTGCAGTTTCGACCGCAGTCCTCCAGCATGAAACTGACATGACCGCCTGTGTATTTCACAGAGCAGACACCAGTGTGAGCTCTCAGCTCAGAGAGTATCCAGACCGGAAGAAACGTCACTCTTTTCCTCTGGGCCTTTGGAGAACCCAGACCAAAAGGACAACTCATTCAAGGTTCCTGCTGAGCAGCGGGGTTTTCCGTCACTGCCTAGAGAACAGCACTGTAAGGACTCCCTGACCCTGTAACACATGGGCTGGCACCAGCAGCAGCCTCCTGTATCTAACATCTGCTCTGTCTCTTGGTGGCGTCCTCTTCTCTTCCGAAGCATGTGATCTCATGGTGTTTTTCATAGTAATAGTTCATGTTCAGGGATGTTAAATGTTTAAGGGTTCAGGGGTTTACAGCTGCAGGGTTGGAGGCAGGGGGTGAGAAGTCAGGGTCAGGGTTGGAGATTAGGGTCCAGGGTCCCTGGTAAGGGGTCCTGCTCAGGCCCTGGTGTCTGGCTATGTGGGGCAATGGTCCATTTAGAGGTCTGGATCTGAGGTCCATGGTCCAGCTCTGGTGTCTCCTCTCATCTGAACACAGGTGAGTACACATGTGGGTACTTTCTCCAAACCGGTTTCCCACGCACATTTCCTCCAGGCCCAAATGAAGTGATCACTTCCTGTGTTACCACTTTTTCAGAGAACTAAGTGAGCACGGGGTAGGACTCTGGCATGAGAGCCAGGGGCCAGCCTCTCGAGACAGAGGGCAGCCCGTCTTCATGAGAGCCAGGGTCCCGAGTCTCATGCGACAGCTGGGGCGAGAGCCACCATGATGTCTCTCGCATGCTGTGGTGGCATCTGTTGTGAGGGAACTTGGTGTATCCTGGAGGAGCCGCTGCTTCGGGGACAACAAGGGACGTCCTTCTGCGCATGCTTCGCCTCAGTTATCTCCCCGGGAGGCGTGGACACAGGAGGAGAGGTAGGGAGAATCCTCCTGTGCGTGAACTCTGCTGACAGGTGGGGGCGGGGAGGCGTGTCGGCCACAAGAGGACCTGCAGAGGAAGGACATAGTGGGGAAATCGCTGGTTTTCCTTTGTGGTGTCAGATCGTGTTCAGTGCTGCTGTTTTGCGTACAGCTGGCCAGTGTCCCCAGCGTCATTTATGTGGATTCAATCTTAAGCTCCATTCTGCTCGTTGATCTATGTGTTTGGTTTTATGCCAATACCACCCTGCTTTGGTCACTACAGACTTTTGGGGTGATGTGGAAAACCGAAATTAAAAAGGCCGCTGTGTCTTCCACATCCCAGGTCACGTACCCAAGGCACAGTGGGTACTAATATATTCTCCCTCATCGCCTCTAGTTAACAAGGGCGATCAGCTGCACCCCCTTGGGTGAACGGGGTCTGCATGGGTCTTGGCGTCTGTCATGAGCTCGGATGCGTTCTGTTTTTCTGGTGTGGTCCTGACATGGTTGTTTCCAGTAGTTTACTCTCCAGTAATTTCAAAAGTCTGGAAAACTTTCCGTAGCACTACGGGTACTCTTTCTCTGCACTCACATTCTGCCGCTGTCATCGCTTTCCGACATTTCACACCCAGTTCTCCAGTGAGTTTCATCCCAAACAGGTGTGCTTTCCCCGGGAATCACCACATGACCCCCACGTGTGGATATGATTGTGGCTTCCACATTACAATCCACTCCATGGCCCCACTTCAGCTTTCACCACCTGTCCCAGCTGTGTGAAAATGTCTCTCACCATTCTGATGTGACTCTTTTTCTGGAACTGTCACTGAGGCTTTCCCTGGTTTTCATAAATTTGTATTTAACCTTCAGAAGTGAATCCTATCTTGGATGCCCTTCATGCCAGGCTTCTTTCACTTAAGATGTTTTCAATGCCCATCCGTGTTCTCACAGGTATCAGTACTTCACTAATTTTTTTTATTGTGATTAATTATATGCAGCACAACATTTACTGTTTAAACCATTTGAAGTACATGTTTCTATGGTATTAACTGCGTTTACGTCGTTGTACAAATACCACCAACACCATCCAACTTCAGAATTTCATTTTCCTCAATTAAAACTGTATCCATAAAGCAATAAGTCCACATTCCCATTTTCCCCACAACCCCTGGCAACCACATTCTATGTTCTGTCTCTGAATTAGCTTTTGGTACATGGCTGATATAAGTGGAATCAAATAATGTTTGTCCTTCTGTAGCTGTCTTTTCTCCCTTAGCGTAATGACTTCCACATTCAGCCGTGTGGTAACCCACGCCAGAATTTCCTTAGATGTTAAGGCTGAATACTAGTCCCCTCGTATATACCACTTTTTGTCCATTCGTTCATCTGTAAACACTTGGGTGGCTTCCACCTTTTGGCTACTGTGAATCCACTATGAATACGGATGTACACATGATCTGTTTGTGTCCCTAATTTCAAATCTTTTGGGTATATACCCGGAAGTGGAATTGCTGGATCATTCATTAATTCTATCTTTAAGTTTTAAGGAACAGCCATACCATTTTCCACAGTGGCTGTACCATTTAATTTATTCCTTTATCTGGCCAAATAATATTGCAACTTATGGATTTACCACATTTTCTTTCTCCTTTCATCGATGCACTTTTGAATCGTTTCTACCTTTTGGCTATTGTGAAGATGCTGCTATGAATATTTGTGTAAAAGTTTCCATTTGAATACCTATTTTCAGTTCCTTGGAATATATATCTAGGAGTAGTTGTTTAGCCATGTGGTAATTTTTTTTTATTTTTGAAGAAATCCTGAGCGGTTATATAGATAGGCTGCATCATTTGACATTTCCACAAGCGATGTTTAAGTGTTCCAGTTTCTCTACATTGACGCCGATGTTTGTTATTTTTATTTATTTATTTATTTATTTATTTATTTATTTATTTATTTATTTATGCTCTGGGCAGTGCACGTTCTCCTGGGTGCCCCCCCACAGTGACGTCTCGTGCACATTGGCACAGCTTGGCCATTCACTGTGGAGAGGCTATTTTTCTCCAGGGAAGGCCACGTGGAGACCCCAAGTTCAAGCACTGCAATTCAGAATGGGTGCAGAGGGGGCAGCCGGAGCGGGCGCTGTCTCCCCACTGTGGGCCCTTGGGCTGAGCACTAACCAAGCAAACGGGTGCCCACAGCAATACCACTCTTTAAAGGCCATGCTCATCGCTTGGCTCAAAGTTGGAGTCCACGTGAGAGCGGGTACAATTCTAATGGCCCCGGATTTCTCAGGGAGGGAGTGATGGCAGCACCTTCCTCATCAGGGGAGAGCCAGACTTTTCTGGTGGGTTCTGCCCAGGTTTGGGGGGCAGGCCCTCCTGGAGCTGCATCTCTGAGTTTAAGATGACGCTTGCACAGGAGAAAGCAGGCTTTCACCTGGGTGTCGTGTTTCAGGTAGCAGCACAGGGCCCCCACCGAGGCGCGGAAAGGTCCCCTGCAGGCACCTGACCCCACACCACAGAGGACAGAGCTGACACTAGATGTGCAGGGACAGGCTGGCCAGGGGTGTTCCTGAGGATGACACAGTCGTGATGGGAAGATAATAACAGTTTGTTCCTTCATTCAGCCGGCGCAGCACTGGTTTACTGAGCACCTGCCGTGTTCTTGGGGTGCTCCAGCAAGAGAGACTCAGTGGTGGCCTTCCTGCCATGTTAGAGTGGGGGGCACACGTGTTATAGGGGGGCAGAGGTGATATAGTGGGGGCAGAGGTGTTATAGTGGGGGGAGTGCATGTTACAGTGAAGGGAGACGTGTTATAGTGGGGGGCAGAGGTGTTATAATAAGGAGCAGCGTGTGTTTTAGTGGGGAGCAGAGGTGTTATAATAAGGAGCAGCGTGTGTTGTAGTGGGGAGCAGATGTGTTATAATAAGGAGCAGCGTGTGTTGTAGTGGGGAGCAGAGGTGTTATAATAAGGAGCAGCGTGTGTTGTAGTGGGGGCAGAGGTGTTATAATAAGGAGCAGCGTGTGTTGTAGTGGGGAGCAGAGGTGTAATAATAAGGAGCAGCGTGTGTTTTAGTGGGGAGCAGATGTGTTATAATAAGGAGCAGCGTGTGTTTTAGTGGGGAGCAGAGGTGTTATAATAAGGAGCAGCGTGTGTTGTAGTGGGGGCAGAGGTGTTATAATAAGGAGCAGCGTGTGTTGTAGTGGGGAGCAGATGTGTAATAATAAGGAGCAGCCTGTGTTGTAGTGGGGAGCAGAGGTGTTATAATAAGGAGCAGCGTGTGTTTTAGTGGGGAGCAGAAGTGTTATAATAAGGAGCAGCGTGTGTTGTAGTGGGGGCAGAGGTGTTATAATAAGGAGCAGCGTGTGTTGTAGTGGGGAGCAGATGTGTAATAATAAGGAGCAGCCTGTGTTGTAGTGGGGAGCAGAGGTGTTATAATAAGGAGCAGCGTGTGTTTTAGTGGGGAGCAGATGTGTTATAATAAGGAGCAGCCTGTGTTATAGTGGGGAGCAGCTGTGTTATAATAAGATGCAGCGTGGGTTGTAGTGGTATCTGCTCATTTGTGGATATGTCTCTAGTCAGAATTAAGATACTTGAAAACTGAGGTACAACTGATGGATATACCTCCACACAGGAGTAAGGCTCACCAATGGCTGGCAGTTAGGGTGGTGTAGAAATAATAGCACTGCTTGCAAACTGAACTCACATTGAAACCACAGCCCATAGAATGTGTGTTGGATCTATGGCCTGAAACAAATAAGGGCAAGTGACTGATAACTTATACTTATCAACATTCTTCATAGAAATTAAAACAGACCTAGCCTTATGAAATAATATTCAAAATGCTAGAATACAATTAAAATGTTTAAGACCATATACATTTCAATTCGTAAGCTCAGATAATGGCATCATCTAACAAATATTTGGAAGAAGCTTCTATAAAAAATGTTCAATAAAGGAATTGTGAAAACAAATGTTAAAATGTAAAATATAACTATAAAATAAAGTATATAAAGATTACATAGATGGAAATTTTAAAGCTTAAAAAATACAATAACGAAACAGAAAAAGAAAACTTACCGGATGATCTCATAACAGAACGGAGATAGCAGAGAAAAGAGTCAGTGAACTTGAAGTTAAATCAATAGGAACCATTCAATTTAACAATACAGAGAAAATATATTGAATAAAAATGAGCTATGGAACAATAACAAATATTGTAAAATTTGTATCATAAGAGTTCCAGTAAGAGAAATAAAAAATTTATAAGACTGTAAAACAGTTTAAATATGATGAAATATTTCCAAGTTTGGTGAAAGACATCATCCTACTGCTGAAGAAGCTGAGTGAACCCAGAACGGGGTAAATACCCAAAATGTGAACACTGATCATCAAACTAAAATTGGTGAACATTTCAGGGGAAAAGAAATCTCACATACAGCCAGAAGAAAAGGGAATATTAGCTGTGGGGAAAAGTGATGAATTGTGTGGACTGGTCACTAGAAATCATGACAGCCGGAAGGAATTGGCGTAACATTTTAAAGCCCTAAAAGGACAGAATTATGAACCCATAATTATTTATCCAGCAAAAATATTCTTCAGGGGTAAAGATTAGTTAAAACATTCACAGCTGAAAGAAAACTCAGAGAATCTTTAGTAAGAGGAGCTACTCTAAAGAATTGGCAAGATAAGTTCTTCAAATAGAAGTTACATGCTTTCACAAGTAATCTTGACAATTAGGAATAAAGGAAGAATAACAGCAACAAAAAGTAAAAATCTTGGTGACTATGGTAGACTATTATTCTTATTTTGAGTATTTTAAGAATGTTTTACAGTTAATAGCAAAAAGTATAACATTACCTGAGAAAGTTCTCAATGTGCATGGATGTGTTATGTGATGTGATTTTATGTAATACATATCAAAGAGTTTGGAGACTTAGGGAACCAATATGGTAGTAAGCCTTCTCCATTGCTACTGAAGTGAAAAATATTGGTTCTAGATAGATTGTAGCAAAGCACGGATATGTTTTGTAATGCTTTAGAGCAGCCTTGAAAATTATGTAAGCGATATAGTCAAAATCATACTAAATTAATGTGAAATGCTAAAATATATCAAAATGAACCTAAAGAAGACAGGAAAAAAAATAGGAAAAGAAAATACAAAGGGAACATACAGAGAACAATAACACTTATATCAATGTCACATAAAGTAGATTTCAGACAAAAGAAAATTACCAGGAGCACAGATGAATATTGCATGTTGCTAGAGCAACTCACCAAGAGGACCTGGAAATCCTGATGCACTAAACTACATAACTTTAAAATACAATAAATAACCCGATAGAACTGAAAGAGAAAATAAAAAATAAAATAAAATTACCGATAGATATTTCAATCGTTTCTTAGTAATAGGTAGAACTCGTTAACAGAATATTAGCAAATATATAAATGAACTGAACATCATAAACCAAGTGGATCTAATTGACATTGAGAGAACTCTTCACCTAACAAGAAAAAAACCATTTGTTTCAAGTGCACATGAAATATTTACTAAGATAGGCCATATTCTAGGTCTTACATCAAAACATAACTAAATTAAAAATATATATAATCATAGAAAATGTGTTCTCAGACCATATAGACTTAAACTAGGAACCAAAATAAAAGGGTAAGAGAAAATTCACCAGATATGTGAAATTAAACAATATACCTCTAAGCAATCTGTGTGTCAGTGTAAAAGTCTCAAAGGAATTTAGGAAATCCCTTGAATTGAACAAAAATCTAAATACAGTATATACAAGGTGTGATAGAAAAATACAGTGAATGTTTAAATTAAAAAAAACATATGTATATTACAGTAAAAGGCACATTGCCATTAATGTGTCATTAATCCCCCTCAACATACTCCCCCTCGCTTCAAACACACCTATCCCATCGTTCTTGCCATTTCCTGAAGCAGCTCTGGAGGTCCTCTTTCGTGAGTGTCTTTACTTCATCTTCCATCATGACAATGCTCCATGTCACACAGCACTTCTGGTTTACAGCAATTTGTGTCAAATAAGAACATTACAGTGTGTCCTCATCCACCTTATTCACCAGATCTGGCATTGTGCGACTTCTAGCTCTTCCCCAAAGTCAAAATGACCATCAAAGGAGAATGTTTTGAATCGATTCAGGTCACTGAGGCAGCCGACACAGCGCAACTAAAGACACTGATGAAAGAGGACGTCCAGAACTGCTTCAGAGAGTGGCAAGAACGATGGGATACGTGTGTTCAAAGCGAGGGGGATTAATGATAATGTATCTTTTACTATAATATATATTTTTAAATTTAAACATTCACCATATTTTAACCACACTTCATAAATATTAGAAGAATATAGCTAAATGGAATTCTTAGAAGGAAATACATAGTTTTATGTTTATATTAGAAAACAAAGATCTCAAAATAATCCACTTTCCTCTTTAATAAACTAGAAAAGAGCAGTTACTCCAATACAGCCAAATAATTTAATAAAGTGAAAAAGCAGAAATCAACAATATTGATAAGAGAAAAACAATGGAAAAGTCAATGAGCTCAAAATCTGTTTCTTTAAAAAATCAATAAGATTTATAAACATCTTAGCAAGACAGATAAAGGAAAAAATAGAAAGGAGAAATTATGAAAACCAGGGGAAGAGAAGCAATATTATTAGAAGCCCTGCAGCTATTAGATAGTAATGTAATGCTAATGCTAATATTAGAGTTGCTATACAGTACTCTATATTATATCAAAACAGCCTAAATGAAACAGATAGTCTCAATATAACTAATAGGTATTCAAATTTATAGTTTAAAAATGTGCAAAAGAATATCTTGACAATATTTGGATTGGAAGACTCATTAACTATTTTAAGAAGAAGTAATTCAGATTCCACATAGTCTCTTCTAGAAAGCAGAAGAGAATAGAACACCTGTAAGTCAGTTACTACTAAAACCAGGTAAAGATGGAACAAAAGGGGGGGAGGGAACTACATGACAATATCCCTCATGAATTTAGACACCAAAAAAATCCTTGACAAATGTTAAAAAATCAAATTCAGAAATATACAAAAGGACGAGTATACTCTAACCAAGTGGGATTTATTCTAGGAGAACAAGACCTGTTTGATATTTGCAAATTAATCAGCATAACCCACTATATTTCTCTGAAGGAGAAAAACCCCCAAAACTGTCATATGCACATGTAACATTACATTGAATGGGGAAGTGAATTCACGATTTTCTGTTAAGATGAAGAAAAAGACAAGAAATTCTCTTAACACTCTTATTCAACATAGTGATGAAAATCCTAGCAAGTGCAATACGGCAATAAAAAGGAATAAAAAAGCATTCAGATTGTAAAGGAAAAAATAAAACAGCTTCTATTATAGACATGATTGCCTTTGTAGAAAATCCAAAGAAATCTACAGAAAAGCTCCCAGAACTAATAAGTGAGCTTAGCAAGGTTGCAAGATACACAGTTAACAATAATTTTTAAAAATTTCTATGTACAAGCAATGTACAATTGGAATTGTACACTTAAAAAAAGCACTTATATTAGCCCTAGCAAAAATTAAATACTTAGGTATAAATTTATAAAAAATAACGTGGAACAGCTGTATCCTGATAAAGAGTATCAAAAAAGATCTAAATAAAGTACGAGACATACCCTGTTCCTAGATTGGAAAACTCCTCATCAAAGAGATGTTAATTTTCCCCAAACAGATCTACAGATTTAACACAATATAAAAATCTGGTCAAATGCCAAGCTTTTGTTTTGTTTTGTTTTTTGTTTTGTTTTTTCTTTTAGCTAGATGAATTTCTTTCAAGGCATATATGGAGGGGCAAGAAATAAAATAGTGAAAACATCTTTCAAAAAAAAAGTGAAGTTAGACATTAAGCCTTAAAATAGAGCTACAATGATCAAGACACTGTGGTCTTGGGGAAAAGTTAGACACATGGATCAATGAAACAGAAAGGAGAGTTTATAAAAAGATCCACACAAATGTGGCATTTGGTTTTTAATGAAGCTAGCACAGGGATTTAATGGATGGATAGTCGTTTTATTAAGTGGTACTGGAAGAATTGGTTAAAACAAATCAACATAAGCCTCATGCCTTATCGATATATATTAATTCCAAATGAACCAAAGATCTGAATGTTAAAATTTAAATTTAAAAACCTGTTAGAGAAAAAAATATCAGAGAAAATCTTTATAAATTTAGGTGAGGAGACTTGACACCAGAAGACTAATTATTTATTGATTGATAAATATGGAACACTTCATGAATTTGCATGTCTTCTTTGCCCAGGAGCCATGTTATGTGCTGCTGAAGTGAGCACATAATCCTTTTTTTTTTTTAACAGCACAAGATAAATCCACTCCATCAAAACAATAAGAATAACAATAACAACAGCAACAACAACTTTTGGACTCTGAACATCACTGTTAAGAGATGAAAAGACAAGTTTCCCATTGGGAGAAAATATTTGCAAATCATATGTCTGAACTGGACTTGAATCGAGAATATACCGAAGTTTGCATTGTTATAAAATGTCCTTAGTTAAGAAATTGAGATATCACTATGATTAGATTCATAAATTTACATAATTTGTTTGTTATGCAATGAATCTGCAGATAATTGCAAATGGAGTAATAATTGAAGAAAGAATTATTTCAGAAAGGATGTAATTTAATATATGTTGAGACATCTCCTGAGATATTTCTAAAATTAAAATTAAAAATGACATACATTAAAATGCATACTTAACATGGCAAATAATTTTATATAGCTTATTTACCAATCGTATATGAAAACATTCCTTTTTCTTTACCTCTCTTGGAGGACAATCCTAGATTTCAGACAAGATTTAGCACAAATTCACTTCTAGAACATACAGTTTTTTTTCTTTTATTAGAATTGAAGAGGCCATTTTCTCTCATCTAGCTCCTGTTTATTCCTTTACTGAAATCATTGCTGTTCCTTTATTCTAAGACTCTAGGGTATTTCACTGCATGTTCTAAAGGAGAGATTGATAGTACTCCCACACTCACAATAGTAGTACCAAGGAAATTTTGAGAAATTCTACTTTATGAGAAATATTTTTATGGCTGATATGAAAATTCCCTAAAGACTTTCAGAAAACTCATGTACTTTACCCATCTAACTTTCTTTAAACTGATGAATCAAAACTACAGGAATTTAAAATTTAACAGGTATTTTGTTCCAAATGCAGATATTCTTACTTTTGCTTTTATTGGGGGGGAGTCACAAGGTGAATATTCTATGACAGAATTTTCCAGCTATCAAAATTAATTCAAGAATGTATTTTTTCATTAAAAATTTATTTTTCAAATCAAAACCACCTCACCTTTGTTAGAATGGCTATTATCGACAAGACAAATAATAATAAATGTTAGAGAGGTTGTGCAGAAAAAAATCCTCATATACTGCTGAAGGGAATACAAATTGGTACAGCCACTATGGAAAGCGATATGGAGGTTCCTCAAACAATTAAGAATAGAATTTCCATACGACTCAGCAATTGCTCTTCTAGGTATCTACCCCCAAAATCAGAAAACATTTATCCATAAAGATATCCGTTATCCCTAAGTTCATTGCAGTATTATTCACTGTGGCCAAGACATGCAAACAATCAAACTGTCCTTCGATATATAATTGGATAAAGAAGATGTGATATCTATATCTATATATCTATGTATCTACATATGTAGATTCTATCTATGTATATGTATAGATTTATCTATGTATATGTATTATTATGTATATGCATATATTTATATGTATGTATATGTATACATAGAGATAGATAGATATAGATAGACATATCTATGTATCTACCTACATATCTATAAATATAGATATATAGATAGAGTGGAATATTACTCAGTCATAAGAGAAGAGGAAATATTACCATTTGCGACAACATGGATGGATCTTGAGATTATCAGGCTAAGTGAATAAGACACACAGAAAATGGTGAGGACCATATAACTGCACTCATATGTGGGATATACAACTGAAAGCAACAAATAAACAAGACAAACAAACAAAAATCATAGACACATACAACAGTTTAGTGCTTATCAGAGGGTAAGGGGGATTGGTAGATGAGGGTAAAGGGGGTCAAATGTATGGTGATGGAAGGAGATTCAACTGGGTGGTAAGCACACAATGCAATATATAGCTGATGCATTGTAGAATTGTACACTTGAAACCTACATAATTTTACTAACTAAAGTCACCCCAACGCATTCAATAAAGAGGAAAAAAAACAGAAAAATAATTTCTTCTCTGCCAATTTTGATCAGAATTATGATGTGTGTTTTAATAACTGTTGTTAAATGTGTATTTTTTGAAATCATATTGTAATAGGATCTATATTCATTGTATATTTGAAGGGGGGTATCCTTTTTTCCCAGTGGTTTCAAAGTGCTATTCAATTTCATGACATTTGCCTTTACGTACGTACTATTTCTCAGTGTTATTAAAGTCAAAAACACTGCCCTTACTTCCTAGCTACACGAACCATTGATTTAGTGTCTTGTAAATAATATACAACTAGTGTAGATAAGGTTGTAGGATGACTAATGATATTGCTATAACATTATCTTGTTTTTACCAACAAACATATTTCACTTCACACACTCAGAGACAGGTAACCAATGTTTCCCTGTTTCTTATGCAATCTTGACAGTTAAAAACATTGAGAGCATTGTGGTATTTTGTAGTCTTCACTGCTTTTCAGAACTATGGCACATATAAACACTTCTCCTGTATGTGATGAGTAGGTCAAAAGACAGTGATGTGTTTGAATTAGTAAGGCACAATGATATTTTTATAATAGTGTCTTCACAGACTTGCCATAGTTACACTGTTTTTTTCCGCTGAAGTAGTTAAAATGTGTGTGCATGTTTGCAAAGTTAATGTTTTTAAGAAAAAAATATGAATTATTATTATTATAGTTATGCAAAGAGTATTTCTAAGACTCTTCCTAAAGTGAAACATGCTGTCAATACTACATTGTAAATCAGCATTTCCAAAAAAAAAAAAAAAGCAAATCCTTCTTTTAGAGCACAACAATTATATTTGGATCTAAGATCTTCATAAAGACATAGGAAAGTGTTTAGTAGATTATGGCATAGTGTGTTTTAATACTTTAAAACCTTAGCTAATTTATGAAGATTCAAAGTTCAGTCTAGAAAACCATCAAATTGGCTTTCGATCAGATTAGTTTCAAGTAGCCAATCTTAGTATTTAGAATCCCATGTGAATTAGTTAGTTAGAGGTAAACCAATCATTTCCAGGATCTCTGAACTCAATTTCTCACGTGGATTTGGTCATGAAAATCTTGGAGAAAAACATGATTAACACTTTGTAGGCATGAAAATCACATAAACCAATAGTAAGGGAAAACTTTTTTTGAATGGGTAATGCTAAAAGTAAAAATGAAACTAATATCTTCTGCTCATTTTTTCCCTTAGAAAAGCAGACTAGTTCATCCTTGCTCTACAAATCATAATTTAATTTTTATTGAGATATAATTGAGATACAACATTGTATCAGTTTAAGGTAAGCAACATGTTGATTTTTTTTAAATTAAATTTATTGGGGTGACAATTGTTAGTAAATTTACATAGATTTCAGGTGTACAATTCTGTATTACATCGTCTATAAATCCCATGTTGATTTGATACACTGATATATTGTGAAATGATTACTACTGTCGCATTAGCTAACACCTCCAACACCTCACATAATTACAATTTCTTTCATGTAATGAGAACATTTAATATTTATTCTCTTAACAACTCTCTGGTATATAATACTATATTGTTAACTATACCCACCATGCTTATTACTCTTATTAAATGTATAACTGAACATCTGTATATTCTGACCAACATCTCCCCATTTCTTCCACCATTCTACTCTGTTTCTATGAGTTTTTTCTGTTTGTTTATTTTCAGATTCTATGTATAAGTGATACGATACGGTATCTGTCTTTCTCTGTCTGGCTTATCTCACTTAGCAGAATGCCTTCAATGCCAATGATGGGTGCTTAGGTGGTTTCCATAGCCAGGCTGTGGTCAATAATGCTGCAACAGACATGGGAGAACAGATCATTCTTCAATATCCTGTTTTAATTTACTTTGTATATATTCTCACAAATCAGATTACTAGATGATATGGCAGATCTATACCAATTTACATTCCCACCAACACTGCCTAAAGTTTCCCGCTTCTCCACATCCTTCCCAGCACTTATCTCTCATCTTCTCTATGATGGTCAAACAGCTTTGAGGCGATGTTTCCTTGGGGCTTTGATTTGCGTTCTGCTGCTGATTAGTGATGTTTAGTAGTTTTCATGAACCCGTTCATCATCTGTGTGTGTTTTCTGAGGGGGGGAATCTGTCCAGATAACTCCGTCCATTTTAAACTGCATTATTTGGTTTCTTGTAATTGAGTTGTCTGAGTTCTTCATACGTTTTGGATATTAATTCCTTATCAGATATATGATTTTCAAATACCTTCGCACGTGCTGTGGGTAGCCTTTTCATTTAGTTTATTGTTCCGTTTGCTGTACTGAAGCTTTTTAGATTGACATAATTTATTATTATTATTTTTTTTTACTGTTGTTGCTTGAGCTTTTGGTGTCATTTCAAAAAATCACTGCCAAGACTTATATCAAGGACCTTTTCCCCCTATGTTTTCTTCTAGGGGTTTTATGGTTTCATTTCTTATATTCAAGCCTTTAATCCATTTTGAGTTAATTTTTGTAAGTGGTGTAAGATAGGAGTCCAATTTCATTCTTCTGCAAATGATTATGCAGTTTTCCCAACACCATTTATGGAAGAGACTATCCTTTCCCCATGGTACATTGTTGGCTATCTTGTGAAATTAATATTTGACTGTTTATGTGTGGGTTTACATTGGTCTATGTGTCTATTTTTATCACAGTACCATACTCTTTTGATTAGTTTTGTTGTATAGTTTCAAATCAGTAAGTGTGATGCCTCTGTCTTTGTTCTTTCTCGGGATTGCTTTGGCCATTAGGGGTCTTTTGTGATTCATCACAAAGTTTAGGATTGTTTTCCCTATTTTTGTGAACAATGACATTAGAATTTTGATGG
Source organism: Rhinolophus hipposideros (assembly GCF_964194185.1). Classification (NCBI taxonomy): domain Eukaryota; kingdom Metazoa; phylum Chordata; class Mammalia; order Chiroptera; family Rhinolophidae; genus Rhinolophus; species Rhinolophus hipposideros. Next base: position 858,693 of record NC_138060.1, read on the forward strand.
GGATTGCATTGACTATATAGGTGACTTTGGGTAGTGTGGACATTTTAACAATATTAATTTTTCTGATCCATGGTCAGAAGATATCTTTCCATTTATTTGTGTCTTCAATTTATTCAAACTCTCATAACTTTCAACACAAATCTTTCACTTTCTTGATTAAATTTAATTCCATCTTTTAAAAAGGATAATTATACCTTCTACCCCATACACACACTCACAAAATGAGGGAAAACAAAACAAAACAATAACAATAAAAATCACTTCACAATATTAAATTGGAGAAAAATAACGATGGGATAAAATAAAATTCCTACATAAACTAATCATTCTGTTCTCTTAATTTCTTAAGAATCATTCACTGGAGTAAAACAGGTCAATTTACACTTTCTGAATCTCTTCTACCACATCTGTAAAGAAATTTATTCCTGCTTCCTGTGTCTCCACATTGAGAATCAAATAGATAAGTAATAGGAAAGTTTTGAATTACCAGTCAATTGCCAAGTGGTATTGTAATCTTTCAAAACTAAAGATGACATGGTGCCTCAAATAGGAAAAGGCTTATTATGAAAATTCATACTGGTAAATTATGCTAATCTTCTTGATAACCAAATTACAATCACACAAGCAGCAGAAATGCAAAATTTAGTTATATGAAATGATAAACATATTTCATTGACTCATCTGCATATTACTAGTAATCAAGAGGATTGATTTGTTACTTATTAACAAATTCTAACTTTGTTACTTATTATCTAAGATTTTGAAAAAGAAAATAAATAACGAATTCTCTGAACTTCAGAATCCTTATCTGTAATATCATATTATGGAGTATCTTTTCCTCATCAGGTAACTACGATTTTGGAATGTGACATATATTAGTTACAACCTGCCTACTTATTCTTATATTCTACCAGACAAGTTAGTAATGTAGCATATTGTTGTTAGTGGGAAAAGAACGTTCAAACACTTTCATCCTATTCTGTTTGGGTTTCAGTCTCTTCATTTCAACGAACAACTCTGGTAAGGTGAACAGTCATTGAATGCAATGGGTCATGACACTATTTGATCTACAGAAATCTACATTTCTAACCTTGATTCTGTCCTTCCATGGCTTTATGGCATATAACAACCACACCTATTAGCAACTGTGTTTCCCTGGCTGATTGCCTTTTTTAATTTTTTTAATGAGTTCACCATTATCCCTCCAAAACATGGGAGTCATCCTTAAAATCCTCCATTACCATCACTCCATTACTCCAGTATATAATCAATTTTGTCCTTTGTATCTCCTGAATATTTGTGAAAATCTTACTTTTCTCGCCATTTCATCACTTTCACTTAATCTCTCTCTCTCTCTCTCTCTCTCTCTCTCTATACATATACATACATATATATATATATATATATATATATATATATATATATTTTTTTTTTTTTCTGCTGTTGACAACTGCAGTAATGATTTAGTTAAATTCCCTCCATTTTTTCTGGTTCTCCTCTACTCTTCACATGCAGCCACAACAGTTTACCCATAAAGAAAAATGATTTTCTCAGCCATATCAAAAAAAAATAATAAAATAAAATAAATGCTTCCCATTATTTTTTAACATAGTTATTACATTTCTTATCAAGTCCTATAAGGTAATATCTGCCTTTCACACTACGTCCCCCTATTACTAGACATATGTAGAAAGTGTGATCAAACAATATGATGAATGTTTATTTTTTTTAAAAAACATTACATTAAAAGACATATTGCCATTAATCCCACTCAAAATACTTCTCCTTGTTTTGAACATACTTATCCCATTGCTCTTGCCACTTTCTGAAGCAGTTCTGGAAGTCCTCTTTCATGAGTGTCTTTACTTGCACTCTCTTGGCTGCTTTGACGTACTGAATAAATTCAAAACATTCTCCTTTGATGGTCATTTTGACTTTGGGAAAGAGCCAGAAGTCGCAGGGTGCCAGATACAGTGAATAAGGTGGATAAGAACAGACTAATGTTTTTATTTGCCAGAAATTGCCATATAACGGTACCAGAGTGATGTATGACAGAGCATTGGCATGGTGGAGGATGATCTGCGGCACACTTTACTCATATTTTCCATTTTTTATCCTTATCACATCGTGCTACCTATATTTTTATATGTTTATTTCACACTCACCTTCTGCACTCTGTACAAATCATGTTATGCCCGTCATGGTGTTTTCCCACAGTCTGACTCCTCCTTCTTCTCCCAGTCCTTCCCTGAGTCTACAAGATTGGGTCCTACTTGTAAATTGTCATCTAATAGCATCATACACCTCTCTTTTATAGCATTTGCTGATGTTGAAAATTCTACTTATGTTTATTTTCATCTAGAGCATAAACTTCATAAGGCAGGCACCATCTGTCTTCATTTGCCATTTTGTTATAAAGTGCCTGACATATTTTAGATTTTCAGTAGTGTTTGATAAATACATGACTAAATGGAATAGTACAATGTAAAGGATAGAGCAAAACATTAGGTGATTTCATGGGAAATCCACTTGGGGAATGACTGACAGTGTTCTACTTTATGATTAACTTTTGTATAACAAGCCAAGAAATTCTCTAAGCCCACTCCACCATAACCTATGCCTGAATTTATGACATATGTAGTGTATTGATAGACTTTAAGGGACTACAGTCATTTTGGGGGAAATATGAACTTCCTATAATTTTAGAATTGGAGTAGAGGTGAAGCAGAACTAGTACAATGAGAGAAGAAACAGATATTGAATTAAACCTAGGTTAAAATTCCAATTAGTTCCTAGAGAGAAGCAATTGCCCAAATACAATTGTGAGAAACAAAGAGCAGTTACTATTGATTTTACTTAATAGATAAAGCGACGCTTAATAAAATTCTGGAAGAACGATAAGTAAATTCAAAATCGTGTGACAAGTGCTATATGCACCCTGTGTACCTGGAAATTGTCCAAAACCAATCATTTTTTCCTTATCATCATACAATATAGAACTGATCAGCATTGTGGAGCTAACTGTGGATATGTAATTGTAAATCATTGGTTGGAAATCTAAATTATCATAAACTCCCCATTTTATGTTCATCTATATCATTTATACATTGTCAAATTCCATTATATTGCATTAATGTCACTAACACTGACTTATACGACAGGATTATTTCATAGACAGCACTAGTATCCAGTAAATGAACTAAACATTACTACCTAGAAAGGACTTACACGAAGATCAATTCAACTCAGCTTTGTTTTCTTTTCTTTTTTTTCAAATTCAGCTACTGAGTCTATTCCCATGATACTTTATTCAGAGATGATAAGGTTGAATTTTCTATCCTTAACATCTTTTCCCAGAAAAAATCAGGTAGATATTGAAGACTGAAATGCAGTTGCATTTGCATTTTCTTACATAAATCAGCTAGCATTATCCTACATGATACTCTTATGAGACAAGTTATTGTACCTTGAGCTATGAAAATGAAGAATACATAGTAATAAAAGTTGTAATCCCTGTGAAGTTCTTTATGGTGTCTAAGTCCTGTTTAACTTTTAGCTCACCTGGGTAGCTCGAGCACATAGGCAATGTGTTTCCTTTCAGAATTCTAGTTCTTCATTTTTCACTATTTCTGCCAGCATTATGCATAACTGAATCATAGCCGTTTGTCCCTATATGTACAAGGAGTTGTTTTACTTATATTTAGTTTTGTTTAAGCATTTTACATGGCCTGCCCTAGTTATCACCAACATAATCAATAAGACAGTCAACATAATCAAGATGTGATCAAATAAATCAATAAAAAACAGCGTGTGCTGTTTTCTTTGATCTCATTGAATGCTCACCCCTTAATATTCTATGTTTTCTCTTAATTTATCAGTGTTTTCCCGATTTTTCCCCCCTTCCTAGTCAAGTGAGGATCTAACTATATTGTCTTCACTATCTCATCACCGTAGCTCTTTTTTGGACAATCTCACGTGATTTGTAAAATCTTGTACTGAATCAAGCCAATCATTCGGTCCTGTGCTTTTTGGTCAGTATTACCCAAAGCTGTGGAAGAAAAAATTATTACAGCAGCACGTTTTATGTCATGGCACACAGTCTTCAAAATTAATTATACCTAAAAGCTAACTACAAATCAATTCCTGAATCACCTCTTTGTTCCTAGAGTAACTCTTTGGGACTATATTAATTATTACTACCACTTTCTTCTCAAAAAATATCCACAGTTTCTACTTTTCTGAGCCATTCACAACAAGACCCTACACATCTGAATGCCTCCATTCCTACAGCCAAAAGTGGATTTAAAGGGCCAATAATTCTGTCCACCTTCTCTTTTACTATTCTCGAAAAATATTTATCTTCCTTTATATCAACATTTCATGAAAGAACTGTCTGTATTTGATATCTTGACTCTCCAGTTTTTGTTTCCTCATTTTGGGAGGGACTTGAGCGATGAATTCATCAACTCTATAGTGGAGGCTACAGCACTCTGCCCAGTTCCCCTGCAGAACCAAAGAACTAAGCCTCCCTGCTGGTGGGAGACTCCTGCAGACCCTTACAGTTGAGTGCCTTCCTCTTACAGGGGGACTGCTTTGCTCAGTATTGACCTTGTTGGAAGACACTTACATCCAACTGACTAACTGATGCAACTATTCATGCTCCTGACTCCCTTGCCTCAAGTGAGGATGACTGTGAAGAGCCATCGAGCTCTAAAGCTCCTCTTGGTTTTGTTGGTCCTTTTTGTGTTATATTAAGTGAATGGATCTGAGCATCACAAGGGATGTACTGGAAGAAATTCCATAGTTCACCACCCAGATCTCCTCTCCTGCACCCCTCGCTAAAGACAGAGGTACTCATTCCACAGCTTCCAGGATGGTGTTTGCTGATAGCTCAAAGCTGAGTCCCTTCTCCCAAATTAGATGTGTTCTTCGGGATCAACCCACATCTTATTGGAGAAGTAAGAAGGACAAATCCCTCAGCTCAGGTAATGCTGAAGGATCGACCAACTCTAGACTTCTAATGGGATAAAGACGTCACTGTGTGAACTCTCATTCCCTCACATACTCTCTCCACAACTTTCTGGAGACATCTCTCCATGCCAGAGCCTATTTCTTGGGGAAACCACTTTTAAAAACTCACAATTCAGTGAGCCATTGCTGCTCTACTTAAATGACTGTCCTTCAATGTCTCTCCATTGATGTTATAGGTAAAGGTCACAACCCTTAACAATGGCATACACGGCTGTAAATTATATAAACTCCAAGTAGCTCTCCACACTGACCACACTGCACTGCATTCTCTGACTATGCTCGTATTTCTACATTCCTTTGAGCACAACAACTTTTCTCTATTTTCTCAAACCAAGCCTTTGCACATTTTACAATCCTGTCTTGACTCTTCATCCCTTCCCTTTCCCCCTTTGGCCACTGGGTAGATAATTGCAGTTTAGGATTCAAGTCTCAGCTTAGATCATTTCTTATTCTCTGAAGTCTTTTTGAACCTAAAGACTTGCTATTTCTCTTTTACATCCCATTAGTGTAGTCGCACAACAGCCTAGCCAACTGTCCCTCCGTGTCTTTCCTTAAGGAAAGAAGAGTCTGTGAGATTGTGCCTTTCTGGGACTCTGTTCCATCCTTGCGTTTACACCTTATGTCTCTCTGTCTGTCCCCAAAAGATGGTTTGCAGCCAAAGACGGGTAAGATATCTCACGGGAGATACAACCTAAGCCAGGCGGAACCGAGTGGGGACACCCAATGAGCTGCCTTAGACAAATATGGGAAAGGGCTTTGCCTCCCTTTCCCCCTGCCTGGGAAAGTCTGTTGCTGGCTCTGGCTTTTCACTCGCAGCTATTTGTTAGAGAAATAATGAGGAGAACAAAGATCAGTTATCTCTAAGGAGCTGTTACTATATGAGAGACTTGACATTGAGAAGGTACATACCTTAGGTAAGATATCATGGGACCTTGTACTTCGGCTGTTTGAAGGTTAAAATAATTGGTTTGGGATGTTTCTATAACATGATAAGTGAGTCTCACAGACCGCGCCAAAAACACTGTTACTCCCTTGCATACTCATCAATAAAAGCCTCCAGTTGGCTTTATTCGGGGCTCCAGTCCTCTGAGACTGAGAGACCCCTGGCCTTCTGAGAGATGTAACTACATTAAGTCTCTGTTTCTTTCTTAAAAACTTAACCCAAACTGCCCCTTCTTGCACCCTCACTGCCCTTGTTGCGCGGGACGCGACACATTAGCATTCTATACATTTCATAACTTAGATCTCATCACACTGTATTCATCTTACCATTTTTTTTTCATATCTCTCTCACTAGATGCATGTTTCTCAACTGTATCATTAATGTTTGTCTACACTATGCCTTTGACACCTTCAAATATCAAAGAGGAGCAACGTGTTATTTGAATGAATTAGAAATAAAACATATAAACAGTGCATATGTATATTTACAATCCGTGAAATTTCTTATGTGTTAATTAATTTCAAATGTATATACAAAATAGGTAGTATGTTCTGGTCACTGTATTAGAACATGGTGTTACAAAGATAAATAATTTATTTTCTCTGCTTCAAGTGAGTTTTAATTTAAAATGTAGTAGTAAATTAAATATTTGGTTTATTTTCAGTGTGTTAAGCACTGTAAAGATACAGGAATGCATATGGTAGATAGTAGTACTTCAGAGAGAAATGGCAGGATGACAATTTCGAAAATGAATTCTGTGTCAGCACAGAACAATAGTGGGATTAGGGGAAGAAAACGTACTTTTAAAATATGTTGCTATAATCCAAGCAAGAAAATATGATAGTTGAAATAAAATATTGATTATGGAGATGGAGAGCATGGGGGTGAATTAGACAGTAAAAAACAGAGGTAGGATAGGTAATATTTGAAAAATGGAAGTGAGAAGTAAAGGAAAACGGGGAAACAAGGATGAGCCCACAGTCCTCAGGTTTAGAAAAGTGACAAGATAATCTGTGGTATTGTTTACTAGAATAAAGATTTTAGGGTAGAAATGTCTTTGAGTAAAATATGAATTCCATTATGACAATTTAAATGTTATGAATAATGTATTTATAATGGATCATAATTTAGTTGGTTATCAATTATAAATATATTATTCATTGTCATACATTCACCAAGAACTTATTGAAACACAAGTATACGAATGTTACACGTTGGGCTAAGTGCACTGATAGACATATATTTTTAAAAGAGTTTCTATGCCAAATATGCCTGAAAAGGACGAATGGAGAGAGTACAGAAAGACTGTAGAAAGGGGACAATATCCAAACAGAGTCCTGAGAGAGGAATAATAGGTAATATTATGAAGTAATGTAATGTACACAAAGTAGCCCGATCAATGCTGAAGGAAATATTTCTCAATCAATATTGTTTGGAAAGTAACTTTTGGGGCAAAAATTATATTTTTAACTCACGGGTTGCATCAAATATTATTCAAATTGACTGGATTGTTTTATTTATAAAGAATAAATATAAATTAAGAAAATAATATGGAATATTTATGTTGTACTTATATAGGAATGGGCTTTTTATTATATAAATAATATTAAATCACAAAAAAAGGATAAACATATTTGACTAAGAGAAACCTGGATATCATACAATAAGAAAATAATGATATTAACATTATAGTCTTTATTTTAAGTTTCACAATATGTAAATACACATGACAAAACACCAAGTCTCCTTTCATATTTTATGATAAGAAATATAATTTCAAAACTAATAAATAAAAGACAAATAATAGGTATAAAATATATCCAGCCTCACATTTATTAGATTTAAAACACATTTATGAATAGCTTCATGAAGACCAGCCTATACGCTAGTCACTTGGGTAAATACTCAAATTTCAACAGTGAAAGAGATAGTCATTCTCCCTGCTTAGATATTGTTTTTAAGCTAGTGGGAAAATCCACATAAAGAAATAAACAAAGACTTAATAATCTATATGGCATAAATCCAAATATTTATGGAATTATATTCAGTTTTTTATCAATGCAAGTAGAAAACAGATTTCTCTCAACAATGTGATATTTCTCTAAAGATATTATGGGAAATGACCTAAGGGCCATAAAAATGGTAAACTGTGAGGCCCACATTAAATATAGAAATACGCAAACAGTAAGAGAAAAAGGGAAATGAATAGCAGGAATGGGTTTGCTCCTACTGTTTGGATGGTTTAGTGAAATGGAAGTTAAGTTTCAGTTGTTTAAGTTGAAATTAAGAAATGGAATTAGAAGTGCAAAAACAGAAGGTTTCATTCATAGTGTAAAATATTAAAAACGAAAGAATTTAACAGCAGCAAAAACCCAAAAGAACACCAGGACATTTTTGTAGGTGATGGATGTTTGTTAGCAGCACCACGGTAGTGGCGATGGTACCGGGGTGTATGGATATATCCAAACTCATAAAGATGCGTACGTTAAATATGTACAATACTTTGTATATTGCTTATTCTTCAAAGCTGTTTTTTAAAAAGAAAGAATCTGATTTGTAATAATTCTGGTTACGTGATAATACTTAGTATAGCCACAGGGCCAAAAGGAACACTACAGTCAGAAAGAATTAAAGATGTCAAAAAAAGGGGGGGGGTGAAATAAACCAAGTTTAATTTTTTATTTTAATTAAATGTGGGTAAAAACAATAAACACAATTGGTTAAATCTATCTTAGCTTAGCTGACTTAAAACCTTTCTATCCAACATAATAAATTCAATCTAATCCAGAGGTTATTTTTTTCCTCTTTTAATAATTTTAATAATTATTCTGTAATACTTCAAAGAAAATGTTGTGAAACTAATTGCAAACTGCAGCTGTTAAAATTTAAAAAAATAAAGAATTTATGTGGAAATAGTATCTATTTACTAGTAGATCACTCATGTCTCTTTAGGTAAATCTAAATCGTATTTTCCATTTATCTACAATAAAGTGAAATCTTATCTTTGTAAAATCTAATAGTTCTATTTAATTGGTTGTAGGAGAAAGAGGGCAAGTGATACTATTAAAAAATGATATTTGCTTCTTTGAAAGTAATTCTTTGCTATTTTATTATAATAGAATAGTAATTAAATGGACTTATTGTCTTTTTTAAGTAAGTAACATTTTTTTTTCCTCATAAATGGCCCCAACCCCTTTATGGACATTAAAAGTTGTTTTCACATAAGTACCTCATTAAATAAATATTTTAATATTTGAATTACATCAGAAGTAATTTTCTTGAAATGTTTGAAAATAAAAGGACATTTTCATCTGATCATCAGATGAAAGAATTTTAAAGGGACTCCAGTTCTAATTTAATTGTGAGTAAGGTAAAGTGCTATAAAATTTTTCATAGTCTATAAAACAAAAAAATCTGAACAACAATCCTTAATTTAGTATGTTTCAAATTCAATTTTAAATTTAATCATGCAGTGTATTTTTTTTAAAAATAGCAACATATGCATTAGAAATAAGTAAATAAGTAAGCAATATAATAAGACAAGGATCCCGATCCAACTGTTCAGTATAGGAATATCTGAGATTATTTATTAATTAAGTATAAAATTGAAAAATATATCATATAGGATATTTTCTGTGTTTTATTCCTCATTTTTAATCCTCTTGTTTCCCTTCATTAAAAGTTAAATGCTACCTGAATTTGTTTAAGCTTATCATTGCTTTCTTCATATTATAACCAATGGTTATTACATATGTTATATATATATAGTATGGGGACATTATCAATATGGTGACATACTCAATGCCGTTTTTATATTACTAGCTTTCTATAAAATGGCATTATTTTTAATTACCATATTTGATTTCACTCTGACTGCGACTTTTAAAATCCGTTATCCTATTGATGATCATTTGAGGTGTTTCGTGTTTATTTTAAAGAACAATACGGCATTGACCTTGTTTTGTAAGTGTCCCCAGGTAAACCTATGATCGAGTTACCCAGGATATGTACAGTGATGAGTGGATGCTCTGTGTTCTTATTCATAAATGGAAAGACTGTAAAAATAATGCAGATTGTTTTCCAAAGTGGTTGTACCAATCCACATTTCCACGAGCACTGACTAGGAGTTATAATGGCTCCACGTCTTCAATAGAACTTGGTTTTTCCAGACTCTCAGTACCTGCCATTCTGGTACATACAAAAATTTAAAATTAAGGTTTAGTTTTATGCTTAATTAATTATTAACAATATTAAGGGCTTCTTATATGTTTCTGGCCAAAGTATATTCACTTTTGCTTTACGAATATATAAAACATGTATCTTTATATACTGCATCTATTTGAGTATTGTATGTATGTTTATATTTTCTATACTACACATTGTATATTACAATGTATATGCATGTTCATATTTTCTATATATTCATGTGGTATGTATACATATAATTATATAAGCACATATCCTAACATATTATGTCTATTAAAATTATATATGTATAGATATACATATACATGCCACATATATTATTGGATGATATCTTTCTCATTGATATATTGATATTTTAACTACTTTACATTTGAAATATACCAATTGCCATTTATTTACGTGATTAAAATTATCTCTCAATTTATAACTTTTTTGCTTCTTTTTGTTGTCTTTTTATGAAGTGATATTATTAGTTTTGATACATTTGAATTTTTCATTTGAATCACTTTTATATAGTGCCCTTTGAGTTTTATTTATGAAACACTTATCTCTTTTGCGAGTGTATATACATTATTTTAAAATAGTTTTAGAATTATAGGCAAGTTGTGAAGATAGCATGGAGTTCCCATATACCCCTCAGATAAATTCCTCTATCATTGTTATAGTACTTTATGGTACACATGTCACAATTAATGAATAAATATTGATGCATTAAGTATATTCCATACAGTATTTAGATTTCCTTTATTTTTACCAAATGTTCTTTTTCCATTCCAAGATCCTACCCAAGATGCAGTACATTTAATAATATAGTTCTTAAGCTCTTCTTGACAGTTACAGATTCTCGCATTTTTCTAATTTTAAACGACCTTCACCGATCTGGGATCTGGGAGTCTGGTTATGTGTTTAGTAGAATCACATCACTAAGATCTGTCTGATATTAGCTACATGATTATACAAAGGACACTAGTATTTGGACAACGACCACAAAGTTGTTCCCCCGTGAAGTTAATCTTCTCCGCTTTCCATATTGGTTTCTTTGGGAAAAAAGCATTATGTGTAGTCAACACCAAAGAATAATAAAGTTATTCCCCATCACCTTCAGAATAAACTATTTACATGCATTATTTGCAATGTCTCTGCATGGGAAATTTGTTATTCTCCCAGTCATCTATTTTTCATTCATTTATATTAGAATGGCTTCGTAAATATTTATTTTATACTTTAGGTTAAATCTAACACTGCTGTATTCATTTTCCTGCTTAACTTATTCCAGTTATGGTCTTTGGGAGTTTTTCGGTAGATTCTTGTCTTCCTCATCATTTCATGTGATGTGTGCTATGTGTGTGCGCGTGTGTGTTTGTGTGTGCACTTTACCATCATGTTATATAACTTCCTTAAAATTTCTTATTTTTCTTCGGTATTGTGCTTCTTTGCTTTTCTATGTAATTTTTTTAGAATCAGATTTTCAAGTGTCAAAAATAATTTCAGATTGGGATCTCATTGAAATCAGAAGATCAGGCGTGACCAGTTAGCTCAGTTGGTTAGAACGGAAAAAGAAATTAAAATCTGAAGGCCAATTTGGGGAGAACTGAAATCTAAGTTATAATGCATTAATTTTCTATAACTGTATTTATTTACATAGGTCTTTATAATGTCTTAAAATAAATTTTTATTAGAATGCCTCCACAAATGGCTTGTTCATCTTTTACTAGTTGCATTTCTACATACATAACACTTTTGTGGAAATTACAAGTGTTTTGCTTTAAATTCCATTTTTATCTCTGTTACTGATGAATATCAAGAAACACTATAAAGGGAGATTGACTTCTGGCCTGAAGTGTAAGGAATTCCACTAACCTGCTCCTACATTAGTAAAATTAATAGAGAAAAACGCTATCGGGGGAATAAAAAGACCAATCGTTTAAAGCATATAGACATTATCCTAAAGAGAAATAGCCATGAAGAAAGATCCCAAAAAAACTGACGAAAATGTACATGAATTATCTTTGCCAGAGCCATCAGGCAAGAGAAAGAAATAAAAGGCGTCCAAATTGGGAATGAAGAAGTTAAAATATCACTCTTTGCAGATGACATGATGCTATACATAGAAAACCCTAAAGACTCCACCAAAAAGCTGTTAGAAACAATCAATGAATACAGTAAAGTTGCTGGCTACAAAATCAACGTACAAAAGTCCATTGCATTCCTATATACTAACAATGAAATCTCAGAAAAAGAAATACAAAAAACAATTCCCTTTGCAATTGCAGAAAAAGAATAAAATACCTAGGAATAAATTTAACCAAGGATGTGAAGAATTTATATGCTGAAAACTATAAGACATTTTTGAAAGAAATTGAAGAAGACACAAAGAAATGGAAAGACATTCCGTGCTCATGGCTTGCAAGAATCAACATAGTTAAAATGGCCATATTACGCAAAGCAATATACAGATTTAATGCAATCCCCATCAAAATCCCAATGGTATTTTTTAAAGAAATAGAACAAAAAATCATCAGATTTGTTTGGAACCACAAAAGACCCCGAATAGCCAAAGCAATCTGAAGAAAAAAGAACAGTGCTGGATGTATCGCACTGCCTGACTTTAGCTTGTACTACAGAGCTACAATAATCAAAACAGCATGGTATTGGCAGAAAAACAGACACATGGACCAATGGAATAGAATTGAGAACCCAGAAATAAAACCACATAAATATGGACAGATAATTTTTGACAAAGAAGCTAAAAACATACAATGGAGAAAAGATAGCCTCTTCAATAAATGGTGCTGGGAGAACTGGATAGCCACGTGCAAAAGAATGAAACTGGATTGTTATCTGTCACCATGTACCAAAATTAATTCAAAATGGATCAAAGATTTAAGCATAAGACCTGACACAATAAACTGCATAGAAGAAAACATAGGTACCAAACTTATAGACCTTGGGTTCAAAGAGCATTTTATGAATTTGACTCCAAAGGCAACGGAAGTAAAAGCTAAAATAAACAAATGGGACTATATGAAACTTAAAAGTTTCTGCACAGCAAAAGAAACCATCGACAAAATAAAGAGGCAACCGACGGAATGGGAGAAGATTTTTGCAAACAGTTCCTCCGATAAGGATCTAATATCCAAAATATACAAGGAACTCATGAAACTCAACAACAAAAAAACAAACCACCCAATTGAAAAATGGGCAGAGGACCTGAAGAGACATTTCTCTAAAGAGGACTTACAAATGGCAAATAGACATATGAAAAAATGCTCAACATCACTAATCATCAGAGAAATGCAAATAAAAACCACAATGAGATATCACCTCACCCCAGTCAGAATGGCTATCATCAAAAAGACAAATAGCAACAAGTGTTGGACAGGCTGTGGAGAAAAAGGAACCCTCATACACTGTTGGTGGGAATGCAGACTGGTGCAGCCACTATGGAAGGCAGTGTGGAGGTTCCTTAAAAAATTACGAATAGAATTACCATATGACCCAGCAATCCCTCTCCTGGGTATCTACCCAAAGAATTTGAAATCATTTATACATAAAGACACGTGTGCTCCAATGTTCATTGCAGCTTTGTTTACGGTGGCCAAGACATGGAAACAACCAAAATGTCCTTCGATAGATGACTGGATAAAGAAGTTGTGGTATATATACACAATGGAATACTATTCAGCGTTAAGGAAAGATGATATAGGAACATTTGTGACAACACGGATGGATCTTGAGAATATAATGCTAAGCGAAATAAGTCAGACAGAAAAAGCAGAGAACCCTATGATTTCACTGATATGTGGTATATAAACCAAAAACAAGACAAACAAATGAGAAACAAGAACTCATAGACACAGACAATAGTTTAGTGGTTACCAGAGGGTAAGGGGGGTGGGGGGAGGGAGATGAGGGTAAGGGGGATGAAATATATGGTGATGGAAGGAGAACTGACTCTGGGTGGTGAACCCACAATGGGATATATTGATGATGTAATACAGAATTGTACACCTGAAATTATGTAATTTCATTAACAATTGTCACCCCAATAAATAAATTAAAATAATTAATTAATAAAATAAAATAAAATAAAATAAAATGTACATAAATTAGATGTGAAAGTTAAGAGCCTGTGCTGTTTGAATCACGAATGTCCCCGCCTCCCCACTCCCAGCTGGGTGAGACATGTCCTCCACAGCAGACTGCTGCTGACAGGACACAGGGCCCCTCCCCTACCACAGTTCGCAGGTGAAGGGATTTCTTTCTAAAGGAGCAGGACACCAGCTTTTCTCATTCTGGCCCCCATCTGTGGCTCAGGATGTCTTAGCCAAGTGTGGGTGACAAACGGAGTCCCCTATTCCATTGAATTCTACTGTGCAGTGAGCTAAGGAGACTGGGGCCCTGGTCACCCCGGTCTTAGCTTCTGCTTCAAATCCAGAAGATGCAAGCTAATAGGTCTTCCAGATGCTACCCCACCCTCCATTGAATGTTAAGCACCGAGAGCAGGGTTTCACTCTTTCTTCACTCAGAGAAAATCTTGCAGTTGTGCCCAACCACAGATCCAGAGCAAGGGCTTAAGGGATTTTTCTTGGGGGAGAAGCAAGTCAATAAACAGCTCCTAATCTCTTCCCAACACCTGACTTCATTTGAAATTGAGTCTGAATAAAATGAAGCCTCATGAGCAGTGGAGGTTGTGATGAAAGAGCTTAATACACAGGCTGAATTGCCGGTAGTCTAGTTTGCAGAAGAGAATTGAGAAATAAGGCTGCTCGTGGGGGAACCCTCCTGGGATCAGAACAAGTATTAAACACTGCCCTCCGAAACTATTCTTTCACAAGAGTCATAATATTATAGGATTGGTTGTAAAAAATATTTGTGTCCTCAGTACATTGTTTAAAACAATTGTGCAATTAACAGTCAATTAGCGAAGTTTAAGAGCTCGGTGTGTTCATAGAATAACAAAAAGAGATCAGATCATATGGTACTTGTCTTTCTCTTTCTGACTTATTTCACTTAACATAATGTTGTATAATGTGATGGCTCGGTGTGAGGTCGGGGTGGTGGTGGATGGGGGGAGGGGGGTTCACGGTGTGAGGGATGTAAAAATAAAATAAAATAAAATAAAACTAAAAAAAAAAAAAAAAGAGATCAGAAATTCCCTACCAAAACCATTGTCATCCTATGGCGACTGTAGGTACATGCAAAGCTGCACCTCCTTGGGGAGTAACAACAGAGGCTTAACAGTGGGGGAGGAAAAATAGGCTTCACGAAAGTAATGCAAACATGTACTGAACACGCAAATAAGCCAATAACAACAACAAGCCCTGGAAGGGAGGACACTTACCTACACTTGCTGTAATATGTAAAGTTTTCAGTTTCCAACAAAAATTACTACAAACAAATAGGAAAGTATAACCCAAACACTGGGAAAAAAATCAGACAAAACAAAAATTGCCCATGAGAATTACCAGATGTCAGATTTATCAGAAAAGTACTTAAAAATAGCCATTGTAAACATGGTCATAACGTTTATAAGGAAAATCAAAATTAAGCAAGTAAAGGAAGGTATGATAACAAGTTGCATCAACTAAAGTATATCAGTAAAAAGATAGAAATTATTTAAAACTATTACAGATGTAAATTCTGGAGTTAAAAAACACAATAACTGAAATTTTAAAAATTCACTCAAGGACCTCAACAGGAGAGCTGAACTTGAAGCAGAAAGAATATTGCAGTCCTGGAGACTGATCAATATAGATTATGCAAGTCAAAGAGCAGGAAAAAAATGGAGAAAACTGAAGAGCTTCAGAAAAATGTAAAACACTATTAAACCCACCAACATCTGCATACTGAGAGCACCAATGTGAGAGAAGAGAAAGAAACAACACAAGTATTCAAAGAAATGATGTCTGAAAACTTCTCTAATTTATGGAAAAACAATAAATTACATATCCAGAAAGCTCAATGAACTTCAAATAGAATAAACACAAAGAAGTTCACAAACAGGCACATCATAGTAAAAATGCTAAAAATCAAATGAAAGGAATATCTTACAAGCCATGAAAAAACTGGCTCATCACTTACAGGGGAAGCACAGTAAAATTCACAGCAGAATCCTCAGTGTGAACATTGGCAGCCAGAAAACAGTGAGATAACAAATTTTAAGTGCTCAAAGAAAAAACTGTCAACCCAAAATCATAAATGGAGCAAAATTGTGTTCCAAAAATGAAGATAAAATAAAGGCTTTCTTTCCAAGATAAACAAAAGCTGAGAGGATTTTTGCTAGTAGACCTTCCATACAACAAATATTGAAAGAAGTTCTTTAGGTTAAAAGCAAGTAACCCCAGATGTTAAAATCCACAGGAAAAAGACAAAGGGCACCTGTCAAGGTAATAATATAATTATATAAAACAATTTAAAGGCATGCATATTTTCTCTTTTCTTCTTCTAATAGATTTGAAAAGCGATTGTATGAAATAGTACGTCCATAACGTATTGTTTGGCCTGTAACATATACAAATGTAACATGTATAATATATTTGCAGTAATAGCACAAACAACATGAGTGGGAGCAAGGCTGTATTGGCTAGGAAAATCAATATAAATGGTAAAGTAGCAAATATAACATTGTATTATTTAAAAATATGTAACATTAACAGGTATAACTTATAAAAACAATAAGAGAGAGAGACAGAGACAGAGAGAGAGAGAGACAGAAAGAGAGAGAGAAGGGAATGACGTTATATAGAATCACATCTGTGAATCTCCTGGAATTTGGCTAGTATAAATCTGAAACTGATTCTGATAAGTTAAGATGTATGTGGTAATCCCTAAAGCAACCACTGGGGGAAAAAATTAGAAAAGTATAGTGAATAATCATTAAATAAATTAAAATACTACAATAAAAATATTCAGTTAATGCAAAAAAATCCATAAATGAGGAATAGAGTAAGACATGAAACATAGAAACCTAAAATAGAATGGAAGATGCTTCCAGCTATTTCAATGAAAACATTACATGTGAGTACATTAGGCAATCACTGTCATAAGACAGAGATTGTCATATTGAATTAAAATGAAAAAAGCATGCTCTATGTGCTCTTTATAGGGGACACAATTTAGATTCAAAGATACAAATAAATTTAAAATTAAAGGACGAAAGGAGATAAATCATGGAAATAGCACCTACAAGAAAACTGGAGTATTGTCTGATATTAATATCAGATACAAATAAATTTAAAATTAAAGGACGAAAGGAGATAAAATCATGGAAATAGCACCTACAAGAAAACTGGAGTATTGTCTGATATTAATATCAGACAATATTAATATCAGACAATGTAGACTTTAAAACAAAAAAAAAAAGGTTACCAGAGAAAGCAATGAACATTTCATCATAATAAAAGAATCAATCCATCAGGAAGATAGAATTACAATTATATAATTATATATATGAGATCTAATAGTAGAACACCAAAATACATGAAGCAGTAACTGACAGAAAGGAGAGAGAACTAAACAGTTCAATAATCATAGTTGGGAACTTCAATACCTCCCATTCAGTAATGGATAGATTTATGAGACAGAAGAGCAACAAGAAAATTGAAGACATAAACAACACTGTAAACCAACCAGAACCAACAGACATCTATAGATCTAACAATACATCAATAGCAGGTTAGACATTCATTTCAGGTACCCAAGGCACATTCTCTAGGATACACCATGCGCTAGGCCATAAAACAAATGAAAATAAATTTAAAAGAAAAGAAATAAAACAAAGTATGTTTTCTGACAATATGGAATAAAAGCAGAACTAGCAGCAGAACAACACACATAAATACTAATGGGTCAAAAAATAAACCAAAAAGGAAATCCAAAAATATTTTGAAAGGAATAAAACTAAAGACAAAATAAATAAAGTTTTTTGATGCATCTAAAGCAGTACTTAGAGGAAAATATACAGCTATAAAATATCTATATTAAGAAAAAGAAATATCTCGAGTCAATAATCTAAACTTTCAACCTCAAATGCTGAAAAGAGAGGAACAAACTAAACCTAAAGAAATTGTGAAGAAAGTAACATATATTAGGGCAGAAATTAGTGTAAGAGAGAAGAGAAAAATAATAGAGAAAAATCAATAAAACCAAAGTTGATTCTTTAAAAATGTCAGCAAAATTGATAAACATTTAGCTATATTGATCAAGAGAAAAAGAGAGAAGACTCAATTCTAGAATCATAAATATAAAAGGGGGCATTACTACTGAACTTACAGAAATACAAAGATAATAAAGGAATGCTATGAAAAAGTGTACACTAACAAATAAGGTAACTTAGATGAAATAATAATTTCTAGACAGACACAAACTAACAAAGTTGACTCAAGAAGAAATAAACAAACCGATTAAGTAAAGATATGAATAGGTAACAAAAAATGACTCATAAAGAAAGAAATGCCCAGAAGTTCTCACTACTGAATTCTACCAAAGGTTAAAGAATTAATGCCAATTCTTCACATACTATTCCAAAAGGTAGAAGAGGAAACATATCTCAACTCATCTTATGAGGCCAGTGTTACACTGATTCCAAAACAAAACACATCAAAAGAAAATATACCTAAAGGCTAATATTTCTTATGAATGTGGATGTAAAAATCCTCAGCAAAATACTAGCAAATCATATTCAGCAAAATCCAGAAAAAAGCATATTCCATGGCCATGTGAGATATCCCAGAAATACAAAGTTGATTTAAAACTCAAACATCAATTAATGTAATTGATCATATTAATTGAGTAAAATACACTATCATGATCATTGCTACAACTTCAGTAAAAGCATTTCATAAAATTCAATGCCTTTTCATGAAAAACAAAAACAAACAAAAACCAAAAACAATCAAACAACAACAACAACAACAAAAATACCTAAACCAACTAAGCATGTAAGATAATTCTCTAAATTATCAGCTAGGGGCATGGTCAGCTAGATGAAAAGAGCATCTATAGAACAGCCATAACTAGCATGATATTTATGAGTGAAAGCCTGGATACTGTCTTCCTAAGACAGTGAACCCGAAAGGATGACAACTGTGGCCAGTTCTATTCAATATTGTACTGAATATTTTATCCAGAGCAATTAGGTAAGACATGGAAATAAAAGCCATTCATATTGGAAAGACAAAAGCAATATGCCCTCTATTCACAGATTACATAACCTTGCAGTATACGACATTATAAGAATTCCGCTTAAGAACTACAGTAAGTCCTCACTTAACATCATGGGTAGGTTTTACGACTTTAAGTGAAACCACATGTAAGGAAACCAATTCTACCACAGGCTGACTGGTATAAACAAGAGGTGCCTTCCTACCACAAGTCACCCAAGTTATAAGGAAACAACTCTGACCAAGGCCCAGCTGTATTTGCATGTATAAGTCAGCAGATTTGCAGGATTCAAGATCAATATATAAAAATCAATTGCATTTCTGCATACTTCAACTCAATTTGCAACAGCATCAAAAATAATAGAATACTTAGGAATATATTTAACAAAATAAGAGCCAAACTTATTCTCTAAAAACTGCAAAACTGGTGGAAACAAATTAAAGACAATCTAATAGGGAAAATATTCCACGATTTTGGTCTGAACACTGTTAACATGGCCATATTCCTCAACCTGTGAGGTCAGCTAGGGGCATGGTCAAAGCGGCCGGGAGCAAAGTCATACCCCTCTGCCAAGTCAGACCCCTCCTCTCATGACGGAAACTGGGGCCCCTGGCATTTCCCAGAAGAGGCAGCAGACCTTGGTGCAATAAACAACTCCAGACACAGCCGCTGGGGCCCTATCTGCGCTGGGGGTGGGGGCCTGCTCATCTCCCACCTCACTCAGCCAACCCCCTCCCCCAAATCGCATATCTGCCTCCCTCCTCTGCCCTGGGAGCCACTTCAGCGGCCCCGTCTGCGGACCGCTGCACCTCGCCCGGGAGCGCAGAATAAAGCCCTCACTTTTCTCCACCTGCCTGACTCTCTTAGCTTCACTATCGCGCAGCAAGCCTTACACAACCTAATCAACAAATTCAACAGGAATCTTTCTAAGAATCCCAGCTAATTCTTTTGGCGGAAATTGACAAGCTGAAATCCATTCTAAAATCCATTCGGAATTGCAAGGGACCCAGCATAGCCAAATCAATCCTGAAAAAGAAGAATAAAGTAGGAGGACTCAAACTCCCCAATTTCAAAATTTACTATAAAACAATGGTAGCATACCCCCCCCCACACACACACACAGTTTCACTTTCCACAGGTTCAGTTACCTGCAGTAAACCCTGGTAGCAAAACATTAAATGGAAAATCCCAGAAATTAACAATTCATAAGTTCTAAATTGCAGGCCATTCTGAGTAGTGTGATTAAATCTCATGCTGTCCCATTCCAACACATGCTGCCCAGGATGTGAACCACCCCTTTGTTCATCACACTGTATACAATACCCCCCTGTCGGTGCCTGCCAAGGCGAGGAACAGTCCCTGAAGTGGGGAGTGAGGATTGAGAAAAAAGAAGAGAGACAAAGATGGGATCGGGAGGGCAGGCAATTCTAAGTAGACTGCCGCAGTTCTAAGTAGAATGCCTCACCCCAAGTTTATTTTGGCAGCTTATATACTCTGGGCATCAAAAAGTAACAGAACTGTCTGCAATCTAATAGTTACAATGTTTGGATACACAAGGGCCTGTTTTTCGGCCAGCTCCGCACTTCCTGACCTTGTCTGGTTCTGTGTTCTCAAAGTAGCAAGTTTTGCCTTGCTGGGAGCACAGACCACTCAAGGAAGTCAAAGGTTCAACATTTCACAGAACAACACCTGCTAGCACGTCAGCACGGTTTCCCACACCCCCCCATTACTCACTTAGCCACCTCAATTATTAGATGGACCCTCATGGTATGGCAGTGCTTGTGTTCAAGTCACCCTTGTTTTACTGAATGCCCCCAACGTGCAAGATTAGTAATGCTGGCAATTCAGATAGGCCAAAGAAAAGTGGTAAAATGCTTCCTTTAAGTGAAAAGGTGCAAGTTCTTGATTTAATAAGGGGAATAAAAGCCATATACTCAGGTAAGTAAGATCTACGGTATTAAAAAAAAATTGTGAAATAAGATAATTTGAGATAGAGACCACATTCACATAACTTTATTACAGTATATTGTTATAATTGTAATTTATTATCAGTTGTTGTTGATCCCTTACTGTGCCTACTTTCTAAATTAAATTTTATCATAGGTATATATAATATGTGTAAGAAAAAACGTTGTACATTTAGGGTTTGGCATTATCCGAAGTTTCAGGCATCAACTTGGACTGACAGTTTGATACTGGCACAAGGATATAAATATAGATTAATGGAATATAATTGACAGTACAGAAATAAACCTAAACATCTATGTCAACTATAATATGATAAGAGTGGTGAGATCATGCGATGGAAAAAGAATAGTGTCTTCAACAGATGGTGCTAGGCCTCCATAGGGGATACTATGTTAACAGAATGAAGACAGATCTTACCTCTAACTTAATCAAACTGCTTTCTCCCTGATACTGATGGGTTTGGAGTTTTGTTGTCTGTTTGTGGGGAGGCAGGGAGCTTTTTGACTACTTTTATGAACGATTCATTCATTTTTTAACTTTATCAAATGTGTATTAAAATGTATTTTTAGGAGTCCATTAAATTTATTGTGTCAATTATGTTCTTTGATTGTAAATGCCACTTGTGGATGTTTTTGTGCATATGCTAATATGTATGTCCAAGGAGTTAATTAGGTATGAAAGTTATCTTCAAATCACTCGATATATTTATGTATTTCTTAATTTATTCATGTATTTCTATCAACTTTTGATTTATATGAGCGGTTTTTCTCATTTTGTTTTCTCACATTCATTGCCTCGAATCATATACATTCTGTTTATATTCTGCAGTTGTTATGACCATGATGTCAACACGCATACTTAAACTGGATCCGTCAGGATTCAGTGACTGAAACCTAAACCATCCAAAGAATATTAAGGAGCAAAAGACATCTAATGTAAGAACTCAGTGGTTATAAAATTATTGAAAGCATTGGAGGAATATTCTCCAGAGGCTGTCACCAGAAATCTTGTGAAAATAATTCATACCATTGTGTAGTTGCTCTCCAACAATGAGAATGTCATTGTATAACATGTCACCACCACCACGACTGCAATTACCCCTGGACATGTATGAATATGGAATAAGTGAATCCATCCAATGGCCTGCAGACATAGAAAAAAGCAACAGAAAATTGAGAGTTCTGTCATCTCAAACTTTAGTCGCTGCTTCTTAGAGATAAAACACAATTTAGTATCAAGGATGCCAATTGCAAAGAACCCAAGATAGGAAGTTTTCAGATTTCCATCCTGTATGTGACGGGGAGTTCACTAGATGCAAGATGGACAGGGGACAGAGTACCAATCAATCGTAGCCACTCTAACCAATTAAACTATTCAGGAACTCAAATCTTAAAAAAAATACAGCAATAACATCATCCTGCGTAATATAATTTAAACCTTGCTATTCCAAAAGAAAACATGCTTAATCTCTCTCTCAAAAAAAAAAAAAGAAAAAGAGAGAGAGAGACTAAATCATCCTCAGTCACTCTGTCTTGTTGAACTTCAGTCACATTCTAAACTTGAAATATTGATGGGTTCTCGGCCTCATGGGGACTTAGTGTCCCATGACACCACTTTCTTCCTGGACCCAATGATATGCCAAAAATAGATTCTCAACTTTTCTCCTTTGCCAAAGAGGTCGGAGCTTTATTTGAACATCTTTTGTCTCTCATTGAGGTTCTCCTCAGAGCTAATGTCTGAGATTTTTCTAGGAATGTAATAGTACCTAGATATTCCTTACAGGAAAGTGTTGTACAAGACATTGAGGCAGGAAACAGTGACTTCTTTCTATCATGCAAGGTTAACCACTGATGACATTTGCATTAGTACGAATTGCTTAATATGTCAAAAAGTCACTTTTTTGAATTAGAGATTTTTTGGTTTGTTATTTTATTCTTCATTTCATTTGTACTGAAATAAATTTGTTTTAAATATTGGAGAATAGAGTTAGTGAAATCAACACTTTCACTGAATACTGATCTCTACCGGGAAGACGGTGGCCATTTGCCACTTCAGTTCCGTGAGTCTAGTGACCATGTGACTCACTCTGGCCCCTGAGACATACCTATTTTTCAGTGAGAGCTTTTTAGAAAGTGTGTCTTTCTTTTGCTTGTCCTCCAAAAACAAGGCAGACATAGATGGCACTGCCCTCTTTTCTCTGTCATTCTGTCTTGAAAATGAATGTATATTTTGCAGCAGAAAAGTTGTCTTGTGAACAAAAGTAACAAGCGTGCAGAATAAAGCCGTTTATTCCTAAAAGCTTTGTATGGGACAATGCCCTGCGAGACCCAGTCTGGCATCTTTGATAGGCTGAATTTATGCAAATTATGTTAACTCCTAGATTTTGTGTTATGTGAGGAAAAAGAATACTTGTTTTTTTAAGCTATTGCAAGTTAGATTTTCTGTTACTTAAATCGGAACACATTGTTAGCTGAACCAAAGCCTAAATAAATTCGCTTATTAGATCTGCATATGTAAATGTTTATTTCTATCTTTTAAAAGCTTCTCAATAAAAGTCAAGTGTGAATTTGTGTTTAGAATCAACATCCACTCTCTCTCAATCAACTATGAATATGTTTATGTTAGTATTCCTCCCTTCTATTATGGATTGCCAGATATTGATATAGGATACATCTACATGTAAGTTTCAAGAACTCTTCTGGAATGTATTTGTCATTGATTGGCGTTACATTATTAGTTTGTTCGTAAGTTATACATTTATTATATATTTCCTTATTTTTATCTGTTGGATTTAGTAAAATGTGTTAATTTATATAAGACAAATTAAAAAAAGCTTTTAAAATAAGAAAACTTTTTTCATAATATTAAAGTATATTTGGATATCTTATTGGTTGAATGTATTTCCTAGAGGTATGTTGTACCCCTAGTACCTCAGAATGTGATCTTATTATAAACGTAATTAGTTAAGATGAGGTTAGGCTGGGACAGGGTGGGCCCTTGATCCGGTCTGAGTGGCGTCTTTATAAGAAGAAAAGAAACACTGAGAGGAAAATGCATGTGAAAACAAGGAGACACACAAAGAGAAGACAGCCATGGGGGCAGTAAGAGTTATGCTGTCATAACCAAGGAACATCTCAGGCTACCGGAAAGTAGGAGAGGAAAGGAGGGATATTCCTCTAGAAGCATTAGAGGGAACATGGTCCTGCCAACACATTGATTCAGACTTCTAGCCTCCCTAACTACAAAATAATGCATTTCTGTTGTTTTAAGGCATCCATTTTGTAGCATTTTGTTACAGCAGCCGTAGGAAACTAGCCCAGAAACCTTAGAAGGGAGAGAGTATATTTTGCCTGTAGGAGAGACGTGAATCATTGGGAACCGGGGAGGTGACTGTGGTAAGTAGCCACTAACATGGCCCGCAGTGATCCTAACCTCCTAATATACACAGTTCCCACCATGTGAGTGTGAGCTGGATTTAGCAACTTGCTTCTAACAAAAATACTGAACAGATGATAGGATGTCACTTCTGAGGTTCGATTTGAAAGGACTTCACCTTCAATCTCGGATTTTTCCCCCTCTCTCTTGTTCTCTCAGATTTCTTGCCCTAGGAGAATCAGGCTGCCCTTACCTGAGGCAGCCCTGGGGAGGGAGAGGCACTGAGAGACGTGCTGCGGGGGATAAAGCCAGTCCCTAGCCGTGTGAGAGGATTTGGAAGTGGATCCACCCATGCGGAACCCCAGATGAATCCTCAGTACTGGACAGTAGTTTGACTACAAACTTTTGAAAAATCTTCAACCAGAGTTACACAACTAATCCACACCCAGGTTCTTGAGCACAGACCCTGGGAGTTAAAAAAACTTTTGTTGTTTCAAACCACTAGATTTGGAGCTAATTTGTTAGACTGCAATAGAAAACTAACACGGTCAGTGACTAGAAGCTAAGCTGAAAGATGATTTCTGTTGTACACCAAAAGCAGGCAGTTGTGCTTGGCACTTCTTCGCTCCATTCGTGAGGGAGAGATTTCTTGACTAACGTTATAAGCATGAATGAGCGCATGACAGTGGACACTAGAAACATGAGATAACAACAGTTTAAGAGTCGCATGCACAGCTGGGTAGAAGATATTGCGTGCCATGCAGGTCCCACAGGAATTGTACTTGGGAATGGAGTGAACAGGGGCTGTGGAGGGCAGGCTTTGCAGTACTAGAGGAAGAACGCTCCCTGGTTCCTGCAGGAAGATGTGATTGGCTTGTGTGAATAAGTCCACAGACTGGCAGGGAAATCTACTCAGGGATAAGCAGGAACGGTGTCCGGCCCTGTGCATTGACGGGGTTGTTTGGGACCCTATCCATTGGAGCAGAATAGGGAAGAGAACTCGTTTAAGTTAAAACAATTGAGTCCCTCCCAGTTTTACTAGATATCAAAGCAGCACATAACATTAAAAATGTAACTTCAGGATTGAACACCATAAGGACCAACTATGTAATTTACAGGGTCGAGAACAAATATAAATTGTGGAGTTACTTCTCTAAAACCCATAAAAAATAGTGTCATTAAAAGTATGCATGAATCTTTGTCTTTCTTCTATGGCCTCGCTATCTTGACGTATAGTGTTTTATGTTTGCTATTTAATGTTGTTCTGAGTGAATAAAGATTCACATTTTAAACTACTAGGATGAATTTTTATTGCTCCTGGTTCATCTAAAATCATGCCGGTTTTAAATGCAAATATCAGAGCATTTAACTTTTATGCAGAACCAGCAAAATTAAACAATTTATATCTTGTGTCTGATCTTGAAGGGTGCACCCGGCAGGACAGAAGAGAAAAATCACAGGTCAGAATCCAGAGCGTTGGAAGGAGAACAAAGGATCCCTCCAGGCAAGAAGTTGACTGAAAGATCCAGGTAGAAAGGTAATTTCAAGGCCAGTGCAAACCCTCACAAACGCATTAGTCCTTCCAGCCACCAAAATGACGTTCCTCACCCCAGCTAGGGGAGGGGTGTGAGGAATGTGAGCCAGGAGTTTTCTCACGAGCCCATTGTCGCTACCCATGGTGGATGGATGGCTCCTAAGGATTTGAACCTCTGCACCAGGGCACATTAGTTATTTGAGTGGGGGTGGGTGAGAGGCTCATGGCATTCAAGAAGCTACCTCTGGATGGTTGCCCACCAGATGCAGGGTGGTGCTTCCAGCCTATGTGGAGAGAACACCAGTCCTTGCAGTGAGATGCTGTGTAATGCTGGTACCTAACTCAGCCCTCCCCACACTCGTATCCAGGACTCTGTCAGGGGTGGAGAGCAGCAGCCATCATTGTGTGTGTAAAGAAGCGAGAGAGAAGGCCAAGCAGGGTGCGGGCCCCAGGGAATGGGAGTCGGGCTGCGGCGAAGGTACTCTGGAGTCATGGCAGAGAGACGGCATGTCAGCCAAGTGTCCACATTTCCAGTTCATGTTCCATTGTCCCATCTGGCTCCCTCCTGACTTCACTTAACAAACACAAATTCAAATTTCAAGATGTCAAGGGCAGAGCATTAAAGCTCAAGCATGGGGCCCTAGGAAACGGAACTGGGAGCAGGGATGGAGTTAGCCCTGACCAAATGTCAACACGAAGGATCTGAGTCACAGGAATGCACAGCGCAGGTGAAGGACAAGGAGCAATCGGGTTGTCAAGCAGGTAAGGTGACGGCTCTGGGAAAATCAAGTATGAGAGTGGGAGGTGCAGTTAGATAATTGGCCAAAGATTAATTCCTTTATATGTTTTGATCCTGCGGATGCCGGACTTGGTATATTGAACCAGCAAGTCATCAAAGACCACTTCCGGTAGGAGGAGGGAGACTCTGCATGTGAAAATCTAAACTGGTTGCTCATTGTGGGGTAGGTTCATTGTAACTGTATGTGCAAATATACATGAGGCCAACCAGTGGGGACCTCTCAGCCTCTGTAAAGGCCTGTGGAGAGCCAGGGTCGCCTCACAGCACCATTTTTCAGGTTGAGTGTCTATTGGATTTTTACATATATGTAACAAATCAATCAAAAGACAAAAACATTGAAAACTCAGGGCAGTGTTCTTTTAGGATGTGGTAAGGGTTTGATTACAATCTGCCTATGTTCTTTTTTTTCTTTTCCAATATTGAAGTCTGTATAACGAGTACAATTGGTTTCATCACATTTAAAACAGCTGTGTCATCTGTGATCTTTTCACTTCAGACTACACTAAGCCAAAATTTCTTTTCTAATAAAATAATTATTAATAATATTATTACCACAGCATCATTGTATTTATATTGCAAGGCACAGAGAAAGCTTCAGGATGTTAAAAGACACAAAAAAGGATTCCCATTCCCACCAACAGTGTAGGAGGGTTCCTTTTTCTCCACTTGTTATTATTTGTCTTGCTGATGATAGCCAGTCTAAAAAGACTCATATTTAAAAAAGGAAAAGGGAAGTATTCCAGGAGCCTGTCCACATTTACTGTGCTGCTCTCATGATGGGTGGCTTTGAGTGTGGGTGGAGGGGCAGGGTCACCACTCCCACCTGTCATTGGGCCTCCTGCTCTTCACAGAGCATGGGAGGGGCTGTACTTGGTCTTTCCTTCCTGGAGACCTGGAGTCCCCCTCTTTCTTCTTCATCAGTCTCACTGAGCAGGGGACCAGTCACCTGAAGCCGGCCTGGCTAAATATCCAGGTTCAGTTCGCTCCTGTCAGACATTTATAGACAGTCCAGGCCAGAGACCTCACCCTCAGCCGAGAGCAGCACACAGGCCTCAGTGCCCCGTGAACCTGACCCCTGGGGAAATCAGGGCCCATGGGCACTTCTCCAGGGTGTGCGGATCCTCCTGGGTCCCACACACCCTCACCAGGTTCCCTCCTCCGTCTCTGTGACTCCCCAGCAGTCCAGTAGCCGTGTTCTCCTTGCATAGCTGGCATCAATACCTGTGCAGGCCGAGACCTGGGGCCTCGGCCTGAGTCTCAGAGGGGTGGAGTTGGCACAACGTCAGGGGATTCCATGAGGCCAAGGAACAGGAGCCCCCTTCCTGTTTCTCTTCTCCCAGCCCAGCACATATAGTGGTGGTTAATTCATCCCTGAATGTATAGATTTAGGTCTATGTTTTATGTTTACATCTAGAGACTTTTACATGAATGTATTTATTTACTACGATTTCCTTTCAAATATTTTATATAAATAAAACACATCCATAGAAAAGCATACCAAACCTGTTAGAACTTAATGAATTATTACACCCGGTCACTTCAGTGACCCTAAGCAAGTCACGCCATCTCTCCCATCAGCCTCACTTAGTGTTCCTTCAAAAAAGTAACCTCAAATTTAATACTTACCACATGTCCTTATGCCATTATCTTTCTAGGAATTTTATTTTCTGACGTTTTTCATTCTCCTGGAAGGGGGTTCCGGCAAACAATAATATTATCTGGGGTCGTTCATGCAGGCGTGGCCGTCAGTGCCTTCCATACCCATGAGCTCCTCTAACTGAGTACAAGATCCTGGCTCACTGTTCTTCACTAACTATAACGTTCCATTGTCTTCTTGTACCAATTAGTACAAGATGGTGGATGAGATTCTAATTTTATTTCCCTTACAGGTCACTGGCTTTTTTCCCGCTAGATGACCAACAAGCATTTCTGTCTTGAAAGCCCAATAATTGCAGGGGCATATGCCCCGTCATCAGCAAGTCCAAGTCTTCGTTTCCTCCTCCGGTTTCTGTCTATGGGTGCGCATACACACAGGCACACGTTGTTTTCAAGCAGAGACAATCAAAATTCTTCCTTTAGAACAACACCATATTACTTTCTTCCCACCTCTGCTCATTTGGGTAATCCTTAGAGAAACTATGGCACCGTGTATGTTAATGCAGGTTTTATACCTCATTAGTGACCCGTTGCCACCCATTTTATTTTTTATTTCTAGAAATTAGCCCTGAATCAGCAATGATTTGGACTACAGCCTTTCACACCGTGAAGGGTATCCACTTTGTTTGAAATATGCAATACTTTCATCGTTATCCTAAAATTGTCTCTTGTTCCAAATTTGGGGGTCTGATACATACCTTGCTGTAGCAAGTGTGCATGGCCACATTGTAAGATTGTGATTAGGTGTTGCATTAAGAGACAAAACACAACTTGACCTCTAGAGTTTTGAGTTAGGTAAAATTCATTTGGAAAGGCATCAATTATATATATTCACCCAACCCACTGGTAAAATATAGTGATTCGTTTTTCTGAATTACTCTGTGAATAGCCACTCTTGAAAACGCAGAATGTCAGGAAACTGTTCAGAGAATTGGCAGAGATGGAGACATGAATAAGTATATAGATTTAGTTGCATGCAGAGAAAAATAAGGAATATGCATAAAGAATGAGGCAAGGATTTATATAATTTCATAGTTATATGCTTAGACAGAAAGATGACTTTAAAACTGAGTTCCTATCACTTCTGCTTTTTATGTGGAACTGATTTCAAGCTGTTCTTTCTAGAAAGTCTGGAGTCTCAGGAATAGTGAAAATGGTTGAGAGTCATATATCAAACATGAATGGAATTAATTGTGATTATCAACATGTTGGCCTTGTTCGTGTTCACCCTGTAATTTCCACTATCAAATATTTTAGGTGGGCAGGTCATTTTTCTCGTGTAACCTATTTCCATGACATGCATAATAATGAGGGGATTCAGTGTTTGAAACCAAACATGCACTCTTAAATGCCACATGTGTTCATGTCAACACACACTAGTCTAGAAAGCAGAAGTTGGGCCCCTGTGCTAGTGTAGACAGTGGTCTCCCTGAAAGTTCTATGAGGACGGGTCACCATGGTAACATGATGATGCCCAACTGCCTTCCCTTCCAACTGTCACTCTGTGTACTGAGAGGAAAGAGGTGAGACCTTCTTAGGCTCTCACACCTCAGATCCTAGCGATGGGAAATCTCAACTGCTGTGGAGGTACGTTTCCACTGATCGCCTGAATGCTGCTCCTTCAGCAGGCTGCTCACCTTTGACTGCAAATATTTTCCTCATTTTGTTAAGTCCTTTCCACCATTCCCAATTTGTCTGTGGAGTGATAAATTCATCTGTAGTTTACTTGTATCACTTAATTTGCATTTCTGATTCTTCCAACCAGAGGGCTGACATTTATTTTCCTAAACTTAGAAAAGTGGAGCATTTCCTAGTGCCAGTTTTGCACTCGTTCTTCAAGGGAATAGATCAAGCGCAGGCACAGACATGCCCCTTTCACTGGGTCGGGGTCAGGGCAACTTCTCTGACTGTAGTTGTAAAATCCAACACCTGACATCAGCAGTCTTAGTCCAGAGGTTTTAAGAATAGAAGGACACAACATGGTGGGAATCCATGGGTTGAAGTGCACAGGGGACGTGTCTGTGTGGGTTCTCCCTGGGAGGTCAGTGCGACATGCCCTTGCCTCGAGTGGGTGCAAAGAACTAGGATTACGAGGGTCTGGGTAGTTCTCAGGGAGGGTCACTGGCTATGACTAAGTAAGAGTCCCTCTCAGAGGAACGGGACTCTGCCCCCTGCTTCTTCCGGGTCGGGTGGGATGAGGCGGTTGTAGAGGCTGTGATGTAGTGAGGGGGTCCCTGGGCGGGAAGGGGACACTCAGAGCTGGTGCTGCCTCTTCTCGCTCTAAGTCAGGCCCGAGTTCAGGCTGCGCAGACGAGTGCTCACATCAGTAGTCTGCACACAGTGGAGGTCTGAGCCGTAATTCATTGAACTACCTACCAAAGCACCAGCACAGACGGCTACTTTCCTGGGTCATGTGCATGAACTGCTCATCCAGAGTAGGTCACTTAAAGGGAAGCTAGTTTTTGGCCAAGTGGTCACATGGCCGTCGACCCAGAATGTTCTGAGCTGGCTTGGGAGGCGCACAGACCTCTGGCCCCTCAGCGTGGTCACTGATCATGGGGAAAGCTTCGTGTGGAACACTGATAGTGTGAAGACACTGAGGAAGGATGGCCCAACGTGCGGACTTTCCCTGGTCCTTCAGAGGGGCTTTGTTTCAGGGAAACTGCTGTATCTGTGTCAGGGCTCAAATGGGGAAGGCAGGGCTGTGTGATGAATGTGGACTGTGCGTAGTTCTGTCACCTCGTCCAGGACATCAGCTGCCTCCCACTGAAACTTTAGGCAGGAGGAAGGGAGGGTTGGTGTGGTTCAGGGGTCCAGGATCCCAGGTGACTCAGGGGGTGTGATTTCTGTGCTCTGGACACCAACCACTACTTCCAGATCCCACACACAGCAGTGTTGCGAGTCTGGGTGACCCACTGAATCTCTAAATGCTTGTGCCGTTTGCCGTAAAATATGGGTCAAAGCCCTGCCTGCCTCTCCTGACGTAGGGCAGCTGTGGTCATCACAGGAGATGATAATGGATACTGTCTGTGAGCTATGAAGCATCACGCCCTTGTAAAGGAAGAGAAGTCACCTCCCTCCCTCCCTTGCTGTGGAGCCATCCGTATCCCCTCTCTCCATTTAACCACACCATGGGTCTATCTAGCTCAGACTTGCTGGCATTCAATGAGTACACACTCTGAGTACTTACATTCCACCAGCTATTTGTTTTTCTGGAGGATTTGCCAGTATTGTGTTTAGCATCATTACAGAATACCAATAAGGAGGTCGTCCTCACATTCCCGCATCTCAGAACAGACCCTGATGGCCAGAGGGGTCTCCGTAACTTTCCTTGAATGGTGCGGCTTCTAAATGGGATTGGAGCCCAAGCTACAAGACTGTTCACTGGGCTTTGCTGTGTGTCTAGAATGTCTCATCTAAACAAAGGTGTTTGCCAACATAATCTACCTGTTGGTGATATGAGGCATACCCCAAACTGCACAATGTTCCTAGATCCAACTTTGCTTCAGGAGGGTCATCTGGGCAGCTGGTGAATAAGACACCAATAGTTGGAAGTATGAGTAAATTATTTCTAATGTCCCTATCGTCTGTGGCCAGAAAGAAGTCAGTGATTCTCTCTCTTGTCATGCATTTCCCAGGATGTTGCGGCCAGGATGAGGACAGGCGTCCCCTGAAGAGGAGAATATCAGGTGCCTTCAGGAGGATGAGGTCCAGGAGACGTCACATCCGTCCAGCCCGAAGGGCCCATGCCTTAGAGGACCCAGAGGAAGGTACTGTAAAAATATGCTTATTAAGTGAATTTAAGAGGAATTATTCAGTGTCCCATTTTTTATGAGGAAACTATACAGATGTTAATTCGCATTATTTTTTCTGTGTGCAAATTGAGATGCTGTCATTTAATCGGTACGTTTGTAACTCTAAAAGTATAGATGCATTGACAACTCAAAATTTGATTTACTGGGCAGGACTCCGTCCTATTGCAGGTGGCCCCTAGTGTAGCTCCACACCACAACCAGTTCTGGAGGAATGTGAGTTAAGAGTTGCCTCCAGTTAGTGTTGGGGACAATTCACTGTGACTTTATGATAGATATCTAACAGTTCACTTGCCAGACTCTTGCTAAGAATACACAATGCCATTTTCATGACGAAAATCTACCTCCCATTACTCATGCCATCTATGATTATCGCATGTAGGCAAGAAACATTGTACATTGAAAAAGAACCAAGAGGTCATCATTAGGACGAAGCACCTGGGTGGCACCGAATCCCCTTCCTGTGAGGACAAGAGAGGATGTGCATTGTAAGGCAGGGAAAGAGAAAATCATTGAAGTGACGGGGCACGGCCACTCGTATCCCTCTAGAACACTCGGGGAGAAAATTGGTCATGGTTTCTTTGGAAGTGCTTTGGGAAAAATCAACTCGACGGATGAATTTTAAGGATACGTACATATATATATATATATATATATATATATATATATATATATATATATATATATATATATGTATATATATATAAATATACATATATGTTGAGACAAACTAAGTTTGAATGTTGTTTGTAGCAGGACTACTCTGATTAAGACGTATTTTAGGAAAATTTGATTATCATTTAGGTTTCAGTCTTTTGCCTACAAGCCGAAAAGAATGAGACAGCTTGAATATAAAATGTCACTTGTTTACCCCTGGAACTTCCTACTAGGGAAAAGTTTATCCTAGCAGTCCTTCAATCTCCATGATAGCTTACCCCTTGTGCTGCAGGGAACCCTGATGTGTAAGATGACATGTTAAAACGATTATCACCAACAGCTGGGCTTCAAGAGTTAATCAAGTGCCACCGAGTGGGATAGATGTGTTAGTAAGCTCTGAGAGCTTTTCCAGGACATAACGATGACAACAATTCAGAGTAGCAGAGGAGGACACAGGCAAGGCACCCAGGTCACGTGGTCCTCAGGTGGAGGTTTCAAGGTCAGGAGAAGGAGTATGACATGTATCCCTGTGTCCAGCCTTGCCCACACTTGAGATGTTGTTTTGCTGTTTCTTGGATGGGGATTCGATAGGACACTATCATGTTGCTGGAGCAAACACTTTATCAACATCTTCTTTACAACCCGGAGAGTGGAGCTCCCTCCTGTTCTGTGGTCTTCATTATCTGCCTGTGGCACAACCAGACCCTTTGTACTTTACTGACTCCTTCCTTCATGACTTTCTGTTTTGATTGCTTCTTTCATTCTATGTGATTCCTTCTACCTCACTTTCCCTACCCCACTCTCTCACTCTTTATATTCTTTCTTTAGTTTGTTTCCTTTTTATCCGTTTTCACTTATTTTTTTTAATGTGCTTTACATACTCAACATGAAGTCCAACCTCTGTACGTTCCTAAGTATATAGTACAGTAGAGTTCCCTATATGTACATAGTTGTACAGGCCATCTCTACATGTTCTTCATCTCTCATTGCCGAAACTGTACACCCATTCACAGTAACTCCATATACCCACCCCACTCTCGGCAAGGACATTGTACTTTCTGTTTCTATGAGTTGGACTAGTTTACATACTCATTTCAATGGAATCATAAAGTATTTCACTTTGTTTATTTCTGAGAATGGCTTGTCTCACATAGAATAGGTTGACTCAAGATGCTTCAAATGGCAGGATTCCCTTCTTTCTCAAGGTGAATAATATTGCATTAAATGTATTTTCATTATGCTTTCCTCTGTCCATTGACAGTAGGGCTGGTTCTTGATATGGGTTTTTATGAGCCAAACAGCAGTGATCAGGGCCATGCAGTTACCTCCTGGAGATCCTGATTTCAATTGCTTGGGATGGATAAACAGAAGTGCGATTAGTGCATCTATTTGCAATATTTTGAGGAACTTCAATACTGTTTCCACAGTGGGTTCACATTTAATATTCCCATTTGACTTTCATAGTGGGAAGGCATGGGTTGAGGTACACAGGGTCCCTGTGTCTCCGGGTGCCTTCTGGCCTGGAGAGTGGTAGCCGCGACCCAGTCGATGAGTGGTTGGGATGAACATGGATGAAAGATTAGGAGGGTCTGGGGTCAGGTCACAAGCTGTGACTAATGAAGTGTCTCTCTCAGAGGACATGGGGAATTGTTTCTTGCCTCTTAGTTCTGGAGGGATGAAGGGGCAGTTGGATCCTGTGTTGAGGTGAGGGAAGTCTTCGGCAGGGATGTGGACACTCAGAACCCATGCAGTCACTGCACGTGCAGAAGGGTGCTCACATCAGTCGTCAGCAGACAGTGGAGGTTTGGCCTTAATACATTGAATTATGAATTACCAATGCACCAGGGCAGAAGGCCGCTTTCCCGGGTCAGGTACATGAATTGTTCATCAGAGTAGGTGAATGAAACGGAAGCTATTTTTGGCAAAGCCGTCATATGGGAGTTGGTTCTCATATGGCAGAATGTTCTTTATTGGCGTGGGAGGCCCTCAGACTGCTCGTCACTCAGGGTGGTTTTCTGGTGAGGGGACACATGGTGAGAAATAGCTGAGTGTGTGACGTCATTAGGGGCAGAGAGCCACCATTGTGTTCTCCCCTTGACTTTCAGAGGGTCTTGGTGTGGAGAAAATTGTTGTATTTGGGTCATGCACTGAAACGTGGAAGGCGGGGCTGTGTTGTGGATTTGGACTCCTCATGGCTGCACCACCTGCTCCCGGGCATCATCTCTCCCTGGCAGAAACCTTGGGGCATGGAGACTTGAAGGTTGATGTTGTTCAGGGGTCCCAGGCATGATCTCAGTTGTCTCAGGGTCTCTGATCTCTATGCCCAGGACATCAACCAAATAGTGGTACCCGATCTATCCCATACCAGTGTTGTGAGTCAGGGACAGTTGCATACTTCACGCTAGGTTTCTACGCCCTCCAGTGTAAAATATGGGTCACGACCCTAACTTGCCTCCCTTGAGGTGGCGCTGGTGTGGGCATCGCAAGAGATGATAACAGATACTCTCTGTGAGCTGTAAAGCATCACACCCAGATAGAGGGTGAAAAGTCACCTCCCATGTGCCCTTTCAGTGGAGCCATCCAAGTATCCTATCTGAACTTAACCTCTACAAGTGTCTAGCTCATTCTTGCAGCCATTCAATGATTGGAAAGTCAGAGCAATTACACAACACCAGTCTTTTATTTGCCTGGAGGCTTCACCGGTATTTAATTTTGTTTAGACTCATCACATAATACTAACAAGGAGGTCCTCTTCACATTTTCTCATTTCAAAATGGGGCACTGAGTCCAAGTGCGGTCTCCATATCTTTCAGATACGTGCAACTTCTGTAAACGATTGGAACTCAGTGTACTAGGCGTAGTCTCTGTGTTTTGTTACGTTTCTATAATGCCTCAGCTCATTCAAGATTTTTCCTACAAAAGCTGTGTGTTGGGGATTTGGTTGCTCAGCAAACTACAAGATATATCTAGGTCCATCTTTAAGTCTACTGGGTCATCTGCTCAGCTAGCTGGTGAATGAAGGGAACAATAGTTGGAAGTGTGAATAAATTATTCCTAATGTACCTATGGTCTCCTGCCACTAAGATGTCACAGGGTCTATCTATTGTTGTGTATTTCTCAGGAAGTAGCAGCGATGATGAGGGAAGATGTCTTCCCATAAACAGAACCCACTCATCAGTTTCCAGCCAGAGATGGGAAAGAAGAGTGCGTGAGCGGCCACGCCTCAAGTTCTACCCTCACAGGGACCCTGCAGAAGGTATTGCGGATCTATGCTCATTAGGTTAATTCAGAATTAAGAATTTTGTGTCCCAGTTTTAACAGAAAACTATAAAAATGCTAAGCCACGTTCTTCTTTTATGCCTGCAAATTTAAGTATCTTCACGAAATTAGTACTGCTGTAACTATGAAGTCAAGATGCATTGAGAACTCAAAATATCGTTCACGTTGAATAGTAAACAATGTCCTGAGCTAATGCTCACATTAGCTGAGTGTTTACCTTTTGCTGAATAGATCCCTCCGGAATACAATGTCTTTAGATTTGGAAACATTGATACACCTTGTTGAGAACAGGTTGGGATTCACAAAGGAGTTGACAAGACGATACACAACGTTCCCACAGCCCACCAAGCCAGTCATTGCAATGACATCAATGTCTTATTGATTAAAATGTGCACAGTTCAGGTTCAGGTTCACGTCTGCTGCGGTGACATTCTATAAGTTGGGCGAAGATCATAAGAGAAGGTGTCACTGTGGGAGGATCCCAGGATATCAGCACACGGATGTCATAGCGACATGCTTCACAACAGCCAACAGTTGCAAACTTTTCCAAAGTCCATCAAGTGATGAGTGGATAAATACAGTCTGATATATACCCAGAGTGGACTGTCGTTCAGTCGTGAACGGGAATTGAACTTTGAAATATGCTGCAACATGAAAGGACATTGAAAAAATATCATGCTTAGTAACACCAGGCAGACACGGAGAGACAAATAATGTGTGATTCCACTTACATGAGGTCCCTGTTACAGGCAGATTCACAGTTGAGAGACAAGTAGAGATAACAATGGTTGGAAGGAGGGAGAACGTAGAGTGATTTGTTAAAGGGAACTGAGGTGGATATGATGAAAAAGATTGGATCTAGATAGTAGTGACGAGTCTGTAGCGTTGTACATATAATCCATGCTCCAGACCTATATAGTCACAAATTATGAAAAGCAGCGTAAATAGCATTTCTTTCTCATCACTGTCAAAAAGTTAAGAAAATCCAATAATAGAGATGATGAAGAGAGGACAGCGTATATGAATTCATGGAAAACTGAAATGGTCTTGTAACATTTCAGGAAAAAGGATGACTGTGTTGTGTTTTAAAATGCGCAGAAAAATTCATGAAAATCTCTCACTGAAACACAACATGCATTTATTTGTCTACCGGTTTTAAGAGTATTTCAAATTAATTGCATTCTATTTAGCTAGACACCAAAGACCCCATGTCTCACTTCTTTCCTCGCCTCTCCTTGGCCTTGCTTCTTCCACCAAGGAGTTCAGCACGGCACATGTTCAGCTCATAGATATGAAAAACCCATAGCCACACAGTCTCTCTCACATCCACATCAAGCTCATCTCCCTGAGTAGGTTTGAGTAGTATAACCGATGACACATTTACTCTGTGTTCTTGTAGTTCTCCCCGACATCCCAGAGGAAGATGAACTTCCTGATGATTGCAATGAGGACATCAAACCTATCACGGTAAGCTTGTTTTCCACCCTCTGAGACAGAAATCCTCTTTAATACACTCAATCAAACTAAGATTGAAAACGTTGGCATGTCCATTCCCAATAATACAGACAATCTTCTGGCCGAGGAGAATGTTGAGTGTGAATTTGTTACCAACTGATACTTGTTTTGAATATGCACTCAACGATGGCAGCATTAGTAACAGAATATATGGTGATCTTTTTCCTATGTAGCATTTTTGTTTGTTTGTTTGTTTTGGAATACAGCTGTGTAACTGGCAACCCAATATGCCTGTGTGAGATACTTCCTGCAGCAAAAGTTCATGGCTTTTGACATGAGTACTTTTGCTTGATTTCTTGTTTTGGGTGCCCTTGAGCCACCACTGTTCCCATTGCTTTTCTATTGTCATTAAGGAAACCAAAGACCTGTGCAAACACAACCCACATGATCTGATCCTTGTCATATTTTCTATCATTTCAGGACAGTCCAGTGGACACAGCCTGTGGTACGTATTCTAGAATTCCTCATTTGGTGACAAAAAGTGGAGAACATGACAAAATAGGGGCTTTCTTGCTGGCTTTAAAATGCTGAGACACTGTAATGTCAGCTTTTTGGTTGCCATGAGAACTGGTGATACGATGATAGAAACTGGCCTCTAGGTACTGAAGTGTTTCCAAGTTGTCCAGTTCCACTTTTGTTGTCCAATGTGCGGTTGTGGGAGTGACTGTCTCTATGTGTTTCCATGAGAGTTATAGTTTTTGTGTGTGTGTGTGTGTGTGTGTGTGTGTGTGTGCGTGTGTGTGTGTGTGTGTCTGTGTGTTTGGTAATATTTTTGTGGGATGAGTGTTTCCTGAGATTAATATTCGTGTAAATTCCACAACTGTTGGTGCTCACTTTCTCAATAAAAATTTCCATTTCACTAGCCATTGTCACCCCAATAAACTTTAATTTAAAAAAAGAGAGCTCACACAAATACATTCCTATCTCATGGCATCATGAGCGGATACCTATGGGTGTATGTATTCATCACAATAAGATAAATGTGGTTACCCACTGTATGCCATGTAGATGGCAATTAACCTAGAAAAACCCATCGCCACACAGGACAGTGCCCGCTGGGTTCTAAAGTGACAAACTCGGATCAGAACTCCTATCCCTGCATCAATGCCAGTTTCATTCAATTATGACTGTCACCTTTTAGTACCTCTGTGGCATTTCGAATGCACATGATGTGTCACTGCTGGCACTTCCTTCACACACAACACATTTCTCTCAAATGCTTGAGATGGACTCCTCCGCGAAACACAGCTGAGTACTGGGCAGGACTCCGTCCTATTGCAGGTGGCCCCTAGTGTAGCTCCACACCACAACCAGTTCTGGAGGAATGTGAGTTAGGAGTTGCCTCCAGTTAGTGTTGGGGACAATTCACTGTGACTTTCTGATAGATATCTAACAGTTCACTTGCCAGACTCTTGCTAAGAATACACAATGCCATTTTCATGTCGAAAATCTACCTCCCATTACTCATGCCATCTATGATTATTGCATGGAGGCAAGAAACATTGTACATTGAAAGGGAACAAAGACGTCATCATCAGGACGCAGCACCTGGGTGGCACCGAATCCCCTTCCTGTGAGGATGAGAGAGGTTGTGCATTGTAAGTCAGGGAAAGAGAAAATCATTGAAGTGACGGGGCACGGCCACTCGTATCCCTCTAGAACACTCGGGGAGAAAATTGGTCATGGTTTCTTTGGAAGGGCTTTGGAAAAATTCAAGTCAACGGATGTACTTTAAGGCAATATATATAAACTAATTTTGAGTGTTGTTTGGAGCAGGACTACTCTGATTAAGATGTATTTTAGGAAAATTTGATTATCTTTTAGGTTTCAATATTTTGACTACAAGCCGAAAAGAATGAGAGAGCTTGAATATAAAATGTTACTTGTTTACCCCTGGAACTTCCTACTAGGGAAAAGTTTATCCTAGCGGTCTCCTTCAATCTCCATGATAGTTTACCCCTTGTGCTGCAGGGAACCCTGCTGTGTAGGATGACATGTTAAAACGATTATCACCAACAGCTGGGCTTCAAGAGTTAATCAAGTGCCACCGAGTGGGATAGATGTGTTAGTAAGCTCTGAGAGCTTTTCCAGGACATAACGATGACAACAATTCAGAGTAGCAGAGGAGGACACGGGCAAGGCACCCAGGTCACGTGGTGCTCAGGTGGAGGTTTCAAGGTCAGGAGAAGGAGTATGACATGTATCCCTGTGTCCAGCCTTGCCCACACTTGAGATGTTGTTTTGCTGTTTCTTGGATGGGGATTCGATAGGACACTATCATGTTGCTGGAGCAAACACTTTATCAACATCTTCTTTACAACCCGGAGAGTGGAGCTCCCTCCTGTTCTGTGGTCTTCATTATCTGCCTGTGGCACAACCAGACCCTTTGTACTTTACTGACTCCTTCCTTCATGACTTTCTGTTTTGATTGCTTCTTTCATTCTATGTGATTCCTTCTACCTCACTTTCCCTACCCCACTCTCTCACTCTCACTCTTTTTATTCTTTCTTTAGTTTGTTTCCTTTTTATCCGTTTTCACTTATTTTTTTTAATGTGCTTTACATACTCAACATGAAGTCCAACCTCTGTACGTTCCTAAGTATATAGTACAGTAGAGTTCCCTATATGTACATAGTTGTACAGGCCATCTCTACATGTTCTTCATCTCTCATTGCCGAAACTGTACACCCATTCACAGTAACTCCATATACCCACCCCACTCTCGGCAAGGACATTGTACTTTCTGTTTCTATGAGTTGGACTAGTTTACATACTCATTTCAATGGAATCATAAAGTATTTCACTTTGTTTATTTCTGAGAATGGCTTGTCTCACATAGAATAGGTTGACTCAAGATGCTTCAAATGGCAGGATTCCCTTCTTTCTCAAGGTGAATAATATTGCATTAAATGTATTTTCATTATGCTTTCCT
Organism: Rhinolophus hipposideros; assembly: GCF_964194185.1. Classification (NCBI taxonomy): domain Eukaryota; kingdom Metazoa; phylum Chordata; class Mammalia; order Chiroptera; family Rhinolophidae; genus Rhinolophus; species Rhinolophus hipposideros. Next base: position 899,565 of record NC_138060.1, read on the forward strand.
CTGTCCATTGACAGTAGGGCTGGTTCTTGATATGGGTTTTTATGAGCCAAACAGCAGTGATCAGGGCCATGCAGTTACCTCCTGGAGATCCTGATTTCAATTGCTTGGGATGGATAAACAGAAGTGCGATTAGTGCATCTATTTGCAATATTTTGAGGAACTTCAATACTGTTTCACAGTGGGTTCACATTTAATATTCCCATTTGACTTTCATAGTGGGAAGGCATGGGTTGAGGTACACAGGGTCCCTGTGTCTCCGGGTGCCTTCTGGCCTGGAGAGTGGTAGCCGCGACCCAGTCGATGAGTGGGTGGGATGAACATGGATGAAAGATTAGGAGGGTCTGCGGTCAGGTCACAAGCTGTGACTAATGAAGTGTCTCTCTCAGAGGACATGGGGAATTGTTTCTTGCCTCTTAGTTCTGGAGGGATGAAGGGGCAGTTGGATCCTGTGTTGAGGTGAGGGAAGTCTTCGGCAGGGATGTGGACACTCAGAACCCATGCAGTCACTGCACGTGCAGAAGGGTGCTCACATCAGTCGTCAGCAGACAGTGGAGGTTTGGCCTTAATACATTGAATTATGAATTACCAATGCACCAGGGCAGAAGGCCGCTTTCCCGGGTCAGGTACATGAATTGCTCATCAGAGTAGGTGAATGAAACGGAAGCTATTTTTGGCAAAGCCGTCATATGGGAGTTGGTTCTCATATGGCAGAATGTTCTTTATTGGCGTGGGAGGCCCTCAGACTGCTCGTCACTCAGGGTGGTTTTCTGGTGAGGGGACACATGGTGAGAAATAGCTGAGTGTGTGACGTCATTAGGGGCAGAGAGCCACCATTGTGTTCTCCCCTTGACTTTCAGAGGGTCTTGGTGTGGAGAAAATTGTTGTATTTGAGTCATGCACTGAAACGTGGAAGGCGGGGCTGTGTTGTGGATTTGGACTCCTCATGGCTGCACCACCTGCTCCCGGGCATCATCTCTCCCTTGCAGAAACCTTGGGGCATGGAGACTTGAAGGTTGATGTTGTGCAGGGGTCCCAGGCATGATCTCAGTTGTCTCAGGGTCTCTGATCTCTATGCCCAGGACATCAACCAAATAGTGGTACCCGATCTATCCCATACCAGTGTTGTGAGTCAGGGACAGTTGCATACTTCACGCTAGGTTTCTACGCCCTCCAGTGTAAAATATGGGTCACGACCCTAACTTGCCTCCCTTGAGGTGGCGCTGGTGTGGGCATCGCAAGAGATGATAACAGATACTCTCCGTGAGCTGTAAAGCATCACACCCAGATAGAGGGTGAAAAGTCACCTCCCATGTGCCCTTTCAGTGGAGCCATCCAAGTATCCTATCTGAACTTAACCTCTACAAGTGTCTAGCTCATTCTTGCAGCCATTCAATGATTGGAAAGTCAGAGCAATTACACACACCAGTCTTTTATTTGCCTGGAGGCTTCACCGGTATTTAATTTTGTTTAGACTCATCACATAATACTAACAAGGAGGTCCTCTTCACATTTTCTCACTTCAAAATGGGGCACTGAGTCCAAGTGCGGTCTCCATATCTTTCAGATACGTGCAACTTCTGTAAACGATTGGAACTCAGTGTACTAGGCGTAGTCTCTGTGTTTTGTTACGTTTCTATAATGCCTCAGCTCATTCAAGATTTTTCCTACAAAAGCTGTGTGTTGGGGATTTGGTTGCTCAGCAAACTACAAGATATATCTAGGTCCATCTTTAAGTCTACTGGGTCATCTGCTCAGCTAGCTGGTGAATTAAGGGAACAATAGTTGGAAGTGTGAATAAATTATTCCTAATGTACCTATGGTCTCCTGCCACTAAGATGTCACAGGGTCTATCTATTGTTGTGTATTTCTCAGGAAGTAGCAGCGATGATGAGGGAAGATGTCTTCCCATAAACAGAACCCACTCATCAGTTTCCAGCCAGAGATGGGAAAGAAGAGTGCGTGAGCGGCCACGCCTCAAGTTCTACCCTCACAGGGACCCTGCAGAAGGTATTGCGGATCTATGCTCATTAGGTTAATTCAGAATTAAGAATTTTGTGTCCCAGTTTTAACAGAAAACTATAAAAATGCTAAGCCACGTTCTTCTTTTATGCCTGCAAATTTAAGTATCTTCACGAAATTAGTACTGCTGTAACTATGAAGTCAAGATGCATTGAGAACTCAAAATATCGTTCACGTTGAATAGTAAACAATGTCCTGAGCTAATGCTCACATTAGCTGAGTGTTTACCTTTTGCTGAATAGATCCCTCCGGAATACAATGTCTTTAGATTTGGAAACATTGATACACCTTGTTGAGAACAGGTTGGGATTCACAAAGGAGTTGACAAGACGATACACAACGTTCCCACAGCCCACCAAGCCAGTGCCCCCGATTCATAATACCTTACCTTCCTGTGATACGTTTGTTACAGTCATTGCAATGACAACAATGTTTTATTGATTAAAATGTGCACAGTTCAGGTGAAGGTTCACGTCTGCTGCGGTGACATTCTATAAGTTGGGCGAAGATCATAAGATTAGGTGTCACTGTGGGAGGATCCCAGGATATCAGCACACGGATGTCATAGCGACATGCTTCACAACAGCCAACAGTTGCAAATTTTTCCAAAGTCCATCAAGTGATGAGTGGATAATTACAGTCTGATATATACCCAGAGTGGACTGTCGTTCAGTCGTGAACGGGAATTGAACTTTGAAATATGCTGCAACATGAAAGGACATTGAAAAAATATCGTGCTTAGTAACACCAGGCAGACACAGAGAGACAAATAATGTGTGATTCCACTTACATGAGGTCCCTGCTACAGGCAGATTCACAGTAGAGAGACAAGTAGAGATAACAATGGTTGGAAGGAGGGAGAACGTAGAGTGATTTGTTAAAGGGAACTGAGGTGGATATGATGAAAAAGATTGGATCTAGATAGTGGTGACGAGTCTGTAGCGTTGTACATATAATCCATGCTCCAGACCTATATAGTCACAAATTATGAAAAGCAGCGTAAATAGCATTTCTTTCTCATCACTGTCAAAAAGTTAAGAAAATCCAATAATAGAGATGATGAAGAGAGGACAGCGTATATGAATTCATGGAAAACTGAAATGGTCTTGTAACATTTCAGGAAAAAGGATGACTGTGTTGTGTTTTAAAATGCGCAGAGAAATTCATGAAAATCTCTCACTGAAACACAACATGCATTTATTTGTCTACCGGTTTTAAGAGTATTTCAAATTAATTACATTCTATTTAGCTAGACACCAAAGGCCCCATGTCTCACTTCTTTCCTCGCCTCTCCTTGGCCTTGCTTCTTCCACCAAGGAGTTCAGCACGGCACATGTTCAGCTCATAGATATCAAAAACCCATAGCCACACAGTCTCTCTCACGTCCACATCAAGCTAATCTCCCTGAGTAGGTTTGAGTAGTATAACCGATGACACATTTACTCTGTGTTCTTGTAGTTCTCCCCGACATCCCAGAGGAAGATGAACTTCCTGATGATTGCAATGAGGACATCAAACCTATCACCGTAAGCTTGTTTTTTATCCTCTGAGACATAAATCCCCTTTAATACACTCAGTCAAACGAAGATTGAAAATGTGAGCAAGTCCATTCCCAATAATACAGACAAATCTTCTGGCTGAGGAGAATGTTGAGTGTGAATTTGTTACCAACTGATACTTGTTTTGAATATGCCCTCAACGATGGCAGCATTAGTAACAGAATATATGGGAGTAATCTTTTCCCTATGCAGCATTTTTTGTTTGTTTGTTTGTTTGTTTTGGAATACAACTGTGTAACTGGCAACCCAATATGCCTGTGTGAGATACTTCCTGCAGCAAAAGTTCATGGCTTTTGACCTGAGTACTTTTGCTTGATTTCTTGTTTTGGGTTCCCTTGAGCCACCAGTGTTCCCATTGGTTTTCTATTGTCATTAAGGAAACCAAAGACCTGTGCAAACACAACCCACATGATCTGATCCTTGTCATATTTTCTATCATTTCAGGACACTCCAGTGGACACAGCCTGTGGTACGTATTCTAGAATTCCTCATTTGGTGACATAAAGTAGAGAACATGACAAAATAGGGGCTTTCTTGCTGTCTTTAATATGCTGAGACACTGTAATGTCAGCTCTTTGGTGGCCATGAGAACTGGGGATATGATGATAGAAACTGGCCTCTAGGTACTGAAGTGTTTTCTTCTGACTAATACAGTGTAACGCGGGTGGGCAGTAGTCCACTGTCCTTTTGATTCTTATTTCATTGGTGCTTTGTGCTGTCGAGCATGTTTTCAAAGGTCTGTTGGTCACTTATATGTCTTCTGTGTATAAATTTCTTTTTTTTCAGTGTTTTCCCCTTCTTCAATCGGGTCCTTTCCTTTTTTTCTTTATAATGAAGTTTTGGCGTGTCATACATATTTGGATATTAGCTCCTTTTCATAGATGAGGTTTCCAAGCGTTTTCTCCTATTCTGTGGGTGCTTTTCCATTGTGTTGATTCCTGAAGAGATTTCCCTTCTTCCATGGAGTGATATTGGCACCGTTCTTGAAAATCATTTGGTCATATATGTGTGTTTGAGAATTTAGTCTTCTGTTCCACAGAACAATGTGTCTGCCTTTATACCAGCAGCATACTGTTTTCTGTAGATTCCTGTAGCATTGCCATGTGTTTTGAAGCCAGAAAGTATGGAGCTTCTATCTTTGTTCTTCCTTCTCAAGATGCTTTTGGCTACAGGGGTTCTTTGTAGTTCCATAACCATTTTTTGATTTGTTTTTCCTGTCTCTGTAGAAATGGCATTGAGCTTTTCATAGGAGTTGCACTGACTCGCAGATCCCTTTGATTTGTATGGGAATGGTAACGATGCTAAGCCTTCCAAGCCAGGAACACAGTGCATCATTCAAATTTTGTGTCCTTTTTAACTGTTGCAGCAATTCTGTGTAGTTTTCACAGTAAAAGTCATTCACCCTCTTAGGGGTCTTTGCCACTAACTTCCTGCAGCTCTAATCCAGTGTTCAGGTGGATGAAGAGGGGATTCCTGAGGACAGCAAAGTGGCCCCTACTCAGACCATTACTCTGATTCCACCTAGCAGAGGGGTACCAGCCCTGCTGGTCTTCTCAGCTTGCAGTCGGGCCCCCTGCTGCGAATCCTTTAATAGCTGGTGGTCACCTTACTGTTTGAGTGTCCCCAGAGTCTGCAGAAGCACCTGGCACATTCACATGAGTCCTTGAATTCCTATGAGTGAATGATCACCTCAGATCTGTGAACAACTCTGCAGGAACAATCTGGGGAGGGGAGAAGACACCTTCCACATCTTTCAGTTCTTGCTTTGGCCAATCCGTTTGGGGAGCCAGTGGCCAGCGGTGCCACTTTCAATTTATTTCACTTGATCATTTATTAACTTAATGAATTAAGAGAAGATAAATATCGAGTTGTGCAGTCACAGGAGCCACACTCAAGTTTGTATATAACAGCTGCAATTGCAGGTTGATGAGTTTGGAGGGGAGAGCAATTGTGGGCCAGTGGGACCAAGAAGGTGATTCCTTCAACGTATCACTGATTGGAAGGTTGGCATCTCTGACCAATGCCTCGTTGAAGGGCTCTGACCTCACAGAGTCCCGGGATGGTCTGAGAACCTGCAGGGAAGATGAGGGTGATGCTCTGTGTCTTCTCGTATCCTCAATTGGAGGAGGCCGAATGGGGGAGACAGACACTCTTTCTAATAAATGTATTGCTCATCTTTCTGTTTGCAAAGACTGGCCGGTGGAGAACTTCTCGGACTCTAGCAGTGAGGAAGAAGACTCTACGCATTACTACAAAGACTCGGGTTGGATCTAATGGGAGAGGGTCCCTGCGAGTGGTTAGGTGGTACTTGATGCTTGAAGACTGACGAAGGCACATATGGAATCAGAGACGAAAAGGAAATGTGTGGAAGTCTGATTTGTTCCTTTGCTATATGAATGATGTCTTAGAAAAAGGAATTGTGTCCATGGGCTCTGAGTGTGCTGCGGCTGACATCAACATTTTCTGCTTTGCTATGTAAAAATTATCTTTCCCGCAGAACCAGCCAAATCTCAGAGCATGGTTTTTTGTCATGTTTCATTTACAGCTGACATTCAGCATTATTTTATATTAGTTTCAGGTGAACTACATAGTGTGAAACCTTTATATAATTTATGATGTGATCACCCTGTTTTCACTAGTACCTGCCTGGCACTATACGTAGTTGTTAGAGCATTATTGAGTAGATTCCCTATGCTGTACTTCACATCCTCGTGACTGTTTTGTAATCAGCATTTTGTACATCTTAAAACTTTACCTGATTCACCCAGGCCCCAGCCCCCTCCCTTCTGGCAACCATCATTTTGTTCTCTGTACCTATCCATCTGTTTCCATTTTATTATTGTTTCTTGAGAGTCCACATACAAGTGAGATCACATGGTATTTGTCTTTCTCTGTTTGACCTATATTCCTTAGAATAATACCCTCTAAGTCCATCCATGTTGTCACAAATGGTAACATTTTTTTTCTGGCCGAGTTGTGTTCCATTTCATATATGTGCCACCTGTGGTTGTTTGTTGTTGTTGTTGACGATGTTTTTCTTGTTTTGATCCAGTTGTCTATTGAATGGGAACTACGTTGCTACCATATCGGGCCTGTTGTAAATAGAGCTGCAGTAGACATATGGGTGCATATGTCTTTGATATTCATGTTTTGGATTTCTTCCGATAAATACCCAGAAGGGGAATTGCTGGGTAATAAGCCAGTTCTGTTTTTTATGTTTTGAGGAACCTCAGAATTGTTTTCCATAGCGCCTGCACCAGTTTCCCACCTCAGCTACAGCACAGCAGGATTCCCTTTTCTTCACATCCTGGCCACCATTTCCTGGTTGTTGAATCATTCTGTGCTGCAGCCATTCTGACAGGTGTGAGTTGATTTTACATTGTGATTTTGATTTGCAGTTTTTCTCATGATTCGTGACTTGGAGCATCTTTCATATGTCTATTATCCACCTGTATGTCTGTTAAGTTCTTTGTATAGCTGTTAAGTTCTTTGGCCCATTTCTTAATTGGATTCTTTGTTGTTTGGGTGTTGAGTTATATGAGCTCTTTATCTATTTGAATGATAATCTCTTATTGGATATTATGGTGACTATCTGCTGAAATTCAGTTGTTGTCTTTACATTTTGTGGATGGTTTCCTTTGCCATGCAAAAGTTTTTAATTTGATGGTCTCCGGTTTGTGTGTGTGTGTGTGTATGTGTGTGTGTGTGTGTGTGTGTGTGTGTGTGTTTGTGTTTATTTCCTTAGCCCAGGAGATATATGTTATTCAGAGCAATGTCAAAATCTTTACTGCTTATATTTTGTTCTACGAATTGATGGTTTCATTCTCATACATTTAAATCTAATTTATTTTTAGTTTATTCTTGTATATGGAGTAACAAGGTACGTATTTTTCTATACTGCATCTATGTGAGTATTGCATGTCATATATTATACATTATTATGCATACATAACATGTATTTTATATTTTCTATAGTACACATAGTATATTACAATGTATATGCATGTTCACATTTTCTATATATTTTATATGGTATGTATACATCTACTTATATAAGCACATATCCTAACATGTTATGTCTATTAAAATTGTATATTTTATGTCACATATATTATTTTTTAAAAGTAGCAACATAAAAAAAAATTAAAAAAAAAAAAGTAGCAACATATACATTAGAAATAAGTAAATAAGTTAGCAATATAATAAGACAAGGATCCTGATCCAACTATTCAGTACAGGAATATCTGAGATCTATTTATTAATTTAATATAAATTTTAAAAATATATCATATAGGATATATTCTGTGTGTTATTCCTCATTTTTAATCCTCTTGTTTCCCGTCATTTAAAGTTAAATACTACCGGAATTTGTTTAGGCATATCATTGTTTTCTTCATATATAACCAATAGTTATTACATGTATTACGTATATAGTACGGGGACATTATCAATATGGTGACATACTCAATGCCTTTTTTATATTACTAGCTTTTTATGAAATGGCATTATTTTTAATTACCATATTTGATTTCACTCTGACTGCGACTTTTAAAATCCGTTATCCTATTGATGATCATTTGAGTTGTTTCGTGTTTATTTTAAAGAACAATATGGCAGGGACCTTGTTTTGTAAATATCCCCAGGTAAACCTATGATCAAGTTACCCCGGAATATGTACAGTGATGAGTGGATGCACTGTGTTCTTATTTATAAATGTAAAGACTTTTAAAATAACGCAAATTGTTTTCCAAAGTGGTTGTACCAATCCACATTACCACCAGCACTGACTAGGAGTTATCAGGGCTCCACATTTTCAATAAAACTTGGTTTTCCCAGACTCTCAATATGTGCCATTCTGGTAAATACAAAAATTGAAAATTTTGCTTTAGTTTTATGTTTATCTAACTATTAACAATATTAATGGCTTCTTATATGTTTCTGGCCAAAGTATATTCACTGTTGCTTTTTGAATATTCTAAATATGTTTTTATATACTGCATCTATTTGAGTATTGTATGTTATAGATTATACATTATTATGCAAACATAAGATATATTTTTATATTATCTATAGTACACATAGTATATTACAATGTATATGCATGTTTATATTTCCTATATATGTTATATGGTATGTATACATATATTTACATGAGAACATATCCTAACATATAATGTCTATTATTATCATATATGTATATATGTATATGTAGCGTCAGGGGTAGGGGTAGGGTCAGGGAGAGGGGTAGGGTCAGGGAGAGGGGTAGGGTCAGGGTAGGGGTAGGGTTAGGGTCAGGGTCAGGGGTAGGGGTCGGGTCAGGGGTAGGGTTAGGGTCAGGGGTAGGGGTAGGTTCAGGGGTAGGGGTAGGGTCAGGGGTAGGGGTTGGATCAGGGGTAGTGTTAGGATCAGGGGTAGAGGTTGGGTCAGGGGTAGGGGTAGGGTCAGGGGTAGGGGTAGGGGTAGGGTCAGAGGTAGGGGTAAAGGTAGAGTCAGGGGTAGTGGTAGGGGTAAGGTCAGGGGTAGGGGTTGGATCAGGAGTAGGGATAGGGTTAGGGTCAGGGTTAGTGGTATGGCTAGGGTCAGGGGTAGGGGTAGGGAAAGGGGTAGGGTAAGATGAAGTGTTTGGGTCAGGGGTAGGGGTAGGGTTAGGGTCAGGGTAGAGGTTGGGTCAGGGGTAGGGGTAGGGTTTGGGTCAGGGGTAGGGGTAGGGGTAAATTCAGTGGTAGGGGTAGGGGTAAGGTCAGGGTTAGGGGTACAGGTAGGGTCAGGGGTAGGGTTTGGGTCAGGGGTAGGGGTAGGTGTAGGTTCAGGGGTAGGGTTAAAGTTAGAGTCAGGGGTAGGGATAGTGTCAGGTAAGGTCAGGGTTAAGAGTCGGGTTACAGTCAGGGGTAGGTGTAGGGGTAGTTTCAGGGATAAGAGAAGGGGTAGGTGTAGTGGTTGGGTCAGGGTTAGGGGTAGGGTCAGGGGTATGGCTAGGTGTAGGGTCAGTGGTAGTGGTAGGGTCAGGGGTAGCGATAGGGTCAGGAGTGGGGTAGGTTCAGGGGTCGGGGTAAGGGTAGGGTCAGGGCTAGGTGTTGGGCCAGAGGTAGCGGTAGGTGTAGGTTCAGGTTTAGAGGTTGGGTCAGGGGTAGGGTTAGGGGTATGGTCAGGGGTAGTGGGAGGGGTTGGGTCAGGTATAAGTGTAGGGTCAGGGGAAGCGGAAAGGGTAGGGTCAAGGACAGGGGTTTGGTCAGGCGTAGAGATAGGGTCAGGGGTAGGGGTAGAGTTAGAGTCTGTGGTAGGGGTAGGGTCAGGGATAGGTTTAGGGTTAGGGTCAGGTGTAGGGGTAGGGTCAGAGGTAGGGGTAGGGGTAGGGTCAGGTGTAGGGGTAGGATCAAGGTTACGGATAGGGTCAGGGGTAGAGGATGGGTCAAGTGTACGGGTAAGGGTAGGGTCAGGGTTAGGGTTTTCGTCAGGGGTAGGGGTAGGGTCAGGGGTAGGGGTAGGGGTAGGGGAATGATCAGGGGTAGGTATAGGGGTAGGGTCAGAAGTAGGGGTAGGGGTAAGTCTGGGGTAGGGGTTGGGTCAGGAGTAGTGTGAAGTGTATCGTCAGGGTAGGGGTAGGTTCAGGGGTAGGAGAAGGGATAGGGTCAGGGGAATGGGCAGGGTCAGGTGTAGGGGTAGGGTCAGGGGTAGGGGTAGGGTTTGTGGTAGGGGTAGGGTAAGGGCTAGTGGTAGGGTTAGAGGTAGGGGTAGGGTTAGAGTCAGAGGTAGGGGTAGGGCTAGTTGTAGTGTTAGGGGTAGGTTCAGGTGTAGGAGTAGGCTCAAGGGTATGGATAGGGTCTAGGGTAGGGGATGGGTGGATATGGGTAAGGGTAGGGTCAGGGGTAGGTTTGGGTCAGGAGTAGGGGTAGGGTCAGGGCTATGGGTAGGGTAATGGTGAGGGGTAGGTGTAGGGGTAGGATCAGGGGTAGGAATAGGGATTGGTTCAGGGGTAGGGGAAGGGTCAGGGATTAGGGGTAAGGGTATGGTCAAGGGTAGGGGTTTGGTCAGGGATAGGGGTAGGGTCAAGGGGACGGGTAGGGTTAGAATCAGGGTTAGGGGTTTCGTCAGGTGTGGGTTAGTGTTTGGGTCAGGGGTAGGGGTAGGGGTTCAGTCAGGGGTAGGGGTAGGGGTAGGGTCAGGTGTAGGGGTAGGGTTAGGTTCAGGGGTAAGTGTTGGCTCAGGTGTAGGGATAGGGGTAGGGTCAGGTAGGGGTAGGGGTAGGGTCAGGGGTAGGGTGTGGATCAGGTTTAGGGCTAGAGTTAGGGTCAGGTGTAGCGGTTGGGTCAGGGGTAGGGGTTGGGTCAGGGGTAGGGGTAGGGTCAGGGTAGAGGTAGGGGTAGGGTCAGGGGTACGGTTAGGGGTAGGGTCAGAGTATAGGTAGGGGTAGAGTAGGGATAGGGGTAGTAGTAGGGTCAGGGTTAGAAGTAGGGTCAGGGGTAGGGTCTGGCCAGGGTAAGTGTTGGGTCAGGGGTAGGAATAGGGTAGGTTCAGGGGTAGGGTTTGGGTCAGTTGTAAGGTAGGCGTAGGGTCAGGGGTAAGGGTAGGGGTAGGGTTAGGATCGGGGGAGGGGTAGGAATAGGTGCAGTGGTAGGGGTAGGGTCAGGGGTAGGGGTAGGGGTAGGGTCCGGGGTAGGGGTAGAATTAGGATCAGGGGTACGGGTTGGTTCAGGAGTAAGGACACCGAGGTGCCAAGGACCAGCACTGCCTTGGCTGGAGAAAGCCGCCCGAGGCCGTTTGGAGGCCGGCGCCGGCAGGCACCCCTGGGCTTGGGCTTTGGGGGCAGCGTAGTGGGCGCGGCGAAGGGCTGCCGGTTGACCGCTTGCGCTTGCGGGGGGAAAAATGAGGATTTAGAAGGGGCTGTGGGGCGCAGACCGGGCCGAGGCGCCTGGCGTGAGGCCGGGACTGCGAGGCTGTAGGTCCAGGCGGCGGCCCCGACCCCATCCTCCCACTACCCACCCCCCCCACCACGCCCAGCCCCGCTGGCCAGGGGTCCTGCGGCAGGTTTGGCGGCTGCAGAGGGTCCAGGAGCGTGGCGGCCACAAAAGGAGTGGCGGGCAAAAGCCTAGAGCACCCGGTATTCCCAGGCGGTCTCCCATCCAAGTACTAACCAGGCTCGACCCTGCTTGACTGCGAGATCGGGCGCGTGCAGGGTGGTATGGCCTTAGACGCTGGGACCGGGCTCCTGGCGCCACAAGAGCAGCCGCCCAGCCTGCGTGGTGAGCGCGCGCCAGGTTGTTGGGCAGCGCCGGCGGCGAGCCTCTCCCCTCTTTCCGCTGGCCGGCTCCAGCAGCACCGCGCCTCCCGCCTGCTCTCCGCCTCCACAGGACGTAGTGGGCGTGGGCAGCCGGTGACTCCTTACCCACAGCGAGGCCCCTTTGCGCTACCCATTGGTCTACTCAGCCTCTTCCACTACCCTGGCAGTGACAGAAGCCAGAATGACAGGGGTTGGGAGTTGGGGTGGGGGGGAAGGAGGGACGCACATGCTGAATCACGGACTGGGACAGACGCACGGATGCTGTGTTGAAGTGGCAGCTCCCCCACCGGAGTGCTGTCGCGCCCAGGACTGGACTCCGTTAAGCAGACAGTGCCCGGGGAGTGGGCAGTCACCGTGGGACCCCCGGGCAGGCCTCCAGGGTCTGCGGAGTGTCGGTGGGGTCCGAGCCACGCCCGGGGTCCCGCACGCAGGAGGGGAGGCTCAGGCCCAGGCACCCTCCTCCTGTGGGTTGTGTACCTGCCTGCCGGCCTGCCTGCTTTTCCCCTGTGTTGCTCTGTCCTGGAGCCCCGGGGCGCGGGCCACGCGCACACGCAAGAGGAGCGCTCTCTCATTCCACTGGTTTGTCCGGGCTCTTTTTTGGCTGTGCGCCTGGGGCCCCCGCGGCCTGCAAGGGGGAACCAAGAGCGCAGGGCTCACGAGAAAGAAGGAAGGGCGCTGGGGGAGGGGCCGCGGTGCCTGCTGGCAGAGACGGACGCCTCCGGTGGGGTGGGGTGGCTGGGCGTCCCCTTGGCCCGCGGTCCGGGGACAACTGGGGCCTCTGTCTCCGGGCCCTAGTGCAGGCAGTAAGATTGTCACCCGTGTGACAAGGACCCCGAGGTGCCAAGGACCGGCACTGCCTTGGCTGGAGAAAGCCGCCCGAGGCCATTTGGAGGCCGGCGCCGGCAGGCAGCCTTGGGCTTGGGCTTTGGGGGCGGCGAAGTGGGCGCGGTGAAGGGCTGCCAGTTGACCGCTTGTGCTTGCGGGGGGAAAAATGAGGATTTAGAAGGGGCTGTAGGGGGCAGACAGGGCCGAGGCGCCTGGCCTGAGGCCGGGACTGCGAGGCTGTAGGTCCAGGCGGCGGCCCCGACCCCATCCTCCCACTACCCCCCCCCACCACGCCCAGCCCCGCTGGCCAGGGGTCCTGCGGCAGGTTTGGCGGCTGCAGAGGGTCCAGGAGCGTGGCGGCCACAAAAGGAGTGGCGGGCAAAAGCCTAGAGCACCCGGTATTCCCAGGCGGTCTCCCATCCAAGTACTAACCAGGCTCGACCCTGCTTGACTGCGAGATCGGGCGCGTGCAGGGTGGTATGGCCTTAGACGCTGGGACCGGGCTCCTGACGCCCCAAGAGCAGCCGCCCAGCCTGCCTGGTGAGCGCGCGCCAGGTTGTTGGGCAGCGCCGGCGGCGAGCCTCTCCCCTCTTTCCGCTGGTGGCTCCAGCAGCGCCGCGCCTCCCGCCTGCTCTCCGCCTCCACAGGACGTAGTAGGCGTGGGCAGCTGGTGACTCCTCACCAACAGCGAGGCCCCTTTGCGCTACCCATTGGTCTACTCAGCCTCTTCCACTACCCTGGCAGTGACAGAAGCCAGAATGACAGGGGTTGGGAGTTGGGGGGTGGGGGGAAGGAGGCACGCACAGGCTGAATCACGGACTGGGACAGACGCACGGAGGCTGTGTTGAAGTGGCAGCTCCCCCACCGGAGTGCTGTCGCGCCCAGGACTGGACTCCGTTAAGCAGGCAGTGCCCGGGGAGTGGGCAGTCACCGTGGGACCCCCGGGCAGGCCTCCAGGGTCTGCGGAGTGCCGGTGGGGTCCGAGCCACGCCCGGGGTCCCGCACGCGGGAGGAGAGGCTCAGGCCCAGGCACCCTCCTCCTGTGGGTTGTGTACCTGCCTGCCGGCCTGCCTGCTTTTCCCTTGTGGTGCTCTGTCCTAAAGCCCCGGGGCGCGGGCCACGCGCAAACGCAAGAGTAGCGCTCCCTCATTCCACTGGTTTGTCCGGGCTCTTTTTTGGCTGTGCGCCTGGGGCCCCCGCGGCTTGCCAGGGGGAACCAAGAGCGCAGGGCTCTCCAGAAAGACGGGCGCTGGGGGAGGGGCCGCGGTGCCTGCCAGCAGAGATGGAGGCCTCCGGTGGGGTGGGGCGGCTGGGCGTCCCCTTGGCCCGCGGTCCGGGGACAACTGGGGCCTCTGTCTCAGGGCCCTAGTGCAGGCAGTAAGATTGTCACCCCTGTGACAAGGACCCCGAGGTGCCAAGGACCGGCACTGCCTTGGCTGGAGAAAGCCCCCCAGAGGCCGTTTGGAGGCCGGCGCCGGCAAGCAGCCTTGGGCTTGGGCTTTGGGGGCGGCAAAGTGGGCGCGGTGAAGGGCTGCCGGTTGACTGCTTGTGCTTGCGGGGGGGAAAAATGAGGATTTGAAGGGGCTGTGGGGGACAGACCGGGCCGAGGCGCCTGGCGTGAGGCCGGGACTGCGAGGCTGTAGGTCCAGGCGGTGGCCCCGACCCCATCCTCCCACTACCCTCCCCCCCACCACACCCAGCCCCGCTGGCCAGGGGTCCTGCGGCAGGTTTGGCGGCTGCAGAGGGTCCAGGAGCGTGGCGGCCACAAAAGGAGTGGCGGGCAAAAGCCTAGAGCACCCGGTATTCCCAGGCGGTCTCCCATCCAAGTACTAACCAGGCTCGACCCTGCTTGACTGCGAGATCGGGCGCGTGCAGGGTGGTATGGCCCTAGACGCTGGGACCAGGCTCCTGGCGCCCCAAGAGCAGCCGCCCAGCCTGCATGCTGAGCGCGCACCAGGTTGTTGGGCAGCGCCGGCAGCGAGCCTCTCCCCTCTTTCCGCTGGCCGGCTCCAGCAGCCCCGCGCCTCCCGCCTGCTCTCCGCCTCCACAGGACGTAGTAGGCGTGGGCAGCGGGTGACTCCTCACCAACAGCGAGGCCCCTTTGCGCTACCCATTGGTCTACTCAGCCTCTTCCACTACCCTGGCAGTGACAGAAGCCAGAATGACAGGGGTTGGGAGTTGGGGGGGGGGCGGAAGGAGGGACGCACAGGCTGGGTCATGGACTGGAACAGACCCATGGAGGCTGAGCTGTGCTGTGCTGAGCTGAGCTGAGGTGTGCTGTGCTGAGCTGTGCTGAGCTGTGCTGGGCTGTGCTGAGCTGAGCTGTCCTGTGCTGTGCTGAGCTGTGCTGACCTGACCTGAGCTTAGCTGAGCTGTGCTGAGCTGAGCTGTGCTGAGCTGAGCTGTGCAGTGCTGTGCTGAGCTATCCTGTGCTGTGCTGAGCTGTGCTGACCTGAGCTGAGCTGAGCTGAGCTGTGCTGAGCTGAGCTGTGCTGAGCTGACTGTTCTGTGCTGAGCTATGCTGTGCTGAGCTGTGCTGAGCTGAGCTGAGCTGAGCTGAGCTGTGCTGAGCTGAGCTGAGCTGAGCTGATCTGAGCTGTGCTCTGCTAAGCTGTGCTGTGCTGAGCTGAGCTGAGCTGATCTGTGCTGTGCTGAGCTGAACTGAGCTGTGCTGAGCTGAGCTGTGCTGAGCTGTGCTGAGCTGACCTGTGCTGAGTTGAGCTGAGCTGAGCTGAGCTGTGCTGTGCTGTGCTGAGCTGAACTGAGCTGTGCTGAGCTGAGCTGAGCTGTGCTGTGCTGAGCTGAGCTGAGCTGAGCTGTGCTGAGCTGAGCTGAGCTGTGCTGTGCTGTGCTGAGCTGAACTGAGCTGTGCTAAGCTTAGCTGTGCTGAGCTGAGCTGAGCTGAGCTGAGCTGTGCTGTGCTGTGCTGAGCTGTGCTGAGCTGAGCTGAGCTGATCTGTGCTGTGCTGAGCTGAACTGAGCTGTGCTGAGCTGAGCTGTGCTGAGCTGTGCTGAGCTGAGCTGTGCTGAGCTGAGCTGAGCTGAGCTAAGCTGTGCTGTGCTGTGCTGAGCTGAACTGAGCTGTGCTGAGCTGAGCTGTGCTGTGCTGAGCTGAGCTGAGCTGTGGTGAGCTGAGCTGAGCTGTGCTGTGCTGTACTGAGCTGAACTGAGCTGTGCTGAGCTGAGCTGTGCTGTGCTGAGCTGAGCTGAGCTGAGCTGTGCTGAGCTGAGCTGAGCTGTGCTGTGCTGTGCTGAGCTGAACTGAGCTGTGCTATGCTGAGCTGTGCTGAGCTGAGCTGAGCTGAGCTGAGCTGTGCTGTGCTGTGCTGAGCTGTCCTATGCTGTGCTGAGCTGAGCTGAGCTGAGCTGAGCTGTGCTGAGCTGAGCTGTGCTGAGCTGGCTGTCCTGTGCTGAGCTATGCTGTGCTGAGCTGTGCTGAGCTGAGCTGAGCTGAGCTTAGCTGAGCTGAGCTGAGCTGTGCTGAGCTGTGCTGAGCTGTGCTGAGCTGAGCTGAGCTGACCTGATCTGAGCTGTGCTGTGCTGAGCTGTGCTGAGCTGAGCTGAGCTGATCTGTGCTGTGCTGAGCTGAACTGAGCTGTGCTGAGCTGAGCTGTGCTGAGCTGTGCTGAGCTGAGCTGTGCTGAGCTGAGCTGAGCTGAGCTAAGCTGTGCTGTGCTGTGCTGAGCTGAACTGAGCTGTGGTGAGCTGAGCTGTGCTGTGCTGAGCTGAGCTGAGCTGTGCTGAGCTGAGCTGAGCTGTGCTGTGCTGTGCTGAGCTGAACTGAGCTGTGCTAAGCTGAGCTGTGCTGAGCTGAGCTGAGCTGTGCTGTGCTGTGCTGTGCTGAGCTGTCCTATGCTGTGCTGTGCTGTGCTGAGCTGTCCTATGCTGTGCTGAGCTGAGCTGAGCAGAGCTGTGCTGAACTGAGCTGTGCAGAGCTGAGCTGAGCTGAGCTGTGCTGTTCTGAGCTGAGCTGAGCTGTGCTGAACTGAGCTGTGCAGAGCTGAGCTGAGCTGAGCTGTGCTGTGCTGAGCTGTGCTGAGCTGTGCTGAGCTGACCTGAGCTGGGCTGTGCTGTGCTGTGCTGAGCTGTGCTGTGCTGTGCTGTGCTGAGCTGAGCTGAGCTGTGGTGAGCTGAGCTGAGCTGAGCTGAGCTGTGCTGTGCTGTGCTGAGCTGTCCTGTGCTGAGCTGAGCTGACCTGAGGTGAGGTGAGGTGAGGTGAGCTGAGCTGAGCTGTCTTCTCAGCACAGCTCAGAACAGCACAGCTCAGTTCAGCTCAGCTCAGCACAGCACAGCTCAGCTCAGCTCAGCACAGTTCAGCTCAGCTCAGCTGAGCACAGCACAGGACAGCTCCGCTAAGCTCAGCTCAGCACAGCTCATCTCAGCACAGATCAGCACACCTCAGCACAGCACAGCTCAGTTCACCACAGCTCAGCTCAGCTCAGCACAGCTCAACACAGCTCAGTTCAGCACAACTCAGCTCAGCTCAGCACAGCACAGCTCAGCACAGCTCAGCTCAGCACAGCTCAGCACAGCACAGCTCAGCACAGCTCAGCAAGCTCAGCACAGCACAGGACACCTCAGCTCAGGTCAGCACAGCACAGCACAGCTAAGCTCAGCTCAGCTCAGCTCAGCTCAGCTCAGCTCAGCTCAGCTCAGCTCAGCTGACCACAGCTCAGCACAGCTCAGCAAAGCACAGCTCAGCTCAGCTCAGCTCAGCTCACCACAGCTCAGCACAGCTCAGTACAGGACAGCTCAGCTCAGCTCAGCTCAGCTCAGCTCAGCACAGCACAGCTCAGCTCAGCACAGCTCAGCACAGCACAGCACAGCACATCTCAGCTCAGTTCAGCTCAGCACAGCTCAGCACAGCTCATCTCAGCTCAGCACAGCACAGCTCAGCTCAGCACGACTCAGCACAGCACAGGACAGCTCAGCACAACACAGAACAGCTGATCTCAGCTCAGCTCAGCACAGCTCAGCTCAGCTCAGTTCAGCACAGCTCAGCTCAGCTCAGGTCAGCACAGCTCAGCACAGCACAGCACAGCTCAGCTCAGCTCAGCACAGCTCAGCTCAGCTCAGCTCAGCTCAGCACAGCTCAGCACAGCTCAGCTCAGCTCAGCTCAGGTCAGCTCAGCACAGCTCAGCTCAGCTCAGTTCAGCACAGCTCAGCACAGCTCAGCTCAGCTCAGCTCAGATCAGCACAGCTCAGCACAGCTCAGCTCAGCTCAGCTCAGCTCAGCACAGCACAGCTCAGCTCAGCACAGCTCAGCACAGCACAGGACAGCTCAGCACAGCACAGCACAGCTAACCTCAGCTCAGCTCAGCACAGCTCAGCTCAGCTCAGCTCAGCACAGCTCAGCTCATCTCAGCTCAGCTCAGGTCAGCACAGCTCAGCACAGCACAGCACAGCTCAGCTCAGCACAGCTCAGCTCAGCTCAGCTCAGCTCAGCTCAGCTCAGCTCAGCTCAGCTCAGCACAGCTCAGCACAGCTCAGCTCAGCTCAGCTCAGCTCAGCTCAGAACAGCTCAGCACAGCACATCTCAGCACAGCACAGCTCAGCACAGCACAGCTCAGCTCAGCTCAGCTCAGCTTACCACAGCTCAGCTCAGCTCAGCACAGCACAGCTCAGCTCAGCTCAGCTCAGCTCAGCTCAGCTCAGCACAGCTCAGCTCAGCTCAGCTCAGAAATAAAAGGCGTCCAAATTCGGAATGAAGAAGTTAAAATATTACTCTTTGCAGATGACATGATGCTATACATAGAAAACCCTAAAGACTCCACCAAAAAGCTGTTAGAAACAATCAATGAATACAGTAAAGTTGCTGGCTACAAAATCAACGTACAAAAGTCCATTGCATTCCTATATACTAACAATGAAATCTCAGAAAAAGAAATACAAAAAACAATTCCCTTTGCAATTGCAGCAAAAAGAATAAAATACCTAGGAATAAAGTTAACCAAGGATGTGAAGGATTTATATGCTGAAAATTATAAGACATTTATGAAAGAAATTGAAGAAGACACAAAGAAATGGAAAGACATTTCGTGCTCATGGATTGGAAGAATCAACATAGTTAAAATGACCATATTACCTAAAGTAATATACAGATTTAATGCAATCCCATCAAAATCCCAATGGCATTTTTTAAAGAAATAGAACAAAAAAATCATCAGATTTGTTTGGATCCCCAAAAGACCCCGAATAGCCAAAGCAATCTTAAGAAAATAGAACACTACTGGAGGTATCGCACTCCCTGACTTTAGCTTGTACTACAGGGCTACAATAATCAAAACAGCATGGCATTGGCAGAAAAACAGACACATAGACCAATGGAATAGAATTGAGAACCCAGAAATAAAATCACATAAATATGGACAGGTAATTTTTGACAAAGAAGCTAAAAACATACAATGGAGGAAAGACAGCCTCTTCAATAAATGGTGCTGGGAGAATTGGACAGCCACGTGCAAAAGAATGAAACTGGACTGCTATCTGTCACCATGTACCAACATTAATTCAAAATGGACCAAAGACTTAAGCATAAGACCTGACACAATAAACTGCATAGAAGAAAACATAGGCACTAAACTTATGGACCTTGCGTTCAAAGAGCATTTTATGAATTTGACTCCAATGGCAATAGAAGTAAAAGCTAAAATAAACAAATGGGACTATATGAAATTAAAAGCTTCCGCACAGCAAAAGAAACCATCAACAAAATAGAGGCAACCAACTGAATGGGAGAAGATTTTTGCAAACAGTGCCTCCGATAATGGGCTAATATCCAAAATATACAAAGAACTCATGAAGCTCAACAACAAAGAAAGCAAACAACCCAATTGAAAATTGGGCAGAGGACCTGAAGAGACATTTCTCTAAAGAGGACTTACAAATGTCAAATAGACATATGAAAAAATGCTCAACATCACTAATCATCAGAGAAATGAAAATAAAAACCACAATGAGATATCACCTCACCCCAGTCAGACTGGCTATCATCAACGAGACAAATAGTAACAAGTGTTGGAGAGGCTGTGGAGAAAAAGGAACCCTCATACACTGTTGGTGGGAGTGCAGACTGGTGCAGCCGCTATGGAAGGCAGTGTGGAGGTTCCTCAAAAAATTACGAATAGAATTACCATATGACCCAGCAATCCCCCTCCTGGGTTATCTACCCCCAAAATTTGAAAAAATTTACACATAAAGACACGTTGCTCCAATGTTCACTGCAGCTTGGTTTATGGTGGCCAAGACATGGAAACAACCAAAATGTCCTTCGATAGATGAATGGATAAATAAATTGTGGTATATATACACAGTGGAATACTATTCAGCGGTAAGAAAGATGAAATAGGACCATTTGTGACAACATGGATGGATCTTGAGAGTATAATGCTAAGCGAAATGAGTCAGACAGAAAAAGCAGAGAACCCTATGATTTCACTGATATGTGGTATATAAACCAAAAACAACAAAAGAACAAGACAAACAAATGAGAATCAAGAACTCATAGATACAGACAATAGTTTAGTGGTTACCAGAGGGTAAGGGGTTGAGGGGAGGGAGATGAGGGTAAGGGGGATCAAATATATGGTGATGGAAGGAGAACTGACTCTGGGTGGTGAACACACAATGGGATTTATAGATGATGTAATACAGAATTGTACACCTGAAATCTATGTTATTTCACTAAGAATTGTCACCCCAATAAATTTAAAAAATAAGATAAAATAAATAAAATAAAATTACATAGGTTTCAAGGGTTTTCATGAGTGCCTGTAAGTGACATTTCAGTCTCTTCCCGAAAGTCAAGGGGACATTAACCCCTCCACCGGGCCGTATGTCACTGTGTGGTACTCGTGACGTAAGTTGGGAACAAAGTCCTTTCACACAGGTTCAGGTAGAGTGAGTAGCACAGCTTTATTTTGGTACCAATGTCCCTCCAGAGGCCAATGCTCTCCTAAGCAGAGAAGATTATGCAGAGTAGAATAGAATTTAATAATGAACCATGTCGCAGGGTCAATTAAGGTGGAGAAGGTCGCTGGTCCAGGAGAGACGGCAGGGCCCCGGACAGGTCTGAGGCAAGATGGTCTTGCAAGGAAGAACTTCAGAGAGTCCCGGAGTATTGTGGCTTGCACCCCACAGAGGACTGTCGGATTTCCCAGAGGAACATCGCAGTGGATCATTCCGGACTGTCTGGTTCAGAGCCTCGCAGAGGGTCTTTGCTCCCAGTCAGACCACTCATAGTATTGCTCTTGAACTCTGCTTTTGTCCTCTCTTCCTTGGACTTGTTTCCTCTTAGGTGAGAACCAGAAGTTGTTTTAGTGAACACGTTTACCACTCAATTTTGTTATGCTCAGTTTCACACATAAATATAATCATGCTGACTTACATGTTTATGCTCTAAACATAAACACGTTTACTTTCACTTTACTCTTATCAGTCTCACACATGTGCAGCCATAGTCCTGTCCCTACCAGTAAACAACTTGCTTTGCACACCTCAATCCGACATATGTGATACATTTTATATGCTCTATACAAGGGTACATTTCTGTATTACATCATCCATATATCACATTGTGTGATACCACCCAGAGTCACTTCTCCTTCCATCACCACATATTTGATCCTTTTACCCTCATCTACCACCCATCTCCCTGCTTACCCTCTGGTAACCACTAAACTATTGTCTGTGTCTATGAGTTTTTGTTCACTTGTCTGTCTTGTTCTTTGTTGCTTTCAGATCCCACATATCAGTGGAATCATATAGTTCTCGACTTTTTCTGTCTGACTTATTTTGCTTAGCATAATAATCTCAAGTTCCATCCATGTTGTCGCAAATGGCACTATTTCATCTTTTCTTATGGCAGAATAGCATTCCATTGTGTATATACACCACAATTTCTTTATCCATTTATCTACCGAAGGACACTTTGGTTGTTTCCAGTGCTGCAATGAACATCGGAGCACCTATACCAATGGAATAGAATTGAAAACCCAGAAATAAACCCACATAAATATGGGGAGATGATTTTTGACAAAGAAGCCAAAAACGTGCAAAGGAGAAAAGACAGCCTCTTCGATAAATGATGCTGGGAGAGTTGGAAAGCCAGGTGCAAAAGAATGAAACTAGACTGTTATCTGTCACCATGTAGCAAAATTACTCAAAACGGATCAAAGACCTAAATATAAGATCTGAAACAGTAAATTGCATAGAAGAAAACATAGGTACTAAACTTATGGGCTTTGGGTTCAAAGAGCATTTTATGAATTTGACTCCAAAGGCAAGGGAAGTAAAAGCTAAAATAAATGAATGGGACTATAGCAAACTAAAGAGCCTCTGCACAGCAAAAGAAACCATTGGCAAAATAAAGAGGCAACCAACCAAATGGGAGAAGACTTTTGTAAACAACACCTCTGATAAGGGACTAATACCCAAAATACGTAAGGAACTCATACAACTCAACAACAAAAAAACAAACAATCCAATTAAAAAACGGGCGGAGGACCTGAATAGACATTTCTCCAAAAAGGACATACAGATGGCTAATAGACATATGAAAAAATACTCAACATCACTAATTATCACAGAAATGAAAATGAAAATCACAATGAGATGTCACGTCATGGCTTTTTTGCCTCGCCTCGCCTCGCCTCACCAACAGAGGGCTATGAAAAGATTTTTTAGTAGAAGTGGAATAGAGCAAAACTTATAGTGTAAAAACTTAATTTCTGATATTGTGGAAGGCAAAGTAAAGGAAAAAAGGGTCTGAAGGAATTTTTGTCTTATGTCTTAAATGCTCATTCTGAGGTGGGGCCTGTCATGCACAAGCCCCTTCTCCACAGATAGAGCTTGCAATAAATATTTTTGTTTCTTTGTTCTTAAATGTGTACAATCAGATATTTGTATATAAGTGAAAGAATATGAGTGAGCCTGAAAATAATGAGAGAGATATCAGAACTTGGGAACAAATCACAGGGAAATGAAATCTGCATCCTTTCGCATGGTTTTTTCTCCATGAACCCTGGGAGGCACTCACACAAGAGCTGGAGAATCCTAAGAAATGCTTCTCCTGGTGAAAAACTTGATGGGGAAGAGCGCCGCTGTAGAAGGAGCATTGAACTCCACTGGGACACTTTCTCTCTACCTCCTCTTTTGAATAGGAGCCTTGATCTGTGGGGCAGGGGAACCAAACACTTTGCTCTTAGAATACTAGTGAAAAGAGATTGCAGCTGGAGAAGAGAACAAGACAATCTATCCTTAGTTGAGGGGCAGGGAAGTACTTGAATTACTAAGAGGATCAGCATGCTGCCTTGAAGGATATGATATCTGGATAAGATTTAACAAAAAAATCAGCAGGTCAAAAATTTAAGGAAAAATAGTATCTTTCAGTCGTAAAGTATCTCCATTAAATATTATTTATCAAGGGGGAAAAAGGAACTTCTCAATGAAAAAACATGGTAGACATTACGTGAATAAAATGACCAAGTTTAACATAACCAGTAATAATGCAGATTTACATCATGCCCTCCCTGAAATTGTGCAGTGAGAAGGGCGTGTCACCTCTCTGATAGTCATCTCAAAAACCCATAACTGTATTGTACTTATAAGGATATATCAGACAAAATCAAAATTGAGGAGCTGCCTATAAAATAGCTGAGAATTACGCTTAACATGTGTCAAAGTCATGAAAGTCAAGGAAAATCTGAGGAACTATTACAGATTAGAGGAGAACTATGGCAATCAAAGATTGGATTGGACTGGATCTTGAAACAGAAAGACAACACTTTAGGGGAAACTGGTGAAATCCAAATAAAGTCTCGAGTTTAGAAAACAGTATTGTACCAATGTTTATTTCTTTTTTTTAATTGAAGTTTGTTTGGGTGACAATTGTTAGTAAAGTTACATGGATTTCAGGTGTACAATTCTGTATTACATCATCTATAAATTCCATTGTGTGTTCACCTTCCATCACCATATATTTGATTCCTTTTACCCTTATCTACCACTCCCCTCCCCCCTTACCCTCTGGTAAAATGTTTATTTCTTAATTTTGATCATGCTAACATTAGTAAATTCTAGCTAATGGAAATAAGGGCACTGTGTACTATTTTTGTAGCTCTTCTCTAAATCTAAAATATTAAAATATTAGAAGCTATTTACATGTATAAATGTATGTCAAAATGTATGAATTTGAGGACACTAAGGAATCCAGGAAATACTGAAATGAGTTAGTATAAGTACCAAGAAAACCAGTAGAAGATCAGATTTTTGGAAAATGTGGTCAGAGATAAAAATCAGATTCAATAGAATATATAATTATTGAGAGCTTAGAAAAATATTCCAGATGTAATAAATTCATGAAAGACAGATAATTCATTGAAATTTCATGACAGAACTTCCTTTTTGTGGGGCAGAGGAGTCACAGCAATGGACCTACAGAGTAGGGAGTGGAATTCTAGCACCCTTCTTGGGTAGGGAGAGAACTCATGTACTTACCGACCGTCAGCCTCCTCCTGAGCCTTACAGATGTCCTCATCTTAACGAAATGTGAAGTCAAGAGATTTTGGCTCTGGTTTGTGGGATAGGAAATGCAGGTGTACGTATCTTGTTTGAATTTGCATAGTTGACAAATCAGAATAGTGATTCAATAAATTACCCAAAAGAGTAGATAGGGGATGTAAGGGAGATCATCCTCATCTATCATATGAGGAAGGCAATAGTTAAAATATAACATCAATTGCAGAATAACGTTTAGATACAGAAGCAGTATTTGGAGAATAAACATTAATCACCCAAAGAACTCAAAAAGAAAAACTGATGGAGGGCATGTGTTGGACTTGTACAGGAAGGGCAAGATTGAGACAGACACGTATAGTTAGTTTTTTATTGTAAACCTATGATCTTTTACCACATATTTGGAGATATTTTGTTTGCAATATATAGCAAGTAATCTGTTAGAACCATAAAATGATGGGTAAGACAAATAAGTGTGAATATGTTTTTCTTTACATTCTTTTGTGTGTTTATGAGTATATACACATCCATGTGTGGGTATCTATTTAAATGTCAGATACACACACATAGATAGATACATACGTACATAGATACGTAGATATAGATAGGAAAGAATCATATGCATTCCATATTATAGGTTACCAAATGTAATGCTAAATCACCAAGAAAGATTTTTAGCAATAGAGGCAGACAGTGAAATAGCTCATTTCATAAGCTCTTATATAAGAAAAGACTGCTTTTCTAAGTTGAAGGCAAACATTGCGGGGCATATTCCTTTACATTGAAAAATCCTCAGCTCTCAAATCTAGAGCATATTTCAACCAAACTTTCCAAACCAATGTTATGACAACATGATTTATATAAAAGTCACTTGAGAATCACTTGTATTCTTTGATAGGTCGGCTGGAAATGGAATGCACACAGTCAGGCAAGTTAAGAAAGCTTTATTGTAAGAGAGCAACAGTATATTGGCTGTGCAAAAGATGGCTACAATCCGGACTGCATGTCTAAAGGAGACTTCCAGTCCTGAAGAGGGGATGAGGAGGTTTTTATAGGGGCTGTGCAGACAGGATAGCATTGTTTGAACATGAAATGTTGAATGACAGCAAGCTAGTAGCTCTTTTGTGGTATTTTTTGTTGTTACAAGCATGGCTCTGTTTGTGTAGGTCAGCCAACATGGCTCTGTCTGTAAGTCAAGGTCTCTGAGACCTAACATTAAATGAAGGTCTCTAACATTCAGAGACCTACCCTTCCAGACTTGTTTGTTATTAAAATGTAGAAAGGCCATCGTGTCTCTATTCTGTAGTTTCTTCAGGCTGAATGAAGGTGGAGAGAGGAGGGAGACGTTGTGGAAGGGGCTGGTAATGTTGTTGTAGGTGAAGCATTTTATGGACAGCTCCATTTGTGCACAGCTGGAGTAGGCTCTGCAGGACTTGGGTGAAAAGGTGGAAGAGGCAAAGACCAAAGGCTAGGACCATAAAAGATAATAGTTAAAGGCCCTATGAGGAGAACAAATCAAGAGCCACTCTTAGCTGTAAACTCGGATCGCCACTTGGTTCCTGAGGTGGTGTCTGTGATTCTGGGCCTGGCTGAGATCCTGTGGCAGGGTTTGAAATTCATGTAAGGAGACTCCTAGCCCTGCCGTTCCTTTCGTTACTCCCACAGAGATGTTCAGTGACACTAAAAGCGGATAAGGAGAACGACCATCTTTGGTGCATGAGAGTATATGTGGGGAGAGGTAGAAATTGACTATTGGGGGTGATCTCAATATCTGGAGAAAGGAAACCTAGGATGTAAGTCCCTGTACAATTGGTGAGCAGGCAAGCATATGTGGAAGATGAAGAATTAGCTTGTGAGCCGGGTAGAGATAAGGGGTCATGGTAGGCAAAGTGTTATGAGAGGGAAGAGTCATATAATAAAGACAATAATGGGACTCAAGTCTTCTTGGGTTGAAAATCAGGTGATGGAATCAAAGAAAAGGAGCTCTAAAATGGACAAGTAGAGATAAGGAGAAAGGTAGAGATAACGGAGAGGATTTGGAGGGAGAGAGAAGGGGCTGGAGTGAGGTTGGAGTTGTGTGGTTCACGCAATGAGGGAAAGAGGAGAGGGTAGAGATCACAGTTCGTTAGTCTCTGAGTTTTTCCTGCAGGATGTTACAAAGCCAAAACGAGGTGGAGTGGAAATCAGGTGCCATATCACGGAGCCTGGGTGGAGTGGCAGGACAGGGGGTTCAGCTGTTTTTGCAGCTGAGACAAATGAAAGCAGGAGGGGTGATCCAGCAATTGCTGCTGTGGATGTGGTGAGAAGATGGTGGCAAGGCTCTTTCCCAGTTTGTCAACGTCTGACAGGTTCAGGAGTTTGAGATGGACCAAGTTTCCTGGAGCTTAGGGAATGTGAGAAAAACCGAGGGGAAAAATGCAGTGTGCATACTCCCCATGGATCTGCGGAATGAGGCTGATGGCTAGGAGGTAGTCGACCATTGGTGAGCTATTAGCTGTGAGGTTGTCTGGAAGGAGGGATCTGACATGAGAGAGCTTCTCCCCATCTTCCCTTCCTCTGAGGTCACAACTGACAAGAGCTTCCTGGCTGCTCAGAATGGAGTCTGGGGTGACACCTTCCCTATGGAGGGGTGCGTGAGCCTCAGACAGGCGCAGAGCTGGCTTCTGTCTCCTCCAAGCACTAGCTGTATGACTTCAGACAAAGACATGGGAAGTCAGTGTCCTCACCTGTCAGGTGGGGATAACGGCTCCCTCTCAGGGTGGCTGTGAGATCAGTGAGGTGATGCAGGTCAGCTCCTGCCCCACAGGAGATGAGCCCTCACTCCCCCTCCCTCTTCCCTTCTCAGTCCTTTCTCTACCTCCATGGGCTGGAAGGATCTATGAGCAAATAGAAGGACTATTAGCAGATAGTCTCCTGGTGGCAGAATGCGCTCTCCTGTTGGTGTCCACACAGCCAGTCCCCTGAGTGCTGACTCTGGCATCTGTGCCAGCTTCGTCCACAGGGCAGCGCTCACCACAGCCCCTCCCTGGTCTTCAAACCCTGCTCATCTCCAAATTCAAGGCCCTTGTCTCAGCTCAGGCCAGAGCGCCTCTCACCGCTCTTCTCACGGGTCTCCCTGCTGCCGTCCTTCCCTCGTCCAGGGCAACCTGCACACTGGGACCAGCTCCATCTTTCTAACTAAGGTGGGGTCTAACCCCGTCACTTCCTGTGCCTACAACCACCAGCAGCTTCACTGGGGCTGGAGAGGAAAGTCTCTGTCATCAGCACAGTGTTGCGACTTTATCAGGCCTCATGTTCTTCTCCTGGTCTCATTTCCTATCATAACACCCCAGTTCACCCACCAGGTACCCCAGCTGTCACCATTAACCTGTCTGGTGCGGGCTTTGACAGACAGAGGTGTCAGCACTGAGACTGGGCCTGAAAGCAGGAATCTGAATAAAATACAGACTTCAGTGAACAGTCATGCATCCACATGTGTACGTTGATTGTAACAATTCTGGAAAGAGAGGAGAAAGTAAAACTAAAGTTAAGATACACCTATTGCGTCGAAATGGGTGATTTCCATGAACAAAATTGACCCTGAAATAAGGAAAATACTAAGCAATGATCCATCCAGGACCTCATCTTCCCACTTATTCTCGTCACATTGCTCTGGAGTTCCCTTTCCTGGGACAGGGAAGGAAAGGGGACAAAGCAGTTTGGAAGTTCCCCTGAGATCGATCCCTACCCAGTGTCCTCATATCCTGCACCCAGGAAGTCTTGATTTTGATATGTCAGGTAGGACTGGAAGCCACTGAGTTCCCTGGAAGCTGAGGTGCTGGACTGGGGCCAGAGAACAGATGCTGGGTCAGGAAAGCAACAGATTCCACATCACTGAGCCCTAACCCTAACCCCAAACCAAACACCTAACCTGTAAAACCTAAACACTAAACCCTTAGCCCTAAGCCTAAATCTAAACCTTAACATAAACGTAAAACCTTACAACCATAAACCATAACCAACAGCATAAACCGTAACCTAAACCCTCAACGTAATACTAAACTATCTCCAGAAACCACAAACTATGAACCATATCCATAAACCATGACTATAAACTATAACCAAAAACACATAGCCATAAACCATACATGTAATCCATAATCAATCTCATAAACCATATAACATACATGTAGCCATAAACAATACACATAAACCCTAACCAAACTGTAACCCACAATCTTAACTTTAACCCCTGTCTCAGCACCACACTGCCCCTCAGCCCCAACCCTAGCCCTGTGGGGACACTACTAGCCCCTAACCAGTCAAATCAGAAGTAGGTCACAAAAACAGAAGATACAGAGCTATATCCCTTATAGAGTTGTAGTAATGTTCCATAAAACAGGACTATGAAACCAATTGCACATTAAAATAATCATGCACCATAAGAACTGTGTTTACACCAGAAATTCAAAGGTTGTTCAACGAACTGAAATCAACCACGCAATACCCAACAACAGTATGAAGGAAAAATACATGATCACAAAAAGCTTTTCACAAAACCGAATCCTACTTCATGATCGAAACACTCAAGAAAGTAGGGATAAAAGGAAGTTCCTTCAGTGTGACCAAGAACATGAGGCAATACTTAAGCAAGCTTTGTGGCTCATTGTTTAAGCTGACAGGTTTAGTCCTGAAATCAGGAACAAGGCCAGGATGCTGGCTTTCACCACTGTCATCCAATAATGCACCGGAAGCTCCATCCTGAGCAATTAGGAAACAAATGAGAGGCATCCCTGTGAAAGGAAAAACTGAAACTGTCTATTCACAGATGACACGTCACATCTTATAAACATAACTTCCAAAAGAATCAACAAAAAATTATTATTACTAGTAAAGTAATTCAACGTTAAATGACAAAATATTAATACACATACATCTGGTTTATTTGTATACACTAGCAAGAAATAATCTGAAAAAGAATTTAAGAAAAAATTTTATTTTAAATAACATCAACATTGATAAAATACTCAGGAATAGTGCAAGGCTTCTACACTGAAAATTACAAAACATAATGTCTTTGCTTCCTGAAAGAAATTAAAGAAACCTGCCTACATAAACGTGAGGCCATCTCATGGTGATGGAAATTGTTAGGATGGCAACAGAACAGATGCTATGTAAGGATTCAGTGTCATTCCTGTGAATAGGCCCCAAGGCCTTTGTGGAAAAACGCACAAGCTGATCCTAATATTCACAGCAAATTTCCAGGAAAGAAAAGAGCCATAAGGATTTTCAAAAACCAAATCAAGTTGGAGGCTCACCCTTCCCAAACGTAATTCGTAATTAGTACAAAGCCACAGTAAGGAAAACATGGTGACACTGGCATAGAGATATACATAGAGATCAATGGAATTGTATTGAGGACCCAGAAATAAACCCGTCGGTCTAAATTAGTAGATTATTTTTTAACATACACATTTAACTTATCATTGTCATTTACAGCTTTACTTTATAAAACACAGAAATACGCTTTTTTCTATTTTTTCTGTTCCTTTTTTTTTTTTCTTGGTAAGGAGGGCGCAGCTCACAGTAGCCCATGCCGGATTGAACCGGCAACCTTGGTGTTAGCAGCACCATGCTCTAAACAAGTGAGCTAACAGGCCACCCTCAGAAAGACATTTTTAAAAGTGCTCTGTCCGGTCCCGCGCAACAAGGGCAGTGAGGGTGCGAGAAGGGGCGGTTTGGGTTAAGTTTTTAAGCAAGAAACAAACAGAGACTTAATGCAGTTAAATCTCTCCGAAGGCCAGGGGTCTCTCAGTCTCAGAGGACTGGAGCCCAGAATAAAGCTGGCTGGAGGTTTTTATTGAGAGGTGTACAGCTACAAGAAAGCAAGTACAAGAAAGCAACTACAAGAAAGCAACATTGTTTCTTACACAATCTGTGAGGCTCAGACTTCATAACAGAAAATGTTTATTCCAATCACCCTTTGTCTGTAAGCAGCTGAAGCACAAGATCCCAGGATGTTTTGTACCTAAAGTATGTATCTTTTCAGGATCATGTCTTTCACATTGTAACAACTCTGCTGAGAGAAGTGGAAACGTGCAAGGGGAAAGCCAGAGCCTGCAACAGACTTTCCCAGGCTGCTGTCCAAGGCAGCTAGTTTGGGGTCCCCACTCGGTTCCGCCTGGCTTAGGTTGTGTCTCCCGTGAAATATCTTACTCGTCTTTGGCTCCAAACCATCTTTTGGGGACCAGACAGAGACATAAGGTGTAAACACAAGGATGGAACAGAGTCCCAGAAAGGCATAATCTCACAAACTCTTCTTTCCTTAAGGAAAGACATGAAGGGACATTTGGCCAGGCTGTTGTGCGACTACAGTGCTCTATGACCGGATTTAAACACTAGAAATATTAGTTTTGTAAGTGTAATTTGTATAAATTACAATCCAATAATTGGAGATTTTGTTTTCAGTATGGTTACTATACAAATGAAATAAATGGCAAAAAGACTTAATAGCAATATTTTGTTATCTATGTATTATCAGATACTTTAGGACCTAAACCAAGATTCTGAGTATTCAGACTTCTTTCATTGTGTTTTATATTTAAATACTTCCCTACCTGTATTCTGAGTCAAGTCACTTGATGAAAGGGTGTGACTTGGGATGGCATTTTGTTTCATATGAAAACTTTTCCTATCTACAGTTACCACTTTCAAGGAATTAACATTACAAGGCCAAAGTAATCTGCTTTTTGTGCAAAAAAAAGTGTGCAAAAGTGTGCAAAATATTGTGGCAACACCCTGGAAAGTCAAACAGATACCCCCAAAATGGGACAATCATGCACGGTCTTGTAAAGTATGTTAAGTTTTCCCCCATCTAAAAGTTAAGCTATAAAATATATGAACTACAGTTGACTTGGTTTCAGGAGAAGCACATCTGAGGATTTACGTTAGTGTTCTCATCTTCAGGCATTACCAGGGAGTCTGTAGGCCACCATGCGATTTACTCTGGATAATGGCAGTGAGGCAGGAAGGCAGACGTGCTCACAATTGGTGATCAACTATAGTCCTGACTCTTCCCATTTTTCAGGCACAACCTAATATTTGTATAAATCAGTAGATCAAATGAACAAGAAACTTCCAATAGTGGCAGGAATGTCACTGTAGCTGTGATCTGTCTGAACACAGAAAGAGTTTCATTTTGGAGAGCTTTCTGAGCCTTTTCTCTGAGTGTACTTTCATTTTTGGCAGTCTTGTCACAATCAATATCAATTATCTTTTAATGACTTCACCCCTTTCAATATTTGAGAGGACTGCCACCAGTTTCTGAACTGAACTCTTCTATAATGAAATTTTCAGTTGTTCCACCACATTATTTAGGTATTTCATGAGTACAGGATGAGTAGTTACAGGCAAGGTGAGCCCACATTTCGGCATCGGAGTCAAGGTTTCAGGTGGATATATGCCACGCATGTTATATCCTAACATGTTGTTGATGTCAAATAAAAGATCAGCCACAGTTTTACCGCTCCCATGCAGGGTGGTGGCTGCAGGGCCATGTACAGACCCACAAAGGGCAGACAACTTGACATTGGGTAAAGAAGGGTTTTCCAACAAATGGTGCTGGGCAAATGACCATCCAAATGAAGAGAAATGAAATTGGACCCCAACCTCACACCACACACAAAACTTAAAATACATGAAGGGCTTAAATATAGGTAGTAAAAGTATAAACTCTCAAACAAAACGTGGAGATACATTTTCATGATCTTGGATTAGTGATGGTTTCTTAGATATAACAGCACATACAACAAAAAATGATAAATTGGACTTCCTCAAAATTAAAAACATACATGCATCAAAATAAGCAATCCAGAAAGAGAAAAGACACGCCATAAAATGGAACCAAATAGGTACACATTATATATCTGATAATAGTCTGTTATCCAGGAGACAAAGAACTTTTATAACTCAAGAACAAGACAAATGACTAACATTTTAAAATAGAATTGAATAGAACCTTCTCCAGATGAGACCTGCAAATAGTCAACAAGCACAGTAAGATGTTCCACATCCTCAGTCCTGATGCAAATGCAAATGAAAACCACATGTGATACCCTCTCACATAGTACCAGAAGGGCTATAATCCAGAAACTAAAACTAACAAATGGCAGCAACAATGTAAAGAAATTAGAACCCTTAAATACTGAACGTGAAAAATTACAATGGTGTGGCTTCTGCATATAACACTTGGAAATTTCCACCCCACAAAAGAATGCCCATGTGGCTCAACAGACCCACTTCTAGAAATATACCCCCAAAATTGAAAACAGTTGTTAAAGGTGGATACATGAATCCACAGAAGCGCTCTTCACAATAGCAGAGACATAAACAATTCAAATGTCCATCTTAATCAGCAGTGGAAACTAAGTGACCAATCCTGCAGCTACACCAGGATTCTTTAGCTTGATGCAATTATGAACATATTTCATAACTTCTAGAAATATGTTTCCTCTTAGCACAAAAATTCTAACGTGGCAGAAGACATGTTTACTAATACACCCAAAAATATTTAGTTCATCTACAATAAATAGCAAAAAAGTTGATAAATCAATGTTCAGTACTTAGTGTGTCATTATTCTGCTACTTGGAAATGCTCTAGACATTCAATAACTGTACATCATTTAATTTATAGGATAAAACTTTATAATTTCCAATTACCAAAGACACCTGGAAAATCTTCTCAATGTATATATACAATGTAATTGTCACTTAAAAGTTTACCTAAACATCTTTTATTTTAATTGTACCTATTTTGTATAGTAGTTAAAACTTTGAGATTTCAAAGTCAGTAATGACCAAACCTATTTTCTTAACATATTTTTAACAGATAACTAATTTTTATAAACCCAGTTTGAAAAAATTGTATTTTATGCTGATAATTTTCAAACGCATGACTGTGTAATCAAACCAAACTAAAACCAGCTTTAACATCAAATATTTCACCAGATCATAAAGTATTTCTGTTTGTTTGTATTTTATTTCTTACTTTATATAATCATTTAACTTGTTCAAGCCAATCAAATATCACAAACTGGTAACACCGTACGGAGCTACAAAACGTCTTACCACACACAAACACAAACTGGTTTCACACAGAGATCACAAATTAACAGAGTTAGTAACAACTATAGAGAAAACACAAGATATTTTACCAAGAAAACAGCTGGTTGTCACAAGAGTTCTATAACACAATGTAAATTTATAAGTTTTCCCCATTCCAAGGATCCATTGTCTTGATGTGGACAGTGAGGTCTAAATAGTGAGACACCAAGCAGCCTCTTTACAGCTCAGGCCAGGAAGCCAGAGGCCCCTCCACACCGAGTGCAGAGGAAGCAGCCCTCCCAGAGCCAAAGGGTCACCCCCAAAGACAGTCAGAGAAAGCACAGACCTTCATCACATAGGCAGTAGGGATGGTGGGGTGGACAGGGTGTCCCAGGTCTCCTACAAAATGTGAGGCACCTCCAGCCCCAAACCCACTAATCTGTGGCCCCAAGCAGGTGCTACTGGCCCAGTATCTGACCAGCACTAAAGGGTAAGGAAGGCTGGGGGGACAGATGCCCCTTATGGGCAGAGGCCCCTCAGAACACACTCCCCTGAGAGCTGGCACAGCCAGGCAGAGGTGCACTGGGAACCCCAGCTTATCTCACTGGCCACCAGGTGCAATGGAGTAAGTGCACCTGGCCGATGGTGAGGACTGGAGAGGATTAGCTTCCTCAGTCACAAAGCCAAGCTCCCAGGATTCAGAACAAGAAGGAAAGAAAAACCTAAAGAGACTTTGCCCAAAGCAAAGTTTGTCTCTACAGACGTCAGTCTGGAGAGAAACACTTAACTCTCCAGCCTGTGCGGCCGGTTCCAATGACAGTCTAACTGGAGCCTGTGCCTGTGTTCTGTCCCCGTGGTAGTTCCTTCTTAGGGCAAAGGATATGCAAGACACAGACTCAAGAAACAAAGAACATCTCTGGGAGGAAAGAATAAAGAAAACCCTAGAGTCTCTAGGTGCAGGAAGTAGCTGCACAGATATTTTTTCTGCTGACCTAAATTCAGAAAGCAGACAAAGGCCTCGCACCCCTGCTATCTTCTGTCCAACTGCTGACAGAGACCAGGAATTGTAATATATGAGCACCTAGAATTCACACACACAAAAAAATTTCCAAAGACAGTGAGGAGAAATTAGGTAAATATGACATTTTAGACAAAGGTGGCAGTTGGCTCTTAGGCTTTAGATGTAAAAATGGGAGATTTACAGGTAATTCAGGAAAAGCTAAACACACATGGCAGGTAAAGGTTTGTGAGGCTCCTGTATGGAGCCTTCCTGTCTACTGCTAAGGGGATTGTGCTCAGGGTTTTATTTGTGCTTCACAGTCTTTAAGGAGGCAGGAAAAGGGGAGCCAGGATGGAAGAGGGAGGCTTGTATTGTTAAAACTGCCCCTTTGAAATTTTTATTTTATTTACCTCAGCGGGCCTGGGACAGTTGTGGGCTCTGTTTCCATTTCAGATCTACTCGGCAGAGGGTCCGGGGTAATGCTGAGACTTTCTCACTTCTATCGGACTGAAAAATCAGGTTCCATTTTTCTCAAGTTTCTGATTGGTTATTAAATCCTTTGAAGCCAGTTTCAACATACCAGTTCTCAAAATCTTAAATCTCCGTAAAGATTTTTAACACTTACACATCTCTTGATTTTCTCTTCTGCGTATTTTAAATCTAATGTTGACATTAGCATCTATTAAGACCGAAGAAGCTGAAGAACTAATTCAAAATCTTAAGAATAGTTAAATTTCCTTGTATCCGTTAGTATCAAACATGTGGTCTTTCTCTAGGTTCCAAAAAAACAGCTTTGTTATGAGAGTTCTCTAACACATTTTCCAATTTAGAAGTTTTTCCAATTCAAAGGATCCATACTCTGGCCTTTAATATTTTAATATTAAGGATTAAGGATTTTTAATATTAAGGATTTTAATAGCTGCTGAAACCAAAAAGCCTTTTTACAGCTTAACCAAGGAAGCCAAAGGCTTTCTGTCACTGTGGTATTTCCTTGTCAGGACAAATGACACAAGAGACATAGAGACACAAAAAATGACCATCTCTGGAAGGGAAGGCGGGAAGGGAGGGTCAGGGTTGGAGATTAGGGTCCAGGGTTCCTGGTAAGGGGTCCTGCTCAGGCCCTGGTGTCTGGCTATGTGGGGCAATGGTCCATTTAGAGGTCTGGATCTGGGGTCCATGGTCCAGCTCTGGTGTCTTCTCTTATCTGAACACACAGGTGAGTACACATGTGAGTACTTTCTCCAAACCGGTTTCCCATGCAGGTTTCCTCCAGGCCCAATTGAAGTGATCACTTCAATAAAGAAAACCTGTGGAGAGGTCATCAAAATGGTGATGTGAGGTGAGCTTCTGTAGCACTCCCCTGGAATTTACAACTAATCGAACAACAATAATTCCATAAAGGACACCTTGCACAGCAGACAGTCAAGACGAAGAGGCCGACTACTGAATTCACCTCCAGGTGGGTGAATCGCGCGAGCGGGGGAGGAGGAGAGGAGAAGTGCGGAGACGGAGCTGCGCGGGCGCAGGACACAACCTAGCTCAGTGCTCGGAGCCCGCTGCTCCCAGATCTTCCGCAGCTGCGGGAGAGGGAAGGACTCGGACTGCTAGGGCTCCGCTTACGGCCCACAGAGCTGAGGGGGCAGCATATAGCACGGTTGAACCCAACGCTCATGGCAGAGACCTCGGAGCAAAGACTGAGGGAAGAGGGCTGAAACCGGTGGTTTAAGCCTTCACTGCCGAGCAGAGAACGGAAGCCTTAGACACTGAGACTAGCCGCCCCCTTCTTACCATCCCAGAGCTCGCCCAGCCCCAACCTGCCCGGTGCTAGAAGCAGAATAGTAGCAGTGTCAGATCAAAAGAACAGAATTATTTGCTGTTCTGAGAACTGTGGACTGCAGACACAGATTCGCAGTCCAACTAGTTCCGGCAAAGAGGAGGGAGCTGTGGAAGCAGGACTGGCTGTGGTGGTGGTCGCAGCCATTGCTCTGGGCCACCTCTCACAACTCACCCCGCCCCTGGCCCCACCTATCTGGCCGGATCCTTGCAGGAGTAAACAGAACTGCTGAAACATACGGGCTCTGAATAGGGTGCAGGAAGAGCTTTGGAATTTCAAAAGCTCTCCGCATACCCACACGGACACTGTGCCCTATGACCCAGGTGAACTGTTAACAGAGGAGAGGCCTGTCTCCCAGGGAATCCCTCCATTGTGTGAGAAGATGGAAGAGTGCAGAGAAAACATAGCACCACTGTGTGACAGAGAGGAAAACAAAGACTGCAGTCGGAGACAAAATAAAACATTCTACCAATAAATATTGGAAAACAAAGGAAAGACATCTTCCTATCAACCTGTTGCAGAAGCCACTCCTGTAGATGTCTAGGAAGAGAAATAGTAAATCAGTAATTGCCATGAATAACCAAGGCAACAAGACATCTCAGAAAGAAAGTAAAAAGTCTCCAGAAAAGGAACTTAAAGATATGGAAATATGTCACTTAAATGACAGAGAATTCAAGATTGCAGTTCTGAAAAAACTGAACAAGATGCAAGAAAACACAGAAAGGCAATTTAATGAAC
The DNA here is from genome assembly GCF_964194185.1 of Rhinolophus hipposideros. Taxonomy (NCBI): domain Eukaryota; kingdom Metazoa; phylum Chordata; class Mammalia; order Chiroptera; family Rhinolophidae; genus Rhinolophus; species Rhinolophus hipposideros. The sequence continues at coordinate 936,414 of NC_138060.1, forward strand.
TCAGAAACGCAATCAAAGAACAACATGACCATTTTACGAAAGAGATTGAAATTTTAAAAAAGAACCAAATGGAATTTCTGGAGATTAAGAACTCAATAGAACAAATTAAGAATGAAATAACCAGCTTAGGTAGTAGAGTTGACCAGATGGAGGAAAGAATCAGTGACATCAAAGATAGAAACCTGAAAATTACACAGATGGAAGAAGAAAGAGACTTGAGACTTAAAAGAAATGAAAGAACTCTACAAGAACTTTCTGACTCTATCAGAAAGAGCATATAAGAATAATGGGCATACCAGAAGAAGAAGACAGAGAGAAGGGAACAGATAATATATTCAAACCAATTGTTGAGAACTTCCCAAACTTGTGGACAGAACTGGATCCTCGAATCCAAGAAGCAAATAGAACACCTAATTACCTCAATCCCAACAGGCCTTCTCCAAGGCACATTGTATTGAAGCTGTCTAAAATTAACACCAAAGAAAGAATCCTCAAGGCAGCCAGGGAAAAGAAGACGGTAACCTACAAAGGAAAGCTCATTAGATTATCATCAGTTTTTTCAGCAGAAACTCTACAAGCCAGGAGGAAGTGGAACCAAATATTCAAACTATTGAAAGAGAGAAATCATGAGCCAAGAATAATATATCCAGCAAAGATATCCTTTGATAGGAAGGAGGAATAGAGACCTTTCCAGACATATAGAAGCTGAGGGAATTTTCTAGTACACGACCTGCACTATAAGAAATAATAAAGGAGGCTATTCGACCACCATCAACAAGGACAATTTGTGGCAACCGACACATAAAAAGGGGGAGAGTAAAGGCCTGAACCGGAATATGGGAATGGAGAAAGTAAGCGTGCTGAAGAAAAAGGAATACTCTAAATATCAAACTTTCTTTTACATAAACTTAAGGGTAACCACTCAAAAAACATCCAGAACTGAAATATATACTGTAATAAAAAAAGAAACAGAGGGAAACATCATAGAATACCACCACACAGAAATAGTAGACAACAACAAAAAGGCAAAGAAACAATGGAGACACAGCCTTACCAGAAAACTAAAGATAGAATGACAGGAAATCCTCACATATCAATAATCACCCTAAATGTAAATGGACTGAACTCACCAATAAGAAGGCACAGAGTAGCAGATTGGATCAAAAAACTAAACCCAACCCTATGCTGTCTCCAAGAGACACATCTCAGTTACAAGGACAAGCATAGACTCAAAGTGAAAGGATGGAAATTGACACTCCAAGCAAATGGTACCCAGAGAAAATCAGGTGTAGCCATAATGATATCAGATGAAACAGACTTCAGGGTGAAAAAGATAACAAGAGACAAAGATGAACATTTCATAATGGTAAAGGGGACTATACAACAAGAAGACATAACAGTCATCAATATTTATGCCCCCAATCAGGGAGCACCGAAATGTACCAAGCAACTACTAACACAACTAAAGTGAGAAACTGACCAAAACACAATTATACTAGGTGACTTCAATACATCATTGACAGCTATGGATAGATCATCCAAACAGAAAATAAGTAATGAAATAGCAACTCTAAAAGACACATTAGATAAAATGGACATAATTGAAATATATAGAGCACTTCAACCTAAAACATCAGACTATAGATTCTTTTCGAGTTTACATGGAACATTCTCAAGGATAGACCATATATTGGCACATAGAATCAGCCTCAGCAAATTTAAGAAGATTGAAATCATACCAAGCATATTCTCTGATCACAAAGCTTTGAAATTGGATAGCAACTGCAAGAAGAAAGCTGGAAGAAACACAAATACATGGAGATTAAACAACATACTTTGAAAGAACGACTGGGTCACAGAAGAAATTAGAGGAGAGATCAAAAGATACATAGAAACAAATGACAATGAAAAAACATACTACCAAAATTTTTGGGATGCAGTGAAAGCAGTTTTAAGAGGGAAATTTCTATCATTACAGGCCTACCTCAAGAAACAAGAAAAATTCCAAACACATAACCTCATGTTACACCTTAAAGAACTAGAAAAAAAAGAACAATTGAAACCCTAGGTCAGCAGAAGAAATGAAATAACACAATCACACCAGAACTAAATGAAATAGAGAATAAAAAGACAATAGAAAAAAATAAGGTGTCAAACAGGTGGTTCTTCGAAAATATTAACAAAATTGACAAACCTTTGGACAGACTCACTCAAGATGGAAAGAGAGAAGACACTAATTAACAAAATCAGAAATGAAAAAGGGGAAATTATCACGGACACCACAGAAATACAAAGGATCATACAAGAATACAATGAAGGACTAATGCCACCAAATTCAATAACCTAGAAGAAATGGACAATTTCTTAGAAACATATAGCCTTCCAAGGCTGAACCATGAAGAACTGGAAAATCTAAACAGACCGATCATCAGTAACAAAATTGAATCAGTCATCCAAAACTTTCCCAAAAAGCAAAAGTCCGGGACTAGATGGCTTCACTAGTGAATTCTACCAAACCATCAAACACTTCCAAATAATTGAAGAAGAGACAGTACTCCCTGACTCAGAGGCTAATATTACCCTGATGAGGACAACACAAAAAAACCCAAAACTTCAGACCAATATCTCTGATGAATACAGATGCAAAAATCCTAAACAAAATTCTAGCAAATCGAATACAACAATGCATTAAAAAGATTATTCACCACAACCAAGTGGGGCTCATCCCTGGGGCACAAGGATGATTCAACATCTGCAAATCCATCAATGTGATACATCACGTAAACAAAATAAAGGACAAAAATCATATGATTATATCAATTGATGCAGAAAAAGCATTTGACAAGATACAACATCCATTTATGATTAGAACACTTAATAAAATAGGTATAGAAGGAAAATACCTTAACGTAATAAAGGCCATATATGACAAGCCCTCAGCTAATCTCATAATTAATGGTGAAAAACTGAAGCCCTTTGCTCTATGTTCAGGAACACGACAGGGCTGTCCCCTATCACCTCTGCTTTTCAACATAGTGTTGGAAGTCCTTGCCAGAGCCATCAGGCAAGAGAAAGAAATAAAAGACATCCAAATTAGGAATGAAGAAGTTAAAATATCATTCTTTGCAGATGACATGATGCTATATATAGAAAACCCTAAAGACTCCACCAAAAAGCCATTAGAAATAATCAACAAATACAGTAAAGTTGCTGGCTACAAAATCAACGTATAAAAATCCATTGCATTCCTATATACTAACAATGAAATTAGAAAAAGAAATACAAAAAACAATTCCCTTTGCAATTGCAGCAAAAAGAATAAAATACCTAGGAATACACTTAACCAAGGATGTGAAGGACCCATATGCTGAAAACTATAAGACATTTTTGAAAGAAATTGAAGGAGACACAAAGAAATGGAAAGACACTCCATGCTCATGCATTGGAAGAATCAACATAGTTAAAATGGCCATATTACCCAAAGCAATATACAGATTTAATGCAATCCCCATCAAAATCCCAGTGGCATTTTTTAAAGAAATAGAACAAAAAATCATCAGATTTGTTTGGAACCACAAAAGACCCCGAATAGCCAAAGCAATCTTAAGAAAAAAGAACAATACTGGAGGTATCGCACTCCCTGCCTTTAGCTTGTATACAGGGCTACAATAATCAAAACAGCATGGTTTTTGCAGAAAAACAGACACATAGACCAATAGAATAGAATTGAGAACCTAGAAATAAAACCACATAAATATAGACAGGTAATTTTTGACAAAGAAGATAAAAACATACAATAGAGGAACGACAGCCTCTTCAATAAATGGTGCTGGGAAAATTATATAGCCACATGCAAAACAATGAAACTGGACTGCTATCTGTCACCATGTACCAAAATTAATTCAAAATGGATCAAAGACTTAAGCATAAGACTTGACACAATAAACTGCATAGAAGAAAACATAGGTACTAAACTTATGGACCTTGGGTTCAAAGACCATTTTATGAATTTGACTCCAAAGGCAATGGAAGTTAAAGCTAAAATAAACAAATGGGACTACATGAAACGTAAAAGTTTCTGCACAGCAAAAGAAACCATCGACAAAATAAAGAGGCATCCGACTGAATGGGAGTTTTTTGCAAACAGTTCCTCCGATAAGGGTCTAATATCCAAAATATACAAGGAACTCATGAAACTCAACAACAAAAAAACAAACAACCCAATTGAAAAATGGGCTTTGGACCTGAAGAGACATTTCTCCAAAGAGGACTTACAAATGGCAAATAGACATATGAAAAAATGCTCAACATCACTAATCATCAGAGAAATGCAAATAAAAACCACAATGAGATATCACCTCACCCCAGTCAGAATGGCTATCATCAACAAGACAAATAGTAACAAGTGTTGGAGAGGCTGTGGAGAAAAAGGAACCCTCATACACTGTTGGTGGGAATGCAGACTGGTACAGCCGTTATGGAAGGCAGTGTGGAGGTTCCTCAAACAATTACGAATAGAATTACCATATGACCCAGCAATCCCTCTCCTGGGTATCTACCCCAAAAATTTGAAATCATTTATACATAAAGACACGTGTGCTCCAATGTTCATTGCAGCTTTGTTTACGGTGACCAAGACATGGAAACAACCAAAATGTCCTTCGATAGATGAATGGATAAAGAAGTTGTGGTATATATACACAATGGAATACTATTTGGCGTTACGGAAAGATGATATAGGAACATTTGTGACAACATGGATGGATCTTTAGAGTATAATGCTAAGCGAAATAAGTCAGACAGAAAAAGCAGAGAACCATATGATTTCACTGATATGTGGTATATAAACCAAAAACAACAAAAGAACAAGACAAACAAACGAGAAACAAAAACTCATAGACACAGACAATAGTTTAGTGGTTACCAGAGGGTATGGGGGTTGGGTGGTAGGAGATGAGGGTAAAGGGGATCAAATGTATGGTGATGGAAGGAGAACTGACTCTGGGTGGTGAACACACAATGGGATTTATAGATGATGTAATACAGAATTGTACACCTGAAATCTATGTAATTTCATTAACAATTGTCACCCCAATAAATTTTTTAAAAAGTAGTAACTTGGAAGACTGAATAAAACTAAAGCAAAATCTAGGGGAAGAGTGTTTACAGGAGACACATCTAAACATATAAAGCCATTATGATTGAAAGCTTATATAGCTATATTGATATCAGACATTTTAAATTTAAGACATAAACATCATTTACAATAAAGGACACTGTATAATATGTAATAAGATCCAATTCACCAGGATAACCTTGGATATGTCTAATAACACAGATCAACAAATTAAAAGCAAAAATGGACAGAACGACATGGAGGAGTTGAGAACTATCTTATCATGTCCAATAATTTTTAGAATAAAGAGTAAAATAAAAATTAAGTATATAAAATAATAAAACTGCACAATTAAACATCTTGATTGAATGGGAATTTTTAGAACATTGAACCCCCAATTGGCAACATTCATTGTTTTCAACCACACAGAAGATTTTTTAAAAAATCATCATGTGTGCTAAGCCAATAATGCAATTTTTCATAAGTTGCTCTCTTTATGAGAGTATAAAGACTGTGCTCTCAGTCCATAAAGCAATTAAATTAGAAATCAATCAAAAAAGTTAAACTAGAAGTCCAGAATGCTTAAAATTTAAAAACTAGTTCATGAATACAAAATAAGAAGATGGAATTTAGATATGATTTACAAAAGAATGAAAATGTTGCACAGCAAGTGTTGCAGTACATTTAAAACTTACATATCACCAATTGTCACACATTGTTCTAAGCACTTTACAAATATTAACACTGAATTGCTACAGTAATCTTATGAACTATGTACTATTATTATTCTCATTTTATAGTTGGAAAACTAAAAAGTTAAATTGGCAAAACAAATTTTAAGTGTGGAGTATGGATTCAACTTAGCTAGTCTGGGGTCAGAGTATATGTTCTTACTCATTAGGCATACTGCCTTGCAATCATCTGATCTTTATGGATAAGATATATGATGACTTTATGCCAATAAATTTGAAAATTTAGAAAAATTGTATAAATTTCCAAGAAAAGTGTAACTGCCTGAAGCTGAAACTGAACAATAATGAATGTCAACTACAAGTTTGTGTGTGTGTGTGTGTGTGTGTATACTTACAAGAAGCGGAGTACAGCATTAGGAATAGAGACAGTGGAAATGTAATGGCTCTGTGCGATGTCAGAGGGATAGTGGATGGGGGAGGGGGGTTCACACAGTGTGAGGATATAAATGATAAACATCGAAGTATTTGTCGTATGCACCTGAAACTAATAAAAAAAAGTATAACGACAAAAACTTGAAAATAAATAGAAAATATGAATAGTTCTGAATCACTAACAGGGAGACTGACAGGTAGAGGTATTTTGATATAATGTGAAAAGTGCTCTATAGAAGGAAGCACAAAGGAAGAGAACTGGCAAAGCTTAGAACGTCAGAAAGCCTGTCTAGAGGTAACAATACTTAAGCAGCTAAAGGCTGATTGAAATTAGCCACGCAAAGATGTGCAAAGGCCTGCCAGGCAGAAGGAATAAAACAGCAAAGACACAGAGACTGGAATCAGCTTAGTGTAGGGAACCAACTGCAAACAGTTCTGCATCATTCCAAGTTGAATTTTGAGAGGTGGTATAGGGAAGTTGTGTCTTTGAAAGGGAAAAGATGGTTGTGATTAGTAGTATGATATCCCCCAAAAGTGTCTACATCATAATTTCCAAGACCTGTGAATGCTATGTTTCATAGCTACAAGGAATTAAGATTGCTGATGGAATTAAGGTTGTTAATCAACTGACCTTGAAAATGAAGAAATTATCCTGGGTCATCTAGATGTGTAATCAAAATATTTTTAATTATAGAAGAAGGAGGCAGAGGTATGAGTTAGAAATTTGAAGATGCTGCACCCTGGATTTGTAGTGGGAACAAAGGGAAGCTTCTAGAAGCCAGAAAGAGCAAGGACATAGATTGTGTCCTACAACCTCCAGAAAAATGCAGCCTTGCCCATGATTTCAGCACATGAGATTCATTTCAGACTGCTGACCTCAATTATTATACGTGTTTGTGTTGTTTTAAGCTATTAAGATTATGGTAAATTTTTACAGCAGCGATAAGAAACTACTAGAGGGATCAGGTCACAGAGATTGTTTCATGCTTTGTGCTTAGTTTTCTTGGGGGCACTTAAGGGTTTAAGGCAGGGTAGAGAAATGACATCAAACATCAATTTGATAAAAGATGGATTGTTGGTATAAATGGTGGCAGGGAGCTGCTATAAGATTATGGCAATCACACAGACCAAAAAAAACAAGAGTGATTTACCTGGGTGAGTACTGTAGAGATAGATAAAAGAGGACCAATTAATTTCAGTGAAGAAAATCAGTAGGACCAAGGGATCAAATGAATGTGGGGAATAAGTAGAAAGGGAAGTGTCTAGGAGCATTTCTCAGCTCTGGCGTGGGTGGATACAGGTATTGTCACTGAGATGAGAAATGCAGAAAGAAGAACAGGGCTTTTGTTTTGTCCTGTTTTGATGAAGGGGGCGGGTTGAAATTTAAGTATGCTGGATTTGAGATGCTTGTGAGACATCCATGTGGGGAGCTGGTATCCCAAGGTTAGATTTCAAATTTAGGAGTCGTAAGCACACGAGTAACATCAAAACAAATAGAGCAGATGAAAAAGTGGAGTATATTGATTAAGAAACTGCCTGTGGGGCTACTCTTAATAGTGCTTATCATTCTTTTCTAATCTTCGGGGGAAAAAATGGTAATTATTGACAAGGCTGTTATAAAGATGAAATGTGGTATCTATTAGGTTGGTGCAAAAGTAATTGCGGTTTTTGCATTTATTTTTAACCTTTTAAACTGCAATTACTTTTGCACTAACCTAATAGTACAGTATCTGGAATTAGTCAATTCTCAATAAATGGTAGGAATTGCTACTAAAGGGCCAAGAAATAACAGAGAACAACAGTGGGCCAAGGAACCTAAGAGGCTAACTCCAAATTCCTGAAATCAGGTACAGTCTCTGCCCTTAACTACTCACAGTCTACTTAGCTCCTTGAAGAAAGGGGTCATATTTTATTCATTGCTGAATCCTCAGTGCCCAACTCAATGACTGGCCCCAATGTGTCAGGCACTTTATACATTTTAGCTGGATGGTTGAGAGGGGCAGAAAGAGGGATAGAGGAGAAAGCAAGGGAGGCAGAGAGGAGAGAGTGGTAGAGAGAGAAGCGAGCTAGAAAGAAAAGAGGAAGACTATAGCGAGGAGGACCGGTGAAAGGCAATGAGCCCCTAAGAAATCTAATGTATGTTACGTAGGATCTGGAGAGGGAAGAGGTCGTGGGGACCTGGGACAGGCTGTGGTCATAGTGACTATGAGGAGGACATGTAGAAAGCCAGGCCCCTGGTCCTAGAAAGGACCACACAGTCGTTCCTGGATTTTTTATTTTCTTTCAGTACCATACCTCCCTGGAGGCCAGTTGAAATTAGCCACCTATGTGCCAGCAAAGTTTTATACGCTGTGATTTTGGTTTGGTTTGGCTGAGGGGCGCTGGTGTCATAGAGAAATTATATTCCGACTGTGGGCAGTTTAGACTGATTTCCCCAGGTCTGGGCGCTCAAGCGTCCATCACTAGGGGGCCACCCTCTGAGGGCTCCGCCCTTCTGGGGGCCTCAGGTTCGGGCCTGGAACGCTGCAACAGTGGAGCATAGAGCACACGCGGGGTCCTGGTCATTCCGGGTCGTCAGGACCGAGGGACGGACGGGCGAGAGGAAGCGGTGTGAGGGAAGGAGGGAGGGGCGGGCGGCAGGGAGGCACAGGGCCCCGGCCCACTATGGAGCTGTACCTCAGCGCCTGCTCCAAGGCTGCTAGCGTCGCCGCCACCAAGACAGCCACCAGCAGCCTGGAAGCGGACAGCCAGGAGTGCGGACATGTGAGTGGCATGAGGTCTGGTGTCCTTGTCCTCCACCGGGCCAACGGCCAGGTGGGGCGGGGCAGGGAGAGCCACTGAGGAGTCCCAGGCTTGGTAACTGTCTGCTTCTGGCGCCCTCGTGCGTCGCAGCAGGTGGCACTGGCCACAACTGGCTGGTGACTTGGGAACAGGCCTTGGGGGCTGTCTGGCAGGGCGGGCCCCTACACTGACTGCATGGCCGTTTGCTTCCTTTGGGTAAAGTAGGAGTAGATGGGCCTAAACTAAATGAGTGATGCCTAAAAGGGAAGACACAACTCACCAACTGTCATATGACAGGGTGCTCACAAAACCCGCTTTCCTGGGGTCGGAATGTCTCAACTACTGGATCTGCCTCTTGGGGTCAAGATGCCTGTAATCCCAGGAAGCAATACTTTATACTACACTACGAAGTTAAGTGAAAAGGTAGAGCAGTGTTTTGTGTTAACATTGGTTGCCTTTGCCCTTTTCTACTTGCTGTTAAAGTCAGGCACTGCGTTATACAAAGTACATTAAGGGAACTTACATTAATATTCACAGGAAAAAAATAATCAAACCTACATTTAAACTAAAGTATTGTTTAGGATGAATACCAGACAACTTCATATAGTATGGTTTGGATGGAATGAGGGTCTAGAAAGTTTAGATTCTTAGTTCTGTCTTAATGTGTAATTGATGGAAGCATATTAACTTTTCCTTTATAATAACACTGAATATATACCTATTTATTGATATTTTATTTATTTAGAAATGTTTGTTTAAAAGGTGGAAGGCCATTGGTGCTGGTTGGCATTTAATTAGATGTTACAATTTTAACCAGTAATAACTTGGACAAAACTCTCGTTACAGAACACTTCTCTATGATTTTGTTTTGAGCCAAACTATCTCACATATAAAAGTGAGAAAAAAATAGAGTTGAAATGAGTTAACATGTTTAGTTCTTTAACCTCAATTTAATGGAAGAAGGCTCTGCCTCCCTGAAGAGACTCTATGATTTGCCCCAACCTTTCTACCCAGTCTTTTCTCCAACCCAGAGCCTCCGCTGAGGTCTTTTATATGTGCTCACACATACCATGTTAATGCTTCTGTGCCTTTGTTCACCTTGCCTCCCAAACCTGGCATACCCTCTCATATTCTCCTCAACCTAGGAATTTCAGCCATCTTTCACGATTTTTTTCTGAACTATCATAGCCCCCAATTAGCTTATATTTCTTAAGCATTTTCATTGCCCTTGGTTTGTATAATTTTACTCAATACCTAATTCTATAATTACAGTTTTATACCTTTAATCATACTGGGTTTTAATGTGCACTTCCTGGAACCCTCATGTTTTCAGTCCTCAATGCTACCCCTAACCTTGAATCGCCCCTGTCCTTGACTCAGTAATTAATACTGAAACGTTCATTACATTCTTGTAGAATGGTTGCTTTATTATTACAAAAAATTCTACAAGGAAGAATTCTGAGTGACCCCCTTATTCTATTGTCTATGACGTCATTAGAAATGCATCGGGCCCCTTGGTATTTGATACTTGCCTAATAAACATGATTTCTGATAGTAAGTTTTGTTTCTGGAAAACATTTATTTTTAAAAACAAGTATGTTCTACTAGAATAGAGGGAGCTAACCTCACACAATTTAACTGAGTCACACTCACACAAACTAGCTTTCCTAAAGCATGTTTGCAAGCTGTATCTCCTCTTTTGTGTAGAAACTTAGCTCTGTCTTTCTTTTCTCTGCTTCCTCAAATGTGTTGTTTGCTGTATCATCATTTTCTGTTGAACATTAATTCACTTGTCAACTACTTTTTAAAGAGATGTTCTCTCTATCTTTAGCACATTAATTCCCTCAAAACTGTCTTCATCTAATCATAATTAGGCACCAGACTATTTCTTTGAAGACTGAATTTGGAAGATCTGTCGTTTTTTTCATTACAAGCTCTTCAATGAAGTAATGCTTTATATCAGGGGTGTCCAAACTGCGGCCCGCGGGCCAACTGCGGGCCATGATCCATTTTTAATTGGCCCGCAGCAAATTCCAAAAATATATTTAGTTTACTTAAATAAACCAGGTGAGGCAATATGTACTTCACGTCGAGTGAGTGGCCGGCTGTTTGTGTATGTTACCGCATATGGCCCTTAGTGAAAAACGTTGAAAAAAGTTTGGACACCCCTGCTTTATATGTACATTTTTACTTTTTTTGTTTGTTTGTTTTATTTTGTTAAAGAGGGAAACCTCTTATTTTAATTGACAACAGAAGGGTTACCCTGGCTCCAATGAATGGATTTGTTTAAAAGATGTTCTTTGTTCATAGGTCAGTAGCCTAGGTTTGATCTTGAGAAACATCTTACCACAGATAAAAGTCAGTATCTAAAAGAGGTTGACAACTAAATGGCAACAGCTAAAAGAAACAATCAGTTGAATCTTTGATTCATGATTGTTGGTTGTTTCCCTCACAGGAAAGATATGGGTTTCGTATCTGTCTCACTGAATTCAAGACATTACCCCGTAGAATTCCTTTCTTTTTCTTTTCAGTGAAGCATTCATAATTAAAGAGTTGCATTTTATGATTTAGACCCTTTGGAAAGGGTGAAATAAAGTCTGGTATTAAGCAAGAGAACAGAAACTTATCAAGGAAGCTTTAAATGGAAAAGGAAAGCTAACATCCTATCAAGTTCCATCAATCTGCTCCTTTTCCCACATAAGAAGGATCCTCCCACTTACCTTGAGGGAGTTTGTTTTAGAATCCCACGCAGACAGACTCCTTAGAAATTAACTGAGTTGGATGCTGCCAGACAGAACAACATGGAGGTCACAAACTGGTACCTGCAGACAGGTCAGGATTGTGGGGTCTTATAAATTGAATTGGATGCCTGCAAACGGCAAGTGCTCTCAGATTTTCCACATCTCTCACACATTTCAATTGCCTTTCACTTGAACCAGTTCCTGCTTTGACATCACTTTAAACTAAAACTTCTGTTGTTCTGGCAGGAAAAAAAAAGAAAGAAAAACAAAAAGAAAGAATGTAAAGACATTCTTCTACACCTACTTCTATCCTTCACTTCTTCCCTTTCAGAGGTTCTCCCATAATGCATTAACACCATCAGCTATTAAAAAATGGACCAAGAACTCACACCAAAACAAACAAACAAACAAAACCCTCCCTTTGTTAATGTTTTAATTTATAAGTGAGATTAAATAACAGCTGTTTCCTCTAAAGTAACAGATATAGAAACATGACTATCAGCTGATATTTTCCTTCTTTTATATGTTAATGGCTACTGTATAGCGTTGTATTTGGTCTTTACACATATGGAGAAATCTCAGTTCCTATCAATATCCTTTATAACTAGTTATTCAATATATTGAACTTTATAATATAGATCTTGAATTTTTTCCTGAGTGTAGCACTCACATATTGTTGGGTTTCTTGCATTAGATAAGACCTCAAGATACAAACTCTTTAATCTATCTTTAATATCTGAGTTTTACTTTACTATATTTTGATAAAGTGATTTCCATGAATCTTGGTGAAAGATTTTCTATTTTTCTTCATTTTCAGATATTGAAATATAATAGTCATAATTAATATTATCCTTTTATCCTTTGAATGCGATGCCTTGACCACGAAGGAGGGAGGAAGGAAATGGAGAATCTTAACATTAGCTTTATACATTAAAACAAATTTTATCCTATTCTCTTTCTTTTCCTGTCTTTCTTCTGTGGCTCAGAGTCAGGAAATGATGGAGATCAGAGGAGAAATTAATTGAATGAGGGTGGGTTTTTAGAGTAATTCAGGTCAGTGGAGTAAAAACAATGTAGGAATAAGTAATTAGTGTTTCTTAATGCAAAATTTTCTGTTGCTGATTTTTTCCCACTTCAGATTACTCTTGCATATTGTATTTTTAGTGAACATTCTAGTCATTTCAACAGGTTGATACTTAAAAGTGAAATTAGTTAATTTTACATTTGTCATATTTTTAAATCTATATTTGCAGCTTTTTCGACCTTCTTATAGTTTTAACCTGACTGATCCTTATTGCTGACTCATGGAAAACGAATATAAAAGTCTCCATGATCCACATTTAAGAGCGTACTATAAGCGCAAAGATATCCTGAGGAGATTAAAGGAAGGTGGCGACATCACCAGCGATAATAAAGTAGGTCGGAGATTACTTCTTTTTAATCATTGAAGACCTCCAAGACTTGACATAAGCTTGTTTCTACACCTCACTGTGATGGGGGTGGGGTATCACCTTTAACTTGGTCAGGAGAAATACTTAATGGGAAATTCCATAAATTACTTAATATTTGGGTCAATAGATATTGGACAATCGTTTCTAAAGGATACTACTTCCTCCACCTTTTCTCTTTGTAATAACAAAAGATGATTACTAAATAACTTGAGGATATAAAGGTAATTTCCCAACTGTCATATTTCATAGTTCTATTTCTATGTCTCTAATGGCACTGTATGCTTTTCAAGGATTGTGTCTTATACACTTTTAAAAATGAGACAAAATAGGAACCTAGTAAAATCTGATAGAATCCTGACAGAACATAAGAATAGTCTAATTTGTACTGAACATTATTATACATTGGTATTTTATATTAAACTACAGCTGTGTATACTAAATTCCTATCATGGCATAAGTCATATTAATAAAGTAATGAGATTTGGATAGAAATTCCCTGTTGTTTAACAATTGTAGAGATACAAAATAGATAGCAATTTATTACTCTTGAAAACAAAATACTATCAAATTGGATATTATTACCTATTTTTTTCCTGAAAGTAATTGCTATGATTTTTAAATATTTATATTTATATATACTTTTGCTGTTGTTTTGTTTTATAGGTTGCATGTAACTTGCAGGAATTCAATAAGTACAGACAATATCTTACCAGTTTAAAATTAGACTTTGAAAGAAACTATATAAAAGAACAAGTAAGTTAAATACTGAAATTTGGTTTCTTACATAGAGTTTAGAAGAAAGGTTTATTTGTATGCAAAGTAGTTTCTTATAATCTTTTTACCTTTAATTTTGACAAACTAATTAAAATTTTTTTCCAAAAGAAAATTTAGAGCAGGAACAAATATTTTGAGGTTGCTATCTTGGGCCAAGAAAGGGAAAGGGACAGGTCATCCATTAATGTGCCTGCCAGTGGGAGCTGGCATAATTTAGAAATTAAATTGCTACTCCAATGTGTCCCTTCTGTCTCAACTGGGGCCAATTGGACATGTCTACCGTGGCAGCAAGATTCTTAAGCTGGAACCCAAAACAGTTTGAGGTTTGGTAAGGAGAGGAACAGTATGAATAGTTATAATGTGTCACAGGTGCCTCAGGGAACATGTACACTGTGTGTTTGTACCCGCGTCCATGCAGCTGTGTTCACCTACAGAACGATATTCTAACGATGAAGTGGAATTACTCGGTGTAGAGTGAGTGGGTATAAATAGTGACTTCCTTTTCATTTTTGACTCCAGGTGTGTGCGTGCGTGTGTGTGTGTGTGTGTGTGTGTGTGTGTGTGTGTGGAATTTAGGTATTAAGGTCAAGAGAGTTGAATTAAAATAAAAAAGGTGTGTGTATGTGTAGTTTTACAAATTTATGTTCTAAGGCTGAGACAGTTGTATAGAAATGAAAATGACTTCCCTATACCTTTAATTGTTCTATAGCTTCCCCTCATGTCCCCTTCAGTGCCTAGAGTTTCTCCTCCCATTCTTCCATATTATCATTTAACTTTTTCAGAATAGGTAGAAATGTATAATGAATAAGTTATCTTTTATTTTCAGAAAGAGAAATCTTTACTTTGGTTCAGTTATCCATGTCTGCAATGGATTCAAAATAGATTGAAATGCAGTTAAGCAAAATTAGCTATTTACAAAGTTTAGGAATTTTACTAAACACTAAATATAAAAAGGAATATAAAAGGACAGTTTTATTTCTGATAAATGTAAAGAACACTGTATATGAATATATAAATTCATGCACGTGTGTGTGTATCTCATACATATATATGCATATATGTGATACACACTTGTTTTTAAAATAGAAAATACTTGCAAAACAAGTAAATAAACTACAGGAAGACAGTCAAATACCTGGACGTTCTGATGTCACACAGTTCCAAAACTGGTTATTACAGGAGGACACCCAATCTGTTAAGGACCAGGAACGATTAATAAGGCACAGGTAAGATCGAAGTTAATGCATATTTTATGTATATATTGTGGACTCAAATAAGTTGGGAAAATACTAGAAAGAATTGAAGTTCAGATTTTTAAAAAAGTATTAGACACACCCTAAATCCACTATTGCCCTCAGTATGGAAAGAAAGGGAGACCAAGAGGTACAGGAATAGAAAACTTTGGTGCCAAGGCTATGAAGAACAATCTCTACCGAGAAGACAGGGTTTCTGGAAGTCCAAGGGGTAATCCAAACTGATAACTGAGGAATGAATCAGATCGAAATCCTTCCTATAGTTGTAGATGGAGAGAAGTTATCTTTCAGCAGATGCCTCTAGCAATAGCTTTTTATGATTCACCTTTTTTAAATTTATTGGAGTGACAATTGTTAGTAAAATTACATAGATTTCAGGTGTACAATTCTGTATTACATCATCTCTAAATCCCATTGTGTGTTCACCACCCAGAGTCAGTTCTCCTTCCATCACCATATATTTGATCCCCTTTACCCTCATTACCCACCCCCCACCCCCTTACCCTCTGGTAACCACTAAATTATTGTCTGTGTCTATGAGTTTTTGTTTCTCATTTGTTTGTCTTGTTCTTTTGTTCTTTTTGGTTTATATACCACATATCAGTGAAATCATAGGGTTCTCTGCTTTTTCTGTCTGACTTATTTCAATTTCACTTAGCATTATACTCTCAAGATCCATCCATGTTGTCACAAATGCTCCTATATCATCTTTCCTTAACGCCGAATAGTATTCCATTGTGTATATGTACCACAACTTCTTTATCCATTCATCTATCGAAGGACATTTTGGTTGTTTCCATGTCTTGGCCACCGTAAACAAAGCTGCAATGAACATTGGAGTACACGTGTCTCTATAGAGAAATGCTTTTATATTTTTTGGGTAGATACCCAAAAGAGCGATTGCTGGGTCATATGGTAATTCTATTCGTAATTTCTTGAGGAACCTCCACACTGCCTTCCATAGCGGCTGCACCAGTCTGCATTCCCACAAACCGGTTGTGTATGAGGGTTCCTTTTTCTCCACAGCCTCTCCAACACTTGTTACTATTTGTCTTGTTGATGATAGCCATTCTGACTGGGGTGAGGTGATATCTCATTGTGGGTTTTATTTGCATATGATTCATTTTTAAGGGCTGACAGCGGTAAGTTTGAGAAAGTTAGTGCAAAGTCAAAAATGGAGGTTTAATATAACTATATAATGCTGACATAAATGTGCATCGTCCCTAAAAAGAAAATGTGTAAACTGTTCAGATATGAACTACTCATGTTCAGTCTTTACCATTCTGTGGTCAAGCCCATATCTTAGGAAGTGAATGGATATTATAGTTCTTTTTTGTCCTTCTTTGTTAAGGTAAGAGGTTGGGCTGCATAGCATGACTTTTATATTCCTTGGCTTCATTTTCTGGTAGTTCTATAATGCATATTGACATACCAGAGACCCAGACCATCAATGCAAGATTTGTTCAAGACTTTGTAAAATACATGGTACACAGTATACATCTTTTTCTTAGGAAATTCAAATCTGTTTTTCATTCTGCATTTGAAATCAATGTTTCAGTTGTTTCAGCCTTCTCTGCAAACTCATATTTTTAAACCTACTGTTATGAATACTTACTATGCAAAATGTTTTTTTATGACTTTGCTCCACATTTTACCATTGTTTTGGCCATAAGAACATATGGTAGAGAGAGCTGTGTAACAAGTAAAATATGGTGAGAGCTAGCTTGCAGGTCCATGAACAGAGCTGATAGAAAAATTATAAAATTCCTATAATTCAAGAAATAAAAAGCAAGCAAGGAGGTGGTTTGGGCATATCAAAGCAGTTGATGCCATTTTAAGGGGAAAAAAACCCATTCACCTTCATTTGCATTTGCACTGTTAAATAGATATTTGGATATGATAAGTAGGGAATTAGAACAACGTGAGCGCACAGCCGAGGAGCAGCGCCTATTGCAGATGGATAGAGAAGAAAGACGACAGCGGGAAGATACAAGAAGAAAACTTTGCCTTCATAGAAAAATTGAAGAGGTGAGAGACATCAACTTAAAATATTGAAAGAAAATTTGTGTACAGTTGTTTCATTTGTAAATAATTTTAGCTGTCCATCATACTTTTTGAAGTTATTTTAGGTCTAAATAATTTACCTATATTAATCTTACCTCACTTAAAACAAGAAAGCTGACACCACAAACTATATACTATATATATGAGTCAGTAACTGCTCTTTAAGAGATGATTGTGAAAGTTATTAGACACTATTTAACTCCCTTATAGCCTTCAGTATGGGAAGAGCCTTTTTTTTTATGTATATATATATATATATATATATATATATATATATATATATATATATATATATATATATATATGTAAGGAGGGCGCAGCTCACAGTGGCCCATGCGCAGATGGAACCGGCAACCTTGGTGTTATCTTTTATCAGTACCATCTCTAAACAACTGAGCTAACCGGCCATATTTTAAAAATTGAGCTTTAGTAAAAACTAACCATGCCTGCATTCCTAATCTGAGTGCAGTAAGGAAAGCCCATTCGAAAGCCAACGTATGACTTTCTGTATGCTTGACCTGATTTCCATTAGGCCCTTGACTTCTACTTTGCTTGCTGGTGGTGGACAAAATACAAAGGTTTACTGTAAGCACTGAGTACAGTAACATTTTGCTCTGTAGGAATGGAAGACAAAAGAGATGTTACTTCTGACAAAGATTGGAGAAGATGTTAAAAGAGAAGCTAGGATAGAGGAACAACAACGTAAAAGCAGAGAAGAGAGTGACCGGAAGGTATGTTTAACCTCTAATTTGGGAAAAGCTTTTGCTAGTTTTGATTTTTGAAAGTATACTAACTATATAAGATGATGATGGATCTGTTACCCATAATTATAATGCTTTATACAAAACTGAAAGTTACTAAACTTTTTTACTATATTTTTTGACATAATTATTTATGTCAAAATTATTTGACATAATATTTATAATTTGACCATATTATATTTTGACTATAATATAAAAAGTACTACACTACTATTTGATATAACTACTTTTGACTTTATCTCACACTATAAACTGTACTTGTAATTCCTATAGAAAAAAAAATGACATAACTGACTTTTCCATAACTGACTTTTCCTTAGAATCAAAATTTCTTGGAAAACGTTCTCAATTTTTCCCCACCAGTTAAATTTTTAGAATAACTGCTTTTAATTTTAAATGATATATAATATTTTATGATTTAGAGTCTAATCAGTATAAAGAGGAAATCATTTCTAATTCCAGCACCGTGCTATTAACTTACCGGTGTGCGTCCTCACACACACACACACACTACATAACAAACAGGCACACACATACACATGCACAAAATTTCTATGAATGTGTGTATATTTAAATAAATAAATAAATAAATAAATAAATAAATAAATAAATAAATTCATGTTATTATAACTCATAGGCTTTTTTGTAGATTGATTTTTCATTTAATAAAATAATATTGACAACTTTCCATGTCAATAAATGTTGGTCTACAATTCTAAATCATCTTAGGTGGTTTATTTTTGACAAACATCGTTGTAAGTGTAAGATTTACATAATCTGGTTGTATTTATATATGCTGCTATGTAGCAAGTTTTTTAAATATTGGAAACTGAAATATGCATGATATTTTATTCTACTTTTGTTACATGTACCTTTTAGTATTGTCAGGGATTCACTGTTCATACTATATGGCAAGTTCAGCTTGTTTTAATTTACTGTAATTATTATTTTCTAATATTCAATTTTTCACCAGTTTTTTACAGTGTGAGTGCCCTCCATTTTGGCCTGTTTTTTTGTTTGTTTGTTTTGTTTTGTTTGCTTTCAAACATCCCCAAAGGTATCTTTGTTTTTGGAGAGTAACAAAATACCCCAGATTTGCTCTCAATTTTTGCCTGATGCCAATTACTGTTCAACGAATCCTGGCCAATTTTAGTTGCAAGTAGTGTGATGAATTAAATTCTGGGCACTGGGTGTGCTCATTAGACATGACCACAAACAGGAGGCAGGGTGACACCACAGGCTGCTCAAGCCATGTTAATGGCAGAGCTGTTTGAAGTATTGATATTTCCAGTGGAGTTATTCTAAATTGTGTTTCTTAAAATCATTTTTTTAATATGAGAGGCTTTCAATTCATGTGTGTGTGTTTCTTATTTTTATACCTTTTTCTTTCAAATGTGACATTATATATATTTTTTACTCCAAATTATGAGCTTAAATTACAGAGTTATAAAAATCTTTAAAGGATTTTGCCTTTGCATTTTTGTCAAAAAAAATCAGTTGTATCGCTCCTTTTTTGTTCTCTGACCTATTTGTCTAATTTAAGTTACTGATTATTGTATCTTTAATAAGTCTTTAAATCAGTAGTGCTAGCCTTCCAAGTTTGTTCTTCATTTTCAAAGTTGTTTTGGCTAATCTAATCCCTCTAACATTTCCATATAAATTTTAGAATCACCTTGTCAATTTCTACCGAGAAGTCTTGCTGAAATTTTGGTTAGAATTTTCCTGACTCCATAGATCAGTTTAGGCACAATCGATCTCTTGAGAATACTACGTTTTCCAACGTCTGAACCCAAGTATGTCTCTCCATTTCTATAGGTCTCCTTAGCTTATCAATGTTACGTCGTTTGCACTGTACAGGTCTTACACATCATTTTCATAGATTCATCCCTAGGTACTTCATAATTTTTATTCTATTATAATTTGCATTTTTATTTTGAATTCTGATTATTTGATGTTAGTATACAGAAAAGCAATTTTTGTATTCATCTTATATCCTTCATTGTTAAAATCACTTAATAGTTCTAGTTGTTTTTCCATATGTCAATTGATATTCTGCATAGATTATCATATTTGCCTATAAATAAAGGTAGTTTTATTTATTCTCTTCAAATTGTCTTATGCTCTTATTTCATTTCTTGCTTGATTGCACTGACTAGAACCTCCAGTATAATGTAGAATACAAGCAGCGATAGTGAACATTATCATCAAGTATTTTGTTTGTCCCTTCTCTCCTCTCTGCACACATATCAGGCTGCTTGATGTGGTCCCACGTCTCACTGATACTGTTTTCATTTTGTTGTTTTTTTTCTTTCAGTGTTTTCCTTTTGGGTGGTGTCTGTTCCTGAGTAGACATTAATTAACCTCTTCGTTTGCATTGTCTACTCTGCTGTTAATATATCCTCTGTATTACTTATCTCACACATTTTAGAAATTTATTTTGGTCCGTTTTATATCTTTCATGTCTGCTTCACCTTGTGAATATGTGGGATGCAGTTATGTAATCTGTTTTAATGTTCTTATCTTTAATTCTAACATTTGTGTCATTTCTGGGTCACTTTTGGTTGATTAATTTACATATTTTATGGGTCATATTTCCCTGCTTCTTTACATGCTTGGTATTCTTTGATTGAATGCCAGATCCAATCTAATCTATATATATAGCATGAATTTTACTTTTGGGGTGTTGAATATTTTCATATTCTTATAATATTAAAACTTTTTTTCTTGGATATAAATAATTCATTTAGAAACAGTTTGCTATAGATCTTGCTTTTTAAAATTTATTTATTTATTTTTTTGCTTTTTATTTTTTTATTTTTATTTATTTATTTTTTATTTATTAGTTTCAGGTGTACAAGACAAGGTAATACTTAGACGTTCATCATTTATATCCCTCACACTGTGAACCCCCCTCCCCCCACCCACTATCCCTCCGACCTCACACTGAGCCATCACATTATATATATAAAATTATAGTTGGCATTCATTAATGTTTAGCTTCTGGTGTACAATGCCATGATCAGGCATCCACAGTATCCCTGAGGTGGTCTCCCAAATGGGATGCATGTCCATCAGATACCCAACAAAATCTTTACAACATTATTGAATACGTTCCCCAAATTAATTTTCAAAAAACCCTGAGGCCATCTTGTGCTTACCAGCTGCTTCCTAATCCCTTCACCTTTCCCCTTATCCCCACCCCCCCCCCCGCCCCCCCGCCCATCTAACAACTCTCGGTTTTTTCTTTGTGTCCCCAAAACTGTTTCTGATTAGTTCATTCACATATTCTTTTCTTTAGATTCCGCATATAAGTGAGATCATATGGTACTTGTCTTTCTCTTTCTGACTTATTTCACTTAATATAATGTTCTCTAGATCCATCCATGTTGTTGCAAATGATAAGATTTCTTTCTTCTTTATGGCTACGTAATACTCCATTGCATAAATGTACCACAGCTTCTTAATCCAGTCATCTACCGATGGGCATTTCGGTTGTTTCCATATCTTGGCTATTGTGTAAAGAGATCTTGCTTTTTAAGATTTGTTAGATGGAGCCATAACCATGTTCAATTGGGGACTAGTTATTCCCCACTACTGAGGCAAGACCCATTTTATTCCTCTACCCAATGCCCTGTGACTTATGAAATTTCTCAAAGGGGCTGGTGAGAGTAGACATGATAGGTAGGTGCTGAGCACTGTTCTCTCTAATTCTTTAGGATGGTCCTTTCTGTGACCTTGGGTAGCTATTTCACAATACTAATCCATTCTCTTACTAAATACTCTAGGGAATCATCTGAGGATTTCTGGGATTCTTTCTCTGTGCGATTATATCCTTTCTAGTATATCCAAGATCAATATTAGCCCAGAGATTCACAAAAGGAAGTCCCATTTTATGTATTATATTACGTTTACCTATGGTGGGCCTGAGTGACTTGTGGTTAAGTCACTCAGGTATCTTCTAATGGAAGATGATTTAAAAATTCCCTGAACTCACCAGGGTAGCTATGGATTAAAAGACCGTTTCTGATCTGAAACTGGACTAGTTCCCCAAATGTGTGCAGTGAGGTAAATTGCATCTGTAGGTTAAATACATTCTTCATGTTTGACCACAGATGAAAATGTATCCCCTACTACCATCCCAAATTTGCAGTCAGCATAACCTTGCAAGTCACAAGACAGGAATGACTGTTCATTTCCAATATACTATCATATTATAAATATTTGTTTTGTGTTTCCAAATAGCAAATTGATGTTAACCAATATATTTTCTTTAATATATTAGAAATAAGCCCTTCTAGAGAAAAAAATGGCTTATCATTTACAAAAAATGCAAGAAAATGGCTTTAAAAGAGAAGAGATGGGAAAAAATACATTTGATTATAGAGGACAAGGTGGAACACAATGTGAATGTAAGAACACTAAAATCTGATATAGCTATGTATAAAGTGCTTATCTATGTATTTATATAAAAATTCTGTTGTAAAACTTTGTTTGCTTACACTTAACTACTTGCTTTATACCAGGCATGGTTGTAGGCATTTCCCTTGAATTAGTTCAAGTTGGAAAGTAGACATATATGTAAAAATTAAAATAAACTAAAATAATCTTATCAAGTGGTTCAGCAGACAAGCTTGCCTATACGGCAGTTCTCACTAACTTCCCTGTACTCAAAATAAGTATTTTTTGCTACTGAAACTTGAAAAAAGTGTGTGTAAGATAATTGATATCATATACCAGCACAGTGTTCTGCTATGTTGCCAGTCAGAAAGAATAGACAGTATCCGAGAAAACAAAGGGAAGAAGGAAGGGAGGAGTTACAGAAGGAGGGGAAGTAAGGAAGAAAGAAAGGAAAATAAAAAAGTAAATGAAGAAAGTTTAAAAGAGGAACAATCTCAACTAGCTTCCTTTAGTGTATAACATTATAAGACTACAGCGGGCTTTATGAAATTAAATTAATTAATGATATGAATTAAAATTGCATGGCCAGAATGTAAAACTGTAGACTTGTTTAATCATCTGTGACCACGTAGTAACAGGAAAGAATACGCTCACCTTCCAAGCAGCTATCATCATAGCATCCCATCAATCCTATCTCTGTCCCATCAATCCTACATCTAGGTGAGAACCTACCTATTTCCCTCCAGTACATTAGTAGCTAGTCTCTACTGGCTCTTATTTTTACCTACCTCAAATCCATGTTTTAAACTGCTACCTAATTACACTTAAAACTCTTTTCTGAGGGTTTCTACTTCTGGCCTAGAAACTTAAAGATTCCCATTGCCTCTAAAATGAAATTCGGACTTCTTAGACAAGCATTCATTGCCATTTAGAGTCCAACCCACACCTAACTTTTTAACTTTATTTTACACTACCTTCTTTTTTTTTTTTTTTTTTTTTTTTTTTTTTTTTTTTTTTTTTTTTTTTTTTTTATTTATTTATTTTTTTTTTTTTTATTTTTATTTTTTTTATTAATTAATTTATTTATTAGTTTCAGGTGTACAAAACAAGGTAATACTTAGACGTTCATCATTTATATCCCTCATACTGTGAACCCCCCTCCCCCCATCCACTATCCCTCCGACCTCACACTGAACCATCACATTATATATATAAAATTATAGTTGGCATTCATTAATGTTTAGCTTCTGATGTACAATGCCATGATCAGGTATCCACAGTATCCCTGAGGTGGTCTCCCAAATAGGACGCATGTCCATCGGATACCCAACAAAATCTTTACAACATTATAGAATACCTTCCCCAAATTAATTTTCAAAAGAAAAACCCTGAGGCCATCTTGTGGTTACCAGCTGCTTCCAAATCCCTTTACCTTTCCCCTTATCCCCAACCCCCTCCCACACACCCATCTAACCACTCTCGGTTTTTTCTCTGCGTCCCCAAAACTGACTCTGATTAGTTCATTCACATAGTCTTTTCTTTAGATTCCATATATAAGTGAGATCATATGGTACTTGTCTTTCTCTTTCTGACTTATTTCACTTAACATAATGTTCTCTAGATCCATCCATGTTGCTGCAAATGATAAGATTTCTTTCTTCTTTATGGCTGCGTAATACTCCATTGTATAAATGTACCACAGCTTCTTAATCCAGTCATCTACCGATGGGCATTTTGGTTGTTTCCATATCTTGGCTATTGTGTAAAGTGCTGCAATAAACATAGGAGTGCATACAGATTTTTGAATTGGAGTTTTGGATTTCTCCGGGTAGATGCCTAGGAGTGGAATTACTGGATCATAGGGTAGTTCCATTTTCAGATTCCTGAGATACCTCCATACTGTTTTCCATAGTGGCTGCACTAATCTGCAGTCCCACCAACAGTGCACTAGCGTTCCCTTTTCTCCACATCCGCGCCAGCATTTGTTGTTTGTTGATTTATTGATAATAGCCATTTTGACTGGAGTGAGGTGGTATCTCATTGTGGTTTTTATTTGCATTTCTCTGATGGTTAGTGAGGTTGAGCATTTCTTCATATGTCTTCTTGCCTTCTGTATGTCCTTCTTAGAGAAATGTCTCCCCAAGTCCTCTGCCCATTTTTTAATTGGGTTGTTTGTTTTTTTGGAGTTGAGTTGAGTAAGTTTTTTATAGATTTGTGATATTAATCCCTTATCAGATATATCATTGGCAAATATCTTTTCCCATACAGTAGGATCCCTTTTTGTTTTATTGATGGTTTCCTTTGCTGTGAAAAAACTTTTTAGTTTGATGTAATCCCACATGTTTATTTTTTCTCTTACTTCGCTCGCGCGAGGGGATATATCAGTGAAAATCTTACACCTTCTTGAAGAAAGGCATCCAAAGAAAGGGAGCTGTGATATAGGGGTGACATGCATAGATTCAGGAGCCAAAGTGCTGAAGTCTACGCCTTGCTGTACTATTTGCTAGCCATGTTAATACTGTGTTTCCCCCAAAAATAAGACCTAACTGGAAAATAAGCCCTAGCATGATTTTTCAGGATGACATCCCCTGAGCATAAGCCCTAATGCGTCTTTTGGAGCAAAACTTAATATAAAACCTGGTCTTATTTTCGGGCAAACACAGTAGCTTGGACAAATTACTTAACTTCTCTGAGCCAGTTTCAGAATCTGAAAACAAAGATAATACTCCTAAGTAATTCCCATAAAGAACCTAAAAGTTCTAGCCCATGATAAGCACTCACTTTATTTTATTGTCCAATCAAATGAGACTACTACTGACCATTCCTAAAACACAAATTACCTTTCGTACTTCTGTGTCTCCCTTTATCCAATTTTCTCAGCTTGGAATGACATGCTCACTGTCTACCTATCCAAATCGTGGAATTCTTTTAAGCTCTACTGTAAATGAAGCTCCATAAAGACTGTCTTAATAACCCTAATAGGAAGATATCTCTCCTTTGAATCCCTATAGTACTTTGTGTCATTCATCATACACTTATTACATACTTCCCACCATCTTAATCACCCGTAATAATGTAACTTCCACTTTTGTGTTTCACAAAAGAGCACCTAGTACTGTATGTATGTAAGTATAGATTAAATATGTTTGCTGAATGAACTAATTCAATCTATTAAGCTCATTGAGATAATGACAGCAATCTCATGCTTCAGAGAAGAAATCACTTCAGTAACTACATACATCCCTACATTTTCAACTGTTATCTTTCTCATTTAACAGGAACAGAGTTTCAAGTAGACATTTTAAACATTATTGCCTCAAATCCCCTTCTATTGAAGAAGTAGAATATAAATGAATTTGATTTATAATGTCAAGGTGACAGAAGAATATCTGTTCCATAAATGAAATTGAATTATACTTTTATAGTACTGTTGTCATCTTCCACAAAGTAGAAGGCTTCCAGGGGGAAGGCAGGGAGATTGAGAGAGGAAAGAACGATCAAGTGAATCTGTTCCAGTGGAGAGACAGATCACTCTCATACTTTATGTTTTTAATGAAAACCCACTGAGCACACATGCTGTGAGGATCCTCTGCCCTCCTGAGTGGTTAGAAACACGACTATAATCACCTCTATCACGAAGGAGGGATATGTGTACCGTTGACTAAGCTTGGCTGTGGGGCACGTCCGAGGATTGCAATGGTACTGTGGGCTGGTGGGTATCCAGCCAGTAAGCCATGTTGGTTATGCGTCCCCGCAGACAGGACAGGACATTTGGAGGTGGCTGTAGCTTTTTCTCTCTGCCAGAAGAAAATTTTGTCCCTCCAAGTATATCTTTTAACTTGAAGGTACAGTATTTCAAGAGCAATTGTTTTTCTTCCTATTTCACATCTCCTTAGCTTCTCCAATACTTCCCCACAGTCCCACATATAAATGACCATATGACTTAATTCCTCTTGATTTAAGCACAAAAAGATAGTCTATTTGAATAACTCTATCTCACCATTATTAAAAATAAATGTTTTATTATATTTCGTTAAGCTGCTTCTCCAAAGAAGAAAAAGAAGGTACATGATGATAAAAAGATAATTTACCCTGTTGGTGACAAGAAAACCAACAAAGGAGGACATGGTAATATTGTGATAAGAAATACTAAATAGTAATTTAGGAAAAGACTGAGTTTAGATGGCCTTTTTGTTTAAATCCTGTGCTCTCTGTTGTCAAATGACTGATTTAATAAGTGATGCTTACCAGCAATGATACAACCTCTATTGCTTTCAGAATTTGATCTCCAGTTACTGATTTAGTGTTTTGAGTTTAACATTATATCATCATTATGGAAAAATGAAGCGTCTATTGCTGTTAAATGAACAGTACATGAAACCCAACAAATTCCAAAATGATGCTCAAAATGGTCTTAGAAAACTCTGAAGTGGGTCAGAAATTAAGTGTATCAACTCCAAAGCCACCATGAACCTTACTGAAATATCACTTTACTTATTATCTATCTCATACTGTGTTACTTCACATTGTCTATTAGATCTCACAGGATTAGACCAAGAACCCAAATGACATAAAAAATCCTTCAAATATCACACCATCAAAAGTACAAGATTGTTCAAAGTTGATCAATATGAATCTTCTGTCGCTATTAAATTTTCAGGGAAAAATTAAAGTATAAGAGTTAAATCTCTTTGTCTAAAGAAAAAAAATCTTTCTTCTCCGAGTATGTCATTTGATTATTCCGTTTCATCAAGACTCAGAAACCTGGGGAAAGAGAACGCTGCCTTTGCTGCAGCTGTCTTTCACTCTGAGGACCACTGAGGTTGAGTTCATTCAACTCTAAGCTTTATGGATTCCATTTTCAAAGTCCAGAGAGTTTTGCGCAGCACACGCAACGATGACTACTCCAGTCCCACATCTATTGAAATGTAGGCAGTAAAACTAAAAGCTCAGTCTCTAAAGCAATTACCTCACAGAGAATGATCTAAAACTCTAGTGTTTAATGCAGTGCAAACTGGTCTCACCGATGTCAAATAATCTCAGAAGTGTTGAAAGATAGGATGGTAGATGGAAAATAGTTTCCAGCCTCACCAATTTACCAATCTATCTGGGACAACTGTCCTACACGTTTAAGCATAGTTGGGAGACACAGTCTATTAAAAGATGCATGCTGAAACTATATTGCTACATAAAGGAAAGGGGGGGGGTGTTCTATCTATATCTACCCTCTACTCTAAGAGGATAGAGTTGCATGTGAGTCATTTCTATCTTGTTTGTGAATTTTAGAAATGTACAGTGACATCACAAGTTATGTTATTATTAGAAGTGCCCCCCTTCCCATTCATCAAATTCAAACCTTCCTACATTCCATTTTATCACTGAACCTTAACTATGAACTCTGACAGGGTCACAGCCTTTTCTTCCTTATGGGCAGTTTTCCCTACATTTTACCGCTAGCAACTCTCAAGCAGCGTTCAGAGCCCTGAATTCCCTATAGGCCCTGCTTCTAACCTTGTCCCTGTACATTTTCGTGCTCAAAAAAATATCCTCAGGTATTTATTTTGGTTTTTAAATTATCTTAAGAGCAAAATGGAATTTTTTGTACAATTGCATGAATTTTAACATATATATGGATTTGTGTGACCTTGACTACAATCACATAAGAATAGTTCCAACATACTAAAAATTTCCCTTTGCAAGTCACACCTTCCTCACTCCCACTAATAACCCCAGGTAACCACTGATATGTTCTCCATTACTATAGTTCCCCACACCCCTTAGAGAATGTCTTAGAAATGAAATCATATGACATTTGGCCTTTTGATAATGGCTTATTTTACTTAGCATAATGCCTTTGAAATTCATTCCAGTTATTGAATGTGTCAATAGTTTATTCTTTTTATTGCAGAGTAGTGTTCCATTATATGTAAGCACCAAGGTTTGATTATGCATTCACCACTCAAAGAAATTTATTTTTATTTTTTTGGTTTTGGTGATTACAGATAGAAAGATTAGCAATATTTGTTGTATTCAGCATTTTGTATGAACAAGGACTTATTGGGATCTATGGTAAATGTATGTTAACGTTTATAAAGAACTGCCCTACTGTTTTGCAGAGTGGCTATAACATTTTGCATTTCCATCAGTAACGCATGAGAGATCCGCTTGCCCTCCATCTTTGCGACCATCCAGTATTACCACTAAGTTCTATTTTAGCCATTCAAATAGATGAAGTGCTATCTCACTGGGGTTTTCACTTGTACTTTCCTGATGGCTAATGATGATGAATATCTACTCATATTCTGTTTGCCTATTGTAAATACTGCTTGGTGAAGTTATACCTTGAAGCTTTTTGATCATTTTTAATAGGATAGTTTTCTTACTGTTGAGTTTTTAGGAGTTATTTGCATATTCTTAATACAAGTCTTTTTCAGATATGTGATTTGCAAATATTTTCTCTCAGTCTGTGACTTGCCTTTCTTTTCATTTTGTTCCATTGATTGATCTATGTGTCTATCACTCATCATTGCCTTGATTACTATAGCTTTTTATTGTCTTAAAATTAGGTATAATTCCACCAACTTTTTTTCTTCTTCAACATTTTTATGGCTATTTTAATTCATTTGCCTTTTCCATGTAAATTTCATAATCAGCTTGTCTATAAAAATTATGCTGGGATTTTTGTATATGTGCTGCCGAAGCGAGCACAGGCTGGGATTTTTGAATAGAGTAAATTAAATAAAAATAGATCAATCTGAGGGGGCAAAAAGTCTTTACAGGACCTCCCAATCCATAAACATAGTACTCTGTTTAGGTTGCCCTTAAGTTCTTCCATCCATGTTTTGTAGTTTTCAGCATAGAGAGCTTGTATATGTTGTGTTATATTTGCACATAAACAGTTCATTTTTGGTACTATTGTACATGGTATTGTTAAAACTTGGTTTCCAATTGTCTGTGGATATTGTTTTTATGTCTCTTTGTACAGATTTTTTAGTGGTTGTTCTAGATAACAATGTACTTAGCTTTTCACAATCAATTATGAATAAACATTTGAGCTCCTTAAGTGGAATGTGGAAACCTTACCACTATATAAGACTCCTTATCTCTCTCACCTTTGTTTTGGTTCTGTCATGCATTACATCTCTGTATATCAAACATCCACTTAGACAATGCAATAAGTTTTGTTTTAAATAACAAAATAGGGGAAGAATAGTCTTATATCTAGTTGAATACTTACATTTTGGTTGCCCTTCAATTTTTGATGTCCCTGGTTTCTTTCTTTGCTTTCCTCCCTCCCTCCCCCTGCTCCCTCCCTTCCTTTCTTTCTCTTTCTTTTGTCAGTCTATAGGATTTCCCTAACATCTCTTTTAGAACAGATTTTCTGGCACTGAATTATCTTAGTTCTCCTTCACCTAAGAATAGATTTTACCTTCATTCTTGAAAGATACTCTTTTCACTTGATATAGAATTGTAAGTCAACAAGGTTTATCCCCCCAGATCTTTAAAAATGTTCTACTTCATTGTGTTCTGAGGAGATATCTGCTGTATTTGAATTCTTGATCTCCGCAAGTCATGTGACATTTTTCTCTGGTTAAGATTTTTTTTTGGAAGGAAGGAAGTTAGTTTTCCTTCCAAAAGAAATTTGATTATGATGTATCTTGGTGTGGAATCCATTGTTTTTGTTTTCCCCCAATTTAGCATTCACTGGGTTTCTTCAAACTGTTTTTATCTTTTACCAAATTTCCCTTAAGCAGACCTCCTTCCTCCACAAAGAAAACTGCGCACCAAATCTGGTGGTTGTCATAACCGTTATTTGTAAAATATATTTACTACATGAGTGTATATCCTTAAACTATATATATATATATAGATATATATGTATAGATACCATTATTAAGATACTTTAATATAACTGATACGCAATTGTATCCAGTGACTTGCTTTTTACACTCAGCGTTATGATTCAGAAGTTTTATCTGTGTACGGTCTGACACTTTACTTCATTCCATTATTGACCCTATCCCATTGGGTCAATATACCACAATTTATACATCTGTTTTTCTTTTGATGAAATTAGTATCTATTATTTGAACAATCTTGCACTGAACATTCTTGTTCATATATAATTCCCGGTATTCATCGAAAAGGGATTCTCTAAGGGTTGTATGCCTAGATATAGTATTTCTCTACCATTTTCCTCTTCTGAGAAATTATCTTTTCAAATCTCTTGTCCATTTTCCTACTGGATTGTTTTCCTTATGAATTTGAAAGATGTTTTTAGTCATACTAGACATTCGTTATTATATACACACGAACATATATACATACAGCAAATTTCTTCTGATTTGTGTTTTGCTTCTATTTTTATTTTTTTGATGTACAGAAGTTCTTAATTCAATGTAATATAATTTTACATTTTTTCCTTCATGATTTGTATATTTTGTTAACTTTTATTTGAGGTCAATTTGTATGAGTTCTTTTTGAGATGGCAAGGTATTAATGTTTTGCCTTATTTATGTGGCAAATATTTCCACAGTTTTGTTAACTTTTTTAAAGCTTTTCTTATTAAACACTTCAAATGTAAACAAAAAGCAACAGAACCTAAATGTGCTTAGCATTCAACTTCAACAGTGGAGATATTGGTTTTGTCTAGGTCCTTGATCTCTCCCTGCGCATATTGTTTTAAAGCACTTCCCATTCATAACGTAATTTCTTCCATCAATATGTCAACATATCTAAAAGATAAGGGTCATTTTTTAATCCAGAACCACAATACCATTATCACATTGCACAAATTAGTAATTCTTTAATGAAGTCACATATTTAATCATCATTTAACTTTCCCATATCATGAATGTCACAAAAACATTTTGATGTTACTTTGAAGCTACGTTGACGCACACTGCCATAGTTTCTTGTCTTTTCAGACTCTTTTACTCTATAGGTTCTCTTTCCATATATCCCTCTACCTCCTCTCTTTTTTAAAATTACAGTTTATTTGTTGAAGGAACTGAGTTGCTTCTCCTGTTGAGTTCCTCACAGACTGGACTTTTGATGATTGCAGCACACAGATAAAACTTCTGAAACATAAAGCTGAGTGTAAAAAGCAAGTCAATAAGACTGGATATAATAGCATATCAGTTACATTGAAGTTTCTTAACAATGGTGTATATATATATACATATATATATATATATGTATATATATATACACATATTCCCCTATGTGGTATAGTTATGTACGTTATTTCTTCTGTATTTCCTATGAAATATTAGTTAGATACACTTTTAGGTTCCATTTCCTTAGCAAAAGTGATTAATAAACGTTGCTGTGTGTCTCCATTAAGAGGCATGTAATACCTCATTTTTCTCTTTGTGATATTAACAGCCTGTGTTCAAGGCCTAGATCTATTCAATAATTAGGGACTGCAAAACTGGGATATTTTGATTCTATAATTCCTTTGTAGATTAGCTGGAATACATCTATAAAGAGAAACTTACCCTCAACTACTACTTGGTTACATTGTCACATAGGATACTTAGGAATGGCAGACAAATACTTAATATTTTGCCATCATTTATCAGTTTTTAATAGAATGAATCGGTTCAGTAGCATCTTCCAACAGTGAGCAATTAGTTTTGTTTTTTGCCATTATGGATTCACAGATTTAAACAATCTCGATGTGCTTCAAAACGTTGCCATTCTTATGTTTATTAATGCTGAAATTGTTACTGCTCGGGCCAGTTGGAGCCGCTTCAGGATAACTCTTTGAGTCCTTTGTGACATAACCCTAGTGTTTTTTTATTGCTTCCTTGCTATCTGGGAAGATAGGAAGATTACCCAAGCTTATCTTGTACACCTTCAATTGCTTCAAACTCTATTAAGTTTTATTGGCATCTTTGAAAAGATAAAGTGACTATATCTATCTATCTATCTCTGTCTCTCTCTGTCTCTGTCTCTCTCTCTCTCTGTATATATACATATATACATATATATACACATATATGTAGATAGATAGATAGATAGATAGATAGATAGATAGATAGATAGATAGATAGATGTAGATACAGATATAGATGGACCCTATTTCTGGACATTCTTTTCTGTTTTGTTGATCTATTTGTCTGTCCTTATGTAAATTCAATATTCTTTTAATTACTGTAGGTTTATAATAAGCTTGAAATTTCAAAGTCTGAGTTCTCCAACATTTGTTATGCTTCTAGGGTGACTTAGTTATTCTAGGGTCCTTGCATAGCCTGTTGGGATTTTATTTGGGTTCACCTTTCATTTCTTGTTCTTGCTGGCTAGGACCTCTAGGATGGCAATGGACCAAATTGTGACTGTACATTCTAATCTCGTTCCAAAACTTAAGGGAAAGGGATCAATATAAATTAGAGTATTGGCTCTAGACATTTGAAGATAACTTTTACCAGAGAAAGGACATAACCTCATATCCCTAGTTCACTAACAGGTTTTATCATTAATGGGTGTTGAATTTTATCATTTCTTTTTTTTTTAATTAAATTTATTGGGGTGACAATTGTTAGTAAATTTACATAGATTTCAGGTGTGCAATTCTGTATTACATCGTCTATAAATCCCATTGTGTGTTCACCACCCAGAGTCAGTTCTCCTTCCATCACCATATGTTTGATCCCCTTTACCCATATTTTTTTCTATTGACTGAGATTTTCTTTTCTTGTAATATCTTATAATGACTTTGATATCAGAATGATCCTGGTCTCAAAATATGATTTGGAAGAGGCATTCACTCCTCTTCAATTTTTTGGAAGAGTTTGTGTAGAATTAGTTTAATTTGTTCTTAGATATTTGGTATAATTCCAAAGTCAAGTCATTTGAGACTGGAGTTTTCTTTAAGGAACAGTTTTTAATTATATATTTAATTTATTTAATACATATTTAGGTTTTCTATAGTATTTATTTATTCATGAATGAGATTAGGTAGTTTGTGTTGTTCTTGAAATTTGTCCCTGTCATTTATTTATTTTTTTAAAATTATTGCCCATTTTTCATAATATTCCTTTACTATCATTTTTAGTATTATTTATAAACTCTGTTGTATTGTTATCTCTAATTTTCCTGATGCTAAAAATTTGTGTCTTCTCTTTTTCCTGATCAATGTGGTTTATCAGTTTTTGAACTTCTCAAAGAGTCAGCTATTTCATTTTCTCTCTTGTTTTTCTACTTCTTTGATTTTTCACTTTGATCTTTACCATTTCCCTTCTGCTTACTAAGTATGAACAATATGTGGAAGAATTGAAATGCCAATGCACTGCTGAATGGTATATAAAATGGTAAAACCACTTTGGAAAACAGTTTGTCATTAAGCCCATATCTACCGATCTAGTCATTCCACTGCTTGGTATTTACCCAATAGAAATGAAAAAAATATGTTCACACAAACACTTGTGCGTGAACGTTCATAAAGGTTTAGTTCCAAGAGGCAAAAACCAGAAACAACCCAAATACAGGTAAGTGGATAAATAATTGGGACATATCCATACCATGGGATACTTCTCAGAAATAAAAAGGAACAAATTATTAATACATGCAACATTATGTTGAGTAAAAGAAGCCAAGAGTTCATACTATATGATTCCATTCATATAAAATTCAAAAAAAATCAAGCTAAGCTTCTGTGAGAGGTAGAGAGCAGTGTTGTCAGGGTATGAGAGGAGAGGGATGGACGGATTACAAAGGTGGATGATAAAACTTTTGAGGGTGATAATGTTATTTTGATTGCAGTGATGGTTTCAAAGTTGTAGACATTTTAAAACTATTCAATTTAAATGAGTACAGTTTATTGTATTTCAGTTATACTTCAATAAGTTGTTTGTTTAAAAAAACCACAGTGTTTCTCTTTCATTTGTTTTTAGAACCTGCAGCAAATGCTATTCATCAATGTCTAAGTAGTTCAAAGAATGCCAAAAACTCAGCAGCTCTATCTGTTTTTCAGTCAGATGCACGACATGATAGTACTGAAGAAAAGGTATAAAGTTGTCTCAAACTTTTATATGGTGATTATTAATTTAGCTAGTTAATCATCACTTGTATGAATTATCTCCTTCACTACTAGCATAATACTTATTGGTTAGGGATATCGGGGTCTATTCATGAGACCTGATCCCTTTTCCTGAAGTGTGGAGTTATCTCTGTGCTACACTCACTATGTAATTTAGTAGAAACCAGTCCAAGCAAATATTTAGCAATTATAATGATATTAATACTTAATATTTATTGAGCATTTACTGTTGGCCAAGCCCTGTGGTAAGCCTGAGGAAGGCAAAATGAGGAAATTAAGTCACATAGATGAATAAGCCATAATCACTTGAGGACTCAATGTCTAGTGGGCCACATAGACAGAGTAAAATGTTATTACAATCAAAAGAGGGTCTGGGGTGATAAATTCTGAGTGTAAGCAATGCATTCGTTAAACATTAGATTAGATTGGAATGGGTTGGATTGTATTTCCCTGAGACAAATTGTATGACTCTAAATTTTTAAGACAACCATTGAATGGTTTCTATGATTTAAACAAAATATGGAACAGGAGGAACAAATTTGTTTATTGCTACATATTAAACTCAATTTTGAAGTAGTTATATTTGAGATCCCTGTGAAAGATAGCATAGGATATTAGTAAGATGTATTCTCCCTGAGACAATTTTCATGAGTGAGGGGATAAAGCGGGGGAAAAAATCTTTATTTGGGTTATAGAAAGCAAAATCTTTCTCAGAAGTACTGTTACTCATGAATGCTTTTCTCTTTGATGTTGTACCATATAGAAATATGGAGTGATAAATAAAAAATCAAGTACTGGCAATGATAAAGGTAAGAAAATGAAAAATAGAATTCTTTTTTACTGAAGTACATAATTGTGGTTTCATTATATAGTTTTCCAAGGTATTTGTTCTGCCTGATTCAACCAAAAATGTTGATTGTTTAGAAAATAAAGCATAGTATAAATTTGTTTATGCATATAGATGTTATAATTAGCCTAAATATTTGAGTGATTCCTTGATGAGTATGGTTTTTGAAGTTTGCAAACTGAGGAAAAGTCAGGGTCCCTCCTGTGGCTGTTTATAATGATAGGTAAAGTAAGGTACCGACATATTGTGGCGCAGTAGGTTATGGTACTGAGCCAGGAAGGTCCCTAGGGGGTCCACTGCCATCAATTCCCCACAGACAATACATCCTATTTCCTATGTATCCTGGAGCGGAACGTACATTGACTAAGATTTTATGTGCCTTGTTAGGGTTCCAGAAGTCACTAAAGACCCATGCACGTCCTACGTTTATACACAGAAAACAACAGACACCTCTATTCAGTGGTCATTGAAATTCAATATAAAATCAAACTCATCATCTTCTTGATCCTTCTATTTCCCCCAGGAACAAAACCTGAGTTATCTTTGACTCCCTCTCTCTTGTGTTCTGTATTCCAATGTAGCCACTTTCTGCCTTATCTACTTAACTGATCTTGCCCTCTCTGCTTTTCCATGCCCACAGCTTCTGCCCTTGTTTCCTCCATCCCCTACTATTTCAGTACCCTTCCTCCAGTTTTGTCCTCCTGTTTTTAATCCACCATACATTTATTGTGAAAGCAATCTCCCTAAACATAGCTTTGGTTATTCCCCTATTCGAGTCATTCGTGGTTTTCCACTGCAGACTGAATGAAATGCAAACAGTTAACTCAGGCCACGGTCTGAGGTCAGGTACTGGGATTAAGCTGCCATAATATTAAACGGATTAAGGTCAGAGGTTAAGGATTTCAGACTTGTCCTTGAGAGTAATAGTGAGCCACTGAATACTTGTGAATATCAAAAAAGGTCGTAGTATTCTTTCAGGTATTTCCTCAACTCAAATCCATTATTATGGTAATCCAGTGATTGTGGCCTCTCAGCAGAGAGAACACTGGGTCAATTCATTAATATTCACCCTCATTCCAGCAATATTATCTTCTCATATTTATACGTATCTCTTCTTCCTGTAGGAGCTATGTACATCTCAGCTAAACATTCAATTATATCAGCTCAAACTTCACCCACAAGAAATATTCCCAGATCTTCACAGTCTCATTTGGGTCCTACAAAGCATGAGGTATATAATATTGTTTTTCACCCCAAATGCAAACAGAATAAATGAGGTACCATCTTATGGTACCTCATCATCTTTGGTATAACAAAATTTCATTCATAAAGTGAACATACAGAATAGCTTTATTCCCTGAAATTAATCATGCCATAAAAAAATTTTAATAGCCTTAGGGTAGTCTTCCTAAATATAGGCTATCATGATGGTTCACAGTATGTACCTTCAGCCTTAAGAGGAAGTATCAAATTGGATTTCTTTGATTGGGCTTTGACTAGTACTGACGGATTGTTCAGGGACAGCCATATTATCTCTCCCCGTTGCCTTCTGACGTGTGATCAGTTACCTGCTGGTGAAAAGTTACCAGCAAAGAGTCAGGGTTCAGCTGCTGGATGTAACTATTTCTTTATGGCTTGCCAACTTATTATTATAGAAGTCAAAATCACATCTTCAATTCTATTAGCAGCACAGTGTTAATTGGTTCAACTGTGCTAAAGAGTTAACATGATTTGAAAGAGATTTCAATAAACTGGAAATTTACTAAATTCTTTCCAAATGAATTCTACTTGATTAAGGTAGAAAGTGGCATCATTTTCTGTGATCTCTAATGCATAATATATGGCATTATATTATGCATAACTTCTAAAATGTAGTATGTTTACCATAATTTGCTTATTTGTAGTGGAGTTTTAATTGTTTAAATTATAAATATAATTCAAACATATTTAAATTTAAACATATTTAAATAATTTTAAAATATTTAAATATAATTTAAATTGTTTAATTATAAATAAACATTTTACAGTTCAGTGTTCTATGTCAGTATCTACATTAAGTATGATGAGTCAGGAAAAGATTTCTTAACAACTTTGACATTTGAAGTTGTCATATTGTCCAATAGATGTCAAAGGTTATGTCCTTTACTAAAAAAACAAATTTTAAGAAAAGGAAAAAAATAAACTCCTTAAAAAACAGTGCCTAAATTTTATTATTGACATTTTTTGGGTAATGGGTATATTAAATCCGCCACCCACATTGATCTCCAATGAGTATCATATGTCCACAAGTATCTAATTTATTATGAGAAATGGCTTTTTATTATAAGTAATCACCCTGTTTTCAACATTTTCTATATAGGCTTCCTCTGTCATAAAATGTATCTGTGGTGGCTCCTGTTTATCTCTCAGACCTAGGAAGCAAAGAGAAGTTCTTGCCCTGGATTTACCTCTCTGAGCAGGTCGAGTTCTTGGACAGGTGTAGAGAGCTACATCCTTACGTATTCAGGAAACCTGTTCTCTGCCTTCAGTCTCTGCCTAAACTTTTCTGTGTCGTTAGCTTTATTAAAAAAACACACCTAAGCTTTTGTTTTATTGAGTTGACTAACTTCCTTACTCATCAGTGCAATTACTTTTAGAATACCAGTGAATACTATTAGGCACAGAAGTGTTAACGTAGGAGGCGTGAGACTGCTGTCTTTAAAAGGGCCTGCTTGCAAGGTTGTCTGTCCTTTGGCCAGTGTTTGGGAACTTGGCTTTTCTAACATTCCCCAATGGATATGGAACTTTTCCTAACTGAATGGGTGGTACACTATACCTAGACACTGCAAACAATTTTTGCCGAAATATGATTTTCTCTTGGGAAGCTGGAATCTGGCGATGCATTGAGGCTGTACATGACCAGCCTTCAGTACAAACCTTGAGTGCTAAGTTCCTAATGGGTTTCCTGGGGCAGACACAAAGCACACCTGTTCCTGCATTTCTTATTGCTGCATGGCCTCTCACAAGAGAGAGAGAACATCAGGAAGACTATACATGGAAGTTTCCAGACTTACCTGGGTCTGTTCTCTTTACTTATCCTACAGTGTATCCTTTTATTGTAATAAATCTTAGATGTGAGTAAACATATATTCTGAGTCCCATGAGTCTTAACCAACTGCCAAATGTGTAGGTGGTCTTGTGGACCTCCTATGATACAATGATGAACATTTGAATTCTGTAAATAATAGATGTATTATAAAACCACAAGATGTTCCCCCTAAGATCAGGAACAAGACAAGGTTGCCCACTTTCTCCACTTCTATTCAACATAGTGCTGGAAGTTCTAGCCACAGCAATCAGACAAGAGAAAGAAATAAAAGGCATCCAAATTGGTAAGGAGGAAGTAAAATTATCATTATATGCAGATGATATGATACTATATATAGAGAACCCTAAAGACTCCACCAAGAAACTATTAGAACTGATAGATGAATTTAGTAAAGTAGCAGGATATAAAATTAATATTCGGAAATCAGTTGCATTTGTATATACCAATGATAAAATAGCAGAAGGAGAAATTAAAAAAACAATTCCATTTACAATTGCTCCAAAGACTATAAAATATCTGGGAATAAATCTAACCAAAGATGTAAAGGATCTGTACTCAGAAAATTATACAACACTGAAGAAAGAAATGAAAGAAGACATAAATAGATGGAAACACATTCCATGTTCATGGATAGGAAGAATTAATATAATTAAAATGTCCATACTGCCTAAGGCAATATACATATTCAACGCAATTCCTATCAAACTACCAACGACGTTTTTCACAGAAATAGAACATATAATCCTAAAATTTATATGGGACCATAAAAGACCCCGGATAGCCTCAGCAATCTTGAGAAATAAGAACAAAGTGGGAGGTATAACGATACCTGATTTCAAACTATACTACAAGGCTACAGTAATCAAAACAACATGGTACTGGCATAAAAATAGATACATAGATCAATGGAACAGAATAGAGAGTCCAGACGTAAATCCATGCCTATATGCCCATCTAATCTACGACAATGGAAGCAAGAATGTACGATGGGGTAAAGATAGTCTGTTCAATAAGTGGTGTTGGGAAACCTGGACGGACACATGCAAGAAAATGAAGCTGGACC
The DNA here is from genome assembly GCF_964194185.1 of Rhinolophus hipposideros. Lineage (NCBI taxonomy): Eukaryota > Metazoa > Chordata > Mammalia > Chiroptera > Rhinolophidae > Rhinolophus > Rhinolophus hipposideros. The sequence goes on from NC_138060.1 coordinate 975,918, forward strand.
ACCTCCTTACACCATATACAAAAACAAATTCAAAATGGCTTAAAGACTTAAATGTAAGATCTGAAACCATAAAATATCTAGAAGAAAATATAGGAAGAAACTTCATGGACATTACCCGGAGTAAGATTTTCACTGATATATCCCCTCGCGCGAGCGAAGTAAGAGAAAAAATAAACATGTGTGATTACATCAAACTAAAAAGTTTTTTCACAGCAAAGGAAACCATCAATAAAACAAAAAGGGATCCTACTCTATGGGAAAAGATATTTGCCAATGATATATCTGATAAGGGATTAATATCACAAATCTATAAAAAACTTACTCAACTCAACTCCAAAAAAAACAAACAACCCAATTAAAAAATGGGCAGAGGACTTGGGGAGACATTTCTCTAAAAAGGACATACAGAAGGCAAGAAGACATATGAAGAAATGCTCAACCTCACTAACCATCAGAGAAATGCAAATAAAAACCACAATGAGATACCACCTCACTCCAGTCAAAATGGCTATTATCAATAAATCAACAAACAACAAATGCTGGCGCGGATGTGGAGAAAAGGGAACGCTAGTGCACTGTTGGTGGGACTGCAGATTAGTGCAGCCACTATGGAAAACAGTATGGAGGTATCTCAGGAATCTGAAAATGGAACTACCCTATGATCCAGTAATTCCACTCCTAGGCATCTACCCGGAGAAATCCAAAACTCCAATTCAAAAATCTGTATGCACTCCTATGTTTATTGCAGCACTTTACACAATAGCCAAGATATGGAAACAACCAAAATGCCCATCGGTAGATGACTGGATTAAGAAGCTGTGGTACATTTATACAATGGAGTATTACGCAGCCATAAAGAAGAAAGAAATCTTATCATTTGCAGCAACATGGATGGATCTAGAGAACATTATGTTAAGTGAAATAAGTCAGAAAGAGAAAGACAAGTACCATATGATCTCACTTATATATGGAATCTAAAGAAAAGACTATGTGAATGAACTAATCAGAGTCAGTTTTGGGGACGCAGAGAAAAAACCGAGAGTGGTTAGATGGGTGTGTGGGAGGGGGTTGGGGATAAGGGGAAAGGTGAAGGGATTTGGAAGCAGCTGGTAACCACAAGATGGCTTCAGGGTTTTTCTTTTGAAAATTAATTTGGGGGAGGTATTCTATAATGTTGTAAAGATTTTGTTGGGTATCTGATGGACATGCGTCCTATTTGGGAGACCACCTCAGGGATACTGTGGATACCTGATCATGGCATTGTACATCAGAAGCTAAACATTAATGAATGCCAACTATAATTTTATATATATAATGTGATGGTTCAGTGTGAGGTCGGAGGGATAGTGGATGGGGGGAGGGGGGTTCACAGTATGAGGGATATAAATGATGAACGTCTAAGTATTACCTTGTTTTGTACACCTGAAACTAATAAATTAATTAATTAAAAAAAAAAACCACAAGATGTATGTACTTCTTAAAAAGTGACAATTAAGGGAAGTTCTTAAAATCTGAAATTTCTGTATTTCAAATTTATATATATATATTCAAACTCTCGATAAAAAGACCTTGAAAATATTTGTTTTGTTGTTTGGGTTATACAGAAGGAGCTAAATGCTGTTTGGAGTGAAAGACAAAACAAAAGATCAAACTACATCTGTGAATCAGGTAAATATCAGCAACAGCTACTGAGTAAATTATGCACTATTTTAATTCATTCTTTCAACGAGCATTTATTGAACTCCTGCTTCATGCCGGGTATGGTGCTAGATATTGAATGAAGAAAACCAATGGTTTTTATCCAGGGCTATTACAGTGAAGTGAGGAGACCGTCATGCCAATCACCACAACCCAATATTAATAAAGACAGTGGGTGTGTACACAAATCACAGCAAGTACAGAGAAGACAGTGCCTAGGTCTGCCTAGGGTAGTCAGGCGAGCCTTTATGAAAAAAACATACTTGAGACATCAAAAAATGAAAAGGAGTTTTATGTTTTCATTTGAGAAGGTTGACACTTTTAATGTTAATTTTTCTCTGTCTTTGAACATTGAATGCCTTTCCATTTGTCTTAAGTATTGTTTCAGAATTTATATATGACAGATACAACCTGTAGATAAGTATATGTGACACATACACTCTGGAATGCTGTATCATTAATATATTCAGATACCATATATGTGTGGATCTGTTTCTGATTTCTGTATCCTGTTCCAAAAGACTAGTTTGTCTGTCATTGCGCGATATCACACTCTTGATCCTTCATAAGATTTTGAGATCAACAAAGGAAATAAAACTCACACTCTCTGCCCCACTCCTACCACTTTCTTGTTCTTTTCTGGGAGTGCCTTGGCTAATTCTCACCTTACTTTCCTCCAAATAAATTTGAAATTGATCTCTCTCTCTCTCTCTCTCTCTCTCTCTCACACACACACACACACTGCTGAGGTGTTGTTTGATATTGCAATGAAACTATCGATCAATATAGGGAGAATAGGTATCTTGAGAATACTGATTCTCCCCATTAATGTAAATGGTCTGTCACTCTATTTAATGGAAATTACACTTCTTCACCTTGTTTTAAGTTTAGTAATTTTCTCCAGATAGCTCTTCTACATGTTTTGTTAGATTTATTCCTAGGTGCTTCATACTTCTGTTGTTATTTAAAATGGTATATTATCTAACTGCTTGTTGCTTATAGAAATGTAATTGATTTCTGTGTCATGATTATGTGTCCAGCAACCTTTCCAAATTCTCTAATTAATTCTTCTTCCTTATCTGTTGATTCACTTGTTTTTTAATATAATCATATCATCTACAAATAATGAAAGCTTTGTTAATTCCTTTGTAATCTTATAGTTTTAAATTATTTCTAGCACTCTTCCCATTCCTAGGGCCTTCATAGAAATGGCAAACAAAGTGATGAAAGTGGACTTTCTGTCTTCTTTCTGATTTAAAAAAACATATCTTAAAATTATTCACCACAAAATGATGTCTACTGTAATATCTTGGTATATAACTATGCCAGGTTAAGGAAATACCCTTCTGTTTGTAATTTACTAAGATTTTTTTTTTTAATCAGTGAATGTTGACTTTTTAAGAATGTATTCTGTGTATCTGTTTACTCATTTTTTTTGTTGTTACAGCAATGATGTATTGCTTGATTAAATTATTTCTATTTATCATGTGTTGTTTTCCTCATACACTTTTAGATTAGGTTTTCTAGTAATTTTTTAGGCTTTTATTATCTAGGTTATGGAGAGAAGTTGGGCTGCAATGTTCCCTTCTCATAGTATCCTGGTCTGGTTTTCTTGTCAAAATGACAATAGCCTCATGAGTTGCACTGCCTCTTCTATTATTTTCTGGAAATTTCTAAAGTTGGAATTATATATTCCTTAAATGTTTGGTAGAAATTACTGGCAAAATATTTAAGATGGTCCTAGTTCTCTTAGTGAACAAAAAATTTAAACTACAGATTTAATTACTTTAGTGATTCAGAACTATTCATATTTTCTATTTATTTTCAAGTTTTTGTCAAGTTACACTTTTCTTGTAAATTTATTCAATTTTTCTAAATTTTCAAATTTATTGGCATAAAGTCATCATATATCCTATCCATACAGATCAGATGATTGCAAGGCAGTATGCCTCATGAGTAAGGACATATACTCTGATTCCAGACTAGTTAAGTTGAATCCATACTCCAACACTTAAAATTTATGTTTTCCCAATTTATTTAACTTTGTTCTTTGGTTTTCCAACTATAAAATGAGAATAGTAATAGTACATAGTTCATAAGATTACTATAGCAATTCAATATGTTAATATTTGTAAAGTGCTTAGAACAATGTGTAACAATTGGTGATATGTAAGAGTTTTAAATGTACTGCAACACTTGCTTTGCAACATTTTCATTCTTTTCTAAATCATATGTAAATTCCATCTTCTTATTTTGTATTCATGAACTAGTTTTTAAATTTTAAGCATTCTGGACTTCTAGTTTTATTTTTGTGATTGATTTCTAATTTAGTTGCTTTATGGACTGAGAGCACGGTCTTTATATTCTCATAAAGAGCAATTTATGAAGAATTGCTTTATTGGCTTAGCACACATGATGTTTTTTTTTAAATGTTTTATATGGTTGAAAACAATGAATGTTGTCAATTGGGGGTCCAATGTTCTAAAAATTCCCATTCAATCAAGATGTTTAATTGTGAAGTTCTATTATTTTATATACTTAATTTTTTTTACTCTTTATTCTAAAAATTATTGGACATGATAAGATAGTTCTCAACTCCTGCATGTCGCTCTGTCCATTTTTGCTTTTAATTTGTTGATCTGTGTTATTAGACATATCCAAGGTTATCCTGGTGAATTGGATCTTATTACGTATTATACAGTGTCCTTTATTGTAAATGATGTTTATGTCTTAAATTTAAAATGTCTGATATCAATATAGCTATATCAGCTTTCAATCATAATGTCGTTATATGTTTAGATGTGTCTCCTGTAAACACTCTTCTCCTAGACTTTGCTTTAGTTTTATTCAGTCTTCCAATTTACTACTTTTAACTGAATTTTAGCCACTTATATTTATGTTAATTATAAATTGTTGGAAGATTTTTTTTACTGCCTTATTTGTACTTTCAATTTGTCCTTCTTTTTAGTATTTTATTCTTTTCTTTTTTTTAGAGTATTAAATTTATTTTTTAATTCAGTTTTCCTTCTACTTGTTTGGAAATTGTACATTATATATTTTTTTGACAATTACACTTAAATTTTAACATAGATACTTAAAGTAAAAGTCAGTGATTTCTGTAAAAACTCAACCTCTTGAAGAACTTAAGAAGGAGTGTTTAAGAAAAACTGGACACAGCATCGCAGAAGTGAGAAGAACTTCAAAAAGTGGCAAAAGTTACTCCTCATCAGACACATCTAATGTAGGAAAGATGAAGAAAGAAAGACGGACATCATTGAATACGATGGGACGACTGGATTTAAAACCCTTAGAGGTAAGTGCAAAACCAATGGCAGAAACACAGGTGAATCGTGAGACATGCTTGTTCTGTGATTCTCTTCTTCAAATAGGTATTTTGGAATGAATTTTTTGTTGCTATCACCTATCCCAATAGGAGAATTACCTGGTTCATCATATAGTCATACGATTTACTGAGACTTGCCATATTAGCGCTGTGGCTCACTCTAAAGGTCTCAGGCTAGTGTTCCTAAGACAATCAGTTTAAACTGTTTTTGTTTGTTTGTTTTAGTAGAATGGGAATACAGGGACACAGACTTAACAGTTAAACAAGGCTGACTGAGACTATAAGCTTCATTTGAAAATTCAGAAGAAACACAATTTCCTCCAGTTCCTATAGTTCTTTGTTGTGAATATCTAAAGGTCCAATTAAAATATCAAGATATATGAAGTTTCAAAAATTATTTAAAGTAGTTTTAATTTCATAAACTTAAGGCTACACACCAGTAGTCCTCTTTCTACTTTTAGCAACATTTATCAAGAGACATTAGACTACAAACCCTTAGATTATACTTGTTTCTGATTATTTCACTTAATATTAGCCTTTCTCAGTTATTCTATACTCTCAAGAAGTACCCAGTTCCTTTCCTCTTCTATTTTTGGTCTAGGTCCAGCAGCTCTAATACTGCCATTTTTATGAACCCATTTCCTCTGACTACAGAACTAGCTCTGCCCTGCAGTTTTCAGACTCTAAATATATTAAACTAATTGGGACTTTAAAATGCCAAAATGATGTCCTTGTTATAAGGAAACTACACAACTGAGGACAAAAGAATTGTCTGGACAATGAAATTACGCTGATCCACTACACATTTTGAGTTTTACCAAAGCCCCTTGTACCAATGGTGTTCACTCCTAAAAGGACTAAGTGTGTGTGTAGGGTTATATAATCTGTGGCCTGGACAATGAGAAAACTAGGGCCATTCTCCCTAGAGCATAGATTGGAAGTGAATTTTCTCATACACTGTCCTACAGCCCACTGAACTAAGCCTCAGGGCTGGTGAGTATGTTCATGAGTGCTTATGCTTTCATACCCAAATACTGCAATTTTAATGGCATGAGGCATAATTTCATCTCCTTTGTCCGAAATTTTGACAGTCCAGTCCTTTTCCAGCTCAAAAATGTCCTCTTCCGTATGCATTCTCATCATTGCATTAACATATTGCTTGGTAGTCTTCATTCATATATAAATAATTCCCTGGAAATAAAGTTTCTGTGAACAGACTATAGAAAAACATTACTCAAAATCAGTTTTTATTTATTTATTTTTTCATAGCAGAAAAATGTTTATTCCAATCACCCTTTGTAAACAGCCGAAGCACAACGGCCCATGATGTCTTACCTAAGGTATATACCTTGTCAGGGTCAAATCACAGTTCCGTTGAGATTGTAACAGTTCCGTTGAGATAGGTGGAGAGAATTGATCTTTGTTCTCCTCATGACTTCTCTCACAAACAGGTGCAAGGGAAATTCCAGAGCCGGCAACAGACTTTCCCAGGCAGGGGGAAAGGGAGGCAAGGCCCCTTCCCATAATTTTCTAAGGCAGTTCATTGGGGTCCTCACTCGGTTCCGCCTGACTTAGGTTGTATCTCCCGTGAGATATCTTACCTGTCTTTGGCTGCAAACTATCTTTTGGGGACCAGACAGAGAGACACAAGGTGTAAACACAAGAATGGAACAGAGTCCCAGAAAGGCACAATCTTACAGAATCTTCTTTCCTTAAGGAAAGACACGGGGGGACAGTTGGCTAGGCTGTTGTGCGACTACATGTTCTAATATAAGACGTGTCACCTTTCACCAAAGATCATTGTTGTACTCCATATTTCTATATTTACCCTTAACAGCTTTATGTTTTCATATGGTTTTGTGTTATTGTTTCTAGAAACACTCTAGCATTTGTCATAGGGCATGCCTAATGGTGAGAAACTTTTTGGGATTTTTCATCTGGGAAAATCTTCATTTCTCCCTTGTTGCAGGATACTTTTGCCAGGTAATAGTATTCTTAATTGATAGTTTTAGTGTTTTCAGTACTCTGAATATATCATCCCATGTTCTTTTTGCTACTAGTTTTCTTCTGAGAAACCCACTGATTATCTTACAGGAGCTGTCTTCTACATGAAAAGTTTCTGGGTTTTTTTCCCCTGCTTTCAAGATGCAGTTTTTGTCTGTGATTCATATTAGTTTGATTGTAATGTGTCTCTGTGTTGCTATATTTCCATTCATCATACTTAGAATTCATTGAGTTGCTTGAATTTATATGCCTGCTTCTTTCTTCAATGGGGGAATTTTAAGCCACTAATTTTTCAAATAAACTGTCTGCCCCTTTTAACTCTCCATTCCTTATGGGGGACACATATTGTATATTTGCACCGGTCCCTTAGTCTGTCTTCACTTTTCCTCATTTTTTTTGCTTCCCTGATTTGATAATTTAAAACAAAGTGTGATCATGTTGTTTGATTGTTTTTTCTGCTTGATCAAGTCTGTTGATGCTTCTAGTGGATTTCTAAATTCAGGTATTATATTCTGCAGTTGCTAATTTGTGTTTGGTTTTTATACTTTGTCTCTTTGAATTTTGGTCATTCAGTATTACTGATATTACTTAGTTGTCTATCTGTTTTCTGTTTGCCAGCGAGCACTTTTAATGTGGTTATTTTGAATTCTGTGTCAGATAAGTAATAGATCCTCATTAAATTGGCCACTTTCTAGAGATTTATTTTGTTCCTCTGATTGGACCACGTTTTTTTTCTGTTTGTTTCCATGCCTTTTGATGTTTTGTTGAGATTTGCCACTGATCCCAGACTTCATAAACTTACTTTGTACAGGAAAACACAACTAACTAGCCTTGCTTGAACTTCTAAGGCCTATCAAAACTGTGCTGGGGATGTTTATTCTCTGTGTTTTTGACATTTAATTTTCTACTTTAAATACTTTCTGCTTCTTGTTTAGAGCCCACATATTCTGATCTTTGATATCTGTCTTCAGTACTGCAGTCTCTCTGGTGTTTGAACAATTATTTACCTTTCTTCTTAGCAGCCAACGCAATGCATGCAGAGTGTATTGCCGTTCCCTTCTCACTCTGAGAAGAAACTGGCAATTGGCAGTTTTCTCAAAGTCATCTTATGGTGTGCCAAGGAGGTTGAGCAGCTATTCTGGGCAAATGTGAGCAACTTTTCCTCTCTTTGATGTGACCCTTCCTTATTTTGCATTTCCTGGGCGTGATCTCCCAACTGAGTTCTAGAGCACAGGAGCATTTTGTGGGATGTATCTTCTATGTCTGGCTGTGGCAACAAATCCTGGGTTTCTTGAGAAGATATAGCTGGGTGGATGGATAGTGCCTTTTTTCTCTTCAAATTCCAGGGCTTCTTCATTTCCTCTAAAAAGGTGACGAGGTCTTGTTTAAAGACTGCACATCCCAGGGAGACCAGGTTCCTATAGCTCTCCAACATCACATCCATGTACAGTTTCCGCTGAGCTGGGTCCAGGCACTCCCACTCCTCCTGAGAGAATTCTATGAACACATCCCTGAAGGTCAACAGTTCCTGAGAAGCAGCCATTTTGTCCTCCCTCCACCTCCTTTGAGTCGTTTTCTCAGGCAATGTTAAGTTGAGGAATCATATCTGCATCTCGTGCCTTCAGAGGCACCAGCGCATCACCTTCATCTGTTTCATTCACAGCCACAGGCAGAAGGGCCTTGAAATGCTGAAAAGGCCACCGTCTCCTGTTCGGTTCCAGGCGCGGGTGTGGAAATTTCAAGGGGGGTGGGGTTTCAACATCCCTAGCGACCGCCAAGCTTCCCGTGTGGATGACTGCGGACTGAGACGCTCAGGTTTAAACCAGAAAGACCGAAAGTCACGGACGCCGTCTCGACAGCCATTCGGCGACACGCACTTCCAGGTCTCAAAATCAGTTTTTAATTATCTGTAGAATTGTCTGTCACAAATCTTACTGTTAGTTACTAGCTCTCTTTGTTTAAGTCATTTATAGACCACAAAAAGCAGGAAGGTAACATTTAAACCAAACAATTACCCCTGTCCTCTTAAGAGGAAGAAAAGCCATACAAAAACAAACAAACAAATAAACAAATAAAAACAAAGAAGCAGACACAGAGGAAGAACTCTGTTAAGACATGTGCTTTTTACCAAATTGGGTACCAATGCTGTCTTTCTCCATCATAGGGACAGAGAAGAGAAAAAAAGTAGTAAGTTAGATCAGAGAACCGAGATACAGCAAGTACTGATACACTCCACCTCAGGGCTTTAGTTTTCATTTTCAGGTAAATTCCCAACACACTAAGCATATACACTATTAAAACCACACTTAATAAAAAATTCCAAAGCCACATAGAATGACTTTGGATTTTCTAAACCACGGGTTCTCTCCACTAACACAGAAAATCAAAACCGATTGTGTTTTAATGTTTTAAAGAGACAGTTTCTATATTTTGTTTCCACCAAAAATATTCTTTTAGGGCACCATTATCTGGAAACTGGCTTACAATGTTTAAAAGGCATGTTGAGGTCTATGCTTATTAAATCAAGTTAATTTGGAGGTACTGTGGCATCATCAATGACTACAAAAGTGGGGAAATTGTTATTTAATTATAGTTTTCTTTGATCTGTCTTTAGACATTGAAAATGAAACGTGAAATTTGATTAGGGATGTGAGGGAAAAAAGTGAAGATTTATGTTTTGAAGATTTTTTTTTTTTTTAAAAATATGTCCAAAGGATCAGGAGTGGAAGGATAGTGATTAAAGAGTCAAAGAACTTCACAATTTTGGTTATTCATCCTTTAAAAAGCAAGATTAGATGGTAGCTTGATTTTTTAACGAAAAAAATAGGTTTCTCTATGATTCATTATCTAGAATTTCAGAAAACAAATAGATTATTTTGTTTACTTCTGTCACAAAACTTTAGAAGTAAATGGAAAAAAGAAGTAAATTCTGATGCAACAAAATATAAAGCTTAGGAAAGAAAAGGCCCATGTTAGATCTTCTATACTTTGAAGTAAGTTATGGTGAATTACTATGTAAAGTAAGTGTAAAAGAAATGATAGACACCAAATATTCCTTTGTTTTTAAATTAGAGTTTATTGGGCGGATATTACCTTCCTATGCTATTTACTTGTATGTTAGCAATATTTTAAGAAGAAAAAGAAATAAATGAAAATTATGAGACACCAAATTTTTCTTAGAATTTTCATTTGTTTCTTTTTCTTCTTAAAATATTGCTAATATACAAGTAAATAGCATAGGAAGGTAATACTACTTAAAACTAGAAATCACATTAACATAGATATATATTAAAATAACCATAGGAAAAGTGATTGAGGCATTTTTTAAAATATTCATCATAACTTCAATTCCAGGTTGTTTGCAGAAATTCATTTCAGAATGTAAGAAAGCCTGATATCATGAAGGTGGAGCTTTTAAAAGATGTTCAGAGCAAAAAAGATCGTATCATCCAATTAGTAGCTCACGATATTGAAGAAGAATCACAAAGTAACATAGATGAGGGTCTAATGTTTGAGGAAGATGAAGTTGTTCTAGGAGAGGTTGTACCAGAATGCTTGACAGATCAAGTGAAAGCAACCACAAAGCCAATAGAAAGCACAAATGTTTCTCCCAAGCCAACAGCAAGCACAAAGAGTCTGAAAAAGTTTTTGTCACTAAGCAAATGCTGTCAGACCACATCCAGTGCAATTATTGAAAGTGTAGAAGCAACTTCAAATCATATAAAAGAACCTAAGGAGAAAGAAGTTAAAAAAGCTGTTGCTGAGCTTGACATGGCCACCTGTTCAACAATCACACCTGTAACAGGCTCTTCTTGGGAGAAAAAGCTATCACATAAGGTGAGTGAGAAACATGACTGTCAATGATTAGGGAAAGAATAGAGATCTTCAGAAATCCTGTCCAAAAATGTACCTTAATTAGGAAGAACAAAATACTAAAATGGTTCCGGTCTTCTCCTAAACCTGGTAATATTTACAGGATAAGAAAAATAATTAACAGAAAAGCCATAAAACTCAACTGTGGGAAAGCAAATAAGAGACCTATATTATTTAGAACCCAATGAGAAACCATGTAAGAGAAATTAAAGCCCATTATTTATATCTATTATTTAATATATTCCAGCCCTTTTGTGACCAGAAAGTGGGACAAGGTAGGAGGAAGTAAAAAGATACACACAAATCAGATTGTCTGGGTTTAAAATAAAAATCATTTGAAGAAATAATGGCTGAAAACTTCCCTAATCTGGGAAAGAAAAATAGACATCCAGGTCTAGAAAGACTAGAGAGTTCCAAATAAGATGAATCCAAAGAGAAACATATGAAGACACATTATAATTAAAATGATAAATAAAGATAAAAGAGAATCTCAAAAGCAGCAAAAGAAAAACAACTTAATACACACAAGGAAAACCCCATAAGCATAGCAGATTTATTAGCAGAAACTTTACGGAGCAGAAGGTAGTATCAAGACATATTCCAAGTGCTAAAAAGAAAAAATTTCCAACCAAGAATTTTCTATCTGATCTGCTAAGGTTATCATTCAGAACTGAAGGAGCAATCAAGAGTTTTCCAGATAAGCAAAAGCTAAAGTTCATCATCACTAAGTCATCACAGGTGAACTAGACAGACAGACAGACAGACAGACAGACAGACAGATGATAGATAGATAGATAGATAGATAGATAGATAGATAGATAGATAGATAGATAGATGATAGAGAATATCAATCCAAAAGCAACAAAATACACATTCTCCCCAAGTGCACAAGGTACATTCTGCAGGACAAATCACATGTTAGGCCACGAAACAAATTCAATAAGATTCAATAAATTCTAATTTTATTTATTTATTACTTATAAACACTAATTATTAGGGAAATGCAAATCAAAACCACATACCTGTTAGAATAGCTATTATCAAAAGATAGGAAATACCAAGTGTTGGAGAGGATGTGCAAAAAAGGGAACCCCTGTACCTGTTGGTGGGACTGTAAATCAGTGCTACCACTATGGAAAACAATATGGTTTCTCAAATTATTAAGAATAGAACTACCACATGATCCAGCTATTCCACTTCTGGGTATTTATCTGAAGAATATGAAAACATTAATTCAAAAAGATGTAATCGTATGCACCCCTATATGCATTCAGCATTATTTACAATAGTTAAGATATAGAAGCAACTTAAGTGTCTATCAATGAATGAATGGACAAAGAAATTGTGGTTATATATAAATGGAATAATACTCAGCCATAAAAAATAATTAAATCTTGCCATTTGTGACAATATGGATTGATCTTAAGGGTGTAATGCTAAGTGAAATGTCAGAAAGAGAAAGAAAACTACCGTATAATTTTATTCTTATGTAGAAATTAAAAAATAAATGGAAAAATAAAATATAACAAAAACCAACTCCTAGATACAGAGAAGAGATCAGTGGTTACCAGAGGGAAAGGGGATAGGAGAGAGGGTTGGGTAAAGGGAGGAAGGGGGTCAATTATACGGTGATGGATAGTAAATAGACTTTTGAGAGTGATCACTTTTTAGTGTATACAAATGTTGACTTACAATGTTTTATACCTGAAACTTATGTAATAATAATTAAAGAAAAAAGAAATGATATAGGATTACATTATCAAAATGTAGTAGATGAACAAAAATCTAATAAAGCTTTTTCCTGAGATTCTAGCAGACATCAAAATAATAGTATTTTCATATAAAGTATGGCCATGAAACTGCAGATGACTTCCCAACAAATAGATCAGAGTACAGTTTATGATGATTGACCAGACAAGTTTCGGAATTGACCAGAATTATATCTGTTCTTTTTATTTTTGAACTCAGTAAGATATGATTAAAAATACCAGTAAAGTGCAGAAATGGAAAACTACATTCTTTGTTATGATAGGTTTATCTTTCAAATCTATTAAAACTCCAATATTATAATATAGATCATCTTCTTTGAGCCATTTCCACAGTATTATACTGGAAAGAGACATTTTAATTAGAAGTATAGGGTTTATCCATCTTTTAGGAAATTTCTAAAAACATTTTTTTTCATTATAGAGTACAGAATAAGCCAATAAGATGAGAAAGTGCACATCAAACTCTATACTATGTAATACTTGGTTTTGAATTTTCCAGAAAGAAGAACTAAATGTTATTACTGAACCAACACATTACTTCATACACAGAATGATTAGTTCATCTTCATACAACCAAGAAGATCTGATTTCATCTGCCAGGTACATGAAATTAAAACAATATAAAAGTAGAAATCTGAGATGAAAATATTGCTTATGGGAAGAATGAGTCCCTGGTAAAACTATGATTGGGCAAGTGTTCAGTGCTGGACCTTCCTTTCTTCTTCCTTTCCAAAGCTCCCCTCTGTGGATACTTCCTAAGGCCTCCCCTTTCTACTCGATCCTCCCATTTTTATTTTTCTGCCCTCTACATACTTTAGTACAGCCATGACTTGGGTCAAAAATTTGCTAGTTTTTTACCTGGGAGATAAGCACTGAGTCACAATAGTATCTGTACCACCTGCCCAAAGGGTTCTTACTCAAATATCTTAAGTAACTAAATGTCCTAATGTTATAACTGTCTGTAAGAAGAATCCAAAGAAGAGAGGAAGCAGTGTAAGTTGATATATTCAAAGATAAATTTTATAATGCAATGGAATTTGATATGGGACTATAAGGATAAGCAGCATTTACATGAGGAGAAGATAACCCAAGTTAGGATGACTATAGCAGCAGAATCTGGACTGTGTGGCATTTATAGAGGACAAAGCAAAGTGCACTGTAGACTTGAAATCTACTTAATAATTGTGAATATCTAGAATAGTTAAAACTTATCTAGAATTGTTCTTAAGTTTATAAAAATATGCATAACCTTGAAGAGACAGCCTTATCTATTGTGAGAGAAGCAATGGGTATAAAAAGAGAAATCTACATGGTTGCATTTTTTTTTCCACATAGCATAAGGGAATTGTTTCCTTTTGACACAATCGGGACATGTATTTGTGAACCATTATTGACTCTTTTTCCTGTGTAATGGTTATTATCACATATATAATTGGTCATGCAAGCACCTCTCTGTTATTTATATTAATGATAAAGAGAAGGGCACAGGTAATACCAAATAAAATTCAATTTAGAGAAAAATGACAGACCAGAATATTTGAGTCAAATGTCAGCAACAACCAAGTGAATGGTCAATCAAGAAGAAGCCATATTCAATATGGTAGGCAATTCCATAGATTTTTACTTGCTCTTTCCCAACCCTCTCTGCAACATGATGTGGCACAGTGGGTATAAATAGCCCAATTCCTAGTTTCCTCCCTCGGAATGGAAAGAATAGAATAGAACTTGTCTGCAATATTCTGGCCTATCTGTAGACAGTCTGAGGTAGTATTTTCTGTTTCACCTGAATAAAAGCTCAGATTAGGAACAGTTCCATAGTTTGGATCTAAGCCTGGAAACCACAGAAGGCAGTTGACAGGTGCCCTAGTACACAAAAATCAGAGGGTACTAAAGATGTACAAACACCTGAGAGCAAGAGATGATAGTAGCATATCTAAGGACCTGAGAAGAAACATGCTGAGCATCTTGGGAAATAAAACATTTAAGTAGATCAGGAAAACAGAAGAAGAAGACAAAAAAAGTACAAAATAGGCCCAGAAGGACCAAAGACCTTAAAGCTCTAATTCAGTCTGTTCCCAAGGTTCAGGGTCCTGCTAATTAATGAAGAGCTTCCACACCGATTTCCAAAAACTGTGAGTAGTAGCTATTTCTTCACATGCCTAACTTTTACATAAGATCAGGATGCACACAAAGAAACACAGAAATAGGATCAATTTAGAGAAGCCAAATAAATCTCCAGAAAATGTCCATAAAGAAGCACACCAATTGGACATATATGATAAAAACTTTAAAACAACTGTCTTTAATATGTTCAAAATCTATAGGAAAACACAAAAAAACTAAAGGAAATCAGGGGGAAAGCATATGAACAAAATGAAAATAAAAACAAAAGAGATATAAATTATTTAAAAGAACCAGACAGAAATTCTGGTGCTGAAAAATAAAATAGCTGAATTGAAAAATTCACTACATGGCTCAATCAAGAGATGGCTCAATCAGGAAAAAGAAAGAATCAGTGAAATTGAACACAAGTCATTTAACATTATTGCATCTGAGAAGCAAAAAGATAAAAAAAAAAAGAAGAAGAAGAAGAAGAAGACTGATAAAAAAGTGAACAGAGCCTGAAGGACTTCGGGACATCATCAGCAGACCAATATATACACCCTTGGAATTAAAGAAGAAGAGAGAAAGGGGCAAGATTATTTGAGGAAATAATGGCTAAAACCTCCCTCCATTTGGAAAATTCACCATGACTGTACAAATACAAGAAGCTCAATGACCTCTAAGTAATGTAAACACAGAGAGAGCACACAGAGACGTATTACAATCAAACTATCAAAAGCCAAAGACAAAACAGACACAGAGACGACATGTCATGTATAAGAGATTCCCACAAAACAATCAGTGAAATAGTCAGAAGAAACCTTCCGGGCTGAAGGCAGTGAATGATATATTTAAAGGACTGAATGAGGGAAAACTGTCAAATGAGAACTCCACAACCAACAAAAATACCCTACAAAAATAAGAGAGAAATGAAGACATTGTAGACAAAAAACAAAGCAAAACTGAAGAAGTTCATTACCATTAGACATGGCCTGAGAGAAATGCCAGAAGTCCTTCAAATTGAAACTAAAGAATGCTAAACAGTAACTCCAATCATGTGAAAGTATAAAGTTCTCTAGGAAAGGTAAATACATGGACAAATATAAAAATTAGTATCATAATTTTGGTTCATAACTCCACTTTTTATTTTCTGTAGGATATAAAAGACAAATACATAAAAATAGAAATCTATACTGATGGGTACAAAATATATAAAGATATAACTTGGGACATCAATAACACAAAGGTGATAGGGGTTAATCTATAAAGGAGGAGAGTTTTTGTATTGAAGTTAAGTTGGTATCGATTTAAAATAGACTGTCAGAACTTTAGAATGTTATATGTAATCCATGTGGTAACAACAAAGATAACGTCCGCAGAATATGCAAAAAAAGAAATGAAAAGGGAACCAAAATATGTTTCTGCAAAAGAAGGCAGTAGTGGAGGAAACGAGGGATAAAATAAGCTATAAGACATGCAAAAAACAAACAAAAAAACAAAATGGCAAAAGTAATTGCCCTCCTACCGGTAATTATTTTAAGTGTAAATGGATTACACACTCCAATTAAAAGAAAGAGATTGACCAAATGGCTTTTTTTTTTAAATTAAATTTATTGGGGTGACAATTGTTAGTAAATTTTAAAAATAGGATCCAACTATAAATTGCCTATAAGAGACTCACTTTCAATACAAGGTTAACACACAGGTTAAAAGTGAATGGATGGGAAAAGTTATCCCATGAAAGTATAAACCAAAAAAGAGCAGGACAGTTACACAAATACCAAACAAAATATACTTTTAATGAAAAACTGTTATAAAAAACGAAGAACATTATATAATGATTAAAAGGTCAATTCACCAAAAAGATAGAATAATTATAAATAGACTACTTTTAATAGTGGATAGAATGACCAGACAAGAGATCTGGAGAACTTAAACAACACGATAGACCAATAGACCCAACAGACATATAGACAACACTCCACTCAACAAGAGCAGAATATGTTTTTCTCAAATTCTCATGGAGTCTGCTCCAGGATAGACCATATGTAGACCACTAAAAAAGTCTTAATAAATTTTAAAAGACTGAAATCATATAAATTGTCTTTTCTAACCACAATGGAATGAAATAAGAATACAAATAAGAATGCAATGAAAATTGAAAAATTCACAAATATGTGGAAATTAAACAACACATTCTTAAACACCCAATGTATCAAAGAAGAAAACACAAGGGAGATTAGAAAACATTCAAGACAAATGAAAATGAAAACACAACGCACTAAAACTTATGAGATGCAGTGAAAGTAGTACTAAGAGGTGTATAGCTGCAAATTCTTCATTAAAAAAAGATCTTATGAAAACAACCTAATTTACACCTTAAGTAACTAGAAAAAAAAACACTAAACTCAAAACTAGCAGAAGGGTGACGTCATAGGAATGGCGGCAGCGGGGCACATTTTCTGAGTTCTCCTCCGGATCTTATTACAAACGGGACATATAATCCATCAAACAACTCTTTGCTCATCACGCAGAACAGCTAAGAAACTCCTGAGACTCGTGGAAGGATTACTTGAAAGTGCACAAATTGGGCGAGCAGGGGAAGAACGAAGGGAGCGGAGCAGAAACGCGCGGTCTCGTGGTGGAATCAGGCCAGCGGCGGCTGCGGCAGCTGCGGTAAACCACAGCTCTAAAGACACGGGGACATATAGAACACCGAGGAGTCCTTTGCTCATCATGCAGAACAGCGGGGAGACTTGTGGAGGAATTACCTGAAGGTGCGCGCGGATTGCGAGCAGGGGAGGAGGCAGGACAGCGAAGTGGAAGCGCGATCCCCCCCCTTGGCGGAGCTGAGGCCGGCCGGCGACCGCCGCCGGGGCGCCCAGGACAGAGTGCAGACTCGTGGAAGGTTTGCTTTTGGGTGCACTAATTGGGCAAGCGGGGAAGGAGCGAGGAGGGCAAGAGGAAACGCGCTGCGCTCTCCCCACCCCCCACGGTAGAGCCGCGGCCCTGCAGCGTGCCCACAGCAGCAGCGGTAGGCAGCACCCGGGGCTCCAGAGTCCCACAGGAGCCCAGGGTGAAGCAGAGAGCACAGGGTCCAGGAGGTGGGCTCTTTCCCTGCGTCCCACAGCTGATCGCTCCCACCGGGGCGGGCAGCTCGTGGGCCCTAGGGCAGACAAAGAACTCAGACGCCACACCTGGGCCCCTTACCCCACTTTTCGAATCCTCCCCCTGCCCTTCCAGAGACTTAAACTGACCCCTGAACTGAGGAGTATTGTCAGATTACAGAGGGGCGTCTGTGCTCACGCGCTGGGAAGATTGGCAGCCAGCTCTGACCTTTGGAAGGGGCTGGGAGGAGGGGATTTATGCTGGACGAGGAGAGAGGAGACTTCCACACCCCCAGCCACCACCTTTTCGGGCCTGCAGGAGGAGTGTGACGTGGCTGGCCTGGGAGAGAGAAGACCCCTCCATCCCCAGCTCCCAACTTCTCTGGCTGGCCAGGGGCTGGGCAAGGGCAACCGCAGAAGCACTCCCAGAGTTCAGCAGTAAGTGGTAGATGCAGCTCCCGGCTTTCAGCAGCTTAGAAATCGCCCGCCTGCCCCCTCCCACACACCCACGGAAGGAGGGCCCTAAGACTCAGGAGTACTGGGCACAGGGCTGGTGGAGCTACTCTCAGCATGCATTTGTGCAGGAAAGGACAGAAACTGCACGGTCTCTCTGAAAACTGTCATCCAGACCCCTCAGCCCCTCGCATTTAAATCTACACTCCCAAATTCACTCTGGGCACCAGGTGACCAGCGCTGCCTGCGCAATAGGCAGGGAACTCTTTGGCACAGCGGAGGACAACCTGGAGATTACTTGGTGGGCTTAAGCCAAGGCTAGTGCTGCTTTCTGTTTTGCTTTGCTTGGTGGTTTTTTTTTTTTCTGCTTGTTGTGATTTGCTTTGTTCTGTCTTTGTTTCTTTGATATCTTTGCCTATGTTAAGTGGGGATTGTCGGTTGTATTTTACATGTAAATGTACTTGATTTGTTTTCTTTGTTGTTGTTGTTGTTGTTGTTGTACTTGGTAACTTGATTTGTGCTGAAACCGCTCTAACAGTGTCCAGCTTAAGAGGCACAAGATTCAACATATCCAGAAGCCAACTCTGGACCAAACCAGAGTACTACCAGGTTTGACCTACAAGTCACACACCCAGAGGGAATTCTCTGAAGGCACAAGAGCCCATAGAGGCCAAACCTCATTTAAGTGGCCAACCCTCACCCAGCAGAACACCCTGCGGTGGGCAGAGCCAAGTTTCACAACGAGACGGCCTAGGAGTTAAACCCACCTACTCACAAGCAAAAAAGCAATTAAAGTTCTTCTTGAACAGGACAATATACGAAACACACGAACCACCTGTGGAGCACATGCAGAGGAGAAGAACGAAGTAGTCCAAGTCAAATATAAAGGACACATACTACATAAGATAACCCGGCAAGAACTAAGAGCTCTAGGGGATCTTCCTAATACATCAAAGCAAACACAGAGAGTCAGTCAGAATGGGGAGACAAAGAAACATGTCCCAAATAAAAGAACAGAAGAAACCTCCACAACTGGAACCAAATGAAGCAGAGGTAACCAAACTATCAGGGACGGAGTTCAGAACACTGGTGATAAGAATGTTTAAGGAGCTTAGAGAAGACATAAAGAAGGATATAGAAATCATAAAGAACAACCAGTTAGAACTAAAATAGGATGTAGAAATCTTAACGAACAACCAGCTAGAACTAAAGAACACAATTACCGAAATTAAGAACTCACTTGAAGGAATGACCAGAAGGTTAGATGAAGCAGAGGATCGATTCAGCAACTTAGAAGACAAGTTAGCAGAGATCACTCAAACTGAACAACAGAAAGAAAAAAGAATAAAGAACAATGAAGATGGGTTAAGAGACCTCTGGGATAACATCAAGCGCAACAACATGCGCATCATAGGAATACCAGAAGGCGAAGAGAGGAAGCAAGGGATTGAGAACATATTTGAGGTAACAATGTCCAAAAACTTCCCTAACCTGATGAAGGAAACCAACGTACAAGCCCAGGAAGTGCAGAGAGTTCCAACCAGGATAAACCCAAACAGGCCCACACCAAGACACATTATAGTTAAAATGGCAAAGCTTAAAGACAAAGAGAGAATCTTAAAAGCAGCAAGAGAAAGGCAGAAGGTTACATATAAGGGAACTCCCATAAGTCTATCAAATGACTTTTCTACAGAAACATTGAAGGCCAGGGGGGAGTGGCAGGAGATACTCAAAGTGATGGAACACAAAGGCCTACAACCTAGATTGCTTTATCCAGCAAGGCTATCATTTAAAGTTGATGGAGAGATAAAGAGCTTCCCAGAAAAGAACAAACTGAAAGAATTTATTACAACCAAGCCAGCATTGCAAGAAATACTAAAAGGACTTCTGTAAATAGTAGAAAGATGAAAACAATTTACTACAAATTTAAAAATGGCAATAACTATGTACCTATCAATAATCACTTTAAATGTAAACAGATTAAATGCTCCAATCAAGAGACATAGGGTGGCTGAGTGGATAAGGAAGCAAGACCCTTGTATGTGCTGTATACAAGAGACTCATTTCAGATCAAAAGACACACACAGGCTGAAAGTGAAGGTTTGGAGTAACATATTTCATGCAAATGGAAGCGAAAAAAAAGCTGGAGCTGCAATACTTATATCTGACAAAATAGACTTTAAAATGAAGAACATATTAAAAGACAAAGATGGGCACTATATAATAATAAAGGGATCAATCCGACAAGAGGACATAACCCTAGTAAACATCTATGCACCTAACATAGGAGCACAGAAATATATAAAACAGGTACTGATGGACATAAAGACAGAGATCAACAGCAAAACTAACATAGTAGGGGACTTCAACACACCTCTGACAACAAGGGACAGGTCTTCCAGACAGAAAATCAATATGGAAACAACAGCCTTAAATGATACTTTGGAACAGTTGGATTTAATTGATATTTTCAGAGCATTTCACCCCAATGCTGCAGAATACATGCTCTTCTCAAGTGCACATGGAACATTTTCCAAGATAGATCATATGTTAGGACACAAAACAAGCCTTGATAAATTTAAGAAAATTGAAATCATACCAATTGTCTTCTCTGACCACAGTGCTATGAAATTAGAAATGAACTACAGGGAAAAAAAACCAGGAAGACACACCAATTCATGGAGGCTGAACAACATGTTACTAAATAATGAATGGGTCAAGCAGCAGATCAAAGAAGAAATCCAAAGATATCTCGAGACAAATGAGAATGAGAACACGACGACCCAAAATCTATGGGATGCTGCGAAAGCAGTCCTAAGAGGGAAGTTCATAGCACTGCAGGCCTACCTAAAGAAACAAGAAACATCACTAATTGACAGCTTATCTTCACACTTAAAGGATCTGGAAAAAGAACAGCAAAATAAGCCCAAAGGGAGCACAAGGAAGGAGATAGTAAGGATCAGAGCAGAAATAAATGAAATAGAAACCAGAAAAACAATACAAAAGATCAATGAATTCAAGAGTTGGTTCTTAGAGAAGATAAACAAAATTGACAAACCTTTAGCCAGACTCATTAAAAAAAGGAGAGAGAGGACCCAAATTAATAAAATCAGAAATGAAAGAGGAGAAGTGACAACAGACACCACAGAAATACAAAAAATTTTAAGAAATTACTATGAGCAACTATATGCCAACAAATTTGACAATCTGGAAGAAATGGACAATTTTCTAGAGGCGCACAACCTTCCAAGGCTAACTCAAGAAGAAACAGAAAGCCTGGACAGTCTGATTACCACCAGGGAAATTGAATCAGTAATCAATAATCTCCCAACAAACAAAAGCCCTGGACCAGATGGCTTACAGGTGAATTTTTCAAAACATTCAAAAAAGAATTATCACCTATTCTCCTCAAGCTCTTCCAAAAAATCCAGAAGGAAGGAAGACTCCCAAACACTTCTTACGAAGCCATTATCACCCTGATCCCCAAAGCAGACAAAGACACCACAAAAAAAGAAAACTGCAGGCCAATATCTCTAATGAACATAGATGCAAAAATTCTCAACAAAATATTAGCGAACAGAATTCAGCAATACATTAAAAAGATCAGACACCATGATCAAGTGGGATTCATCCCTGGTATGCAAGGGGTTTCAACATCCGCAAATCAATTAATGTGATACACCACATTAACAAAATGAAAAATAAAAATCACATGATCATATCAATAGATGCAGAAACAGCATTTGATAAAATACAGCAAGCTTTTATGATAAAAACCCTTAAGAAAGTGGGAATAGAGGGATCATATCTTAACATAATAAGGCCATATATGACAAACCCACAGCTAACATCATACTCATTGGGGAAAAGCTAAAACCATTCCCCCTAAGATCAGGAACAAGACAAGGTTGCCCACTTTCTCCACTTCTATTCAACATAGTGCTGGAAGTTCTAGCCACAGCAATCAGACATGAGAAAGAAATAAAAGGCATCCAAATTGGTAAGGAGGAAGTAAAATTATCATTATATGCAGATGATATGATACTATATATAGAGAACCCTAAAGACTCCACCAAGAAACTATTAGAACTGATAGATGAATTTAGTAAAGTAGCAGGATATAAAATTAATATTCGGAAATCAGTTGCATTTGTATTTACCAATGATAAAATATCAGAAGGAGAAATTAAAAAAACAATTCCATTTACAATTGCTCCAAAGACTATAAAATATCTGGGGATAAATCGAACCAAAGATGTAAAAGATCTGTACTCAGAAAATTATACGACACTGAAGAAAGAAATGAAAGAAGACATAAATAGATGGAAACACATTCCATGTTCATGGATAGGAAGAATTAATATAGTTAAAATGTCCATACTGCCTAAGGCAATATACATATTCAACGCAATTCCTATCAAACTACCAAGGACGTTTTTCACAGAAATAGAACATATAATCCTAAAATTTATGTGGGACCATAAAAGACCCCGGATAGCCTCAGCAATCTTGAGAAATAAGAACAAAGTGGGAGGTATAACGATACCTGACTTCAAACTATACTACAAGGCTACAGTATTCAAAACAGCATAATACTGGCATAAAAATAGACACATAGATCAATGGAACAGAATAGAGAGTCCGGAAGCAAATCCATGCCTATCTGCCCATCTAATCTACGACAATGGAAGCAAGAATGTACAATGGGGAAAGACAGTCTGTTCAATAAGTGGTGTTGGGAAACCTGGACAGACACATGCAAGAAAATGAAGCTGGACCACCTCCTTACACCATATACAAAAATAAATTCAAAATGGCTTAAAGACTTAAATGTAAGATCTGAAACCATAAAATATCTAGAAGAAAATATAGGAAGAAACTTCATGGACATTACCCAGAGTAAGATTTTCACTGATATATCCCCTCGCGCGAGGGAAGTAAGAGAAAAAATAAACATGTGGGATTACATCAAACTAAAAAGTTTTTTCACAGCAAAGGAAACCATCAATAAAACAAAAAGGGATCCTACTGAATGGGAAAAGATATTTGCCAATGATATATCTGATAAGGGATTAATATCACAAATCTATAAAAAACTTACTCAACTCAACTCCAAAAAAACAAACAACCCAATTAAAAAATGGGCAGAGGACTTGAGGAGACATTTTTCTAAAAAGGACATACAGAAGGCAAGAAGACATATGAAGAAATGCTCAACCTCACTAACCATCAGAGAAATGCAAATAAAAACCACAATGAGATACCATCTCACTCCAGTCAAAATGGCTATCATCAATAAATCAACAAACAACAAATGCTGGCGCGGATGTGGAGAAAAGGGAACGCTAGTGCACTGTTGGTGGGACTGCAGATTAGTGCAGCCACTATGGAAAACAGTATGGAGGTATCTCAGGAATCTGAAAATGGAACTACCCTATGATCCAGTAATTCCACTCCTAGGCATCTACCCGGAGAAATCCAAAACTCCAATTCAAAAATCTGTATGCACTCCTATGTTTATTGCAGCACTTTACACAATAGCCAAGATATGGAAACAACCGAAATGCCCATCGGTAGATGACTGGATTAAGAAACTGTGGTACATTTATACAATGGAGTATTACGCAGCCATAAAGAAGAAAGAAATCTTATCATTTGCAACAACATGGATGGATCTAGAGAACATTATGTTAAGTGAAATAAGTCAGAAAGAGAAAGACAAGTACCATATGATCTCACTTATATGTGGAATCTAAAGAAAAGAATATTTGAATGAACTAATCAGAAACAGTTTTGAGGACACAAAGAAAAAACCGAGAGTTGTTAGATGGGTGGGGGGAGGGTGGGGATAAGGGGAAAGGTGAAGGGATTAGGAAGCAGCTGGTAACCACAAGATGGCCTCGGGGTTTTTTGAAAATTAATTTGGGGAACGTGTTCAATAATGTTGTAAAGATTTTGTTGGGTATCCGATGGACATGTGTCCTATTTGGGAGACCACCTCAGGGATACTGTGGATGCCTGATCATGGCATTGTACACCAGAAGCTAAACACTAATGAATGCCAACTATAATTTTATATATATAATGTGATGGCTCGGTGCGAGGTAGGAGGGATAGTGGATGGGGGGAGGGAGGTTCACAGTGTGAGGGATATAAATGATGAATGTCTACGTATTACCTTGTCTTGTACACCTGAAACTAATAAATTAAAAAAAAAAGAAAAAAAAGAAAGAAAGAAAAGAATAAGTGAAAGAACTAATCAGAAATAGTTTTGGAGACAAAGAGGAAAAACAGAGGGTTGCTAGATGGGCTGGAGGTGTGGAAATAAGGGGGAAGGTGAGGGGATTAGAAAACAGTCAGTAACCACAAGATGGCCAAGGGGTTTTGAAAATTAATTTGGGAAATGTAATCAATAATGTTGTGAAGATTTTGTAAGGTATCTGATGGACACTTGTCCCATTTGGGAGACCACCTCCGGGAAGATATAGATGCCTGATCACTGCACTGTACACCTGAAGCTGAAGCTGAACAATAATAAATGCCAACTATAATTATATATGTGTGTGTGTGTGTGTGTGTGTGTGTATGTATGTATATTCTTACAAGAAGTGAGTACAGCATTAGGAATAGAGACAGTGGAAATGTAATCGCTCTGTGTGATGTCAGAGGGATAGTGGATGGGGGAAGGGGGTTCACACAGTGTGAGGGATATAAATGGTAAACATCTAAGTATTAATTTGTCTTGTGCACCTGAAACTAATAAAAAAAAAACCTTAAATTTGGAGACACGCTAAGAGTTCTGGAGATAAAATAATAATAATAAATATACTAAGGAAGTGCGTGTATCAGTTAAATTGGGTTTTGGGAAAAGTTAACTAGTTTTTTTTTACCCAGTAACGTGTAAAGATGTTATCTTGGTAGGATAAACGGCTCCCAGTGGGCACAGTGACTTCCTTAGAGAATAATGCCACTTGTACCCAGACAGAGCAGAGGTAAGGGAGACAAGTGATTGGACAAGACAGACATGACTTTTCACCTCAGTATATGCAAACTACAAGTGCTAAGCCAATAATCTCAAGAGCTAAATTATATTCCACACTGGGTTTTAGATTTATATTCTGATGCTTTTGAATACCATGAAGTAAATATTTGACTGCATCAAATATTTACTAAGCTTCTCACACACTGTGCATAGTAGGGAATACAAGAATAAGTAAAACATCTTGTAGCCTTTGGCTCAATATAATATACAAGAAGTACGTATTAACTGACAGCAATCATAGTACTGTATAATAAGCGGTATGGCTAATGTAAGCAGAGCATGAAAGAAAGATGAAGAACAAATCTGAATGTACCAAATCATATCATTTGTAAATTATTGAACTTTCAGTTCTGAAGGAATTACATAAAGCAATTTATAGAAAATAAAAATACAAATGTCTTCAGTTTTATGTACGACATCAGTGAAATCATAGACTTTTTCTGTCTGACTTATTTTGCTTAGCATAATAATTTCAATATCCATCCATGTTGTTGCAAATGGCACTATTTCATCTTTTCTTACGGCAGAATAGCATTCCATTGTGTATATGTACTCTATCTTCTTTATCCAATCATCTATCAAAGGACACTTAGGTTGTTTCCATGTCTTGGCCACCATAACCTAATGGGAGAAGATTTTTACAAACAATGCCTCCGATAAGGGGCTAATATCCAAAATATATAAGGAACTCATATAATTCAACAAAAAATAAACAATTCAATTAAAAAATGGGTAGAGGACCTGAATAGACATTTCTCCAAAGAGGATATACAAATGGCCAATAGACATATGAAAAGATGCTCAACATCACTAATCTTCAGAAAAAACTTCAAATAAAAACCAAAATGAGATATTATCTCACACCAGTTAGAATGGCTATCATCAAACAGACAAATAATAATAAGTGTTGGAGAGGCTGTGGACAAAAAAGAACCCTCATACACTGTTGGTGGGAATGCACATTGGTGTAGCTGCTATGGAAGGCAGTGTGGAGGTTCCTCAAAAAATTACGAACAGAATTACCATATGACCCAGCAATTCCTCTCCTGGGTACCTACCCAAAAAAATCTGAAAACATTTATCCGTAAAGATATATGTGCTCCGATGTTCACTGCAGCTTTATTTGCGGTGGCCAAAACATAGAAACAACCAAAATGTCCTTTGATTTATGATTGGATAAAGAAGATGTGGTATGTATACATAAAGGAATATTATTCTGCCATAGGAAAGGATGAAATAGTGCCATTTCTAACAATATGGATGGATCTTGAAATTATGCTAAGTGAAATAAATCAGATAGAAAAGGTCGAGACCATATGACTTTACTGATATGTGGGATATAAAACTGAAAACAACAAAGGAACAAGACAAATAAAGAAACAAAAACTCATAGACACAGACAATAGTTTAGTGGTTACCAGAAGGTAAGGGGGGAGGGGTTGGTTGAGGAGGGTAAATGGGATCAAACATATGGTGATGGAAGGAGAGCTGACTCTGGATGATGAACACACAATGTGAGATATAGATGATGTAATACAGAATTGTACACCTGAAACCTATGTAACTTTACTAACCACTATCACCCCAATAAACTTTAATTAAAAAAAATGTATACCATAAAGCTGTGTAATAATGCATATACATCCAATAAAGAAATTATTAGTTAAAAAAAAAACACAGGTGGAAGTGGAACCTTTTACAGAGTATTTTTAAGACTTTTTATAATGCTAAATATTAAACACTAGGAAAATATGTTAAGATTTGAAGGTTATTTATGAATAATTTTATCGACAAGAATACCCCAAATCTGGAGAGATGGCAGCAGAAGACCAAGTGCCTACTACCTTTCTTCCTCCCTTACCTGCTGACACTTTACAAAATAGCCAAAGAAATTTTATTTATAGAAAATCTAAATATGTGCACTGGTGACAACCTCCTAACATAACCTTAAATGAATACAAGCAATGACTTAAACAATGGCCAACTAGCAATTCCCATTTCTAAAGTATCATTGTGATGTTGCTTGAAGTAGTTCTGGGAAACCTCATTGACTAACTTGATTAGAGATGAAAGGACTGTGAGAAGGACCCACCTCCTACTACCCACCACACAGTTTTGTAAACACACATAACAAAAACAAAGAAAAAAGATCCAAACACAAGGCCATCAGAATATTTTATTGCATTTGGAGACTAGCCGATGTATTATATTCAGGGGTTAATAGTATAAAAGAATATAAAAAATGGGACCTTCTTTATTTGGAGCTACTTTTGCCACCACTATGGTTGAATAGTAGTTAGATGTTTGGTGAAGCCAGTAGACGTCAATAGAAAAACAAAAAGGTGAATTCATATCATAGAATTTATACTTAAATTTATTCCCTATGGATATCCATAGGGCAAAAAAATAAATAAATAAAATGAAAATCAACTCTTACCTCTCACAGCACACAAAAATTTACTCGAAATGGATGATACATCTAAATGTAAAAGCTAAAGCTGTAAAATTTCTGGAAATATAGAAATTGTTGGCCATTTAGTGTAAGAAAAGATTTCTTTAGAAGTAAGCAAAATATTTTATTTTATTTATTTTTCCTCTCTGAAATCTGAAATTTTCTGAATTATGTCGGCTCAAAGGGTTTCAGAGAAGAGCTTATGGACCCATATCATGCTGTCTCTGACCCACCCTCTCATTAGGAGCAGTGCAGCTCTGGCATGGAAGCCGACATAATAGCCCAAGTAGAGGATCAGCCTCAAAATAAATTCCTCCCAAATCCATGAGGCCTTGCTTCCGCCAGCCCTGCTCGAGAAAATGGCAAGAAAGGAGCCTAATTTATTAGCTGTTAATGTTGTTACATAACAAACTTGATCTCTGTGTGGTAAAAACCCAGTTGGAAGAGGTAGAAATGTAAATGATCACAATGACTGAGGGTTAAGCTCAGAAAATATACGCGTTTCATGGGAAGGAATTTCCAGAAGTCAGAATGAACTAAAGCTTATGAAGTTTTTAAAAAATGAGTGCTACTTTTATTCAGCACTTTTCTATTGTGGTTTAATTTCACTCCTATTAATTTCAGCCAGGATTTTAAGCATAAGTATATAATAAGTTAGTAGTAAGCCTCTGTGTCTGCAGCTTTCAAAGAACAAGGAGTAATGAGGATCCAAGTTATAACTGGAAATCTGGACATATAGGTAGTAGGAAGGAATATGTTCTTACTGGGTCTTCAGGATTTGGGGAGTGAGTTGGACGAGGATGGGGGAGGAAAGAGTGTGTTAACCAAGGAATTGGGCAGAGTGAGATTGAGAAAGAAGAAAGGGGTGTGTGTAAGGAGAAGCAGGACCATCTCTGCCAACTGGCCGGGGACATCTTGTGGATAGTGAGTGGGTGTGTGTGGATGCATGTCTGCGTGTGCTACACACACACCTCCCCAGTCCACCTTCCATCCTTCACCGAGTCTCTGCCCTCTTCCCCACGAACACACCAGAATACCCACATGTCCACCCGCCAAGCTGAAGTAGGAAACGCACGTTCAGCAACTCTGATGTATATCAGGCCTAGGACAGGGCATAGGTAACTATTACCCGAGTGCTCCATCACCAAGCTCTCTTTCTGAGTTGCTAAGGAGGTTGGATTGCACAGTGCTTAGGAGTGCTTAGGACCCTGTGCTAGAGTAGGCATGTGAATCCCAACCCTCTATGAGCTTGGCAAGTTACTTAATATCTGTGTTCAGTTTCCCTTTGTGTCAAATGGGATATTAGCCATCGTACCTTCCACGTGGGGCTTTGTGAGGGTTAAATGGCACAATTCATGTAAAGCTGACCGTGGGGCCTGGCACATGATGGCTTCTATTTGCAGCAGCTCTGGGGCTCCTGACCACACCAAGCAGCCCGTCTTGTGCAGACATCCCAGTCCCCGCTAAGACAATTAACTGAACCCTAAACAAAAACTGCATTTTGTTTTGAGGTTTCCCTGGCCAACAGGTGTTAATTTGGGGATTCAATATTTTCTTAAGCATATTAAGCCCTCAGTCCCCAAATCTCTCAGCTAAGTTGCCGTGCTACTTCCTACTTTCCCACTCACAACAAACTCACCCCTGGCTCCTTTTCCTATTCTTGACCATATTGCTAGATCAGTAGGCAAAATATTTTACCAAACGCTTTACAAAAAGAAATTCATGGATGACTATAAGCATATAAGATGCTCAGCAGGAAAATAGGTTGAAAATGACGGTATACACAATGGTATACAACTCTACAGTAAAAAGAAAGCAAACTGCTGGTACATGCAACAACATCGATGACTCTAAAGATAATTTTCTTCTGTGAAATGAAATAAACACCAAAAAGTATAGGATTCCACTTATATAAATTGCCAGAAAATGGAAACAAGGGGCAGATCAGTGATTGTGCGCAGTCAGGGGCAGATGAAGGGATGGGCTGCAGAGGTGCATATGGAATATTTTTTGGTATGTTGGATATGGTCTTTTTCTTAATTGTGGTAATGATTCTACAGGTATATTATTGCTCAGACTTTATAGAATTTGATACTTCATAGAAAGTATACTTTTAACTTTCAATGGATTTTTTTATGAATTATAACACAAACAGTTGATTAAATAAATGTATACAAGAATTTTGGAACAAAGATGTGTATTGTGCTACAAATCTAAATAGAAAAAATTAAAACATGGTTAATTTTCAATGTATGAGTTTAAGTAAATTATAATCCAGTTGCCTAAATCAATTCCACTAAAACCAAAACTTGTTGTTAATGCACAAAGTAGCATCATCATAACTAAAGTTTATTAGACTATCAAAATATCTTGGCCCAAGAGATCAGACTGTCTGTTTTTAGAATTTGGTTTTGTAAATATTTGGTATAATTACATTGACCTTCCTTTTTTGTTATTTACATTAATCATCACCTATTGTGTCTTCCTTCTATTATGAAGTGCATGTCCAAACATATCGTTTTTGGTTAATCCACATCTAAGCATCATAATTTGGTGAATAATAACAGAGTTGGGAAACAAACGTATCTGGTGCATATTCACTTTGTCATCTACTAGCTATTTTATCTTAGTTTACTTACTCTCCCTGTAAAATGAGATACGAAGAATTCTTATTTCATACAGATGTTGTGAAAAATTATTGAGATGTGTTGGTGATACTCTAACTCTTCTTATTACTTTCAATTATTATCAACTACTGATCTTGTTTAGCAATTTCATTTTACACATGAGAAAACTGAGATCCAGAAAAGTTAATATACTTATCCAAGGTCAAAGATTGTTAAATTTAAAATCTGGTTAACAACTGTTTATTCTAAATAGCAGTTATTTTGTGATATAACATGTTGATGGTTTTAGTCAATGTTTTCTAAAATTAATGAATTAAAACTTGTACAGCATGATATTTTCACTCAAATCAAATATGCTCAGCCCCATAATTTCGAACAGTGCCTAAATGTTTCTTCACAGGCCAGAAGTACTCTGCTATGAGTCTTGTGTAGGTGTTCCATAAAAACATAAGAGATGAAAATCTCACCTACTCCCATTCCACACTCAGAAACCCTTCTTGCCCTGCAGTGAGAAAAGTGTTTCTAGGTAATAATTTGTCAAAATTCACAGGACTCACCTTGTTTCTCTTTTCTCAAAGTTCTCACAGCTTTACACTGCATTTTTGTCCAATGTCTGAAAAAATGTATGGCTTGTCATAGAAGTCAGGAACAATTACATTTTGTGTTTTCAAGTTTCCCGTTGCTAATATGTGCCAGGCTCTGATACAATTCAATATATTTATAAAACCTTTACATCTGATCATCTGTTGTGGGTGATTGCACAAAGGATTCCAAATTTCACAAGTTTCAATTTTCTTTAAAAGTTGGAAATATGGGTATTTTGTTTGTCTTAACAAAGAAATAAAATTTCAAAATAATACTGCAACACAATTAGAATAATTAGAATAATTGATCATTATCAATATGGTTTGTTTTAAATAATATATTCATTTTCTGAAAATTATATATTTCTAACTTGCTGACAGCCTTTTAAAACACTGAATAAACTATTTTACTGTCTAATGTATTTCTCTTATGGTTTTTTATTGTAATGTAAGGAAAAAGAAAGCAGCTGCATTCTCCTGCTGTGATAGTGTTTTCAATAAATGAGAAAAGCAACATCAGTAATAAATAAAGCAATTTACTTTTTTACAAAAATGACTATCTCCATTTAATATCAAAGCTGTAGCTATTGGTAGAGCCTGGCAGCTGGTATGGCTAAAGTGAATACTGCTGGGAAATTAGGTTGTCACTAAACCAGCTATGTTATACTGACAAGGGCATACTAAGATTCCTGAGGAAAACACTTGAGAGCTTTCCTTTTGAATTTACTACTAAGAAGCTATGTCATTTCACTTGGTCACTGATATCAGCCGAGTGACAGAATGCAGTCCATTCAGCTACTGCAAAGCAATTAACTTCCACTTCCCATTGTAGGCAGGGTCCAGGATGCTCTTAAATGATAAATAGTAAGAAATGCATTAAATCCATAAGATTGATACAAAAAAATAAAAATTATATTAGTTCTCCAAAGGTTACTAAGTTTCTCCAATGGGCAGGGGTTGTGGAAATAGAGCATGATCCAATATATAGTTTTCAGGTAATTCATCATTTTACACACACACGCACACACACCCTCTGGTTATCAACTAACACAAACTAGACTATTGTAACAAAATTAAAATTTCCAAAAGTTTTCAAAGCTAACTGTATTTTCTAGCAAACACTAAATCTATAAGGATCTATAGTTAAATTTAGTTTTCTAATATTGGCAACTGGAGAAACCACTCCACTATCCAACAGCTATGTATCAACTCTCAACCTGGAATCATACTGTCACACTAATATTTGGATATTAGAGATCAAGGAGTCATCTACTCATGGATTCAGGTATGTGTCTTGAATTTGCATACAGCAACTAAGTACTAGTATTGTGTTCACATTTTATTGAAATATTTATAGCTTATATTTGTATGTCGCCTTACAGTTTAATTATAGTTTTGTATATATTAATATATTTAATAACTATGTAAGATAGATATGGAAAAAATCATTGCTTCATTTGAGATAGGACCACTAATTTCAGAAAGGTCTATAATAAATAGCCTAATGCTACATATCTCTTCATTTGCAATCTTTGTGCGTGGGAGACTGTGAAAAAGGGAAGGGTCACGGGATAACTGTCAAAATAAAGTCATTATCGTAACATTTACGTACCAAGTTTGGGAAATAAACTAATGATAGGGCAGGAAAGAACAACAGCTTAAGAAAGAAAATTAGTGAAGCAAGGAGATGATTTCCAAGGAATTTCTGATAAACTTGTATGTTCTCATCAATATTTCATCCTCTATCTTTTTATAGTATAGCCTGAAATACATTTCTGCACATAAAAACCCAATCATTATATATATAATTTGTAGAGAAATTCTGTATTCTGAGTATGTTCACATTCTGTCAACTTGCTTGAGCTATTAAATGCTCACCAGGTAATACTGATCAGAATTTTTATATCCCCAAAGGTCTGACACTGAAGAAAAATTAGAGAATTTTTCTGTAGCTGTCAAATGGTACAATAAATGATTGTAAGAAATTAATAGGTAACTTAAAAGGCTGCTTCTTGATCTTCTGTATCTCATGCAATGAACAATGAGGTCAAAACTTTTAATAATAATAATATACAAGTTTGCCGTTTTCATGCTTTATGAGTATACCAGATTACATGACAGGTGATATTACAACAAACCAAATAAGCTCTCTTCTGTTAAACAAAACATAAAAGATATTTTCAAAATAATGAAACAATACTACTTTTCTTGCTAGTTTTTCTTTTAAACAATAAAGTTTAAAAGTTTAAATGTTCTTTAAATATATAGAACATTGTATAAATATTTTATGAAATATGTGTATTATTTGTTTTGTTATATATGA
The DNA here is from genome assembly GCF_964194185.1 of Rhinolophus hipposideros. NCBI lineage: Eukaryota > Metazoa > Chordata > Mammalia > Chiroptera > Rhinolophidae > Rhinolophus > Rhinolophus hipposideros. The sequence goes on from NC_138060.1 coordinate 1,009,296, forward strand.
TACGTAATATATAAAGCTACAAAAAACAAAACTGTTTGGTATTAGTGAAAATATAGACCTATAGATCAATGTAACAAAAGGGAGCAGCCAGAATAAGCCCACATATACAGGGTCAATTTGTTTTTGACAGATGCCAAAGCAATTAAATTTAATCTGTATGCATAAAGATTGAGCATTTTCCCTTCTCTTAGGCCATGCATAAAAATTAACTCAAAATGAAACACGCACCTAAATGTTCAACAAAAAACTATAAAATTTCTTGAAAAACACAAGTTTGTGAACTTGCAAATATATTTTTTTAAATAAGCTAAACAAAACATGAAACATTGAAGAAAAAAACATAAATTGGGACTTCATAAAAAATTTTTTCTTCAAAAGACAACATTTATACAATGAAGACAACAACTGTTGAGCTGCCAGGTTATCAAGGTGGTAAATTAGGACAATGAGCCAAACTAAATGTAAAAATCAAGCCTTTCCTCACTTAACCTGAGTATTAGTTTATGACTGCCATCGAAAGTCCCATATAGTGTGGGTGGTTTAAACTCACAGTTCTGGAGGCTAGAAGTCTGAGATCAGGAGTCAGCAGGGTTGTTCCCAGGCCCCTATCCGGGGCTGTAAATGGGCATCTTCTCCCTACGTCTTCACATGCTCTGCCCTCTGTGTGTCTCTGTCCTAAATTCCTCTTCTTAAGAGGACACCAGTCATATTGGAGTAGGGCCTATCCCAGGACCTTATTTCCCCTTCATTACCTCTTTAAAGCCTGTATTTCCAAATACAGTCATATTCTGAGATACTGGGCGCTAAGACTTCAACATATGAGTTGTGCAGGGACATAATTCAGCACATAAAACTGTGATAATACAGGCCAGAGGCAAAGAAAAAGAAAATCCCAGGCTTGCCACTGTTCTATTATCCCCATGGAATGGTACTGGGAGATGATGTGGGGTGCAGTGGGGAGAATCATCTCTGGCTGAGGATCCTGGGGAAAAGAAAAAAAACTTCCTGCCTTTTATTGACCCAGGTGGTCAGGAAGAGGAGCAGGGGGTTGCTGGAAGTGAGAAAGTGCTGAGTCAGAGAGAAAATTTCTTCCTAAGGTTTCAGCTGCTGTGGTCTCTGAAGGGAGGTCCCTGGGCTAGGAATGCTGATAGCATATGAGTTCCGCTAGCCCAGGAGCCGGGGCTGTGTGTCTCACTGTCACTCCCTCCAAACTTAAACTCTCAAAATGGGTGTTCATGAATACAATGCATAAATAAGTGGAAGTCTACGTTTTTAATATATTAGGTATAATACGGAAGCAATGAAAATAAATTTATCAGTGGACTAATAAAGAAACTGGAAATACAGGAAGATGACCCAAGTAAGAATGAATAAGAGCTGTTTGTTCAGAGCTAGCTATAGCAAGGCAGTCAGCCGTTAACCTCTTGTTTGGCACAGATTCAAAGGCAGGCAGATAAATGGGAAAGTTTTACATGGAAAAAAGAGCTTCAAGTATCCTCTGATTGGAGGCTGTTGCCATGGAGAAGCTGTCAGTGGGCTAATTGGAGGCATGGCATCCTGTATGATTAGTTAGGAGTGCATATTTGGCTTTCTCTCGCTGGTTCAAAGCACGGGCAAAAATGGGGGGAAACTGTCAGTTATTGATCAAGTCCTGGCTGATTTGGGTCAATGGCTACGGAGGCTCTCCCTGAACTGCTTGCTACAGGTTGAGAGTTCTGGCTATCGTCCATTTGTATATTCAGACTCAGTGAAAAAGCAGTAAAATATTAACACAGAATTTTTTGACCAAATTACACTGTCAGTTTTTTAATACAGCCCTCAAGTAATATACATATATTTTGCATTGTTTTCTAAAAATTAGAGTTTATACGTGGAATTGAAAGTAACACTAACATGTCATGTATGATTAGAATTAAAATTACATAGTAAGGTAGGAAAAGTGTACACAAAGCACAATATTAAGTGCAATAAGCATGAACATACTATAAAACACTAAAGGGGAAAAATCAAAGCCTGGAGTTCCTCAGAGGACAGTGAATGCAATGCAAGTTACAAATAAGGCATAACACAGATCAGCAGATTCAAGATCCTAAAGACAAATTCTAAGTTTTTAATTCGCCATATTTTTCCTGGGGAAAAACAAAACAAAACAAACAAACCAAAAAAAACTTGGAATAGAAAGTTGGAGAGAGCATATATTCCAAGGCATTGATAAAGTTAATGATTGGAGAACAAACAAAACTTTGTCTCTTAGCCTGGATAAAAATAAATGTCAACTGCATTTGCACTATTCACTCAAAAGAATGAAGAACAGCAAAAACTCAAAGAAGAGAAAGCAGTGTTTTACTTTAAACACTAAGAGACATTTCTCAGGGTGGGAATTTGATCTGCTGAGTAATAGAGTAGTCTCTGATATCAAACTGCGTAAGGTCAAATCCCCTCTCTGCTACTAAAACACTGGTCACTTCGCTCTATAGCCTGGCATTTTTGTCACAATTATGTGTCATGTGTTTAAACCACTTAACATAACACCTAGTGCCTAGTTTAATATCTCTTTGAAGTTAGCTGTAAATATATTATTCACATAAGAAATAAGTATTGAGTACTTAATACTTGCCAGTCACTCTTTTAAACACTAGGGATACATAGTAAACACAGTCCCTGGTTTACAGTTGCATTCTGGGGCTGTATAAATGCTATCAAGAAGATTAAGGCGAAGTAACAGAGAGTAATAATGCAGAGAGGACTGTTCTACGTAAAATAGTCCAGGAAGAACTTGTTTTTAATTTTTAATGTTTTAATTGGTTTCAGGTGTACAAATCAATTCATTGCTCAGTTCAAATATTTCATGGTTTCCAACCCACCAATATGACCTTGTTGTTGTTGGAGAAATTAAGAATGCACTGAAATGTACTTGACATTCCAAGTTCCTTCTATCAAATACATTCTGTGGCTTTTCCCCTTCTCTTCTTTCAGGTCTCTGCTGAAAGATTACTTTGTCAAAGAGTTAACTCTTGGAGTGTCAATATAATACATTTCAGGGCATTCTTAATATGTCCCAAGAACAACAAGGCCGTATTGGTGGGATGGAAATCATGAAGTGTTTGAGCTGAGCAATGACTTCGGCTGCAAAATCTATCTGGGCAAAGAGTGACCAGAGGACCTGAAACGCCCTGCCTCCACATCTTAATAAGAGATCCCAGAAGCCATACTTTCAAACACCTCTCTCCACTTGGAGATGAAGTCTGAGAAGCCTGAGAGAGTGAGCATTTTTACCTAGAGGCTGAATGTTTCCTTGAAATATTCTTGAAGTTATGTATTTTCTATACTAAATCTAGCATTTCTCTTAATTTTTCTTTTCCTTTACCTGCTATCCAGGAAAGGGGTTGGGGAGGGCATGTGAGGAAAAAGAAACCATTTATAGAACACACAAAAAAAGATCACTTTTCATATGCATATGTGTGTGTTTGTTTATTTTCTCACGCCTACTACATATTTGTTGTTGGAGATTTTGGTATGGGTGAAAGTGTGCCTTCTGTATTTGGTAAAGAACCTTTATGATAGCTTGTATTTTCTTTAGTGCTCAATTTACTCAGTTTATAAATTTAATAATCTACTTTCTCTTAAATTCCTAAAAACAGTTTACAATCTGGTATATACAATTATAAATATAGGAATGTGGGTTATCATTAAATACTTTTATTTGGGATATTAGTTTTTTTAAAACCTTAACTGAGATATGATTGACATACAAAGAATGATATATATTTAATGTATGCTATTTGATGAGTCTGGACATAGGCAAACATCATGATACCATCACCACAACCAAGGTAACAGACATATCCAATATCTCCCAAAGTCTCCTTGTGTCCCTTCGCTGTTTTTTAATATTTTAGCAAGAACCCTTATATGTTCCACTGTGTTTAAAATACATCATCCCTTAGGTGAAGTTTTACTCTAGATCTTTACGGAGTCACTTTTAGTCCTTAAAGTGAATATCATGAAGAATAGGACATTTTTGTGTAATATGTTTCCTTAAACATTATCACCTATTTCAGCCACTTTTATAATTATTTTAGGCTTTGCATCTTTTAATCTGGCCATCAGAGTTTTCACTGCAAAGTTTGAACAAGCTTATTAGTAAGTCATGGAGTTGGAAACTCAGAAAGATCATTATGAAATATCACCTGAGCGGTATACTCAGCAACAATGGGATTTGCAAAACGAAGCGAACAAAAATCTAACTCATTCAGTTAAAAAGATTAGATTTTAGAATAGAAAAGATAATGTTATATAGTACACAGTTGATTCATTTCTCAGAATAAAAATCTCCTGCTAGTTATCTGCTGAATAAAAATATATTTGTGGTTCTGGGTGTATATAAACATAAAATTTTAATGCTTTAAAATAATGTAGATTTAAGAAATTGATCTGAAGATAGTGTATGTAAATATACTTTAATATTAATGTTGAAATATGTAATAACTCATCAATGAGTTTATTTTGGTTTCAGTATGAATTCATATTAGACCAACCATGGTTTGAACGTAGTTTATGTTTGCAACCAAGAAAGTGAATATTTTGCATAATTAAATCATAAATTTTATCCATTATACCTGGACTTTATATCTATATCTTGCAGAAGAGCTCTAACAACCTTAATTGTATCCTGTATTATTTTTGTAAAATAGATTTGTTTTATAGATTTATTGCACAATTATTTCAGAACAATACGAGGACACAGATATCACATTCATTTTATAAGCATATTTTTCTTTTCATTGTGTTTTATGGTTGTGTAGAGAACTGGTTGTGCTGTATTTTGTATTTTATTTGAATATTGGATACTACGTTAATTTATTTGAAATTAAAAACAAAACTAAACAAAAAGCAGTGGTTCATAGTGAAGAAACTTTATTTCCCAATTTTCAGGAGATGTAGAGATATACCCCAGATCTCCCACCAGGAAGGCTTACTGCCTCACAGTGGAGAGGAAGATCAGCAGACAGCCTCTAGCTTATACTTCAGAGCCTGCCTCAGCCACAGAGAGCTGGGCTCCCCCAGCTTCATGTCCTTCTCAGGGCAACCAGTATCCAGCGACTGAAAGAGATGAGGGGACAGGGGCCTGATTCTTTTGGCCCAGCAGGGTATCATCTGATGGGCAAGTCTCCTGAGAGCTCCCTGCCAGGTTGGCCAAGGCTCTTCTTGAGCCTGCATTACAGGTTGAATATTCTTCTACTCAAAGTCCATACTACCAACAGCAGCAGCAACTGGGATATTTTTAAAAATGCAAATTCTCAGCCTTTCTCAGAACTACTGAATCAGATATACTGGGAGTGCGTGTTAGCAATTTCTGGGTGATTCTGATGGATGCTGAAATTTGAGAACCGCTCTCCTCAATCCTTCCTCTCCTTCCCCACTACCTACATTAATGTCTAATAAAAATCTTGCAGGCCTATTCTTTCTCAGCACCTGCTTAGTGGGAAGTGACAACTTTGCTATATCAGTCAGTACCTACATGAATCAAGGCTCTTAATATCAACCTGAAAATAAATATGTGTGACATTTTTAAGAACTCACAGAACTTCATATGTTGTCAGCTTTTTACAAAGGCCATGGTCTCCAGGGCGGGCCGTAAGCAGGGGTCCGAGTGTGCCCTGAGGGCTCCACTTGGGACTCTCTGAGATTGGCAGGAGCGGGTGGCTTTACTCTGTCTTGATTGCTCCACCAAGAAGTGGCCAAGATGGGGAGATGCAACTAAAGGAAAGTTTTGAGGAGAAGAAAAAGGAAGGCCTGTGAAGGCTGACCAGGGTGTCACGTGTGTGGTCCTACCCAGGGCTGCCCTGCCGGGGGCAGAGAACAGAATCTCACCTTGGCATGTGTGCCAGGCACAGGAGACGGACGGCCACGTCTAGGGGAGGCAGTTGTATGAACACAGGGGCCTTACTGAAGACCCCGGTCCTCTCAGGAGATGCCCTTATCCAATGAGTAAGCACAGGACCTCTCCTCAGTGTGGCACGGCCCCTGCAGGAAGGGGATAGGAGTCCCTCTTCCTTCTCAGCCCTTCCCTTCCCCCAGGACCACAGTCTCAGGTCAGAATTCTGCCATGTGGTCAGGGCTGGACCTCCTGGGCTGACTCTCTAACAACATGTTTATAGTTAATCTCCTGCTAGTAATTGTCCCAATGCTCTTAGCCATAGCATTCCTCACCCTCATCGAACGAAAAGTACTAGGCTACATGCAATTCCGTAAAGGACCAAACGTTGTAGTCCCCTACAGACTCCTTCAACCAATCGCTGACACCATCAAATTGTTCACCAAAGAACCCCTACATCCCCTAACATCATAAATTTCCATGTTCATTATCACACCAGTCCTAGCCCTTGCCCTAGCCCTAAGGATATGAGCCCCCTACTCATACCACACCCACTAATCAACATAAACCTAGGTGTCCTATTTATACTGGCTATATCAAGCCTAGCCGTGTATTCCATCCTATGGTCAGGCTGAGCTTCAAACTCCAAATACACACTAATTGGAGCACTACAGGCAGTAGCACAAACCATCTCCTATGAGGTACCCTTGCAGTCATCCTACTCTCCGTACTATTAAGCGGATCCTTCTCACTATCAACCCTAGTCACCACACAAGAACACACATGACTAACCTTCCCATCATGACCACTAGCTATAATGTGATTTATCTCTACCCTAGCAGAAACCAACCAAGCCCCATTTGACCTAACAGAAGGTAAATCCGAACCTGTTTCTGGATTCAATGTAGAATATGCCGGAGGCCCATTTGCCCTCTTCTTTCTAGTGGAATATGCCAACATTATTATAATAAACAGTTTTATAACCACCTTCTTCCTAGGGGCATTCCACAACCCACTCATACCAGAACTATACACCGCCAAATTTGTACTTAAATCCTTACTTTTCACTATCTCCTTTCTATGAATCCGAGCATCCTATCCATGCTTCCAATACGATCAACTAATACATCTCCTATGAAAAAACCTCCTACCCCTAACCCTAACCCTATGCATGTGACATGTAGCAATACCCATCATTATAGCCGGTATTCCTCCACAAACGTAAGAAATACGTCTGATAAAAGAGTTACTTTGATAGAGTAAATTATAGGGGTTCAAGCCCCCTTATTTCTAGAATTACAGGAATTGAACCTGCTCCTAAGACTTCAAAAATCTCCGTGCTACCACATTATACCACATTCTACAGTAAGGTCAGCTAAGTAAGCTATTGGACCCATACCCCGAAAATGTTGGTTCACACCCTTCCCGTACTAATAAACCCACTCATCTTCACTACAATTTCATTTACCATTATCCTAGGAACGCTTATTGTAATGATAAGCTCACATTGACTACTTGTCTGAAACGGCTTCAAAATGAATATGCTAGCTATTATTCCTCTACTGATAAAACAATTTAATCCTCGATCCACAGATGCCTCCACCAAGTATTTTCTCACACAAGCAACCGCATCCGTGCTACTCATGCGAGCCACCATTATCAACCTTCTATACTCCGGCTAATGAACTGTCACAAACATCCTGAGCCCAACAGCCTCAACTGTCATAACCCTGGCCCTCACTGTAAAACTCGGCCTGTCACCCTTCCACTTCTGAGCCCCCAAAGTCACACAGGCATCCCCCTGTCATCAGGCCTCATTCTTCTCACAGGACAAAAACTAGCGCCCTTGTCAATCCTGTATCAAATCTCACAATCAACCTGGACATTCTACTCGCCATGTCTATTCTATATTGTCCATTCTAATTGGAGGCTGAGGAGGACTCAACCAAATCCAATTACGAAAACTCCTGGTGTCTTCAATCGCCCACATAGGCTGAATAACAGCTATCATCGTCTACAGGCCCACCATAGCTCTGCTTACCCTAATTCTATATATCCCATATTTGTGAAGAATTGGGACACTCACATGTGCACCGCACATTGTCATCCCTTTGGGAGCAGGGTGGGGGGCATGGCCCCTGACTCCGCCGCAAGGCAGCCAGGCCCTTGCTGGTCCCTCCCAGAGCCAAGCCGCCTGTGCTCAGCTTCGGTGAGCAGTGCGTGTGCCCACAGGGGAGCCCTTTGTCATTTCAGAAAAGCCTCCTGTTAAGTCCCAGGCTTTGAAACTCAGGGTCCCGACATTACTGCTCTCAATAATAGCCACACCCCAGCCAATTTATCATTTTTGGCAGAATGGCCCAGGTCTGCCACCAACCTGTTTTGGATATTGTGCTTTTATATTTTATTCTCTGAGATGAGCATGGTCTTCCAGGAATAACCTGTGGCCTGTCCCCACCTCCTGAGATGCAAAATCAGGATGGGCCCTTGGTCGCTCAGGGACCCATATCTGGCTCCCCAGCTCACAGTCAACCTGTCACCTGACCCTGGGAGCAATGTATTTTCTCCCTCAATCGGTTTGGCCAAGATTTCAAAATTTTAAAGATGAAAAGGTGCACTTCCCTGGCTTTTTCCGGGAAGATGCACTTTCACAGCACCTTTAGCACACAAGGGGGAAGCCTCAGGCCATATATGATGAGACCACCTGCTCAGCGCCAGCCCTGGGGTCACAGCAGGCAGGCAACCTCTGCATTCCCCAATATCCGAAGCCTGGCAGGGTTTACAGCAAACCTGTGTAGGTTCACAGCAATGTAATGACCATCACAGTCTCCAATGAAATGACAACTGCCTGCCCGACCTGTGGTGGCCAACAGGGGAATGGGTGGCACCATTTTAAAGTGATGGGCAAATTGAATACCAGCCCCTGTCTACGTATTTAATTCAGTAATTCTATCTTTTCCTGTGACCGAGGTTCCAAAACTTTGTACCAAAGCCTTCATTACTTCTCAGCTCAAACTGCTGTGTCTCATTGCTGGACCAGCCTAGGCCACCTTCCTCCTAGGAATACTGGACACACCTTTCTCCTCAGAGGCTACTGTCCAGCTGGTTTTGTGCTGAGAAGCCCCAGTCCTGACACCGAGGCCAGTTGGTGACCAGTCTCTGGGCACCTCCTTTGGTAATGGGGGGTGGGGGAACTGGGACGTCCTTGTAAGGGGGCATTTGATGGGGCTCTGAGTTTGGTAAATGCCCTCGTCACCAGGGAGGAGCCCGTCTTGGGTGTGACCTGACTATGCTCTTGGACCTCCAGGCCCAGAGCCCTCCTTTCTTAGTCTAGGGTTGTTGAGCCCTGTGTTGTGTAATCAGAAGGCACTGTTCCTTAGAGGCTCAGAGGACGCTTGCAGACAGGAGCAAGCTGAGGCCACCAGATGGCCCCCTGGGATGGCCAGTTGAGGGGCCGTCTGGGCCCCAAGCAAATGCCAGCTGGACGAGAGCTGCTGCTGACTGAGATCCTGTCTGGGTGCGCCCACAGAGTGGGTTCTGTGCAGCATGGTTCTGCTGCCACACTCACTGTGCACTGTCCCTCCTGACCTTCCTTCAAGGTAAATGCTAGCTTCTTGTGCGGTTGGCCAACCAAAACGGTGGCTGAGAGAAATGCCCTTGAAAATGCTTCCATCAGGAAACATTCAGACACTTTAAATATACACTTTAGATTGAGTTTAATGAACACTCTGTTGCCTTTGATAACTATAATTTCTTTATCTTCCGTAAACAAGGACCAGGGGCTTTTTTACCTTTATTTTGCTCAGTGAATCGTCCCCCAGCAGCTGCCCAGTGTAACCTCTCGCACAGGCTGAGGGAAGGGCAGTGACACCCTTGCAGGTACTCAGACGCCGACCCACAATCCCAGCAGGGACAGAAAACCCACTGGAGGAGCCATCAGAATGAAAACCAGGAGTGACTGTGACAGCTCAGAGGGAGTATTCCTGAGTTTGCTCTGGGACCACCTGTTCGGGCCTCGGTGTCCTGGGAGCAGCCAATGCCATGCAGATCTGTGAATGTGACCCAGGACACATGCACCAGGGGTCCGGAGGGCTCCAGGGGCCGTACCAGGCGTGCCCTCAGTCTTAGGAATGCCAACTGCATACTGTACATGCACGCACCGCCGCTGAGGTCCCCGTGCCGATTACAGCTGTGTGTTTTCTCTGAAGCTTTGGATGAGCTCTGCTGAGGGAACTGCCTCTTCTCCCCCTGGGACCTCGGGTGATCTGCTGTCTCCTGGTCCCTCTGGATGTATGACTGGTCCCAGGTGAGCACACGACCCCAGGGCCCTGCAGAAAATCTCCAGGCTGATGTGAACTCGCGTTTGGAAAGCAGAGACGCAGCCCTGTTTTCCGAAGGTGATACCAACCCAGAACTGGTGTGGAGCTGGTGTCACTGCCGTGTGCTGAGGAAGTGCTTGTGAGGAAACAACATGGAGGGAAGAGTTCTGGAGACGGACGGAGGGAGGGAGCTTCAGAGACACTGTCTGGGTCTCTAGCTCCATCTGATACAATCCTGAGCCAAAAAAGTTATTTTTTTTTTTTGTCTGATTTAGTATGGCTTTGACTTCTATTACTTGGAACCAAAAGAATCTTTAGCTCTATACCACGTAAGAGAGATGTTACTCCAGTTCCACGTCAGAAACTTGAGGCTTAAATGATTCAATGCACTGAATGTGTGTCCCCCCAAAAATTCATATGGTGAAATCCTACGGTGTTGGAGAGCTTTTGGAAACTTCTTTGGCAGCGAGGTAGTGGCCAGATGTGAAGGCCGGAGCTCCACCAGCCACTTTGGAAGGGAAAACGGAAACCACAAGCAGTTAGACAGCAGCATTCCTGGTCACCAGCAACCAACTGGGATTTCATGTGAGCTGGGAAGACCAACCTCCGTGCTTCTTTATGTGACAAAAAAGGCACTTCTATCTTGTATTAACCACTGTTATTTTGGGTTTCTGTTTATGCAGCTGAACCTAATCATAGGGAATAGCAAATGACACAGGCCACATCTGCGACTGTCCCAAGGCAGTGTCTCCTGCTGTATGACCCCTCATAGAGCCTTCTTCAGCACCCTGTCATGTCCCAATTCTCATGGTGCCCTCCTTCCCCAGGCTGCTCAGAGGAACCACTGACCACTCTGACCCTGTCAGTGTGCTATTCAGGGCAGCCCGTCGCACCTGTCTTTGATTCTGGCTCAATGCCCCTGACTTTGTCCACTTCTCACTCACAACTGTCCCCCACCCACCCACTTCAAGCCTACCTTTCTGATCTTGTCAGATATAGAAAAATCAATTGAGTAACCTGTGCTCACCAGGTACGACCTCCTGGACCATGCCCTCCCATCACAGCCCTTGGGGCCACTTGTCATGCTGAGATGTGAACAGAAACAGAGCTGGGCAGGCAGAAGTCCTCTGAGAAGCCTGGAAGACGGACACGGGCAGCTGCCACCTTCCCGGGTCCAGTCTGTGGAGGGTCTTCCTGCTTGTTTTCTCCTCGGTTGTGCCTCCTGGCAGCCCTAAGCCGAGAGTGTTATCATGCCCCCTTTGGAGACAAAGGTTTGCCCAATCCTACACCTGTGCTCTCAACCACTGCTCTGTGTGTAAACCACTGTAGAGCCCAGGACAAGGCACCTCTAACTTCTGTGCCCTCTGAGGGAGCGTGTCACCTGCTCCCAAAGCCCTGAGGTCAAAATGGGGTTGCTGAGCCCGAAGCATATGTGTGAGAGCCCTGGCCCACCATGGTCACCTGCACTTGTTTCCCAAACATGGAGCCACATCGTCAGTGCCCAAGACAGACACGTCCCGTATCGAAGGCAGGAACAGAACATTCCATTGCACTGGCCGTGGGACGTGAAGGAAACAAAAATGAAAGGGCACTGAGAAAATCCATGTGCTCAGACTAACATTTGCTGGAAAAAGGCCAGGCAATCTTTCTAGACCTTTTGTGTCACAACAACGAAGAAGCTGGTTTATGAACCATTAAGTTGACTGTGTTCATTGATGATATTTTAGGTTTTTGTTGAAATTCATAAGCTGGTCCATCTTTCATAATAATCCAACAATAGGTCATCCATCATGTTTACAGCTTCGGAAAAAGAAGGCAGCAAATGTCATGTCCTATAATGTCTCCAGTAATGTTTAATTTTTCTTTAATTATGCCCTGAAAACAACGGCCAGTCCAGAGGCAGCAAGACATTGGATGTGTCCTGGAGGCAGTTTTCCAGCAAAGAAACAATGGAAACAATCCCCTCCAGCCGCCCCTACGACACAGAAGCTGGTTATATTTGAGCACATGGGAGGGCTCCTTATGCAGTTATCAAAAAGATCAGCAGTTATAAACTTTAGGAAATAAAAGGTATTAGTATACATATTTAAAAAGTTGGATGTGACATGATTTTAAAGGGAAAAACCGCATAGAAGAGTATTTGGCCCTCCCACTGAGAATGGTTCCTTTCCCTTGGCTCAGGGAAACACTGGAGGTGCCATCCTGGCTCTTAGCACACTATTCACAGACATTGTGGTTATAGGAGAAAAGGCCTATCTTGTCAGCTTCACCATAAAAAGATAACTACCTGCTAGATGAAAAGGGGAGGGAGAAGCAGAGGGACCCAGGGCACTGACCTCCTGGGTTACACAGCATCCAAGATGGACAAGAACCAGGTGTGCACATTAAAGTTACAAAGTTGTGAATGAAAGCTACAAAGGCCACCTACAGACCAGCTTCCCTGCCCCAGCCCTGTGGGGAGCAGTGACCACAGCTGACTTCTCTTCTCACAGCAGGAACCAGCAGCGTCATGCTGTTGCGTGCCCTGGGTTGTCCTGTTTTCAGCTGCCCTCTGCCCTGGACCGCCCCTCTCATTGGTGAGTCTCCTCCCCTCTCTTCTCATTTGCCAAAGCCCCTCTTAGGATGCAGCACTAAAACAGCTTCTCTTTATAAAACCCATTTATTCCAAAGCTCTTAGGCAGTGTTATAAATATTGGTTTAAAGCATTAGAGGATCACTGATAATATAGACATTATTTCCTGAAGAAATTTCATCTGAAAACCCACCAGTTTCTCCTCTCACCTTACTCAAGTGGAGCGCGTCAGAGGAAACTCTGGACCCTTCATCCAGGTAAAGAGCATTTCTTACGCCTCTTTTACATCATTCCCAGGAATCACTCAAGAATTAATGGGGGGGGGGGGAAATCTGTGACAATAGAGGGGAGTTGACTATAAAGAAATGTGGATATAAACAGGACTTCCCAGGTAGGGAAAACGTTTTATGCGTAAGTAACTCAGATCAACCAGGACCAAAGGTGTGCTGACAATGAGGGAACTTGGGACCAAGCCATCTCAGGTGGATGTTACTGCTGACGGACTTTGAAAAGACCATGCTGAAGGATTCTGTGAGTATGTCTGTCACGAATCCCTCGAACTCTGAAAGCCTTCGGCTCCCCAGAATTGAGTTAGGGGCTCTGGAAGTAGCTGCAGAGGCAATTCAATGGGCTGGATCTTCCTGCCCAGGTTTGTGATTTATCTCCTTAGTTACCAGTGATAAACAGATGGCATTCGTGCCACATGCGCTCCATTTCCTTCTCCATTTGCACCAGTGAAATTGCACAATGGCGTTGTTCAAGATCCCAGAATTAGAATTAATTCTAAGTAGCCAGTGAAATCTTAGTACAGTAAAATCTTGATTAACCACAAGTGAAATAGCCAGGAGTGCCATGCTGCATTCCATTTTAAAGAGACAGATTGAGCAGAACTATAAAACCAAATTGTAATACAAATGCCAGGCAACATTGTGGGATGGGTACGTTACCTGCCTTGGTCTCACATCACCCTTACCTGTAATGCAGAGCACGTTCAGAGTTGCCCATGGAGACCCTGCTTTGGCTGGCTGGTCCCTTTGCCCCTCCCCAGCCTGGGCTGCCAGGTCCTCACGTCTTCCTCCTGGAGGTCCTCCTTCCCCCTTACATTTCAGCTTGGGCCAGGCCTGCTCATTCTCATTTTGAACACTGGGCGGTAGGCCTGGCCCTGATTCCCGGACCTGTGTTTCTATTGTTCATGGATACGCCACTCCTGCTATGGAAAGACTGGGGCAGGACATACCTCCCGCACACCGTACCACAGCCTCTCAAATCTCAGGAAACACAAGTGGTGTCAGGCTTGGGTGTCTCAGGAGGTGTAGGGAGGGAGGAGCGGGTGGAGGGTGTGCGAGCAAAGGGGCGCTTACACGGTGGGCAAAGCCTGGACAGGAGAGGCCTCTGGAGCGCCACCCAGCCCACCTCCCACCCGCAGCCCCGGACTGCACGGGGCCTGTGCGGGGGTGGCGGTCCTTCTCTCCCAGGGCTGTGCAGATAAACTCGGCACCGGGGGCTGACTCGCTGCCACATGTTCTCCCTTCTGCAGCCCGGCCTCTCCTACCCGCTGTGTGGAGTGTGAGTCACCGAGCACTCCCTGGGCCCGAGGGGAAGCTGCCCTGTGGAGCCCACGCTCTCAGGGATGGAGCAGCGCGCAGGAAGCCGAGAACCGCCGCACCCGCGTCCTCCGAGGAGGCGACCCACACCTGGCCCTCCTCTTGGCGCCCGGGCCGGTTCCCCATCTCAAAGGGGACAGGACCCCTAAAGTCCCTCTGGTGCCGAGCCCATCAGTGCACTGTCCAGCCAGGGCCACGCCGTCCTGGCACCGAGGGGCCTTGGCCCCGCCTGTCCCCCGGACCCCGCGCTCCCCGCACGACCCCAAGTCGGGCTGGACACTGCTGTCCACGTGGCTGCGCGCCGGGACTCGCGCAGGCCCAGACTGGCGGAGAAATGACCTCCCCGCGAAACAAAACAAAGTGTCCACTAACGCGGCGGGAGCTTCGCTGGCCTCGGACCTTTAGAACCCGGATGAGCCTTGAGTGGCCACTGGTACCGAGGCGCCTAGGGGTCACTCAAGTACTCACTGTGCCTGAGTACAGACGAGAAGGATCGTTGGTATTTATTTAGAAGAACAGAACTCCAATGATGTCCTTGTTGGAGAAGAGCCTTACGCTAAGAGTGAAAAACGACAAGTGCTTTGTGTCCGCGGGGAAGGCGACCCGCACTAGACGCTTAATCCCCACTCCACACCCGACCGCGGCCGCACGAGCGCCGCGAGCCCCGCCCAGCAGAGGGCGTGGCCCGGGCCTGCGCACGCGCACAGCGGACGGCTGGAGGCCGCCCCGGGGGCTGCCGAGGCTCGAGGGCGCGGCGCGGCGGCGCCGGCAGCCGAGGGGCGGCCCTTTGCCTGGGCGCGCGGACTGGACGCCCAGGGCCGGGCGCTCCGCGCGGGCACGTCTCGCGCATTCCCCGGACACCTGTCCGCGGCCGCTCACGTGCCGCCGGGCACTGCGCCTTCCCGCCCCGCGCAGGCCTGTGACGCCATCGGAAGGCGACCGGCGGCGGGAAGCCGCCCTCCGCTGGGCGGGCCCTCCCCGGCGGGTGGGGGCCGCCCCTCGGCGCCCCTCGGCTCCCCTCCCCGCCGCTGTGAACGCGGCCGCCCCCGCTCGCGGGCGTCGCCCCGCTGTGCCCTGCGTGTCCTCTGGTCCTGAGGGACACGGTGCGGTTCAGGGTTTTCTGGGGGCTCCTCGCGGGCGCCAGCGCCTCGGATTGCTGTGCCCGCGCCCTCCGACCGCGCCCGTCACGGAAGGCCCACCCAGAACCCGCGGGGGAGTGGAGGAGCACGCCTGCGGTACGTGGCCCGGGACGGAGAGCGTGTTCTGAACAGCTTTCTAAAGATGCTTTGGAAAGGCCGTCAGCGGTCCTCGTCACGTTCGTTTGTGGCCAGTTTCACGGAAGGTTTTGTAGGTGCTGTAACGTGGTTTGATTTTAATTAATACTCTTTAAAAGCAACCTGGTTGGGAAAAGTATGCCCTAAATAGAAATGAAGAACACAGTATATTTTCTGATATCTTTCAATTGAGAACTAGGTCAGAGACTTAAAGAATAATTTCTTAATTTTTAAATAATTATATCCATCTATTATTAATCCGTATACATTTACAAATCCTGTGTAGTTCTTTGGCAGTTCGGATTACCTGCCCTCCCCCCAAGTGCAAAGTTGGTATTATAGATGAATCTAACAATGTTTAGTGCTTTCCTTCTCTGTTTTTCTCTCAGAAATAATTGCAGTTTTCCAGTAGTGCCAGATAAGCATGTTTAAGTATGTGAATGACTAGTTTTAAAGTGATAAAGTTGTACTATTTATTGCAGTTATGTTTATAAATAAAGTTAAGCAATAGAAATCAGTATTATCAGAGACAATACCTATGGACAAAGGTCACATGTACTGTCTGTGTGTGTGTGAGAGAGAGAGAGAGACAGAGACATGCGTGGCGTGGGAGGTGGGGGTGGGGAGGGGGACAGGAAGCCAGGCACAGGTTTGTAGGGAGTGACGAGAGCTCCATCTCATGGAGGAACTGTGCAGACTGTAGGCCACCGCTCACGGGTGTCCCTGTTTGGAGGCGACGTGGTTTGGGCGTTCATACTCTGTCAGTCGCTGATTAAGGGCTGTAAATCCCCAATTTCAATCCTCCAGGAGCTCAGGGGTAGGGGATGATGGCCAGAAGGCAGCCCATTTCTCAAATATTCAGAAGCTGGATGTTGGGAGTGAAAGACCTGGAGGTCGGCTGCATAAAAACGGTAGATGGATGCAAGGAACTGTAGGCCAAACACTGAGAGCATCCGCGACAGTCAGGATCCAAAGAGACCACAGAGCTGACAAAGGCCAGAATCAGTCCTCTCCCAGAATGAGTGAAGGCTCTTGGCAGAATCCCCTCCCATCACATAGCAGTGAGGTCAGCACCTAGACCAGCAGCAGCAGCTCTTTAACCCACCATCACCTCCCCATCCCCCAGACTGCATTCGCCCTGGTGTCAGCCCCCAGCAAGCTAGGCAGGAATGCGCAGAAGTGTTTTTTCTCATTTAGATACCACACAATCTCATATTTTCCACAGGTAGTGTTAACAGATAAATAGAACCTGCTTTCGCCTAAAACCAGTGGCTGCTTAGAGGGTATTCACCAGTAAAAAGGGACCAACCTTTCCTCTCCACCTGCAAAAGTGTCAAGATGCAGGGATACCACGTGGCTTTCCTGAAGACTTCCAGCCATCATGCTGCTGTTTTCTGTATAATATGTATCCCACATACAAAAAAATTCTAAGGCATCACTTTGCATTTATTCTCCTTTCTTCCCTGTGTCACCTCCCCCCCCCACCTTCCTTTTCCTCTTACTCCTGCTTCCCTGAGATTGCAGCATCACACCCCCCCACCCCCGCATATATATTGGCTGAGTTTTCTGGAAGACCTTGGCCAGGACACCAGGTCACCTCAAGCAGAGTCCAGGCCACACTCAGAACGGAAAGTTTTCTGTGAGTAGAAAAGTGGGGTAAAGATAGTCTCTTCAATAAGTGTTGGGAAAAATGGGCAGGTACATGCAAAAAATATGACACTAGACCACTTTTCTTATACCATATACAAGAATAAACTCAAAATGGATTAAAGACTTAAACGTGAGACCTAAAACCATAAAATTTGTAGAAGAAGACATAGGCAGTAAACTCTCCGACATTGCTTTTAGCAGTATCTTTTTGGATATGTCTCCTCGGGCAAGGGCTACAAAAGAAAAAATAAACTACGTGAAACTAAAAAGTTTCTGCACAGCAAAGGAAACCACCAACAAAACAGAGAGAGCCTACTGAATGGGAGTAGATATTCACCAATGATACGTCTGATACGGGGTTAATATCCAAAATACATAAGGAACTCCTAAAACTTCACACCAAAAAAAAGATGTCCAATGTCAGTAATCATCAGAGAAGTGCAAACCAAAACCTCAGTGAGATGTCACTTAATAGCTGTCAGAATGACCGTCATCAATAAATCAACAAACTACTGTTGGTGAGGACATGGAGAAAAGGGAGCCCTTGTGTATTGGTGGGATTGCAAATTGATAAAGCCACTATGGAAATTAGTATGGAGGTTCCTCAAAAAATTAAAAATAGAACTACCTTATGATCCACAATTCCACTCCTGGGTATTTATCCAAAGAAAACAAAAACACTAATTTTGGCGTCTGGATGTCTCAGTTTGTTAGAGCCTGAGCTCTGAACAACTGAGTTGCCGGTTCAATTCACGAATGCGATGGTGGGCCGCGCCCCCTGCAACTAAAGACTGAAAACAGCAACTGGACTTGGAACTGAGCTGTGCCCTCCACAACTAGATTGAAGGACAACGACTTGGAGCTGATGGGCCCTAGAGAAGTACACTGTTCCCCAATATTCCCCAATAAAATTAAAAAAACAAAACAAAATAAAACACTAATTGAAAAGATACATGCACCCTCATGTTTATTGCAGTATTATTTACAACAGCCAACACATGGAAACACGTGCCCATAGACAGATGATTGGGTAAATAAGAGGTGGTACATTTATACAATGGAATATTACTCAGCCATTAAAAGAAGGAAATCTTGCCATTTGTGACAACATGAATGGAGTTAGAGGGTATTATGCTCAGTGAAATAAGTCAGACAAAGAAAAACAAATACCATATGATCTCATTTATATGTGAAATCTAAAAAATAAAATGTATAAACAGAAACAGATTCATAGAACAAGCTGATGGTTGCCAGATTAGTAGGTGGGGAGTGGGGTGGGGGATGGAAATAAAAAAGGAAAACCAACAAACCAAAAACAGCACGCTCTGTCTGCTGAGTGAAAGATCAGTACCCATGGCGACTATCCCCCTCCGACATCAGCCTGTCTCCACTGTGCCTGCGAGTCTTCCCTTCTCCTTCCCATGGTGGGTGTCACCCAGCCCATAGGAAACAGGGTCTCAAAGCACCCGTATTCACATATCCCTTAACTTGGCCTCCTACCTCAGAATGGGACTCAAAGGAGAAAGTGGAAAGGGTTTCTATGTCTGATCTGACAGTTAAAATAGTGCAGTAGGAAAACTGACAATGCAATGGGACCATACAGCCAACACTGACATGAAGTATTTACTACCCTTAGTGAGTCAAGAGCTTTAGTAGACAGACATATGAACAGACAACAAAATGGACCAAAGTACTACGACAGGGGCATCCTGAATGAGGAAATGCTAAGAACCATTTATCATGAAGAGAAAACATTCAGCCAAACAAGAATGTGAATTAAAACCAGTCTCTTCTGCCATCAGAGGGACAGAGATCAGAGGTGTCATAATATCCCCTGGGGGGGGGAGGGGCTAGAAGGGACACAAAGGACTTTACCTACACCAAATACTTCAACACGTTGTCACCTGTGTGGACCTGGGACCCTTGGTCTGGCAGAGCTACGCAGGCAAACATCACCCTTCGTCCAGAATAAGAGAAGCATCTCTAGTCCTTGTTCCAGCCTTCCAAGAAAACAGCAGGAGTGGTGGGTTGCCTCATGGCACTTCTTGAGCTGTCTCCCTCTTTCCCTCACTGCCCTCTTCTCCCAGCTGCTCTGGGGACTAAGTGGATTCAGGATCTGGCTTAGTCTTCACTATATAGATGTAACCTCTTCAACTTCTCCCCTGTGGCGTCACGGGCAGTGAGGGTGCAAGAAGGGGCGGTTTGGGTTAAGTTTTTAAGAAAGAAACAAACAGAGACTTAATGCTGTTAAATCTCTCAGAAGGCCAGGGGTCTCTCAGTCTCAGAGGACTGGAGCCCTGAACAAAGCCGACTGGAGGTTTTTATTGACCAGTATACAAGGGAGTAACAGTGTTTTATGGCACGGTCTGTGAGACTCATTTATCATATAAACATCCCAAGCCAATTTATCTTAGTCTTTAAACAGCCGAAGTACAAGGTCCCACTATATCTTACTTAAGGTAAATATCTTCTCAGTGTTAAGTCTCTCAGATATTAGAGATAACTGGTGTCATGCAGGGGAGCAGGCGGAGTCTCTGGTCCCGCTCCCCACATAAGAACGCAGGACATAGTGAGGCCAAAAAGGAACACCCACGGAGCCATAAGTAGGGGAGTCATCACTATATTCTCACTGGCGGCATCCGCCTCTCTGCAGTCCGCTCTTGCTAGCCCCCATTCCTTTCTGCTAGCGTAGCCATAGCAGTTATATTAGTAGCCAATGGCTTACGGGTTACATCTGACAGCCAACTAGCCACAGCTGATGGCCATCTGATCACAGTTGATGGCCATTTACTACCTGAGCCAGCACCTTTCTATGTGAGGCCGAGAGCCTGGAAACTGCTTTTTGGGGCTTTGTCCCCACACTCCACCCCTACAGGGTCTCACCTCACAATCTACGCGACAAGCGTCTTCCACGAGGGTCCCTATGCGAGGAGCCTGGAGATGAATGTAATATCCTGGACACAGCCAGACTCTCTGAGCACAGCCAGGGTTTCTCAGGGCACCACCAGTACTTCTGGGCACAGCCAGACATCCTGGACTTCTTAGGGTACCACCTGTCTCCCCGGGCACAGCCAGGGTTTCTCAGGGAACCACCAGTACTTTGGGGCACAGCCAGACTTTCTGGGCTTTTTAGGGTACCACCTGTCTCCCCGGGCATAGCCAGGGTTTCTCAGGGCACCACCCCAGTACTTCTGGGCACAGCCGGACTTCCTGGACACAGCCAGGGCCTCTCAGGGCACTGCCACTCTCTCTGGGCACAGCCAGACTTCCTGGACACAGCCCGGGCCTCTCAGGGCACTGCCACTCTCTCTGGGCACAGCCAGACTTCCTGGACACAGCCAGGGCCTCTCAGGGCACTGCCACTCTCTCTGGACACAGCCAGACTCCCTGGGCTCAGCCAGGGCTCTCAGGGCACTGCCACTCTCTCTGGGCCTCTCGGGGTACTGTGCTGAACAACAGCGGCTCACAGTCAAGGTGCTTACATATTCTCGATGGCGGCCAGTCAAGACAGAAAAGCAAACATCCGCCAGTTCCACTACATGGTGATATGTTCCCAAGCAAACAGTCAAGCTGTCCATTAAATTAGGGATGGAAGGCAATTCCCCATAGTCCATAGTCATTCGCCAGGGCTGTCCTGGGGGTGAGGGACGACCTTGACTTCACCCTCATCTCCCACGGAGGACTCAGCAAGTGTTTCCTCCTGGGACTACAAGTCCTGCATCCGGGCTGCCTCAGCAAGCATTCCCAGTCCAAATGGCCGCAATGTCCTTCACTTTCTCCAGCCTCTGCTGGTTGGGGAACCGTCCACATCTTCCCACCCCTCCACGGGGGTCCAGCTCTCCGGCAGCTGCTCCTCCTGGTCTGCCTGAAACTGAGTGTTCATACGCACAAATTGCTCCACTGCCCTTCGGAAAGCTTTGGCCAGCACCGTATCCTGCTGACTACGCCATGTGTCATGCGGGGTGTCAGCCGGGATCTCTGCTCCCGCTCCCCATATAAGATCGCAGGACATGGTGAGGCCAAAAAGGAACACCCACGGAGCCATAGGTAGGGGAGTCATCACTATATTCTCACTGGTGGCATCCGTTCTTGCTAGCCCCCATTCCTTTCTGCTAGCGTAGCCACATTTGTTATATTAGTGGCCAATGGCTTACTGGTTACAGCTGACAGCCAACTAGCCACAGCTGATGGCCATCTGATCACAGTTGATGGCCATTTACTACCCGAGCCAGCACCTTTCTATGTGAGGCCAAGAGCCTGGAAACTGCTTTTTGGGGCTTTGTCCCCACAACTGGTCTTCGTTCTCCTCATTACTTTTCTAACTGACAGCTGTGAGGGAAAAGCCAGAGCCGGCAACAGACTTTCCCAAGCAGGGGTAAGGGGAGGCAAGGCCCTTTCCCATATTTGTTTAAGGCAGCTCATTGGGTGTCCCCACTTGGTTCCGCCTGGCTTAGGTTGTATCTCCCGTGAGATATCTTACCCGTCTTTGGCTGCAAACCATCTTTTGGGGATCAGACAGAGAGACATAAGATGTAAACACAAGGAGGGAACAGAGTCCCAGAAAGGCACAATCTCACAAACTCTTCTTTCCTTAAGGAAAGACATGGAGGGACAGTTGGCTAGGATGTTGTGCGACTATACTCCCCATTCTCCAGTACACCACCACCTAGTTTGTCAAGACAAAGGGCCCTAGATCCCAATCCTCTGGGTGGGGTGAGTGGTGGGGGCTATGAGTCAGAGGGTAGGTCAGACCGCAGACGTTTGTGCAAAATCAACATGTCTAAATGTGTAACTGCATGTGTTCGCTATTTTTCCTTTCACCCTAATTTCAAGCCTGTGGCTTTTGCAATTCTGTTTCAAGGATTTGATGTATTTCAAATCAGAATTACCCTGAAATTAATAGGTAAGCTAGACCCTTATAAGAGAAAAGGCTTATAAGAGTGGGACTCAGGGAGAGTGCTTTTGAGAAGCTCTGGTGTAAAAATACATCCAGAACCGCCATTTCTTTACCACCTCCCAAGGGTAATTAATGTATATCTTGGGGGCGAGGCTTGAGACTATACCAATATCTTTTTTTTCCTCAGATTCTTTTTGCCCAGTTGGCAGACACAATTGTTCCAGTGATGTTTTCTGAATGACGATGTTCTAGGTCCCTCATTCCTGTACATTTATTATAAGAATTTTCCGTAGGGAATCACCGTTCCTTGCCCATGCTTATGTTTTTATTTGAATATTTATTTACATCACTATGGACTCAGGCATCTCACTTAATGGGTGAGGTCATCCAATACTGTCATTGTTCGTTTCCTTCTCAAATAATTCTGCCTTTGGCCTTTGGGAGCCCTTTCAGACTCCATGATATTTACTCTGTGAAACCCTCAAAGCCACCCCTCTTCCCAGACATCCTGTGGGCAAGGTGATAGGGGTGTGGGCTCAGTTTCCACAAGGACTGCTGGTCCCTGGAGAGGTGATTTCTTGCATAAACACTGAAATCGCGACAAACACTACTCATCACAATAGCGGTACTAGTTACCATTTATTATCAGGCTGTGTACCCAGCGCTTTGTGCACATTTCCTTATTAAATCCTCAGGATAAACCCCAGGTCTTAGCTTCACTATGCTGATTTCACATGGGAAGAAACGGCGTCTAGGAGCTGTAGGATTAGTTAGGTTCACTTTGGCTTCAGGAGACGACGTCCAGGCACCTTTACTCGGACCAGCAGCGGCTCCAGCAAGAGCAGCGCTTTGCATATGTGCTCCCTCTATGTGGCACTGCATTCCTGCACTGGAGCAGCAGACAACTAGGGCCTTTCTGTGGATGCCTTGGCTCTCCTCAGCACCCCAATAACCACACGCTTTCCATTTTACACAGAAAAGAGGAAATGTGCAGTGTATTGCATAGCATTTACTATTTTGGAAAACCTAAATTTTTTCCATGTGAATTCTTAACATGACTTTGGAGATGTCCTTGGAGGAAAAGACACAATGCAGATTTCACCAAGGGTCCCTCCATGTCGCAATCCAGATCTTTAGGAAACACCTCCTGGAGATAAGACATGGGTATAGGGAGAAAGAAAACCTTTGCCCAACACACATAGCCAAGGGACACACTCACAAGAAGCCGCCCAGAGGAAGGTGCTCTGAAGGTGCCGGGAACTCGCAGCCCAGGCTGGAGGAGAGAAGGGATTTGACCAGGGTGTCTGCATGGCTGTTCGCTGTGCAAGCAGAGACATGTTGTCCCCCAGACTGTAGGAGTGCCGGGCTCTGTGGGCCTGAGCCGTTAGCAAGAGAACGTAGTGAGACCGCCATCGTCGGGCAGTTCTGAGGACAAGGGGGGCTCTGTGCTGGGCTTGTGAATGACGCCGCAGAGACACACAGTGGGGAGGGTCTCAGCACTTTTCAGGGTGCCCCTTGAGAGACAGCCAGGGATAGTGGTGCTCAGAGCTGTTCCCCGCCCTTCCCTCTCACTGAAATAGTGGACAGTTAAAAATATATAAAGAACAAACAAACAGAGACGTGCCCACAGCACACAGGCAGCTGGGAGCTCAGTGAGCAATCGCGGAGACCACAGGGGTATTTGCGGTGAGCAAAGGGCAGGCTTGTGGTGGGAGTGGGAGCCGCGAGAGGCGGAGGCAGAGCCCGCTCACTCCTCACTCTGGTGATCTCAGAGGGCTGGGCTGGAACACTGTTGGGGGGGATACTCTCCTGAGACCACCAGGCCAGCTATTCCTGTCAGGACCTCTCCTGCTGGGTGCACCTGGGCCTGGCAACACGCTGGCACTTGCAGACATGACCATAGCTGTCTGGGATGTAGAGCCAGGGGCAGAAGGACACGGGAAGTCAGAGGCAGAAGAAGGGTGACAACACAAATGTATGAAATGGGTGCATTTTCTATAGACAGTCAGTAGCAGTGGGAGAAATGGAATAGGAAAACTCAGACCTGATCCCAGTAGTAAGAGGCAAGGAGCACACTCAGGTGGGAAGGCAGAGGCCGAGTGTGGGAAAAGCTCACGCTGTCACTGAGCTTAGCAAACAGTCTGCATGAGGAAGACACTGAAGAACCACGACGGACCCTCCCCGGCTTTCCGGGTGTCAGTGGGAGCTAGATCACAGCTGGGCCTGTCAAAACCTGCCAACGTGGTGCAAAAGCTTATCTGGAAGAACAAGTGAACATGAAAAACCAGAAGCAATTTAAGAGCACAAATCAAGGGCAGAGATTCTTTATCAGGTAGTGACCCGTGGCCCGAAGCTACAATCACTGAAAAGCATGCGCAGCTGCAGGAAGCATGATCCATATCAATGGAAAAGCTCAGGTCACTCCAGAAAACAACCAGGATTTATGTAATAATTTTGTGTTCGTGTAATAATTTACTGAATGCTAACAGTATTGTCAGTAATCAAGAAAGGCTTATTCAATCAGAGATATGGAATCAAGAATAAACTATAGACAATAAAATTAGATCTTCCCATATGCCCCTAGAATGTGATAAACTCTAGGTGGATTTAATTTCAAAATAAAACGACAAAAGAACAAGAAGACAAAACTAAACAGGCTCATTGGCTCTAAGTTAAAAATGACATTTTTAGAAAATATGTAAGAAAGCACAATATGATAGATTTGAATTGACATGGAAATTATAATTTAAGACAGCAGCAAAAATTGTGATAGAAAACAAAGTAGGCGGGTAGCTATCAAAAATTATATAGACAATTTCTCCAAAGAGGACTTACAAATGGCAAATAGACATATGAAAAAATGCTCCACATCACTAATCATCAGAGAAATGCAAATAAAACCCACAATGAGATATCACCTCACCCCAGTCAGAATGGCTTTCATCAACAAGACAAATAGCAACAAGTGTTGGAGAGGCTGTGGAGAAAAAGGAACTCTCATACACTGTTGGTGGGAATGCAGACTGGTGCAGCCGCTATGGAAGGCAGTGTGGAGGTTCCTCAAAAAATTACAAATAGAATTACCATATGACCCAGCAATCACTCTCCTGGGTGTCTACCAAAAAAATCTGAAAGCATTTCTCTATAGAGACACGTGTACTCCAATGTTCATTGCAGCTTTGTTTACGGTGGCCAAGACATGGAAACAACCAAAATGTCCTTCGATAGATGAATGGATAAAGAAGTTGTGGTATATATACACAATGGAATACTATTCGGCGTTAAGGAAGGATGATATAGGAACATTTGTGACAACATGGATGGATCTTGAGAGTATAATGCTAAGCGAAATAAGTCAGACAGAAAAAGCAGAGAACCCTATGATTTCACTGATATGTGGTATATAAACCAAAAACAACAAAAGAACAAGACAAACAAATGAGAAACAAAAACTCATAGACACAGACAATAGTTTAGTGGTTACCAGAGGGTAAGGGGTGTGGGGGGAGGGAGATGAGGGTAAAGGGGATCAAATATATAGTGATGGAAGGAGAACTGACTCTGGGTGGTGAACACACAATGGGATTTATAGATGATGTAATACAGAATTGTACACCTGAAATTATGTAATTTCATTAACAATTGTCACCCCAATAAATAAATTAAAAAAAAATTATATAGACAACTCCCCTTAAGCATAATTTATTAGAAATAAAAATTATTGGAGACCACCTCAGGGATACTGTGGATACCTGATCATGGCATTGTACACCAGAAGCTAAACATTAATGAATGCCAACTATAATTTTATATATATAATGTGATGGTTCAGTGTGAGGTCGGAGGGATAGTGGATGGGGGGAGGGGGGTTCACAATGTGAGGGATATAAATGATGAACGTCTAAGTATTACCTTGTCTTGTACACCTGAAACTAATAAATAAAAAAAAGAAATAAAAAAGAAATAAAAATTATTATATCAATTGAAAAAGGGCAAAAGACATGAGAAGACAAACACAAAAAGATGCTAATCAATAAACACAAAAACCTGTTTAGTGTCATTACTGATCAAAGAAAGCAAACAGGAAATTGTCACTGAGTTTTGAAAAGGATTCTGTGCAGCGCTGGTACCCAGGCAATTTCACCTTCTTTGGTGAAACAGACACATTTTCTTCAGGCTCCCTCTTCCTAGCTCGTTCCCTTTATAAAAACTTCAGGGCTGAGCTCAAAGGTGGGGGAGCAAGGCAGGGTCTGCATGGCGGTGGTGGTTGGATGTGGGGCCTGAGCATGACCAAGAGGGGCAGCATGGGGTCAGAGGTCAGAGCTGCCAGGTGAGGTCAGAGGTGCCAGGTGGGGTCAGAGGTCATAGCGCCCTGTGGCTATGAACACAGCCCATGCCAGAAGGATTGGCCAAATCACTCCTGTCGCTGAATGAAACCAGGATTTTTGGAGCAGGAGCCCATTTCAGTGCTGGCTCAGGGGGCGGGGAGCATGCAGGACAGTAAAAACCTTGTGAGTCACAGAATTAACCAAAGTAGGACAACCTGAGCGCATGATACATAGACTAGATGGAATAGCAACCGTGCACTCACACTGACACGAAGGAATACAGGCGCTCAAAGCTCCATCAGAAACAGAGCATTTAAATAGACTCACAGCCCTTAGTAACAGCTTGGGAAATAGGGAGGAAGCCTGGCAGAGGAGCTCCTTCGTGAGCTCCTTTGGGTGATGAAAAGGAACTTAACCCCTAATGGGACAAACTGCCAGCGATGGCTGTGATGAGGACATGGGGCCTCTGCAACACTCCTGCCCGAGAGGCATCCAGACGTGAGGGCAGAGGAGGGACGCGCCACGCACTAACTGAGCCCTAACTCCCACTGTACCCAGGTCACGAGAGTCCAGACCAGACCAAGAGCGACGCCTGGCTGCAGAGCAGGACACGCAGAGGCCACCAAGCTGGGCACATGATTCTAAACTGGATCCTGTTGCTTTAACGGGCGCGCTACCGGGAAGGAGCTGAGCAGTGAGACAGCAGCAGGGGAACAGGGCCCGCCCCACCTGGCTGGCAGGCTCCTGATTGGATTTGGATGGTTGTACTGTCCTAATACAGCAGTGTCCCGGTTCGTAGGAAACATTTCAGTTATGAGCCTTCCATCCAGCAACTTATTTGCAAAGCAGTCAGAAAAAACCTTGCACCACAATTGTAAATTCTCCAAGGTTTGATATTGACACACACTCTCACAGCCTTTGAATTAAACACATATACTGCGGATCGCCGCTTAAGTCTAAGTTTTCTTAAAAACTTTGCCTAGAAGCTATAGGTGAACTATTTGTGACCTTGGGGTAGAGATTTCTTAAATACAGTGAAAAAGTTCTAACTGTAAGAGACTGATAAATTTGAGTACATTAAAAAAACCTGTGCATCAAAATCACCATAAAGAAAGTAACAGAGAAGTTAAAAATGGGAAGCTATTCACCAAGGACACAACTGAGCATGAACATCAGGAATATGTGAAAAATTCCTCTAAATCAATGAGGATGGGAAAGACCATACAGGAAACTGGAAGAAGATGTGAAGAGGTGTTTCACACACGAAGAAACAGACACGAAGCATGGGTGTGAGCTGCGTCAGGCAGTGGACAAGACCACAGTGAAATGCCACCTGATGCCCTTCCCTGCCAGCCCCACAGGCCCTCCCGGCGGGCTGAGCACCCAGCAAAGGGCTCTGCAAGTGTCCACCCAGCACAGGCCAGTGAGGGCCGCTCAGGGCTGAGACCCTGGGACCCGCTTCCGCACACGCGACTCCTCCTGTGTCCCTGACTGCCCTTCCCAGGAACCGGTCCAGCCAGAGACGGCAAGTGAGTGAGTCAGGACTGTGGGTTTGAGTTGTGGGCGCCGGTGCTCCCCAACTGTGGGGGGGTGGGCAGGAGGAAGTGGCTCTGAGTCAGAGGCCCCGTGGGTTCGTTTTCTAGGACAGTGACCTCACCGTGGCCCTGACAGAGGGCCAGACAGAGAAGTGCGTGGGCTGTGGCTTCTGACTGTCCTGTGAGCCAGGAGACACAGACGGATAGACAGACACTCACACACAGACCTGGAGAGACGCACACACCCTTGGCAGGGGCAGTGGCTGTCCCCAGAACCAAGGCCAGAGCAGGGCCTGCATGCTCCCTGAGCAGCCCCACACCCCCCTGCCCTCCCTCCAGGTCCCCCTGCTCCAGAAAAGCCACAGACAGGCTCCTGCCACAGACTCTGAGCAGTGCACAGGGAGGGGTCCGTGAGCCAGAGCGCCAGGGGGACTCTGAGCTGCAGCCACATGGCACAGGGGAGGGGTAGCACAGCCTGTGGGACCAGCCTGGCTCAGAAAGCGGGGGACTGAGAGAGCCTGCCTTAGGCAAGTCTTCAGGTGGACAGAGGGCCCCACAGGCTGACGGGCTGGACTCTGGGAGGCCCTAGACGCTGAGTTGACCTTGCCAGCCTAGAGCGTCCCCACAGCAGAACACCTAATTGGGGGGGCTGGCAAAGAATGAGGCCCGTTCTGTGCACTCATGGGTTTCACTTCCTGTATATTTGGGGGAATAACTGCTTTTGTTTACATCTTTTATCCCCCAAGGTAAGTGCGAGCCCATCCCCTGAGGTTTTCTTGGGGTGAGTCCACTTACGCCGTCCTGGCCAAGGTGGAGAACCCAGAGGGGCCCAGGAACAGTGCTCCTTGCTCCCTGGGGCTCTGGGGCTCCGTGGGACAGGACCCCGCTGGTCGCCTCCACTCCGTCCTGCCTTGTGTGCCTGAAAGAAGGGCGGCGGGGTCTGTGCTCAGGGCTGGGCCATTCCCTCCCACACCGGAGGGTTCAAAGGGCAAGTGGGAGCCCATTCTGAGCCAAGCCAGGTGCAGGGCCCTGGAGCTTCCCCAGTGTCCACAGGTGTGTGTGCAAGGTCCGAGCTGGTGGCTCAGGTGCAGGAGAAGCAGCTGCTGAGCTGACCAGCCACTGAGCTGACCAGCCACGTGTCCAATCTGAGGGCTGCTGGAGTCAGGAGCCCAGACCAGCCATCCCCTCATGGGATGAGCCTATACGCTGGGACACTTGTTGGAGCCGCAAGCCTCAGGCTAAGGGCCCAGCCTCTGGACCAGGCACCATGGCCACGTGGCTCCCAGAGAAGCTGTGGCCGGGCCATCTGAGCCCCT
Organism: Rhinolophus hipposideros; assembly: GCF_964194185.1. Classification (NCBI taxonomy): domain Eukaryota; kingdom Metazoa; phylum Chordata; class Mammalia; order Chiroptera; family Rhinolophidae; genus Rhinolophus; species Rhinolophus hipposideros. The sequence goes on from NC_138060.1 coordinate 1,038,666, forward strand.
GGGCAGGAGGAACACAGACCCGCCCCTCTCAGCTCTGGGCAAGAGAGGGCCCTGCTCAGGCCCACAGCCCACCCCAGCAGGGACACTCACAGGCTGAGAGCGACCAGCTCTTCTCAGGAGCAAGGTGGGGACACCCAAATCCATGGGCACGCAGCAGAGCAAATAAGAAAGCAGAATGAGAAAGCAGCTTGTAGCTTGCCACAAAAGCAATGGCTTGTTGATTGACTTGTGTCAGATATGGCATGAGCTCCAGGTAAAGGGGCCAGACCCCATGCTTGAGATTCTCATCCAGCTCCCTCCACCCCCAGCCAGGCTCGCCTCTCTGCCCTTCCCTACTTCCTAGCAGGTGGGCTGGGCTCCCTGGGAAAGGAGTGAATCTCCAAGGGATCACTTCCTGGATTTTGATGTAAGAGGCCAGTAGCACAAAATCAGAGAGAGGGATCTGGGAGAAAACATGCTGAGCCAGAGCCAGGCTGGTCTGGAGGCCCTCGTGTGGCCTGTACCAGGGTTAGCCGGCTGGGCAGTCCTTCCTGCAGGTCAGGGGGCTGCCAGGTGGCGAGGACGTGTGTTCACCCAGATAGTACCCGATTCCCGCAACGGGCTCAGCCCACAGGACACCCTGACACACACACACACTCTCTCTCACTCTCTCCACTGGCAGCTCTGTGGGTGCAGGAGTCCTTGCTGAGCATGGGCACCCCTCACTCATGGTCCCATGGGTCACACTGTGTGCTGTGAGCTCTGTCACCCCAATTTCTCCTTCTGTCTACAGCTGACGCTCTTGGCCCTGTGCCCCGAGCACAAGATGGGGAGGAAGTGGCTATGCATGGCCTCAGGAGCCTGCTGGGGCAGCTCAGGCAGGAGGCCCCTCCATGGGCCTGGAGCCTGAATCTCGGAAAGACAGTCCTTCCTGTGCCCTCACCCTGTTCCTCCAAGAACTGGGAGGAAGAACGGTGACACCAAGAATAGAAAGTGGACATTTATCACTGCGTGTTCGACTCTAAGCAGTGTCATCTTGGATTCAGAGATTCTGCGGGGCTGGTGTTGGTGCTGTCCCAACAGGGTGTTGCCGTCAGGAGCCCCCACCTGGGTGTGCCTGGCTCCCGGCCTCTGGGCTTGACCAAGTGAAGGGATTCCGTGGCCTCCCAGGAATCTCAAGCTTGCTCAGGCTCATTGTGCAGCTCTGTCTGAATGGGGTCACCTGCCTGCTGCCATGATGTGAGGAGGGCCAAGGAATGACCACAGAACAGCAACAGGGGCCCCCAAAATGCCCCCTGCCCAATGCTAGATGCAAGTACCTGGCTCTGAGAGCCCGGCCCTCCTTCCTTTCACCTTGGGAATGTGGCCTCTTTGCTGAATAAAAACTCAGGAATGCAGGAGCAGGTGGGGAGGGGCCTCCCTGCCCAGAAGGCTGTCCGTTGTCCCTGTCTGGCTAACACCTGCTATTGTCAGGTTTCCTCAGGATGACCCTTGCAACAATATAAACTACATCCCCATTATTCTTTTCCTGCTAGTGCCTCATTAAACTTTCTCATCGTGCATTTTCCATGTTTACCAGGAATCCCCGGGGACAGCACAGCCTTGTCAATGTGGCCTATTGCCCTGGGCAGTGCCCCGCCCCAGGTCTGGGTGACCAGGGACACACAACACTGGTGGCAAAACAAGGTCATGAGCGCCTGCTGGGGGCAGGCAGGTCATCTGGGCAGAGCTGGGCCTTTGTGGGAGGCAGCCTAGGCGGTGTCAGGACAGCCCGTGTGGCCTGGATGGCCCGCCCTCCGCGCCAGGAGGCTCCATGAGCCCTGAGCCAGGCACACCCACCTGTGTGAGCAAGCACACGTGTCCCCAGGTGTGTCCAGGACCGTGAGTGGGTGGCATGGCACGTATGGCTGTGTGTGAGTGTGTCGCTCACGTGTGCTGTGGGAAATCATAGTGTTGGTGTCGGGCTTCTGATGCCAGGCTGACCATGCAGCCTCGTTTCCCAGTGGTCATCTATGCCGTGGGGAGGGTGACCGATGCCTTGGTTCTCCTAGGCCCCGGGGAGGAGCGGTGCCCACCGTATGCAGACCCATATGGCCCCACAGAGGCCTTACCATTACGCCAGGACAGACATCACCCACACGGAGCAGCCCCCCCAAGGTCACGTCCGTTGATGGTGGCGCCAGGGGCTGAAGCCGCGGGCCTGCACCTCCTGTCACTCCTCCAGCCTTCCTCCGGTCAGCTGTCCAGCCCCCAGGGCCCACCCAGCGGCTGACTCTCCGGAAGGCACAGCACCCCAGGGCTTGCGAGCCGCAGGCTGCTGCACCCACAGCCCAGCCTCGCGTAGCCGCCACCTCTGCACCTCCTGTCTTCACACTCGCGTCCCCGCTGGGCTCAGGTGCCCACTTCTCCTAGCCAGCATTTTCTCTCTTTCTCCTCCTGCACGCTTTGCTACATCCTCATGCAAAATTAAGTCCAAAACGATTCCAGTTACTCCCAACCCTGAGACAAGTTTTAAAATAGCGACTGGATTAACATCGCACTTCCCGGGACCCTGGCGGTTCCTAATGCATTTACCATTTGCAAACTTGCTAACACAAATCCCACAGGGAAAAGGAAACTGCTGATCTGCTGCCCCGTGTGAGTGTTTCCTCCGAGGGGTTGGCTTCCCTTTATGAGGCTCCAGAGGAAGTCTGCACAGACCCCTGCTTGTTCCCGCCTCTTCTGTTAAAATTGAACATCTAAATCTCCTCTGTGGCCTTTAGTGATCAGGACCAAAATTAGAAATATAAATTACCACGGTGGGAAACAAGATGTTGTCTGACGTGAAGGATGGGGGACGGGAGCCACCTCATCGGTGACTCATCGATGGGGACAAAGAGCCGTTCAGGGAGAGCTGGGCACCACAGGATTCCAGCCACTTCCTGCCAGTCCAGTCTTCCCAACGGGAAGTGCAGGCCACACCTCAGTGCCCCACTGAGCTCTTCAGTGGAAGCTGGCATTTGTTTCTTCCACTGTCACGTGCCTCTCTTGCCCGGCTTTCCGAACCCCTTGGTCTCCTCTCCGTGGTCATCTCTGTCTGGTTCTCACTGTTGACATTAGAGCCCCAGATGGAGTTGAAACAAGATGGACAAGCACATGGGATGTATCTTTCTCCTGCAGCCGGTTCAGGTGGAGCTGTCAGGAGACCCTGTCACAGCACAGTGCTCCCGTCCCAGCTGACGGGACACATGCCCAGGGAGGGCCCGTGGGAGTCCCAAGGGCAGCCTCGGGGCCTGTGTCTGTGCAAATGCTCAGCCAAGGGGCTGCCAGGAAGGCCGCCTGGGCAGCTGGGTGGAGGACGGAGCTGAGGAAGTGAGATAAACGTGTGGGGGAGAGGGGCGTGCGGGTGGGAGGGGGCACGGGGACGGGCCATAGCCGCGAGGCCCAGGACCCCAGAGCCGGGTCGTTGTGTGAGCCGGTGGGGCCGCTCCATGCAGGCCTCAGACCAGCACGCCCAGCTCCTCCGTCCAGCTCCCCTGCTCTGGGCCTCTACCTGCTGCCGCCTTCTGCAGTGACATGTAGTCCCAGCAGGACAGGTGCCCCAGGAAGACCACCTGAAACAGGTTCCTCGTACTCTTGGGAGAGGACCGCACCCGCTCACCCAGGGAGAGTCTGTCTACCTGGACACATCTGCTCCTTGCTTTTCCTTCCTTAAGGCCCTCTGGGAAACTCTGGCTTATATTTTCACCATTCTTGGGATATAAAGGAGGAAGACTGTTTGGTCATCCTTTATCAGAGAGAGAATGCTGTTTCAGGTGGTTACCAGCTTGGACAGAGATGGGCTGATTGCAGCCCAGCCACCCACCAGTGGCCTGCAGAGCCTGGCTGGAGTAAGGCACCCCCCCATGCCACGCCACCCCCACCAACGTGTCTTGGTGGATTCGGAAGGCCCATCGCCAGGGTGTGTGATATGGGGAGGACCCATGGTCCCGGGCCGGCGCCACCTGGTCTCGGGAGTGTTCAGGTAGCACCGTCGGGCCTCAGACTCTCCTGACACGTGTCCTTTTCTCTTCTGATTCTTTTCTGGCTCCACCTTAGATCACTTCTCTCTTCGTCTACATTTTAATCCCTTGGGACAGAGACCCAGTGTCCCCACTTGGATGTTAACCCCAATCCCTTCATCATGTTCAGTGCCGGTGGGTCCCACTGTGTGAGTCCTGCAGGGCACGTCTGTTCAGATTCATGCAACGACCTGAGCCACACCCTCTGTGGGCCCTGCGAGGCTGGGTCCCAGAGTCCACATCAGAGGTGGGTCAGGCCTGGGGAGTCCTGTCAGCTCCAGAATCCCGTGCTTTTTGAAACTGTTAGTGTGTGTGCGCGTAAGTGCAGGGTGTGCAAGCACACAAACATTCCTTGGGACCTGCTGTCCCCACCGAGGTGGCGGGCGGTGTGCTGGGCTGCCATTTTGACCGTTAACTGCACTCCCAGGGCCTGGAACAAAGCCCGGCATCCTCTCAAACCATCCTTTCCGATGGATACACGATGGTTATACGTAACACCAAGCTTCCCAGCAGAAGCCTTTCTCCCCACTGCTGCCTCTGAGTCTCCATTTCAGTTCTGTTTCTGGCCATATTTTGCTTAAAAACCAGCCCTTAGTAGTTTGGAAAGCTTGAGGTGCCAGTAACTACGTCAGATTGCTGCTGGTATGAGTAGTGACAAGAAGAATGGCAGGACATTGGGAGGTGAAGGGCTGAGCTGTGGTCAGCTGTCCAGCTCCACCAGCTTGGCCTGGGCGTGTGCAGTCTTCCCAGAATTGCTGCCTGACACATGGCCTCCCGAGTGGGGACAGGCAGGGTGAGAGGAGAGGGCTTCCTGCTCCCTCTTGTAAGAACAGGGAGGCAGCTGTTCCTGAAGTGTCTGTCCATCCACAGCGCCCCTTGACCTCTGACTGGGCAGCGTGCTAGCCCTGGACCGTCACCCCGCCCCTCTGGCCACACATGCAGGGCCAGCCCCCACTGTGTGAGGAACACCACAGCCGAGCTCCTGGAGGGACAGTTCGCCCACAAACCAGACACTCTGCTTGTCCCTGTTGGGGTGGCTGAGGGCGAGGTGACGAGCTCCTTGTCACTGGCAGTGTTCCAGCCAAGAGGTGGGAGGTCTGTGCAATGGGAACAGCATGGTGGACAGTGACCCAAACCTGGGTCAGACCCCAGCTCACCCTCAGCTGCAGAACCATGAGAAACCATTTGCTCTGTCCCACCCTCACTGTCCTCCTTTGTGACAAAGCGACAGGGGTCGCTGTTTAATCTCCCTGCAGGGAAGTCACAGGGTTATGAGAGGCCTTTACTCAGTGCCCAGGGCAGAACCAGCTCATGGTAAGCTCCCCACCTACCCTCCCTGGGAAGTCACTGCCCTTGTTCTCAATGCTGCATAATTGTCATCAGTGCTACGGCCCCACTGGGGGCAGACACTTCCCCTGAGATGCTGACACCAGGCTGCAGGCTTCGGCATGGCCCCTCCGGGGTCTGTGACCACCATCCTTCCTTTTGGCCCTCAGTCCTGTGATCCAGCCACGCTGCCCTCCCTATTGCTCCTGAAGCTCACCAGCTACTTCTTGCCTCAGGGCCTTTGCATGTGCTGTCCGTTTGGCTGACTGCTTTTTCCCCAAACCTGCACACAGCCGGCTCCTTCCCATCAATCACGTGAGCCTTGCTCAAACAGCCTGAGCCCGACCACCCCAAGTAGACAGCGGAAGCCCCTCCTGTACCCCACCTCCCAACAGGCCCTCTCACCACCCTCACCTGCTTTACAATCTTTGCCACATTCATCATCTTAAGTTAATTTGCTTATGTCTGCTGCCCACGACAACACACGCTGCTCCTTATTATTACACATCTGCTCCCCACTATAACACACGCTGCTCCCCATTATAACACATCTGTTCCTCACTATAACACTTCTGCCCCCCACTATAACACCTCTGCCCCCCACTATATCACCTCTGCCCCCCTATAACACGTGTGCCCCCCACTATAACACCTCTGCCCCACTATATCACCTCTGCCCCCCTATAACACGTGTGCCCCCCACTATAACACCTCTGCCCCCACTATATCACCTCTGCCCCCCTATAACACGTCTGCCCCCCCTATAACACGTCTGCCCCCCACTATAACACATCTGCCCCCCACTATAACACGTCTCCCTTCCCTGTAACATGCACTCTCCCCACTATATCACCTCTGCCCCCCTATAACACCTCTGCCCCCACTATATCACCTCTGCCCCCACTATAACACCTCTGCCCCCCCATAACACATCTGCCCCCACTATATCACCTCTGCCCCCCACTATACCACCTCTGCCCCCCCATAACACATCTGCCCCCACTATATCACCTCTGCCCCCCCCTATAACACGTCTGCCCCCCACTATAACACCTCTGCCCCCCCATAACACATCTGCCCCCACTATATCACCTCTGCCCCCCCTATAACACGTCTGCCCCCCACTATATCACCTCTGCCCCCCACTATATCACCTCTGCCCCCCACTATAACACCTCTGCCCCCACTATATCACCTCTGCCCCCCACTATATCACCTCTGCCCCCCTATAACACATCTGCCCCCACTATAACACCTCTGCCCCCACTATAACACCTCTGCCCCCACTATAACACGTGTGCCCCCAACTCTAACACGGCAGGAAGGCCACCACTGAGTCTCTCTTGCTGGAGCACCCCAAGAACACAGGTGCTCGGGAAACCAGTGCTGCGCCGGCTGAGTGAAGGAACAAACTGTTATTATCTTCCCATCACGACTGTGTCATCCTCAGGAACACCCCTGGCCAGCCTGTCCCTGCACATCTAGTGTCAGCTCTGTCCTCTGTGGTGTGGGGTCAGGTGCCTGCAGGGGACCTTTCCGCGCCTCGGTGGGGGCCCTGTGGTGCTACCCGAAACACGACACCCAGGTGAAAGCCTGCTTTCTCCTGTGCAAGCGTCATCTTAAACTCAGAGATGCAGCTCCAGGAGGGCCTGCCCCCCAAACCTGGGCAGAACCCACCAGAAAAGTCTGGCTCTCCCCTGATGAGGAAGGTGCTGCCATCACTCCCTCCCTGAGAAATCCGGGGCCATTAGAATTGTACCCGCTCTCACGTGGACTCCAACTTTGAGCCAAGCGATGAGCATGGCCTTTAAAGAGTGGTATTGCTGTGGGCACCCGTTTGCTTGGTTAGCGCTCAGCCCAAGGGCCCACAGTGGGGAGACAGCGCCCGCTCCGGCTGCCCCCTCTGCACCCATTCAGAATTGCAGTGCTTGAACTTGGGGTCTCCACGCGGCCTTCCCTGGAGAAAAATAGCCTCTCCACAGTGAATGGCCAACCTGTGCCAATGTGCACGAGACGTCACTGTGGGGGGGCACCCAGGAGAACGTGCACTGCCCAGAGCCCCTTCCCGGAGCAGGTGTGTGCAGGTGCCCGGGAGCTCCCCTGTCCTCACCTGGACTGGTGCCTGGAGCAGTGTGGAATTTAGGGGAGCCCCCGTCAGTCAGCAAGCTGCAACACACACAAAGAATGCTGACAACAGGCGCTTAATGTTGTAATCCCTGCTCCCAAACAATGCCTAACACAGCAAGCAGCACTTGGACGCCCATCAGGGAAGGCAGTGTCCTGGGAGGGGCGCTGATGCCATCCAAGCGCTTAGTGGCTGTCACCTACTTGTCTTGGGGTGTGGCTGTTACAACACGCCTGCCTTGGTCCTCTCACAGACCCGAAGAGGACAGCTCTGGCCACGGCCTCTGCTGAGCATAGCCACCCTGTCCAGTGTGTGCCATGGGTCACATGCTCATCAGCTCCAGACAGACTCTTATTCGTTCTCGCCTCCTGAGGGCCGCGCGTGGGGCCGAGCGTCCCCCCCACCGTGTCCGTCCCCACTGTGGCTCTAACAAGTCACCGCACACTCCGTGGCAGAAAACACCACCAGTTGTGCTCCTGCAGCCAGCCAGTCCCCTGCGGGTGTCCCCGGGCTCAGGGCCAGGTGCCAGCACGTCCCTGTGGAGGCTAGGAGAGCCTCTTCCCGCCTCTGAGGGCTGCTCATGCCCCCCCTTCAAAGCCACTGGGCGGCTGCTCCCGGCCTCTGCTGCCTCATCGGCACCTTCTCTTCTGTCCCGACCTCGCTGCACTCTTACAGGGACCCGCCCAGATAACCAGGGTGGTGTCCCCACGTCCAGATACCTGCCGTCATCACATCTTCAAATGCCTCTTCATGCAAAGTTACAGTCACAGGTTCTTGGGGCTCAGGACATGGGCATCTCTGGGGGCCCGGTTCAGCCCGTACGCCCACATCCTGGTGAGAGCCACCCGAGGAGGACTTCTTCCTCCAGGGCACAGGCTGCAGCCTGAGCCCAATGTCACAGAGCTCACCGCAGCCCCTCTCCCGATGTCCCCAAAGACACTGGCTCCCACTCTTGAGACAGACATTTTCATGAGTGTATTTACACAGTGGCCAGTGTGGCTGCAGCCCACCCCGGACCCCAAGGAGTCAGGAAGCAAGAGGCTTTCTATAGCTGTTGCCCAAGACCCTGCTTGTTGCCCCTTCCTGCCAGGGAGACTGCGTGTCACTGCCCAACTTTGGGACAGGCTTGATACTGTGTGATCGGGGAGCTGGCATTGGAAGTTCAGCCCTGGTATACATGACGAGCCACGAAGGAGCCGTCCCGGGGCGTTTAGCTAGTCACCTGAGGGACAGGCCGACTGCCCGACCAGGCAGCAGGGAGCTGGAGGGGTGCCATGTGTGACGGAAATGCTGAATGAGCCCTGTCCCTCGCATGGCCGCGGGCACTTTTCTTGTTGAAAAGTTAGGCACCTCGGCCAGCTCTCCTGAACAGCCAGACTTCACCAGGGTCTGGATTCTTCACACACAGAGTTGTCAGAGGAAGACTCAGTGGGAAGGTAGCTTTAAACGGCCCGTCAAGTAGCAGTGTCCAGGGCTCGGCTGAGAGTCTGTGCGTTCCGCCAGCTCCTCTGGGACTGGGCTTTCCACACTTTTCAGTGGAAGCTGTATGTGTTTAGGGTGCACACGAGGGTGGACGCACACACGTGAGAGGAGGAGGCAGGCCCGCTAAGTGACACATCAGCTCCTCACGCGCTGACACCATTTTCTGTGATGAGAACACCTGACATTCACTCTGAGGAACTTCCCAGGACGCAGCAGAGCCGTTTACTGCAGTCAGGACGCTGCATATCAGCTGCGAGGCTTCTGGACCCACAAGACTGTAACGCCGTACCCTTCATGCAACCAGGCTTCTGACACCCCCAGACACCATCTCTCTACCTCTATGAATTCGAGTGTTTTAAGATGACACACGTAAGCGAGGCCATGCAGCACCTGCCCTTCTCTGTCTGACTTACGCCACGGAACCCAGCAGCACCGCTGGGTCCGTCCACCTTGAAGTGAATGGGAGGGTTTCCTTTCTCTTTATGGCCGAACATTGCATGGGCCACGAGGCTGCCCAGGCCCCGTCCAAGGGTCACTTTGTCCTGTTTTAACAGCCAAAGGCACCAGGTGTCAGCCGTGCCAGGCAGCCCCCTGGCTGCATTTTAAAGGGGCTCCCTCTGTTGCTTTGCACACAGTGAGCATCAGCACGCCTGGCTTGGAGCCCCGAGGAGCTCGGGGCCCGGACCTGCCCCTGAGGGGCTGCAGCACACACTGCGGGAGCTGGGCTGGCTCTGCACTTGTGAGCTCAGAAACGTGCATGCATGTGGCTCACACAGGCACAAAAAGTCACCGGCACGCTTTAATGTGGGCCATCTAAGGCCAAGGCCCTCACTATCGGAACCCTGGGAAACTGCCTGTTCCCGACCCCAGCGGGGCTGACCCCTGGCTCCCCTACTCACTGCCCCCAGGAGACAGGGTCCAAGCAGGCCTCAGGCTCTTCATCAGGGACCGTGGGGGTCGGCGGGGACAGAGGGGCAAGGAAGGCACCGCTTGCTGTGCTGCAGCTCTGTCACCTCACCGGGACAGACACACAGTGTCCGTCTGCCCTGTCCTGACCAGCTCGCAGGCCCTGCCCCTGCACAGCAGGCAGGCCCTCCCCGCACGCACTGTGCCCTGGTGACACGCAGGCAGTGTCTCCAGCTGCCAGAGGAGACTGGGAAGCCAAGACTGCCGCCTTGTGGACAGCTGAGGGCGGACGTGTCCCGGCCGGGTCACTCTCACCGAGCAGGTACCTCTCTGGAGGCGCTCAAAACACAACTTACTGCCACAAACTACGCTGTTGGTTTGCCAAAACCTAGTAGGCAGCTCGCCCCAGCAGCTCTTATGGAGAGAAAACCCTACTTCACCACTTCACACCCCTCCAGGGAAGGGAGGGAGGAACGATATTTTAAAAAGGAGCAAATGCCTGGAAAGCCCTGTGGCCTTTCCCAGAGTGTACGTGACTCTCCAAATGTCTGGCTTCTCCCAGCAGCACGGTCTGGGGGCAGGTACCTGGCCTGACCCCCAGTAGCATCTCAGGGCCTGGCCGGCCCTGGCTGGTTGCAGGCTCCCTGGGCCACCATGTGTCTGGGCTGGGAAGACCAGGAACCATGGGAATGGCACCCGGCACTGATCCTCATGGAAGAGCCATGCTTCAGCTTCACTGGGCTTCTCCGTGCAGCTGTGTGCCAGGCCTGGCTCACCCTATCTGTCCCCACGCTTCACATGTCACACAGTGGGCTGTGGCCTAAGGTTCAGCTCCAGAGTCAGGCCGTCCTGGAAAAGCCAAGGGTCTGGCTGATGCTCTCCGTGGTCTCGGACAGGCCTCAGTTTTCCCACATTTATGTTAAGCGGTGATGCTCATTTTCAATTGCCCTAAAAACATATATGGACTCAAGGGTTTTTGGGCAGTAATCCTTTGAGAGGTGATCCCAAGAAGCAGGAGGGAGACAGCAGGGAAGTGAGACAGGAAGCAAGGAAAGTGAGGTCACAAAGTGTCCCCGAGGCTACTATGTGGCAGAGGCATCCATCCCTGGGGAGTGGGGCTTCGCCGCACCCCAAGAAGAGGTCATCCAGGGTTCGCCCAATTGGTTGTTCATCTAGCAGGCATTTACCCGGTGCCAAGCTGTGCACAGTCTCACCAAGGACAGACAAAGCAACTGAGAGGTGTCCCGTTCTGAGTCCTAGCCAGGGCCTAATTCTGACTTCCAGAACTTTCCTCTGGGATTGAACACGTGGTGTCCGGTGGATCTCGACATCCCTCAGGTGAGTGGACACTTAGCTGCAGAGCGGGGTGACACCCAGCAGAGCCACACGGCTGCTGTGCACTGCCGAGCTCACCCATCTGTCTCCTGGTTGTCTATGAGCACCTACTCTAAGCCAGACACTGTTCTAGGCCCTGGGGCCACAGTGGCCCAAGGACAAACCCCTGCCCTCAGGAGCTTGCACTCCAGTCGAGACAGACAGTTCTCCCGTAAGCAAATGAGCAAAGACCTGAAGAGACCAAAGAACACACACAGATGGCAGTAAGCACATGAGAAGGTGCCCCACGGCACGTCCCAGGGAGATGCAAACTGAAAGGACGCCACCTCCACACGCCTGCGCACTGACGTCCCCAAGTGCTGGCAGGACGTGTGGCGGCAGCGACTCTCAGTCACTGCTGGTGGGGACACAGATGGCACAGCCACTTTGGGTGACAGTCTGGCGGTTTCTTCCAAAACTGAAACACTCTTATCATACGACCCAGCAGTCATGCTCAATCATAATTCGCCCAAAGGAGCTGAAAACACATGTCCACACAAAACCCGCTCACGAATGTTCGCAGCAGCTTTTTTCGTCACTGCCGAAACTTGGAAACTACTGACATGTTTTCAGTGGGTGATGGATAAGCAAACTGGTCCAGCTAGATGATGGAATATCATAAGTGATAAAGAGAAATTCAGTGAAAAGACACGGAGGAAACTTCAATGCTTATTACTAAGTGAAAGAAGCCCATCTGAGAAGGCTACATACTGTGTGAATCCAAGTACATGACGTTCTGGGAAAGGCACAACTGCGTGGACAGTACAAGATCTGGGGTTGCAGGGTGGGAGAGGGAGGGGTGGACTCAGGAGAACAGAACACTTTTAGTGCCGTGAAAACTTTCCACCGAAGTGTCATATACTGACAGGAAAGTGCTCAGTGGATTTTCACTCTCATCTCAGCAAACATCATCACATAACCATGTTTGGGTGCTGACACGTGGCTTGCAAAGGTGACAGGGTGTTCCGTTGTTCCTGTGGTCAGCGCCATGCTGCTGGATGCTCAGTGTGTAAAGCTATTCCAAGTAACAGTCACATTCCTGACAACACGCTCAGGAGTGTTCAGGAGGAAGATGCCTTCTTAGTAGAGATCAAGTTCCTTCTCCTGATTTTGTTTCTCTTTTCTAAACAGAGGGTCGGTCGTTGGGCTGTTCTCATTCTGAAAGTACACACGTTCCAGACATGGCAGAGAGCCCTCCTGCCTGCCTTTCAGGGAACGCGTAATTGTGGAGGCGCCCGGCTCAGGCAAACAGGCATTCTCCTCCCTCTGACTCAGACACAAGATCTTCCAGGCCCACAGAGGACCTGCCCCTCATGGGCACTGACCTCGGGTGATTAAACGTCACCTGGTGCGTAGGATTGCGGCATCCCTAAAGCCAAACATTTTGGCTAACACGAGTAGGCACAGCCAGGCGCTCAGGTATGTGCGCATGACCAGGTGACACCCATGCAACTCAGCCAGACACCTGGAAGCTTAAGGAGCCAGACCACGTCCAGACCACCAGCGTGTGGGCACCGCTTTGCACACCTGTGCACCCACCAGGCACGGGGTCAGTGCTACCTGTTCTCTTCTGCGCTCTGTTCTGAGAAGTTCTGCCGCAGGATGGCTGGGACACAGAAAACGGTTGTGCATCCCACGGCCCCGGTGGGGCCAGGGACTTCCCGGGTCTCTTGTCCACGTGCTTGGCAGCCACGACTCAGCTGGTGTCCTTGTCACCCTCCCAGGAGCGAGGCCACAGGCAGTCCTTGAAATCTACACACCAGCTCCTCACAGTTTGCGAGGGGTGACACTGGCAACCAGACCTTCTAACACGGTCCTATTGATGTATGTGATGTTGGGTCTGCTGGCAGTTTCTGAGTGCGGGCCGGGATCCTGTCTCGTGAAGCTGAAGAATGGAAACACGGACAAGGCAGAGGCAAAGAGTTTTAAAAAGAGGACAGTTTATTAGAGGCAGGAGAAGAGGTTGCAGCTCCCGAGCAGGAGGGGGTCCCATGACTGAGGCAAAAGCTCCTTTTATACCTTCCCTTGCCTGCTTGGGGAAGGGGAGCTGTTTGAAGAAGGGAACTGGCGCCTTCTAATGAAATTCGTCTATCAGGTTTGTTCTGCTTGTCCACCCTAAAGGAATTAGCAAAGTAACCCACTCTTGTCTGTCAGATCTGCTCTGTTTGTCAGGCCAAAATGAATTTTATGATTAACCTCAAGGCCTTGTTACATTGTGTCCTGGAGCAAAGGAGTGATTTCAAAACCTGAAGTTTTAGGATATGGCTGTGTTTTCTTTATCTCACCAGGGACCTACCTATCTACCTAACAATCATACTCACTAACCTATGTCAATCCCCCCTCTGAAGTGGAAACCCTAACTGCTATTAGGGGATAAGGGTGTCCTGGCTACTTCAGGCTGAGGTGGGACATAGAGACCAGCAGCTAGGGCTTGCCCAGAGGTCTATCTAAGGGTCCCTGATAGATGAGCACATCCAGATGAGGAGTTTGTTGCTTTGGAGGCCGTCGTAGCCAGCTAGTGAGTGGTCCACAAGCAGAGATGCAAGAAATGATTTCTATAATGATGAATAACAGAAAGACGAGAAAGGCTTCTTTAAGTCCTGTTACGCTAGGAAGCCAGGAACTAAGAAAGGATAACTCTAAACCAAAGAACCTTGTTTTTACTTTAATATTGGAAACCTTTTATTAACTGTGAACTATCAGAGAGACTGAAACAGCATAACCCTTTAAACGTTTTATATTCTTGATTGTGTTTGGGAAGTAGATAATCTATGGCAGCTTTGTTTGAGAACTGTTTCTCTGACCTGTCCTAACTTTTGTCTAATGGCATGGATAGCCTGTGAGGTGGCGTTTTTTAGGGTTTTTTTTACTGAGTGAGCTATTTGACTATCTAGCCTTTTGTATGTCCTTTTCTATAAAAGAACTCTCATCAGTGAAGAGCGTCCAATCTGGGTTGTCTAGGGGTATATTTTTGTACATCTATTTTAGCAGTATAGGCTTGTATTAAAACTTATTGGCAGTTAATTCTTCCTCTGTCTCTGGGAGGAAGGTGGCAAGATTAAGGGTGGAGCAGGTCCGTATTTGAATTACAGGCCCTTTTAAGAGGGCCTGATGCTGTAGAAGGCGGCTATCAGTGAGCCTGTGACTCTTATTAGCATTTAAAAGCCCTTGAATGTGGTGGGGGGCAAAAATAAAATGGTTAAGTCTTGTCCCATGGTGAGCTTGGTGGCTTTGGGAACTATGATGGCAGCCACAGCTATGGCCTGGAGGCAAGCTGGTCAGCTGCCTTGTTAAGATGTCTAGTTTTTTACTGAAATAGTTTTAGAGTGCTTTTTAAGTTTACATTTTTTTAAGGTATAGACCAATGATAAGAAACAGGCTGAGCAAAATGAGCCCAAATCTGGGGGCTGTCTTTATCTTTACAATCAAAGCAGTTTTCAGAGGAAAAAGGTCCAGAGGGAGCAGTTGAGACAGAATAAATGGCTTCTGTATCAATTAGGAAATTAATAGGCTTACCTGCCACGTCAGGGTCACCCACAGTTTTATCCCCTGTGATGAGAACAGCTTGGGAGCTACTGGGAACTTAAGGCCCAACAGTGATGACAGCTATTTTGGGGGAGGGAGCTGGTCCTTGCTCCCTTCAGAACAAGGAGTACTCTCTCCTCCTTTAGTCTGTATAGGGGACACTGCTGTTTGGGAAAATTAGGACTCCTGCGATCTGGGCTTGTATATCCAGAGTAGGCTCTTTTATCTGGAGCTTTCTCTGGGGCTTTGGACTGTCCTGAGGTGGCTTCAGCCCTGGGTTGTCTATAACTGTAGCCAAAAGTCTGGCCTGTCTCTGGTCTTATGCTCTGGTCTCACTGTTCCTTTATTCCTCGTTTTTCTGTCTTGGCTGTTAAAGACATTTAAACAAATTCCTGGCCTTTTCTAGGATCTGAGCCTCTTAATTAGGGATGTAACAGTGGGTCAGAACCATTAGAATTCCCTGCCAGTTAGGGAAAAACATTAGGCTAAGTTTCCTTATGTTGGCCTATAGCTGATACTGAGGAAAACACATGAACTTTAGCAGTTTTATAATATAAAAGTTTACTTAACTGTTAGCAAAACTTAGTTTTTAGATTTAATTTTTGAGTAACCAAGGATCTGATTGAGAAAATATAAAACAGAAAATTATTCTGGTGATATATATACTGACAACAAAAAGCAAGCAATTAGCACTTCTACTGGCAAACCCAGGAATATATATGGCAACCTTTAAAAGCATAGGTTTTAGTAATAAAATATAAGATATATTTATTAACAGATCTTAATTTCTCTCAACATTCGTGTGACAAGAAGTTAGAAATAGATGAACTTATGATGTACCTAATAATAATTAACACCTCAGTATTTTGTTATTTTGAAATACCTAGATATTTAAGCTATATTTTTTGACAAATTCTGTGACAAAAATATCATGACTTTAGTATTCTGGGACTCCAATCTAAAGGCTATTTCCCTTATAATGAATCTCACTGTGGGTGGTCGCTGTAGGACTTAGAGCAGCAGAATAAGGGCACTGGCTTGAGGTTTGGTTTTTAAAAGTGCCACTTTTTTCCTTCAGTTACCTCAGCCTCAGGCATTTCTGTTTATAGGTGGGTGAGGAGATGGGTGTTTGTTGAAGGGTCCTCCTCAGGAGAGGAGGATCCCGCGGGAGTTCTCTTGGAGGAGTCTCTTCAGGAGGGGTCTCCCTAGAGAGAGTCTCCTTAGAAGGAGTCCCTGTCACGCGGGGGACCCTGCTTGCTGCGCCATTTGTCGTGCAGGGTCTCAGCTCCCACTCCCCGCCCAAGAACGCAGGACACGGTGAGGCCAAAAAGGAACACCCACGGAGCCATAGATAGGGGAGTCAAACCAATATATTCTTGCTGGCGGCTGGGCTGGAGACACAGGAAGCAGGATCTACATAATCTGCCTAACAGCAGTCCGCGCTTGCCAGCCACCATCTTCTTGCTAGCCCCCATTTGCTGCTAGCGTAGCCACAGCAGTTATATTAGTGGCCAATGGCCTACGGGTTACAGCTGACGGTCAACTAGCCACAGTTGCTGGCCATCTGATCACAGTTGATGGTCATTTACTACCCGAGCCAGCACCTTTCTATTGTGAGGCCGAGAGCCTGGAAACTGTTTTTTGAGGCTTTGTCCCCACACTCCACCCCTACAGGGTCTCGCCTCACAATCTAGGCGACAAGTGTCTTCCACGTGGGTCCCTGTGAGAGGAGCCTGGAGGTGAATGCAATGTCCTGGACATAGCCAGGCTCTCTGAGCACAGCCAGGGTTTCTCAGGGCACCACCCCAGTACTTCTGGGCACAGCCAGACATCCTGGGCTTCCTAGGGTACCATCTGTTTCCCTGGGCACAGCCAGGGCTCTCAGGGCACCACCACTCTCTCTGGGCACAGCCAGACTTCCTGGACACAGCCAGGGCCTCTCAGGGTACCGTGCTGGAACAACAGCGGCTCACATCAAGGTGCTTACATATTATCAGCGGCGGCCAGTCAAGACACAAAAGCAAACATCCGCCAGTCCCACTACATGGTGGTATGTTCCCAAACAGTCAAGCGTCCATTAAATCAGGGATAGAAGGCAATTCCTCATAGTCCATAGTCATTCGCCAGGGCTGTCCTGGGGGTGAGGGATGACCTTGACCTCACCCTCATCTCCCACAGAGGACTCAGCAAGCGTTTCCTCCTGGGACTAAAAGTCCTGCATCCAGGCTGCCTCAGCAAGCAGTTCCCAGCCCACAGGGCAGCAACAACCTTCGCTTTCTCCGCTTTCTCCGGCCTCTGCTGGTTGGGGAACCATCCACATCTTTCCACCCCTCCACGGGAATCGAGCTCTCCGGCAGCTGCTCCTCCTGGTCTTCCTCGGACTGAGCTTTCACACGCACAAACTGCTCCACTGCCCTTCGGAAAGCTTTGGCCAGCACCGTATCCTGCCGACTACGCCATGTGTCAGGCGGGGGACCCTGCTCGCTGCGCCATTTGTCGCGCAGGGTCTCAGCTCCCACTCCCCGCCCAAGAACGCAGGACACGGTAAGGCCAAAAAGGAACACCCACGGAGCCATAGGTAGGGAAGTCAAACCAATATATTCTCGCTGGCGGCTGGGCTGGAGACACAGGAAGCAGGATCTGCCTAACAGCAGTCCGTGCTTGCCAGCCACCATCTTCTTGCTAGCCCCCATTCTCTTTTCTGCTAGCGTAGCCACAACCATTATGTTAGTGGCCAATGGCTTATGGGTTACAGCTGACGGCCAACTAGCCACAGCTGTTGGCCCTCTGATCACAGTTGATGGTCATTTACTACCTGAGCCAGCACCTTTCTATTGTGAGGCCGAGAGCCTGGAAACTGCTTTTTGGGGCTTTGTCCCCACAGTCCCCCTAGAAGGAGTTCCCTTAGGAGGAGTCCCCTTAGAAAGGAACTCATTGGGGGAAGGGAGGCAAGAGATCACAGTGTCTGGATGGTTTTTTCTCCGGCTAACCCCCACTAAGCGCTCCATCCCCTTACTGGAGATATCTCGCTCCATCCTCTCATCGGAGCTGTCTCCCGCAGGCACTAAGGTTAGTGACCCCTTGTCAAAACAAATGTTGAAAAAGGACACAGCTGCTAGGGACGGACATCCTAGCACCCCAGGCAGATTTAACCAATCCCTAGCGTAGCAATAATGGTGCGAATCTCCCCCAAACCCGGAGGCCTAACTCTATAAAACAAAGCGCCCGACCCCGGGAAGTGCTCTCAGTCTTTGGAATAATTCCGCTGAGCCCTCCGGCATAATAAAGGTGTGTTCTCCCTGACCTCTGCGTGCCGCTTGTGCCGCTTGAGTCTCTCGGTCCTCGCCACTTTTTCCGCAACAACAGCCAAAACAGCTGGGTCAACTTTACATTTTTTACCGAGACCTGGGTTGTCCCTCAGGGCAAAAAAAGGCCTGAACATATGGAACTTCTGACCATTTGCCCTGCTTTCTGCAAAACAGGTCTAGTTGCATGATTGTATTATAATTAATACTTCCCTCAGAAGGCCAAGTCTCCCCATCTTCCAATAAGTATTTAGGCCAAACCTCTGAGCAAAAGAAAATCAGTCGCTGTTTCTTCAAAGTCTGAGGGTCAAATTTGTCCCAATATTTCAAGATGCAGTTCAGGGGGGTATCGGCGCGTGAGGTCTGATTGACCATCTGAAAGGGAGGAAGAAGAGAAAGGCGTCCCTTCTCAATTCATCTCCCACAATCTGCTCTGAGGCGTCCCCCAGACGCGTAGGCCATGAAAACCAAGCGACCGGTTCCGAGGCAGGTGGGGAGACAAGGCGCACCAGGTCGCGCTTACCTGGGTGGCCCTACCTGTGCCTCTGGATGGGCGCCTACCCTGACCCCCTTGAATGTTGGCATTGGCCTATAGGCCAATAATGGCTGTGGCCTATAGTGAGATGCTTTAAAGTAGTGGGGTGTATACCGTGACTCTGGGCATCACAGAAATTGATTCCACAATTAATATAATAGTGGCCTTCTAAATAAAGGTGTTTAACAACAGAGTACATACTCAAGGGTTGTAGCTTGGGTATGGAACCTGTGCAGAAAGGCAACGGGGGACGTTTTGATTCCCAATGGGTAAGAGAGTGCAAAGAGAAAATGGAAGCCCCCAAAACTTCAGGTAAAATTTCCTCCTTAAGGTAAAGTGGATCTGGAATATGTTGGTCCTCCTTAAAAACTTAGCCTAGAAGTGGCTGAGGCTGCTCCGGAGGAGCTGTGCTTTTGTGGCCTTTCCCCCTCTGGGCTGTTGCTGTAGCCCTGCTGAGGTGGGGGCAGAGACAGGCAGCAGAGAAGCTGCTTGTGGTCCCGAGTACAGTGAGATCACGGAAGAGAAAGGGATGATTTGAGAGGGAATGTTAAATGCTAGTAAATCTTATCCCGAGTGACAAGAGAAGTCCTATACAGGCAGAGGTTCATGTTCTTACCTTAAGATGTCTTGAGGTTGGCAGGGAGTGTTGAGAAGGTCCCGCAGGGAAGAGACCCTAGACCAGCGTCTCAAAAGTTGAGGAGAGACAGTGACAGGATGAAAGGACAGCAGAGACAAAGGAGTCGTCTTGCTGGCTCCCTTACGGGCAGTCGGGCTGGGAGAGAACCTCAGGAACCTTTGAGAATTTGCCGTAGAGTGGCCATGGCCGAAACTCCCTCAGCTGTCAGCAAAGGCCCACAGTGCTGGCCAAGCGCCAGTATTCAGTCTCCTCATGGAAAGAGAGATGAGAAAGCAGTAGGGAGGGGGAGCGAGCCTCCGAACGGCGTCCTTACTGGCAGTCGGGCTGGGGGAAGACTCCTGAAGCCTTTGAGACACATCACAGAGTCCCCACGAGCAGCGTCCCGCAAATGCTGCCAAGGGCATTCACCTCAACCGCGCGCCGTCTTTGGGCTTCACTCCACCCGAGACAGAAAGCAAGAGAGAAGGCAGGTGGACTATGGCCAACATTCCTCAGGCTCAGTGCTGGAGGGGATCAACCAGAGCCCTTCTGTAAGATCTGTCCTCTGAGTCTTAAGAGTAGCAGCCGCACTTTTCGCATTTAAATGGCTGAAGGAGGACTATTGTTTGCATGATAAAGGAGACAAAAAAAGATGAAGGCCCATAGCCATGGGCAAGTAGAAAGGCACAGATAATATTTACCTCTCCTTCAATCTCGAGCAAGCCCCCAAATGATGGGGGTGATATTGGATCTGCTAGCAGTTTCTGAGTGTGGGCCGGGATCTTGTCTCCTAAAGCCAAGGAATGGACACACGGACCAAGGAGAGGCAAAAAGTTTTAAAAACAGGATAGTTTATTAGAGGGAGGAGAAGAGGTTGCAGCTCCAGAGCGGGAGGGGGTCCTGAATGGGGGTGCCCAGTGACTGAGGCAAAAGCTCTTACTTTATACCTTCCCTTGCCTGCTTGGGGAAGGGGAGCTGTTTGGAGAAGGGAACTGGCACCTTTTAATGAAATTCATCTACCAGTTTGGTTTTGCTTGTCCATCCTAAAGGAATTAGCAAAGCAACCCACTCTTATCTATCCTCCGTTTCTATCTATTCTATCTATCTATTTGAATCTATCTATTCTCCCTTTGTCAGGCCAAAATGAATTTTACGATTTACCTCAAGGTCTTGTTACATTATGTCCTGAGCAAAGGAGTGATTTCAAAATCTGAAGTTTTAGGATATGGCTGTGTTTTCTTTATCTTACCAGGGACCTACCTATCTACCTAACAATTATACTCACTAACCTGTCACGCTATCTGACCTAACAGGGTCTCCTCACAGGCAACATGTGTTCATAGTGGAAACAGGTCATGATGTTGGCTAATTCAGCCTCATCGGCGTTCATAAGATCGAATTAGATCTGATCATCTACATGAGATGACATCAAATCAAATCAGGCATTTTTGGAAATCTGAGTTGACATTGAAGGCTGCCGGCACCAGTAAATTGTCAGAAAATGAGCCATAGCTTGGAGCAGCCACTCAAAGCCTGATGGCTTATAGCCGAGACCCCCTTGTAAACTCCCCTCCAGGGCTCGTGCCACATCTCCTGCCACGTGGTGATCAACCCCGGGCTGGCCTCACATCCACGACCTGCAGGTGTTTTCAGCACACACACGGGCCCCAGGCGTGGAGCTGGAATGAAGAGCTCGGCGTCTGAACCCAGACTGGTCTCTAAGGGGATCCGGCCTCCTGCGGAGCCCAGCAGCTCAGGTGTGTGGCACCGGAGTGGGAGCTGTCCTCGGTCCTGAAGCGACCCCAGGCGTCCCCCTACCCTACCTCCTCCTGCCACAGAGGCCTGGAAAGTCCAACACAGGCACACCTCGTTTTGCTGAGCTGCACAGACATCATGTCTTTACAAACTGCAGGTTTGTGGCAATCCTGTGCCATTTTTCCAACAGGCTCAGGTGATGATTCGCATTTTTTAGCAACAAAGTATTCTTTAATTAAGATTGTAAGTTTATTATGTGCTGCTATCACACACAATTAATAGACTACAATATAGTATAAATATAATTTAATGCACTGGGAAACCAAAACATTCATGTGACTTGCTTTATTCAGTGTATTGCAGTGGTCTGGAGCCGAAATGCAATATCTCTGAGGTATCACAACGCTATAATTCTTCACACACACTAGAAAGGCTATAATAAAAAAAATAAATAAAAATAACAAACACCAGCAACAATGTAGCTAAACTGGAATGCTTAAACATCGCTTGTGGAAATGTCAAATGATGCAGCCTATCTATATAACAGTTCAGCATTTCTTCAAAAAGATAAAAAAAATTACCACATGGCTAAACAACTACTCCTAGATATATATTCCAAGGAACTGAAAATAGGTATTCAAACGTAAACTTGTACACAAATATTCATAGCAGCATCTTCACAATAGCCAAAAGGTAGAAACAATTCAAATGTGCATCGATGAAAGGAGAAAGAAAATGTGGTAAATCCAGAAACTGCAATATTATTTGGCCAGATAAAGGAATAAATTAAATGGTACAGCCACTGTGGAAAATGATATCGCTGTTCCTTAAAACTTAAAGATAGAATTAATGAATGATCCAGAAATTCCACTTCAGGGTATATACCCAAAAGATTTGAAATTAGGGACACAAACAGATCATGTGTACACCCGTATTCATAGTGGATTCACAGTAGCCAAAAGGTGGA
The DNA here is from genome assembly GCF_964194185.1 of Rhinolophus hipposideros. Taxonomy (NCBI): domain Eukaryota; kingdom Metazoa; phylum Chordata; class Mammalia; order Chiroptera; family Rhinolophidae; genus Rhinolophus; species Rhinolophus hipposideros. The sequence continues at coordinate 1,060,601 of NC_138060.1, forward strand.
AGCCACCCAAGTGTTTACAGATGAACGAATGGACAAAAAGTGGTATATACGAGGGGACTAGTATTCAGCCTTAACATCTAAGGAAATTCTGGCGTGGGTTACCACACGGCTGAATGTGGAAGTCATTACGCTAAGTGAGAAAAGACAGCTACAGAAGGACAAACATTATTTGATTCCACTTATATAAGCTATGTACCAAAAGCTAATTCAGAGACAGAACGTAGAATGTGGTTGCCAGGGGTTGTGGGGAAATGGGAATGTGGAGTTATTGCTTTATGGATACAGTTTTAATTGAGGAAAATGAAATTCTGAAGGTGGATGGTGTTGGTGGTATTTGTACAATGACGTAAACGCAGTTAATACCATAGAAATGTGTACTTCAACTGGTTTAAACAGTAAATGTTGTGCTGCATATAATTAATCACAATAAAAAAATTAGTGAAGTACTGACACTTGTGAGAACACGGATGGACATTGAAAACATCTTAAGTGAAAGAAGCTGGGCATGAAGGGCATCAAGATGGGATTCACTTCTGAAGGTTAAATACAAATTTATGAAAACCAGGGAAAGCCTCAGTGACAGTTCCAGAAAAAGAGTCACATCAGAATGGTGAGAGACATTTTCACACAGCTGGGACAGGTGGTGAAAGCTGAAGTGGGGCCATGGAGTGGATTGTAATGTGGAAGCCACAATCATATCCACACGTGGGGTCATGTGGTGATTCCCGGGGAAAGCACACCTGTTTGGGATGAAACTCACTGGAGAACTGGGTGTGAAATGTCGGAAAGCGATGACAGCGGCAGAATGTGAGTGCAGAGAAAGAGTACCCGTAGTGCTACGGAAAGTTTTCCAGACTTTTGAAATTACTGGAGAGTAAACTACTTGAAACAACCATGTCAGGACCACACCAGAAAAGCAGAACGCATCCGAGCTCATGACAGACTCCAAGACCCATGCAAACCCCGTTCACCCAAGGGGGTGGAGCTGATCGCCCTTGTTAACTAGAGGCGACGAGGGAGAATATATTAGTACCCACTGTGCCTTGGGTACGTGACCTGGGATGTGGAAGACACAGCGGCCTTTTTAATTTCGGTTTTCCACATCACCCCAAAAGTCTGTAGTGACCAAAGCAGGGTGGTATTGGCATAAAACCAAACACATAGATCAACGAGCAGAATGGAGCTTAAGATTGAATCCACATAAATGACGCTGGGAACACTGGCCAGCTGTAGGCAAAACAGCAGCACTGAACACGATCTGACACCACAAAGGAAAACCAGCGATTTCCCCACTATGTCCTTCCTCTGCGGGTCCTCTTGTGGCCAACACGCCTCCCCGCCCCCACCTGTCAGCAGAGTTCACGCACAGGAGGATTCTCCCTACCTCTCCTCCTGTGTCCACGCCTCCCGGGGAGATACTGAGGCGAAGCATGCGCAGAAGGACGTCCCTTGTTGTCCCCGAAGCAGCGGCTCCTCCAGGATACACCAAGTTCCCTCACAACAGATGCCACCACAGCATGCAAGAGACATCATGGTGGCTCTCGCCCCAGCTGTCGCGTGAGACTTGGGACCCTGGCTCTCTTGAAGACGGGCTGCCCTCTGTCTCGAGAGGCTGGCCCCTGGCTCTCATGCCAGAGTCCTACCCCGTGCTCACTTAGTTCTCTGGAAAAGTGGTACCACAGGAAGTGATCACTTCAATTGGGCCTGGAGGAAACGTGCGTGGGAAACCGGTTTGGAGAAAGTACCCACATGTGTACTCACCTGTGTTCAGATGAGAGGAGACACCAGAGCTGGACCATGGACCTCAGATCCAGACCTCTAAATGGACCATTGCCCCACATAGCCAGACACCAGGGCCTGAGCAGGACCCCTTACCAGGGACCCTGGACCCTAATCTCCAACCCTGACCCTGACTTCTCACCCCCTGCCTCCAACCCTGCAGCTGTAAACCCCTGAACCCTTAAACATTTAACATCCCTGAACATGAACTATTACTATGAAAAGCACCATGAGATCGCATGCTTCGGAAGAGAAGAGGACGCCACCAAGAGACAGAGCAGATGTTAGATGCAGGAGGCTGCTGCTGGTGCCAGCCCGTGTGTTATAGGGTCAGGGAGTCCTTACAGTGCTGTTCTCTAGGCAGTGACGGAAAACCCCGCTGCTCAGCAGGAACCTTGAATGAGTTGTCGTTTTGGTCTGGGTTCTCCAAAGGCCCAGAGGAAAAGAGTGACGTTTCTTCCGGTCTGGATACTCTCTGAGCTGAGAGCTCACACTGGTGTCTGCTCTGTGAAATACACAGGCGGTCATGTCAGTTTCATGCTGTAGGACTGCGGTCGAAACTGCAGAATCCTGAAACTAAAAGCATTAAAATTCAGATGCCCTTTCTCTACCTTTTGATTTAAAGCTGTAGATGAGTCACGTTTTATGTTAAGCGTGTAACTGAAATGTTATGAAAAGCTTTCCCCTTTCTTAAGAGTATCTCAGTTATCACTGAGAGGTCAAACCACCATTTCAATGCCCACACTAAGTACACATCAGTTGCCAAGAAAACATAGTAAAAGCAGACAGTCTGTTCACAGATATTAATATTAAAAGTTTAACATTTTCCAAGTCCAAAAAGAATAAACGACCCATGCTTGCTGCTCCCTGCATGGGGTTCCTCAGTGACAGTTTCCATGGGAGTCCCAGACAGACCACAGAGCGTTTTACAATGCACATGCATTGGGTCCTGTTTGCCCCCTGTGCACTGAGTTGTGTGTGGGACACTGGCAGCAGTGCCTGGACCTTATTTACTATAATGAGAGGACGAGGCAGTGTTACTGCATATGGGGCCTGGGTCTGCAAACATCGCATCGCCCAAGCCTCCCACCGCATGCCTCTATTGTAACGGTGAGATTCGGGGAATCAATAACACACTTAGACTTAGCTAGTTTGCAGTGTGACTCACCGCATAGCTCGCTATCCAGCCACCTGTAATTAAACCCAGTTATTGATCCACCCTGATATTCAGCTGTTTTCTCTTTGTTTCTCCCCTCAATGATTAACTGTTTGTTCCCTTTCTCAAGTAAACCCATACCTTGTGAACTAACATCCTAACCTGGGAAAGAGCAATTTCGTAATCCCCAGGCACCCGGACACTGGAATCCAATTTACAACTTCTTGCACTTTTTTACTGGTGATGCATTCGAGTCCCAGGCCGCTATGGCTAACTCCTAGTTTGGAGTCCGGACATAACTTTGTCTTCAAACAGACCAGACCCCAGGAAGGATGTCAGCCCTCAAACCAGCCTGACCGACTCCTCCTTTCCTATGTAAGAAAAAGCTAACCCGAAGTTAGGTGCAGCTGTCCACCCTCAGACACTGGACTCTGCGCCGGCGACTCCCCCTCACCCCCAACCCCCCGTGTTTCTCTCTTTCTTACCAGAGGCAGCCGTCATTGTTGGACACTGCCATGGGCATTCTCTCTCTGCCCTAACTGTCATAAAAGCTTCCTTTGTAGAGTCTGTGAATGCTTTCACCTTCTGTAAATTCCACGCCACAACACCTATCTGTCTACATGGCTAACTTTGGAAATATGCCTATTTTTACAACGTGTATATTGTCAGTTATCCCATCTTATTTATGTTGTACGTGTCATTACATCTGATATTCATGTAACTACAGTGCGATGAAAAAGATTTCTGTAACAATTACCTTGTAATTCTGAAAAAATTACCTTGCTGAGTGGGATGACTTATATCTCACATTAGTGGGCGTTCATTCAATTTATAGGACCTTTCCAACAGGTACACATTTACTAAAGTAAGGTGCATAAAGGCCCAACTAGCATAAAAATAAGGATAAAGCTGAAATCAATACATTAACCATGAACATGATCATTTATTACTATCAAGTATTATGACTGTACTTAATTGCAGCTGTTGTACTTTTAGACAACTGGCATATGTGAATTCCCCATGCACGTAGGTTAAAGTTCAATTTTATCTTATTAATCTGATTCTTAATTTGATGATTAGCTCAGCCAGAAGAAGTTGTTCTTATGGACAGAGAGAACAATGCCTCAGGGACAGACAGAAGCAAAGGAAGGAAGATGATTTGTGAAACAAAGAAAAGGGAGATGAGATCACTCCTCAGAAATGCTACAGCTACAGCTAATTGTAAAGGGTTATAACACTATTAGCATTGCAGGCTGGGAAAAATCTCCACCCCTGTGTCCTCAGGACAGTTCCCACAAGGAAATCCCTCTTCCTGATGGGAGGGAGTGGTCAGCAGAGACACACCCTGGGAACGCCCTGGAAACGCCCTAGGCTCCACCTGTGACTCCACTCCTGATTGTTTCCCACCCTCATTAAAATATAATCCTAAATTTTGTTTGTTTCAGCACAGTCGCTCTCCTCCTGTGCCTGTGCACTCCTGCATTTGGGGGATATATTTTCTTTTTAAAAACAAATCCTCCACTTGCTTGCCTTTGTTCAGGAGTTGTTCCTACATCCTGGATTGCCTTCTTGTGATGACTCTGACTTGCTCTCCAATAACACACTTACTAGGTCAGAGCAAAAGAAATAATTGTGAAGCCCCCACAGTATTGGGGAAGCCTGCAAGGAGAATTACTGGCCAGGGCACTGCTGGCTCCTGGCAACCACTGCAGCTGGCAAAGATATCTGCTGGCAGAGGTGAGCGGTGTTTTTGTTCACCCTGTGAGCCTTTCTGGTGTATTTATGCAGGGTTTGAGAGAATTTAGAAGTACTGCACGTCCTTTTCCCCTCCTCTACAAGTAGACTGGCAGGAAAATATATTTGTGAACCTAGCTTCTCGGGAGTAGCGACTCACAGGTTTCCCTTATTGAATCTTCCCTCCCAGATGTGGTCATTTTTGTGTGTCTCTATGTCTCTTGTTGTGTCATTTGTCCTGACAGGGAAATACCACAGTGACAGAAAGCCTTTGGCTTCCTTGGTCAACCTGTAAAAAGGCTTTTTGGTTTGAGTAGCTATTAAAATCCTACCATCAGTGGCCAGAGTATGGATTCTTTGAATTGGAAAAACTTCTAAATTGGAAAATGTGTTAGAGAACTCTCATAACAAAGCTGTTTTTTTGGAACCTAGAGAAAGACCACATGTTTAATACAAACAGATACAAGGAAATTTAACTATTCTTAAGCTTTTCAATTAGTTCTTCAGCTTCTGGGGTCTTAATAGATACTAACGTCAACATTAGATTTAAAAAAGGCAGAAGAGAAAATCAAGAGATGTGCAAATGTTAAAAATCTTTATGGAGATTTAAGATTTTGAGAACTGGTATGTTGAAACTGGCTTTAAAGGATTTAATAACCAATCAGAAACCTGAGAAAAATGGAAGCTGATTTTTCAGTCCGATAGACGTGAGAAAGTCTCAGCATCACCCCGGACCCTCTGCCGAGTAGATCTGAAATGGAAACAGAGCCCACAACTGTCCCAGGCCCGCTGAGGTAAATAAAATAAAAATTTCAAAGGGGCAGTTTTAACAATACAAGCCTCCCTCTTCCAGCCTGGCTCCCCTTTCCCAGCCTCCTTAGAGACTATGAAGCACAAATAAAACCCTGAGCACAATCCCCTTAGCAGTAGACAGGAAGACTCTATGCAGGAGCCTCACAAAACTTTACCTGCCATGTGTGTTTAGCTTTTTCTGAATTACCTGTAAATCTCCCATTTTTACATCTAAAGCCTAAGAGCCAACTGCCACCTTTGTCTAAAATGTCATATTTACCTGATTTCTCCTCACTGTCTTTGGAATTTTTGTGTGTGTGTGTGAATTCTAGGTGCTCATAGATTACAATTCCTGGTCTCTGTCAGCAGTTGGACAGAAGATAGCAGGGGTGCGAGGCCTTTGTCTGCTTTCTGAATTTAGGTAGGCAGAAAAAGTATCTGTGCAGCTACTTCCTGCACCTAGAGACTCGAGGGTTTTCTGTATTCTTTCCTCCCTGAGATGTTCTTTATTCTTTCCTCCCAGAGATGTTCTTTTTTCTTGTGTCTGTGTCTTGCGTATCCTTTGCCCTAAGAAGGAACTACCACGGGGACAGAACACAGGCACAGGCTCCCATGAGCCTGTCGTTGGAGCCGGACCCACAAGCTGAGGAGTTCAGTGTTTCTCTCCAGCCTGGCGTCTGTGGAGACAAACTTTGCTGTGGGTCCCTCTCTAAAAATCTCTTTAGGTTTTTCTTTCCTTCTCGTTCTGTGTCCCGGGAGCTTGGCTTTGTGTGGGGACAGAGCCAGGAGTGCAGTTTCCAGGATCTCGTCCTCGCATAGAGGCAGGTAGTAAGGTGCTGGCTCAGGTGGTAAATGGCCATAAACTGTGATTGGATGGTTATCAGCTGTGGCTAGTTGGCTGTCAGCTGTAACCAGTGAGCCTTTGGCCACTAATATAACTGCTGTGGCTGCGCTGGGGAGTCAAGTCGAGGGGAGTTGAGGACAGTCAATCGGTTGGCAGGCAGAAAAGCAGACAGCAGGTCGCACCTCGTGTGAATCCACCCTCCAGTGAGACTATAGTGGTATGACTCTCTGTGGGGACAAAACCCCAAAAAAACAGTTTCCAGGCTCTCGGCCTCACATAGAAGGGTGCTGGCTCGGGTAGTAAATGGCCATTAACTGTGATCAGATGGCCAGCAGCTGTGGCTAGTTGGCCGTCAGCTGTAACCCATAGGCCATTGGCCACTAATATAACGGCTGTGGCTACACTACCAGAAGGGAATGGGGGCTAGCAAGAAGATGGTGGCTGGCAAGCGCGGACTGCTGTTAGGCAGATTATGTAGATCCTGCTTCCTGTGTCTCCAGCCCAGCCGCCAGCGAGAATATATTGGTTTGACTCCCCTACTTATGGCTCCATGGGTGTTCCTTTTTGGCCCTACCGTGTCCTGCGTTCTTGGGCAGGGAGTGGGAGCTGAGACCCTGCACGACAAATGGCGCAGCGAGCAGGGTCCCCTGCGCGACACATGGCGTAGTCGGCAGGATACGGTGCTGGCCAAAGCTTTCCGAAGGGCAGTGGAGCAGTTTGTGCGTATGAAAGCTCAGTCTGAGGAAGACCAGGAGGAGCAGCTGCCGGAGAGCTCGATTCCCGTGGAGGGGTGGAAATACGTGGATGGTTCCCCAACCAGCAGAGGCCGGAGAAAGCGGAGAAAGCGAAGGTTGTTGCGGCCCTGTGGGCTGGGAACTGCTTGCTGACTCAGCCTGGATGCGGGACTTGTCCCAGGAGGAAACGCTTGCTGAGTCCTCCATGGGAGACGAGGGTGAGGTCAAGGTCATCCCTCACCCCCAGGACAGCCCTGGCGAATGACTATGGACTATGAGGAATTGCCTTCCATCCCTAATTTAATGGACGCTTGACTGTTTGGGAACATACCACCATGTAGTGGGACTGGTTTGATGTTTGCTTTTGTGTCTTGACTGGCCGCCATTGATAATATGTAAGCACCTTGATGTGAGCCGCTGTTGTTCCAGCACAGTACCCCGAGAGGCCCAGAGAGAGAGTGGCAGTGCCCAGAGAGGCCCTGGCTGTGTCCAGGAAGTCTGGCTGTATCCAGAGAGAGTGGCAGTGCCCAGAGAGGCCCTGGCTGTGTCCAGGAAGTCTGGCTGTGTCCAGAGAGAGTGGCAGTGCCCTGAGAGCCCTGGCAGTGTCCAGGAAGTCTGGCTGTGCCCAGAGAGAGTGGCAGTGCCCTGAGAGGCCCTGGCTGTGTCCATGAAGTCTGGCTGTGCCCAGAAGTACTGTGGTGGTGCCCTGAGAAACTCGGGCTGTGCCCGGGGAGACAGGTGGTACCCTAAGAAGCCCAGGATGTCTGGCTGTGCCCAGAAGTACTGGGGTGGTGCCCTGAGAAACCCTGGCTGTGCCCAGAGAGCCTGGCTGTGTTCAGGATAGTGCATTCACCTCCAGGCTCCTTGCACAGGGCCCCTCGCAGAAGACACTTGTCGCGTAGATTGTGAGGCGAGACCCTGTAGGGGTGGAGTGTGGGGACAAAACCCCAAAAAAACAGTTTCCAGGCTCTCGGCCTCACATAGAAGGGTGCTGGCTCGGGTAGTAAATGGCCATTAACTGTGATCAGATGGCCAGCAGCTGTGGCTAGTTGGCCGTCAGCTGTAACCCGTAGGCCATTGGCCACTAATATAACGGCTGTGGCTACACTAGCAGAAGGGAATGGGGGCTAGCAAGAAGATGGTGGCTGGCAAGCGCGGACTGCTGTTAGGCAGATTATGTAGATCCTGCTTCCTGTGTCTCCAGCCCAGCCGCCAGTGAGAATATATTGGTTTGACTCCCCTACTTATGGCTCCATGGGTGTTCCTTTTTGGCCCTACCGTGTCCTGCGTTCTTGGGCGGGGAGTGGGAGCTGAGACCCTGCACGACAAATGGCTCAGCGAGTAGGGTACCCTCGTGACACTCTCCTACCTATGGCTCCGTGGGTGTTCCTTTTTGTCCTCACCATGTCCTGCGTTCTTATGTGGGGAGTGGGACCAGAGGCCCTGAAGGCCGCCCCGCACCACACTTTGTGACCAAGGAAGCTAATCCTCTCTGGTCCCCACCATCAGCCAGGTGAACTTACTCCATTGCACCTGGTGGCCAGTGAGATAAGCTGGGGTTCCCAGTGCACCTCTGCCTGGCTGTGCCAGCTCCCAGGGGACTGTGTTCTGAGGGGCCTCTGCCCATAAGGGGCATCTGTCCCCCCAGCCTTCCTTACCCTTTAGTGCTGGTCAGATCCCGGTCTAGTAGCACCTGCTCGGGGCCACAGATTAGTGGGTTTGGGGCTGGAGGTGCCTCACATTTTGTGGGAGACCTGAGACACTCTGTCCACCCCACCATCCCTACTGCCTATGTGATGAAGGTCTGTGCTTTCTCTGACTGTCTTTGGGGGTGACCCTTTGGCTCTGGGAGGGCTGCTTCCTCTGCACTCGGTGTGGAGGGGCCTCTGGCTTCCTGGCCTGAGCTGTCAAGAGGCTGCTTGGTGTCTCACTATTTAGTCCTCACTGTCCACATCAAGACGATGGGTCTTTGGAATGGGGAAAACTTATAAATTTACATTGTGTTATAGAACTCTTGTGACAACCAGCTGTTTTCTTGGTAAAACATCTTGTGTGTGTTCTCTATAGTTGTTACTAACTCTGTTAATTTGTGGTCTCTGTGTGAAACCAGTTTGTGTTTGTGTGTGGTAAGACGTTTTGTAGCTCCGCACGGTGTTACCAGTTTGTGATATTTGATTGGCTTGAACAAATTAAATGCTTATTTTCATGCGGAGGACCCTGCTTGCTCTCCATTTGTCCTGCAGGCAGGCCTGTGGGGTCTCTGCTTCCACTCCGCACATAAGAACGCAGGACATGGTGAGGCCAAAAAGGAACACCCATGGAGCCATAGGTAGGGAAGTCATACCACTATAGTCTCACTGGTGGCACCATAGTGTCACTGCAGGCTGGAGTCACACGACCTGAAACCTGCCATCCGCTTTTCTGCCTGCCAAATGACCGACTCACTCTCGACTCCTGACTCGACTCGACTGATCAGTTATATCAGTGGCTATTTGGCTAACTGGTTACAGCTGATGGTCAGTTAGCCACAGCTGACGGCCATCTACTACCCGAGCCGCACCTTTCCATGTGAGGCTGAGAGCCTGGAAACTGATTTCTGGGGCTCTGTCCCCACACTCCACCCCTACATTCTCGCCTCATAATCTACACTACAAGCGTCTTCCTCGAGGGTCCCTGTGCCACATTAGATTATTGATACCTATGGACGAAAAGAAATGCTAGTTTTAGGAACCAATAATGGCAAATCCCTTCCATCTGGGAGGATACACGCTAGCTTTTTGTCCTGGAAAAGGAGGGTCGCTGCCACTGGCACCTTTCCTGGTTTGTGGTACCAGACTTTTATGGCAGTGCTTGGGGACCCTTGCGTAGTTTCAACATGTAACAGTACAGGGGACCCCATAATAGGCCATAGTGAGAGCACATAGGTTCCCTGCAAAATCATCCCGGTATCGGGACCTCCATATACTACAGTGACTTGCGGTGGCCACTCAGCCACCACCCCTGGCGTCACTTGCAAATCATGAGTCAAACCAGCCCCCTACGGGGCCAACAGGCCCAACCATCGACAGTGGGGGCCTTTGACCTGCCAGGGCCAAGTCCATTGCTGCCGTTCCCCTGCTTTCAAGCATGTGGGTGCTGGCAGCAAAATGTTTCCATTCCTGCCGTGGCCTGGCTTTAACAAAGTCTCACTGGTGGTGACTTGTAATTGAATGGGAGCGGCCGTTCGATGTAGCAGAGCTTCTACTGGTGCCGGTCCTCCCTTCCATGGTCTCTCATTCAGGACTCTCAGGACATCCCATAGACGCAAGGCCCAGTCACGCATCGTGGGAGGGTGTTTTGACACCTGGAGGCCTCGCTTCAAAAGGCCATTATAGCGTTCAATCATGCCAGCTGCTTGTGGGTTATACGGGGTATGAAACAACCATTGCATGTCCATCCTGGCAGCCCAGCGCTGCACCTCTTGTCCCGTAAAATGGGTACCCCTGTCACTTTCAATGACTTGGGGGTGCCCATAGAGGGCGCACACCCGTGTAAGAGCAACCACTGCATGCTGCTGCCCGCCATGGCCAAGCAAACATCAACCCCGTAGCAGTGTCCACTGCTGTGAACGCATACATCGCATTGCGGGCCTTAGGCAGGGGTCCAATGTAATCCACTTGCCAGCGAGTGAGGGGCACCCTCCATGGCGTTGTCTGCTGTGTCTCCCAGGGGAGCCTCCGCCTTTGGGGACTGTCCTGGGCGCAGACGGCACAGTCATAGCAGGCATCTGCTATCTCCTGCCATTTCAAAGGCAGACCCCAGCGTCTGCTCACCTGCCACATGGTTCGGCTTCCAGCGTGCTGCAATTTCCTGTACAGCCAATGGGCCACATCAGTGGCAGGGGCCCGTTCTAACCATCGGACCCGTGCTAGGGCATCTGCTTCATCATTACCTGGGACAATAAAGGGGAGTGACCTGTGACATGCATTAGAGTCACCTCCTTTCTCTGCCCTAGGTCCCAGAGGTCCTGCCACATGGCTTGACCCCACAGTGGACGGTGTACTACCAACCAGTTTTGGTGTTTCCATGTAGGGAGCCACAACGTTAGGCCCCGGAACACCGCCCAGCTGTCAGTACAAATAACCAGGGGCCCAGGCTCATGGCTGATTACCATCCACACAGCCCGTAATTCAGCCCACTGGCTACTCTAGCCCATCCCAGTATCAAACCAAATGGTGTCTGTTTTGGGCTGCACACCAATAGCCGTCCAAACGGCTGCAGCCCCTCGGCTAGAACCATCTGTAAACCAGGCATCCTCAGGTACTGGGGACTGTCCTTCTTTGTAGGGCGAGGGCTCCAAGTCCTCCCCTCTAGTCAGAGTGCTTGGCTCAGCCTGGGCTACAAGCTCCACAGGACCCAGGACCTGTTGTAGCTCTGTGCTCAAAGGGCTTGAGCTAAGGGTGCTACGTTGCTCCAAGTAGGCACCCCACTTGGCGAGGGTGGTGGTCTGTGCCACCCCCATTTTGGGTCCCTGAGTCCACGTATAGACCCACCCCTGGATGTGATAGGTTGTTCAAACCAACACCCGTGCCGTTCCTGTGATGGCTTCTGTGGCCACTACGGCTGTGTACACAGCAGCCAGCTGTTTCTCTATTAGAGAGTAGAGGACCTCCGTTCCTTTCCATAATTAGGACCAAAACCCCTTGGCCACCAGAGACGCTCTTGCCGTTGCCAGAGGCCCCAACCATGCCCCTCTTGGGTTACGTGAACATCAAGTTCAAATGGGCGGCCAGAGTCTGCTACTTGTAGGGGCTGTGCCTGCTGCAATGCCCATTTCGTGGCAATGAAGGCCTTGCTTTAAGCCTCTGTCCAATCTCATGAGGCCCCCTTTTTTATCATGTTATACAAGGGCCTCGCCATTTGTGCTAAATGGGGTACAAACGCCCGCCAATATCCTTGCAGACCCAAATATATCTGCAGTTGGGAGACTTTGGTCGGCCAGGGAAATGCTTGTATTTTGTCAATAATCGCTTCAGGTATGACCTTTGTCTTACCCAACCACACAACACCCAAAAACTTGACGGATAAGCCAGGGCCTTTGTGGGGACAGAGCCCCAGAAAGCAGTTTCCAGGCTCTCGGCCTCATGTGGAGAGGTGCTTGCTCAGATAGTGGATGGCCGTCAGCTGTAGCCATTAAGCCATTGGTCACTGATATAACTGTCGCAGCTATGGAGGGGAGCCGAGGAGAGTGAAGGAGGAGACTGAAGGAGAGTAAGGAGAGTCAAGGAGAGTTGGTCGGTTGGCAGCAAAGCGGACAGCAGGTCGCACGTCGTGTAAACCCAGCCTCCAGTGAGACCACAGTGGTGTGACTCCCCTACCTATGGCTCCATGGGTGCTCCTTTTTGGCCTCACCATGTCCTGCGTTCTTACGTGGGGAGCGGGAGCTGAGACCCCGCAGGCCGCCCCGCCGGACACCCCGCACGACAGCCTTGGACCTTTTCCTCATTCACTGCCCAGCCACATAACTTCAGGTGGCGGAGAAGAGAGGGCGCTGCTTGCTCTAAATCTTTTGCTTCAAGATTGGCCGGGCTTGTGGGTTGGGAGCTACATTATCTCCACTTACTTCCTCCCCCTCTGCCTCAGAGTCTCCACTGTGGGGCCTCTCTTCTAACAGGCGGACCCGAGCTTCCATTGCCTCCAACTGGGGCACTTGGTCTGGCACCTGGTTGGAATCTTGCTCGCAGTGCCAGATGTCTGAGTGGGTAGAAGCCTCGGTGTAAGATGTCCGCAACCCTTAGAGCCTATAGCAGCAGCCTATCAAAAAGCCAGTAATGCTTGCTATGGCCAACAGGGTGGCATGCCATCTGGAGGCTCAAGAGGACCACCAATTCACCGAGGGGTCACGTCTCTCCCAGGCAGGCTGCGCTCCCCGTCTCTGGCACTGCTCCTCATGAGCTTCCCGCAACTGCATTTTCGCTCTCACAAACTGGTCCACCATCCTTCGGAGAGTTTTGGCCGGTGCCATACCCTGCTCGCTAAACTAAGCTTTTATACGTATAAACTGCTCTAGTACTTTCCAGAGAGTTTGGGCAGACACCACACTCTGCTTGCTGCTCCATTTGTAATGCGAGGCGGCCAGCGGGGTCTCCTGTCCCGCTCCCCACATAAGAACGCAGGACATGGTGAGGCCAAAAAGGAACACCCACGGCCTTTCCTCAGCTGCCGGTAAGGTGCTCGGTCCTTCCGAGGAAGCTAAGGCCGCGTTGGGGTGAGGCCCTCACTTCATCCGGCGACTAGCACCGCGCCCGGCAGCACTTGCCTGAAGCATGGCCTCCGTCTCAGAGCTAGCCTGCATCTACTCGGCCCTCATCCTGCACGACGATGAGGTGACAGTCACGGAGGATAAGATCAATGCCCTCATTAAAGCAGCCGGTGTAAATGTTGAACCTTTCTGGCCAGGCTTGTTTGCAAAGGCTCTGGCCAATGTCAACATCGGGAGCCTCATCTGCAATGTAGGGGCTGGTGGAGCTGCCCCAGCAGCCGGTGCTGCCCCAGCAGGAGGTCCTGCCCCCTCCACCACTGCTGCGCCAGCTGAGGAGAAGAAAGTGGAAGCAAAGAAAGAAGAATCTGAGGAGTCTGATGACGACATGGGCTTTGGTCTTTTTGACTAAACCTCTTGTAACATGTTCAATAAAAAGCTGAACTCTGAAAAAAAAAAAAAAAAAAAAAAAAAAAAAGGAACACCCACGGAGCCATAGATAGCGAAGTCGTATCACTGTAGTCTCATTGGAGGCTGGAGTCACACGACCTGCAACCTGCCGTCCGCTTCTCTGCCTGCCAACTGACTGACTCACCAACCAGAGCAGCCGGGGCAGTTATATCAGTGGCTAATTGGCTCACTGGTAACAGCTGATGGTCAACTAGCCACAGCTGACGGCCATCTACTACTCAAGTCAGCACCTTACCACATGAGGCCGAGAGCCTGGAAACTGTTCTCTGGGATTCTGTCCCCACACTTATATAAAGTAAGAAATAAAATACAAACTAACCCAAATACTTTATGATCTGGTGAAATATTTGATATTAAAGCTTGTTTTAGTTTGGTTTGATTACACAGTCATGTGTTTGAAAATTATTAGCATAAAATACAATTTTTTCTAAATGGGTTTGTAAAAATTAGTTATCTGTTAAAAATATGTCAAGAAAATAGCTTTGGTCATTACTGACTTTGAAATCTCAAAGCTTTAACTACTATATCAAATAGGTACAATTAAAATAAAAGGTAAACTTTTAAGTGATAATTACATTGTATATATACATGGAAAAGATTTTCCAGGTGTCTTTGGTAATTGGAAATTATAAAGTTTTATCCTATAGATTAAATGATGCATCATTATTGAATGTCTAGAGCATTTCCAAGTAGCAGAATAATGAAACACTAAGTACTGAACATTGATTTATCACCTTTTTTGCTATTTATTGTAGATGAACTAAATATTTTTGGGTGTATTAGTAAACATGTCTTCTGCCACGTTAGAATTTTTGTGCTAAGAGGAAACATATTTCTAGAAGTTATGAAATATGTTCATAATTGCATCAAGCTAAAGAATCCTGGTGTAGCTGCAGGATTGGTCACTTAGTTTCCACTGCTGATTAAGATGGACATTTGAATTGTTTAAGTCTCTGCTATTGTGAAGAGCGCTTCTGTGGATTCATGTATCCACCTTTAACAACTGTTTTCAATTTTGGTGGTATATTTCTAGAAGTGGGTCTGTGGAGCCACATGGGCATTTTTTTGTGGGGTGGAAATTTCCAAGTGTTGTATGCAGAAGCCACACCATTGTAATTTTTCACGTTCAGTGTTTAAGGGTTCTAATTTCTCTACATTGTTGCTGTCGTTTGTTAGTTTTAGTTTCTGGATTATAGCCCTTCTGGTACTATGTGAGGGGGTATCACATGTGGTTGTCATTTGCATTTGCATCAGGACTGAGGATGTGGAACATCTTACTGTGCTTGTTGACACTTTGCAGGTCTCATCTGGAGAAGGTTCTATTCAAGTCTATTTTAAAATTTTAGTCGTTTGTCTTTGTTCTTGAGTTGTAAAAGTTCTTTGTCTCCTGGATAACAGACTATTATCAGATATATAATGTGTACCTATTTGATTCCATGTTATGGGGTGTCTTTTCACTTTCTGGATTGCTTATTTTGATGCACGTATGTTTTTAATTTTGAGGAAGTCCAATTTATCTTTTTTTGTTGTATGTGGTGTCACATCTAAGAAATCATGGCTAATCGAAGGTCATGAAAATGTATCTCCATGTTTTGTTTGAAGTTTATACTTTTACTGCCTATATTTAAGCCCTTCATGTATTTTAAGTTTTGTGTGTGGTGTGAGGTTGGGACCCAATTTCATTTCTCTTCATTTGGATGGTCATTTGCCCAGCACCATTTGTTGGAAAACCCTTCTTCACCCAATGTCACGTTGTCTGCCCTTTATCAAAAATCAATGCACATACATGGTGGGGAGCTGCTGTGAGCCCTGCAGTCACCTTCTGTGAGTGGGCATGCCCCATCTGTGGGTCTGGACATGGCCCTGCAGCTCTCCTCACAGTAAGCCACCACCCTGCATGTGAGCGGTAAAACTGTGGCTGAGTTTTTATTTGACATCAACAACATGTTAGGATATAACATGCGTGGCATATATCCACCTGAAACCTTGACTCCGATGCCGAAATATGGACTCACCTTGCCTGTAACTACTCATCCTGAACTCATGAAATACCTAAATAATGTGGTGGAACAACTGAAAATTTCATTATAGAAGAGTTCAGTTCAGAAACTGGTGGCAGTCCTCTCAAATATTGAAAGTGGTGAGGTCCTTAAAAGATGATAATTGGTATTGGTTGTAACAAGACTGCCAAAAATGACAGTACACTCAGAGAAAAGGCTCAGAAAGCTCTCCAAAATAAAATTCGTTCTGTGTTCAGACAGATCACAGCTACAGTGACATTCCTGCCACTATTGGAAGTTTCTTGTTCATTTGATCTACTGATTTATACAAATATTAGGTTGTGCCTGAAAAATGGGAAGAGTCAGGACTACAGTTGATCACCAATTGTGAGCACGTCTGCCTTCCTGCCTCACTGCCATTATCCAGAGTAAATCGCATGGTGGCCTACAGACTCCCTGGTAATGCCTGAAGATGAGAACACTAACGTAAATCCTCAGAGGTGCTTCTCCTGAAACCAAGTCAACTGTAGTTCATATATTTTATAGCTTAACTTTTAGATGGGGGAAAACTTAACATACTTTACAGGACCGTGCATGATTGTCCCTTTTTGGGGGTATCTGTTTGACTTTCCAAGGTGTTGCCACAATTTTTTGCACGGTGTTCGAAAAAGGGACCCAGCAGATTACTTTGGCTTTGTGATGTTAATTCCTTGAAGGTGGTAACTGTATAGATAGGAAAAGTGTTGGTATGAACCGAAATGCCATCCCAAGTCACACCTTTTGATCAAGTGACTTGACTCAGAATACAGGTAGGGAAGTATTTAAATATAAAACACAATGAAAGAAGTCTGAACACTCAGAATCTTGGTTTAGGTCCTAAAGTATCTGATAATACATAGATAACAAAATATTGCCATTAAGTCCTTTTGCCATTTATTTCATTCATATAGTAACCATACTGAAAAGAAATCTCCAACTATCGGATTGTAATTTATACAAATTACACTCACAAAACTAATATTTGTAGCGTTTAAATTCCGGTCATAGAGCACTTTAAAAATGTCTTTCTGAGGGTGGCCTGTTAGCTCACTTGGTTAGAGCATGGTGCTGCTAACACCGAGGTTGCTGGTTAAATCCCCACATGGGCCACTGTGAGCTGCGCCCTCCTTACCAAAAAAAAAAAAAAAAAAAAAAAAAAGGAACAGAAAAAATAGAAAAAAAGCGTATTTCTGTGTTTCATAAATTAAAGCTGTAAATGACAATGATAAATTTAATGTGTATGTTAAAAAATAATCTACTGATTTAGACGGATGGGTTTATTTCTGGGTCCTCAATACAATTCCATTGATCTCTATGTATATCTCTATGCCAGTGTCACCATGTTTTCCTTACTGTGGCTTTGTACTAATTACGAATTACGTTTGGGAAGGGTGAGCCTCCAACCTGACTTTGTTTTTGAAGATCCTTATGGCTCTTTTCTTCCCTGGAAATTTGCTGTGAATATTAGGATCAGCTTGCACGTTTTTCCACAAAGGCCTTGGGGCCTTTTCACAGGAATGACACTGAATCCTTACATCGCATCTGTTCTGTTGCCATCCTAACAATTTCCATCACCATGAGATGGCCTCACGTTTATGTAGGTAGTTTCCTTTAATTTCTTTCAGCAAACAAAGACATTATGTTTTGTAATTTTCAGTGTAGAAGCCTTGCACTATTCCTAAGTATTTTATCAACGTTGATGTGATTTAAAATGGAATTGTGTTCTTAAATTCTTTTTTAGATTACTCCTTGCTAGCGTATACAAATAAAACAGATTCCTGTGTATTGATATTTTGTCATTCAACGTTGAATTACTTTACAGTAATAATAATTTTTTTGTTGATTCTTTTGGAAGTTATGTATTTAAGATGCGACTTGTCATCTGTGCATAGACAGTTTCAGTTCTTCCTTTCACATAGAGAACATCACTACAACTCTATAAGGGACATAGATCTGTGTCTTCTGTCTTTGTGACCTACTTCTGATTTGACTGGTTAGGGGCTAGTAGTGTCCCCACAGGGCTAGGGTTGGGGCTGAGGGGCAGTGTGGTGCTGAGTCAGGGGTTAAAGTGAAGATTGTGGGTTACAGTTTGGTTATGGTTTATGTGTATTGTTTATGGCTACATGTATGTTATATGGTTTATGAGATTGATTATGGATTACATGGATGGTTTATGGCTATGTGTTTTTGGTTATAGTTTATAGTCACGGTTTATGGATATGGTTCATAGTTTGTGGTTTCTGGAGATAGTTTAGTATTACGTTGAGGGTTTAGGTTACGGTTTATGCTGTTGGTTATGGTTTATGGTTGTAAGGTTTTACGTTTATGTTAAGGTTTAGATTTAGGCTTAGGGCTAAGGGTTTAGTGTTTAGGTTTTACAGGTTAGGTGTTTGGTTTGGGGTTAGGGTTAGGGCTCAGTGATGTGGAATCTGTTGCTTTCCTGACCCAGCATCTGTTCTCTGGCCCCAGTCCAGCACCTCAGCTTCCAGGGAACTCAGTGGCTTCCAGCCCTACCTGACATATCAAAATCAAGACTTCCTGGGTGCAGGATATGAGGACACTGGGTAGGGATCGATCTCAGGGGAACTTCCAAACTGCTTTGTCCCCTTTCCTTCCCTGTCCCAGGAGAGGGAACTCCACAGCAATGTGACGAGAATAAGTGGGAAGATGAGGTCCTGGATGGATCATTGCTTAGTATTTTCCTTATTTTAGGGTTCATTTTGTTCATGGAAATCACCCATTTCGACGCAATAGGTGTATCTTAACTTTAGTTTTACTTTCTCCTCTCGTTCCAGAATTGTTACAATCAACGTACACATGTTGATGCATGACTGTTCACTGAAGTCTGTATTTTATTCAGATTCCTGCTTTCAGGCCCAGTCTCAGTGCTGACACCTCTGTCTGTCAAAGCCCGCACCAGACAGGTTAATGGTGACAGCTGTGGTTACCTGGTGAGTGAACAGGGGTGTTATGATAGGAAATGAGACCAGGAGAAGAACATGAGGCCTGATAAAGTCGCAACACTGTGCTGATGACAGAGACTTTCCTCTCCAGCCCCAGTGAAGCTGCTGGTGGTTGTAGGCACAGGAAGTGACGGGGTTAGACCCCACCTTAGTTAGAAAGATGGAGCTGGTCCCAGTGTGCAGGTTGCCCTGGACGAGGGAAGGACGGCAGCAGGGAGACCCGTGAGAAGAGCGGTGAGAGGCGCTCTGGCCTGAGCTGAGACAAGGGCCTTGAATTTGGAGATGAGCAGGGTGTGAAGACCAGGGAGGGGCTGTGGTGAGCGCTGCCCTGTGGACGAAGCTGGCACAGATGCCAGAGTCAGCACTCAGGGGACTGGCTGTGTGGACACCAACAGGAGAGCGCATTCTGCCACCAGGAGACTATTTGCTAATAGTCCTTCTATTTGCTCATAGATCCTTCCAGCCCATGGAGGTAGAGAAAGGACTGAGAAGGGAAGAGGGAGGGGGAGTGAGGGCCCATCTCCTGTGGGGCAGGAGCTGACCTGCATCACCTCACTGATCTCACAGCCACCCTGAGAGGGAGCCGTTATCCCCACCTGACAGGTGAGGAGACTGACTTCCCATGTCTTTGTCTGAAGTCACACAGCTAGTGCTTGGAGGAGACAGAAGCCAGCTCTGCGCCTGTCTGAGGCTCACGCACCCCTCCATAGGGAAGGTGTCACCCCAGACTCCATTCTGAGCAGCCAGGAAGCTCTTGTCAGTTGTGACCTCAGAGGAAGGGAAGATGGGGAGAAGCAGACCCGTGCTCAGGGCTGAGGAGGAAGACATTTTAAAAGGCTGAAGCACAGGACTCCCCCATGGCATAGCTGTGGGTGTGTTGTTGTTGTAGGATCTGGTGCTGCTTGTGCTCCTGTGAAGGGCCAGGCCACCACCTCACTCCCCACCCGCCTGCCCTGGTGCCATCCCAAAACCTACTTGGGTGAGTGCATGGTAAGCCGGACCATTAGGTCATGTGCAGATTTTCTTCAAATAGAATGACCATGATGCACCCCAACGCTGCAAGGACTATTTGTATCCAGTGTGTGCCAAATTCCCAGTGTGTGCTAGTTCTATTGGCCCACGTTTGCCCATTTTGGTACTGGTTCTGGACTCAGAACTGCGTTAGAATCATTCTCCCATTTAATTACCTGTGCATGGAGATAATAATTGTTTCTGCCTTTTCTGGAAAATGGGAGCAGTAGGTGCGTTGAGGCCTGTGAAGGGCCTGAAATAGTATTTATCTCACAGTGAGCTCAGTCCCTGGGGCCTGGATTCTCAATTTAAGGAGGGTGGGCAGGGACACCCTCTCTGCTGCCATCTCGTGTGCAGTATGGGAATGACACCCATTCGTGTGTCACCTGTACATGCAATTATTTGCTCCCACTTTGTTGGCAGTTTTACAAGTTGCGCTCCAGCTTCTTTCTTTAGACACCTGAAGTGCCCATACCAGCACCCATATCAACTTCAATTAAAAAGGGACAAAAACTTTGTAAATCATACTCAAATGTGTTAAAGTGAAGGTTCATTCTTCTTAGAGAAAGAATAAGAAAGACAAGGGTACCTCCTGGAAATTTGATTGTTTGCTTGTAAGAATTTCCTAAATCACTGGCCAGAATTATTGGTACAAAATTAGAAGGTAAGTCAAATGCCACCTCTTTTGTCTGTGGGTTTGTTGTAACTTACACTAATGAAGTTTTAGTAGTTGGATTTCAACTAAGTTTTTGAGGGTTTATCTTTTTTATGCTACATTGATTTAATTACTACATTTATAACACAACAGGATTCAATCTTATGCAGCAAAATGTACTTTAATCTGAACTTAAATGTTTTTATCTAGAGTATTATCAGGTATTTTTCTTCTGAACAGGAATTCAGTGTCTTTTTTTTCTTTTTAAATACCCTACCTTGAATTTGTTCCTTTGGAGTCTGTTAACAGTACCTGATAGGAAGGACTGAATGCTGGTGGGGAGAGGGCTGTTTATGGTTTGTTTTCTTTTGTAAGAAGATAAACCAAACTTGTACTTTATTCCACTGTTTTCTGCTTGGAATGAATAGTCTGGTTGCAGGTTAGGATCTTACTGTCTTTCCCTCCATAAGTACTTCAGCCCATCAATCATCTTCTCTTCACATGTATATTAAGTACTGGTTCTTTCCACTCTGTTATAGTATGTTCGCCTCTCACTAACCAATGTAGCGTCTTATTTTGGCTACCTGTTCAACTTTTTTTCCCAACACCAAATTTCCATCTTTGGAAATGACCCTACTCTCAACAACCTTTCACTTGTTTAATAGCTATTTTCTTATTTATTCAGTGTCAGCCATCATCCATACCTGTCACTCAAATAAGAAGCACACCGAGGTGGAATCTCCAGCAGCTACTTGTCCTCACATCTGTAGCGGTCATCACGGTTGATCCCTGCTTCTCCCTGAAATTCTCTCTCTCCTGGAGGCCGCACCAACTAAACTCTCCCCATCTGTCCCCTTCTCTAGGCTGCTCTTCTGGTTCCAGGCACCCCAGGCTCTGCACCAACACACACAGCAGGTCTTGATTTGACTCTCTATCTCACTCTCCTTTTTAAGAAACTTTTTTGTGGCTGCTTGGTCTACCTTCCTCTGCCGTGGCTTCAGATGTTACTTCTATTCCACTGGCTTCCGTACTTTATCACCTCGTCAGACGTCTGCATTCAGTTTTATCTCCATAATCATCCCTGGTTCTTGGCTGTTTTCATTTACATGGACCATTACAACCTAAACTAAAATGTCCCAACCTGCGTTAATTCTCCTCTCCCTAAATATCTACCACTTCACGTTGACTTTGTAATTAGAGGCAGTTCCATTCTCCCAGTCACTCAGACTAGAACTTACAAAGTTCATGTTCATGTTCCTTCCTTCCTTCTTTCCACATCCTAATCATTGCCAGCCTCTGCAGACTTTGCCATATCAATCTATCCTGGTTTCTCAGAGAAACAGAATAAGATATGAAGATATAGAGAAAGATTTATTTTAAGGAGTTGGCTTATGAGACTATGTAGGCTGAGAAGTCCAAAATCTTCAGGGTGAGTTGGCAGACTGGAGACCCAAGAAGAGCTAATGCACCAGTTCCAGCCCAAAGCCTTTCTGCTTGATGCTGTAAACTATTGTAAATATTGTGAAATAGTGTGATTTCAAGTAATGTGTCTGTGCAGACATTTCTCTACAGTGGAGAGGTTATGCTTTCCCTGTTCTCTCCACTTATTGTTAGAATAGAATGAGCTGATGATTTCTAAAGTAGGTGTTGATAAGTCAGAGACACCCTATAATTCAACATAACAGAAAACAAAATGCCATAATAAATAAATTCATATTTCCACAAATTGCTCACACACTGAAGTGCAGCAAACTTAGTTAGAAGAGCATGAACTGGCCCAGGAGCCCCTGTGACATTGGGAGGATGACTCCTCAGCATCTTTACCATTCCCTTTTCTACCAATCATATGTTGTAAAGACTGGTTTATTCACTCAAACGTTAAGTAATTTGGGTAAACTTATACACACAGTTCTGCTAAGTGTTCTGCAATAAATTTATCTTTGTAGACCTCTCCCCATTTCCCAAAGCCCTTTCTAGAGTACAGTATACACTAATCTATTTGATTTTTGATTATGGATTCAATCTCCTTATTTGTTACAGTTCTATTCAGATTTTCTATTTGTTTGTGATTTAGTGTTGGTAGGTGTTGTGTTCCTTGAAATTTATCCAAGACCGTTACTACGTTTGTGGTTTTTAAGAAATTCCACATATATCAAGATTATTTCCCACTGCGTAAATGTTCTGTGTAAATATGATTGTAAATGGTTGCATATATGCCATCTCATGTATATGTCGTAGGTATCTAGCCTTCCTCCTGTTAAATCTAGGTTGACTTTAATTATTTTTCTGCAATGAATATTCTCATACTGTCCACACATTTAATATTAGTTCCTCGGGATAAACTCCTAGCTGTAGAGTTTCTGTATAACTGGGTCTGTAAGCATTTTTTTCCTGCTCTAACCATGTTTCTGAGAGGATGCCAGGAAGGAGATTAGGCTCAAAGATTAAGTTAAACAGTCGAGCAATGAGAACAATGTATGCAGACAATTTTGTCAGTGTCTTTCTATTCCAATTCCACTATGCAGTGAATTATCTGCTCAATAGTAGGAAAAATATGAGCACACTACCTTCTTTGACCCTGCAGGGGGAGGAGACCCCATCCTGTACCAACACCTGTTCTGATTCTTCGGCCACCCCGAAGTATATATTCTCATCTTACCCGGATTCAGAATCATCTCTCATATTGTCACCTACTACTCAGGTAAAAAAGAACCCTTTGGATATATGGGCATGGTCTGAGCTATAATGTCAATCGGCTTCCTTGGCTTCATCGTATGAGCCCACCACATGTTCACAGTCGGACTAGATGTTGACACATGAGCCTACTTTACCTCAGCTACCATGATTATCACTATTCCCACTGGAGTAAACGTCGTTAGTTGATTAGCAACTCTACACGGAGGAAACATTAAATGATTACCTGCTGTACTAGAAGCCCTCGGCTTCATTTTCCTGTGCACTGTAGGAGGCCTAACCGGAACTGTCCTCGCTAACTCATCACTAGACATCGTACTTCACGACACATACTATGTCGTAGCCCATTTCCACTATGTGCTATCCGTAGGAGCCGTATTCGCCAAATATTAGTTTTGTCTAATAGCAATAAGTCTCAAGTACAACTTTATTTAAAGAAGTTTCACCATTATTTTTAATATGTTCACTCATGAGTTCTAAGTGTCATCATCAGAACAATGAATGACACCTATTCCAGAGGCCTAATGCTGGAGTTCCCTCTCTCAGACCTCCTGCAGTCTCACATGAGGAAGTGGGAATTTGAAAAGGAGCCACTCGGGCTAAGTAACATAAAAGATTCCCCCCCCCCCCCTTGAATGACAAGAGAGTACGCTGGTGATCAGAGGAAAGGTTGGACTTTGGGCCCAACAAAGCCCCGCCCCGCCCCCGCCCCCGCCCCAGTAGTATGTCTCATGGGAAACAATCAGGTCATCCCAGGAGCTTGTTCTCTCTCATATATAACATATATGAGTTCCCACGAATTCCAATGAGACTACTGGCTAGTCTGGTTCTCAGAAGGCCTGGAGTCTTGTACTTGTCTTCCTGAGTATGGGATTCAATTCACAGAGACTAAGGACTCAAGACCCATTTAGCACAACCCTGCTGCTGTTCTGTGGTCATCAGTGTTTGGTGGTGGGTTGTGTGCGTGCCAAACCTTGGTAGAGTTCATTCAGCCGCTGCTTGTGCAGACATACCACCAGTGCCTTTGGGCCCAGTGGCACCCAAGATGCTTTTCTGGAAGCAAAATCTGACCCAGACCCAAGGCAGCCTCCTGCTGGCGCCCCCTGGGCTGCTGTGTTGGGTTTACAGGAGTAGCAGTGAGACCCAACTTTGAGAGGTCAGCATGTCTCAGAGTTGGCCTTACTTAGCACAAGTCATGTGTGGCTTTTGGAAATAGTGGAATTTTGGAAATACCTCCCCTTACACTGTTAACATTCCTGGGCTGATCCACCTGCTTGTGAGCCCCTGGTTTCCTAGTTGCTTTGGTTACAGTAAAAGCAGCAGTCATTCTGGGCTTCAGTTCAGGCCTTTTCCCAATCCACCGAACCTTATTTCCACCATGAGCTGGATTTCTAGGTGATACAAAAATGTGAGACACTTAGATAAATGTAATGAAACGAGGATGGTCTGTACAGTGAGAAGTATAAAATGTCGCCCTTATAACTCATAAGTTAGGTAGTAAGACAAACCAACAAAAAGAAAAAAACACCCAAAATATGTTATCACACGCTTCACTTAAAAGAATATATAGGCTTGATTGTCCATGAAAGCCATGTAAAGAGGCTCAGCATTCATTAGTCATTAGGGAAATGCAAATGAAAACCCCAAGGAGATAGTACTTCACAGCCAGTAGCACAACCAAGATAAAAAAATGTAATAATTGATGAGTACGGGAGCGAATAGAAACCTCATCCATGGCTGACAGGATTATGAAGTAGTGCAGCCTCTATGGAAAACAGTTTGGCATGTTTTTAAAAATGCTAAACCTACAGTTATCATATGATTCATCAAGTCCATTTCTTGAATTGAAAACCTATGTCCATGTAAAGAACAGATGTCATGTATAATAATTCACAATATGTGACTGGATAAACAAATTGGGGTATCGCCATACAATGGAATTCTACTTAGCAATAACATGTAACCAACTAAGATAACTCGACTGCATGGTCAAATCTCAAAAGCATTCTAAGTCAAAGAAGTCAGACACAAAAGAGTACACACTCTGTGACTCCCGTATATGCCATTCTAAAACACGATGTATCGTGACAGCAGATAAGTCCGTGGTTGTCTGCGGCTGGGGATGGGAGAGCAACGGACTGCAAACAGGACCACAGTGGAACCATTGGGAATGATCTGTCTGTTGATGGTTGCGGTTCCATGAGTATTCATTTGCTAAACACTTTAAATGGACCCAGTTTGCTCTCTATAAATTGTACCTCAGTAAAGCTGATTTTAAGAAATACTCAGAAAACCAGGGATTTGGGGGAAACAAATCTTCAGCTCCAAGTGAATGCTAACAACAAGTTGTACTCATCATTGCTGATTTTAAAAACTACAGACAGCTGACTATGAGGTACCCCATCTGCTGAGCCCTTTACTGCGTTAGGTTATTTCCATGTATAACCCTACGAGGAACACAGCATTCTCCCCCCTCTGGTTAAGGGAACTAGAGTTTGGAATTTTTAAATAATTTCCCCAAATTCACATAACTAGTAATGGTGGAGCTTCAATTAAAAAACAACTAGTTAGTGTGTGGCTGGTGTCAATACTATAATGACTGGCACGTGTCATAGTCTTATAAAACTAGCTATTCAAATTGAAAAAGTAAATATGCCCTACCATCGTTATTCTTTCCAGAGACAAAAATCACTCAGAGCTCCCTGGAACACTGTCCTGTCTCCCTCTGTCATTGTGTTGATGATGTAATAACTTAAAATGCAATGGCTACTAAGTTGAAATTAGAATTTGAAGGGAAGAAAGTGGTTATGTTTCAAACGTCATGTGGCATGTGAATTACACGCACCATCTCGTTTAAATTTCACGGTAAATCTGTTCATATGTATTAACTTCCACTTCATAAGCTCAAAGTGACCCATCCCAGGTTGCACAATAAGAAATAGAGGGGGGACCAGGGTCACACCCGCATCACTTTGGCTCCATAATCCAGAGGCTGCACTGTTTTCTGAGACTCCTTGCTGCCTCCACATCTGGCTGAGCATCTTGACGGTTTACTAAGAGGATGGAAAAGCCCCGAGGAATTAAAAAAACCCAGCATCACAGTGTCCACAGCTATAGGCACATGGGGGGGGGGGTCAAAGAATCTTCTTAACATTCATCCCTTCATTAAACACACACTGATGAAACCCATGGCATTGGCTTTCTTGTTACACGGCAGGAAGTGAAAAAAATTGATTTAGTTAACTTTGTCCTTAGCTGAGTTCCAAACTATGTTGCTAGTGTCTCAGCAGCTGCACAGGAATCAGGTAAAAACAAAGTAATGGTGCATAAAAACAGCTATTGGTTACAGTTGGTAAATTACTCCAAGAATGAGAGAGATGGATGGCAAGGGAATAGAGATTCCACAGATTCTGGGCTTCAAACAGTTTGAAAGACCAACTGCTTTTATGTCCACTAGCAATTACATTTTAGATATTTTTAGTGGCAAAGTTCCCTTATCACACATCCCTATGGAAAAAGATTCGATTTAGGGTGTATCACCTTATAAATAACTGAATTTTACCCTGACTGCCTGTTATGCATTGAATTGTGTCCTCCCCAAACTCATGCTTTGAAGTTATATCCCTCTGGACCAGAATGCGGCCTTTTTTTGAGAAAGGGTCTTTACAGAGGTCATCAAGTTAAAGTGAAGTCATTAGATCATGAATCCAATACCTCTATTGTCCTTATTTTTTAAAAAAGGGGAAATGTGGACACAGACACACAGAGAGTAAAGATGGTATGAAGACACAGGTAGAAGACAGGTCTACGAGTGAAGGAGACAGGCCTATCACACATCTTTCACTCACAGCCCTCAGAAGGAACCAAGGCTACCAACACCCTGATTATGGGCATACAGCCTCCAGAACTGTGAGACAATATGTTTGTTTTTTAAACCCACACTGTGGTGGTTGTTACAACAGGCCTAGGAAACTAAGGCACTGCTTTATTTAACATTGCAGCTACACCACTGGCACTGCCAACCCCCTTTACTTGGCTATTTCTATTTTTCCCACACCACTTGTCACCTTTAAAAAAAATCAACATCTATATCATTTATTATGTGTTCTCCCGCCTCAATGAATTTATCACAAGGA
Organism: Rhinolophus hipposideros; assembly: GCF_964194185.1. Taxonomy (NCBI): domain Eukaryota; kingdom Metazoa; phylum Chordata; class Mammalia; order Chiroptera; family Rhinolophidae; genus Rhinolophus; species Rhinolophus hipposideros. The sequence goes on from NC_138060.1 coordinate 1,087,847, forward strand.
ACATTAGTTACCAATGTATCTTCTGTGCCTAATAATTGTGGCAGGCTCATACTTGGCATTCAAGAAATATTTCTCGGGATATGGCTTGAGCTGAAGGCACACAGGGCCGGAGATGCTGCAGACGTGAGACCCGGAGCACCTCCGAGGCGGTGAATAGCTCTTCAAGTCTGTAATAAAAAATGGCCTCCAATAAAACTACATTGCAAAAAATGGGAAAGAAACGGAATGGGAAAAGTAAAAAAGTTGAAGAGGCAGAGCCTGAAGAATTTGTGGTGGAAAAAGTACTGGACCGACGCGTGGTGAATGGGAAGGTGGAGTATTTCCTGAAGTGGAAGGGATTCACAGATGCTGATAATAATTGGAACCTGAAGAAAATTTAGATTGTCCAGAGCTAATTGAAGCGTTTGTTAATTCTCAAAAAGCTGGTAAAGAAAAAGATGGTACAAAAAGGAAGTCTTTATCTGACAGTGAGTGTGAAGACAGCAAATCAAAGAAGAAAAGAGGCTGCTGATAAACCAAAAGGCTTTGCCAGAGGCCTGGATCCTGAACAAATAATTGGTGCCACAGATAGCAGCGGAGAATTAATGTTTCTCATGAAATAGAAAGATTCAGATGAGGCAGATTTGGTGCTGGCAAAAGGGGCAAATATGAAGTGTTCTCAAATTGTAATTGTTTTTTATGAAGAGAGGCTAACTTGGCATTCTTGTCCAGAAGACGAAGCCCGATAATTATTTGCATTGCTTTTTATATATATTTATATATATATATAGATATAGATATAGATATAGATATATATAGATATATAAAATCTCGGTCTTGGTTTTTTTGATTTATTAGCGTGAAGAAATAACATTCTAATGAAAATCAAGTTTGATATGTTTGTTTTGAAGTAGTATTGGGGGACTCGTGGGGGGGGTCGTTTTGCATCTATGGCACTGGTTACTTTGAACAGAAGCTTCTCTAGTTGCTTCCTTTATCAGAAAAGAACATTTGATGCCATGGTATATTTTTTCCTCTGCGTTAAATAACAGCTTTTCTAAGTGTTGGGGGAAATCTCCACTGTCATTACTCAGTCAGAATTTGTGTTTAACTCATATTTGCTAAGGATCATTCTGGGTTTTTTTCTTATTTAGGGGGTTAGGGGTGTGTATACATAGAAATGGTTTTCTTTCTTTTTTTAACATTTACTGCAATAAAAAGCATTTCATGACCATGGATGAGCCCCTGTTTCTGGGATGCCATCGTTTTCAGCAACCTTAGAAACACTTCAAGTGCAACTGAAATTTTTCCTGAAGCTTTAACCTTTGAAAATACATAGATAATTTGTAACTAATTGGGCAATTCAAATAAAATGTAAGCAATTAAAATTAGGCGATGGAAAAGCAGCTATATCAGACTTCATATCTACAGTCCGCATAAACGCAAGTTTATTTGCAAAACCCCTTAAAGGAAAATTTTGTCACTACCAACAACCATCCCTCCCAAATGAGAACACTAAGCAAATCCTGGTGTGTTTTAATTAGGCGAGCAAGACTTCCTCCTTTACAAGAAGTTGAAATCCTTTTGCTGTATTGACTAAAGGGTCACTATTCATGGAAGACTGTATTGTGTAAGACTTCATTCATGGAACGAAGGTTAGAGACTTGGCAGTTTAGGACCTGCTGGAATAAATGGATGAACAAACTTTTATGATCTAAACTCTTTTTGACCTGCATGTTTTTTCTTTATCCTAGCTCATTCCTTACTTGTAGGCTTAATCTAAGTGTTTGAATTACTGGTGCAGCAAAAGCCAGGAAAAATAACAACTGTAGTAATCAGAATGGTATTCAGCTGTATATTGTTTACTTTATTGTAAATACTGGTAAACAGTGGTCAATAGTATTATATTCAAAAAAAAAAAGAAATATTTCTCAAGTGTTGAATGAATCAATGAAGAAATCAACATTCATCCAGTGAATCACAAATGGGGAGGTGTCATAAATTCATCACCAATCACTAAGTAAAGACATAGTCATCTTTTAGCAAAGGAAGGGGAGAGGGTAGTTATTGGATAATGAAGACACTGTGCTTGGCACAGGAGATACATCCTAACAGACAAATCACAATATACATAAAGGGTTGTATATGTGGAAGTGGGTAATCAGTCTAAAATGTGCATGCAAGACCAAAGGAATGAAAATAACCGAGACCACTTTGAAGAACAATGAAAAGTGTTTGACCTACTACTTGTCAAGGCTCACCGCGATGCTGTAAGAACAAGATGGTGATGTATGGGCCTAGCGTAATTCACCAGGAGTTGGCAAACAGTAGATCATAGTCCAGATCTGTCCTGCTCTCCACTATATTTCTCCCCCAGTATGTTATTATGAAAAATTTCACCCATACAGAAAGGTTGAAGGAATGTTACAGTTATCACTGATAATCCGAAATTTAAGACATCTGCTGGATTTGCACCTATTATTTGCATTATTGCACTGGATTTGCAAAAGCAACAGTCGGTAAAACTATTGCCACTCATTATGCATCAAGGAAATGGTACTAGAGTTGATTAATTAGTAGCTATGTTATTCTTCATTACCACTAATATGCAGGGATAATATATAGTGTGCACGTTGGAGAAAGGCATGGTTTACGTCCTGAGTGAAACAGTATGTAATGTCACAGGATGTCATCATGCTTCTCAGAACATTGTGCATTTTAAAACTTACAATTTGTTTAGTGGAATTTTCGATGTAATAATTTTGGACCAAAGTTGACCATGCAAAGTGAGAAAACATCCAGTGTTCACACAGTTGGGCAAATATCACCTCTGTGAAATTCCAGAACATTATCACTACTCCAAAATAAAACCCTGTAGCCATTCCAAGTAACTCCATTCCTTCCCCTATCCCCTGGCTACCATTACTCTACTTTGTGGTTTTAGGAATGTACCCCAGAGAAGACATAAGCCCTAATGGTTTTCTTCATAGTATTACACTTCCATCTCATGAAATTTTCCCTAGAATGACCCCTCATCTCCTCCACACACTCTACCTCATTCATCATCATTCACATACGCCTGCTTCCCCACCAAGTGGATAGGCACATACATCCTCATTTTTACTTTCTCCAGATATTCAGATCACCCCCAATAATCAATCTCTACCACACCACATACACTCAAACTGAAACAAAGGCACTTCTTCCTTATCCCACTCTTAGTGTCACTGAACATCTCTGTGGGGACAGCAACATGAAGAGCACGGTTAAGAGTCTTCTTACACCGCTTTCAAACCCTGTCACGGGACCTCGTCCATGCCGAGGAAAACAGAGACCGCCACAAGAACCAGTGGAGCTCCTAGTGTATAAGAAAGTGAGGTCCATGCTCCCGCCCTCGCAGGGCTTCTAATCATTATCATTTTGGGCCCGAGATTTGGTCCCCGCCTCCTCCGCCTTTTCTCCCAATTCCTCCAGAGACGACTCCAGGTGTTCACAAATGGAGCTGTCCGTAAACTGCTTCACCTACAACATTACCAGCACATCTCATAATACCCCCCACCTCAGGCCGCTCCCATTCTGCTTGAAGCAGCTAAGGAAGAGAGAAACGACAGCCCCTCTCATTTTTAATAACAAACAAGGCAGGAATGGTAGGTCTCCGAATGTTACAGACCTTGACTTCATGTTAGGTCTCTGAACGTTTGGTCTCAGAGACCTTGACTTACAGACACAGCCATGTCCTCTGCCCTGCACCTGCAGACAGAACCAAACTTGCGATATCACAAAATGTCACAAAACAGCTACTGGCTTGAAGTCAGTCAATATTTTTGTCAATGTAGGCTACCCTGTCAGCACGGCACCTATAAAATCCTCTTCTCTCCCTCCTCCAGGCCTGCATCTATCCTTTAGACATGCCGCCCAGGAGCAAGCCATCTTTTACTCATCCCGATAAACAATTGCTCTCTTACAATGAAAATTTCTTAACTTGAGGGACCATGCCTGTTCCTTTACTGGCTGACCTATCATTTGGTGCCAAAACCTGGGGAGGGTTTAGGCCAGAGAATGCAAGATATCCCCTTCTCTTTCTCTTCTCCCAGGCTTGATCCGCTCTCTGGCTTCCCTTCCGGACCTGCCATAAGGACGCATTCAGGACTTTCTCCCTTCCCTTGCTGACATCCCAGACAACAGCAGGCCAATTTCTCGCCGGGTGAGTGAAACCTCCTTCCGGGTCTCCTCTGTCTCTCCCTCACTGTTCTAGGATTCCAGGAAGATCCCAGTGCCAGGCCAGAAGGTTCCTATTGCCGCAGGGGCCCAGACCCTCCCAGTCTTGGGGACGCCCAGTCTGAGAGTGATCTCTCGTACTCGTGTTCGTGGGGTTGAACACTGGGATTTAGGACCCCTCAATCTCTTGTTCTCCGCTTAATAGGAGGCTCCCTCCTCACCTTTCTCACTCCATCTAGTGGGACCATGGGGATTTCACATTCGGTCCTTGTGAAATCTACATCCCTTGGTTGTCTCCTCCACAACTTACACACCCTCAGGCTCAACTTACAGGAGATCCAAAACACGTGACTTATCTTTTACTACAACACTGCCTGACCCCTATCTAACTTCTGTCACCACAAGGGAAAATGGTCACAAATTCCCTATGTCCAGGCCTTCTTTACTCTTTGTGTGCAATCCTCCCTGTTTGATTAAAAGTCTCCACATCTCTCCCCAGGAAAAAAATAAAATAAAAACACTATTGCTTGTGTTCCTGTGAGTCGATTGCAGACCTTTTGAAGCAGACAGATGTGTCACTCTGCCAGGACTGATAACTACTCATAACTAACTCCAGACTGCTGTAGTTCAACTTAATACCTTTATTGTAAGAGCTCCAGGTTTCCTCTTTACTTACAACCGCCTGAGTTGCCCTTCTCACTCTTAGGGACCCAACTTTAGTCCCTTCTCTCACCTTTACTCGTTCCACTTCTCATTATCCTTGGTCTAATCCTATTTGGACCTTGCCTTTTTAACATTCTGGTCAAGTTTATCTCTTCCAAAATCGAATCTATTGAAGCTACAGATGACTATTTTGCAAGGCTTCCAGCCCATCCCCGTTATGGTGTCCATAAACATTTTCTCCCCCTGAGGTCAGAACTTAAGTTCCTGCTCAATGCCACTAACTTAGTTCAGTCCATAGACGAGGCCACTCACATTTTTGGGACCCAGCGTTTCACCATCCCCCATTCTTCGAGAGGATCTGACCTCATCCTACCTTCCTCACCTTTATGATTTTGACACAGAGGACAAACAGAGCCCAGGACCCCAATTCCATCATGCATCACAACAGTGGAGCCCAAGCTTATTCCTCACATGGCAAGAGAGCCAATCTCTTTCTTAATATATATGTGCAGGCTACCTGCTGTTTACTCCGCGATTTTCTGGGGCTACTCATTTCTCCCATATCTCCATTGATGTGACTGATGGCCTTATCTCACAATGCCTAACTATACCAACCCTAAATGGCTCACTTCATAACTTGGCCATTACCACTCATTTCTTGTAATCCCCTGGTGTCCTACACTCTGATTCAGAGTCTTCTTGCATTTTTGTCTGCCCAACCCAGGACCCATTCTTCTCCTTGCACTCTCCTCCTCTGACACTCTGATAAAGATCCTCTTACGGCCATCTCTTGTTGATCCAGTTGTTTGGGCTACCGCCACCCCTTCTATGGCTACACACTTCTGTCCTATCGAGATCTGGCTCTGCAATCCATCCTTGTTTCCAAACCCTACTTTCTCACCCCCCCCCGAACCCGTTCACTTCACTGTCCTAGACCTCAAAGACAACAGTCCTTCCCAAGGGAATAGGTACAGCCCTCATTTTCATCCAGGCCCTCGCGGCTGACCTAGCCTCTCTCCCAATATGCCCCTACACGACATGCATAATCTCCATGTGTGCTGTCTGTCTCACTTTCTCTCTCTGCTGTATCGCTACCCTTCTTGTGTCCCACAGTAACAATGGCTAACTGCTATCCCCACACAAGGCACAACTCTCTACCTCCTCAGTTGTCTACCATGATGTCCATCTTAACTCCCCCCATATGTCCATCATGGCCATCGTTATCTTCAAAATTATTTCAATATCACACCTTGGGCCTCTCCCTTCCTCAGTCCTTTCGAGCTCACGTATGTTGGACCCTTCCTTCCAGACCATCTCCCTCCGAATAGCTCACCACTGAGAGGCTAGCTCCTAGCCCTAAGCCTCATTCTGTGGATCCATAGGGAGTATGCCCACTGCATTCTTCCCAGACCGCAGGAGACTTCCTCCCTAAGCCCTAGGAGATTGGGTCCATCTCAAGTGCCTCCACCTCTCAGGCTTAGAACAAATGTGGAAACAGCCCAGCTAGCACCTTCTTACCACCCCCAATGCAGCCAACTGCTGGGTCACCCATCCTAGTTTCACTTGTCCTGGCTGTTAAAACAGCTGAACAATCTGTCCTGCCACTCCATATGACCACCCAGGCTCCATGACATGGCACCTCAGTCCAGAGCCCCATCTTGCTTCAACTTACAAGATCCCTGTGGAAAAAAAGCGAGATTCAAGCATGGTAATCCCTACCCCTGCTGCAGTCCTCGCTTCGTGAAACAAACAACTCCAACCTCACTCCCGGCTCCTACGCTCCCCCCAGTTTCTCTCGGTTTTCTCTACATTTCCCCTTAACTTCCACAGGTTCATTTTGGAGCTTTTCTTGATTCTATCAGCTGTGTTCTCAACCCCAGAGGAGATACAAGCCCTCATGGTTTTCTTCATAGTATTCCTCTTCCCTCTCATGAACTTTTACCTAGAAGTAGCCCCTTGTCTCCTCCAGACATTTTACCTAACTCATCATCTTCCTCATACACCTGCCTGAACACCAAATGGACAGGCACATACACCTTTGTTTTACTTTCTCCAGATATTCAAATCACCCCCATTAATCTATCTCTACTGCCCTACATATACTCTCATATGCAAACAAAAGCCCGTTTCCCTTTTTCAACTCTTAGTGTTAATGAACATCTCTGTAGGGACATTGACAAGAAGAGCAGGGCTATAAGTCTCCTTACACCACTGTGAAACCCTTTCACAGAACCTACTCCAGGCCACCAAAAATATTAAAAACAAACAACGAATACAGTATAGTCGTCGGCTACAAACATGAACGTACAAAACTCCATTGCATGCCTATATACCAACAATGAAATCTCAGAAAAAGTAACAAACAAACAAAAAAATTTCTTTTGTAATTGAAACATAAAGAATAAAATTCCTAGGAATATATGTAACCATGGATGTGAAAGACCTATATGCTGAAAACTATAAGACATTTTTAAGAAATTGAACAAGACACAAAGAAATGGAAAGACCTTCCATGCTCATGGATTGGAAGAATCAACATAGTTAAAATGGCCACATTACCCAAAGCAATATACAGATTTAATGCAATCCCCATCAAAATCCCAATCGCATTTTTTAAAGAAATTGAACAAAAAATCATCAGATTCGTTTGGAACCACAAAAGACCCCGAATAGCCAAAGCAATCTTAAGAAAAAAGAACAATGCTGGAGGTATCACACTGCCTGACTTTAGCTTGTACTGCAGGGCTACAATAATCAAAACAGCATGGCATTGGCAGAAAAACAGACACATAGATCAACGCAATAGAATTGAGAACCCAGAAATGAAACCATATAAATACGGACAGACAATTTTTGACAAAGAAGCTAAAAACATACAATGGAGGAAAGACAGCCTCTTCAATAAATAGTACTGGGAGAATTGGATAGCCACATGCAAAAGAATGAAACTGGACTGCTATCTGTCACCATGTACCAAAATTAATTCAAAATGGATCAAAGACTTAAGCATAAGACCTGATACAATGAACTGCATAGAAGAAAACATAGGTACTAAACTTATGGACCTTGGGATCAAAGAGCATTTTATGAATTTGACTCCAAAGGCAATGGAAGTAAAAGCTATAATAAACAAATGGGACTATATGAAACTTAAAAGTTTCTGCACAGCAAAAGAAACCATCAACAAAATAAAGAGGCAACCGACTGAATGGGAGAAGATTTTTGCAAACAGTTCCTCCAATAAGGGTCTAATATGCAAAATATACAAGGAACTCATGAAACTCAACAACAAAAAAACAAACAATCCAATTCAAAAATGGTCAGAGGACCTGAAGAGACATTTCTCCAAAGAGGGCATACAAATGGCAAACATACATATGAAAAAATGCTCAACATCACTAATCATCAGAGAAATGCAAATAAAAACCACAATGAGATATCACCTCAACCCAATTAGAATGGCTATCATCAACAAGACAAATAATAACAAGAGTTGGAGAGGCTGTGGAGAGAAAGGAAACTTCACACACTGTTGGTGGGAATGCAGATTGGTGCAGTGGTTATGGAAGGAAGTGTGGAGGTTTCTCAAAAATTTTTGAATAGAATTACCATATGGCCCAGCAATCTCTCTCCTGGATATCTAACCCAAAATTCTGAAAACATTTATACAGAAAGACACGTGTGCTCCAATGTTCTTTGCAGCTTTACTTACGGTTGCCAAGACATGGAAACAACCAAAATGTCCTTCGATAAAGGACAAAGATAAATCGATACAGAAGTTGTGGTATACAGCAAAGGAAACCATCAATAAAACAAAAAGGGATCCTACTGAATGGGAAAAGATATTTGCCAATGATATATCTGATAAGGGATTAATATCACAAATCTATAAAAAACTTACTCAACTCAAATCCAAAAAAACAAACAACCCAATTAAAAAATGGGCAGGACTTGAGGAGACATTTTTCTAAAAAGGACATACAGAAAGCAAGAAGACATGAAGAAATGCTCAACCTCACTAACCATCAGAGAAATGCAAATAAAAACCACAATGAGATACCACTTCACTCCAGTCAAAATGGCTATCATCAATAAATCAACAAACAACAAATGCTGGTGCGGATGTGGAGAAAAGGGAACGCTAGTGCACTGTTGGTGGGATTGCAGATTAGTGCAGCCACTATGGAAAACAGTATGGAAGTATCTCAGGAATCTGAAAATGGAACTACCCTATGATCCAGTAATTCCACTCCTAGGCACCTACCCGGAGAATTCCAAAACTCCAATTCAAAAATCTGTATGCACTCCTATGTTTATTGCAGCACTTTACGCAATAGCCAAGATATGGAAACAACCGAAATGTCCATCGGTAGATGACTGAATTAAGAAGCTGTGGTACATTTATGCAATGGAGTATTACGCAGCCATAAAGAAGAAAGAAATCTTATCATTTGCAACAACATGGATGGATCTAGAGAACATTATGTTAAGTGAAATAAGTCAGAAAGAGAAAGACAAGTACCGTATGATCTCACTTATATATGGAATCTAAAGAAAAGACTATGTGAATGAACTAATCAGAAACAGTTTTGGGGACACAAAGAAAAAACCGAGAGTTGTTAGATGGGCGGGGGGGTTGGGATAAGGGGAAAGGTGAAGGGATTAGGAAGCAGCTGGTAACCACAAGATGGCCTCAGGGTTTTTTGAAAATTAATTTGGGGAACGTATTCAATAATGTTGTAAAGATTTTGTTGGGTATCCGATGGACATGCGTCCTATTCGGGAGACCACCTCAGGGATACTGTGGATGCCTGATCATGGCATTGTACACCAGAAGCTGAACATTAATGAATGCCAAGTATAATTTTATATATATAATATGATGGCTCTGTGCGAGGTCGGAGGGATAGTGGATGGGGGGAGGGGGGAGGGGGGTCCACAGTGTGAGGGATGTAAATGATGAACGTCTAAGTATTACCTTGTCTTGTACACCTGAAACTAGTAAATATAAAAAAAAAAGTTGTGGTATATATACACAATGGAATACTTTTCAGCGGTAAGATGAAATAGGAGCATTTGTGACAACATGGATGGATCTTGAGATTATAATGCTAAGCGAAATAAGTCAGACAGAAAAAGCAGAGAACCCTATGATTTCACTGATATGTGGTATATACACCAAAAACAACAAAAGAATAAGACAAACAAATGAGAAATAAAAACACATAGACACAGACAATAGTTTAGTGGTTACCAGAGGGTAAGTGGGTGGGCGGTGGGAGATGAGGGTAAGGGGGATCGAATATATGGTGATGGAAGGAGAACTGACTCTGGGTGGTGAACACACAATGTGATTTATAGATGACATAATAAAGAATTGTACACCTGAAATCTATGTAATTTCACTAATAACTGTCACCCCAATAAACTTTTAAAATAAATAAATAAAAGTAATTGAAGAAGACACAAAGAAATGGAAAGACATTCTGTGCTCATGGATAAGAGCAACAACATAGTTAAAATGTCCATATTACCAAAGCAATATACAGATTTAATGCCATCCCCATCTAAATCTCGATAGCATTTTTTAAAGAAATAGAACAAAAAAATCATCAGATTTGTATGGAACCACAAAAGCCCCTGAATAGCCAAGGCAATGGTAAGAGAAAAGAACTATGCTGGAACCATCACACTCCCTGACTTTAGCTTGTACTACAGGGCAACAATAATCAAAACAGCATGAAATTGGTGGAAAAACAAACGCTGGTCAATGGGAAAAAATAGAGAACCCAGAAATAAACCCACATACATATGGACAGAAAATTTTGACAAAGAAGCATAAAACATACAATGGAGAAAAGCCAGCCTCTTCAATAAATGATGCTGGCATAATCAGAAAGCCACATGCAAAAGGATGAAACTGGGCTGCTATCTATCATCATGTACCAAAATTAATTCAAAGTGGATCAAAGACGTATGCATAAGACGTGAAAAAATAAACTGCATAGAAGAAAACAGGTACTAAACTTACGGACCTTGGGTTCAAAGAGCATTTCATGAATTTGACTCTAAAGGTAAGGGAAGTGAAAGCTAAAATAAATGAATGGGACTATATCAAACTTAAAAGCTTCTGCACAGCAAAAGAAACCATCGACAAAATAAAGAGGCAACCAACAGAATGGAAAAGATTTGTGTAAACAGTGCCTCCGATAAGGGGCTAATATCCAAAATATATAAGGAACTCATACAACTCAACAAAAAAAAGCAAACAACCCACAAACAAACCAATTGAAAAAAGGGCAGAGGACCTGAGGAGGCATTTCTCCAAAGAGGACATACAAATGGCAAACATACATATGAAAAAATGTTCAACATCACTAATCATCAGAGAAATGCAAATAAAAACCACAATGAGATATCACCTCACCCCAGTCAGAATGGCTGTCATCAACAAGACAAATAGTAGCAAGTGTTGGAGAGGCTGTGGAGAAAAAGGAACTCTCATACACTGTTGGTGGGAAAGCAGACTGGTGCAGGTGTTATGGAAGGCAGTGTGGAGGTTCCTCAAGAAATTACGAATAGAATTACCATACGACCCAGCAATTGCTCTCCTGGGTATCTACCTAAAACATCTGAAATCATTTATCCATAAAGACAAGTATACTCCAATGTTCATTGCAGCTTTATTTACGGTGGCCAAGACATGGAAACAACCAAAATGTCCTTCGATAGACGAATGGATAAAGAAGTTGCGGTATATATACACAATGGAATACTATTCTGCAGTAAGAAAAGATGAAATAATACCATTTGTGACAACATGGAAGGATGTTGAGATTATAATGCTAAGTAAAATAAGTCAGACAGAAAAAGCAGAGAACCGTATGATTTCACTGATATGTGGTATATAAAATTGAAAACAGCAAAAGAACAAGACAAACAAAGAAATAAAGCTCAAAGACATAGACAATAGTTCAGGGGTTACCAGAGAGTGAGCGGGCAGAGGGGCTCTAGGAGAGGGTAAACAGGGCCTAATATATGATGATGGAAAGAGAACTTACTCTGGGTGGTGAACACACAATATTAGATCTAGGTAAAGTATTACAGAATTATACACCTGAAATCTATGTGACTTTACTAACAATTGTGACCCGAATAAAATTTAATTTAAAAAGAAATTTAAAAAGAAAGGAAGGAAGGAAAGGAAAAAAGGAAAGAAGGAAGGAAGGAAGGAAGGAAGGAAGGAAGGAAGGAAGGAAGGAAGAAAACTGGGCTATTAAGGAGAGCAGAGGAAAGGGCCAGTAACTGGTGGGGATGTGTTACCTGAGTCTTGTTTGTGCTGCTGAGAAGAGTGGAATACTGATGGACGATCAACAGAACACAGAGCTTCAGCCAACACATCTTTGAATATAAATTTGACAGGGAGAAGCTGAGAAAAGGGAATACTGAAAACAGTGAATTGAAGTCCATGATGAGAAATGAGATTATAAGAGAGAATGTAGCGTCTCTAAATGACTTCAAGTCCCCAGGGACACATTTCAGGGTGCCACAAGAATTTAAAATGAAATACCATATTGCTGACAACAATTTCTGAAAAGAGCATAGATGCTCCAAAAGGGAATATGAGCAGAAATTATGTGCACTGTCCAAACAGAGGCAAAGATGGATTCTGTCCACCAGTGAGCTCAGCATCAACGTCATGCAAAATGCTAGACTGCATTACTGGAGGCGGGGTGCGTAAATGTTCAGAAAAAGAAACCAAGGCCATCAGGTCCCAGCTGTGGTCACTTAGTACAAATTGTGTACATTTTGCTTTAATTCCTTCTTTGAGAGAGCTCTAGATCAGCAAGTCAAAGAACTGAGATACAAGCAGAGAAGAGGTCACAAAGTAGCCCCACAGGCCAAGCCTAGCTAGATGTTTTTCTTTTTTTAATAAAGCACTATTAGAACAAAGTCATCCTCATTTATGTATCATTATTGAAGACAATGCCATTTCTAGCTCTCTCTCCCTCATCTCTTGGAAAGGCCAGCTGTGCTGCTGTTAGAAGAGGTACATGTGGTAGAAACTAAGAAAATAAGGCCTTCTGTCAACAAACAATTAGAAACAGAGACCTCTAATCAAAACATGTGTGCATAAGCCTTCTTCAAAATTGATTCTCCAACCCCAGTCAGGTCTTACCATGACTGAAGCTCTGGCCAACATTTTTCCTGCAACTTTATGAAGACCCTGAGCTAAGCCTCTCTCATATCCCTGACCTGCAGAAATTATGTGAGATATTAGATATTTTGTTTATTTTTAGATATTATGTCAAAGTTTTTATTTCATATATATCATGTTCACCATTCTTACAAATGAATAAAAGCTGAATCTTTTCCATGCTGTCTTTCCCCCAAATCACTGCATATTTCTCAGGTTGTTGAGAATACAAAGATTTAAAACAGTCAAAATTCTATCAGACCCTCTTCCCCTTTACTTTATCTTCTGCACTATCAGAAATTATGTTTTTATAATATAAATTTTGCCCTATTCCACTTCTATTAAAAAATATTTTCATAGCTCTCTGTTGTCTGCATATTAAAACTCAGCCTCCATGCCTGGTCCATCTGTGGCCTGACTGCAGCCCTTTCCCCATGCATCTTTCTCCCTAACCACAACATTCCCAGGTTACTTTTTTGCTTGATTGTAAACTCCCTGAGTAAAGGTACATAATGTTATTCATCACTATAGTTTTCAGGGCTCAATACAGTACCTGATATATGCTTGGTGCTCAATAAATTGTCTGCTTACTGAAAAATACTCCATCTTGATCCCTCCAAATTTTGTCCCCACCTACCTTAAACAGATATTATCAATCACCTTCCAATCCCAGTGTCACCTCGTTCTTGATCTGATCTTATTGTAACAGTCTTAGGTGCTCCCTACACAATTTTTATGACACTTGTAGCATGTTATAGTAATATATTTACCTTTATGTCTTCCCTGCTGCAGCAAGGATGAAGCTAGGATTCATTCTTCTTGAACTTAATAATTATTATATCAAACTGAAATCCTTAGACCCATACTTTAAGACTTTGGATCTTAGAACCAAAGTCACGTTGTGTCTCAAGTCTCCGTTTGCCAGTCCTTTCCACCTCACAGAGGAGCAACGCTCCACTTTATCTTCCCGCTTAGGTTCTGAGTTGAGCTCGGCTACATTTCCGTGCTTCTCCCTATGGCATAGCTTCTTAGCTTTGACTGGTGACCTTCTGTGCACCCCTATAAGACCATATCCCTGCCCCAAACACAAAAATGGGTACCATTCACTTACATTTTCACTCACACCATCCCTCCTTCCAGTCTAGAGAACTTTATAGAGAATCAAAGTGGCCTCAGCCCACGTCCCTGACTCCCAAGAACTGACCTCTGCGTGGGTTTCATCTCACTTCCTGAGCTTCACCGACCTCGATTAACGTTAGATGCCTGTTGTAGCTGCATTAAAGCTGAGCTGCTTAGTCCCTTGGACAATAGGCTGACCGGTCTTGCTCCCTTCAGGAGTCAGCAACTGTAGTTAGATTAGCTGATATTTAGCCTGGAAACGAGGACTAGAACTGCTTCCTCATGTCCTTTACCCTCTTGATCCATCTGCTCTGAGCTGCGACAAGAAGAGAACATCATGCCTCACCATAAAGTTATTTCAAAATTTGACAAGTCTTCAGCAAGGCATTTGGCAGAATCTTTTCTGATATCCTCTCTTCTCTTCCTCTCTGTCTCTCTCTGTCTCTCTCTCTCTGTCTCTCTCTCTCTGTCTCTCTCTCTCTGTCTCTCTCTCTCTGTCTCTCTCTCTCTCTCTCTCTCTCTCACACACACACACACACACGGCAAGAACATAAGTTAGATGAAGGTTCAATCAAGAGGACAAATATATAGTTAATTGTTCACAGCCAAAGGGTACAGAATAATGTGTTATGCGTCTGTCTTGTGTTTTGCAGTCAATGCCACATGGCTCTGTGTTCAGCCTTTTCCCGTTCAACATTTTAATCCCTAATGTGAAAAAAGGTACACATTTTATCACTTTTGCTCACACAGTGAAGTCATTGTAAATTAAGTAGAAAAATGCAAAGTCCTTCTTACATATAAATAATTAAAATATTTCAAGGTGGAGAGAATGGTTTAATGACAGATGTCATGCAAAAGAGTGAATATTTTTATTAAATGTACTTCTCTAATATGTATTTTTGTTTGGTAGATTCACTGTTTTATTTGCCTAGGAAAGATTCCAGTACATAGACATTCAATGAATGTTGTTTGAATGAGTGAATCAGGTGTATGTTACAATTACTAGAAAAAGCCAATAAAACCTTAGGTTGCATTAATAGAAATGGACAGACAATAGAACAAGAGAGAACACAGGTTTGGTTGCTCTTTCTGTAACCCCAGCACAGCTGTAGTACTACTACTATGTTCAGTTCTGAGCAACATACTTGAGAGAGTGTGTGTAAACTGGAACTACTTAGAGGAAGTTGCCAGAACGATGATACTCAAAAGCCAGCAGGAATCTCAGAAAATAAAGGTGAGTCATCAGGGTTACCATCTTTAAACGTACAAAACACTGTTTGTGTGTGGGAGGGGTTACCTTAATTCTGGATGCTGTCCCTGGGAGAAGGAAAACAAGTGAAAACAAGATTTTGGTCAATATAAAAAAAGACTTTCTATAAAGGAAGGAAGGAAGACCTATCCAAAGATACCAGAAATATCTTAAGAACTGAGTTCCTGCATTTTGAGGGGTGCAAGATAAGGTGATGGAAGGAGAACTGACTGTGAGTGGTGAGTGCACAACGCGATATATGGATGATGTCTCCCTGCTCTCATCATGGATATTCAAACCCTGATATTTTCAACTATAAGTAAAATACCTTTTACTGGTCATTGTAAATCTGTACATTTCCTGACCCAAGTGAGGTATTGATGTAAGTAGTGCCATGGGGTTCCTGCATTTTACTTTTAGAAACATGCAGGGTCTAAGTCAGTCAGTAGGATGTGGGAGACAAATATTAGTATCCACACTCACAGATAAGACGTGTAAAACTCAGAGACTGAATGACTCAGCGAAGGTCACACAGCCAATAAGGAACAGAAATGAGTCTAGAATTATCTGAATCTTGTGTGTTGCACTAGTCACTGCACCCTCTACCTTCCTGTATGTTTTCTATGATGTTTATCTATAGCATAATTTATGACATAAAATTATTCATACACTAACATAGAATTAGAGTAGGAAATAGTTTCAACATATAATTCTATAGTTTGTTTTTACCCTCCTGTGTACGTATTTTAAGTATTTGAACAAAAGACCAAGGGCTTGTCTAGTTCTTCCAAGCAACAAGGTTTTTCTTACAATATGAAAAAAGGAAACTACATTTAATTCAAACTGGCAGGTCATTTTTCTTTTGGGTCTAGAATGATAAAAGTAGCTGTTTATGGTAAGAACACTTGAGATTGTAGACAAAATAAGAATCATGTGCTTGAATCAAAAATTATGAAGTTTGGATGCAAAATGTATTAGCATAGACCTAAAACCCATTTAAAAGATTGAAAATGATAAGTTTTCACTAGCTTTTCAGTTCCTTCCCAGCAGGAACGTTAGAGCCATAATCTGTGTCTGTAGAGAGAGTTCAGGCAGATTCCAGACCAACAAACTGTGGCTGATGCCTGCGAAGCAAGAGGCGGGTCCTTGAGCTAGAGAAGCAGAAGAACTTGATACGTATAATTTATACACCACCGAATGATCCTGGAAACTCAATTTTTCATAAGCTCTGAGTCATCTGAGGTGCATTGTAAGTGCACCTACAATGACATATTTTTTTTTAATTGCTGTGGTATATTGTGGGATGTCACAAAGTTAATTTGACAGAGACCCACCATCCCCTCAAATTCACTGACATTTCTGTACCAGGTTCCCGTGCAGCTTTAGGGAAAATGAGGTGAAAGTTTCTATTTTCCGCCTACTAATTATCTCTCAAATTTAGGGGCACTCTAGTCAGTAATGTCAGGGTGACCATCATAGTTTAGCCAACGATGCTTATTTTGTAACATGCTTGGCAACAATGACTCAACCTCTCACCTGCCTAGGCAGTGAAACTCTCCATATCATCTTAAGTTCTCGCATTTACTTTGCTATAATTTAACACATTCTCCTGCTTCCTGTTCTCAGGAGCTGCATTTTTCTCTCTTTAGCCTTGATCATACTCCACAATCAGGAAACTTTTCTCCTATAAAATATTCACTAAGTTATGACAGAAAATCGTCTATTATCCTTTTAGCATCTCAAAAACAACTGAGAGAATCTTCTTCACCCTGGAGGATTAAATCACCTTTCCTCTAAAGATACATAGTGTTGTGCATGGTATCAGGCAAGGTCTCCTGTCCCGCTCCCCACATAAGAACGCAGGACATGGTGAAGCCAAAAAGGAACACCCAGGGAGCCATAAGTAGGGGAGTCATATCACTATATTCTCACCGGCAGCATCCACCTCTCTGCAATCCGCTCTTGCTGGCTCAGCCATCTTCTCCTTGCTAGCCCCCATTTTTCTCTGCTAGCAAAACCATGGCAGTTATATTAGTGGCCAATGGCTCACTGGTTACAGCTGACGGCCAACTAGCCACAGCTGATGGCCATCCAATCACAGTTGATGGCCATTTACTACCTGAGCCAGCACCTTGCTATGTGAGGCCGAGAGCCTGGAAACTGCTTTCTGGGGCTCTGTCCCCACACATAGCTTGGGAATTTCTGGTCAAAATGGTAGAGCAAGTAAACACTGTGCTCACCTTCTGTCAGAATCACATCAATTACAACTAATCCAAGAACAATATTATTGAGAATCATCTGAAGTCCAGCTGTACCGAAGCCCTCCTACAACAAACATATACAAGAAGCCACCTTGAGACTACTAGGAGGGGTAGAGACCAGAAACACAGAATGGGCTGTTCCCAAATCTGCATATGACCATTAATAATTGGGAGGTATATCTTAGCAGCAGAGGTTCCCTCCCCAGAGGAGTGAGGTGTCCCAACCTGTCCCCATCCCAGGGCTCCAGTGCCAGGGAGAGAAGTCCCCATAACTTCTGGCTGTGAAAATGAGGGGAGATTATGACTGAGTGTGACAGAGGGCAGTTGCAGTGCCAGGCGCTCCTCTTAAGGGGGAACACATACGGACTTACCCACCAATGGAATCACTGGCTCTGAGCTCCAGTGCTGGGATAGCAGCTCAGAAGTTACCAGGAACATATGGGGAGGAACTGAGTTCTCTGACTACTGACTGAAGGCTGGAGAGGCCGCTTTCTCCTGGACCAAGGAGCAGGTGAAAGCCATTATTTGGTGAGCCTTCCCGCTCCCTGCATGCAGATGCACACAGACGTCCCGTCTGAGTCTCATTAAACTGGCTAATGCCATTCATTTGCCCTGGTGATTGTGAAATCCCACCCACCCAAATTTCAGGCACAACCAAGGTGCTTCCAGTTGCTTTTCCATTAAAATGCCTACTTTGGTTCATGCTTTGGACATTCCTAAAATCTCTCAAAGGTTCACAAAACCCAAACAAGCAACATCTGACTTCAGCATGACCCATATCTATGGCTGAGCGGCCCTAAGCCCGGCATTGGTGGCAGCTGGCCTCAGTTCACAGCTTGGCCTCTCAAGGCAACTCCAAGTACAGTGCAGGTCGCAGCCATCTGCGGATTAATGGGAGGCTTATGTCAGGTGCCTTCAGGCAGGGCACAGAGTGCAGCTGAACTTGGTCTGCAGTGAGGCCTTCCTCAGGAGGCCCCAGGGCTAGCAGGCCCAGTTTCAGGTTTAAAATGACCTAGAATATTATGCAGCCACCTCCAAGGATGACAAATCTAATGGGCTGATCTGACAGGCAGCACCCCACTAAATTGAACAGTGATCTGTAGGGTCAGCCCCTGCACAACAGCTACCTCACTGCAGTCAGAGCCAGTCCTTACAACCAGTCAATCTCTCTCATTGACATGTAAACAGTTGTGGGGACAAAACCCCAAAAAACAGTTTCCAGGCTCTCGGCCTCACATAGAAAGGTGCTGGCTCGGGTAGTAAATGGCCATCAACTGTGATCAGATGGCCAGCAGCTGTGGCTAGTTGGCTGTCAGCTGTAACCCGTAGGCCATTGGCCACTAATATAACAGCTGTGGCTACGCTAGCAGAAAGGAATGGGAGCTAGCAAGAAGATGGTGGCTGGCAAGCGTGGACTGCTGTTAGGCAGATTATGTAGATCCTGCTTCTTGTGTCTCCAGCCCAGCCAACAGCGAGAATATATTGGTTTGATTCCCCTATTTATGGCTCCATGGGTGTTCCTGTTTGGCCTTACCGTGTCCTGCGTTCTTGGGCGGGGAGTGGGAGCTGAGACCCTGCACGACAAATGGCGCAGCGAGCAGGGTCCCCTGCGCGACACATGGCGTAGTCGGCAGGATACGGTGCTGGCCAAAGCTTTCCGAAGGGCAGTGGAGCAGTTTGTGCGCATGAAAGCTCAGTCTGAGGAAGACCAGGAGGAGCAGCTGCCGGAGAGCTCGATCCCCGTGGAGGGGTGGAAAGATGTGGATGGTTCCCCAACCAGCAGAGGCCGGAGAAAGCGGAGAAAGCGAAGGTTGTTGCCGCCCTGTGGGCTGGGAACTGCTTGCTGAGGCAGCCCGGATGCAGGACTTTTAGTCCCAGGAGGAAACGCTTGCTGAGTCCTCCGTGGGAGATGAGGGTGAGGTCAAGGTTATCCCTCACCCCCAGGACAGCCCTGGCGAATAACTATGGACTATGGGGAATTGCCTTCCATCCCTAATTTATTGGACGCTTGACTGTTTGGGAACATACCACCATGTAATGGGACTGGTTTGATGTTTGCTTTTGTGTCTTGACTGGCCGCCATTGATAATATGTAAGCACCTTGATGTGAGCCGCTGTTGTTCCAGCACAGTACCCCGAGAAGCCCAGAGAGAGAGTGGCAGTGCCCAGAGAGGCCCTGGCTGTGTCCAGGAAGTCTGGCTGTGTCCAGAGAGAGTGGCAGTGCCCAGAGAGGCCCTGGCTGTGTCCAGGAAGTCTGGCTGTGTCCAGAGAGAGTGGCAGTGCCCTGAGAGCCCTGGCTGTGTCCAGGAAGTCTGGCTGTGCCCAGAGAGAGTGGCAGTGCCCTGAGAGCCCTGGCTGTGTCCAGGAAGTCTGGCTGTGTCCAGAGAGAGTGGCAGTGCCCTGAGAAACTCTGGCTGTGCCCGGGGAAACAGGTGGTACCTTAAGAAGCCCAGGAAGTCTGGCTGTGCCCAGAAGTACTGTGGTGGTGCCCTGAGAAAACCTGGCTGTGCCCGGGGAGACAGGTGGTACCCTAAGAAGCCCAGGATGTCTGGCTGTGCCCAGAAGTACTGGTGGTGCCCTGAGAAACCCTGGCTGTGCTCAGAGAGCTTGGTTGTGTCCAGGATATTGCATTCACCTCCAGGCTCCTTGCACAGGGCCCCTCGCAGAAGACGCTTGTCGCGTAGATTGTGAGGCGAGACCCTGTAGGGGTGGAGTGTGGGGACAAAACCCCAAAAAACAGTTTCCAGGCTCTCGGCCTCACATAGAAAGGTGCTGGCTCGGGTAGTAAATGGCCATCAACTGTGATCAGATGGCCAGCAGCTGTGGCTAGTTGGCCGTCAGCTGTAACCCGTAGGCCATTGGCCACTAATATAACAGCTGTGGCTACGCTAGCAGAAAGGAATGGGAGCTAGCAAGAAGATGGTGGCTGGCAAGCGCGGACTGCTGTTAGGCAGATTATGTAGATCCTGCTTCTTGTGTCTCCAGCCCAGCCAACAGCGAGAATATATTGGTTTGATTCCCCTATTTATGGCTCCATGGGTGTTCCTGTTTGGCCTTACCGTGTCCTGCGTTCTTGGGCGGGGAGTGGGAGCTGAGACCCTGCACGACACAGTGATCAGGTCTCCACTGCACACAGGGGACACACCTGAAGCACCCATGTCTGGTGACCAGGGAGGCTGCACCACTGGGTCCCACAGGACACCTACTACATTAGGCCACTCCACTAAGACTGGGAGGCATAGCAACCCTACATAGAAACAAACATAGGGTGGCAACCAAAATGAGGAGACAAATAAATATTTGGCAAATGAAAGAACAGAACAAAGCTCCAGAAAATGTCTTAAACAAAATGAACACAAGCAATCTACCAGATGCAGAATTCAAAACACTGGTTATAAGGATGTTCAATGATCTCAGGGAGAACTTCAACAGAGAGGTAGAAAAAATAAAAACGCAGAGAGAAAACATAAAAAAGAACCAATCAGAAATAAAGACTACAATAACTGTAATGAAGAATACATTACAGGGAATCAACAGATTAGCTGAAGTGGTGGATCGAGTCAATGATTTAGAAGATAAGGCAATAGAACCAGTGTTCTATCGATTGTCCATGTTAGTAAGACTCTTAATATTTTCAGTTTTGAGACATCTTTTTTTTCTTGAGTAAAATGATCCCTCCCTATCATTTCAACTCTTCCCTCCTGACTTTCAGATGAATTCCTAGTTAACAGCGATCTAGAAATCAAGAAAGCAGGAGGCTATCACCTACTTATCTTTCTAAGACTATTTCATTTCTGATTTGCTCATCATGAAAGTCACCCTTTAACATTCTTCTTCACTAACCAAATGAGTGTCTCAGAATAATGGTGTGTGTACCTGTTAAAGTTGTCTACATATTACATCTCAGTATATGGTATGGAAGTGGAAAGTTTGTTCCTTGATGATGTTTGGTCACTTGCTTTCCCTGTGAAGTTTACTGAATTTAAAAAGAGTTGCTAATAAGCACTTTTGCATTCAGTTCTTTAAGAAGGCAAAGGGAAAAAAATATATACATATATGTATATCTGTTTATAAGGACATTTATATATGGATATATATACATATATGTATACACACACACACACACACACACACACACACATATATATATAATTACAAGTGTTGTCTACCTTCTGCACATCATGGCGCACATAGAAAATGGTTGTACAAAGTAGGAGGTATAACGATACCTGATTTCAAACTATACTACAAGGCTACAGTAATCAAAACAACATGGTACTGGCATAAAAATAGATGCATAGATCAATGGAACAGAATAGAGAGTCCAGACATAAATCCATGCCTATATGCCCATCTAATCTACGACAATGGAAGCAAGAATGTACGATGGGGTAAAGATAGTCTGTTCAATAAGTGGTGTTGGGAAACCTGGACGGACACATGCAAGAAAATGAAGCTGGACCACCTCCTTACACCATATACAAAAACAAATTCAAAATGGCTTAAAGACTTAAATGTAAGATCTGAAACCATAAAATATCTAGAAGAAAATATAGGAAGAAACTTCATGGACATTACCCGGAGTAAGATTTTCACTGATATATCCCCTCGCGCGAGCGAAGTAAGAGAAAAAATAAACATGTGGGATTACATCAAACTAAAAAGTTTTTTCACAGCAAAGGAAACCATCAATAAAACAAAAAGGGATCCTACTCTATGGGAAAAGATATTTGCCAATGATATATCTGATAAGGGATTAATATCACAAATCTATAAAAAACTTACTCAACTCAACTCCAAAAAAACAAACAACCCAATTAAAAAATGGGCAGAGGACTTGGGGAGACATTTCTCTAAGAAGGACATACAGAAGGCAAGAAGACATATGAAGAAATGCTCAACCTCACTAACCATCAGAGAAATGCAAATAAAAACCACAATGAGATACCACCTCACTCCAGTCAAAATGGCTATTATCAATAAATCAACAAACAACAAATGCTGGCGCGGATGTGGAGAAAAGGGAACGCTAGTGCACTGTTGGTGGGACTGCAGATTAGTGCAGCCACTATGGAAAACAGTATGGAGGTATCTCAGGAATCTGAAAATGGAACTACCCTATGATCCAGTAATTCCACTCCTAGGCATCTACCCGGAGAAATCCAAAACTCCAATGCAAAAATCTGTATGCACTCCTATGTTTATTGCAGCACTTTACACAATAGCCAAGATATGGAAACAACCAAAATGCCCATCGGTAGATGACTGGATTAAGAAGCTGTGGTACATTTATACAATGGAGTATTACGCAGCCATAAAGAAGAAAGAAATCTTATCATTTGCAGCAACATGGATGGATCTAGAGAACATTATGTTAAGTGAAATAAGTCAGAAAGAGAAAGACAAGTACCATATGATCTCACTTATATATGGAATCTAAAGAAAAGACTATGTGAATGAACTAATCAGAGTCAGTTTTGGGGACGCGGAGAAAAAACCGAGAGTGGTTAGATGGGTGTGTGGGAGGGGGTTGGGGATAAGGGGAAAGGTGAAGGGATTTGGAAGCAGCTGGTAACCACAAGATGGCCTCAGGGTTTTTCTTTTGAAAATTAATTTGGGGAAGGTATTCTATAATGTTGTAAAGATTTTGTTGGGTATCCGATGGACATGCGTCCTATTTGGGAGACCACCTCAGGGATACTGTGGATACCTGATCATGGCATTGTACATCAGAAGCTAAACATTAATGAATGCCAACTATAATTTTATATATATAATGTGATGGTTCAGTGTGAGGTCGGAGGGATAGTGGATGGGGGGAGGGGGGTTCACAGTATGAGGGATATAAATGATGAACGTCTAAGTATTACCTTGTTTTGTACACCTGAAACTAATAAATAAATTAATTAATTAAAAAAAAAAAAAAAAAAAAAAAAAAAAAAAGAAAATGGTTGTATTCACACAGCGCACTGGGGTAACTAGAAAAGGCTACATCTGATCCCCCGACAGCTCAGCAGTATGCAGTGGACCACGTGACGGGGGAGCTCTGATCAGGTCGTTCTATCCAAAGCAGTGGGAAACACATTGTGTTTTTGTATAGGCATTTAGAGGAGGTTTATTTAAAATTTTCAAAAAACTAGTAAATTAAAAGAAAATTCCTTCCTCCTCTAAATCAGTGTTCTCTTATTTAATAGCATCATCTGAATATCTATTAATAACATGCCATATATGAATGGCTTGATATAATTTTTTTACCATTGTTTTCTCTTATAGCTTGCTGTATTCCATCACAGTCAGGA
The DNA here is from genome assembly GCF_964194185.1 of Rhinolophus hipposideros. Lineage (NCBI taxonomy): Eukaryota > Metazoa > Chordata > Mammalia > Chiroptera > Rhinolophidae > Rhinolophus > Rhinolophus hipposideros. The sequence continues at coordinate 1,111,832 of NC_138060.1, forward strand.
GCAAGAAAAGAGACCATGTGGGACAATATCAAACTGAAAAGTATTTTCACGGCAAAGTTAACCATCAATAAAACAAAAAGGCATTCTACTCAGTGGGAGAAGATATTTGCCGATGCTACATCTGATAAGGGGTTAATATCCAAAATTTATTTAAAAAACTCAACTGAATACCAAAAATAAAAAAAAATCCTATTAGAAAATGGGCAGAGGACATGAAGAAATATTTCTCTAAAGTAGACATGCATGGGGCGAATAGACAGATGTAAGAAAACATGCTCAACATCACTAATCATCAGAGAAATTCAAATAAAAACCACAATGAGATACCACCTCTCACCTATCAGAATGGCTACAATCAATAAATCAACGAACAACAAGTGTTAGGAAGGATGTGGAGAAAAGAGAACCCTGTGCATTGTTGATGGGATTGCAGATTGGTGCAGCCACTATGGAAAACAGTATGGAAGGACCTCAAAAATTGAAAATGGAACTGCTTTATGACCCAGTGATTACACTCGAGGGTATCTACACAAAGAAATCCAAAACACTATTTTGAAAAAATATATGCACTCTTATGTTTCTTGCAGCACTATTTACATTAGCCAAAATACAGAAACAACCAAATTACCCATCAATGGACAAATGGATAAAGAAACTGTTGTACATTTATGCAATGGAGTATTACTTGGCTACAAAATAGAATCAAATATTACCATTTGCAACAACATGAATTGACCTTGAAAATATTATGCTAAGTTAAATAACTCAGACTGAGAAAGACAAATACCATGTGATCTCAATTAAATGTGAAATCTAAAGAACAGAATAAATGAGCAAACAAAACAGAAATAGACCCCGAGATATAGGGAAAAAAATGTTGGTTGCTCGATGGAGGGGAGGAGGAGATGGGAAGGAGGTGGAGAGATTAGAAACAGCAAATTAGCAGACACAATATAGTCATGAGGATATTAAATATAGTATGAGGAATATAATCAACAATGTTGTAAAGATTATGTAAGGTGCCAGATGGGCAATGGATTTATCAGGGGGATCACTTCATGGACTGTGTAGATGCCTGACCAATGTGCTATACACCTGATGCTGAAGTAGAATAATATTAGGTGTCAACTATAATTAAACACACACACACACACACACACACACACACACATAGATGTTGTCAAGGAGGGATGGAGTATAGCGTAAGGAAGATAGTGAATGGTATTGTAACAGATATATAAGATGTCAGAGTGGTACTCGCTTGGGGAAGGGAGGTTATCACTTTGTGAGGGGTGTAACGGTCTAACTGTTACATTGATTTGTATACCTGAAACTAAAAAATAATAATTAAAAAAAAACACACCACAACATGTAAGTTCTTAATTTTTCTCCATATTTGATGCAGGATGAAGTAGCAAATCCACTGCAGTATTAAAATCTTGCATAATAGTAACATAGACTGCAAATCAATCTTGCATCAAAGTTGTAAATCCTGACAATGTAGCCAAAATAAGGACGAATGCTCATTCCAAGAACTTGTGGTAAAAGCTGAGGGAATTAATTTAGTCTGCTTTTATTGCAAGCAAAGTTCCTATCATATTTACAATTGCTTTAGGAAATTGTAGACATTAACCTTCCTAAATTGTAGACATTAACCTTCATCTAACACTGTTGACTGATACTCACTTTGTCTTCGTGGCCCCATATTAAGGAACTAGCCATTGAAAAAATGAAGAAGGAGGAACTCAGTTATATGACAGATTGAATTTAAGAATAAAATGAAAATTAAACATGAAATTCTTGATATTCTGAAATATTCATAACTAATTTATATGCACCAATTCCTAAGAAAAATATATTCATAGCAATCTACTCATAAGGGTAAATTCTATTTCATTTTTCATTTCTTCTATTCAGTTCTTAATCTCCAGAAATTCCATTTGGTTCCTTTATAAAATTTCAATCTCTTTAGTAAAATGTTCATGTTGTTCTCTGTGTTTCTGAGTTCATCAAACTGCGTTTCTGTGTTTTCTTATATCTCATTGAGGTTTTTCAAAACTGCAATCTTGAATTCTCTGTCATGTAAGTCACATATGTCCATATCTTTAAGTTCATTTTCTGGAGACTTTTCATTTCCTTTCTGAGCTGTCTTGTTGCCTTGGTTATTCATGGCAATTAATGATTTATTATTTCTCTTCCTAGACATCTACAGGAGTGGGTTCTGCAACAGGTTGATAAGAAGAAGTCTTTCTTTTGTTTTCCAGTACGCATTGATAGAGTGTTTTATTTTCTCTCCGACTGCAGATTTTTTCTCTCACACTGTAGTGTTATGTTTTCTCTGCACTATTCCAGTTTCTCACACAATGGGGGGATTCCCTTGAAGGCGGGCTTCTCCTCTGTTAACAGTTTGCCTGGGTCATAGAGTGCCGTGTCCGTGTGGGGATGCAGAGAGGTTTTGAAGTTCCAACGCTCTTCCTGCACCAGATTCAGAGCCCGTATGTTTCAGCAGTTCTGTTTACTCCTGCAGGGATCCACCCAGATAGGTGGGGCCAGGGGCGGGGTGAGTTGTGAGAGGTGGCCCAGAGCAATGGTGGCAACCACCACTGCGGCTGGTCCTGCTTCCACAGCACCCTCCCCTTTGCCAGAATTAGCTGGGCTGTGAAACTGTGTCTGCAGACCACAGTTCTCAGAACAGCAAATATTCTGTTCTTTGGATCTGACACTGCTACTGTTCTGCTTCTAGCACCGGGAAGGTGGGGGCGGGGCGAGCTCTGGGAGGGTAGGGAGGGGGCGGCTAGTCTCAGTGCCTCCGGCTTCCATTCTCTGCTCAGCAGTGAGGCTTAAAGCACCATTTTCAGCCTTCTTCCCTCAGTCTTTGCTCCGAGGTCTCCGCCGTGAGCTTTGGGTTCAGCCATGTTATATGCTGTCCTGTCAGCCGTGGGCCATAAGCGGAGCCCTGGCAGTCTGAGTTCTTTTCTCTCCCACAGTAGCAGTAGTTCTGGGATGCAGCGAGCTCGGAGCACTGAGCTAGGTCTGTGTCCAGTGCCCGCACAGCTCCAGCCCTGCAGTTCTCCCTTCCCTCCTCCCTTCCCTCCTGCCTGCTCGTGTAATTTGCCCACCTTTAGGTGAATATAGTAGTGGGCCTCTTTGTCTTGCCTGTCTGCTGTGCAGGGAGTCCTTTGTGGAGTTATAGTTGTTCGCTTTGTTGTAAATTCCAAGGAGAGATTTCCAGAGGCTGACCTCACGCCGCCATTTTGATCTATTTCAACCACCATCAACAGGGACAATTTGTGGCAACCAAAACATAAAAAGGGGGAGAGTAAAGGCCTGAACCGGAAGATGGGAATGGAAAAAGTAAGTGTGCTGAAGAAAATGTAATACTCTAAATATCAAACTTTCTTTTATATAAACTTAATGGTAACTGCTCAAAAAATAATCCACAACTGTTGAAATACATACTGTGATTAAAGAAGAAACAGATGGAAAAATCATAGAATACTACCACACAGAAATAAAGGACAACAACAAAAAGGCAAAGAAACAATGGAGACACAGTCTTACAAGAAAACTAAAGACAGAATGACAAGAATTCCTCACACATCAATAATCACCCTAAATGTAAATGCACTGAACTCACCAGTAAAAAGGCACAGAGTAGCAGATTGGATCAGAAAACTAAACCCAACCATATGCTGTCTCCAAGAGACACATCTCAGCTACAAGGACAAGCATAGACTCAAAGTGAAAGGGTGGAAATTGACACTCCAAGCAAATGGTATCCAGAGAAAATCAGGAATAGCCATAATGATATCAGATGAAACAGACTTCAGGGTGAAAAAGATAACAAGAGACAAAGAGGGACATTTCATAATGGTAAAGGGGACTATACAACAAGAAGTCATAACAGTCATCAATATCTATGCCCCCAATCAGGGAGCACTGAAATATACCAAGCAACTGGTAACAGAACTAAAGGGAAAAATTGACCAAAACACAATTATACTAGGGGACCTAAATACAGCATTGACAGCTATGGATATATCATCCAAACAGAAAATAAATAACAAAATAGCAGCCCTAAATGACAGATTAGATGAAATGGACATAATTGACATTTATAGAGCACTTCATCCTAAAACATAAGACTATACATTTTTCTTCTAGTGTACATGGAACATTCTAAAGGATAGACCATATATAGGGACATAAAACTAGCCTGAGCAAATTCAAGAAGATTGAAATCATACCAAGCACATTCTCTGATCACAAGTCTTTGAAAAGGACCTAATACCAATCCTGCTCAAAGTCTTCCAAAAAATTGAAGAAGGGACAGTACACCCTAACTCATTTTATGAGGCCAACATTACCCTGATACCAAAACCTGGTAAGGATAACACAGAAAAAGAAAAGTACAGACCAATATCTCTGATGAATACTGATGCAAAAATCCTAAACAAAATTCTAGCAAATCGAATGGAACAACACATTAAAAAGATTATTCATCACGACCAAGTGGGGTTCATCCCAGGGGCACAAGGATGGTTCAACATCCGCAAATCCATCAATGTGATACATCACATAAACAAAATAAAGGACAAAAATCATGATTATATCAATTGATGGAGAAAAAGTATTTGACAAGATACAACATCCATTTATGATTAAAACACTTAATAAAATAGGTATAGAAGGAAAATACCTGAACATAATAAAAGCTATATATGACAAACCCTCAGCTAATCTCATAATTAATGGTGACAAACTGAAGCCCTTTGCTATACGTTCAGGAACATGACAGGGCTGTCCCCTATCACCTCTGCTTTTCAACAGAGTGTTGGAAGTCCTCACCAGAGCAATCAAGCAAGAGAAAGAAATAAAGGCATCCAAATTGGGAATGAAGAAGTTAAATTGTCACTCTTTGCAGATGACATGATGCTATATAAAGAAAACCCTAAAGACTCCACCAAAAAGCTATTAGAAATAATCAACGAATGCAGTAAAGTTGCCAGCTACAAAATCAACGTACAAAAGTCCATTGCATTCCTACATACTAACAATGAAATCTCAGAAAAAGAATTAAAAGCCAATTCCTTTTGCAATTGCAGCAAAAGGAATAAAATACCTAGCAATAAACTTAACCAAGGATATGGAAGACCTCTATGCTGAAAACTATGACATTTTTAAAAGAAATTGAAGAAGACACAAAGAAATGGAAAGACATTTCGTGCTCATGGAATGAAAGTATCAACATAGTTAAAATGGCTTTATTACGCAAAGCAATGTACAGATTTAATGCAATCCCCATCAAAATCCCAATGGCATTTTTAAAAGAAATAGAACAAAAAATCATCACATTTGTTTGGAACCACAAAAGACCCTGAAAAGCCAAAGCAATCTTAAGAAAAAAGAACAATACTGGAGGTATCACACTTCCTGACTTTAGCTTGTACTAAAAGGCAACAATAATGAAAACAGCATGGTATTGGCAGAAAAACAGACACATAGACCAATGGAATAGAACTGAGAACCCAGAAATAAAACCACATAAATATGGACAGATAGTTTTTGACAAAGAAGCAGAAAACATACAATGGAGAACAGAAAGCCTCTTCAATAAATGGTGCTGGCAGAATTGGAAAGCCACGTGCAAAAGAATGAAACTGGACTGCTATCTGTCACCATGTACCAAAATTAATTCAAAATGAATGAAAGACTTAAGCATAAGATGTGACACAATAAACTGCATTGAAGAAAACATAGGTACTAAACTTATGGACCTAGGGTTCAATAAGCAATTCATGAATTTGACTCCAAAGGCAAGGGAAGTAAAAGTTAAAATAAATGAATGGGACTATATCAAACTTAAAAGCTTTTGCACAGCAAAAGAAACCATCAACAAAATAAAAAGGCAACCAACTGAATGGGAGAAGATTTTTGCAAACAGTTCCTCCAATAAGGGGCTAATATCCAAAATATACAAGGAACTCATGCAACTCAACAACAAAAAAACAAACAACCCAATTGAAAAATGGACAGAGGACCTGAAGAGACATTTCTCCAAAGAGGACAGACAAATGGCAAATAGACATATGAAAATATGTTCAACATCAGTAATCATCAGAGAAATGCAAATAAATACCACAATGAGATATCACCTCACCCCAGTCAGAATGGCTATCATCAACAAGACAAATAGCAACAAGTGTTGGACAGGCTGTGGAGAAAAAGGAACCCTCATACACTGTTGGTGGGAATGCAGACTGGTGCAGCCGCTATGGAAGGCAGTGTGGAGGTTCCTTAAAAAATTATGAACAGAATTACCGTATGACCCAGCAATCTCTCTCCTGAGTGTCGACCCAGCAATCTCTCTCCTGAGTGTCTACCCAAAAAATCTGAAAAAATTTATCCATAAAGACACGTGTGCTCCAATGTTCATTTCAGCTTTATTTATGGTGGCCAAGACAGGAAACAACCAAAATGTACTTTGATAGATGAACGGATAAAGAAGTTGTGGTATATATACACAATGAAATACTATTCGGCGGTAAGAAAAGTAAAATAGGACCATTTGTGACAACATGGATGGATCTTGAGATTATAATGCTAAGCGAAATAAGTCAGAAAAAGTAGAGAACCATATGATTTCACTGATATGTGGTATATGAACCAAAAACAAACAAAAGAACAAGACAAACAAACGAGAAACAAAAACTTATAGACACAGACAATAGTTTAGTGGTTACCAGAGAGTAAGGGGGAAAGGGGGGAGGGAGATGAGGGTAAGAGGGATCAAATAAATTGTGATGGAAGGAGAACTGACTGTGGGTAGTGAACACAAAATGTGATTTGTAGATGATGTGATACACAATTGTATACGTGAAATCTATGTAACTTTACTAACAATTGCCACCCCAATAAATATTAATTAAAAGAAAGAAAGAAAGAAAGGTAAATTCTACTTATAAATACAAATTTAAATGACCATATACATGAAGAATATATTGATAAGAATTGTTTATAATAAATAAATATGTTATTATGCCTACCAATCTTTCCGTTCTGCAGCCTTGGTCTCCAGCTTGGGCAGAAACAAAAGGAAGATTATTTAGCATAGTGGAGAACCCAAATTTTTTTCATTACTCAAAAAGCAGTAACAAAGACCAAAAAAAAAAACCCCAAAAAACTATTTAACTACAGCTAATAGAGTTGAAAGAAACAAGTGGATTTAGTGAATTAACTTTTGGTTAATTGACCTACAGTCATTTCTGCATAAATCCAGCTCTCGAAAAGTGATGGTGGCCAGAATTTTGAATAAAATTTGTCTTCATTAAAATAGATAAGTCCTCTTATCTGTTACCCAGTACACTATACTTTGATATAATGCTCATTAGGGATTAGTTGCTTTTTTTTTAATCTTTGCTTTTCTGCACACTTTTATCACCCTGATTGTCTCTGCTCATAGAGATTTAAGGAGAGGATTGCAATGAATATCCTTCCATCCAAACACCCTGATCTCTCCAGAGTCCCCAGGACAATTATATTACACTCATGCTATTTTCTTTGGGGAGGATAGGCCCCACACTTTGGCATGTAGATCTTTACTCACACAATTAAATTTTGTTTCTGGCATTCAGAAATTACAGTAGTTTTCCCCTTATCCATGGGGGATACGTTCCAAGACCTGCAGTGGATACATTCTAAGACTCTTGTATATGTTTTCTACTATACATACATACATATGAGAAAGTTTAGTTTATAAATTATTCACACTAAGAGATTAACAATAATAACTAATAATAAAATACAACAATTTCAGCAATTTACTGTGAATGTGCTCTTTCTATATCTCTGAAAGCTGATCTGCAACTAACTGACTAATTGTGGGGAGTTTAGCATGGATTCGCTAATGAAAGGATGATTCACATTCAGGGATGAAGCAGGATGGATGGCTTGAGATTTCATCACACTTCTCAAATGGTATGCAATTAAAAACTTATGAATTGTTTATTTATAATCCCTGTCCCTGTGACTGTCCCTGTCCCTAACCATGTCCCTGTTCCTGTCCCTGTCAATAACCCTATCCCTAACAGTGTCCCTATCCCCATCTCTAGCCCAGCACTAAACATGTCCCTGTCTCTGTCCCTGTCCCTAACCTGGTCCTGGCCCATAACCCTGTCCCACTCCCTGTCCCTTACAGTGTCCCTGTTCCTGTCCCTGTCCCTAACCCTGTTCCTGTCCATAACCCAGTTCCTGTCCTTAATTCTGTCACTGTTCCTAACCCTGTCTGTGTCCCTGTCCCTAACCTTGTCCCGGTCTCTAAACCTGTCGCTGTCCCTGTCCCTGTACCTTCCCCTGTCCCGATACCTAACCATGTCCCTGTCCCAAAAACTGTCACTGTCCAGGTCCCTAACTTTGTTCCTGTCCCTATGCCTAACCCTGACCCTGTCCATATCCCTAAACCTGTCTCTGTTCCTTTCCCTAACCCTGTCCCTTTCCCTTTCCCTAACCCTATCCCTATCCCTATCCCTATCCCTGTTCCTAACCTGTCCCTGCTCCTATCCCTAACCCTTTTGCACTCCTTGTCCCTGACTCTGTCCCTACACCTGTCCTTGTACCAGTTCCTGTACCTAACACTGTTCCTGTCCCTGTCCTTAACCATGTCCCTATCCCTAACTTAGTCCCTAACCCTGTCCCTTACCCTGCCCTGTCCCTGTCCCTTTTCCACTCCCTAACCGTATCATTGTTGCTGTCCCTGTCCCTAAAACTTTCCTTGTCCCTGTCCCTAACCCTGTCTTTTTTCCTAACCCTATCACTATCACTGTCCATAACGATGTCCCTGTCTCTAACCCTGTCCTGGTCCCTAACACTGTCCCTGTGCCTGTCTGTAACCTGTCCCTGTCCTGAAACCTCTCCCTGTACCTAAACCTATCTCTGTCCCTAATCCTGTCCCTGTCACTAATACTGTCCGTCACTAAACCTGTCCCTATCCTCAACCCTGTCCCTATCCCTGTTCCTACCGTAAACCTGTCATTGTCCCTGTCCCTCAACCTGTCTTTGCTTCGAATCTTGTCCCTGTCCCTAACAATGTCCCTGTCCCTGTCTCTAACATTGTGCCTGTACCAAACCCTATACCTGCCCATAACCCTGTACCGAAGCCTGTCCCTAATCCCTGACCCTGTCCCTAACCCTGTCGCTATTCCTGTCACTAAACCTGTAAATGCCCCTATCCTTCTACCTATCCCTGTCCCTTTCCTAATTCTGTCCATGTCCCTGTCCCTAACACTATGGCTAACCCTGTCCCTGTCTCAGTCCCTAACACTTTTCCTATCCCCGTCCATAACCCTGTTGCTGTCCCTAAATATATGTTCCTGTTCATAAACATGTCCCTGTACCTAAGCCTGTCTCTGTCCCTAACTCTGTCCCTGTCAAAACCCTGTCCCTAACACTGCCCCTCTCTCTGTCACTGTCCATCCCTCTGTCTCTGTCCCTGTCCCTAACACTTTTGCTATCCATAACCTTGTCCCTGTTGCTGCCCCGTCCCAAAGCCTGTCCCTTTCCCTGTCCCTAACCATGCTCCTGTTCCTGTCCCTGTCCCTAACATTGTCACTAACACTGTCACTGTCCCTGTCAGTAAACCTGTCTTTAATTGTGACCCTTTCCCTGTCCCTAATCCTGTCCCTGTTCTTGTCACTCTCCCTACCCTGTCCCTGTCCCTAAACCTGAACCTGTGCCTGTTCTGAACCCTGTTCCTGTCGCTGTTTCTGTCCCTAACTCTGTCCCTATACCTGTCCCTGTTCCTCACCCTGTCCCTGTCCCTGTCCCTGACCCTACTCCTCACCCTCTCCCCGTCCCTGTCCCTGTCCTGGTACCTCACTGTGTCCCTGTTCCTAACCCTGTCCCTTTCACTAACACTGTCCCTGTCACTCTCACTGTCCTTAACCCTGTCCCTGTCCCTGTCCCTCACCCTGTCTCTGTCGCTAACCATGACCCTGTCCCTAACCCTATCCCTGTCCCTCTCCAGAAACCTGTCCCAGTCCCTATCCTGACCTTCTCCCTGTCCCGAAATCTGTCCCTGTCACACTCCCTAACAATAACCCTGTCCCTGTTCCTAACTCTATAGCTGACAGCCATTACTACCCCAGCCAGCACCCCTCCATGTGAGGCCAAGAGCTGGAAACTGCTCTCTGGGGCTCTGTCCCCACACTCCACCCCTACAGGATCTCACCTCACAATCTACTCAACAAGTGTCTTCCGCGAGGGTCCCTGTGTCATATTAGCCTATCGGCACCTACAGATGAAAAGAAACAGTAGTCTTAGGAACCAACAATGGCAAATCCCTTCCATCTGGGAAGATACATGTTAGCTTTTTGTCCTAAGAAAGGAGGGTCGCTGCCACTGGCACCTTTCCTGGTTTGTGGTACCAGACTTTTATGGCAGTGCTTGGGGTCCCTTGTGTAGTTTCAACATGTAACAGTACAGGGGACCCCATAATAGGCCATAGTGAGAGCACATAGGTTCCCTGCAAAATCATCCCGGTATCGGGACCTCCATATACTACAGTCACTTGTGGTGGCTACTCAGCCACCACCCCTGGTGTCACTTGCAAATCATGAGTCAAACCAGCCCCCCATGGGGCTATCAGGCCCAACCATCGACAGTGGGGGCTTCTGACCTGTCAGGGCCAAGTCCATTGCTGCCGTTCCCCTGCTTTCAAGCATGTGGGTGCCGGCAGCAAAATGTTTCCATTTCTGCCATGGCCTGGCTTTAACAGAGTCTCACTGGTGGTAACTTGTAATTGAATGGGAGCGGCCGTTCGATGTAGCAGAGCTTCTACTGGTGCAGGCCCTCCCTTCCGTGGTCTTTTATTCTGGACTCTCAGGACATCCCATAGATACGAGGCCCAGTCACGCATCGTGGGAGGGTGTTTTGACACCCAGAGACCTTGCCTCAAAAGGCCATTATAACGTTCAATCATGCCAGCTGCTTGTGGGTTATACGGAGCATGAAATAACCATTGCATGTCCATCCTGGCAGCCCAGCGCTGCACCTCTTGCCCCGTAAAATGGGTACCCCTGTCACTTTCAATGACTCGGCGGAGCCCATAGAGGGCACACAGCCATGTAAGGGCGACGACTGTATGCCGCTGATCCGCGGCCGGACACGGCCAAGCAAACATCAACCCCGTAGCAGTGTCCACTGCTGTAAATGCGTATATCGCATTGCGGGCCTTAGGCAGGGGTCCGATGTAATCCACTTGCCAGCGAGTGAGGGGCACCCTCCCTCGCGTTATCTGCTGTGTCTCCCAGGGGAGCCTCCGCCTTTGGGGACTGTCCTGGGCACAGACGGCACAGTCATAGCAGGCATCTGCTATCTCCTGCCATTTCAAAGGCAGACCCCAGCGTCGGCTCACCTGCCACATGGTTCGGCTTCCAGCGTGCTGCAATTTCCTATGCAGCCAATGGGCCACATCAGTGGCAGGGGCCCGTTCTAACCATCGGACCCGTGCTAGGGCATCTGCTTCATCATTACCTGGGGACACTAAAGGGGAGTGACCTGTGACATGCATTAGAGTCACCTCCTTTCTCTGCCCTAGGTCCCAGAGGTCCTGCCACATGGCTTGACCCCACAGTGGACGGTGTCCTACCAACCAGTTTTGGTGTTTCCATGTAGGGAGCCACAACGTTAGGCCCCGAACACCGCCCAGCTGTCAGTACAAATAACTAGGGGCCCGGGCTCGTGGCTGAATACCATCCACACAGCCCATAATTCAGCCCATTGGCTACTCTGGTCCATCCTGGTATCAAACCAAATGGTCTGATTTGGGCTGCACACCAATAGCCGTCCAAACAGCTGCAGCTCCTCGGCTAGAACCATCAGTAAACCAGGCATCCTCAGGTACTGGGGGCTGTACTTCTTTGTAGGGCGAGGGCTCCAAGTCCTCCCCTCTAGGCAGAGCGCTTGGCTCAGCCTGGGCTACAAGCTCCACAGGACCCAGGACCTGTTGTAGCTCTGTGCTCAAAGGGCTTGAGCTAAGGATGCTACGTTGCTCCAAGTAGGCACCCCACTTGGCTAGGGTCGTGGTCTGTGCCACCCCCGTTTTTGGGTCCCTGGGTCCACATATGGACCCACCCCTGGACAGGATAGGTTGTTCGAACCAACACCTGTGCCGTTCCTATGATGGCTTCTGTGGCCACTAGGGCTGTGTACACAGCAGCCAGCTGTTTCTCTATTAGAGAGTAGAGAACTTTTGCTCCTTTCCATAATTGGGACCAAAATCCCACTGGCGACAGAGACGCTCTTGTCATTGCCAGAGGCCCCATCCGTACCCCTCTTGGGTGACATGAACATCAAGTTCAAATGGGCGGCCAGGGTCCACTACTTACAGAACCTGTGCCTGCTGCACTGCCCGTTTCGTGGCAATGAAGGCTTGCTCTATAGCCTCTGTCCAATCCCATGAGACCCACTTTTTTTATCATGTTGTACAAGGGCCTTGCCATTTGTGCCATGTGGGGTACAAACGCCCGCCAATATCCTAGCAGACCCAAATACGTCTGCATTGGGAGACCTTGGTTGGCTGGGGAAAGGCTTGTATTTTGTCAATAATTGACCTTTGTCTTATCCAACCACATGACACCCAAAAAGTTGACGGATAAGCCAGGGCCTTGGACCTTTTCCTCATTCACCGCCCAGCCGCGTGACTTTAGGTGGCGGAGAAGAGAGGGAGCTGCTTGCTCTAAATCAGAAAGAGAATCTGATGTTAGTAGAATATCATCGACATAATGAAACAAGGCCACAGAGGACGGGCGATCCCACTGTGCCAAATCCTGGGCCACGAGCCTGTGGCAGATAGTGGGGCTGTGCAAGTATCCTTGCAGAAGGACTTGAAAAGTCCACTGCCGCCCGTCCCAAGTAAAAGCAAACTGCTCTTGACACTCGGGTGCATTATCAATGGAGACAAAAGCATTGGCCAAGTCCACTACATAGTGATATGTCCCAGATGGACAGTCAGACGATCCATTAAATCATGTATTGAAGGCACTGCAGCGTGCAAGGGTGGTGTCACCTTATTTAACTCCCTATAGTCCACAGTCATTCGCCAGGTCCCATCTGGCTTCTTGACAGGCCATACTGGGGAGTTAAAGGGACTGTGTGTTGTCCTCACAATATGTGCCTTCTCCAACTCCAATATTGTATGACCAATCTCCTCCTGCCCTCCTGGCAGGCGGTACTGTCGCACTGTAACCACGCTCCGGGGTTGCGGCAACACTGGAGGAGGGTGGTGAGCATGCCCGCATGTCACCGCTTTCACCACCCGGATCCGGAGACGGAACTCTCCTACCGACGGCTGTAAGCTGAGGCCATGTAGCACGTCCACCCCTAGAATATACTCCGGAACGGGGGAGACATAAACCTTGTAGGTACGAGGGGGAAGCCTTCCTATACCCAGTGGTAAGGAAACACCTTTCACAGTCACAGTCTTTCCCCCATAGCCATCAATGCAGATTGCTGGTCCTGGGAAGAGTTCTGGGTTCCCATAAACAAGACTGCAGTCTGCGCCAGTGTCAACTAGGGCCAAAACCCTCTGCACATTAGAAGGGGACCAATGTATGGACAGTTCCACATGGGGCCTCCGGTCCCTGCTCGTCCCCTCTGACCGGGTACCTTGGCCCCACCCCTAATCAAGCTGAAAGGAGTCATCCTCAAGCGGCCGCATGAAGTCCTGGAGGGACACGGGTCTCGCTTTCCCAGACTTCTCCTTTAGGCTTCACCAGAATTGCTGTTCCGGACACAACTGTTTCTAAAGTTCCAACAAGAGTGCATTGGGTTATTGGTCTATTTTCTCCCGATCAACCCCTGCTGCCACGAGATCACGCCACATCTGTGCACATGTTACTCTCTGAGGCCCGCGACCTCGCCCCTTTACTTTTGATTTGGGCTTCCAGGTTTTCACTTCTCGGACCTCCTGACTTAACTTCCTTGGCAACGGCTTTCAACATCCCCCAGGGTGGCCACGGCAGTTGTAACTTCATGGATCTGTCGTCCTACATAAGGTGTTAGAATAGCAACCAAGGATCCAAAAGCACTCTCAGGTGCAGTATCCAAAACCAGATCTCTCATGCTGGCTGTAAAAAGCTCGTCATCCAGCCCCTGCATGTTAAGATTGAAAATAGTATGTCTCATACCCATTTCACGGATGATTTGCGTAAGTTCCGTATATGACTGCCATTGACTCACAGTGTCTGGCACCTCTCCAGCCTGTCCCCATACTGTGCGTACCGCAGCAGTGAGCCACTCCATTAGACAGTGGTTGCCCTGGTCTTGGGCCAACCTATGGCAGTTCTGTAACCTTTGTCACAGGGATGGATGCACTGTCACAAAGGCTAGCTTTTCCATCTCGCCTGGGGAGCAGAGAATGTTGTCTGCTCCCTCATCCCATAAACGTAATAGCCAAGCCCCGACTGGCTCTCCAGGGCGCTGTCGGTACCGCCTCCCCAGCTCCTGCAGCTCAGTGGGAGTGTAAGGGGTGTAGGTTGTGAACTCAGTCACACTTGGGTTGCTGGCAGCAATGCGCCCAGGGCCCAAAGGTTGCTCACGTTTTACCCTTTGCTTCAAGATTGGCCGGGCTTGGGGGTTGGGAGCTACACTGTCTCCACTCACTTCCTCTGACTCTGCCTCAGTCTCCACAGTGGGGTCCCTCTTCTAACAGTCGGACTCGAGCTTCCAGCGCTTCCAACCAGTACACCTGGTCCAGCTCCTGGGCCATTTCGTTCAGCGCATTTTTCGTGTTGAGACTCAAGGCCGTGAGGAACATCCAGCCCACACTGCCGGCTGTACCCTTCTCCTCCTCCGGCAACCGCTCAGCCAGAGCCTGCAGGGCCCTCTCCATGCTGGCCGGAGAGCCATCCATGTCCTCCCAGCCCTCCTTGGGGGTCCAACTCCTGAGAACAGTGGCCACCGGACACCACACACTGTGTGGGGGCCACACGTCTTCCTGCCCAGAGTCAGACTCCATTCCTACCTGGTCAGAATCCTGCTCACCCTGCCAGGTGTCTGAGTGGGGGTGGCCTCTGTGTAAGATATCCACAACCCTCGGAGCCTAAGGCAGCAGCAGATCACCAAAATGAAGGCAATGCCGTTTATGGCCAAGAGGGTGGTGTGCCAGCTGGAGGCTTGAGTCTCCCAGTTCCTGGTGTCGCTCCTCATAGGCCTCCGGAAGCTGGGCTCTCACACGCACAAACCGCTCCACCAGGCTTCGGTAGGTTTTGGCCAGCACCGTACCCTGCTTACAAAACTGAGCTTTTATACGGGTAAACTACTCCAGTACCTTCCGGAGTGTCGGCGACACCACGTGCGCCGTTTGTCAAGTGGGGAGGCCTGCGAGGTCTCTGGTCCCACTCCCCACACAAGAACACATGATATGGTGAGGCCAAAAAGGAACACCCACGGAGCAATAGGTAGGGGAGTCATACCACTATAGTCTCACCGGAGGCTGGATTCACACGACGTGGGACCTGTTGTCCGCTTTTCTGCCAAGTGACTGACTCTCCTCAACTCGACTCCCCAGTGCAGCCGCGGCAGTTATATCAGTGGCCAATGGCTAACTGGATACAGCTGACGGCCAACTAGCCACAGCCAACGGCCATCTACTACTAGAGACAGCACTCCTCCACGTGAGGCGGAGGGCCTGGAAACTGCTCTCCGGGGCTGTCCCCACACCCCGCATGCCACCCGCATGACACTCCTATATGCTATTTTTGTTTTATGATGAAATCTATGATGTGTCAAATTCACTCTGAGATAGGTCCCCCCAAATAACTTATTCATGTTTTACCTGTTTTCTAGAGAAAGAGTGGGTGAATAATACTCCTGATATAAACCTTTCAAAAAATAACTTTCAGAATCCGTCAGAGACTTCATGTTATAATGTGGCATCCTGGCCTTTCTTCTCCAAAAGCAGATGAAAGTCAGCCACAATTTCAATCATAATTTGACAATCTAAATCTTAAATATTCTCTATATTCCTTATGTCTCCCCTCACCAAATGCTCCAACACGGGATCTCAGCTCCTACTTCAGGAAGGAGGGAAAGAAGGTAAGAAGGGGGAAAGGAGAGAGACAAGAGAGAGGGAAAAAGGAGAGGGAAGGGAGGACAGAGAGGGTAAGAGGAGTAGGAGAAGAAATAATTTAGATTATTCAAAAGCAAATAGCACACACTCTTCGAACGAGGATTCCTACTTTTAGGAATTTATCTTACAGATATACTTGTCCACTTGTGAAATGATACTTATACAAGATTATTAATTGAAGGATTCTTTGTAATAACGAAAAAAAAGCAAGCAAGAACCTAAAAATGCATTTTAATCAAAAGAAATTAATTAAATATATTATGAATTAAATGTATTTATTATGGGTTGAACCCATACAATACAATACTCTGAGGTTGTAAAAAGAATAAAGAAGCTCTTTACAAACTGTTGTGGAATAATCTTCAAAGTACACTATTAGGTATTAAACAGCAACAACAACTAAAAATCACAGCCCAGAACAATTCTATCAGATGCTGGATGCTTCCATTTTTATAAACAAGAAGGAAATAAAAAGATAGGAGATACATCGTCATGCAGGGTGTCATGCGTGGTCTCATCTCCCGCTCCCCACCTAAGAATGCAGGACATGGTGAGGCCAAAAAGGAACACCCACGGAGCCATAGATAGGGGAGTCATACCACTATATTCTTGTTTGCAGCTGGGTTGGAGACACAGGAAGTAGGAGCCACACTATCTGCAACCGGCTGTCCGCTTCTCTACCAACCATCCTCACTTGGTAACTTTAATCTGCCTCTCTGCAATTTACAATCCACACTCCGCCACTTGCTAGCTCAGCCACCATCTTCTTGCTAGCCCCCATTTGCTGCTAGTGTAGCCACAGCAGTTATATTAGTGGCCAATGGCTCACTGGTTACAGCTGACAGCCAACTAGCCACAGCTGATGGCCATCCAATCACAGTGGATGGGGCTGATGTAACTGCGGGGCTGCGTTGATTGGTTGCTTGGTTGGCAGGCAGAGAAGTGAATGGCGGACTGCGGATCCTGTGGCTACTACTGCGTGTGTCTCGCCTGGAAGCCAGAGAGACTAGTGGTGTGACTCCCCTGTCTGTGGCTCCGTGGGTGTTCCTTTTTGGCCTCACCATGTCCTGTGTGGCTAACCGGTTACAGCTGATGGCCAATCAATCACAGTCGATGGTCAATCACCACCCGATTCAGCACCTCCCCATGCTAGGCCGAGAGCCTGGAAACTGCTCTCTGGGACTCTGTCCCCACACCATGATTTCTGGGGCTTTCTCCATCTCTGTCGGTTTAAAATCCAGTCATTCGGATTGTTTCACTGGGGAGCCCTTCTTCCTCCTGGGGACTTACCAGCTATCCACCAGAATGCCTCTGTTCAGGGACCCTAACCCGGCTGGCACGCCCACTTCCTTTCAATCTCTTCTCTTGAAACTCTAACCTTGTCTTGTGCTCACAGCTTTAAAATTGTACTTTTTGTTCTTCCTCTTTACGACGGCCCCCAACGAGGGGTGCACACCTGTTGCTAGTCAATAGCTAAGCCAGAGGGGGGGGGGGAGTACCTCAATTAATCACTATCCTATTGCTGCTCAACATCTTACCTAGTTGTCCAGTGGGCACGACATACTTAACATCTTCAAGACCTAACTCCTAATCTCCTCATCTCAATATATGGCAATTGCTTGGGTCAAAAATCTTGGCATCACCTTGGTTCATTTTTCTCCAACAGTCTGTATCTAATTGGTCAAAGAATCTTGTCAGGTCCACGTTCAAAATATATACAGAATTTCACCACTTCTTTCATTAAGACCTTTTCTCACCCTCTCTCCCATTTCTTTTCGTTGCTCTCAGTTTCTATCTCCTCATTGTGCTGTTTTATTGTCTCCACAGTAGTTTTCACTGTCTGAAATGATCTTGGTTTCCTTGGTTGTTTGTTTTCTGTCTCTCCCTTCTAAATGTAAACTCCATGAAGACAGAGACAATCTTGTTCATGCCTGGATAGATGAATAAATGAAGGAGCCACAGCCTTATGTTCTTAAAAAATGGTGAGCAAAGTCAGCTTCCAGCACCAGAAAATTGAAAATTGAAGTTCTGATCTGCTTTTTCCTGAATGATATGCCTCTATTTCTCAGTTGGTTTTCTTGGGGCTCCTGTCCTAATGTTCATACACATACACCACTTTCCTTTCAGATCTTATTTTTTGTCCTTAAAAATATTTTTGGCACATTTTACTGCAAGACTCTATTGACAAGGCTCCAAAGGCGTCTACGTGTCTTCTGTTGTGTTTGCTTCGAAGTGTGTTGAATTATTTTGTTTTGACAGGACTGTCACATCTCAGAACTTGTTGCTGACTGAAACACATACAGGACTTATTTTTTCTTCTCTTCATTTTTATTTTTAAAGAAAACTCCACCACCATCTTGCAACTAACCACAAGATGGCACCATGAGCCTGTGCTTCTGCTCTGTGTAAAGTGGATGGGAAAACCTAGTGGAGGTGATGCAAAATGCTGGGACTCTTATTCTTAATCTCTTTCTTCATTCCAAGATCTGCCTCTCTTGGTGGTAAAACACCTTTTGGGAGCAGGCTTGAAACCTAAATACTGTACAATATTAGAAACACTAAGGAGTTGCAGAACTTCTCTCAGTTCATAGTAACTTAACAGAAGTATCATATTTACACAAATAAGCTTCTTTCTAAGTTCTTTTATCATGGTTTAGTGAAAGTACATATGAACAGCAGTAGCATAAATCAAAGAAATCTGAAACTTCTATAAATTACAGCCTTCAGGAAAATTTCCTCTTAGTAGAATTTCTAGACAAGTCTTGATAGAGTAATTAAATGGGGTGAAGAGGTTTTCACTACTCTTATCATAAAGCAGGCCATTCATATTCCATCAACATCTTGATGACAACCTCAACTGGAAATATGGGCGTTCAATAATACTATATAAATGGGATGGTTTGATGGATTTGGAAGAATCAGGGAGACAGGGAAATAGGAAAAGCTTTTAAACATGCAGTAGTCATAAGTTGCCCTTACATAGTGGTTGAGGCATAAAGAAAGACTGAGGCTTTGCTATCAGAGAACCTCTTTCAAGATTTAAACAGCTGTCTTTCATTAGAGATATGAATTTACTTCTTTAAGCCACCATTAAAAAAACAATCTCTGCAATAGAGATAATAACAATACCTACGTGTGAGGCTTAGGAAAAGTAAATCTAAATTACCTGATAAGTAGCAGATGCCAAAATTGCTCCCCTAATGATCATTTTTTTCACATGCCCAGACTTGACATGTGGTATGAATTGAGAAATGCCACTTCTGGGTGTCATTTTAAAAAGAAATATCACTATTGATTAATAATTGGGTCCTTTTTGAAATTCTTCAAGAAATGCCAGGAAATATTTCAATAGTTTTTAATTTAAATAAATTCATGATGATTATAACCCCTTGATAATTGCCATTTGCTTCAGACATTCCTACCACAGTGGATCAAGGTGTATTTAAGGACCTACTTTTGGATTTTGTTAACATAAACATCAAGTCAATGGCTGAAATAAAAGCATCTTCAAAATACTTTTGAAAGCATTTGAATGACACAAATTTCACATAACATACACAGCTTGCTTAGTGCAACGTGTGGGATCAGTATAGGGTAGAAGGATGAGAGGACTCAAAAAGCCCACCCTCTGCTTCAGAGTAGTCTCTCTCCATAAAAGCAGACAGGAGTTTAAACAACAATGACATAAACAGATACCTCAAGAATTCACTGGAAGATCACATTACCAAAGTTAATTTCAGATTTCTAGCAGCCATAAGAGTTTGTGGCCAAGGCTTGTAAGATGTCACTGGGCAAATTCATCACTTGCTACACCAAAGTATGGTTCCCAAACTTTTGGATTTTTATAAACTAGCACATTTTTTATTTCTGCTTGGCCAAGCCCCGTGTGTTGGTTTTCACCGTCATGCTGGTCTCATCACATGAGGAAGGTGGCTATTTCTTTTAAGATTTAGTTCTAAGTTACCCAAGAAAAATAATGTAGGAAGAGAAGATCAGGGAAGGAAAGAACAAGGATTAAGAGCAAAATGTACAGAAGCAAATAACAGGGCACTTTTTTTCTAGGAAGGAAATGCTACCTGTGGACTTCTGCCTTATCTCATTGGCTAGAGCTGTATGACATGGCTGCTTCTAGAAGACTGGGAGGCAGTGGCCACATTTCCAGCCTTCAAAGTAAAAACAAGCAAGGGGAACATGAATGATAATGGCTCTGGGGTATTAATCAATAATCTGCCAAGGGGCCCAACCAGAGTTTTCATTGTTTTATTTAACAACTAGATGCAAAAATGCCACCAATTCTCACCTCCTATCTCCATCATTTCATAAAATGAAGGTGATCTTAACACTACAAAAATAGGTAAAACAATCTCAGAAAAATGATGTGTTCTATATATTGCATCTATTTAGTTATATGAAAAGTTCTCCAAATTGTCCTTAGTTTCAGCAATTCTTCAAAATTCAGTGAAAACCTCAGCATAGGTTAGCACCAGTCCTGGGACTGGTGTGAGAAATGGCTGCCCTAGACATACAAATCACTACACTATGGAGCCTATGGCTTTTGGAGATTCATTTTGGAAAACATTTTGGAGAATGTTTTTCAGATTTTTTTCATACACATGACCATGGAAAAAATTCTAGTGGGATTAAGTCTGTTACAAACTTTTACATATTGTCATAAATGAAGATGTACATTATTAAGCCAAATTAACACATCTATTTCTGTTCTAGATCATGATTAATATTCTTTTAATAGAAACCAGGTTGAGACCTGAGATTCCAACTCCTGCATAAAAAGTAGGATTTGATATGGGAGGAGGTGAATGTCTTCAGTAAGGACACTAGACTATCTTGCTGTCAGTTAAGTCCTTCACAAAGAGAAGAGCAGATTGGGTGAGATTTTCACAGAGAGCAAAGACACAGAGTCAATCCTCGCAGTACGTGAACCCCTGACTGGAAACATCAGGCTAATGCAAGGCTGGATTCATCCACCTCCACTGGACCAACAACTGACAATGGAAAATGTTGTGGATGGTAGCTCCAAAGGGATGTGTTGTCATTTCTCTTTTGTGAGGAGGTCATGGGCTAGGTAGTTTGAATTTTACCCTCCTTTCCCCAAAGAAGATTTTGTAACTGTCATAAGAAATAATCCCATTTAAAGGAAGACAGCAATTTAAATCTTTTGTCAATGGTATTATAGGTTATTTGTCGACTGGACAAATTCTAGGTGTCTGTTATTGGTAGCAGCCCTTCAAGGCTTCTTTTTCTGCTAATTTCCCCTCAACCTTGGTTAGGTTCTGAATTGTCAATGGTAGGACTAGGCTAGTCATGAGTGGTTACAAACTTATAGGATGTAAGTATGCATTAGAAATAAAACCACTTAGAACAGAGGTTGGCAGACTTTTTCTGTGAAGGGTCAAACAATAAAATAAATATTCTTGTCTTTGTGGACAATATCGTCTTTGTTAAAACTATTTAACTCTGTCCTGATATCAAGAAAGGAGCTATACATAGACACAGACAATACTTGAGTGGTTATCAGAAAGTAAAGGGGGAGGGGGTGGTAGATGAGGGTAAAGGGGATCAAATATATGGTGATGGAAGGAAAACTGACTCTGGGTGGTGAACACACAATGGGATTTATAGATGATGTAATACAGAATTGTACACCTGAAATCTATGTAACTTTACTAACAATTGTCAGTAAATAACTTTACTAACAATTGTCACCTCAATAAACTTTAATTAAAAAAAAAGAAAAAAGCTATAGACAATACATAAAGGAATAGGCAGGCTGTGTTCCAATAAAACTTTATTACAGACACTGAAGCTTGAATTTTAAATAATCTTGCATGTGTCACTAAATATTACTTCTCTTTTGATTTTCTTAACTATGAAAAATGTAAAAACTATGTTTACCTTGTAAGTCGTATAAAAACAGGCAGTGTACCTGTAGTTTGCCCAACTTTGACTTAGAAAAAAAAATTATATAATGCACTCAGGAGCAAACTTAACAATAAAAGCATGCAAAACTACATAAGGAAATTTAAAATTATCCTGAAGTCACAAAAGTAAATTAGAACAGAGAAATATGCCATGTTTTAGTTATAAAGTTTCAACATCATAAAGATGCCAATTCTTATATAGTTATTTAAAAATGTATTATGATCAAATTAAAGACTAACAAATCACTTTTTCTGGAGTCACACAAACTGATCCTAAAGTTCATATGATATGGCTAATCATACTATATTATATACTCGAAAGTTGCCAAGATACTAGATGTTTTCATCATAAAAAAGAAGTGGTAATTATGTGACTGGATAAATTGTTAGCTAATGCTATGGTGATAATCATTTTGCAATATATAAATTTATCAAATTAACACAATGTATACCTTAAATTAACACAATGTTATATCTCAATAAAGCTAAAAAAGTTAAGTTCATATGAAAAACAAACAAGCAAGATTAGTTCTGAATATCCAGAAGAAGAAGAGCAATAAGGAGGAACTAGCTGCTTTAGAAAGATTTTACTTTCTAAATTTCTAGTGTATTTTAACACTGCTAACATGGGCAAGGAAGCCAATGTGCTATCAGCCCATGTATGAACAGACAGAACAACAGAACAAAGTAGAAAGTCAATAAATACACCCAAATGCACCCAAGAATTTATTATGTGATAAAGGTAGCAAATCAGTGTAGTAAACATAAGCTTTTAAATAAATGATGTTTGGCACACTTAAAGACTCACTTAAATTCAAACCTCACACTACACCAACTGGGTAAACTCTGGGTGGAATGACTATTCCATGTAAGAAAGGAACTCATATAAGTTGACATGGGGAAAGACTTTCTAAAAATAATTTAAATCCATAACAATCGAAAGAAAAAATCTCATAAATTCCACTACATAAACATTACTTTTGCTTATGATTTTCTTTTTCATGCAATGACAAAAGGAAAAAAACTAACTGGAAAAACTTATTATAACTCATATCATAGAGTATAGGTTAAATTCCATAAAATGTAAAAGATTCCTGGAAATTCTAAGGAAAACAGACAAAGGACATGAATTGAGAGCTCACAGGAAAATACCAATGGCCCTTAATCACTGAGATGCCCACAACATTAGCATGAGAAACAGGCACCCACCTACACATCTGGTGGGAGGGCAAAACGTCATCAACCCCATGGAAGTGAATTTGCTGGAACTACCCAAATTACTGACACAGTGACAATCTGACTAAGCATTCTACTTTGGGGAATCCACACTACAGACCTGGCTGTGCATGAATCAGATGACATATTTACAAGGATAGTCACTGAAGCATTTAGTGTAGCAGCACAAGATTGAAAACAACTGTATATCACCCTCTGAGATACAATAAAGAAAGATGGATAATGTATATGTTGGGCATGGGGTGAACTCCAGGATCTATTAAGTGAAAAAAGCAAGGCACACAACAGTGTATTTAGTGTGTTACCTTTGGGTAGGATGGGAAGATAAGAATACATATATATAATGTATATTATATATATATATATTAATTTGCTTAATATATAATTAATATAAAATATATATTATATATGTTATATATAATAAATAATGAATATATATGTTAATTTGCTTGTATTTGCATAGGAAACACTGGAAGAAAAAGCAGAAACGAATAAAAATGGTTACCTATGGAGAATTGGGAAAATGGGGATGGGGACAAAGGTAGAAGTGAGAGTTTTATGACATCTTGACATTTTAACTATTCAAAAAAATAATTTAAAAAATGATTTCACAGAGTTTTGGTCAAGATGGCAGAGTGGGTAACAAGTGTGCCTGCCCCCTCCCAGGATCATATCAAAATTACAACTAAATTAAAGAACAATCAATCTAGAAAACCATCTGAAGACTAGTTGAACAAAAGTCCTATAACTAAGGATATAAAGAAGAGACTGGTAAAAGAGCAGACACATGAAATGGGCTGGTCCCACATCCATGTGTGGTGGTTGAAAAGGAGGGATACATCAGCTGCAGAGGTCTCCCCTGAGGATTGAGGGATCCCAGCCCCACACTGGAATACCTAGCCCAGAGTACCAGTGATGTAAAAGAGCCCCCACAATATCTGGCTGTGAAAATCAGTGGAGATGCAGTCTGTCTGGGTGAGAGAGAAGCCTGATGGAAATCTCGGTGTCCTCTTAAAGGTCCCATGCAAAGACTCTCTCACTCCCAGGCAGTCACCCTGGGTTTCAAGGGAGGGATGGCAAATCAGGAGGTGTCAGAGACATACAGGGAATGAATGTGACTTCAGAATGAGGGCTGTCTCCAGCTGCCATTGTCCCTGTATTGAGCCCTTTCTCCAAGCAGCCAGCAGGCAGATGCTAGCTTTCCTGTGTTGAGCCCTCCTTTCACACGGCCAAATCTGAATCTGCATTGGCCTGGTGAAATTTTCTTGCTCCACCCTGGTGATGCCCTGAGACCCTGTCCCACCCAATTTTCATACTGCTAGAAGCTAGTTTGGGGATGGGAGGGCAGACACCACACCCTTTCTTGGACAAGGGTTGACCCACACCACACCCTTTCTTAGACAACTCTCAGTGCTCTGCAGGCCCCAGTCTGGTGGTGGCTGGCCTCAGTGTTCTCTGTGCCTTTTGTAGAGTGGCCCCAGTTTCAACAATTTTGCCAAATCTGAATCTGCATTAACCTGGTGAAAACCACTTGCCCCACCTGGGTGACTATCTGAACACTACCTCTCCCATCTTGCGTACTTCCCAAGACTCTTTCATTAGCAGAGACTTATGGGCAGCCTGTAGGTGGCGGCAAACCAAGGGGTGCCCTGAACATTTGCTGAGCTTTCCCAGACCAAGTATTTGTGGCAGCAGGCCTCAGTTTGCAGCGTGGCCTCTCCCATGAGTCTCTTGGTCCAGTAGAGAAAACAATCAATGGAGATTTGCTTTGTAGCTCCTAATAGATAGCCCAGGCAGTGGCTAACTTTGACCAGCAGAGGAGCCCCTCAAAAGAGGCCCCAGAACCAACAGACCTGGTGACTGGCTTCAGATCACAACACAGCACCACCCAATTAGCCCCACAAGCAGCACACTGAAAGGGTGGTAGCGGCAGGCACCAGAGCCCACTGGGGTAAATGCTGCTTTGTGGGATGAGACCCTGCACAGCAGATTATACACTGTGGTCATGGCCAATACAAACAGCCAGTCAGCCTGAGAGACAATCCCACCCACTGACATGCCAACAGCAATCAAGGCCCAGGTAAAATGGGAGGGTACACACAGCCCACATAAAAGAACACACCTGGAACACTTGGCTCAGGTGACCAGAAGACTGTGCCACTGGGCCCCAAAGCACACCTACTATGTAAGTTCACTCTACTAAGAGTAGGAGACATACTAACATGACCTAATACATACACAAACACAAGGAGGCAGCCAAAATGAAGAGACAAAGAAACACAAATACACCTTTTTTAAAAAAAGAACAAAGTCCCAGAAAATGAACTAAACAAAGTAGAAACAAGTAATCTACCAGATGCAGAGTTCAAATCACTTGTTATAAGGATACTCAGTGATCTCAGGGAGAACTTCAACAAAGAGATAGAAAACATAAAAGTGGACATAGAAAATGTAAAAAAGAACTGGTCAGAAATTAAGAATATAATAACTGATATAAAGAATACATTAAAGGTGTTACAATTCCATTGACTCTATTCCCTGTGTTGTATTTCACATCCTGTGGTTATATATATATACATGTATTAGGTTATAGTTCACATTCAATATCATTCAGCTTCAGCTTCAGGTGTACACTGCAGTGGTCAGGCATCTACACCATCCATGAAGTGGTCTCCCTAATAAGACAAGTGCCCATCTGACACCCTACTCTTTATAACATTATTAATTATATTCCCCAAACTGTCTTTTATATCCCTGTGGCAATATTGTGGTTACCAATTTGTGCTTTCTAATCCCCACCTTCTCCCTCATCCCCACCCCCCTCCCATCTAGAAACCCTCAGTTTTTTCTCAATATCTCTGAGACTATTTCTGATTAGTTTTCTCATTTATTTTGTTCTTTAGGTTCCACATATAAGTGAGATCATGTGGTATGTGTCGTTCTCCATCTGACTTATTTCACTCAGCATAATATTCTCTAGGTCCATCCATATCATTGCAAATGGTAAGATTTCAATGAAATAAAACCCGTTTGAAAAAATAATGACTGAAAACTTCCCTAACCTTGCAAAGTAAATAGACATACAAGCTTAGGGAGTACAGAGAGTCCCAAATAAGATGAAACCAAAGAGGCCCACATCAAGACATATCATAATTAAAATGCAAAGGTTGAAGACAAAGAGAGACTCTTAAAAACAGCAAGAGAAAAGTAGCTAGTAAGAGCTCCCATAAGACTATCAGCTGATTTCTCAACAGAAAGTTTACAGGATAGAAGAGATTGGCATAAAATATTCAAAGCAATGAAAAGCAGGGACTTACAACCAAGATCACTCTACTCAGCAAAGCTATCATTTAGAATTGAAGGAGAGATAAAGAGCTTCCCAGGCAATAAATCTAAAAAACTTCATCACCAAACCAGTATTGCAAAACATGTTATAGGGACTTCTTTCAGAAGAAGATAGGGGAAAAATAAGAACATAATCATAATAAAATGGCAATAAGTACACACTTATAAATAATCATTTTAAATGTAAATGGATTAAAAGCTCCAATCAAAATACATAGGATAGGTCCAGCCCGGTGGCTCAGGCTGTTAGAGCTCCATGCTCGTAATTCAGAATGCTGCCGGTTTGATTCCCACATGGGCCAGTGGGCTCTCAACCACAAGGTTGCCAGTTCAATTCCTCAAGTCCTGCAAGGGATGGTGGATTCTGCCCCCTGCAACTAAGATTGAACACGGCACCTTGAGCTGAGCTGCCGCTGAGCTCCCGGATGGCTCAGTTGGTTGCAGCGCGTCCTCTCAACCACAAGGTTGCCCGTTCGATTCCTCAAGTCCCGCAAGGGATGGTGGGCTGCACCCCCTGCAACTAGCAATGGCAACTGGACCTGGAGCTGAGCTGTGCCCTCCACAACTAAGACTGAAAGGGCAACAACTTGAAGCTGAATGGCACCCTACATAACTAAGATTGAAAGGACAACAACTTGACTTGGAAAAAAGTCCTGGAAGTACACACTGTTCCCCAATAAAGTCCTGTTCCCCTTCCCCAATAAAATCTTTTTTTAAAAATGCATAGGGTAACTGAATGGGGGGAAAAAAAGACCCATACAAAAGTTGTTTACAAGAGACCCACTACAGATCAAAAGACACACACAGACTGAAAGTAAACGGTTGGGAAAGATATTTTATGTCCCGACCTGCGGGACACTACACGAGGGACCCGGAAGCACCTAGAAGGGAGGAAAATGGGAGACACAAAGACCGGAGACAAGACAGGAGTTCTGATCAAGTCTCTATTGCAGCTCAATCATGGGTTATATACATTTTTTTGCTGGGTGGAGGGGCATTAACGTAAGCAGGGTTGCCGCAGGCTAACGGTCTTAAGCCATCTGGACACACCTCACAGAATGTGGGTGTTATCTAAAGACCCAAGTAACTTCCTCTATCTCATGCTTCTCAGTCATGTGATGGTGCTTTACAGGCACCCGCCCTCTACAGGTCCCCCCTTTCTGTTTTATAAAAAGGAGCTCTGAGCCCCTAGGGAACTGTGCCTGTCTTAGGTTGGGACAGTCCTTCTCTGTGAAACCTGGTACAGCGACAGGTTTTTGATTTTTTATGTTACTTAGAGAGCTGTCCTCTTACCCGTCATTGGCTATCCAGTTCATCTCACAGGGGAGGAGTCCTGTTTTATGACTCCTGTCATTGGAGATAGGGATCTCCTCGCTCTTGCATCTCCAGTTGGATGTAATGGACCTGTATGGGCTTGGCCTGCAAGGCCTCTATTTGTTGTCTGAGAAAGCGCATGAGTTTATTGAGGAGGATGGGTCCCAGTGATAGTAGGATAAAGCACCCGAGTATGGGGCCAAGCAGGGGTAGTAAGTAGGGTAAAAGTCCATTGAATCCGGTCCACAGAGGGTTGGAAAGGAGGTCTCTTCTTCTTTTTTCAAGGTCTTCTTGTAAGTTTTTGACTGTGTCATGAACAATTCCAGATTTGTTAGCATAAAAACAACATTTTTCTCCGAGGGCCAGGCAGACGCCCCCTTTTTCTGCAGTAACTAAATCTAATTCCCTCCTGTTTTGGAGGACAACTTCTGCTAGGGAATCAACCTGATCTTGAAGATCTTGGATAGTTTCTGAGAGTACCTGGACATCTGATATGAGTTGCCCAGATAATTTATGGTATTGTACTAGGGAATGTCCTATCCCCGCGGACCCGGTGGCAAGCGTGGTGGTGATGCCTAGACCCGCTAATAAGGGAATAAAATGGACTGCACGTTTAGTGCGTCCTGCAATATGTTTGAAAGTCGGGATAGGGACTGGCTCATCTCCTGGAATGATGGATACATCTGGGAGGAGGGAGCCTAGGGTACAAACTCCTGTCCAGTTTTGTGGTAAATAGGTGTAGGCTTAATTATTTCCACAAATATATACCGATCCATTGGGTGCACACATAGGAGAGGATACATTAATGAAGGAGGAGAAATTTGTAAAGGAGAGGCTCCTAAAATAACCTCTGTAGTATCGTTTTGAGTGGGAGAGAGGATGCACGGGGTATTGTTAAAGCCAAGGGGTTGGACTAAAAAAGGGAGAGCTATGTTGCATGAATTATTGGTATTAGAGGTGACAAAGGGGTAGGGTATAGCTAATGGTAAAGTGGTGCCTTGTAGTAAACACAGCCAGCAGTCTGTGGCGTAGGATGAATTAACAGAAAGCAATAACTTGTGGGTAGAACTAAGAATGTCAAAAGTCTGAGGATCAATGTCCACGTGACCCGGTTTTTTAGGGTGGGCCAAAGGGTGATAGGTAAGTTTAGGGTTAAGGGTCTTTTGTATTTCAGCAAATTTTTTAATGCGTTTTTCATTGGATTGGAGATCGGCTGGACCTCCGCCATCAGAAACATATGGTATAGGGGATTCGATCTGCCAGCAAATATTTTTTCCTAACATTTTAGATGCCACGCAGGGTGCGGGTTTATGGGAGCCAATGCCAACCACAGCAGGGGTGTTAGACCAGTCAGAATGAGGGACAGCGGGAGCGGTGCTTGTCATGACAGCCGTATAGTAAGAGGAGTTATTTTTTGTACATGTTTTATAGGTATTGTAACAAGAACTATGGATAATAGGGCAGATAGTAGAGCATTCAGTGGAACAAGGTTGAGGTTTTTCTTGTTTATATTGGGGAAAGGAAGTACAGACCCATTTGGTCGTGGATGCAGTCTCAGATGTGATGAGGTATGCTATTTTGTCTTGACAACTTATGGTTTTGAGGACCGAGGTAGATGGTGCCCCCCGAAGGTTACCTCCGTCGCAGTCACATGGGGGTCGTTGTCCCGTTAGCTGTCTGAGCTTGTTGATGTCAACTTTTCCAGGGTCAAGACCAGAACGGACGAGAGGCAAGACCAGTAGCAGGAGCCAGGGTGTAGCAGTCATTTTTGTGCCTGTCGTGAAAGATGGCTTCTCAGGGAGCAGGGCTGTCTCTGGAATGGGGGTTAACATCTATTTGCTTTATAAGTCTCATGGGAAGCCACCGGGCAGCTTGGGTTTTATTATTGAAAATGCAGACTGATCCTCGTCCCCAAATGAGGATGGGATCTGGGCCTGACCATCGATTTGTTATGGGGTCTCGCCACAAAACGGAGGCGAAATTATCAGCTGTGGTTGGATGCCAGAGGCGGTCAGTGGCAGTTTTTGAGTTTTGGTCGAGTTGCAGGAAGTTTAGAATAAAAAGCGCATGAGCAACAACATTTTTTGGGGAATTTTTTATAGTGTACAATTCTCCACTTTTTAACTTATTTATAGTGATTTTGAGTGTTTGGTGAGCGCGTTCAACAATGCCTTGGCCCTGAGGATTATAAGGGATGCCTGTAATGTGATGGATCTGTAAAGTGGAGCAAAAGGACTGGAAATATTTTCCTGTGTAGCCTGGCCCATTGTCTGTTTTGATAGTCTTAGGCTTGCCCATTACTGATAGGCAAGTGAAGACATGAGAAATAACATGTTTGTTGGCTTCACCTGTTTGTGTGGATGCAAAAATAAATCCGCTGAAGGTATCAACCGTAACATGAAGATATTTAAGTTTGCCAAGTTCAGGGACATGGGTAATGTCCATTTGCCAGATTTCATTGGGAACAAGGCCTCTAGGGTTTACTCCTAAGTGAGGGGTAGGTAGATGTGTGACACAAGCAGGGCATTGTTTTACTATTTGTCGGGCTTGTTCACGTGTGATCTTAAACATTAATCGTAATGTCTGAGCGTTGAGGTGGTGTATAGAGTGAGCTTGTTGAGCCTGATCAACAGTGGAGACGAAGGAAACAGTTGTTTTGTGGGTGGCTATATCTGATAATAGATTTCCTGTAGAAAGGGCGCCTGGAAGCCCGGTGTGGGCTCTAAGGTGACCTACAAAAAATGGATAAGATCGGGCATGGAGGGCCTTTTGAACCCGTAAGAAAAGGTGTATGGCGGTGGAGGTGGGTTTAATGAATGCAGTAGTTTCTAGTAAAGGAAGTGACTGTGCAATATAAGCGCTGTCTGTGTAAATATTAATTGGATCGTTAGAGAATTTTTGCATAACTGAGAGGACAGTGAAAAGCTCCACAATCTGGGCTGATTTATAAGGGGTTTGAATGGCCTGAGTTTGATTGTTAACAGTGAAGGCAGCTATGCCTATAGAAGATCCATCAGTAAAAACTGTAAGAGCATTTGGTAATGGTTTTTGAGAAGTATTTTTTGGAAATATAAAGGGATGAAGCCTAAGAAAATGTAAGAGCTTATTAGAGGGATAATGGTTGTCAATGTGCCCTAAGAAGGAGGCTCAGGCTAATAACCACTGGTCTGTTGTTTGTAAGAGCCAATTAATTTCTGTTTTTGTATAAGGTTGAATGATTATGTCGGGCTCCTTACCGAAGTATCGGCGTCCGTTTTCTCTGCCAATTGTGGTAAGTTTTGCAACTAACAAATAATATGGTATTATAGTTTTTTCGGGGGAGGCAGGGAAATACGACCACATCAAAGGTGCTGTTTGCCAAAAGACACCGGTGGGTGTGTATGGCGTGGCACAGATGATAAACCTAAGGGGCTGAGTGTAGTCGATAAAGGTGATAAATTGTTGACTGATGGCCTCTTCTACTCTTTTTATCGCAAGCAGACCTTCCTTAGTTAGCTTGCGTGGGGAGGTTGGGTTTGAGTCTCCTTGTAATATATCAAAGAGAGGTTTTAGTTCTGTAGTAAGTTTTAAGTATGGACGGATCCAATTTATATCACCTAATAATTTTTGGAAATCGTTTAAAGAGTTTAAATGGGTGGTTTTGAGTTGAATTTTTTGAGTTTTAATATATTTACCCTGGAGTTCAAAACCAAGATAGGTGTAGGGATCTTTTAACTGAATTTTATTGGGAGCTATTTGTAAGCCTTTGTTTTGTAGGCTATTGACAAGAGCGTCACAGCATAAAAGGAGGTCAGACCCATTCTTGCCAGCTATTAAGATATCATCCATATAATGAATAATATAAAGAGAGGGCCACTGAGTTCGAATGGGATCGGTGGCCAGAGCAACAAATTTTTGACAGAGTGTCGGGCTGTTGGCCATGCCCTGAGGTAAGACCTTCCACTGAAATCTCTGCATGGGCCCTTGGAAATTAGTTACAGGTATGCTGAAAGCAAAACGTTGTCGATCTTGAGGGTGTAGAGGGATAGTGAAGAAGCAGTCTTTGAGGTCAATAACGATTTTTAAGGATCCCGAGGGAATAGCTACAGGGGTAGGTAGGCCTGGTTGAAGGGCGCCCATAATTATCATCGTTTTATTGACTTCCCTAAGGTCTTGGAGAAGTCTCCAATTTCCAGATTTCTTTTTTATGACAAAGATAGGTGTGTTCCAGGGGGAGTTACTGGGCTCTAGATGCCCTGCCGCCAATTGTTCCTGCACTAACTGATTGGCAGCATTTAGTTTTTCTGAATTTAGTGGCCACTGATCCACCCATATGGGCGAGTTGTCTTTCCAGGATACAGGGTCAGCATGGGGTGCAGGTTGGTCAGAGGCCACTAGTGAAAATGTCCTAAGCCTAATCAAGGTGGGCGCTGGGCAGTAGACAGGGGTTTTTTAATTCCCTGTCCTTGTTTTCCTAATCCCTGACCTGGGAGAAACCCTTGTTTTAACATCTGGGTGGTTATCTTGGAATTGGGGCTGAACATGATTACTCCCATTTGGGATAATTTGTCACTGGGAGGTTGGGTACAACGTAAGGTTGTACTGTGCCAAAGTTATTTTCTTTATCTAGCCATGTTAGGAACTTGGCACTTTGTTTGGGGTTAGTTGTTTGTCCTATGCCTTGTAGGTGAATAAGTGTGTCAGAAAGGGGCCAAGAAAGCGGCCAGTCTTCTTGTCTAATAATGGTTGCATCAGCACCAGTGTCAATAAGGCCTTTAAAGGTTTTTCCATCAAGTTTTAAATCTATCATGGGCTTATTGGGGGAGAGATTTTGAATCCAATAAGCATCTGAGGATCCAAAATTTTTGTTGTTTCTAGGCTCATTGTTGGCAGATTTATGGGTGGTCTGGAGTGGGAGAAGGAGTAGTTGAGCTATTCTCTGTCCCGGTTGTATAGAAATGAGAGGAAGTGGAGGAGGCTACAATCTGTATTTCTCCCGTAAAATCATTATCTATAACACCAGGGTAAATATATAGGCCTTGTAGGCTCGAACTACGTCTTCCGATTATTAGACCAAAAGTGTTAGGTGGTAGGGATCCGGTGACACCCGTAGGTAGTATCTGAGGTCCCATGTCAGGAGTTAATATTGATTTGGAGGCGGGACTGAGGTCCAGTCCTGCACTGCCGGGGGTTGCTCGGAGGAGACTTGAGACGGGACAAAGTTTTGTTGTGGATGAACAAACCGAGTCGCCCCAAGGTTTGGATTCTCTGTAGGGGCCTGGGGCTGGCCCCTCAGGAAGTTTCCCTGCTGGGGCAGGAGAGGATTGCCGTGGGCATCTATTTTTGATCTACATTGATTGGCCCAATGTTTGCCTCTCTTGCATCTGGGACATACTCGTGGGGGCAATATGGGTATGGGAGTGGGTTGGCTTAATGGTGTCTGGCGAGGGGTTGGGCATTGATTGGCGAAATGTCCAGGCTGGCCACATGAAAAACAATTGTTTTTGTCTTTAGACGGATTAAATAATGAATCTTTTAAAGCTGCCCCGATAGCGAGGCCCATTTGGTGACCAGGACCAATATCAGTGCATAGGCGAATGTAATCAGAGAGTGAACCCTTTTTTCTAGGGCGGATGGCTGCCTGACAGGCAGAATTGGCATTTTCAAAAGCTAATTGTTTGAAAAAATCACTATCAGTTTCTGTGCTACCAAGGAGTCTTTCAGTGGCGTTGGTTAGGTGACTGATGAAGTCAGCATAAGGTTCATCTGGCCTCTGGCTAATACTAGTGAGTTGAGTTGTGGTCGGCCCCTTAGGGAGAAGTTTTTTCCATGCCTTAGTAGTGGCAAGGTGAATTTGAGAAAAAAGGCCAGATGGATATTGTAGTTGAGCTTCATTTGTATCGTAGGGCTTAAAGCCCCTGAGCTTATCATAGGTCCAATCAGTGCACTCGCCTCCCGCTTCTGCGTTGTGGCGTGCAGTTTCTTTACAGGCTTCAGAAAACTCAGATTTCCAGAGAACATAATCGCCCCCCGATAGGGTGGCATGGGCCAAATAGTGCCAATTGTGGGTGGTTAACCAGAGCTCATCTAGGGATTGTAAAATTGAGAGTGTAAAGGGGGCCGTGGGGCCATATTCGTCCACCGCTTTTTTGAGTTCTTTTGTGGTTTTTAAGTCAAGGCGTTTATAGTGTCTGGCGGGTTCTTTATTGTCTCTGTTGGGGTCTTCATCACTATCTGCACTGCCTCCTTCAGTTTTTATTGGGGGGAATTCAATAACAGGGAAAAGATTAAGAGGGGGTTTTTTATTTGAGATGGGAAATTTTTTTGTAGGATTTATGGAAAGGGGGGGGATTTTTTGAGTAGCAGCAGAGGAGAGTTGTAAATCTAACTGTTGAAGTTGTTTAAGGAGAGTTAGATGTTGTTTTTTGAGTTGAACGGTTCTTTGTAATTGTTGGACTTGGTGGGAGAGGAGAGTTTGATCAGGATCGTGGATAGGAGCTAAAGGCATTTGGGGATTATAGGGAGGGGGCAATTGATTAGATGCCAGAAACTGCCAGTCAGGATTATGATATTTAGCGGCAGCTTCCTCTAAATCAGCCTCGTCCTCAGGGCTTAACTGATCGTCCTCAGGTGGGCTAGAATTTACATTAAGATCCGGACAATTAGGTGGTAGGGGAGGATATAAGGGCTTACTAGGATCTTTTTTGGTGGTCTCAGGATCTTCAGGAGGCATTGAAATAGAAATAGAATCTGAATCGTGGGGGGATTTAGAAGAGGGGTCCTGTAAGGAGGAGGAGGGGCGGGAAGCGTTTTGTAAAAATATGTTTCCTTCTTGTAACACTCGGTCGATGTCAGGGGTGTAGCAATCTACCATAAGTAGCTCATTAATGCAATTCCAATAAGTGAAAGCAGTGATGGGGATTTTTTCAGGGCCAAAAGTTTTATAAAAGTCATTAAGGGCATCTCCAACCCTTTTCCATCTTTTGTGGTCTATGGTTCCTTTCTGAGGGAGCCAAGGGCAAACATCTTTTAAGAAATTAAAAAAGATAACTAAATCTTTTTTCTTGACTTTAACTCTCCTTATTTGTCAGGACTCTTTTAGTCCTGAGATAAACTTGTCATGAACACTAACCTCTTGTCCCATTACGATAAGGAATAAAGACTCTCCTCATGTAGGCAGTCGGTTGGTACAATCTGCCAACACGGACCCAAACGAGACGGCACGGATGGTAACGACCCGCACACGAATGTCTTTTGGGACTCACCCGGCCTGAGCGACGGGGGTGTTGGGGTGAGAGGAGAAAAAGCCCTTACGTGAGCAATCGGTTGGTATAATCTGCCAACACGGATCCCAAGAGGCGACGCGGCTGGTAACGACCCTCAGGCGAAAGCCAGTCGGGACTCAACCGGTCGGGAAATCCTCTGGATGGACGATTGGAGCTCAAAGTAAGCAGGCAAAATCTCGCTCAAACGGTCCCAAACACCTAGAAAACTGTCTCTTTGGTGAACGACTAAAACCCAAAGTGAGCTGAGAGCAGATAAAAAGGGAGACTGGGACAACAGGTTAGGGGAACCCTAGTCAAAGTGTCTGAGGGGAAGCCTGTAGACTATACATAAGTCTAGAACACAAAAGTATGTCCCATTTTTTGAAGGAGTTGTCCGCTTACCTGTACAGATCTCCCACAAGTTGGGTAGTCTTATGGTGATCAAAGAAGAAATATGCTGCAGCTCCTTAGACCGGACGAACTCAGGCGTCTCATCTTCCAGGAGACTTCAGGCCCCATATTGGGTGCCAATTGTCCCGACCCGTGGGACACTACATGAGGGACCCCGAAGCACCTAGAAGGGAGGAAAATGGGAGACACAAAGACCGGAGACAAGACAGGAGTTCTGATCAAGTCTCTATTGCAGCTCAATCATGGGTTATAACATTTTTTTTGCTGGGTTGAGGGGCATTAACGTAAGCAGGGTTGCCGCAGGCTAACGGTCTTAAGCCATCTGGACATACCCTACAGAATGTGGGTGTTATCTAAAGACCCAAGTGACTTCCTCTATCTCATGCTTCTCAGTCATGTGATGGTGCTTTACAGGCACCCGCCCTCTACAATTTTATGCAAATAAAAATGAACAAAAGCTGGGGTAGTGATAATTAGATCAGATAAAATAGATTTTAAAACAAAGTCTATAATAAGAGATGAAAGACATTTCATAGTGATAAAGGGATCAATCCAACAAGAGGATGTAACCCTTGTAAATCTTTATGCACTCAATAAGAGAGCACCTAAATATATAAAACAAACATAAACTGGCATAAAGGGAGAGATCAACAGTAATAAAGTCAAAGTGGGTGACTTTAAAACCCCACTGACATCAATGGATAAATCTTCCAAAGAGAAAAATCAACAAGGAAACTTCAGCATTAAATGACACATTAGACCAGATAGATTTAATTGATATTTTAGAGAATTTCAGCCCAAAGGAATAGAATGTACATTCTTTTCAAGTGCACACAGAATATTTTTTGGTGTAGACTTCATGTAAAGTCACAAAACAAGTCTCAATAAGTTTAAGAAGTTTAGGGGGAAAAAATGGCGGCGTGAGGTGAGCCTCTGTATCGCTCCCCTGGAATTTACAACGAATCAGACAACAATAACTCCACAAAGGACTCCCTGCACAGCAGACAGGCAAGACGAAGAGGCCCACTACTGAATTCACCTCCAGGTGGGTGAATCGAGCGAGCGGGAGAGGAGGAGAGGAGAAGTGCTGAGACGGAGCCGCGCGGGCACAGGACACAGACCTAGCTCAGTGCTCGGAGCCCGCTGCGCCCGGATCTTCCGCAGCTGCGGGAGAGGGAAGGACTCGGACTGCTAGGGCTCCGCTTACGGCCCACAGGGCTGAGGGGGCAGCATACAAAACCGCTGAACCCAACGCTCGCTCACGGCAGACCTCGGAGCAAAGACTGAGGGAAGAGGGCTGAAATCGGTGGTTTAAGCCCTCACTGCCGAGCGGAGAACGGAAGCCCTAGGCACGAAGACTAGCCGCCCCCTCCCTACCCTCCCAGAGCTCGCCCCGCCCCCACCTGCCCGGTGCTAGGAGCGATAAAGTAGCAGTGTCAGATCAAAGGACAGAATATTTGCTGCTCTGAGAACTGTGGACCGCAGACACAGATTCGCAGCTCAACTAGTTCCGGCAAAGGGGAGGGAGCTGTGGAAGCAGGACTGGCTGTGGTGGTGGTCGCCGCCATTGCTCTGGGCCACCTCTCACAACTCACCCCGCCCCTGGCCCCACCTATCTGGGCGGATCCCTGCAGGAGTAAACAGAACTGCTGAAACAAACCGGCTCTGAATCTGGTGCAGAAAGAGCTTTGGAACTCCGAAAGCTCACCGCATACCTATCAACCTGTTGCAGAAGCCACTCCTGTAGATGTCTAGGAAGAGAAATAGTAAATCAGTGATTGCCATGAATAACCAAGGCAACAAGATAGCTCAGAAAGAAAGTGAAAAGTCTCCAGAAAAGGAACTTAGAGATATGGACCTTTGTGATTTAAATGACAGAGAATTCAAGATTGTAATTCTGAAAAAACTGAACGAGATGCAAGAAAACACAGAAAGGCAGTTTAATGAACTCAGAAACACAATGAAAGAACACCATGAGC
Organism: Rhinolophus hipposideros; assembly: GCF_964194185.1. Taxonomy (NCBI): domain Eukaryota; kingdom Metazoa; phylum Chordata; class Mammalia; order Chiroptera; family Rhinolophidae; genus Rhinolophus; species Rhinolophus hipposideros. The sequence goes on from NC_138060.1 coordinate 1,149,426, forward strand.
ATTTTACAAAAGAGATTGAAATTTTGAAAAAGAACCAAATAGAATTTCTGGAGATTAAGAAATCAATAGAAGAAATTAACAATAAAATATCCAGCTTAGGTAGTAGAGTTGACCAGATGGATGAAAGAATCAGTGATATCGAAGATAGGAACCTGGAATTTACACAGAGGGAAGAAGAAAGAGACTTGAGACTTAAAAGAAATGAAAGAACTCTACAAGAACTTTCTGACTCCATCAGAAAGAGCAATATAAGAATAATGGGCATACCAGAAGGAGAAGAAAGAGGGAAGGGAACAGAGAATATATTCAAACAAATCGTCGATGAGAACTTCCCAAACTTGTGGAAAGAACTGGATCCTCGAATCCAAGAAGCAAATAGAACACCTAATTACCTCAATCCCAACAGGCCTTCTTCACCAAGGCACATTGTATTGAAGCTGTCTAAAATCAATGACAAAGAAAGAATCCTCAAGGCAGCCAGGGAAAAGAAGACGGTAACCTACAAAGGAAAGCCCATTAGATTATCATCAGATTTTTCAGCAGAAACTCTACAAGCTAGGAGGGAATGGAACCAAATATTCAAACTATTGAAAGAGAGAAATTATGAGCCAAGAATAATATATCCAGCAAAGATCTCTTTTAGATATGAAGGAGGAATAAAGACCTTTCCAGACATACAGAAGCTGAGGGAATTTTCTTCCAATTTTAGTATATGTGCTGCCAAAGCGAGCACTGAGGGAATTTTCTAATACACGACCTGCACTACAAGAAATACTAAAGGAGGCTATTAGACCACCATTAACAGGGACAACTTGTGGCAACCGAAACATAAAAAGGGGGAGCGTAAAGGCCTGAACTGGAATACGGGAATAGAGAAAGTAAGCGTACTGAGAAACTAGAATACTCTAAATATCAAACTTTCTTTTACATAAACTCAAGGGTAACCACTCAAAAAACATCCAAATCTGAAATATATACTGTAATAAAAGAAGAAACAGAGGGAAACATCATAGAATACCACCACACAGAAATAACAGACAACAACAAAAAGGCAAAGAACCAATGGAGACACAGCCTTACCAGAAAACTAAAGACAGAATGACAGGAAATCCTCACATATCAATAATCACCCTAAATGTAAATGGACTGAACTCACCAATAAAGAGACACAGAGTAGCAGATCGGATCAAAAAACTAAACCCAACCATATGCTGTCTACAAGAGACACATCTCAGCTACAAGGACAAGCATAGACTCAAAGTGAAAAGATGGAAATTGACACTCCAAGCAAATGGTATCCAGAGAAAATCAGGTGTAGCCATAATGATATCAGATGAAACAGACTTCAGGGTGAAAAAGATAACAAGAGACAAAGATGGACATTTCATAATGTAAAGGGGACTATACAACAAGAAGACATAACAGTCATCAATATTTATGCCCCCAATCAGGGAGCACCGAAATATACCAAGCAACTACTAACAGAACTAAAGGGAGAAATTGACCAAAACACAATTATACTAGGGGACTTAAATACATCATTGACAGCTATGGATAGATCATCCAAACAGAAGATAAATAACGAAATTGCAGCCCTAAATGACACATTAGATGAAATGGACATAATTGACATACATAGAGCACTTCATCCTAAAACATCAGACTATACATTCTTTTCTAGTGTACATGGAACATTCCCAAGGATAGACCATATATTGGGACACAAAATCAGCCTCAGCAAATTTAAGAAGATTGAAATCTTACCAAGCATATTCTCTGATCACAAAGCTTTGAAATTGGATATCAACTGCAAAAAGAAAGCAGGAAAAAACACAAATACATGGAGATTAAACAACATACTTTTAAAGAACGACTGGGTCAAAGAAGAAATTAGAGGAGAGCTCAAAAGATACATAGAAACAAATGACAATGAAAATACATCCTACCAAAATTTTTGGGATGCCACGAAAGCGGTTTTAAGAGGGAAATTTATATCATTACAGGCCTATCTCAAGAAACAACAAAAATCCCAAATAAATAACCTCATGTTACACCTTAAAAAACTAGAAGAAGAACAAGCGAAACCTAAGTCAGCAGAAGAAAGGAAATAACAAAAATCAGAGCAGAACTAAATGAAATAGAGAACAAAAAGACAATAGAAAAAATTAATGTGACAAAAAGCTGGTTCTTTGAAAAGATTAACAAAATCCACAAAGCCTTGGCTAGACTCACTAAGATAAAAAGAGAGAAGACACTAATTAACAAAATCAGAAATGAAAAAGGGGAAGTTATCACGGACACCACAGAAATACAAAGGATTATCCAAGAATACTATGAAGGACTATATGCCACCACATTTAATAACTTAGAAGAAATGGACAAGTTCTTAGAAACATATAGCCTTCCAAGGCTGAATCATGAAGAACTGGAAAATCTTAACAGGCCGATCACCAGTAACGAAATTGAATCAGTCATCAAAAACCTTCCCAAAATCAAAAGTCCTGGACCAGATGGCTTCACCAGTGAATTCTACCAAACCTTCAAAGTGGATCTAATACCAATCCTGCTCAAACTCTTCCAAAAAATTGAAGAAGAGTCAGTACTCCCTAACTCATTTTATGAGGCCAACATTACCCTGATACCAAAACCTGGTAAGGACAACACAAAAAAAGTAAACTACAGACCAATATCTCTGATGAATACAGATGCAAAAATCCTAAACAAAATTCTAGCAAATCGAATACAACAATGCATTAAAAAGATTATTCATCACGACCAAGTGGGGTTCATCCCCGGGGCACAAGGATGGTTCAACATTCGCAAATCCATCAATGTGATACATCACATAAACAAAATAGAGGACAAAAATCATATGATTCTATCAATTGATGCAGAAAAAGCATTTGATAAGATACAACATCCATTTATGATTAAAACACTTACTAAAATTGGTATAGAAGGAAAATACCTCAACATAATAAAGGCCATACACGACAAGCCCTCAGCTAATCTCATAATTAATGGTGAAAAGCTGAAGCCCTTTGCTCTACGTTCAGGAACATGACAAGGTTGTCCCCTATCACCTCTGCTTTTCAACATAGTGTTGGAAGTCCTCGCCAGAGCTATCAGGCAAGAGAAAGAAACAAAAGGCATCCAAATCGGGAATGAAGAAGTTAAATTGTCACTTTTTGCAGATGACATGATGCTGTATATAGAAAACCCTAAAGACTCTACCAAAAAGCTATTAGAAACAATCAATGAATACAGTAAAGTTGCTGGCTAAAAAATCAACGTACAAAAGTCCATTGCTTTCCTATATACCAACAATGAAATCTCAAAAAAAGAGATAGAAAAAACAATTCCTTTTGCAATTGCAGCAAAAAGAATAAAATACCTAGGAATAAACTTAACCAAGGATGTGAAGAATTTATATGCTGAAAACTATAAGACATTTTTGAAAGAAATTGAAGAAGACACAAAGAAATGGAAAGACATTCCGTGCTCATGGATTGGAAGAATCAACGTAGTTAAAATGGCCATATTACCCAAAGCCATATACAGATTTAATGCAATCCCCATTAAAATCCCAATGGCATTTTTTAAAGAAATAGAACAAAAAATCATCAGATTTGTTTGGAACCACAAAAGACCCCGAATAGCCAAAGCAATATTTAAAAAAAAGAACAATACTGGAGGTATCACACTCCTTGATTTTTGCTTGTACTACAGGGCTACAATAATCAAAACAGCTTGGTATTGGCGGAAAAACAGACACATAGACCAATAGAATAGAATTGAGAACCCAGAAATAAAACCACATAAATATGGACAGATAATTTTTGACAAAGAAGCTAAAAACATACAATGGAGGAAAGACAGCCTCTTCAATAAATGGTGCTGGCAGAATTGGATAGCTACGTGCAAAAGAATGAAACTGGACCGCTATCTGTCACCATGTACCAAAATTAATTCAAAATGGATCAAAGACTTAAGCATAAGACCTGACACAATAAACTGCATTGAAGAAAACATAGGTACTAAACTTATGGACCTTGGGTTCAAAGAGCATTTTATGAATTTGACTCCAAAGGCAATGGAAGTAAAAACTAAAATAAACGAATGGGATTATATGAAACTGAAAAGCTTCTGCACAGCAGAAGAAACTATTGACAAAATAATGAGGCAACCAACTGAATGGGAGAAGATTTTCGCAAACAGTTCCTCTGATAAGGGGCTAATATCCAAAATATACAAGGAACTCATGAAACTCAACAACAAAAAAACAAACAACCCAATTGAAAAATGGACAGAAGACCTGAAGAGACATTTCTCCAAAGAGGATATACAAATGGCAAATAGACATATGAAAAAATGCTCAACATCACTAATCATCAGAGAAATGCAAATGAAAACCACAATGAGATATCACCTCACCCCAGTCAGAATGGCTTTCAACAACAAGACAAATAGTAACAAGTGTTGGAGAGGCCGTGGAGAAAAAGGAACTCTCATACACTGTTGGTGGGAATGCAGACAGGTGCAGCCGCTATGGAAGGCAGTGTGGAGGTTCCTCAAGAAATTACGGATAGAATTACCATATGACCCAGCAATCGCTCTCCTGGGTATCTACCCCAAAAATATAAAAGCATTTCTCTATAGAGACACGTGTACGCCAATGTTCATTGCAGCTTTGTTTACGGTGGCCAAGACATGGAAACAACCAAAATGTCCTTCGATAGATGAATGGATAAAGAAGTTGTGGTACATATACACAATGGAATACTATTCGGCGTTAAGGAAAGATGATATAGGAGCATTTGTGAAAACATGGATGGATCTTGAGAGTATAATGCTAAGTGAAATAAGTCAGACAGAAAAAGCAGAGAACCCTATGATTTCACTGATATGTGGTATATAAACCAAAAAGAACAAGACAAACAAATGAGAAACAAAAACTCATAGACACAGACAATAATTTAGTGGTTACCAGAGGGTAAGGGGGTGGGGGGTGGGTGATGAGGGTAAAGGGGATCAAATATATGGTGATGGAAGGAGAACTGACTCTGGGTGGTGAACACACAATGGGATTTATAGACGATGTAATACAGAATTGTACACCTGAAATCTATGTAAATTTACTAACAATTGTCACCCCAATAAATTTAATTAAAAAAAAAAAGAAGTTTAAAACCATACCAAGTGCCTTCTCTCAACACGGTGGTATGAAAAACGAAATCAATTACAAGAAGAAAAACTGAAAAACACACAAACACATGGAGGCTAAATAACATGCTACCAACAATAAATGGACTAACAATGAAGTCAAGGAAGAATACAAATGATACCTTGAGACAAGTAAAATAAAAACACAATGATCCAAAAGCTATCGGAAACAGTGAAATCAGTCCTAAGAAAGAAATTCATAGCCATAAAAGCCTACCTGAAAAAAAAAAATCTCAAATAAAGTATATAATATTACTCCTAAAGGTACTGGAAAAACAAACACAGCAAACAAAGCCCTAAGTGAGTAGAAGGAAGGAAATAATAAAGATAAGAGTGGAATTTTTAAAAAGAATAGATTCTAAAAAAACAAAAACAAATGATCAAAACCAAGAACTAGTTCTTTGAAAAGTTAAGCAAATTGAGAAACCTTTAACCAGACTCATCGAGAAGAAAAGAAAGGAGACCCTAACAAATACACCAATTTCTCCTTCTAATTGTTTGTTATTGGTGTATACAAATGCAACTGATTTCTGAATATTAATTTTGTATCCTGCTACTTTACTAAATTCATTTATGAGTTTTAATAATTTTTGGTAGAGTTTTTGGGATTTTCTATATATAGTATCACATCATCTGCATATAATGACTATTTTACTTCCTCCTTTCCAATTTGGATGTCTTTTATTTTTCTTGTCTGATTGCTGTGGCTAGAACTTCCAGCACTATGTTGAATAGAAGTGGAGATAGTGGGCAACCTTGTCTTGTTCCTGATCTTTTTTAAAGGGAATGGCTTTTAGCTTTTCCCCATTGAGTATGATGTTAGCTGTGGGTTTATCATGTACGGCCTTTATTATGTTGAGATATGATCCCTCTATACCCACTTTACACAGAGTTTTTATAATAAATGGATGCTGGATTTAGTTAAATGCTTTTTCTGCATCTATTGATATGACCGTATGATTTTTATTTTTCATTGGGTTAATGTGGTGTATCATGTTCATTGATTTGCGGATATTGAATCAACGTTTCATACCAGGAATGAATTCTACTTGGTCGTGGTGTATGATCTTTTTAACGTATTGCTGAATTTGGTTTGCTAAAATTTTGTTGAGGATTTTTGTGTCTGTGTTCATTAGGGATATTGGCCTAAAATGAAAGAGAAGACGTGACAACTGACATAAAAAATATTAGCAAACCAAATTCAGCAATACATTAAAAAGATCATACATCATGATCAAGTGCGATTTATTCCTAGGATGCAAGGTTTGTTCAATACCCACAAATCAATTAACATGATACACACATAAGCAAAATGAAGGATAAATATAATATGATCATATTTATAGATGCAGAAAAATCATTTGACAAAGTTAGCATCCATTTATGATAAAAACTCTTAGCAAAGTGGGAATGGAGGGAACATACCTCAAAATAAAAAAATGCCTTACATGAAAAACCCATGGCTAATATCATACTCATAAGTAAAAAGTGAAAAACGTTTTCCTTAAGGTCAAGAAGACAAGGTTGTCAATTTTCACTATTTTTATTCAATATAGTATTGGAAGTCTAACCACAGCAATCAGACAGAAAAATTAAAGGCATAAAAATTGGAAAGAAAGATGTAAAATTGTCATAATTTGCACATGACATGATACCATATAGAGAACCCTAAAGAATACATAAGAAAACTATTAGAACTGATAAATGAATTTAGTGAAGTAGCACAATGAAAAATCAATATTCAGAAATAGGTTGGATTTTTATATACCAATAAAAAAACTATCAGAATGAGAAATTAGGAAAACAATCTTATTTATAATTGCATCAAAAAATAATAATAAAATACCTAGGAATAAATTTAACCAAGGAGGTAAAAGACATGTACTCAGAAAATTATGACATTAAAAAGAGAAATTGAATAAGACACAAATAAAAGGAAGCATATACCATGTTCATGGATAGGAAGACTTAACACCATTAAAATGGCCATACTACCCCAAACAATCTGTAAATTACTGCAGTCTTTATCAAAATACCAGTGGCGTTTTTCAAAGAATGAGAACACATAATCCTAAAATTTATTTGGACCCCAAAAATACTCAGAATAGGCAAAGTAATCTTGAGAAAGAAGAACAAAATTGGAGATATCACGCTCCCTAAAATCAAACTGTACTATGATTCTATAGTAATCAAAACGACATGTAACTGACATAAAATCAATGGAAAAGTGACATTGATTATGACATATGACAATGTCATAGATCAATGGAACAATGGACATATGAACAATGGACATAGATCAATGGAACAGAACAGAGAGTCCAGTAACAAGCCCACACCTATATTCAATTAATCTATGACAAAGGAGGCAAGAATATGCAGCTGGGTAAAGAAAGATAGGTTATTCAGTAAATGCTGTTGGGAAAACTGAACAGATCCATGAAAAAAAAAAAGAAAGAAAAGAAAAGAAACTAGAATACCTTCCTACACCACAAAACGAATAAACTCAAAATGGATTAAAGACTTAAATGTAATACCCCAAACTATGTAATTCCTAGAAGAAAACATAGGCAGTAAACTCTCTGACATAAGTTTTAGTAATATTCTTTTTCTAATATATCTCTTTGGGCAAAAGAAATAAAAGAAAAAAATGGGACTACATAACACTGAAAAGTTATGCACAGCAAAGGAAACCATCAGTAAAACAAATAAAAACCTACAGAATGGGAGAAGATATTTGCCAATTATACATTCGATATTTGCCAATAATATATCCAAAATTTATAAAGAACTCATACAGCTCAACACAAGAAAACCCCAAACAATCCAATTAACAAATGGGCAGTGGACTTGAATAGACATTTCTCCAGAGGACATACATACAAACAGCCAATAGACATATGAAATGATGCTCAGTGCCACAAATCATCAGAGAAATGCAAATTATAACCAAAATGAGATAGCGCCTCACACCTCATCAATAAATCAACAAACAAGTGTTGGAGAAGATGTGGAAAAAAGGTAACTCTCCTGCACTGTTGGGGGCATTGTGAATTCGTGTAGCCATTATGGAAAACAGTATGGAGGTTCCTCAAAAAATTAAAAATAGAAAAAACTATGACCCAGCAATTCAACTTCTGGGTATTTATCCAAAGATATCCAAAACATTAATTCGAAAGGATATATGCACCCCTATGTTCATTGCAGTGTTATTTAAAATAGCCAGATATAGAAGCAACCTACATGCCCAACAATAGACAATTGGATAAAGAAGAGGTGATGCTAAAAAAAAAAAAAAAAGAAAGAAAAAGAAGAGGTGATGCATATACACAATGCAATATTACATTAATCGATAAGTCTGGGACGTTGCTCAATAAAAATCTTTTTTTAAATGACCAAATGAAATCATTTTTCTTGCATGCAATATTACTTTATATTAGTTTCAGGTGTACAGCATAAGGGTTATACATTTATATAATTTATGCATTGATCCATTCAGTTAGTCTAGTACACACCTGACACTATAAATGTTGCTACAATATTTTTCACTATATTCTCTATGCTGTACTTTACATGACTATTTTGTAACTACTAATTTGTATTTCTAAATCCCTTCACCTTTTTCACCCAGTTCCCCAAACCTCCTCACCTCTGGCAACCATCAGTTGTTCTTCTTATCTACAAGTCTGTTTCTGTTTTGTTTGTTCGTTTATTCTGTTCTTTACATTCTACGTAAATGTACATTCTACGTATAAGTGAGATCATATCGTATTTGTCTTTCTCAGTCTGACTTATTTCACTTAGCATAATATACTCTAGGTTCACACATGTTGTTGCAAATCATCATTCTTTTTAATGGCCGATTAATATTCCGTTATATATGTACCACTATTTCTTTATTCAATCATCTATTGATGGGCACTTGAGTTCTTGTGTTGTTTCTATATATTGGCCATTATACAAAATGAGCTGCAGTGAACATAGGGGTACATATATCTTCTCAAATTAGTGTTTTGAATTTCTTTGGATAAATACCCAAGAGTGGAATTCCTGGATCGCAAGGTAGTGCTACTTTTAATTTTGGAGGGACCACAAAACCATATTCTATGGTGACTGCATCAGTTTGCAATCCCACCAACAGTGCATGAGGGTTCCCTTTTCTCCACATCCTCATCAGCACATGTTGGTTGATTTATTGATAAGAGTCATTCTGACAGAAGTGAGATAGTACATCATTGTGGTTTTTATTTGCATTTCTGATGATTAGTAATGTTGAGTATGTTTTCATATGTCTGTTAGCCATCTGTATGTACTCTTTGAAGAAATGTCTATTCATGTTCTCTGCCTATTTTATAACTAGATTGTTTGTTTTTCGGTGTTCAGTTGTATGAATTTTTAAACAAATTTTGGATATTAACTCCTTAGCAAATATTTCTCCCATTCAGTAGGATGTCGTTTTGTATTGTTGATTTTTTTTTTTGCTGTGAAAAAAAACTTTTTAGCTTGATGTAGTCCAATTTGTTTATGTTTTCTTTTGTTTCTCTTGTTCAAAGAGATATATCAGTAAAAATACTACTTCCTATATTTTCTTTAAGGAGTTTAATGGTTTCTGGTTTTACACTTGTCTTTAATCTATTTTGAGTTTATTCTTGTGTGTGGCATAAGAAGGTGTTCAAGTTTCATTTTTTTTTTGCATGTATCTGTCCAGTTTTCCCATCACAATTTATAAAATTTACCCCAGTGTAAATTCTTGCTTCCTTTCTCATAGATTAAATGACCATATAGGCATGGATTTATTTCTGTGATGTCTATTTGGTTCTATTGATCTATGTTTCTGTTTTTATGTCAATACTATGCTGTTTTGATTACTATAGCCTTGTGATATAATTTGATATCAAGTAGCTTGACACCTCCAGCGTTGTTCTTACTTCAAAGCATTGCTGTGGCTATTCGGAGTTTTTTATGATTCCATATAAAATTTAGGATTATTTGTTCTGGTTCTGTGAAAACTGACATTCATATTTTCATAGAGATTGCATTGAACGTATAGATTGATTTGGTAGTATGGACATTTAAAGTATATTAATTCTTTATACCCATGTGCATGGTATATGTTTCCATTTATTTTTTTTAAAATTTTTCTCTTAAATGTCTTATGCTGTTCTGAAACAGGTGTTTTACTTCCTTGGTTAAATTTATTCCAGATTATGTCATAGAAATGGCGGTGTGAGGTGAGCCTCTTGAAAGCTCCTCTGGAATTTACAACAAATTGAACAACTGTAATTCCACAAAGGACTCCTTGAGCAGCAGATAGGCAAGGATAAGAGACATGCTATTGAAATCATCTAAAGGTGGACAAATTGGGCAAGAGAGGGAGGAGGGAATGGAGAAGTGTGGAAATGGCATTTTTAAAGAAATAGAATTTTAAAATAACCAGATTTGTATGGAACCACAAAAGACCCCGAATAGCAAAAGCAATCCTAAGAAAAAAGAACAATGCTGGAAATATCACCCTCCCTGAGTTCAGCTTGTAGTATAGAGCAACAATAATCAAAACAGGATGGTATTGGCCCACAGACCAATGGAATAGATTTGAAAACCCAGAAATAAACCCACATGAATATGGACAGATAATTTTTGGAGAAAGGAGCCAACAACATAAAATGTAGAAAAGACAGCCTCTTCAATAAATGGTGCTGGGAGAACTGGAAAGCCACATGCAAAAGAATGAAACTGGGCTGCTATCTGCCACCATGTACCAAAATTAACTCAAAATGGATCAAAGTCCTAAACATAAGACCAGAAACAATAAACTGCATAGAAGAAAACATAGGTACTAAACTTATAGATCTTGGGTTCAAAGAGGATTTCATAAATTTGACTTCAAAATCAGAGGAAAGGGACTATATCAAACTAAAAATCTTCTTCACAGCAAAAGAAATCATCAACAAAATAAAGAAGCAACCAACAAAATGGGAGAAGACTTTTGCAAACAATGCATAAGGGGCTAATATTCAAAATATATAAGGAACTCATACAACTCAACAACAAAAAACAAATAATCCAATTAAAAATGGTCAGAGGACCTGAATAGACATTTCTCCAAATAAGCCATACAAAAGGCCAATAGACATATGAAAAAATACTCATCACTAATCATCAGAGAAATGCAAATAAAACCCACAATGAGATATCACCTCACACCAGTAGGAATAGCTATTATCAACAAGACAAATAACAAATGTTGGAGAGGCTGTGGAGAAAAAGGAACACTTATATACTGTTGATGGAAATGCAGACTGGTGCAGCCGTTATGTAAGGCCATTCTTCAGAAAATTACGCATAGACCATATGCGCACCATATGACCCAGCAATCCCTCTCCTGGGTATCTACCCAAAAAATCTGAAAACATTTATCCGTAAAGATATATGTGCTCCAATGTTCACTGCAGCTTTATTTATGGTGGTCAAGACATGGAAACAACCAAAGTGTCCTTCTGCAGATGAATGGATAAAGAAGATGTGTTAATGGAATACTATTACACCATAAGAAAAGATGAAATAGTACCATTTGCGACAACATGGACGGATCTTGACATTATTATGCTAAGCGAAATAAGTCAGACAGAAAAAGTAGAGAACCATATGATTTCACTGATATGTCGTATAAAACTGAAAACAACAAAAGAACAAGACAAACAAATGAAGAAAGAAAATTTCATAGACGCAGACAATAGTTTAATGTTTACCAAAGGGTAAGGGGGAAGGGGGTTATAGATGAGGGTAAAGAGAATCAAATATGTAGTGATGGAAAGAGAACTGACTCTAGGTGGTGAAAACACAGTGTGATATCTAGATGATGTATTACAGAATTGTACACCTGATATCTATGCAACTTTACGAACAATTGTCACCCCAATAAAGTTTAATTTTAAAAATTATTCATAAGTATTTTACTTTGTTGATGCAACTGTAAATGGGATTGTTTTCTTTTTTGGGGGGGGGATTGTTTTCTTAATTTGTTATTCTGATTTTTTGTTACTGGTTTATAAAAATACAACCAATCTCTGTATCCTGCTACTTTACTAAATTCATTTATCAGTTCTAAAAGTTTTGGGGTGGAATCTTTGAGGTCCTCTATATACACTATCATGTTATCTGCAAATAATGACAATTTTACTTCTTCCTTTTCCTTTTGGATAACTTTTATTTCTTTTCTTGTCTGATTTCTGGTGCTAGAACTTTCAGTACTATGTTGAATAAAAGTGTTGCAAGTAGGCATGCTTGTTTTGTTCCTGATCTTCAGGAAAACACTTTTTGCTTTTTTCTGTTGAGTATGATGTTAGGTGTGGTTTTGTCATATACGTCCTTTATTATGTTGAGATATGTTCCCTCTATTCCCATGTTGCTGAAGTTTTTATCATAAAACAGTGCTGGATTTTGTCAAATGCTTTTTCTACATCCATTGATATGACCACATAATTTTTATTTTTATTTTTTTATGTGGTGTACCATATTATTGATTTGCAGATATTGACTTGTATACCAGGAATGATTCCCCCTTGATTGTGGTGTATGATATTCTTAATGTATTGTTGAGTTCAGTTTGCTAATTTTTTGTTGAGTATTTTTGCATCTACGTTCATTAAGGATATCAGCCTATAGTTTTCTTTTCTTCTTTTTCTTTTTTTGTAATGTGTCTTTCAGGTTTTGGAATTCAGGTGATGGTGGCCTTGCAAAATGAGCTTGTGAACCTTTCCTTCTCTTGGATTTTTTGGAATAGCTTGAGGAAAATGGGTGTGAAATTTTTTGAATGTTTGGTCAAATTCACTTGGTCCAGGACTTTCGTTTGTTGAGAGTTTGTTGATTACTGATTCGATTTTATTGGTAATAATTCGTTGTTCAGATTTTCTGTTTCTTCTTGATTTAGCCTTCAGATTGTATGCTTCTAGGAATTTATACATTTCTTCCATATTTTCCAATTTGTTCATGTATAGTGTTCGTTTAAGTATTTTCTTAAAATTTTTTTTTGGTAGTTTTGTGGTGTCAGTTTTCACTTCTCCTCTTTCATTTCTGATTTTATTTATTTGGGTCCCCTCTCTTTTTTTCATAATGAGCTTGATTACAGGTTTGTCAATTTTGTTTCTCTTTTCAAAGAACCAGCTTTTGGTTTCATTGATCTTTTGTAATTTTTTTTCTCTTCATTTATTTCTGCTCTGATCTTTATTATTTTCTTCCTTGTACTCACTTTGGGCTTTATTTCTAGTTCCATTAAGTGTAAAGACAGACTGTTGATTTGAGATTGTTCTTGTTTCTTGAGGTTGGTCTCCATTGCTATAAATTTCCCTCTTAGGATGGCATTTGCTGTGTCCAATAGATTTATTTTACATACTCATGACTATTTTGTAACTACCAACTTGTACTCTTAATCCCTTCCCCCTTTTCAGCTCCCCATCCCCCTTGTATCTGGCAATCATAAAAATGTTTTGTTGTGTTTATGAGTATGTTTCTGTTTTGTGTATTTCTTTATCTTGTTCTTTAGATTCCACATATAAGCAAAATCACATTGCATCTGTCTTTCTCTGTCTGACATACTCCACTCAGCAGAATACTCCCCAGGTCCATCCATGCCACCACATATGGCAAGAACCCATTCCCTTCCGTGGTCAAGTTATCTTTCATTGTATATATGTACCACTTACTGTAGTCACACAAGAGCCTAGCCAACTGTCCCTCCATGTCTTTCCTTAAGGAAAGAAGAGTTTGTGAGATTGTGCCTTTCTGGGACTCTGTTCCATCCTTGTGTTTACACCTTATGTCTCTCTGTCTGGTCCCCAAAAGATGGTTTGCAGCCAAAGACGGGTAAGATATCTCACGGGAGATACAACCTAAGCCAGGCGGAACCGAGTGGGGACACCCAATGAGCTGCCTTAGACAAATATGGGAAAGGGCCTTGCCTCCCCTTGCCCCTGCCTGGGAAAGTCTGTTGCCGGCTCTGGCTTTTCCCTTGCACCTGTTTGTGAGACTTGTCATGAAAACAACAAAGATCACTTCTCTCCACTTATCTCAACGGAGTTGTTACAATGTGAGAGACTTGACCCTGAAAAGGTACATACTTTAAGTAAAAACATCCTGGGACCTTGTGCTTCCGCTGTTTAAAGACAAAGGGTGATCGGAATAAACATTTTCTGTTATGAGGTCTGAGCCTCACAGACCGTGTAAGAAACAATGTTGCTTTCTTGTAGTTGTAGACCTATCAATAAAAGCCTCCAGCCAGCTTTATTCTGGGCTCCAGTCCTCTGAGACTGAGAGACCCCTGGTCTTCTGAGACATTTAACTGCATTAAGTCTGTTTGTTTCTTTCTTAAAAACTTAACCCAAACTGCCCCTTCTTGCATCCTCACTGCCCTTGTTGCGCAAGACGCAACAACCTACTCTCTATCCATTCACACATAGAAGGACACCCAGGCTGCCTCCATATCTTGACCATTGTAAACAATGCTGCATGAATATATGGATGCACACAGCCCCTCAAGGTAGCATTTTGGGCATATTTGGACCCAGAAGTGGGTCCTTCTTTGTTTCCTGTTATAGCCATTGTTTTAAAGTTCATTTTTTTCTGGTGTAAGTATTGTGACTGCAGCACTTTTGTTTGTTTTTATAAACTATCTTTTTCCCATCCTTTTATGTTCAGTCTGTCAGTGTTTGATCTGTCTCTTGTACACAGCATTTATAAGGGTCTTGTTGTCTTTCTTTTTTATTTTTTAATTAAAATTTATTGGGGGGACAATGGTTAGTAAAATTACACAAGTTTCAAGTGTACAGTTCTGTATGACATCATCTACATAGCACATGGTGTGCTCACCACCAGAGTCAGTTCTCCTTCCATCACCATATTTTTGATCCCATGGACCCTTATCAACCATCTGCTTCCTCTTTACCCTCTAATAACCACTAAACTGTTGTCTGTGTCTACGAGATTTTGTTTCTTTATTTGTTTGTCTTGTTTCTTTGTTGCTTTCAGTTTTATATCTCACATATCAGTGAAATCATATGGTTCTTGACTTTTTATGTATGACTTATTTGTTTAGTATAATAATCCCACGATCCATCCATGTTGTTATAAATGGCACTTTTCCATCTTTTCTCATGGCACAGTAGTATTCCATTGTGTATATATACCACAACTTCTTTATCCATTCATCTATCGAAGGACATTCTGGTTGTTTCCATGTCTTGGCCACCGTAAACAAAGCTGCAATGAACATTGGAGCACACGTGTCTTTATGTATAAATGTTTTCAGATAATTTGGGTAGATACCTAGGAGAGGGATTGCTGGGTCATATGGTAATTCTATTCGTAATTTTTTGAGGAACCTCCACACTGCCTTCCATAATGGCTGCACCAGTCTGCATTCCCACCAACAGTGGATGAGGGTTCCTTTTTCTCCACAGCCTCTCCAACACTTGTTACTACTTGTCTTGTTGATGAAAGCCATTCTGACTGGGGTGAGGTGATATCTCATTGTGGTTTTTATTTGCATTTCTCTGATGATTAGTGATGTTAAGCATTTTTTCAGATATCTATTTGCCATTTGTCTGTCCTCTTTGGCGAAATGTCTCTTCAGGTCCTCTGCCCATTTTTCAATTGGGTTATTTGTTTTTTTGTTCTTTACTTGTATAAACTCCTTACATATTTTGGATAGTAGCCCCTTATCAAAGGTGTTGTTTACAAATATCTTCTCCATTCTGTATGTGGCCTCTTTATTTTGTCAATGGTTTCTTCTGCTGGACAGGAGCTTTTAAATTTGATATAGTCCCATTCATTTATTTTAGCTTTTCCTTCCCTTGACTTTGAGATCAAATAACATGGAGTCAGAAAGTTCTCAAAAAGTTCTTTCATTTCTTTTAACTCTCAAGTCCCTCACTTCTTCCATTTGTGTCATTTCCAGATTTTTATCTTCATCTGGCCAGCTCTATTACTTAAGCTGGCTATTTCATTCTTCATTTCTTTTATTGAGTTCTTAATCTGCAGAAATTGTATTTGGTTCATTCTTAAAATTTTGATCTGGCCAGCTCTATTACTTAAGCTGGCTATTTCATTCTTCATTTCTTTTATTGAGTTCTTAATCTGCAGAAATTGTATTTGGTTCATTCTTAAAATTTTGATCTTTTTTGGTAAAATGTTCATTTTGTTCTTTGATTGTGTTTCTGAGTTCATTGAACTTCCTCTCTGTGTTTTCTTGTGTCTCATTGAATTGTTTAAGAATTGCAATCTTGAATTCTCTGTCATTTAAGTCACATATTTCCATGTCTTTAAGTTCATTTTCTGGAGACTTTCATTTTCTTTCTGAGCTGTCTTGTTACGTTGGTTATTCATGGCAATTAATGAATTATTATTTCCTTCCTAGGCATCTACTGGAGTGGGTTCTGCAACAAGTGGATAGAAACACATCTTTCTTTTGACTTCCAGTAGTTTTTCGTGGAATGTTTTATTTTCCCTCCTGCTGCAGCTTTTTATTCTCTCTCACATTGTAGCATTTTATTTTTTCTTGCACTGTTCCAGCTTCTCACTTGATGCAGGGTTTCCCTGGAAGGTGGGATTCTCCTCTGTGAGCAGTTGTCTTGCTCTCAGTTGTCTTGCTCTCAGTTGTCTTGCTCTCAGTTGTCTTGCTCCTACACTTCCTTCCCTGTTGCTGGAATTAGTTGCACTGTGAGTGTGTCGCTGTGGGGTTGCAGTTCTCAGAGTTGTAAATATTCTGTTCTTTTGATCTGACACTGCTACCATTTCTTCTGGAGTCCACCTCTAGCACTGGGAGGGTGGGTGTGGGACAAGCTTGGAAGAGTAGGGAGAGGTTGGCCAGGTTCCAGGTCTATGTCTATGTCTATGTCATAGACTATGTCTATGTCTATGTCTGCTTTGCAGGGAGGGCTTAAACTACCATTCTCAACCTTCTACCCCTCAGTCTTTACTCTGAGGTCTCTGCTGTGACCGTTTGTTTCAGCCGTGTTATATCCTCAGGCAGGACTGTGGACCACAGGGGTGCACTTTCTTTTTCCATGACTGTGGTGGCTGCAGACTACAGGGCGCTCAAAGCTCCAGTTTGCCTCCTGTGGCCCACGGCCTGCATCTCTGCATTTCCTACATCCTCCTTCCCCACTCGCCCAATTTGCCCATCTTTAGATGATTCCAATTGCGGGTCTCTCAGGCATGCTTGTGTGTTGTACAGAGAGTCCTTTGTTGAATTATAGCTGTTCAATTTGGTGTTCAATTCCAGGGGAGATTTCAAGAAGCAGTCCTCACACTGTCATTTCTGTGACATAATCCTTAGGAGTCTTGTTTTCTTATCCATTCAACCACCATATCTTTTGATTAGAACATTTAATCCATTTACATTTAAAGTAAATGTTGATAGATACTATGTAGTTATTGCCATGTTGTAATTCATATTGGTGTTTGTGTGTGTGTGCATGTGTGTGTCTTAAAGAAGTCCCTCTATGATTCCCTGTAATTCTGGTTTGGTGTGGATGAACTCCTTTAGCTTTCTCTTGTCTGGGAATCTCTTTGTCTATGATTTTAAATGATAGCTTTGCTGGGTAGAGTAGTCTTGGTCATATTTCCTTGCTTTACATTACTTTGAATATTTCCTGCCCTCTGGCTTGTAAATTTTCTGTTGAGAAATCAGCTGACAGTATTATGGTAGTTGCCTTTTAGATAACTAAGCACTTTCTCTTCTGCTTTTATAATCCTTTCTTTGTTTTTAACCTTTAGCAGTTTAATTATAATGTATCTTGGTGTGAGCAACTTTGCTTTTCTTTTGTTTAGGGCTCTGTGCTTTCTTTTCTTTTATTTTCTTTGCCAGGTTAGGGAAATTTTCAGTCATTATCTCTTCAAATAGGTTTTCAATAACTTTCTCCCTCTCTTCTCCTTCTGTTACCCCTGTGAAGCGAGTGTTGGTATGCTTGATGTTGTCCCCCCTTAAACTATCTTAATGTTTTTGAATTCTTTTTTCTTTTTTGCTGTTCCATTTGGGTATTTTCTTCTACCTAATCTTCTTAATCACTTATTTGATCATCTGCTTCATCTAATTGACTGATTCTTTATATTTGACTTGTTCTTTTTTATGTTTTCTATCTTCATTTTTATGTTTCCTCTCTCTTTGTTGAAGTTCTCCATGAGATCACTGAGCTTCCTTATAGCCCTTGAACTCTGCATCTAATAGATTTTTTTTGTCTCCTTTCTTTGTTAGGCTTTTTTTTTTTTTAATTTATTGGGGTGACAATTGTTAATGAAATTTGATAATTTCAGGTGTACAATTCTGTATTACATCATCTATAAATCCCATTGTGTGTTCACTACCCAGAGTCAGTTCTCCTTCCATCACCATATATTTCATCCCCCTTACCCTCATCTCCCTCCCCCTACCCCCTTTACCCTCTGGTAACCACTAAACTATTGTCTGTGTCTATAAGTTCTTGTTTCTCCTTTGTTTGCCTTTTGTTCTTTTCTAGTTTTTGGTTTATATACCACATATCAATGAAATAATAGGGTTCTCTGCTTTTTCTGTCTGACTAATTTTGCTTAGCATTATACTCTCAAGATCCATCCATGTTGTCACAAATGTTCCTATAGCATCTTTCCTTAACGCCGAATAGTATTCCATTGTGTATAGATACCACAACTTCTTTATCCATTCATCTATTGAAGGACATTTTGGTTGTTTCCATGTCTTGGCCACCATAAAAAAAGCTGCAATGAACATTGGAACACACGTGTCTTTATGTATAAATGATTTCAAATTCTTTGGGTAGATATACAGGAGAGCGATTGCTGGGTCATATGGTAATTCTATTTGTAATTTTTGAGGAACCTCCACACTGCCTTCCATAGCGGCTGCACCAGTCTGCATTCCCACCAACAGTGGATGAGGGTTCCTTTTTCTCCACAGCCTCTCCAACACTTGTTACTATTTGTCTTGTTGATGAAAGCCATTCTGACTGGGGTGAGGTGATATCTCATTGTGGTTTTTATTTGCATTTCTCTGATGATTAGTAATGTTGAGCATTTTTTTCATATGTCTATTTGCCATTTGTCTGTCCTCTTTGGAGAAATGTCTCTTCAGGTCCTCTGCCCATCTTTCAATAGGGTTGTTTGTTTTTTTGTTGTTGAGTTTCATGAGTTCTTGTATATTTTGAATGTTAGACCCATATCGGAGGAACTGTTTGCAAAAATCTTTTCCCATTCAGTCGGTTGCCTCTTTATTTTGTTGATGGTTTCTTTTGCTGTGCAGAAGCTTTTAAGTTTCATATAGTCCCACTTGTTTATTTTAGCTTTTACTTCCATTGCCTTTGGAGTCAAATCCATAAAATGCTCTTTGAACCCAAGGTCCATAAGTTTAGTACCTATGTTTTCTTCTATGCAGTTTATTGTGTCAGGTCTTATGCTTAAGTCTTTGATCTATTTTGAATTAATTTTGGTACATGGTGACAGATAACAGTCCAGTTTCATTCTTTTGCACGTGGCTATCCAATTCGCCCAGCAAAATTTATTGAACAGGCTGTCTTCCTCCATTGTATGTTTTTAGCTTCTTTGTCAAAATGATCTGTCCATATTTATGTGGTTTTATTTCTGGGTTTTCAATTCTATTCCATTGGTCTATGTGTCTGTTTTTCTGCCAATACCATGCTGTTTTGATTAAGGTAGCCCTGTAGTACAAGCTAAAGTCAGGCAGTGTGATACCTCCAGCATTGTTCTTTTTTCTTAAGATTGCTTTGGCTATTCAGGATCTTTTGTGGTTCCAAACAAATCTGATGATTTTTTGTTCTATTTGTTTAAAAATTGCCTTTGGGATTTTGATGGGAATTGCATTAAATCTGTATATTGCTTTAGGTAATATGGCCATTTTAACTATGTTGATTCTTCCAATCCATGAGCATGGAATGTCTTTCCATTTCTTTGTGTCTTCTTCAATTTCTTTCAAAAATGTCTTATAGTTTTCAGCATATAAATCCTTCACATCCTTGGTTAAGTTTATTCCTAGGTATTTTATTCTTTTTGCTGCAATTGCAAAGGGAATTGTTTTTTGTATTTCTTTTTCTGGGATTTCATTGTTAGTATATAGGAATGCAATGGAATTTTGTATGTTGATTTTGTAGCCAGAAACTCTACTGTATTCGTTGATTGTTTCTAACAGCTTTCGGTGGAGTCTTTTGGGTTTTCTAGATATATAGCATCATGTCATCTGCAAAGAGTGATATTTTAACTTCTTCATTCCCAATTTGGATGCCTTTTATTTCTTTCCCTTGCCTGATGGCTCTGGCAAGGACTTCCAACACTATGTTGAAAAGCAGAGGTGATAGGGGACAGCCCTGTCGTGTTCCTGAACGTAGAGCAAAGGGCTTCAGCTTTTCACCATTAATTATGAGATCAGCTGAGGGCTTATCATAGATGGCCTTTATTATGTTAAGGTATTTTCCTTCTATACCTATTTTATTAAGTGTTTTAATCATAAATGGATGTTGTATCTTGTCAAATGCTTTTTCTGCATCAATTGATATAATCATATGATTTTTGTCCTTTATTTTGTTTATGTGATGTGATCACATTGTGATCACATTGATGGATTTGCATATGTTGAACCATCCTTGTGCCCCTGAGATGAACCCCACTTGGAAGTGATGAATAATCTTTTTAATGCATTGTTATATTCGATTTGCTAGAATTTTGTTTAGGATTTTTGCATCTGTATTCATCAGAGATATTGGTCTGTAGTTTACTTTTTTTGTGTTGTCCTTACCAGGTTTTGGTATCAGGGTAATGTTGGCCTCATAAAATGAGTTAGGGAGTACTGACTCTTCAATTTTTTGGAAGAGTTTGAGCAGGATTGCTATTAGATCCTGTTTGAAGGTTTGGTAGAATTCACTGGTGAAGCCATCTGGTCCCGGACTTTTGCTTTTGGGAAGGTTTTGGATGACTGATTCAATTTCTTTACTGGTGATAGGTCGGTTTAGATTTTCCAGTTCTTCATGGTTCAGCCTTGGAAGACTATTTGTTTCTAAGAACTTGTCCATTTCTTCTAGGTTATTGAATTTGGTGGCATATAGTCCTTCATAGTATTCTTGCATGATCCTTTGTATTTCTGTGGTGTCAGTGATAACTTCCCCTTTTTCATTTCTGATTTTGTAAATTAGTGTTTTCCCTGTTTGTAGCTTAGTGATTCAAGGGTTTGTCGATTGTATTAATTTTTTCAAAGAACCAGGTCTTTGTCACATTAATTTTTTCTATTGTCTTTTTGGACTCTATTTCATTGAGCTCTGCTCTGATTTTTGTTATTTCCTTTCTTCTGCTGACATTGGGTTTCACTTGTTCTTCTTTTTCTAGTTCTTTAAGGTGTGACATGAGGTTGTTTATTTGGGATTTTTGTTGTTTCTTGAGATAGTCCTGTAATGATATAAATTTCCCTCTTAAAACTGCTTTCGCTGCATCCCAAAAATTTTGGTAGGATGTATTTTCATTGTCACTTGTTTCTATGTATCTTTTGATCTCTCCTCTAATTTCTTCTTTGGCCCAGTCATTCTTTAAAAGTATGTTGTTTAATCTCCATGTATTTGTGTTTTTTTTCTGCTTTCTTTTTGCAGTTGATATCCAATTTGAAAGATTTGTGATCAGAGAATATGCTTGGTATGATTTCAATGTTCTTAAGTTTGCTGAGGCTGCTTTTATGTCCCAATATATGGTCTATCCTTGAGAATGTTCCATGTACACTCGAAAAGAATGTATAGTCTGATGTTTTAGGATGAAGTGCTCTATACACGTCAATGATGTCCATTTCATCTAATGAGTCATTTAGGGCTGCTATTTCGTTATTTGTTTTCTGTTTGAATGATCTATCCATAGCTGTCAATGAGGTATTTAAGTCCCCTAGTATAATTGTGCTTTGGTCAATTTCTCCCTTTAGTTCTGTTAGTAGTTGCTTGGTATATTTTGGTGCTCCCTGATTGGGGCATAAATATTGATGACTGTTATGTCTTCTTGTTGTATAGTCCCCTTTACATTATGAAATGTCTATCTTTGTCTCTTTTTATCTTTTTCACCCTGAAGTCTGTTTCATCTGATGTCATTATGGCTACACCTGATTTTCTCTGGGTACCATTTGCTTGGAGTGCCAATTTCCACCCTTTCACTTTGAGTCTATGCTTGTCCTTGTAGCTGAGATGTGTCTCTTGGAGACAGCATATGGTTGGGTTTAGTTTTTTGATCCAATCTGCTACTCTTTGCCTTTTTATTGGTGAGTTCAGTCTATTTACATTTAGTGTGATTATTGATACGTGAAGATTTCCTGTCATTCTATCTTTAGTTTTCTGGTAAGGCTGTGTCTCCATTGTTTCTTTGCTTTTTTGTTGTTGTCTATTATTTCTATGTGGTGGTATTCTATGATGTTTCCCTCTGTTTCTTCTTTTATTACAGTATGTATTTCAGATTTGGATGTTTTTTGAGTGGTTACCCTTAAGTTTATGTAAAAGAAAGTTTGATATTTAGAGTATTTCAGTTTCTTCAGCACGCTTACTTTCTCCATTCCCATATTCCAGTTCAGGCCTTTACTCTACCTGTTTTTATGTTTTGGTTGCCACAAATTGTCCCTGTTGATGGTGGTCGAATAGCCTCCTTTAGTATTTCTTGTAGTACAGGTCGTGTATTAGAAAATTCCCTCAGCTTCTGGATGTCTGGAAAGGTCTTTATTCCTCCTTCATATCTAAAGGGTGTCTTTGCTGGATATATTATTCTTGGCTCATGATTTCTCTCTTTCAATAGTTTGAATATTTGGTTCCATTCCCTCCTGGGTTGTAGAGTTTCTGCTGAAAAATATGATGATAATCTAATGGGCTTTCCTTTGTAGGTTACGTCTTCTTTTCTCTGGCTGCTCCAGGATTCTTTCTTTGGTGTTAATTTTAGGCAGCTTCAATACAATGTGCCTTGGAGAAGGCCTGTTGGGATTGAGGTAATTAGGTGTTCTATTTGCTTCTTGGATTCGAGGATCCAGTTCTGTCCACAAATTTGGGAAGTTCTCATTAACAATTTGTTTGAATATATCCTCTGCTCCCTTCTCTCTTTCTTCTCCATCTCGTATGCCCATTATTCTTATATTGTTCTTTCTGATAGAGTCAGAAAGTTCTTGTAGAGTTCTTTCATTTCTTTTAAGTCTCAAGTCTCTTTCTTCTTCCATCCGTGTAATTTCCAGGTTTCGATGTCATTGATTCTTTGCTCCATCTGGTCAACTCTACTACTGGTTATTTCATTCTTAATTTCTTCTAGTGAGTTCTTAATCTCCAGAAATTCCATTTGGTTCTTTTTTAAAATTTCAATCTCTTTCGTAAAATGCTCATGTTGTTCTTTGATTGCGTTTCTGAGTTCATTAAATTGCTTTTCTGTGTTTTCTTGCATCTCGTTGAGTTTTTTCAGAACTGCAATCTTGAATTCTCTAACATTTAAGTCACATATTTCCATATCTTTAAGTTCCTTTTCTGGAGACTTTTCACTTTCTTTCTGAGCAGTCTTGTTGCCTTGGTTATTGATGGCAATTACTGATTTATTATTTCTCTTCGTAGACATCTACAGGAGTGGCTTCTGCAACAGGTTGATAGGAAGTTGTCTTACTTTTGTTTTCCAATACTGTTGGTAGAATGTTTTATTTTCTCTCCGACTGCAGCCTTTTTATTTTCTCTCTGACACAGTAGTGCTATGTTTTCCCTGCACTATTCCAGCTTCTCACACAATGGAGTGATTCCCTGGGAGATGGGCCTCTCCTCTGTTAACAGTTCACTTGGGTCATAGGGCGCCACATCCCTGTGGAGGTGGGGAGAGCTTTTGAAGTTCCAAAGCTCTTTCTGCACCCGATTCAGAGCCCGTATGTTTCAGCAGTTCTATTTACTCCTGCAGGGATCCGCCCAGATAGGTGGGGCCAGGGGCAGGGTGAGTTGTGAGAGGTGGCCCAGAGCAATGGCGGCAACCACTACCACTGCTGGTCCTGCTTCCACAGCTCCTTCCCCTTTGCCAGAACTAGTTGGGCTGCGAATGTGTGTCTGCAGTGCACAGTTCTCAGAATAGCAAATATTCTGTTCTTTTGATCTGACACTGCTACTCTTCTGTTTCTAGCACTGGGCAGGTGGGGGCGGGGCGAGCTCTGGGAGGGTAGTCAGGGTGCGGCTAGTCTCAGTGCCTAAGGCTTCCGCTCTCTGCTCGGCAGTGAGGGCTTAAACCACCGTTTTCAGCCTTCTTCCCTCAGTCTTTGCTCCGAGGTCTCTGACGTGAGCATTGGGTTCAGCCATGTTATATGCTGCCCCCTCAGCCCTGTGGGCCGTAAGCGGAGCCTTAGCAGTTTAAGTTCTTCCCTCTGCCGCAGCTGCGGTAGTTCCGGGATGCAGCGAGCTCGGAGCACTGAGCTAGGTCTGCGTCCTGAGCCTGCCCGTCTCCGTCCCCACACTTCTCCCTTCCCTCCTCCCCCGCTCATGCGATTCACCCACCTGGAGGTGAATTCAGTAGTGGGCCTCTTCGTCTTGCCTGTCTGCTGTGCAGGGAGTCCTTTGTGGAATTATTGTTGTCCGATTAGTTGTAAATTCAAGGGGAGCTTTACAGAGGCTCACCTCACACCGCCATTTTGATATCTCTTCCTTGTATTTTTTTTTACTGGAGGTATGTTCTCTTTTTTTATTTGGGACATGTTTATTTGTTTCCCTATTTTGGCTGCCTCCCTGTGTTTGTTTCTATATATTAGGTAGGGTTGCTGTGTCTCCTGATCTTTGTAGAGTGGCCTTATGTAGTAGGTGTGCTGTGGGGCCCAGTGGTGCAGTCTTTCTGATCACTTGAGCCGGGTGCTCCAGGTGTGTCCCTTGTGTGGGTTGTGTGTGCCCTCCTGTCGTAGTTGAGCCTTGATTGCTGGTGTCACATCAACGGCAGGGTTTACCCTCAGGCTGTCTGGTTGTGAGAACTCGCTCTGACTACAGTTGAGAGGCTGTTGTGCAGGGGCTGACCCTACAAAGCATGATTTGCTTTAGCAGGGCTCTGGTGCCTACTCAGTGTGCCCTTTGGGTGTCATCACCAGATGTGGCTAAGTGAATGCTCCACTTGCATCTGAAGCTGGCCTTTAGGCATACCAGTCCTGGGGCATCCTGGAAGGGGTCCCACCACAGGCCAAGTTCAGCTGCAACTTGTGCCCTTTCCAGGGCCACTTATCACGAGCCACAAAGAAATCCATAGATGGCATTGCCCACATTGGGCTTGGAGGTGCCTTGAGCAGCCAAGGTATAAACCGAGGCTAGATCTCACTATTGGCAGTCTCAGGGATGCTCAGCAAGATGTACTGGACATACCAAAGCCAGATGCTCTTTGGTTTTGTGAATCTTCAAGAGATTTTAGGAAAGTTGACAGCATGAGCCAAGACAAATCATTTATACAGAAAAGCCACTGGAATTGGCTTGGTTGGCCCTGAGAGTTGGGTGGGGCAGAGTCTCAGGGAATCACCAGGACAATCAAATGGTGTTAGACAGGTTGATGGAGACACAGACATGGCTGCTGCCTGTGTGTGCTCACTGGGAAGGGGGAGGGCTCAACAAAGAAACAATGGCTTCTGCCAGCTCCTCTACCTGGGAGAAAGCTTCCCCTCTAGTCTTTGCTCTGAAGCCACACAACTCAGTTCCTCCCCATATGTCCGTCACGTTTTGAGCTGCTGCCCTAGAACTAGAGGTCAGAATGAGTGGGTCCATCAGCGAGTAACTCCGTGCACTGGCCCCTTAAGAAAAGCGCCTGAGACTCCAGCTGCCTTTGTTTCACCCGGCCACAATCTCAGCTGGTTCTCACAGCCAGAAGTTATCATGACTTCTCTTCTAGGCACTGGTACTCTGGGCTGGGGAGCCTTGTGTGGGGCTGGAAGCCCTTGCTCCTCTGGGGGTGAACCTCCACAGCTGAATTTTCCCTCCTGATTTTTAATGGTCACATGCAGGCTTGGGACCAGCCCCTTCTGCATCTCTGTTCCTCCTGCTAGTCTTGAGGTGGCTTCTTCTGCATGTCCTTAGTTGTAGGGCTTTGGTTCAGCTAGACTTTAGGTGATTATCAATGACAGTTGATCTGCAGTTTAGTTGTAATTCTGATGTGATCCTGAGAGGAGATCTTGACCTGACGTCCTCCAAAAACTTTTTAGCTTGATGTATTCCCATTTATTTATTTTTCTTTGTTTCCCTTACCTGAAGATATAGATCAGAAAAAAAAAATGTAACTAAGAGCATTGTCAGAAAGTTTACTGTGTATGTTTTCTTCTAGGAATTTTATGGTTTCAGGCTTTACATTTAAGGTTTTAGTCCATCAAGTTTATTCTTGTATATGGTTTACGAAGGTGATCCAGTTTCATTTTATTGCATGTGTCTCTCCAGTGTTTTCAACACCATTTATTGAATAGACTATCTTTACCCCAGTGTATATTCTCACCTCTTTTGTAATAAATTAAATGACCACATAGGTGTGGATTTATTTCTGTGCTGTCCATTCTGTTCCATTGACCTGTGTGTCTGTTTTTATGCCAGTACCATGCTGTTTTGAT
Organism: Rhinolophus hipposideros; assembly: GCF_964194185.1. Classification (NCBI taxonomy): domain Eukaryota; kingdom Metazoa; phylum Chordata; class Mammalia; order Chiroptera; family Rhinolophidae; genus Rhinolophus; species Rhinolophus hipposideros. The sequence goes on from NC_138060.1 coordinate 1,176,238, forward strand.
TACTATTGTCTTGTAGAATAGTTTGATATCAGGTAGCTTGATACCTCCAATTTTGTTCTTCTTTCTCAAGATTTCTGTGGCTACTTAGGGTGTTTTGTGATTCCATATGAATTTTAATATTATTTGTTCCAGTTCTATGAAGTATGCCACTGGTATTTTGATTGCGATTGCCTTGAATCCATTGATTGCTTTGGGTGGTATGGACATTTTAATGATGTTAATTCTTATCGATGAGCACAGTATATGCTTCCATTTATTTGTATCTTTTCCAGTCTCTTTCTTCAGTGTCTTATAGTTTTTTGAGTACATGTCTTTTACCTCCTTGGTTAAATTTATTCCTCATTATTTTAGTTATTTTTAGTTATTTAAATGGGGTTATTTTCTGAATTTCTCTTTCTGACAGTTCATAGAGGAATTGGTGTATAAAAATGCAAACAAATTCTGATAATTTCATTTTTATCCTGCTAGTTTACTGAATTCAATAATCAGTTTTAATAGTTTTTTTTTGGTGGAATATTTTGTTTTCTATATATAGTATCATGTCATCTGTGCATAATGACAGTTTTACATTTTACTTTCCAATTTGGATACATAAAAAAAAATTTTTTTTCTGATCTTTGTGGCTACGACTTCCAATACTATGTTGAATAAAAGTGAAAGTGGGTATCAAGTGAAAGTGGGCATCTTTGTCTTGTTCCTGATCTTAAGGAAAATGCTTTTTTCTTTTCCCCACTGAGTATAATGTTAGCTGTGAGTTTGTTGTATATGGTCTTTATTATGTTGAGGTATGTTTCCTCTATTCCCACTTTGCTTAGAGTTTCTGTCATAAATGGATGCTGGATTTTGTCAAACACTTTTTCTGCATGTATTGATGTGATCATATGATTTTTATCTTTCATTTTTTAATGCAGTGTAACACACTAATTGATTTGCACATAGTGAACCAAACTCTCATCTCAGGAATAAATCCCACATGATCATGGTGTATGATCTTTTTAATGTATTGTTGAATTAAGTTTGCTAATATTGTTTTTAAATGATTTTTGCATCTCTGTTCATCAGGGATATCAGCTTATAGTTGTTCTTTTGTAACAACTTTCGTATGAGGGTAATGCTGGGTTTGTAAAATGAGCTTCGGTGCCTCCCCTCCTGTTGAATTTTTTGAAATAGTTTGAGAGGGATATGTGTTAATTCTGCTTTGAAAGTTTGGTAAATTTAACCTGTGAAACCATCCGGTCCTGAACTTTTGTTTGTTGGGAGTTTTTTGATTACTGGTGGGATTTTATTCATAGTAATCCATCAGTTCAGATTTTGTTTCTTTTTGATTCAGTCTTGGAAGATTTTATACTTCTGTGAATTTATCCATTTCTTTCAGATAGTCCAATTCATTGGCATATAATTGTTCATAGTATTTTTTTTTAATAACCTTTTGTATTTCTGTGGTGTCAGCTGTAACTTCTCTTTCATTTCTGATTTATGTTCTCTCTTTTTTTCCCTTGAGTCTGGTTAAAAGTTTTCAAATTTTTTTTTTTTTTTTTTTAAGAAGCAGCTCTTGGTTTCATTGACCCTTTGTATTGTTTCTGTAGACTCTAGTTTATTTCTGCTCTGATCTTTTTTTTTTTTTGGCAGTTACATCTGATTTTCTTTCTCTCTTTCTTTCTTCTTCCATTTTTTAAAAAGTTTATTGGGGTGACAATTGTTAGTAAAGGTACATAAATTTCAGGTGTACAATTCTGTATTACATCATCTACAAATCACATTGTGTGTTCACCACCCAATGTCAGTTCTCCTTCCATCACAATATATTTGATCCCTTTTAGCTTCATCTATCACTCCCCGCCCCTTTACCCTCTGGCAACCACTAAACTATTGTCTGTGTCTCATTTGTTTGTCTTGTTCTTTTGTTGTTTTTGATTTATATACCACATGTCAGTAAAATCATATGGTTCTCTGCTTTTTTTGTCTGACTTATTTCACTTAGCATTATACTCTCAAGATCCATCCATGTTTTCACAAATGGTCTTATTTCATCTTTTCTTATCACCGAATAGTATTCCATTGTGTATATGTACCACAACTTCTTTATCCATTCATCTATTGAAGGAAATTTTGGTTGTTTCCATGTCTTGGCCACTGGAAATTAAGCTGCAATGAACATTGGAGCACACATGTATTTATGTATAAATGTTTTCATATTTTTTGGGTAGATACACAGGAGATGGTATCCAGGAGAGGAATTACTGGGTCATATGGTAATTCTATTTGTGATTTTTTGAGGAACCTCCACACTGCCTTCCATAATGGCTGCACCAGTCTGCATTCCCACCAACAGTGTATGAGGGTTCCTTTTTCTCCACAGCCTCTCCAACACTTGTTACTATTTGTCTTGTTGATGATAGCCATTCTGACTGGGGTGAGGTGATATCTCATTGTGGTTTTTATTTGCATTTCTCTGATGACTAGTGATGTTGAGCATTTTTTCATATGTCTATTTGTCATTTGTATATCCTCTTTGGAGAAATGTCTCTTCAGGTCCTCTGCCCATTTTTCAATTGGGTTGTTTGTTTTCTTTGTTATTGAGTTGCATGAGTTCCTTGTATATTTTGGATATTAGCCCCTTATCGGAGGTACTGTTTGCAAAAATCTTCTCCCATCCAGTTGGTTGCCTCTTTATTTTGTTGATGGTTTCTTTTGCTGTGCAGAAGCTTTTAAGTTTCATACAGTCCAACTTGTTTATTTTAGCTTTTACTTCTCTTGCTTTTGGAGTCAAATTCATAAAATGCTCTTTGAACACAAGCTCCATAAGTTCAGTACCTATGTTTTATTCTATGAAGTTTGCTGTTTCAGGTCTTATGCTTAAGTCTTTGATCCATTTTGAATTAATTTTGGTAGAGGGTGACAGATAGCAGTCCAGTTTCATTCTTTTGCACGTGGCTATCCAATTCTCCCAGCACCATTTATTGAAGAGGCTGTCTTTTCTCCATTGTATGTTTTTAGCTTCTTTGTCAAAAATTGTCTGTCCATATTTATATGGTTTCATTTCTGGGTTCTCAATTCTATTGCGTTGATCTATGTGTTTGTTTTTCTGCCAATACCATGCTATTTTGATTATTGTAGCCCTGTAGTACAAGCTAAAGTCAGGCAGTGTGATACCTTCAGCATTGTTCTTTTTTAAGATTGCTTTGGCTATTCGGGGTCTTTTGTGGTTCCAAACAAAACTGATGATTTTTTTGTTTTATTTCTTTAAAAAATGCGATTGGGATTTTGATGGGGATTGCATTAATCTGTATATTGCTTTGGGTAATACGGCCATTTTAACTATGCTGATTTTTCCAATGCATGAGCACAGAATGTCTTTCCATTTCTTTGTATCTTCTTCAATTTCTTTTAAAAATGTCTTATAGTTTTCAGCATATAGGCCTCTCACATCCTTGGTTAAGTTTATGCCTAGGTATTTTATTCTTTTTGCTGCAATTGCAAAAGGAATTGGATAATTTTTTAAATTTCTTTTTCTGAGATTTCATTGTTAGTATGTAGGAATGCAATGGACTTTTGTACAAGTTGTAGCCAGCAACTTTACTGTATTCATTGATTGTTTCTCATAGTTTTTTGGTGGAGTCTTTAGGGTTTTCTATATATATATATATAGCATCATGTCATCTGCAAAGAGTGACAATTTAACTTCATTCCCAATTTGGATGCCTTTTATTTCTTTCTCTTGCCTGACTGCTCTGGCGAGGACTTCCAACACTATGTTGAAAAGCAGAGGTGATAGGGGACAGCACTGTTGTGTTTCTGATCATAGAGCAAAGGCCTTCAGTTTGTCACCGTTAATTATGAGATTAGCTGAGGGTTTGTCATATATGGTCTTTATTATGTTAAGGTATTTTCCTTCTATACCTAGATAAGATTATTAAGTGTTTTAATCATAAATGGATGTTGTATCTTTTCAAATGCCTTTTCTGCATCAATTGATATAATCATATGATTTTTGTCCTTTATTTTGTTTATGTGATGTATCACATTGATGGATTTGCGGATGTTGAACCATCCTTGTGCCCCGGGGATGAACCCCACTTAGTTGTGATGAATAATCTTTTTAATGCATTGTTGCATTCGATCTGCTAGAATTTTGTTTATGATTTTTGCATCTGTATCCATCAGAGATATTGGCCTGTAGCTTTTTTGTGTGTGTTGTCCTTACCAGGTTTTGGTAACAGGGTAACGTTGACCTCATAAAATGAGTTAGGGAGTACTGACTCTTCTTCAATTTTTTTGGAAGAGATTGAGCAGGATTGGTATTAGATCCTCTTTGAAAGTTTGGTAGAATTCACTAGTGAAGCCATCTAACATTCTTTGTCTTTAACCTTTGGCATTTTAATTATGATGTGTCTTGATATGGGTCTCTTTGGGTTCATCTTTTTTGGTACTCTGTTCTTCCTGGACTTGTATGCCTATTTTCTCTGCCAGGTTAAGGAAGTTGTCAGTCATTATTTCTTTAAATATAGTCTCAATTTTTTTGCTTTCTCACTTCTATTTCTGTTACCCCTATGATGCAAAGATTGTTACACTTGATGTTGTCCCAGAGCCAGAGGATAGTCTTAAACTATCCTCATTTTTAAAATTCTTTTTTCCTTTGTTGTTTCCATAGGTGTTTTTTGCTACCTTCTCTTCCAAATTACTGATGTGATATCTGCTTCACATAGCCTGCTGTTGATTCCTTCTAGTGCATTCTTCATCTTAATTATTGTATTCATTTCTGAGTGGTTCTTTTTTATGTTTTCTATGTCCTTTTTAATGTTTTCTATCTCTTTGCTGAAGTTCTCACTGAGTTCATCTATTCTTCCCTTAACTTCACTGAGCATTCTTATAACTACTGTTTCGAACTCTGCATCTGGTAGGTTGCTTGCCTCCACTTATTTTTTCCAGGGCTTTCTCCTGTTCTTTCATTGGGATGTATTTCCTTGTTTCCTCATTTTGGCTGCCTCTCTGTTGTTGTTTCTATGTATTAGGTAGAAATACATCTCCTAGTCATGGCTGGGTGGACTTATCTAGTAGGGGCCCTCTGGGGCCCAGTGGCACAACCTCCCTGGTCACCTTCAATGGGTGCTCCAGGATTGTCCCATATGTGGACTGTGTGTGCCTTCCTGTTATAGTTGAGCCTTGATTGCTATTGGTATGTGAGGATTTACCCTCACATGCAGGATTTACCTGCAATGTGAGGATTTACCCTCACATTGACTGGCTGTGGGGTTTGGCCACATCCACAGTTGAAGGGCTTTTGTGTGGGGGGCTTACCCTCAGAGCAGAATTTGCCCTGACAGACTCTGATGCCTGTTGAGATTGCTCTTTAGGTGTGCCTCTAAAGGGGCTAATTGGGTGGTGCTCTGCTGTGGTTTGAGGCTGATTTCCAAGTATTTTGGTTTGGGGCCTCTTGGGAGGGACTCTGGTGCAGGCCCAGTTCACATCCGCCTGTAACTAGGTGGGGACTATCTGATAAGAGCTGCAAAGTGATACGCAGCTGGTCAGGGTCTGTGCTAATCCAGGTGTGTGGAAGAGGCCATGCTGTGAACCAAGAATGACTACCACCAGTACCAGGCCTGAAATAGCTCCACAAATTGCTCTGCACACCTGAAGGTTGCTGCTGCACGCTGGATCCCTTTCAGCTCAGCCACTGAAAAAGCCGTGTGCTTATGTTTATGTGAGTTGGTGACGTGGGGGTCTCAGGGAGTCACCAGGGTGGGACAAGTGGTTTCACCAGGTTAGATTCTGGTTTGGTGCCAATCCTGAGCCTGAAGCTACTTATCAAAAGTCTTAGATCACACCAAGGCCAGCCACCAGCTGCCTGGAGCCATCAGACCCTGGATAGCTGTCCCATAAAAAGTGCTATGTGAGTGGGACTGTCTGCTCACTGAGAAATTGCCTCTAGCATTGTGCAAGTTGGGTGAGGCGGGGTCACTGAGAGTCACCGCGGTGGAGCCAGCGGAGCTCACTAGGCCAATTCAGATTCTGATTTGGCCATGTGGGGTAGGGTTCAACACAGAAATGATGGCGCCTGCCTCCTGGCTGCATGGGAGGATACACAGGAAAAATGGTGACTATCTCTCCAGTTCTTGCCCTGCAGCCACAAAATTCTCCCCCCATATGTCTCTTACGCTTCCTGAATCACTATTTCTCTGTTGTAGTCCAGGCTGAGTGCCTGCGAACAAAACGAGTCTGTTTGCAGGTCCATTAAGAGGGCATCAGTGTTTCTTGCAGCCTTCTATCCCACCCAAACTGTTGGAATCCCCCGTTTTTCACAGCCAGCTGTTGTGGGAGCTCCTCTCCCCAGCACCAGTACTCCAGGCTGGGGACCCTCTTTCTCTGGGGGTGGTACCTCCACGGCAAAGATAATCCTCCCGATTCTCAAACACCACATGGATGTGTGGGGCCAGCCTATTCCTCATTTCCACCCCTCCCATCAGTCTTGACGTGGCCTCCTCTTTATATTCCGTTTTAAAACTTCTGTTCAGCTCGACCTCAGATGGTTCTCCAGATTGTTCTATAATTTGGTTGTAATTTTAATGTGGTCACTGGAGGAGGCAAGCACAGCATTTACTCCTCCATCTTGGATCTTCCTGTTAACTTTTGTTTTTTTTAAGAATATTTTCAACCCAAGGTTGGTTGAATCCATGGATGCGGACCTGCAGATACCCATCAAGAGGTGGAGCTGTGTTTTATTAGGTTGGTGCAAAAGTAATTGTGGTTTAAAAGGTTAAAAATTGCAAAAACTGCAATTACTTTTGCACCAACATAATTGCAGACTCACAAGCCAAAGAAGTACAGACAGTGGAGAATTTTCAAAATTAGAAGAGATTAGAAATGTGAAGCCAGATTTTTGTGACTGGCCCTGTCACAGGAATGTAACTAAGCTTGTGTCATATTTCAATAGGTCACTTATTTTCTTACTTTGAATACAATAATGGTGTATCTTACAATTTTAGATGGCTTGAAATACAGTATGGGGTTTGCCTGGCAGATAATTCCACATCCTCCCCTGGGGAAAGGGTGTGTATTTCATGCATTATTTAACTCTGTAAGGAATTAAATTCAATGGCTTCTTTAGTTTTTCCCCCAGTGGGGAGGCTCATTTCAAATGTCAGTGTCAAACTGCTGGAATTAAGCAAACAATAGCCACAAGTCAAAGTATCACCAGTCTACTTAAAGTGAGCTGGTTAAATTATGGTTCACCTGTACACTGAAATACTATGCAGCTGTTAAAATGACTAGGGCAGCTTTCTAGGTACTGATGCAGAAATACCACAAACATATAATAGTGAAGGATAAAGAGGCAAGGTAGATTTCAACGTGTGTAATATGGTTTCACCATCGAAACGGAAGTCAAAGGACAGGGAGTGACGTGAAGAATACTTTGTGCTTGCAACAGAATAAAGCTATCTGGAGGGATACAATCAATTTTTTAAAAATGCTAATTTTTAACTCATATGCATGTAGTGCTTGCTATATGCCAGACCCTTTTCTAATGGTTAATTCTACTAACAGCCCTATGAAGTAAATACCTTATCTTAAAGACATAGAGATTATACAGCCAACAAATGGCAAAGCTGGGATTTAAACTCAAAAGTCTGGCCTCAGAATCCTTGCTCTCAAACACTATGCCCCGCTGGTAAGAGTACTTGCCTGGTGGTTGAGGGAAAAGATGTTAACTGAAGGATCTGAAAGCAAGGGTACTAGGACAGAAACAATCTGTATATAATATTTTGCTCTATTCGATTTTTGGTCGTGTAGATTATCTACTTTTTAAAATAAATTTTAAAAGTAGGTAATGTACACAAATGTTTAGCTGGAAAAACATGGTTGATACAAAAAATAAGGTGTAGCTAGATGGTGAAGTACATGGAGAATGAAACTGAGAGCTTGGGTTTCTGATTGATGAAGTTTTCTGATGTACCTGAATGTGTGCAAGTCTAAATGCTTGGAGAACGTTCAGATACCTGGAATAGCTTCCTTTCTGCTGCCCTCGCCCTAATTCTACGTCTTCCAAGACTAGACAGTACCTAAGCATAATGGATAAAAACCACTGGGCTTTTGATTCTCATTCTGAACTTCCACTTTCAGAGTGCTAAGGAGAGTTGTTTTTCTTCACCTCAAATATCTATAATCACATATTATAGATATTAATCACAAAAGGTTGATGGGAAGATTAAATGAGGTAATGAATGACAAGTGCTAAGAAAAATGTGGAGCATAAAGTAGGTACTCAATTAGTGCTTGCTATCACTATGCTGGTAATTGAGTAGGATTGAAACAACTTTCAACTTTGACTCCAGTGAAACTATTGCCTTCCCCAGGAACAATACACATTTTTCCCCTCTGTGTTTTGTTAAAAGAAATGTCAGGTCCTGGACTAGACCTAGCTTTGTACCCATAATTATTTTGAATGCTCCCAACAATCCTACCAGGTAGATACTATTATTTTCTCCACTTATAAATGAGGAAAACAAAGCTGAACTACTGTAACTTACCCAAGGTGTGTCAGCTGAGGATAGTGAAGCTATGACTCAACCCCTATTATTGCAACTCCCATGTCTCTCTGCCCATTAAATCATGCTACCTCCGTCAATGCTCACCTCTCAAGACCAAGCAGAATCCCACATCTGAGAAGCCTTTCCAGGCTGTCAGAAGTGCACTAATGTCAGAAGTTTCTCTTGTGCATCTCTTCAAGTCACAGGCCACCATTAAAAACCTGCATTGCATATTGTTCCCTAAGAGTGACTGAATTCTTCAAAGGTCGTAAATCTACTCTTTTAGTACCCCCAATACATAGCTACTCAATACAAGTTATCACCTAATAACAAATTTTTTTTCATCTGTATGTTATGAGTACCTCTCCCTCCTCCATTTGTTGCAATAAGTGAAATTTGATAACCATAAATGCATTACATAGAATCCAAACTGAATACTCAAACATCTGGAATTCTTTCTGTGCTCTATTATTTTTTAGAGGGAACTACAGAATATATTGGAAACTTATCTCCACCTCCTAAATACACTTCTAATATTCAATACAAAAACATCATAATGACAAGGCACTGCAAATTCTACTGCATCCTGTATCACCAAATATTAAGATATATTTAGCAGTTTGTGCTACATCAATAACCTGACTTTGAAATAACTGACATATTTGGCAAGCTACTAAATCCTTCCTGACACACCTCAGTCTATGGAGTTCTCACTTGCATGACCACACTGTGGGAGAGGCATTCTGACAAACCCACATTAGGAACTGCTCCACATTTTCCAATAGAAACATTATAAATGCTTAACTACTAAATCACTCATTAGAACAAAGTAGGTTCGTGTATAATGGCCTGAAAATTAGATGCATTTCTAATAATTTATACAAGGAACTGTATACTGAATCCCAACCAACAAACCCTGTCAGGATGAAAGTGGGAGATTGCATGCATTTCTAAATGCACATAGGAATTGTTAGTCACCACCATCATTCTGTAACATTACAAGCAACGAAAACAATCACCTGATAATGAAGACAGCCTAATGCCACATATCCTTCAAATTCTCAGCAACTATAAACTGCATTAAAAGACTTGGAGGCCTATTCAACCACAAAGATTTCTTGATGCAAACATTATTGACCAAATATCAAGTAAGCAGGACTTGGCAACTTTCAAGACACAACTTCCCACCTATAGAAACATCTGTTCCCCATTAGGTGAGGGGGTGTTGTCCCTTTCTATAGGTCAGGGGTAACTGGTCTTATAGTCAGTTTTATTATTGGGAGGCACATTTTCTGGTGATTCTGCCTAACTGCACATGGGATTCCTGTCAAGGACATCCAATAGGGTGTGTACGGCTCCCAACTCCATAAACCTAGCAAAAAGAAAGGCTTCAGGGATGAACTCAGCACCCTTGAAGTGGCCAGAAAGTAGCTGCATGATTGGTAAAACTTAGGAATCCAAAGTGGACTGTATGGACAGTATCCACAAAGACCACTTGATTTCGACTGTTAACACTTGCCAAGCACAGGACTACTTGCGAAGCTATAAAAATGAATAAACCAGTGGTTTGCAGACTAGGACACCAGGATTTGCTGAAATGTGCGTTTGTCTTTATTTTTAAGAAATTCCCTTTGGGAAGAAAAACCTTGAAAGTTTACAAATAAATCCAAAGACCAGAAACTCTAATGCTTAATTTTAAACTAGAAAGTCTGTTTTAAAACTGTCAGAACATAATGAAGAGTATACTCTTCATTCTACACAGGCAAGTAGCCAGACTGCACACCTCACGCCTAGTCTGTGAAAGAATCAATCTTCCTATCATTAACCCAAACCTCTGTACTAGCTATACTATTTAGTAAACTGGGGTTAAGTTAGAAATTAAATATGATAAATTGAAATTCAAAAATATTTTAATTCAGAAACATGATTAGTACTATCTTCTGATTTCAGAGCCAAAGACCTTACACTATCTACTATCACCCACTCTCCAATTATGGATAAAGAAACAAGAATCCAGAATTGAAAACAGAATCCATCCTGTCAACTTTGGGCAATTCTACACTTCATAGCATGCAGTTGTCTGTAGATCTGTGCAAACAGACTAGTGCCAAATTACGCCAAGAGACATTTTCACATGGTGTACATTTTGTCAGATATTAGGTCTGAGTTGCACAGCAAAGAACAATCATCCATTCAACTCAAATGCACCCTCTCTGCAAAAATACTGTTATCACTTAAGAAACAGAGCTGTAATAAAATAATGCATTGACCTTTCCTCCCTATAGATCAGAAAATGCTTGCAGATTCTGAACTACCTGAGTGAGGGGAGGTGGGTGAAGTGGTGTGTGCGAACTATTATAGAAAATAAAATAATTCCACACATAAAGATATTCTTCTAATTTATATTTTATTGCATTATGAAAATAATACATTTATTTGGCAAAGTAATCTAGGCTCCAAGTTGAAATAAAATAATATTCTGAAAGAAGTATTCTGAAGTATACTGATTTTTTAATGTGAAATAGTAGATGTATTCTAACCAATACATCCTAGTATTCTTATTAGGCTAATAATCCAGTAGCCCTAATTATAATAATTGCAAAAGAAATTACAAAGTGTTTTTTTGCATTCATTCATTTTATGATTAGCACAAATCTCAAGAGAACTGGGCTTCATTTAATCAAAACCAATGCATTTAAGAAACTCCTGTTCAGAAGACAATTTGAAACACTCCTCCAATTTTTTTCCTCTGGTTCTCCAAGTTGCATTTTCATCCTCACCACAAGTTACATTTCTCATAATCAAACACTAAAGCAGCTTTAGATTCTGCTCAAGTATCTTTATAAGTAAACTAGTATGTTACTTTTACATTACTTGAAAAATTCCTGATTTTACAATTTTTACAATTTTACAATTGTAAAAATGCATCAATACATGCCTATCTACACTGGCAAAACAAAATACTTGAACCGCCATGTTTTAACAAGTCACACCATCTGGCCCACGATTTCAGGAATGCCTTTCCAAGCCAAAGAGTTAATAGCACTGACAGGAAATTCCATTGCTCTGTCCATATTTTTGACAGGTGTAGTTAGAATAAACCCTGACCGGTTTAAATTTATCTAACAGCCAACATTTACGACATGACATTTTCCACTAATTTCTGTTCTGTTACATTTTCAGAACTGAAAACACACAATGTGATATATAGGTGATTACAGAACTGTACACCTGAAACCTATGTAACTTTACTAACAACTGTCACCCAAAAAACTTCAATTAAAAAAAAATTAAAAAACGTTATAGGATAATGGTTTTACTTTTTAAAAGGGAAAGTGCTAAAAAATGTATTATATATATATTGTCACCTTCCTGACCAGCATTTCAAACTCTTTTTGTGTGTTGGGTTCAGAGTCTACAGTCAATCTGCTCAAGGCCAAAAAAGAAAATATTTTTAATCATTGGGATCTTGATCTTTAGATCTTTCAATATGACTTTGCTGATGTGTGTTTAGAAACTGTGCCTAAAATTAGCCTTTTAAAAATTCAAATCTGAATCAATTATTATTAGAACTGACATTTTCATGAAGCAAAGTTGGTGTAAGTTCACCTATGCATACTTGCGGAAATTTACTTCTAAATGGGCAACAGTATCTTAAACCAGCTGAACAAGGTTCCCCAGTTTTACAGAAATATTCCACCTATCCTAAGATATTCCCACGAGCCTTCTACAATTATGTGTATAAAGAGCAACAAGCTTGATCTATGATCAACATACGAATATCTAATAAATGTTAAAACTATTAAACTATAGATTAAAATGCAGATCTCTCATAGAGTTAAGTGATAGCATTTTGGTACATTCACCATTATTGTACTTTATTTAATAAAGATATACATTTGCCCTTGCAAAAGTAACAATTGCAAGTTTACAAATAAAACCACAGACCTCAAAGTCATGATGCTTTAAAACTTCAACTTATGAGCAACAAAAGTAAATCTACTTCTTTACAAATGGTCCATGGCACAATTAAAATAAAACTATCAAAAGGTCAGAGGATCTTAAAAGAACAGGTTTATTGACAATAAATTCATAAATATTCTAAAGAAAATTTCAAGATTTCTTAACTTAAAATGTTTACAATCTGTTCTCACTGGCAAAATATCCCTCAACAAAATAAAGTAACAGGCCACTAAAAATGAATGTCACATTTAAAATTTGCTTCATTTTAACAATTTTGCAAAAATGTTAAAAAATTTTACATCATGTGATTTTTCTCTCCTCTTGGGTAGAGTAAATCAATTTTTTTTATTTCAACTAGTAGACATATTCATAAATATATCATCTAGCTGCTGTGAACCTGATGGTCAAGTCAGTCAGTAGTATATTACCCTGCAAACAAACAGAGCCAAATCATTTTGGTATTTTTAGCCATAGCAATTTAAGTAGTCAAAATGCAAAACTTGTGGTTGCCACCCAAATCACCCAAAAGCATATGATACAGTGTCAGAAACTGTTTGCATCAGTTTTATAAGTTCATCTGTGTACTTCAGGTATCTGAAACTAAAAAAGGGATTCTTTAATATTTTGATAAAAATGTACTCAAATACTTCATAACATTAGTATTTATTGCTTTATATGAATACTGTATTGAAAGCCCAAGCATTCAGTTTACACACAGAAATTACAGTTATATATCGCGTCACAAAGGCAGTGAACACATTACATTCTACAAAATCTACTTTACAGAAATTTAAAAATTCTAAATATCAAAAGGTACAGCTGAAGAAACAGGTATAAATTTGGCAGCCAGTAATTATGATAGGGAAGTTGCAGCTTGCATGACTGTATATATGTGAATTTGAAAATATTGAATTTAGAGTAATCATTGTGCTTTGTGTTGATCTGAAAAATATAACACTGGCTGTCGAAGAAGCATGTTCAAAAATATTTAATTCACTTCAAAATGTCATACAAATTATGGTGGTTTCTATGCACCCCTAAAGTTTCAGTTATTTAGCTCCAGTACATTACTAAAGTAATATATTAATTCTTCCAGTACAGTGGTGTTTCATATCATTGACATTTGCATACTCTAGAATAATTTAGAAAGAAATGTGTAATATTCACAATGTTCAGAAAAGCAAGCAAAAGGTTAAGGAATCTACCGGGTTCTTCTGAGATCTCATGTCAGCTTTATAAGCATTCATTCTACAAAACAGTAAGCTAATGTTTGAACACAATTTCCAAGAAAAAGCACATCTGCTCATAAATAATGAAGTCTTTTTCTCAGGGACCTCAGAAGTATACAAAAGAATTTTAGTTTAAACAGATCTCTCGGAATGTATTCAACCTGGTATTTTAACAGACAAGATTTTCAGGGTTTCACGAGGGCCAGATTTTATTTGAATTACTCAAAAGAGAAAGAAACTGTTTGCTGAAAGAGGTGAACTTAATGAGGTGAACTTAATCATTACCAATAGAAAAAGTATCCACTGTATTCATCTCTTACAGAAACAGAAAAATATAACATTTCCCCTTTTAGAATAATATGTGTGTGTGTGTATGACTTAAAGTTCCATTGTACATAGTCAAATAATAAAATCTGGAAATCAGCATGAAACCCTAAAATGCACGTTCAAGTGTTGAAACTATGACCAAAATGTGAAAACTGCTAGAGTTGTCAGAAAGAGACAAGACAAAATGCTTTCTTGCATATATATAAACTAAATAATCTCCAAAAGGTTTTCAAAATTATAATTATTATTTTCCAGTTTAAAAACTTTAATTCTAAATTAAAAAAAAAAGAAAATCTATACACAAACCACTGATTTGACCAAACCAAAAAAAGTCAGCGGTAAGCAGGACCCAGAGGAGCTGATACTCGCAGTTCTTACATGTATAACTCTTTCAGGATTTATCCCACTAAGTACTTTATTTTACAACCTGCTTCTCTTGTAAAACTAAAGGTCCACTTTATTACATAAAAGTTTTATACAGTGTAAAACCAGAACTGTATGTAAAATACCCATCTAAATGTTTCTAAATAGTTAGTCTTGTTCCATTGGTTCATCTGTGACTTCTGGGGCTTTGTGGTCATTTTCCATGGGGGATTCTGAGAGAATCTCTCCAGTTTTACTGGAATTTGATCCTACTATTATTTCTTCTGTCTCACAGCAATCAGAACCACTACTTACAGGGCCTAGATTTTCACTATCTTCAGAATGTAAATCTTTTTCTGCTTGAGTCAGATCAGATCCCTCCATTTGACTATTTTCCTCAGAAGTCTCTTCATTCACAGTCAAGGCATCATTAGATTCTTTTTCTTGATTTTTTCTTTCTGGGATAATTTCTCTTGATGTCACAAAAGACTCTAAAAATAAGAAATGTTGTTGTAGTTAAATTTTATTTTCAAAATACCTTCACAGTTAAAGTTTCATGAATTGTGATATTCTACAGTTCAAATTATCTCCCCTGAAACTCAGCAGCAATTACATAAATGTGGGAGAAAAGCCCAACATCAATATTATAAGGAGCTCCATTACGTTAAATTCTTTCACGCAAAAATGAAAGAAAATTTGAGCATCTCCTCACTCCACCCTGTTAGATGGTCTCTAAATACCTTCTTCCTCCTCTTCCTCCTCTTCTTCCTCCTCTTCTGAACAGTGCTGCCTGGTACAACTACTTTCTTTGTCTTTATCCCGAGATGAAGATGATGCTTCTGTTTCTTCTATCATAACTGAAGAAATTTCACTGGAAGATGTCTGACTGGCTGTCTCCCTGACTTCACTTTCTTTGTCAAACCGAAGTCTTTTTACCTCACGCCCTTCAGTTTCCACAGCATCTTCACCTGGATGTTTATTTTTTATAGGGCTCACTGAGGAACCTTCCGATTCAGGTGTCGGGGAGTCACTGTAAATGTTTTTGTAAAGTGTCATTAATAAGATTGTTTTCTTCATCTTCTACATTCTCATTTTTAAGGTCTAATAATTTTTTAACTGTATTTCAGTGTCAAAGTAAAATTATAACATTTGGGCAAAGAAAACACAACTGAAAAATTTCAAAGGAACCTAAACTGTTTAATGTCTATTTCCCACTAAGAACTAGTCAACGAGTTATATGACCTTTGTTTTCAATTATCCAGTAAGTTAAATGTCCTCCTGGAATAAAACTACCAGTCTACCTTACACATGGACATAACTTTAAATCCTTTCACTCATTTGATCTTCTTTCCCTTAATGTGATGCAGAACATTTAAGATGGGATATAAATTTTTTTTTATGATCTACAGTAAGAAATTATTCACAAAATTTCAACTCATTTACAAATATCTTTTCTAGTAACTCTGAGAAATGAAATAAAATGCATCATGACCATTTTGGTTTCTTACGACTCTTATTTTAAAGACGACCTCCCAAAATTAGCAGTTTTAAGCCTTTTCTATAACCATATTCAGCATGTGCTAATGCTGGAAACAGAAGCATAACCACATTAAACCTGTTCTATCCCTCAAAATAATAGTAAATTGTAAATAGTAAACGCTGAGTGCTGAAAACCATCAATGAATATTAATGTTTCATAAATTTTTCTCTTTTAAATATAAATCACATACAAACCTGTGATTTTTGTCCTCACTTTGCTGTGAGTTTGACTCTTTGCCATCTGTATTCTCAGGCAAGCCATTTGTTGTCATGGGGACTGACAAAGAAACCTTTGGTCGATTAAGTGGCCTAGGTGTTCCGGGCCCATTTATATTAGACCTATGGTAAGATACATGAGCATCATTTTCCCATTTTAAAAAAAATCATCCCTCCCAAGGTTTGTGTAAAGGAACACATCACAGAAAAATCTGCTGTAATTTTGACTTTCAGATCCATAGGTTACCAAATTAACTAATTCTGTTTAGTATATCCTTTTAGCCTCCATAAATAAAATGTCCAATTTTTAAAAAACTATATCGAACCTGCTACCTAAATTAGTAAAATGTACTCTTTGAATATTAAAAAGTCAAGAATCTTACCTCTCGGTATAATTTGGTGAACTTCCAGGAAACATAACACCATTCATTCGATTTAAACTATTAGAATTGTTTTTTCTATGAGAAAAGAAAACACAAAACAGGGAGGGCTCAGTTCTTTAATTTTGACAAGAATCGTAGGTCTATAAGATCTTTTATAAGATCTTACTGTCAAATGAAAAGACTTATGTGAGAAATAATAATTATGGGATAATCTTACTGTCTTAATTAATATAGGTATATTCCTGAAAAAATTCTTTTAAAATATTCAGTTTTTGTCTCTGAAATCCGAAATATTTTAACCTTAAACCAATGTTTCTCTAATGGGGGCAACATCCTCCTTACAACCCCCCACCCTACCCCCACAACCCTGTATCCCAGGACACACCTGGCAATATCTAAAGATATTTTTTGGGGAAAGGGGGACACCATGGCAGCTAGTGGGTAGAGGCCATGGTGCCAAGGACTGTGCCCTTAACTGACATCTTAATTTGCTATATAAATCTTGACAACTGGAGATAGTTTTCCATCATGAAGAGGAATGTCATCAAGTAGCTATTCCAAACCTAGGAGTTATGCCCTAGAGATGCCCTGGAAAGATATCTAGGATGGCATCTCAGAACCCTGAATGCCATGACAGTACATTAACACAACGTTAAAATGACAGTAAATCACGAATCCCTTTAATCCAAAACCCCTTTACTGGAAAAACATACAAGTAGTATTACTGGTAATGTTCCATTTTGGAAACTGGGTAGTAGATTCCCAAGTATTTATAAATGTTATCATGCATAATTACATATAAAATAAATGCAACCTATTTTAAGACTAATATATTAGAAATATAATTAGAATATACTAGAAACAGAAAAATATCTATACTCACTCTGAAGAAGGATAAACACAGCTAACAACCATCACATTCTGCAATAACAAAAATTGGTATTTAATATGAGAAAAGAACTACAATGTAAAATTTAATGTTTTTAATTTCTCAAATTCCTCCTGATAGGTTAAATTTCCATTTATTCTGATTTTACTAATCAAAGAAATGTTTAAAAATACTTATGATCAAACAACAAAAATTAAAAGAGTAACAGAAGACAAAAATCTAGTATCCTAATACATTTATTTTTTTGCCAGTCTTATTTTTTTTTTCACTCTATTTTAATTAATTTGGGGCCCTAACATTATGTATTGTATGTAATAGAACAGAACCGTGCTCTCCTTATTTTAGATAGAATCACCCTAAGATTTTAGACAGAATCACTCCAAGGTATGTAGATATTGAAGCATTCAGGCTAAGTATAAGGAATTTCCTTATAAAGCAATGCCAATCCAAAGGTTGATGTGCAGTATCATATACCCTAAAGAAAGAAACTTGAATTTTTATCTAAATCTTCTTGGTAATAACTTTATTAATATTAATAGTCAATATTCATTGAAAATTTACTATGTACCAGAGTAAATATTTTACATTTAATCCTTCTCACTGCCCTAATATTATACACATTTTATAGACGAGGAAACTGAGACTTACGTTAAGTAACCAGTCCAGGGTTAACAAAACTTACTGTAAGCCATGATTTAAAGGCAGGGCAACCCCTGGTATGACTACTATAACGTTGTCTCTTTCTCCAAAGGTTGCCAAGATGTAATTATTAAAAGTCCCTGAGCTGAAAAGTAATATTGCTGAACCATCTCAATTTCCTCCCCTTCAGGAATTTTATTAAACTGAGGGCATGCAAACTCAACACAACATATTAATTCAGTAAGGACCTATGATCTATTGTAAGTCACAAAGTAGTAATTTTGGATTGCTGCTCCAAGGGCAAAATAAATTGAATTATAACCTTAAAATAAACACTGGACTATGTTTTAGCATAAATCACCAAGTGAGGAAATCAGCATCTCACTGGTCCAATCCTGGTTCCCACAGGGCTCCTTCATTCGTTCTTCACAGTAGACATGCCAATTTCTTTTACTTTCCCTTCCCTCAAACACCTCGATGTCTTTGTTCATCACACTGTTTCCTTTGTCCAAAATGCCCTTCTTATTACTAAAAGCCCCTCACTCACAGAAACCAAATTTCATTCTTAAATCTGTCCTTTATCAGTATTTAATTTAAATGCTTTGTATCAGTGTTTTCCCAAAGTTGTGTACCTCAGAATTCCAGAACTGAAATAAATGAATTCCATGGGTTAACAAGTTTGCAAAACACTCTATTAAAGTTAAAATATCAATTATAGAACTTCACAGAACATTTAATATGTTGGTGTATATACTATGAATATCCAACAGATAATAGTAAGCTGCTTTCCCCAAACTTAGTCAATCACAAGCCCTTCCCCTGCCCCCTCTATTAAATCTCTCCCTGAAACTTTGACCAGAATTCAGAAAACAATTTGGGAAAAACTTCAGATAGGCTGAGAAACTTATTTCAAGAAAAGTTGCCGAAAACAGATCTTACTCAGTATCTTCTCTGAAATCTACAATGCTAATTAATATTAAGTCCAATAATAAAATAAATACCTTTTCTACTCCTCTAAGAAATTTGTCTGTTCCTGTATAGTTTCTCCTTGGATCTGTTAGCAATTCACATAGTCGCTGAATAGTAAAAGGGATACTGCAAAAGAATGTAATTTCATAGTTTGAAGTCATTAATTATCAAGAGAATTAAGATAATTAGAACATCATTACTCTAAATATGTAGAAGATTTACCTAGTCACCCACATGTTAAGCTACAAAAGAAAATGCTGCAATAGGGGAATGAATGGATGAGTCTCTTAAAAACAGGCAAGACAAGACACACCTGTCTTTTTATTTAACAAGAAAACAATTTTCCCTTTCTTGCAGTAAGAAAGAACATCCAAAATTAACAGAAAGCTTCAAAACTGACTGGGAAAAATTTTAACATTATGAATTCTGATAATTCAATGTAAGTTTACAAGAGAAGTGACACAAATAATAATCAAGTTAGTTTATTTTAATACAGAAACTTTTCCTCAAGCATTCTTTTGCACAAAAATTTCTTTGAAGTGTTCAAATAAAACTACAAATGTTATCAGATAGAATAAGACAAATGATTCCAATGAAAAACTACTATAGATATGGTTCTGCTCCATAATTACAATTTCACATACAATGTACATGTTTCATCAAATTTAAAGGAGATACAAACATACTCAATATTTTGGTAAATGCCGTATTGTTAACTTCACCAAACACCTCAACCATAAATAAATTTTTACTTGATCAAAACAAATTACAAAACTGACATAAGTTGAAACTATAATCATTTGATAAATATAAAGTTTTGACCTGACGTACTATTAACATTCCTCAGAATTACAATCTGAACAGCTAATATGAGCATTAGATATGACAAATGCAGCTAAGAAATACAAAAAAAAATGACTTCAGTATTTGCCATACAAATCTAATTATTCTTCTTATAAAGAAAATTACAAAGCCTCAAATTAAGTTAACATTCCAAGAGTTCTTTATTGTTTATAAGCAGTTTGACACAATACTCTCTCCCCACTGCCCCAAGGTAAAGCAGTTAGTGAGTAATAGTGCCAGGATTCAGACCCAGTTTCTATAACTTTAAATCCCATGCCCTACTTCCCACTGTATCACACATACATACTTAAAATTGTAAGTTTATTTTCTGATTAGACAAACTACATTTAGTTCTCAGATTGTTAGCATCAGTATTATTATTCTTACATTCTTGTAGTCAGTATAAGATTTACAACAAATTTCGTAAATGTATGTTATTCATATGAAAAGAAACATTTTAGCTATTTGAGGGGGCAAGAATCAATCTTTTCTCAAGTAGCATCAACCTAAAGTCAGAAAACTACCATTCTGCCAAAAAACTGGGCACTAATTAACTAAAAAATGAAATGTTCCAGGTATAACAAATATTCAGAAGCAGCCAGAAATACAAACCTTTGGTATTCATCACAACTGCTATAGGCAATTTCTTAGGGTTCCTGAAAAAGAAGACTCTTTTCCTTGCTTTTGAAACTCTATTCAGCATGAAATACATTGTCAAAACTAAGACTTTTTAAAATGGAAAAAAAGCACAAAGCATACCAACATTACGATTAATCAAACAATAAGCTTATACATCTGTTCTGTTCATTCTTATAAAGACAACACAATCGAAAACCTCTAGTTAATACACAAAAGTGTAACTCCATTAAAAAATTTTTAAGCATTTCCCGAAGCTACATATATAACAAACAGTACCAGTTTCCAAAATGTCTTTTCTCATAATCGAAAGCTTCTAAAGGGCAAGATTTCTTCACGTTATGCTCAATACATAATTTATTCATATACATATGTATCTTAAATGCATGACTTCAGAATGGTATACCTGAACTAAAAGGTAGACCCTCTTTTAGTTCACTATTCTCCAAACCTTAAACACACACACACACACACACACACACACACACACACAGTTATTTCCTCATTAATTATCTCAGTGATACTGTCACTAAGTTTATATATTCAAAACAAAATAGCACTCAGTTTTAAGAAGATTCAAAAAGTACTTAACTGACAAATACTTAAACAGATGTCCAGTTGTATCTTTTCCTCCAACTAAATTTCTTTCACACACCAAAAGCCAGTATTTTCTTTTAAATTAAAATAAGCTTTAAAATATCAGTATCTTTAAGCTTCCTGTTTAACAA
This sequence comes from Rhinolophus hipposideros, assembly GCF_964194185.1. Lineage (NCBI taxonomy): Eukaryota > Metazoa > Chordata > Mammalia > Chiroptera > Rhinolophidae > Rhinolophus > Rhinolophus hipposideros. Next base: position 1,197,487 of record NC_138060.1, read on the forward strand.
TGTTTACATTAATACTTGGCTAATTTTCTTTAGGAAGGTAAGAAAAACTGTAGTCAAATATTAACAATTTATGTTTTGGTGAATATCAATACTGCTTTTAGAGGGAAAATGCATGTTTGCATAGCAATGTTAGCAATAATAGTTCTATGATAAAATGAGTTTACGTTCTAAGACACTTTAAGAAGCTTTAGAAGTCATTTTACCAAGTGTCCAATAGATAGCATTTAAATGTCCTAACACTTCCCTTCCTCACTTGAACAGGCTAAACTATTTACTTGTAAATAACAGTAGGCACTGGAAATTTCAATGTTATCATTTTGAAAATTGCACTGAAAGGTCTCTTTACATACAGTTAATACTTTCAAATATATATGAAGGCTTACTGTAGACTAGAAAAACCCAATAGTCAAGTAGATAAACATGTAAATAATCACAATAAATGGTACTAAAATTATGTACACAGTGTAATGAGGATAGAATAAAATGTATGCTAGGGAAACAAGCATGAACCTGGGAACACTTAATTTGAGGTAGGTCTTTAAAAGGAGGTATAAGAATCAACTAGATAAATCCAAAATCCTTGTGACGCAACTATATGAAAAGTTTGCTTTGTGTTACTCTTCCATTAGACATAATGCACAGTTTATTCTATCTCCTGAAAATATTAAGGCTCTTCCCAATAAAAATCACTAGTTAAACTAAGACACATTTAATTTAAGAAAAAAAAAGTGCTAAGAAGAAAAGAGTAAAAAAGGACATTACTCAATGAAAAATACAAACCAGAATCCCTAAATTTTGGGTAATGGGGGAAGGACGTTCATCAGCAAAGGTATACTGTAAAATAAATAACTCAGTAGAAAAATATTTTGGGTTACATAAAATGCATTCAGTTTGATCTACATACAGTATGTAACTTTTTCTTGCCCATATTGTAAGATAAAAAACTAAAGAGTATTTAAGGAACAGAAAAAAATATTTTTAAAAGGACACTAACTTTTTAAATTAAAAAAATATATACCTATAAAATCCAATGAAACTTATTCCCCCACCCCCACACAGTCAACGATCCAAAAGTAACAGGTCCTTTCCACAGGTATTACACAGGAAACTGTTGAGCAGTCCTCTTTTAATGTACAAATTGTAAGGTAGTGTGGGTCTAAGAAAAACATACTGACTGGCTAGTCCACTGAAAGAGCTTGAATTCACCGGTCTTAAATCTTCATGTCCTTATTGTCTGGAAAACAGATTCTGAAAATACACTTCTTACATGATTATCGTGAGGACAAAACATGACATAGTATACATAAATCACTTAACAGTTCCTGAAGTATTTTTATTAATTAGTCAATAAGTCTTAGTTCCTATCATCATCCTGATCCCATCTACCATTTAATGCAGCTTGTAAGAAGGCACAAATGTTCCAAAAACCAACTCAGAGGAATAAAATCAAAACTTTGTTTTTTAAAAATATCCTTTTAATTCCAAGGAAAGCAATTAATTCTGATTAAATAGGATCACACATTTTGTATTAGTTACAACATATCTTAATTTGACTGTAATCGTTCCTGTGTACTAGCTAAAAAAAGAAAAGAAAAGAAAAAGATCAAGTCTTGTATACCTAAAAGCTATGGGAATTCAAATAATAAGAAAAGCTACTCAACATCGGAGGAAGACATCTGAGCATAAATTAGCAATTCAATGCTATTTTTTAAAAGATAAAAATTGTAAACGATAAGGCCAAGCTCTAAAGAAATAATTTCCAATCTTATATTTAAACCTGAGATTACAGTTTGATTAAAATTTTTCTTAATCTGTTTAAATGCTTGACCATTAACATGTATAAATACTCTGAATATATCCAATGTAGATGGAAAGAAAATATTCAAGGGAAAAAAATGCATACTTCCTTCAGATCTAAGATAAAAAAATCAGATAATTGACTGCCTTCCCTTTATATTATATAAACAACTTGAAATTATATAAACAACATGAAAAAGATAAAAAATATAACATAGAGGCTATTAGAGTAAAAAGCTAGAGAGATAATCATAAAATCAGACATCCTAAGAAAAACGCTAAAATAGCCAATTAACTTTTGTGCTATGCATGAAGGTGTAGTTTTTACTATGTCTTTATTTTCTGACTATTAATGGCCACATTTATACAGTGGCTTAGTTAACAGAATTACGAGTATGCCAGACCTATTTAGGTGAGTATGTCAGACCTATTTAGGTAGAAACTAACTCGTAAATACCTCTCAGCTATCAAAGGCTGAACGAATGGGTTCATTTTTGTTTACTCAAGTCCTACAAAAGTCAGAAATACCCCTAGAATACTCTGAAATTACCTTTAAGTAAAACAATAGGCTCTTTCTATATTCAGGCTTTAACATGTGGGTAAATATACACATACATAAATATTCACATGCATGTATTTTATACCTCATTTCAAATACCAGAAATTCTGAGATGTACTGAAAATGTCATCGTGAAATGACAAATATTAAAAAATTAAGAAAATGAAGAATACGCCTTTTCAATAATGGTTAAGTAACCCTAAACTAATATCTGCACCATTCCCTATTGAAAATAAATCTATAGCAACTGTCAATAATTTTAATCAAGTTAATCATCTTTTATAGAGCCTACAGTAGTCTGAATTATTTTACTTGCATCAAATAAAAATGTGAAGAAAAAATTCATTAGATTTTTGCTAGCTCCTAGCTTTCAATTCAAAATATATTCCTATGCTCAACAATGACACAAATAATTAATAAAAACTCTATTTTTCCCAACCAACCTAGGAGCAGAAAATCGAGCAAGCACTATATAGGGCAAGGAAGAGAACAAAATAACAAAAAAGCTTAGAATCCATTCTTTCATTCCTGAACAATCTTGAACTAAAGCAAACCACACAAAACCAAAAAAGGAGTATGTGTTTTATGTCTACCATCCAGATTTAAAAGTATAAAAATCTCATATATGACCTTTAAGAGAAGTAGGAAAAGGCACACTTGAAGGTGCAGAAACTCTACAGAAATGTCTGTGTTTGTGCACACACACAAATCAAACAATCATGTGAAAGTTTTCAGGACTAGGCAAAATCTGGTTAATCACGTGTTACTGAAAGAACTTTAGAGAAGAAATTCAACAGTCAGAAAGACTATCATGCCAAAAAATGATAAGCACTCCTCAGTTGTGACTATTACTGCCTTAGAAATGATATAACAACGGTTTTTAAGGTATCACGTGCTTGTACACTTTTTCCAGAGCCCTCATAAATACAGAGCCACGCTATTTTAGTCAACTACCCAAAAGAAGTAAAACTTCCTGCTTATTTCAGAGAGGTTTCAGGTCTATCACCATTGTCAAAGGGGGAGACAAGACTTAAGTAATTAACTTATTTGTATATTCATTGATTCTTTTATTCTCAATAATTTAGAGAACATAAAATACTCTTTTTAAAACTTCTAGGAATGTTAAGTGACATTTTCATTACTTTTCAAAATCCCTTTTTGTGTACCACTATAAGAATGTACTACTAGCTACTAGCATTTTCTAAATTTTATTCATGGTGTCTATGACAGGCCGAGGATTTTAAAAAATGGCCCTGGTTTGAGTAAGCCCATGTGCCCTTGTTCATTATAATCCCAAACAGAGGACATAAAATAGCAATAAATATGTTTTAATTTAATTCCATACAAGTTTCTTAAATTTTTAAATTTTAATTTGTGGTATTTCCTCACCAAAGAAAATGTAACTTCAGTTCTGGAGAGTAGCTATAATCTATCTTCTCTTAGAAAAATTTTAAAGTTCAAAAGTAACCTTAAAAGGACAAGAAAATATGGTAAAATAAAAAAAAAAAAAAAGGACTTGAGCTCATCAATGTAATTCTATGTACTATGTATGGCACATTAAACCAAATATAGATACAGAATTGTTCACTTATTCAATACTTGTCTGAGTACCTACTGTGTTTCCCCGAAAATAAGACCTAACCTGAAAATAAGCCCTAGCATGATTTTTCAGGATGACACCCTCTGAACATATAAACCTTAATGCGTTTTTTGGAGCAAAAAATTAATATAAGATCCTGTCTTATTTTCGGGGAAACACGGTACTGTGTTTAGGCATTCACTGTTCCAGGTCTTTACAAAAGACATTAACCCTTCTCTCCAGAATCTTAACAGTTCAGGAAATCAAGCAAACAAGTGAACTGACAATTTCCACTTCAAAGAGGGAAAATTTATATGACAGTATACTAAAATAATTTTTAGAAAACAGATTTTTCATGTCAAAATACTATATAGTATTTAATATAGTTTTTACTAATTAAAAACAAAAGCAAAACTTAACCAAAACGAAGTTACCAATTAGAAAATCACCAAAAGAAAAAAAAAAGGATATGAAACTATAATTTATAAAAGAATTGCTAAGGACATAAAATGTTGTTCAATTTCACCTGCAATCAGAGAAACAAATCCATGAACATACATACAAAACTTTTAATGAAGAATTAATTACACTATCTGTACTTATACACACACAAGAAAACACAAATGAACACATGTTCTGAGGTCAATTTGGCAGTATCAATAAAAATGTTAAGTATGTGTGTATACTCTGACCGAGTAATTCCAATTCAACAAATTAAAAGGAAAGCAAAGGGAATGTGACATATAACAAAAGGTTAACTGAACTGCACTCTTGGAAATGCCATGTGATTAAATACCTGAAGAAAAGAATGAGACTATTTATGATACTTAAAAATACTCACAAGTGAAATCCCTTCAAATAAAGTCTGTTCCTAAATATGAATACATGGTTAACATATCCATAATTCATTAAGTTTGGTATTGTCGTCCCATACTCCAAATTGTCAATGCCGAACTGTATATAGAACAATTCAACTTTACAAACACTACTCTCCTTCAATAAAGGAAACCCTAAAATACAAAGTCCTAAAAAAAAAAAAGGTATTTAAATGACACAGACTATGAGACACAGAAGCATTTTTTAAAAGATCAGTTTATTATGGTGCAAAATATCTTTTCAAGTGCAATATTTTACAAAGGGCTAAAAATGGGTACTTGAGGGGAAGAGGAGAAATACAAAAAAAAATTTAAACTAAAAAGTAGAATACTTACATAAATTGTTATAGTTAATTTTCATTTTAAATGAAATGTGACTTTTCTAATACAGGTTCTATACAAAATATAAAGATTTATAACGCCAAATACAAAATGGAAAGAAAAAAACATTAAAATATTTCCTGATAAATGAATGTTTCCAATGTCATACCCATTTAACGTGCGAATGCCACTGAAACCCGTAAAAACAATTCAAGTCTTCTTAAAAGAAGTTGTGGGACCATTTGAGGTCTTGCTCCTCGGCATATGTTGTCAATTTGGCTCAAATACACTCTTATAAAAATTCTCTACATGTTTTGACATTTCTTATGTCGATATTTACTTGGCATAGTATGGCAGGATTCCAAAGAAGCCCACCCAGGACCACCCTGCAGACCTGGACCCAGTGCTAGGTACCAGCAGAGGCCCACTGTGCCCCACTGGCTCCCTGTTTCGCAGGGAGGGTTATCTCAGCCCTTATCCACCATAAGGATTTTCTAAGAACAGCTCAAATAAAGTCAAATAAAGACGGACCTCAAAGATAAACTTAATCCCTCCCCCACAACAAAACATTTAAGTAACAGACCTGCAATCAAAGCATAAGGATTTGATATTTTAAGCAAAACTCCTAAACTTAAAAATGGGTTGCTGCTTTTAATCTTGCATTTTAACTGAATTGCTTACTGAGAGTCTGAAAAAAAATCTTTGCTGAACTCTCTTAGCTCTGAAAGAGAAAGGACACTTGCTCCATCAACTTGAATAGACAATGGAGTAACAATAGTACAGATCCCCAAAACAAGAGTGGCAGAGATGGGCACCAGGAGACATCCAGTGTGGTAGTGCAGCTGTTTTCACAGAAGATGTGGAGACAACCGTAGGGAGAAGGGCAGGAAGCCCTGGAATGGGTTCACCATGAGAGAGGGGCCTATGCCTTGGAAAGTAATGCGATTCTGGCGGCATCCAGTAAACTCTTTGCTAGCTAGCCCTTGCTGGGATATTCCTAGGTGACAAAGAATCTTTGTGGCACTGTCTGAGGAAAACTCTTTTCTAGGGTATAAAGCGGTCCTATAGGGATATCCACCACATCTGGTTCATGGAGACACGTGTAAGGGCTGGTTTGCCCTAGAAGTTTGTTCAGACTCTACAGATCTCAAAATTAACACAGAAATCATGCCTTCAAGGCCACCAAGGACCAGGACAGTCAGCCCCCATCAATACTACGATGGCCAGATGAGGATACTTTGATACTTCTAAAATAATTTTTGTGAGCACAATTAGAAAAAGCCAGCTACAAAATTAGGCAGAAGAAATGGAAAGCATATTTAACTGGTCTCTAGAAGCTTCAAAAGAGGATTTAGATAAATAGATCAACCTATGATGTCGTTTAGGTGTCAACTCAATTCTCAGAGGTATTAAAAATGGCTGTCCTTATTATAAAGGTGGAAGGTCATTTGGAACGTGACTTGTCAAGGACAGATATAAACTGTAAATTCCTCCAAAACAAAATTTGGATCCAACTGTTTTCTGTTTGTGACTGTGTATGTCTACGTAGGTATGTTGTAAATGTGAGACAATATTCTACATCCATATGGTATTATTAAAATTAATTTAAAGGCAAGCACTTGTAAGGATTGAGTATTCTAAAATTCTAGAAATATAGAAACTCCAATGCTTTTCAAGTTCACATGATCTGAAATTAATCCTTAGTAAATAGTAAATAAAAGCTACCCTAAATTTGTTGGTTTAAGTAAAACAGACAGGTCTTTATTTTACCTGGGTTTTTACAAAAAGTCCATGCCAATAATTGACTTTGATGTCTATGAAATGTTTCTAGAGATTATAAATTATATTCATAAATCTGCCAAGCTAAAGAATGTTAATTGCTTACATCTTAATTTTCATTAGAAATTGAGATATTAAGGGTCAAATCTCAATATATGCATGAATAACTTTGTGGTGTTCCAGAAGGGCTCCAGGAATACCTCAAAGAATTTGTCATTTATTTTAGATTACACGGAAAATAAGTGATAAAAGAACCAAACATCTGGGGCTATGGGAAACCCAAGACGGCTACTTGGCTCCTCCCTGGCTCCCCGTTTTTCAGTTTTTCATTCCTTTATGCAACACAGTGCATTTAAGCTGGACCTACATGAAGGAGCTCATGACTTCACATTACTGAAAGGAGACATCTTACACTATTGCCAACGTTTGTTAGAGTCACTTCAGGAAAACGTGAAGTTGGTAACCACTTCCTTTCACAGTGAGTTCCCAGAAGACAGACTTTAGATGTTTTTTTGGAAAGGACATCAAATAAAAGGTACTCTCCAACCTCAATGGAAGGGAACCTTATCAGGCGCCTAACCCTGAATAAACATTTACCTGTCAATGAAACTTGCCTCTACCTACAATAGACATTAAAGACTCCTTGAGGACGAGAAGCTGCCGACACCAGTGGTAGACAGCTATTCCAAGGCCTGTATAACTACGGATTGATACTGAACCCAGAATCTATTCTGTCTGATTGTGTTTACTGATACCAGTCATAACAGTTGTATACTTGTTCTTTGAGTTTTTTTGTATAGTCCAACTATTTGTAATTACTAAACATGTGTGACTGTTAATATTCGTTTCATGGCTTACATAAATGTTATACTAGATGCCAGATAAAGAAAAAAGAGACTGGAAAAACTCAGATCATGACAGTCAGAGAAATGATCCAGAGTGTTTTGTTTTGTTTTGTTTCTCTTTTCACAATGAAGACCATAAGACCTGACTGCCTTCCATCTATTTACTTGCCCTTTCCTTTTGGGGAAAATTCGGCCTCAACTCAGATCCCAGGGTTACGGTGTTGCCCCATCCCCCATAGTCAACAAGACAACGTCAATACTGAGACTTCCCAGGAACGAGCCTTCCTAGTGCTATGAAACTACACCCTCCAACCAAAAGGTTGGTCATCAATGCCTCCTTCAGATTAATGTATGAAGAAAGGAGTTCTAAGGAAAGTAAACTTCCAGGGTGATCTGATCATAAATTCTTAACTGTCCAGGTCATGGTAAGTAGCCACACTCCAGGCTTACAACTTCTTTACTTTGCCTTAAGCAAGCCCTGTCCAGTTTCTTTGCATGTAGGTCAAGACACCTTTGAAATGCCTCTTTTCAGATCCCTCCTACTAAACGATAACCACTGTCAAGAGAGTAAATAATCTTAGCTATCCTGTAATTCAATCTCCATTTGGCTTTCTCCCTCCCACCTTCATGTAATTTTCCTCGCCCCCCCCCCCTTAATTTCAAAGGCGTGAAAGAAACTACAAAACTGTTATTCTGCGGAGCATTTGAGATCTTGCTCCCAGGCATATGTCGTCATCAGTTAGGCTCAAATAAATTGTTATAAAAATTAAAAGGGAAAAAAGCTGTAAATATTTTAAATACTTTTAAGCTGAAAATCAGTAACTCCTATATACAGAGGGTGACAAAAAATGTATAAACATTTTAAGAAAGGAAAAAACTATTAAAATTGTAATACTCAATATATACTGGTAACAAAAAGATGGATACCAGTCATGTGCATATATTTTTTGGCACCCTTGATATGTCACTAGAAACACAGAACTTATTCTAATCGATAACCAGTTATCAAACAACCAGACACATCAAAACTTCAAGAAAAATCTATACTTCTGATAAAAAGAAAATCTTTAAAATAGTATTAAGTGCATACCCATTAAATCCAGTGACAATTTTCAGTATTCTTTCCTTCATTTCATCAAAGGGAATATATTCGACATTAGGGTTGGGTGGACCTCTTGGTTCAGGAGCTGACGTTCTGAAATCATCCATCACTTTCTCCAGTTTGAAAATAAAATAGCCTTTAAATTGGGACCACTGAATCCTATAAGCAAAAAATTTAAAAAATATATAATACCATGTAGCTTTACAATTCTTGAACACAAAGCACAAATACAGAATTTACCATCAGTGATGCTAACAAAATTAAGATCTGAGTAAGCAGTAGAAAGAATGTCTTTGTTCAGTAGAATGCGTGATGCCTGATCAATCTGACAGGATTCATCCAACCTGATTTCATCTGTTTCTTCCAACTCCTTCCTGACCCAAACAAAATCCAAATCTCTGATAAAAACCTAAAAATGAACTACCTCTGGCTGAAAGTCTATTATATGCTAGCTAAGTCCTAGCCTTAGCATTTTTAAAGCTAAAACATTTTGTTTTGATTCTATGCCCCATAACAAAACTAACCAGGAAAGTGTTACGTCCCTTTTTTAAATAGGCTTTTGGAAATTGGCCCAAGTTCACGTTTATAGTTTTAAGTGTACAAGTCAGAATGACATCATACTCTAAGTTTTTAACATCCAAGCTATAAGGCTTACATAGACTAGTAAAGTCTTATATTTGTTAAATAGCAAAATAAACTTCAATTTCTTCTTTTTCTTTTGCTTTCACCAATTATCGTCACTATCTTTTGTCAACAGAAAGGTATACCATAGGTTCTATATAACATGTATTTGCAAATAAAAATACATAATTTCCTTATATACTTCTCACATCTACTCATTTATGAAATTAATATAAACATCTTTTCATTTTACCACTAACATAAGGAAATTTTATGTTACCTGTCTAAAGAGCCTAAATCGAGGGGACGCAAGAGTTGTGAATGCCAACCATTTCCCCACACACAGTACAACCATTAGTGGCAGCAGACAGACTTCTTACACAGGTGACTAGTTAAACAAAATAAGCAGAGTGCTAATCTGCAATCACTCTTCCATCCCACCCAGCAACCCTATAAACTATAAGCTAGGGCAGCAGTTCTCTCAATGTGGTCCAAGAAGTCAAAGCTGTTTTCATAAGAATTGACTTTTTCTCTGTGTTGACATTTGCACTGTTGGTGCAAAAGCAGCAGTAGGTAAAACTGATGACACTAGCACAAATCAAGGCAGCAGTACCAAACTGTACTAGCAGTAGTCATTACTTTCTTGACCATCACAAATTCGCAGTAAAAACAAAAAGAAAACTGTTTCACTTAAAGTTAATAAAACAAGTTACTAACTTTATTAACTTTCAACTTTTGAATCAATATCTTTCTAATACTCTGTGTAACAAAATGAGAAGTATACATAAATGACTTCTGGTATGTATTAAAATACCAGGGACATCTCAAGGAAAAACAGTTGAATACTGTTGCCAGCTGAACCAACTGTTTTTCACAGAAAGCCATTTTTACTTGACAGGACTATCAAACAAATAATGCTTATTCAGATCAGGAGACGTTTGGTAGACAGTTTCTCAAAAATGAATGAAGTAAGTCTATCACTTCAAGATAAACGAAATATTTGTGGCCAATGATAAAACTGAAGCAAAGGTCTCGAAAATGTTTATTCATCACTGTGAGCTTGGAAGATTCCCGATACATTCCCAAGATATTTCAAAAATCAATCAGTGTTGATATAGAAGATATCGTGTGACATGAAAAAAGGAAAAAAAGAAAAAGAAAAGCACATGCCACAAAAGAAATAAATTGAACCTACATCAAAATAAAAACCTTTTGTATATCAAAGGACACTATCAACAAGAGTGAAAATGCAACCCACAGAATCGGGAGAAAATACTTGCAAATCATGTATTTGATAAGGTGTTAATATACAGGATATATAAACAACTACTATTCAACAACAAGAAAAACAAACAACCAGATTAAAAAATGATCAAAATATCTGAATAAACATTTCTCTAAGATATACTAATAGCCAATAATCACATGGAAAGATGCTCAACATCACTGACCATTAGAGAAATATATCAAAACCACAACTAGATAGAACTCACATCCACTAGGTTGGCTGTTACCCAAAAACAGAAAGTAAGTATTGGCTGGCAAGGATGTCAAGAAATTGGAATCCTTGTGCATTGCTGGTGGGAATGTAAAATGGTATGGCCTCAGGGCTGGCCCGGTGGCTCAGGCGGTTGGAGCTCCATGCTCCTAACTCCGAAGGCTGCCAGTTCGATTCCCACATGGTCCAGTGGGCTCTCAACCACAAGGTTGCCAGTTCAACAACTTGAGTCCCTTAAGGGATGGTGGGCAGTGCCCCCTGCAACTAAGATTGAACAAGGCACCTTGAGCTGAGCTGCCGCTGAGCTCCCGGATGGGTCAGTTGGTTGGAGCGCGTCCTCTGAACCACAGGTTGCCCGCTCGATTTCTCAAGTCCCGCAAGGGATGGTGGGCTGTGCCCCCTGCAACTAGCCATGGCAACTGGACCTGGAGCTGAGATGCACCCTCCACAACTAAGACTGAAAGGACAACAACTTGAAGCTGAACGGCACCCTCCACAACTGCGATTGAGGGGACAACTTGGAAAAAAGTCCTGGAAGTACACGCTGTTCCCCAATAAAGTCCTGTTCCCCCTCCCCAATTAAAAAAAAAAGTAAGACAACCTGAACTTTAAAAAAAAAAAAACAAAAAATGGTATGGCCTCTGCGGAAAGAAAACAGTATAGTGGTTCCTCAAAAAAAAAAAAAAAAAAAAAAAGAAAGAAAGAAATCAAATAAAGTATTACCATATGATCTAGTGATCTAGCAATTCGGTCACATACATGTATGCCAATGTACACAGCACTATGATTCACAACAGCCAAAAGGTGGAAACTACCCAAATGTCCATCAAAAGATACATGGATAAACCAAATGTGGTATATACACATACAATGGGATAGTATTCATCCTTACAAAGGAAGGACATTCTGACACGTGATGCAATATGGATTTATCTTGAACACATATGCTAAGTGAAATAGCCAGACACAAAAGAACAATTATTTCATGATTCCACTTATATGAAGTAGCAAGAATAGTCAAATTCAAAGAGACAGAGAGCAGAACGGTGTTTGCCAGGGGCTGGGAGAAGAGAAGGGCGAAGCATCACTATTTAATTTAATTGGTACAGAGTTTCAGTTTGGGAAGATGCAAAAGGTCTGGAGGTGGATGGCAGTGGTGGCTGCGGCACAGGACTGCGAGGACTGTGAATGTACTTAATGCCACTGAATCGCACATTTAAAATGGTAAAGTTTATGTTATATATATTTTACCCCAATGAAAAGTTTTGAAAAATGAGCAAAACATTTAAATAGGCATTTCTCTAAAGACAGAGAAAAGGCTGACAAGCACATGAAAAGATGCTTAACATTATTATCCACTGAGGGAACACAAATCAAAACCACAGTGAGATACCATTTCATACCCACTAGCATGGCTATAACCAAAAAGATGGACAGTAACAAGTGTTGAGGAGGATGTAGGGAAATTGGAAAGCTGGGGGAATGTAAAATGGTGTGGCCATTTTGGGAAATAGTTTGGCAGTTCCTCAACAAGTGAAGCACAAAGTTGACATATGACCTGACAATTCCATTCTCTTAAATTAGTAAATTTTATTACTATTATAAAAAGATTTGGTGAGAATAGCTATTAAAAGCTATTTGCATGATTACTTTTCCCCTCTTTTCCTCATCTATTTTGGGAGGGGAAATTTGAAGTTTAATGAGCAGAGACAGCACATTATAATTTTTGACATGCCTAACATTAATTTCTGATTAATACAAAACTGGCAGGGGTTACTAAAACTTATGTTTAAATTTCACTCGACTCCCCACAGGCATTTCACTAATACTTAAACACACCAGGGAAAGTTATTTAAACAGGAGTCATGTGTTTTCATTTCTTAAGAATTCTTCATGCAGTTTTAATAATCACCCACTAAATTATAATCTGTTTTATGAATTAGGATTTCCATACACATAGGGTTTTTCAATCTCCCCATCTTTCCATTAACCACTTGCCAACCCACCTGTGACGTCTTCTCCCAATAAAGACACACACCCCTACTTCCCCCCTTCTTGTATTTCTTTTAATACAAGAAAGCATAACACAGGACAGTCCTACCACCTCCAAGGAATAGCAAATACTGCACAATTGTAAACATCAAAGGGAAAATGGGAAGAATAAAAACAAAAATAAATTTAATGGGGCTGCTCATTCATGCAAACCTTTAAAAGGCAGCTATGTGAATCAAGATACTTAAAGTGTCACAGAATTCAGTCTTATGTGATAGGAATAAACAAAAACAAGTAAATTTAATATAAATATTGAATTAAGTGAGTGAAAGACTGGTAAAAATAGGAATACATTGTGAACTGCTTACACAAAATCATGACGTTAAGAACTAATTTTAAAATACAAATTCCTAGCCTAGAAAACATCTCTAAGTGGGGTCCAAACAAGAGAACATTCATTATACCATATCACGTTATATTTTATCAATTAAGCAAATATTAAAATATATCAGTGGAACAGAGGGCCCAGAAACAAACCCATATATAAATGGAAACTTGTATATGGGAAAGCACAGGCCTATTCAGTAGGAATACCACAAAATTATATTAGTTTGAAAATAAGAGGTGCCTGTTTTTCCTTTTTTGATATATCACCAATAGTCATTATAAAAATTAGAAAATACAGATAGAAACAATATTGTTCATAATCTGCCCAGTGATCATCACTAATGTACATTTAGTGTATTTTTCACTAATTTTTATTCTTATTCTTTTTAGCTATTTAAATTTGGTTTCCTGGTTTAATATCTTTGTTTCTTCACCTTATACATGGGACAAATCATCTTTGAAAGAATTTTTAATTTGCATCATATGCAGCCACCATTAAAAAAATTTACGTTTACTTCCAGCTCATTACAATAAAAAATATTCAGTGGTTAATATCCTAATAAATTTTGTAGGTATTTTCTATGACCTTAGGATAGATTCCTTTAAGTGGAATTATTGAGTAACAAGTTTGAAGTATAAATATCAAAACTTTTGATGCATACTTTCAAAAGCCCCTTAGAAATGCTGTACCACTTTTATAGAAATATGTATTTCATTCGAGTATCATAGTCTTTCAAAATTCCTGTCAATTTGATAGTAGAAAAACCCTGCATTTCATTCACTGCTAGTGAAAACTGGAATTTTTAACCTGTTTATTGTCCGCAAGACATATCTTCTATGTGTGAATAGATCTTTTGCAATCCCTCATCTGAGGTTCCTCAACTTTGACACTAATGACATTGGGAGCTGAATAATTCTTTGTCAAAGGGGGATGGACCTGTGTATTGTAGGATACTAAGCAGCATCCTGGCCTCTACTCAGCAGAAGTAACACACCCAACCCCCAACTCCCCTCCTCAAAATTGTGACACCATAAATAAATGTCTCCAATAACTGCCAACGTTCCCTGGGAGACAAAAATTGTCCCCAGTTAGGATTACTGTCCCACTCCCATCCATTTAAAATTGTCTTTCTTACTCTTATGGTAGTATGGAAAAAATAAATTATCACGTGACACAAGTATGAACATAACTTCTGAATTCTCATTTTGTACTGACTGCTTCAAAAATAATAAAAGTTTTTATGTAACTGTTGAAATGATGCTAAAATAGTTGTCTAATTTTTCCTATTATGAAATTACTTTTGAAATGTTACATATCTTCCTGCTCAGAAGCTCCTATCTGAAGATGGCATGGTACCTACTCCAAAGGAATCAACTTCTGACACAAATTATGAAAAGAACGTATTTGCCATTTAAAGTGAAGTTTTGAAATTAGAGTGCTAAACATTTAATGATGGTTGTACATAAAAGATCAGGTAAGATGGAAAAGGAAGCCTCAACAGGTAAAACAAACGTTCAGGTAATACCTCAGTGTCAACTTGGGTTTCTTTTTTGGCAACCTGAATATTCATGATAAGGATTCTTCTCAATCTAAGGATTCAAATTACTTTCCTCTACTCATCCACATCTCCCTTCCAATTAAAACGAGAAGTTCTGCAAATGATGTGTTCTGGTTGATTTATGCTTAACTACTGACTAACCTTTGACCCCTTACTGAAAAATTTTCTAAAATTTATTATTCACTGGTGCTTAGTTTATCCCAAAGTTACATGCTACTTTAAAATTGCTAATTAAGTAAAAACATAATTATTTCAAAAGCATTTTTCTATAGCTACATACTCTTGAGAGGAAGAAAAAATAGTCATTAAAAAGCACAGCATCTACTGAAATAATCATTTATTTGTAGTCTGGTCCAAGAACTGTCTGAACAAGTGGAAAATGAACACATCAATACTGCAATGGGTAACCCTTCCTGGGAATCTCCATCTACATATAAAACTAAGAAAATACACTGAAAAATAACTGGAAACGTTTTTAGAACAACGAAACTGACAAGCTCACAGTTAACATCATACTCAGTGAAAGGCTAAAAGGCTTTTCTCTAAAAATCAAGAACAAGACAAGAATGCCCGCTTTCGCCACTTTTATTCAACATACATAGTACTGGTAGTCCTAGCCAGAGTTAGGCAAGAAAAAGAAACAACCAAGAGGCAACCAAGTCAGAAAGGAAGAGTAAAACTATCTCTATTTATAGATAACATGTTACATATAGGAAACCCGAGAATCCACCAAAAAAATTTTAGAATATATGAATTAAGTTGCAAGATACAAAATCAAGGTACAAAACTCAGTTGTGTTTTTATACACTAATTACAAACTATCAGAATGAGAAATTAATAAAACACCTTATTTACAAAAGCATCAACAAGAATAATATACTTAAGAATAAATTTAACCAAGGAGGTGAAAGATTTAGGTACACTAAAAACTGTAAGACACTGATGAAAAAAGTTGGAGATACAAACAAATGTACAGACATTCATGCTCATGGACTGGGAGAATAAATATTTTCAAAATGGCCGTACTACCCAAAGAAAAAGATTCAAAGCAATCCCTATCAAAATTCCAATGGCGTTTTCCACAAAATAGAAGAAACAATCCTAAATTTGTATAGAACCACAAAAGATGCCGAATAGCCAAAGCAATTGTGAGAAAGAAGAACAAAGCTGGAGGCATCATGCTCCTGGATTTCAAAGTATCTAACAAGGCTATAATAATCAAAACAGCATGGCACTGACATAAAAACAGATACGTAGATCCATGGAACAGAACAGAACATCCGAAAATAAACCCATGCATAAACGGTTGATTAACTTTTGACAAAAGAGCCCACATTATACAAAGGAGAAAAAGACCGTCGGTTCAATAAATTGTGCTGGGAAAACTGGACAGCTACATGCTAAATAATGAAATGACCACTACCTTACACCATATACAAAATCAACTTAAAATGAATTAAACATTTGAACGTAAGACCTAAAACTAAAACTTCTAGAAGAAAACATAGGAAGCTCCTACGTCTTGGCAGTGAATTTTTGGATTTGACACCAAAAGCAAAAGTAAACAAGTGGAACCACAAAAAACTAAAAAGCTTCTGTTCATCAAAAGAAACCATCAACAAAATGAAAAGGCAGCCTACAGAGTGGGAGAAAATATTTGCAAACTACATATATTGACACTATTTTCAAATCGGGAGAACTCACAAGGGTTATTCAAAGTGGCCACATCAGAGTAAAACTGTATAATTCTGGAATCAAGGAGAATATCGTACAAAATTCCAGAGATATAAAAACACGTCATATACAAAGAGGGCTTCAGATTTATCAACAGTAACACTGTAGTAAGAACAAATGGAAAAATACCTTCAAAATTCAAAGAGACTATTCTTTCAAGCTAGAATTTTGTAAACTATCCGTTTAAACGAGAATAAACACATTACGGATGCTCAAAGTACCAAAAAAAATAACCACACCAGTATTTGCTACCATGTTTCCCTGAAAATAAAACCGGGTCTTATATTAAGGTTTGCTCCAAAATATGCATTATTAGGGCTTATGTTCAGGGGATGTCCTCCTGAAAAAATCGTGCTAGGGCTTATTTTCCGGTTAGGGCTTATTTTCGGGGAAACACGGTATTATGCTTTCTCTCATTCCATCAAAACAATGAAGTAAACCAATAAAAAGCATGACATGGTATCTAGGAAACTGAAGACCCAAGACAAGAAAGCGAATTTCAGGCAGATCCCAAGAAGGTAGGATGATTAAGGCACGTCTAAAGAGCAACCAGTCCAGAATGGAGCAGTTAAGAAGGTTCCATAAGAGTGTTTTTAAAACATGAAATTGGTAGACGACCTAATATAGCTAAATATATTGTAATGAGATATAAACAACTAACGCTTGGGGCTGCATTAGGCGTGTAAGTACGTAAAAAATTTAAAAAATAGCACTCACAGAGACAATGTATATAATGAATGTTGAACTTACCAAAATATCAATATAATTATAATGAAGAAATTGGGCAATGGAAGTGGGAGTAAGGAGGAGAAGGTAAAAGAAACTAAGTCTTCACTGTCATTAGTAAGAAATCAATAAATTATAAAATTTTAAAGAAAAAGGTAACATTACAAGACTAACAGATATAGGTAATAATTATTTTAAAGTGGTTGTCTCTGGGGAGTAGGAAATAGAGGAAACCACACAGAACACTTTTTTGTTACCTGTATTGTATTACTACACTCACTAAATCGTGTGGATGTAAAACTTTGATGAAAGTAAAAACAAAAAGGTAAAAAAAAAACAACCCATTTTAAAAGTATTGGGTGGTGCCAAAGTGTGGAAGCCTGGTTGAGTTCAAATTTCAGATTAAGTCGCTTTTTCATTTGTATGACCCAGAACAGGTAACTCTAGCCTCCCTTTTTTTCCGCACCTGTAAAATGTGGATAACAGTATCTACTTCACAGAACTAACGTGAGGATTAACATTAGTGTAAACAGAGTGCTTTAGCAAAATGGCTGACACCTAATAAGCACTCAGTGATTGTTTTTCCTCAAGAAAAGTCAGGGTGAGGAGAAACACTTGAGTAATATAGTAGTTACGCACAGAACTTTCCAAATGAGAGCACCTCGAGATGGCATTAGTAAACAAGAATTAAAACAGTGAGAAAGACCTGTTAGACCATAATAAGATGGTTGGGCTTATCTACTGTCACTCAAAGGACATATAACAACTTGACATATAACATATAACAATCTCTCTGGACTAAGAAGAATACTTGTAGAGACTCTACTCCCTTCTATTACAGAGAAAATTCTTTACCCAATATTCCTTCTCTACCCATGCCCAAAACTATTACATTTTTAAAAAATGAACTATTTCAGCTACCAGACAAGAGCAGAGAATGGGAGGGGAGCTGTACATCATTTAGCTTGTCAAAGCTTACCTAGTTATATTTTTTTATGGTTCTTGACAAGCTGGAATACATTTACATATACTGCAGTTACTTCAAATATTCTTTGATTCTACCAGGATTTTCAGTCCATTGATCCTATCACCTTTTTACTGTCTCTCACCTCCTTTCACATCCTCTCCCTTCAGTATCCAGCTTAAATTATAATTAATAATTATAGTCACACCTTGCATACAACTGATTCTCTAGTCCTTCTCTGGCTTCACAGTACTCAAAAAAAAAAAAATCAAATTCACTGGTTAAATGTAATCTCCACCAATCTGCCTACACAGCAGTGCACGTGCAGACAAATGCAAGGTTGCGGACTATGCAAGTGGTCTCAAGTACACTATTAATGCTGTCAGATAATATTGGATTTCCCTAGTTTACTCACTCACATATACTTCTAGATAACTATTTCCTATCTCCTCAAACGCTCAATGAATTCTTCCTCACTCAATGATCTTGCTTCCTGTTTCACTTATAAAACAAGCAAGAGGGAATTTCCAGTCTCCCACTTCCCCCTCTACTAGCATGCTCATGCACACATTCTGAAGCCCCACCTATTACCAAAGATGAACTATCTATGCTTTAATTTACAAACCCAATTCTCCATTTGTGTACCTACTCAAGAGCATAACATCACTTGTGTAATTCTTCCCTTTCTATCAACTACATCTGTAGCAACCTTTTTTTTAAATTTCTAATGGATCATTTTCACAGCAATACACATAAGCTGATTATTGCTCCCTGTCAAAAATGTTTTTCTTTCTTCCACTTACCCTCCCAGCTCCCACATCATTTATTTGCGCTCCTTTGCAAAAAAATTCCTTGAAAGAGTTGTCTTCTTTCCATTCTCTCTCAAACTTACTCCAATCAAGCTTTCAGCCCCATCACTAAAACTAATCTACTCTTCTCAAGGTCACCAATGACCTCCGTATTGCTAAATCCAACGGTTAATTCTCATATCTCATTTCAATTGGTTTATAAAGAGCATTTCACACAACTGATCATTCTTCATTAATTATTTTCTTGGGTTTTATTTTACCTCACTGGTTTTTCCTGATCATTTTCCTTTTCTTGTTTTCCAAAAAGCTTCAAGTCAGAGCTATCCGAGGCTCACCCTCTTTTCTCTTACTTGGTGATCTTATCCAGTCTGGAGATTTTAAATACAATCTATATGCCAATTATAGCTCTTAATCCCCACATTCATTCATCCAAACCACCTGCTCCACATCAATATAACATTTAGCATGTCCATAACTGAACTCTTGATCTTTCCCACAAATTGCTCCTCCAACAGCTTTTCCCATTTTAGGTGTAATAAAAATCCCACAGGGTTTGCTTAGGCAAACCCGAGTCAATTCTTGCCACTGGTATTTTAATAGGGATTGTAACGAATCTGTATACTGCTTTAGATAGTAAGGACGTTTTAATAACATTAATTCTTCCAACCCACAAACAAGATACACTCGCCCATTTATTTGTGTCTTCAATTTCTTTCTTCAATTTCAATGTCTTATAGTTTTCAGAATATAGGTCTCTCACCAATTTGGTTAAATTAATTCCTAGTTATTTTATACTTTTTGATGCGCTTGCAAGTAAGATTGTTTTCTTACTTTCTCCATCTGATCTTTTGCAATTGGTGTACAGAAATGCAACAGATTTCTGTATATTCATTTTGTATCCTGAAACCTGACTGATTTATTAGTTCTAACAGATTTCAGTGGAGTATATTTAGGGTTTTTTTCTATATATAGAGTCATGTCATCTGCAAATACTGACAGTTTGACTTCCTCCTTAGCAATTGGGAGGTCTGCTACTCCTTTCTCACCTGAGATTGCTGTGGCTGGGACTCCAATGCTCTGTTGAACAGAAGTGATAGTACTGGGCATCCTTGTCTTGTTCCTGATCTTAGAGAAAAAGCTTTCAGTTTTCACCACCAAGTACATTAGCTGTGGGTTTAAACCCGAGTCATTCTGGACTCCATTCTTTCTCACATACCACACCCTGTCAGGAAATTCTGTCAGACATGCATTCAAAATACATATATAAAGAATGTGCCTTATTCTTACCACCTCCTGCTAACACTAATACGAGCCACCACCATCTCTTTAATAACCTCTGCTTCTAGCTTACTTTATCTAAAGATATTTTCAGCACAGCCATTCATGGAACAATCCTCCTTTAAGTCTGATGTCACTTCTCTGCTCAGAACTCTACAATGGCTCCCAATTTCACTTAAAAGTGAAGGCTAAAGTCCTTACAATAGTTCACATTGCCTTGCATGATCTGACCCCAATTCCTTTTATATCTCTGACCTTGTCAACCTGTCAGTCTACTCCACCCCTTGCAGTCTGTGACCTCCTTATTAGCCTGTGAAAAAGTGGGCCACACTCCTACTTAAGAGCCTTTGCAGTGGAAGATCCGTCTGCCTGGAATACTCTTCTATACATTGCATAGCTATTTCCTGTCTTGCTGAAATGCCTCCTTCTAAAAGAGGCTTACTGTGACCACCTTATTTAAAATTACAACTACCTCTACCCTTAACTCTCATTTTCTTTACCCTTTTTATTATTTTTCCATTGCCCTCAAGATCTAGTAACACAATATGTAACATATTATCTCTTTGCCCACATATTTATTCACCAATATATCACAAGTACCAAGAATATGTATAGCAAATAATAAGTGCTCAATAATTATTTGGGAATAATATTCACAACCTACCTACTATGGAAAAAAGAAATCAGGAAGAAAAACGTCACATTCCAAGCAGATTTGGGAAGTATTATATGTGCAACTGTTTTAGCAATAGGGGTATAAATGCAAACAGCAATGTGTAATAATAATAGCAACAAAAGCTTTGAACATATTAACACAATCCTCACAACATACCTACGAGTTAGGTAGTACTATTTCACCCACCTTATTATCAATAAGGCAAGTAAGAAACAAACAGGTTAAATAACCTGCCCACAATTACATAGCTAGTACATGGCAAAGCCAGGATTTCAATCCAAGCGTTTTAGCTTCAGAATCCATACTTTCAGTAAGTCATAACATCTAGTTCTAGGAAAAAGCATATGCAAAGAAAAAAAAAAGTCAATGCAAATATGTATCTCTAAGTTAATCTGTAGTAGAAAAAGATACTGAAAAAAAAAATGCCTAGTTGCCTTCAGGGAATTCACAATCTAAACACAAAACAACAGCACAGCAAAATATACATATGATAATGGAAGTAATCATAAAGTCCTATAAGTAAGCTAAGATACACCTAACCCAGGGTCAAGGAAAATTTTCCAGATCCTTAGTATATGTCTTAAAAAATAAGCACAACGGAAAAAAAAGGTCTATTCCCAGAGACAGGGAACAATATGTGAAAAGGCACTGGGATGAGGAAGCGTGATCTACTAGACAGCTGAATAGTTTAGGAGAGCAGAAAAACAAAGGCAGCAAACTGGGGGATAGCTAGGTAGAGATTCAATCATATACATTTTCAAATGTCATGATAAGTACCTTAAATTTTAACTTGAGCAAGGAGGAGGGTGCTTAAGATTTTAATCATGGAAATAACATGGTATTTAACACTGTTGCACAGCCACGACTATGATCCTAGATTAGAGACTGGAAAGGGCAA
The DNA here is from genome assembly GCF_964194185.1 of Rhinolophus hipposideros. Lineage (NCBI taxonomy): Eukaryota > Metazoa > Chordata > Mammalia > Chiroptera > Rhinolophidae > Rhinolophus > Rhinolophus hipposideros. Next base: position 1,219,486 of record NC_138060.1, read on the forward strand.
GCAAAACTGCAATTAGGAAACCATTTAGAAAGCCTGTACAGAACCTCGGGCAAGACGAGAATGCTGGACAGGTAAGTGTCTACAGAACCAGAACCTGATGTCTGTGAGTCTTCATGCACACCCCAGTAACACTGCTATACTTCAAATCACCCTTTCCTCTAGCTTAAGCTCCCGCAACAGCCTCCTGAACGATTTCTCTGCCTTGCCTGTATTAGACACAAGTTCCCCCGGGGCAAAGCTCTAATTATCTCTCTCCTGCTCTTTCTTCAAAACTTGTATGGTCTTTCTAAATTCAAAATTGTATGTATTAACCAAAAACTCTCTGATCTACCCCAACTCTACCTTCATAACCCTTCACTTTTTCCTGACTATTCTTTGCCCACTATTCCCTTTTCCTAGACTGAGTAACAATGCTTCTTGTGCCATGAATCTTTCCCTAACTCTCCTTGCCAGAAATAATGTTACTCTACTGCTCCCAATGTACTCTGAACTCCCTTAAAGCAACTATTACAATCTGCCCCCACTGTTCCACTGCCCACCCCATCAGCTCCCATACAAAAAGTGGATTAATCCTCAAGTAGTCCATTTGGATTTTTCTCCCCAGAAATGTGAAATGTGGAGAGACCAGAGACTGGAAGTCGCTGGAGCTAAATCACCCATTAGCAGCAACCAAAAGAAAAAGTCTAGCAACTTCTGCTGAGGTACCTGAGGTGCCCCATCCTCAGTAACTTGGCTTGGTGGTGGTATACCTCAGCCTTTGATTCTGAGTGCTACCTCAATATATTTCCAATAAGTTTTTCATTCCCGTCTTTTCTTGTTTTCTTTTGGGCTTAAGTGAACCAAAATCAGTTTGTGCTGCTTGCAAGCAAAAAAGTTTTAAATTAATTTGCTGCTTTCAAAAAGCCAAATATTCTTTTGAGATTAAATCTCTAATGCTCCAGCTTTAAGCAGAAATCTGAGCTGTGAAAAAACCTCTTCTGAATTTTCAAATTAGAATTTCAAGCTTATGTTTTATATTTTAATACTGAAAATTCTGTGACACTAGTAAATTAACATCAAGTCTGAGTAGACATTCCCCAAAATGAGCCATTTGAACATTCAGTCTAGCAGACTAACCACAGTATTCAGAGAATTTGGGTTTTAGTTTAGTTCTTTGCATGTAGCTCTCCAGAATGTTATACACACTGACAATCTCTTTATGACACATCACTGCCAATAAAGCAACTTTACTGCTATTTTCTTATTAGAACTTTATCCCTTGATTATAGTTTGGTGAATTTTATATTTTTCCAATATAAACATCCTTGGTCTTCAAAATATATGAATCATCCTGCATCAAACCTAAAGTCTGATTTTCCGTCATTAGAAATTAGATCTGAATTTATAAATGTAGTCATTTATGAATTCAAAAGTCTGGAGCAGGTTGTAGTTCAGCCAATCATATCTATAGTTTTTAACGAAAGCTTGTTACCTTTGAAAAGGATAAAAAGGTAACCACTTCAAGTCATTATAGAGAAAAATTAAACAATGGTAAAATTTTGTAATTAAAAAATAAAAACATTCAAACTGAATACTAAAAAGCGAAGTTCATTGAAATATATCTTTAAAGGGCTACTGGCATTTCTTTTTCAAGTATATCTGAAAAATCTGAATGTAAGTCCTTAGAACACAAAGGTTTGCCCAAAGACACTTTAGTTTTCCCAGGTGATTTTATTCCCTAAAGCTACTAATTAAATTCTCATTTCCATTTGTATTTTACTGAGTACATCTAAATATTAAGTATATTCTGGGGCACAGAAATGGAGGGACTGTTATTTCTTCCTTTATGAAATACTGAATATTCAAACTGTTTTTAATAAGGTATCCTTTTATAATAAATTTTAAATGCCCCTTATTAATACCAAATTCACTGATTAAAAGAAATAGCACATTTAGAAAACATCATTCTGTTAACGTAATTCTATAAAGATTTTGTACTGTTCAAGTATCTATTCTTAAAAAACGAACCATTCAGTCACAAATAAGGATACAATTTTATCCACAAATCCTCATACCAACCTGAACTTTTGAAGACTATCGACTAAATATAAAGACAATGTACTAAAAAAAATTTTTTTTAAACCTATCCTTACTTGAAACTTAAATCAACCTACTCATACTGAATACTCAGAAGCCTTTCTTAAAAGAGTGTAAGTCTTCCAAACTACCATGTTTCCCTGAAAGTAAGACCTAGCCGGACTTTTACTGTAAGACCGGGTCTTATGTAATATAATATAAGACCGGGTCTTATATTAATGTTTGCTCCAAAAGAGGCATTAGAGCTGATTGTCCAGCTAGGTCTTACTTTCGGGGAAACGTGGTATCAGTGCTAGCTACTCAATACATTTAAATACGTGTTTTTCCTAAACCTTCACAGAGCTAATCATATTGTACTAATCAAATCTAAGTCAGGATCACCTGTAACACTCCACAGTAAGAATTCCAGGACACTATGATGCTTCAAAAACATTTAATTTCAGATATTAAAATGTGGACAAAACAGAGGAGGAATATTTACTGACCTTTTAATTTTAAATCTTTTTCAGGTAGCAAAGAGATTCTAATGTTAAACCTTTAATAAAATTTCTAATTCTATAAAAATTTTCAGGAATACTAGAATTTATATGTATGTATAGCAGAACAAATTCAAAAGGCAAAAATTTAAAGCAATTTAATTGTATTCCCATCTTAAGTTCTCTTTATTGGCCTCATATATTATGAGGCTAGTATCACTTGACACTAAAGCTTTTATCTCCCCAAAGTTTTAAAATAAAAATGTATAACAAATACAATTATTAGTATTGGTTGACCCCTTTCTATACCTGATTATTCTTATGCTCATAGCATATAAAATTTGACAATTAAGTTCGAGAATTTGCCCCCGTGCACTTCCGTTGGCAGCACTGTACAAACAGCTCAGTAAGGTTCCATAACCTTGGTGTTATCAGTGTCTCACAGCTGTGTTTGTGTCGACGTGTGGCGGTGTTGCTGAGTGGCGTTCAGTACTGTTGTTGCGTGTTTTTGTGTGCTGTCACGAGAATGTCTGAGCTTGAATTAGAGAAATGAACAAACATTTAATTTTCCTGTTAAACTTGGCAAGAGTGGAAGTGAAATCAGGGACTTGTTAGCCCAAGTTTATGGGGATAATGCCATGAAGAAAACAGCAGCGTACAAGTGGATTAACCATTTTTCTGAGGGGAGAGACCGCATCACTGATGAAGAGAGGTCAGGGCAGCCAGTAAGGAGCAGAACTGATGAAAACATTGCAAAAATTAGGCGAACTGTGCATCAAAATCGTCGGCAAGAAGTAAACTAAGTAAACATCGATAGAGAAACAATTAAGAAAATCTTAACTGAAAACTTTGGCATGAGAAAGGTGTGTACACAAATGGTCCCGAAGGAGCTCACCGATGAACAAAACCAAAGGTGAGTCAAAGTTTGCCAAGACCTTTTGGAGAGGCAAGACGATGTTTTGGGCCGTGTTATCACTGGTCATGAAACACAGGTGTACCAACAGAACCCTGAAACAAATTATCAAAGTGCCCATTGGAAGTCAGCCAATTCTCCATGACCAAAAAATTCTGTCAGTCCAAATCAAGTGTCAAAACGATGTTGCTAACCTTTTTTGATATCAGAGGGATTATTCATTATGAATTTGTACCAACTGGGCAAACAGTTAACCAACTTTACTATTTGGAAATGCTGGAAAGGCCGCATAAAAAAGTTAGACAAAAACGACCTAAACTTTTCACCAATTCATGGCTCTTGGACCAGCTTACACGGCACTGTCTGTGAGGGAGTTATTAGTTAGTAAACAGATAACTGTATCGGAACACCCTCCTACTCACCTGATCTGGCCCCCAGCGACTTCTTTCTTCACCCGAAGATTAAGGAAATACTAAAGGAAGACATTTTGATGACATTCAGGACATCAAGGGTAAATATGACGATAGCTCTGATAGCCATTCCAGAAGGAATTTCAAAATTGCTTTGAAGGGTGGACTAGGTGCTGGCGTCGGTGCATAGCTTCCCAAGGGGAGTACTTAGAAGGTGACTATAGTGATATGCAGCAAAGAGGTATTTAGCACTTTTTCTAGGATGAGTTTGCGAACTTAATTGTCAGATCTCATATGCTTATTTAAAAGTCAACTGAAAAAAATCATTCTCTTAAGGAACTACATTTACAAAAGTTTCTCCCAGTTTTAATTTTTAAAATGAAGCAAATATATGTGTTACAGACGAATGCTGATAAAACCAGTGAGGAAAATATTAAATGAAATAAAATACTGTTAATACTATAAGGGACTGGGGGTTATTTGCTCACCACTGCATCCCCTGCACCCAACACAATACTAAATGAAATAAAATATTTTATTGGCAAAATAATAAGTACTGTAACAGACTGGTTTGTTTGCTCACCACTGCATCCCTAGCTCCTAGTGAGGCCCGGGCACAGAACATACGCTTAATAAGTAAATATTTGTTGGCTTAATTAGCATCTCAATAATGGTTTGAAGGAACTTTAGGAAACAATGCACAATCAGAAATTACACAAAAACTAAGTGGTGAATAGTATTAACAAAAGGCATTCCTATATTCAGAAAACCTCATACCAGCATTTTGTGTGTACACATGCACCTGCGTGTACACACACACATATACATACATATTCACCATCATATCATATACCGTTCAATAAATCCCAGCCCCTTCTCCTTCCTACTTTCTTTAAACGGGAAAATAAAATTTACAGTAAAATACTCAAAACATGGAGTAGAACAAGGTAAAATGAAAAATTTGAAAAGGTCATTACTATCTTGTTTGAAAATCTGGGAAAGCTTAGGCACAAGCAATGCTGACGAAGGATAAATAGTATCTGGATATAGAGAAACTGTAAGGGAAGAGAGAAAGCAAGTTTATTTCAGAATATTGACACACACACACACACACACAGCTCAAGATCCATATCAACAATGTTTTCTATTATTTTCTAAAGACAGAACTAATTTCTTTAACAGATAAAGTCAAGACTTTAGTTTTTCTTCCATTTATATATTTAACTCAGCTCCTATTTTGTGACATGTTTTGAGCAAGGCAACTTCAGCCCCCTCAAAGCTTCCAGAACCACAAGTAGAAATAGACTAATAAGCAAACAACTACAACAGAAAATGTGTTCAATGCAGGTTAGAAATACAGCAGTTTCTATTGAGAAAACAGGATCCAAGAAAGCTTTTCAGTAGAGACAAGATTAAGATATCTCATGAGCACAATGAGATATCACCTCACCCCAGTCAGAATGGCTTTCATCAACAAAACAAATAGTAACAAGTGTTGGAGAGGCTGTGGAGAAAAAGGAACTCTCATACACTGTTGGTGGGAATGCAGACTGGTGCAGCTGCTATGGAAGGCAGTGTGGAGGTTCCTCAAGAAATTACGAATAGAATTACCATATGACCCAGCAATCGCTCTCCTGGGTATCTACCCAAAGAATTTGAAATCATTTATACATAAAGACACGTGTGCTCCAATGTTCATTGCAGCTTTGTTTACGGTGGCCAAGACATGGAAACAACCAAAATGTCCTTCGATAGATGAATGGATAAAGAAGTTGTGGTACATATACACAATGGAATACTATTCGGCGTTAAGGAAAGATGATATAGGAGCATTTGTGACAACATGGATGGATCTCGAGAGAAGAATGCTAAGTGAAATAAGTCAGACAGAAAAAGCAGAGAACCCTATGATTTCACTGATATGTGGTATATAAACCAAAAAGAAGAAGACAAACAAATGAGAAAGAAAAACTCATAGACACAGACAATAATTTAGTGGTTACCAGAGGGTAAGGGGGTGGGGGGTGGGTGATGAGGGTAAAGGGGATCAAATATATGGTGATGGAAGGAGAACTGACTCTGGGTGGTGAAGACACAATGGGATTTATAGACGATGTAATACAGAATTGTACACCTGAAATCTATGTAAATTTACTAACAATTGTCACCCCAATAAAATTAATTTAAAAAAAAAGAGATCTCATGAGGAACAACATCAGAAGAAATGGACAGAAAGATGTTATTAGAATTTAACACTAGCAAAATAAAGCACTGCATACCTAGCAAACTGCAAGTAATTTCGGAAAGGTATAAATGGTGGCAAGAGATAAAATTGGAAAGGTAAAAACAACTGAGATCAAAAAAGAACTTTAGAAGAGTAAGACAGGAGATCGAAAATGGCAGAGGTCTAAAATGGCAGGACACAGGAGGTCACTGAACTCTCCTCCTCTCATGAGCACACTGAAATATTCACCTATACGTACAGGAATTTCTCTTGAGAAACAACTGAGGGTTGACTGAACAGCTTCTGCACAACAAACAAGAAAGAGAGTGCATAGAGGAGGTGGTGGGGGAATCGTGGAAGCTCTCTGGGATCTAGACAATACTCCATAATTGGAGATGTCTGTCAGCGTCCCCCTCACCTAAGAGAGCTGGCAGAAGCTCTACCCAGGTGCTCTGGCCTACCTGCAAGGTCACTGCAGAGCATGCCTGGCCGTACCATCTGGAGCCCATTTTGGCTCCAGCTCCAAATAAAGGTAGCAAGTGGAATCAACAAGGCGTAACCACAAGTGCCTGGCCTCCCTGCCTAGAGTCACTGTAGCTCAGCAAGTCAGAGCCTCCAGGCATGACGAAGGCCCACTAGGCTCCAACCTGCCTATCAAATCCACCCAGCACACAGAGGTCACTTCTATACAAGGCCACTTTTTCAAAGTTGGCAAAGAGAGAGCTATTTTGTCTAAGTCATATAAATACACATAGAAAGTCAAAGAAAATGAGGACACATAGGACTATGTTTCATATGAAGCAAGAAAAATTTCCAGAAAAAAAAAACCTGTAATAAAATAGAAGTAAATAATTTACTTTATAAAATTCCAAGAAACAGTCACACGGATCCTCACCAAACTTGACAGCAGAATAGAGGAACTCAGGGAGAACTTCAACACCGAGTTAGAAAGTATAATAACCAGAGCTGCAATTCACAATTGAAATGAAAAAAATATAGAAGTAATAAACGACGAATTAGCTAACACAGAAGAATGGATCAGCGACCCAAAGTCAGATTAGTGGAAATCAACCAATCAGAACAACAAAGAAAAAATAATTTAAAAAAATGAAGATAGCTTAAGGAACCTCTGGGACAACATCAAGCGCACATTCACATTCATTGGGATCCCAGGAGGAGGACAAAGAGAGAAAGGAACAGAAACTTTATTTGGAGAAATAATGCCTGAAAACTTTCCAAACCTGGGAAATGAAAAACAGAGGTCCAGAAAACACAGAGGTCTAAACAAGATGAATCTAAAGAGACACACTCCATGACATACTGTAATTGAAATGGCAAAAGTTAAAAAGAGAATCTTGAAGAAGAGAGAGGAAAACAACTAGTCACATATAAGGGCAACTCCACAAGGCTATCAGCTGATTTTTGAGCAGTAACTTTGCAGGCCAGAGGGAGTGGAAGGACATAAAGTGCTGAAAGGAACCTACAACCTAGAATACTCTACCTGACAAGGTTGTTCAGAATTGAAAGACATAAAACGTTTCCCAAACAAGCAAACACTAAAGGAGTTCATCACCACTAAACAAGTTCATAAGAAATGTTAAAATATCTTATTTAAGTAGTAAAGGCCATAACCACCAATAATAAAATATGTGAAAGGAAAAAATACCACAGGTAAAAGCAAATGTTTAATAAACACAGAAAATCACACATTTAAGACAGAAGTTGCAAACTAAACTATAACCACAATAAGTAAAGAGCTACACGAAACAAAAAAAAATCTTAAATATGAAGTCAAAAACATAAAGCACGAAGAGGGGAATAAAAATGTAGTCCTTTTAGAATACGTTCAGACTTAAATACCTATCAGCTTAAAATGGACCGTTCTAGCTATGGAATGATATACACAAATCTCATAGTAACCACAAACCAAAAACCTGCAAAAGATACACTACATACACACACACACACAAACACACAACAAAAAACTAGCAAACCACAGCAAAGAGATCAAAAGAAAGGAACAGATAAGAACTACAAAAATAACTAAAATACAATTAACAAAATGGAAATAAGTACATAATTATTAATGATTACTTTAAATGTAAACAGACTAAATGCTACAGTTAGGAGATACACAATGACTGAATGGATTAGAAAACATCTATATGCTGCATACAAAAAACTCTCTTCATATCAAGACATATACAGACTGCAAGTGAAGGGATGGAAAAAGATATTCCATACAAACAAATGAATAGAAAGCTGGATAGCAACACTCATATCAGACACAACAGACTTTAAAACCAAGAATGTAAAACATGATAAACACATTACAAAATGATAAAGGGATCAATCTAAAAAGAGGATATAACAATAGTAAATATCTATGCACCAAAATATGTAAAGCAAATACTAGCAGACATAAAGCAAGAAATTGACAGTAATAGCAGGGGAAGTTAATAGCCTACTTTTATCAATGGACAGATCATCCAGACAGAAAATCAATAAGAAAATAATGGCCTTAAATTAGAGCATTTCAATTTAATAGACATTTATAGAACATTTCATCCTCAAACTGCAAAATACACACTTTTTTCAAAGTGCATATGGAACAGTCTCCACAAGAGACCACATATTAAGGTACAAAACAAGTCTCAATAAATTCAAGAAGGCTGAAATCATATAGAGCATTTTTTTCCAATAACAACAGTGTGAAACCAGAAATTGACTATAGGGAGAAAATTGGAAAAAACAAACACGTGGAGACTAAGCAACATGCCATTAAACAACTAATGGATCGAAGAAATCCAACAGCAAATCAAAATCTTCCTTGAGATAAATGAAAACACAACTTTCCAAAGTTTATGGGATGCAGCAAAAGCAGTTCTAAAAGGGAAGTTTACAGCAATGTTGTCTTACATCAAGAATCAAGAAAATTTCCAAACAATCTAACTTTACACCTGGAGGAATTAGAAAGAGAACAAAACTCAAAATAAACAGAAGGAAGGAAATAATAAAGAACAGAAATAAGCAAAACAGAGACTATAAAAAATAGAAAAGATTAGTGAAACTAAGCTGGTTCTTTGAAAAGATAAAACTGACAAACCTTTAGCCAAACTCACAGAAAAACAAAAAAGCCCCAATAAAAGTTTAAATGAAAGAGAAATTACAACCTATACCACAGAAATACTACAAAAATTATATGCTAACGAATTGGACAACCTAGAAAAAATAAACTTCTAGAAACATACAACCTTCCAAGACTAAGCCAGGAAGGAATAGAAAATCTAAACAGATCGATCACTAACACTGAAATAGAAGCAGTAATTAAACTGCCAAGAAACAAAACTCCAGAAACAGATGGCTTCACAGGTGAGAAAAAGATTAGTTATTTACACCATCTTGCATATTTAACAGCATGCTGAAGTGAGGACTCTGGACCCTGTTCATTACATCATCGCACAATCTGAAAAGATCATAGCAGAAGTTGGAAGTAAAAAGTGGAGAGATCTACGAAACCAGCACATTTTAAAGCACTTATTAATAACACTTCATTAAATATGGAAATGGGAAACTGGGTAAAACACCAGGTGTATAGATGTAGGTCTCTTCAGGACCTCACCCTATGTATCTCTTCATTTGGCTGTTGATTGGTATCTTTAATATTCTGTTTGACAAACTGGTAATCTAGCAAGTAAACTCTTTTCCTGAGTTCTGAGCCACTCTAGCAAATTAAAGGAACCCAAAAAAGGGGTCACAGGAACCTCCCATTTTCAGTGTGCTGTCAGAAGCACAGGTAACAACTTGGACTTGTGACTGGAGGCTGAGTGGGGGAGGGGGTGTCCTGTGGGACTAAGCCCTTAACTCTGAGATCTGATGCTAACTCCAGGTACATAGTATCAGAATTGAAATGAATTGTAGGACTCTCAGCTGGAGTCACAGAATTGCTTGGTATGGGGGAAAAAACCCACCTCTAGTGTCAGAGTACTGTGTATGAGTAAGTAAAGAAGAAACAGTTTCCTAGATGACATTTGATTAGATGAAGGGCAAAACATCTGGCACTTTCATCGTTCCTGAAAATCAGTAAAGAGAACACTTACAATTAAACAATGAATCTTTGACAAGCAGTATTTATTTCTCAAAAATGACTTTTCTAAAGAAAGTTTTTCACAGAGTTCTGAGAGGTGAAAATCAAAGCCATGGTTAAAGACCTTTATGGTCTTATCCTACCCATCATTGTTCTTATTTCACAGGTCACAGAACAGAACTGTAAGACTTTTTAAAGTTGAATGTGTGCTTTCCCATATGGAGCAGATCTTTCAACCTCTGCACTATTGACATTCTGAGCCTGATAATCCTTCACTGTTGGGGGTTGTCCTGTGTTACCTATGGAGGATATTTAGCAGCATCCCCAACCACTACCCTTAGATGCCACTTGTAACAACCAAAAATGTCTTCAAACATTGTCACCCCTGATTGAGAACCACTGCTATGAAATATGGAAAAAGAAAGTGAACACAACTATTGCAAAAAAATTATAAAAATGCAAACTTGAAGAAAAACCTTAATCTCAAAAATCTCACACATCTCCAAATATTTTTAATTCCACTTTATTGCCAAGTCTTATTAGCTTAAGTAGACACCATCGGTCAAATTAAATATTTTACTTACATTTAAGTAAAAGTATGTGTTTATTCAAAACTAATTTTAAGATAGAAGAGCATAATCTTAAAATAATGTTCGTTTTCATGGCTATTTTCATTCCTGCTGCTTGAGTAGTACTTTATCACATTTGAGGATTCAGAGTGCTCTCAGTAACCTAAGAACAGTTAACCTAAGAACAGAGTGTTTTTTGTTCTGTTTCGTTTTGGCCTATTTACAAATAAATATTTATTTTATTTTTATTTATTATTTTATTCATTATTTATTATTTTTATTTTATTACTTTATCATTTTATTATTGTATTTATTTACTTGTTTTATTTATTATTTATTACTTTATTTTATATTTTATTTATTTAAATTTTATTTTTATTTATTTTTATTTATTATTTTAAATAAATATAATTTATTTATTTACAAATAAATAGGCCAAAACCACATTGCAGGGAGTGGATTACAAGGACAAATTTTCAAATAAAAATTAAAGGCACTGCTCATACTTTGTACTTCAAGTCATTTTTAATGATAAATACAACTGCTTGTCTTTGAAATGTGATTAACGAGACATGCCAGAAAAACAGCTCAATCCACCAAGCATTACAAAAACTATCCTTTGCTACAGTTGACCTTTTTAAACAACATGCTGCTTGAGACTGTTTTAAACACAAATTGTTCCTAATACAATAAAAGTATAATTTATTTAGAACTCGATCAGGCTACTTTGTTTTATCAATAAAAATATAGCAAAAAACTGAAAAAAGAACAAATTACAGTTTAATAAATGAGGAAGACAGAAAATTACAAATAGCAATAAACTCATGGAAAGATGCTGGCACAAAATAAAAGTAAAGCAAATTAAAATGAGATACCATCTATCAGATTTTCATATTTAAAAGCCTAGAATGCTCGGTGCTGACATCAGGACAGAGATAACTTTCATACACTGCTGGTATAAGCATAAGCTAAAAAAAAATTTTTGAAAGGTCAATGGCAGTTATCTGTCAAGATAATAGTATACATAAACTTCAACCCATAAACCCCATTCCTGAATTTGTGTCAATGTAAATATGCTCCCTTAAACGTTGCTTGAATTGCAACGTACATAATCTGAAGGACCCCACAGAGGACAGATTCAGTAAATCAGGGTATACCCAAAACAAAGGAATACCATGCAACCCATAAAAACAACGATGTAAGCTTTTGTGTTTTGATCAAGATACCCAAATACAGCAAGTTAACAAAAGGCAAACTGCAGAAGACTGATACTATGTGTATTTTTCAAAAAGTATTAACATACATACTTATATATGCACAGAAAAAATCTGTTACGAATATACAATAGTTTAACAGTATAGTTTGATTTTTCTTTTTCCTTATGAGCTTTATAATAAAAACTGTTTTAAATGAGACAGGCTCATCTATAGTAGTACTAATTCCATAATTTTTGTACATTGAGTCTTTTCACATTATGTACACAGCAATATTTATTTAATTCATGTGATCCATTAAACTCAAAATGCAAAGAATGGGAAAAGGGGGTATTGAAGAAAGGCAGTCAAAAGGTATAAACTTGCAATTGTTAAGATAAAGGTACTAAGGACGTAATGTACGTGATGATAGTTAGCAGTGCTGCTGTACGATATGTAGGAAAATTAAGAGAGTGGATCCCAAGAGTTCTCATCACAAGAAATTTCTTTTTTTATTGTATGAGATATAAGATGTTAACTAAACCTGCTGTGGCTATCATGTCACAATATATGTAAATCAAACCGCCATGCTGTATACATCAATAATTGAGGTACATCAATTATTTCTGGATAAAACTGGGAAAAAATACTTTTAAGAGACAAGGAACCAAAAAAACTCAAAGTTTTCTCACCAAACTTCTTAACCAAAACTGAATGTAAATAGAAAAGGCATGTATGTGATATTCTCCATATTTAAGATACTTAAAACTATAAAGACCGAAAGTTTTAAAACAAATTTTTAAAATTTACCATTTGTCCACCCACTCACCTAACATTTTATCATATATATTTTTTAAAGTGGCCATACCGTGGCTGTAGCATTGATTTCTGTCATACCCTAGAACAACTAAGATAGCAAAATCAAATGCCAAGGACAATATTTACAAGAAAACTGGATGACAAGGTGACAAGTTATCAGCCTCACAAACTCTAATATGAACAGTTAGGACAAGTATAGATGGGTATCAATATCTACACAGGAGGAAAAGGAAGACAACTTATCTCACAACAGCTTATAAACATGAAAACCCTGAATTCACCAAGAATACTCATTGGGAGAAAAAAAAAAGTAGGTCACTTTCTACCCACATTTAAGGTTACTCCTTGCAGAAATACTCTAGTGTGCAAAGGCCCCAGAAAAGGTAGACCAGTCTCAAGTTACCCCAAAAACATCATGGGCAATATCCCTAAAATAAGACCTGATTAAAACAATCTCCAAAAATACCAAATTTACTTTAGAACATACAATTTGAATACAAATATTTTGTTAACAAAAAAACTACCTCAACCTCCCTCCCAGAGATACACACTACTAGTGCAAAAATTACAAATGCCATTTGTAAGACCTCTCAACACTCAAATTTCAAATCTTTTTATAGCATATATTTTCTCCAGTTTCATCACCTATAAATGGGAATATTACCACCCACCTCTCAATATTGTGAGGATTAAGATTTTTGGTTGACTGAGAACAAATCCAAAATGCACACATTAAAGAGAAAGCTAGGTTCACATACTTCCAGCTAAAATACATACGTCAGTTTCATACCGTATGCTTCAAATTTATGCCTCTGCAAAATTTCAATTACTAAAAGTTTTCAGCCTTTGAGGTCACTGGAAAATAAGAGAAAATTATAAACGTTAAAGGTACACCAAATCACCTACCTATTGACTCTTTCAGTAAATACCCCCTAACATAGTCTTTCTTAAATCACAAACCACCACACCCGATTTACTTATACTTGCCCCTTCCCCCAGGAAACTATGGTGTCAGTGCTCAGAAGATCACGTGATGATGTCCCACAACGGAGGGCTGAACAGGTACATGAGGTAGGTCTTCGGTAAGCAGCATGAAAGTCTCAGAAATTACACAAAAAACGGTGATAATAGATTCCTACCAAACGCACGACTTCAAATTCTAATAGTTTTGAAAGGATTTTTGGCTGCTACAATAAAGAGGAAAGATGTGACAAGACAACAAAACAAGGCACAAGTAGTATAATGTACAGATTATGAGGATCTGAAATCACAATACCTGAGTTTAAATCCCAATTTTGTCACTAGCTGCACAATCTTGAGCAAATTACAAGTTCTGTAAGCCTCAGTAGCCTGATTTTTAAAAATAAGAGATACCTACTTCAGAGAGTAGTTGTTAACAAAAAAACTACCTCAACCTCCCTCCCAGAGATACACTACTAGTGCAAAAATTACAAATGCCATTTGTAAGACCTAATTAGGATAGGCATAGGAATAGAGTCTAGCACGAAGAAAAAGGTCATTAAGTGTCCGCCTTTTAGGAAAAAAAGGAATGTTTTAATCCCAAACAGAAATGCCTATGTGAAAAGAAAACACTAGTCCCTTAAAGATCAGTCACAATTCAGTCACAGGCTCATCATTTTAAAACTAACCAAAGATTCTAGCTAGATTCTAGCTACTACATACAAGAAATAACGTTAGAAGAAAATTTCAGAAGGGTCAAAAATACTCAAGAGGTCCAAGCCCCTGTAGGGAGGGAGCCTAGACAAATTGTAAGGAGATGGAAGAGAAAACACAATCTAGTGCACGTCTGAGAGAGTCTGAGTCAGATCTGGTTACAGGAAAAGAAAAAAAATAAGATGAAGCAAGTTTTGGCAAGCAAAATGAATTGCTAGCTCAGTCTTAAGTATTATAAGGCTTGATGAGACTTAGGGAAGTACTGGGCCTAGACAGAGATCACTGAGAGATCACTGTAACTACGCAATGTTTTCATTCTTGGAATTTCATTTCGGTAAGTTATAAAACTTTTAAGTATCAAAATTAGCATTAAATGTGATTTTTACTACTACTTCTTATTTTTCGTATCCCAGTATATAAACAAAACAAAGAATCTAAAATTTGTTGAATGCCTGCTGTTTCACAAAAACTCTGAGAAATAAATGTTGTTATTCACGCTTTCAGCCAAGGAACTAAAGAAAAGAGGGCTTAGGTAGCTAATCTGTTCCACCATAGTCATTCAAATAGGTTATAATAAAACTAAAATTTTTAACCAGGGCTGTCTTCTAAGCTAAGGTCAAGAAGATTATGAGAAGCAAGAGATTCACTGACACACATAGCTCCAAATGTGTCTTCACTCTACCACAGATAGTTTCCCCCCACCCCACAAAGTCAAACTTATAAATGATAAACAGCCCTACTTTGCACTACCACATATGTGGCACACTGGGGGCCCTATTACTATCATTTTTTATTATTATAAATCAGAAACTTAAATTAGCTATTGTTTACATATTAATTTCTCAATAATATCCAATATATTTAGATATAAATGGAGTTTGGAGAATGATTACAGAAGTGTTTATTATACAAGGTAAATTCCATACAAGTGGTGCCAAACCCAGGCAGAATGCTGTGGGTGAAACCAGAGCAAGCACAGAATAAGCAACTGAACACATCTGAGGGCCTACCAAAATGAAGATCTAAAATACATTTGTCGGACTCATTAGGTATTTTTAAAGTACAAAGCTTTCACAAGCCAATGTATTAAAGAACAGCCAACATTCTCCTCTTCAACTGTCTACACTGTTTTAGTCGTTGATTAAAGCTTTTTTGCTATCGATACTGAAACTTGATTTAGGTAGACAGACAGACACACACTCACTCATCCCAGTAATAAACTCCCATATCAGAAAGGAAAAAGACCTACAGTCCACAAAACAAAGAGAAACCATAGTAAATTCCGGACCATGAATTCCTTATCTTCTTACTACTGACATGTTTTGAAGCAACATGAAGTTTTTGACAGGGTTTCAACAATAGTCCATAAGGATTATAAACTCATACATTCACTGGCAAACACAAGGAGGATCTCTGGATGTAGATGAAAACCACACCTGTGTGTGCATATAGAGGTAATAATACCTCTATATTACCTCTATGTTCCCATAAGCATTCTGGGAACCTCTTGTGACTATAATAGTTAAGTGGTAACAATGACTGGTCTTTCTCATCCAAGTACATAAGACTGATTATTTCTTTACTGTCTTCAAACTATTCATGGATGCAATACATCCCCAACAGTTAACACCTTTCATTTTAATTAACATCAACCATTATCACCAAGTCCCATTATCCACCCTTAATCATTATTGCTGCAAATTCCACCCCCAGATTAACTATGGCTGCAACACAGAGACTCCTAGAAGCTTTCAAACTAAAAGGAACGTTGGAGAACATCTATTACAAGCCCCTCATTTAGTATTTGAGGAAACTGTGGCCCACAGTAACTTAAGTGACTTAAACAATGGAGACAAAAATAATTAGATATACACAGTAGCTTCCATGGGGAGAGGGTTGGGAGTGCACTCGCATGTGCCAGTCACTGTGTTAAGCACTTAGGAAGTATAAACTCATCAAATCCCCACAACATCCCTTGAAATATTCTTTATTTCCTGTATTTTCACAGATGAGGAAAATTAAAGCACAGAAAAGTCAACCACAGTCACATGGTAACAGAATAGTACAGCTGGGAATTCAAACCCAGGTCTGCCTTATGCTCTCCTGACTCTCAACTCAAAGCTCTTTCCATAAGATTAAATGCCTCAGACTTGTTTCTTGAGCCAAATTCATTCTATTTATGCCCAATTCTAATTTTTACTCCCTCCCAAATTTTACTATCTATAGCTATATACTTTCATTTATTAAAGTCCTCACAATAGCTGAGGCACCTATATGGTATAAACCCCATTTTTCAAGTGAGGGAACAAACACAAATAATTTGGCCAAATTCACACATAGAAGTTGTGATGCTAAATTCAGAACTCAAGCCAAGGTCCTTCCAAGAATGACATTACCACATGCTAACTCCATGAAATTAGGGGACTACTCAACTACTAATACTGAACATGGAAAAATGTAAGCTCACTCGGGCACCAACTAGTTTCCAGTGCATCATTCAATAGATTCTGTGCAGTGTACATAACACGTCAGGTTTACAGCATGATGTGATGTAAAGAATGAAAATAACTATAGTTTTCTTCAGGTTCATATCTTAATCAGTACAATTACTAGAATATTTAGACCCCAAAGGACATCCATTTTATTCATATTTACTGACAGTCTGTGCTTTCTCTGTGTACCATTTTGATGATGGTACAAGAGAGGACTTTAGGTGGCCCATGGGTAATTTATATTAATTACATATTTTAGTATTTATAGATCTTAAAGTTTCTTAGGAAGATATAACTAATAGAACAAACTAAGACCTATTTTCAGGTCTTATTTCTCAGAAGAGTAAGGGGAAATACTTAAAAGTGATTATACCTCTGTGGAAGAGTAAAATTAAGGCTTGACCTCTATTTGTAATATTTTCCCATTTTAAATAATTTGAAGGAAAAAGGCCAACGTAAAGGATATTAAATAATTATACAATTATACAGATGTTACAAGGATATGTCAAAAATCATGAATATACGAGACTAACATTTTAAAAACAATGTTCAATAAATACTATGTTAGACAAAATTCCCTTCCTTACGAAACCCATACAAAAAGAATCTCATAACCTTATGGGCTTAAGAAGATTTTATTTATAATAATGTAGATGTCAGCTGTTGATTACTTTTAAGTAAGCTAACTTTTACTTTCTTATGAATGTGTCAAAATTGGTGAACATGAAGAACTTTAAACTGCGAGGAGAAAAAAAAGGAGACCCAATATAATCATTACCAACACAGTAACAACTACTATTTACTAAGCATTTACTCTGCTTAGCAAGCATTTGCTAAGTTTTCCATAAGGTACTTTTTGTAGATGAGGAAACTAACAACAGAGACTGACTTAAGTTTTCCTAAAAAGCGTAATTCTTAAAAGATGGCAGTGGTGCTATACTTTTCCATCTCTCCAAAACCCCATATGTCAGAGATAACTAGACAGCAAAGCCAAAAACCGATGAAGAAAAAAATTTACAACAAAACTAGCTGATAAGATGGTCTCACAAACCCCAAAAAATAAATGGGTAGGAAAAACTGATAGACACTTTACAACAACGAGAACTCTATGAATTTAGAAAAGATTCTCTGAACCACGCCACGCGTCTTCCTCAAAGTTCAGGAAAACTAATTTTATGTAAAAAACACAAAACCAAAAAAAAATACCAAGGTCAAATCCAATATGAAATCATAAGAAAAAAAGAGAATAAGGGGCAGAATAAATATCCCTACAAATGGAAGCTAGAAAGACTTGTTCAAAATCAGATCACAACTATATACTATTTCAAAATGAGCTAGACACCAAGAAAAAAGATAGAAGTCAGAATTAGAGAAACTCAGAAAATGAAGCAATAATATTCAGCAAGGAATTAGAAATAAAAAAAATTAGGAAATAAAAACTAAACTAGAAACACAACAGATAATGCAGTAAGATTCCTTCAAAGAAGAAATTTTAAAAAATCAAAATGAAAATTAAAATTTTCACTTTGAAAGACAGTGTTGAGAATGAAAAGGCAAGCCACGCAGTGGCATCATGTATTTGCAAACCACATGTAAGATAAACGACTGGTATCTGTAACATAAAGAACTCTAAAACCCATTAAGAAAACAACCCAGTTTTAAAATGCGCAAAGGCTTGAACAATTTACCAACGAAGATATACAAATAGCAAATAAAGCACAGGAAAAGATGCGTAGCATCATTAGTCAACAGGGAAATACAAAATAAAATCACTATGCGATATGCCCCTATTTGAACGGCAAAAGTGAAAACAACCATACTAAGTGTTGGAAAGAATGTGGAGAAACTGAGAAACTGAACAACTCCCATAATGCTGGTGGGAGTACAAACTGGTACAATCACTCTGGAAGAGTTTGGCAGTTTAACAAAACATACGAGGTCAGACAATTAAGTTCACAAACTCATCCTACAAAACATAACAGGAGGATGAGCTTGTGAACAAAACGCTACAGGAGGCGGAAGGATGGCTCAGTTGGTTAGAGCACAAGCTCTGAACAGCAGGGTTGCCGGTTTGATTCCCACATGGGCCAGTGAGCCGCGCCCTTCACAACTAGACTGACGGACAATGACTTGGAGCCGTTGGGCCCTGAAGAAACACACTGTTCCTCAATAGTTCCCAATAAAAAAGAAAAAAGAAAAAAAGGAAAGTCAGAGAACCAGGTTAAATGTTTTTTTAAAAAAAGAATTTATGAAAAAAAAAGTGCTACAGACCTCACTGCTGAATATCACTACTGTCACCTTCAAAGTCCTCCCCTTGGGAAGCTATGTACTGATGCCAGTGCCTAGTCCACCCTTCAAAGCAAGTCTGGAACATTTTTTGGAATGGCCATCACAGCTACAGGCCTATTACTCATGATATCCTGTATGTCATCAAAATGTCCTTTCAATATTCCCTTTATCTTTGGGTAAAGAAAGACATCATTGGGGATCAGATCAAGTGAGTAGGGAGGATGTTCCAATACAGATATTTGTTTACTGGCTAAAAACTCCCTCACAGACAGTGCCGTGTGAGCTGGTGCATTGTCGTGATACAAGAGCCATGAATTGTTGGCAGAAAGTTCAGGTCATTTTCATCTAACTTTTTCACTCAGCCTTTTCAGCACTTCCAAATAGTAAACAAGGTTAACTGTTTGTCCAGTTGGTACAAATTCATAATGAATAAACCCTCTGATATCAAAAAAGGTTAGCAACATCGTTGCAACAAGTTTCCGAACTTAATTGTCAGACCTCAACTTAATTGTCAGACCTCCTACACCTAACACATAATCCAACCATTCTACTCCTAGACTTTTTATTACAAAAGAATGCATATGTGTTTATACAAAGATTTGCACACAAATGTTCATGGCAGTTTTTTTATAATATAAAAAACTGGAAATAACCCATTTGTCCATCAACAGGTGAATATATTTAAAAAAACAAACTAGGATTTTCACATAACATATACAGAAATAGGAATGAACTGTTGACATCTGCAACACAGGTCAATCTCAAAATGATTATGTTGAGTAAAAGAAGCTAAAGCACACGTATGATTTCATTTATATAAAATTCTAGATGATGTAATCTACAGTGATAAAAAGCAAATCATCAGTTGCTTCCGGAGGGGAGTACACAAGGGAGGGAGGATTGCAAAGGGGCCATGAGGAAACTTTTGAGAGTAATGGATACGTTCACAATCTTGAGTGTGGTGACAATTCTGTGAATGCAGATAGATATTAAAACTTAACAAATTATACATATTCAATAAATGAAGTTTACTGTATTGTATTTAACTCATACTTCAATAAAACTGTGTTTTTAAAAATAGGAAGGAAGAGGGCCAGCCCAGTGGCTCAGGCGGTTAGAGCTCCATGCTGCTAACTCCGAAGGCTGCCGGTTTGATTCCCACATGGGCCAGTGGGCTCTCAACCACAAGGTTGCCGGTTCAACTCCTCGAGTCCCGCAAGAGATGTTGGGCTCTGCCCCCTGCAACTAAGATTGAACACGGCACCTTGAGCTGAGCTTCCTCCCAGATGGTTCAGTTGGTTGGAGCGTGGGCTCTCAACCACAAGGTTGCCAGTTAGATTCCTCGAGTCCTGCAAGGGATGGTGGGCAGCGCCCCCTCCAACTAAAGATTGAACACAGCACCTTGAGCTGAGTTGCCACTGAGCTCCCAGATGGCTCAGTTGGTTGGAGCGCATCCTATCAACCACAAGGTTGCCAGTTCGACTCCCACAAGGAATGGTGGGCTGCGCCCCCTGCAACTAGAAACGGCAAATGGACCTGGAGCTAAGCTGCGCCCTTCACAACTAAGACTGAAAGGACAACAACCTGACTTGGGGAAAAAAAAGGTCTTAGAAGTACACACTGTTTCCCCAATAAAAGTCCTGTTTCCCTTCCCCCCACCAAAAAATTAATTATAAAGAAAATGATTTAAAACAAAAAAATGACATGAATTCCTTTATTTAAAAGAATTCAGGACAAATTACAAATACTGAAGATATGCAAAGATGATTCAACATAGGAAAACAAGAGTCCCTCGAAAGGAAAAACCAAAGGAAATAATTAAAGAATCACTTTCCTGAAATTAAAAACATCTGAAAAACTTGAAAATACATATTGAAAGAGCTCGTCACATACATCAATATACTAACCCAAAATCCCAAACACTAAGACCTGGTTTACAAAAGTTACTATACTTTAAAGAAAAAGAAAAAAATCCTTTGGGAATCCAGGTAAAAAGAGTAGATGATTTAGAAAATAAAGAAAATCAGACGATCATCAGATTTTTAAGTAACTCTTTAAGTTGGGGGAAACAATGGAACTAACATAAGCTACTCAAGGACGAAAAATGTGAAACAAAGATTTTATTTTCAGACGAACTGACCTTCAAGAATACAGGACACAATATGTTAACAACATACAAGAACTCAGGAAATATTGTTCCCATTACCCCTGCCTAAAGACATGAGCTTCACACAACCAAATTGACTAGAGACATTGACATAAGGATCAGTGGTGAACATTTGATATACTCATATAGCTACTGTAAAATTAACAGTGAATGATAGTTAAAAGGGAGAGCTATGTAACAGCTACATGCTCAGATAAAAACATACAACTATGTTTTTAAAAATGGAGACTAGAAATTGAGCGAGTACATGCAAAAAAAAATATTTAACATCCTAACTCATTATGGGATATCCTAACTCTTCTATGCCCTTAAAAACCAGGATTTTTGGTGTGGAAGAAGTAGAAAACCCTGTAGTCCTGATTTTGAATTGGAAGTATCAGTATGAATCAAGAAGTATTTTATTTAGTTCTGTTCACTGAAGAGGCTAAAAACACGACCAACTCAGTAACAATCATCTCTAGTACCCAGATTGTAGTCTTTAAGCTCCACTTCCCACCAAAATATTGAAAAATAGCGGATTCCAGGTCTGGGCAGGAAATCAACTTAGAATATATTCTCATACCACAGGGTAAGGATACTATCAAAGACTCTTCTTAGGGTCAAGTCAAAAGGACTCTGGAATCAACAGGAAGAGGTTCCCACTGGCCAAAGACAACACAATTTGACCATCAAAAAGAATAATTGCAACTAAAAACCATCAAATTATTTAAATCCATGACTGAAACCTACCACGTTTGTTTATTCAGCACATAATATATGCTTGGCATTAAATTAGAAAACTGTTACCTTTGGAAAAGCGCTCTCAAGAAATGTCCCATTTTCAGGAAAAAGCAACCTTTTCAACATAATTTTTTGAAGTGGCCAAAAACAATTAATTTGGGGGTTGTTATATCGTGTTTCTCTGAAAATAAGACCGAGTCTTATATTAAGGTTTGCTTCAAAAGATGCATTAGGGCATGCTCAGGGGATGTCACCCTGAAAAATCATGCTAGGGCTTATTTTCCGGTGAGGTCTTATTTTCGGGGAAACATGGTAGATACAGACAAGATAGATTGATAAAAAGGTATGTCCCTCTTCGTAACAGTTCAGTACCCCACATCTTCCCCAACTCCCTACAATAGATGTTTACAGGTAGTTTTTTAATAGACTAGGATGAAAAATGTTCCAATGCTCTTCAATTTTCCTACAACCTCCTCCTCAGTAAGAATCCATGCCTATGGTTCTGAAACCTCTCTAAAGCTAAAACTCAAGTGTCAAATCAATTGTTTTTAAATGCAGAATAACCAAGGCTTGTCACTGATTTTCATCCATAAACAAAGTTTCATACATTTCTTTTGTTGGTGATTTCTTGCTATAACGTACCTATGAAAATAAAAACAGAACTATGGACTTCTTAAACTCATGCATCCTAAAACAGAGATCTGACTTGCTGTTCTTCAGATTTTCATTCTCGTTATAATCTTAAATAAAGTTGTTAGCTATAAAGTTAAATAAAGTTCAGTTAGTTATAAAGTTAAATAAAGTTCAGTTTAGCCATAAATGGATGACAGAAACTGCAAATTTCAGTATCAAAAGTTAAGGCCTGCATATGTTAATTAAAAAACGACAACAAAGGCTAAATAAAGCTAAAAGTAGAAACATCAGCTGCTTGAATAAATTTAAAAATATTTTCCAAACTCAACAGACAATCTAATACTACCAATTATTTTAATACAAAATTCTCTTAGTGAAAGTACAAACACCTGATGGGGGTGACGAAGACACCTTGTTGAAGTCCTCTATAAGCACAAAATAATTGCCCAGAAACATCAGGTTAAATTTCCCCAACCACTCAGTGATCCACTCAGACAGGATATTAAAAAGCTTTCTTTTAGAACCAACCTTCAACTATTTATGCATTTACAGTCAATGTAGTTTATCAAAAAGGAAAGAAAATTTGCACAGATCTGGTAAGCTGAATAAGAGGTTTTAAGTATTTATTTCCAAATAGCTCGATATAATCCTGTGTATCAAAACTCTGAAAGTAAAATGCTTTTCCTCCCGATGATGTAGAGAGTGACAAGTTTGGACCAACCAGCAATTTGTAAGAAACAGTGGCAATCTAATTTAGGGATTAATTTACTTTTGAAAATTGACGTCTAGTCATTCTTAAGCTTATCTATATAAATACAAGTTAGTTATTATGCATCAATTTTTTGAAATCAAGTGTTCTAAGAGACAAAAAATGACTTTTCCCCCCAAAGGGTTCCATTTTTTAAATGCAATAAATAGAAATAAGACTGAATACAGTCATATTCCTAAGTTGACTGGTAATTTTAATAAAGGACTAAGGAAATTCAGTTTGTCTACATGACCATTAAAGCAAAGAGGGTTTTTTTCTTTTTAAAATTAGGCTTACATTCTTACATTAGGCCTCAAAAAGAAATTTTAAAATACGCAACAAGTAGGGGAGCCCAGAGAAAGCCTACTTATTAACACTGCACCCAAAGAAACCTTTCCTGTTCCTATTCCCCCCACTCCCTACCCAAAGACAAGAAAGTCACCAAATCTGCATTGTTCTCTACAAATTAACTTAGCCAGAGTGTGCAAACAACTCCTGCTACTCAAACTAACCACAAAACAATGCAATGAAATGTTTCTCTGAAACAGTCCTAACTTTATAATTTAAGTTTCAAATTCATGACATTTGGAAATAAACCTAATAAAATGCTGAGCATATGTAACGAGTTAGCTATCCTAGAAAGTGTACAGGATAGTCAAAACTATAGCAACCTGGAATTTGTCACATAATCTCTGAGTTCTCAAGAGAATAAATAGAAGTGATACCTACATACATACATCTGACAACAAAAGGTTGTCATAGGACAATATGAGAAAATATCACCATCAAAAGAATCTGAAACGGAATCAAAGACACAAATCCCTGGGAATAAGCCTGTTATGGCCAAAAAGGGGTCGTAATGGAATAGTCATTCCTCCTTTTTTTGGCTCTTTCAGAGGAGTAAATTCTAAACGTACCCAAGCATAGATACAAAAAAAGTTAAATTTTTTTTTTAATTCATCAGAGTATGCATATAGAGGGTGTCAAAAACAATGTATACACATTTTAAGAAAGGAAAAAACTGTGTATTTGTAAATACTCAATATGTACCAACAACAAAAGATGAATACAAGTCACATGTAACTTCAGCAATTATAAGAGGTGGTCGAAGTGGTTACCATCAGCATCCAGACACTTCTGATTACAGCAAACTACTACTTGAGGAAAGTTGACCAAAGTGTCCACTCGTATACATGTTTTTGGCACCCGGGGTACACGCACTTAATAAGTGCTTTAAATGCCTGGCACTTCACTTGCTTGTATGTTTTACACAGATGAATTATTCAAATCTTCTGAAATACACTTTTTTCCCTTTTTCAAGCAATTATGAATGATACATAGGTCTACAACAACAAATATATGTTTTCAACTCACATTGTTTCTCCAGTCTTGGCTACATGACAAAGAAACTGATCGAGGATCGGACAAACTTCCTTTTTCCCCCTCTTTTCAAAATCTGGATACGGGAAGAAAAAAAGTTATCAATATCACTCATAAGTCCATCAACTATTTCCAGTCTTCTCTAAAAGGCAAACTTTCCTCCCAGTCCTTTCTCATATGAGAATAAGAAAAAAAGAAAAACAAATTGGCCTCCCAACCAATTATCTACCTCAGTTCGCCTAGATCTCCTTTCACATGTCACCTCCCTAAAGAGGGCACTCAGCTCACCAACCATCCGAACGCAGTACAGAAAGTGCGGCCCCATCTGAAAATCCAGTGAAAATTAAAACCTCAGGCCTCATTCCCCACCAACTGTTGAACTATGTGAAGTTCACAAATCTGTTTTAAGGAACACTAGTCATCTCTTGTACCCATGTCCAGGCTCCTGCATTTCCAAGCACCATCATCAAAAGGCTAAATAAATCACGCCATTCTGAGTTTGAAAACCACTGCTCTCAAGCCTGTCGCTTGGAAGGCGAGCGGTAAGCACGGTGAACTCGGCCTCCTGGGCACAGGGCGCGTGGACCGGTGACTCCAGAGGCCCGGAGACGCAGACTGGACGTGGCCTCGCCACCCTTTCGCCACCCCAACCTCCCTCCCAGTTCCCTCCGGCCGGCGCCAGCCAGCCTGCCGCGGAGAGCGCCGCGGGCCCGCGCAGCCCCGGAGGGTGTGTCGCGCCGGGCGGGGAGGCCGCCCCGCTCCCCTCCCCCAGCCAGACGCCGGCGGCGGACACAAAGCCCGAGCGCGCGGGAGGGAGCTGCCCACAGGGCTCCCGCCCCGGGGGAGGCGGGGGGACGGGAACCGGCCAGCGCCCCTCCCACCCACGCCCGGCCGCGACCCTCGGAGCCACCCGACCTGAAGGGAGAGGAGAGGCGGGAAGGGTGAGGAGCAAGGGAGCGGGTGCAGCTACCCCCACCTTTCAGCGCCTCCTGCAGCCTCTCGATGTCCATGGCTTCCCGGCGTCCCTCGCAGCCTCCGCCTCCCTCCGCGGGTCTCTGGAGACCGGAACGCCTCCCCCCACCCCCCGACGCCCACCCCCTCCCTCGCACACACTCCCGCACGCAGGCGACGGGAGGGGGGCACCGAAGGGAGCCGGGGGAAGCGAGCGAGAGAGCGAGACCGAGAGAATGAACGCCTCCCCGAGCCGCTACCACCAGCCCTCCAACATGGCGCCCGGCACGTCACCGCGCGCACGCTGCCCGCCGGCGTCCTCGTGCCCGCCGCGCGCTCCGAGCCCGAGCCCGAGCACGCGTGCGCGACGGAAGCGTGCAGCCTGGGCGGGCGCGAGCCGGGGCGGGCACGAGCCGGGGCGGGCGGCAGCCGCCGGCCGCTGGGTCTCTGCGGTGGTGGCCCCGGCGCGCCTGCGCCGTTCTGAAGGAGGAACGGTCAAAGCAGGGCTTGAAGACGTACCCCTGCGCTTTCAGCCCCTGCCTCTTGCTAGACGTTTGACTTCCATTAGTTTACTGAACCTCACTTTCCCTTCTGTGTAATGAGGGCACTAGTGTCGACTCCTCTATACGAATACTTGGAGAATTCAGCAAGAGTGTGTCAGAGTAGGCAGTAAACTAGCACGCAGAATTACTAATAATTGCAACAAGAATCCCCCCCGGCCTGAACCCAACACTGACCCACCCGTGAAGAGAAGCAATGCATACAGCAAAGTGATTAATTAAAAGCTTAGGGGTTGGAACCAGCTGGTTTCAAAGCCCAACTAAACTCTTTATTTCTGGGTGACCTCGGACTAGTTAGGTAAACTCACAGGGCGGACCCGCAGTTTCCTCATCTGAAAATGGTGATTTGTAAAACAGCCATGAGGCTGTATCAAATGGTGAATGTGAAGCGTTTAGCGCAGGGCCTGAGCTTGTAAGCTATCAGTTAACCCGGCTGCTGTTTTTATCATTGCGATTTTCATTATATAAATGCCCAGGAAGTTATGGAGGGACCTCAGAAGTTCAATCCAGCCCTGACATTTTACAAACAGGGTAACTGAGGCGTAGAGAGCTAGTGTGCCAAAACACCAAAACCCAGAACATCTTGCTCCCAGTATGTGGATATTTTTATGACACTGAATTATTACACCTTTTCACCTGTCAACTAACAACTATTGGCACCAATTCAATGAAGAAGGAAATTATTCAGTGCAAACAGCTCAATTGTAATACAGCAAGGCTGTGAGAAAAGCAGGGCTGCAAAGTGACCCTTGGGCAAGGCCCTTCCCAGGCTAGACAGCTCTGATTTGCTCTGGTCAGCTCTGCTGTGGTTCATGGAGTACTAAATCCTCACCCTTCAACGGAAAGAGAAAATGTGTTCCCTGAGAGGGGGTTGAGGGGGAGCTGGCTTATACAAAGAGAAGTCCCCACCCCTGGTCCCTGATAGGTCCATTCTTATGCAAATAAGGACTCCAAATTGTCAGGGTTTGATTGGCCCCAAAAGTACTGTCCTGATTGATCAGAATGGAGTTGCTCTGATTGGTCAGTGAAGATGCTAATGAGGATATAGCTGCACAGTTCCTATTGGACAGGGAAAGTCTTAGTCCCATTGGTTGAAATACAATTCCAAGACCTTTTTTTTTTATAAGGTTTGGCTCAGACAGCAGAAACTCAGTACAGGCAGGCAGTTCAGTGCAAGCTTCTCCCAAGCATGGTTTGCAGTGGTTTATATGAGAGGTCTCTGTTTAGAAATGGTTGCTAGACTCTGCTTTTAAATTTGAATCCAGTTTGCCACAGGAGCCTTTCTTGGTAGACATCTTAAGTCTCAGAATCAACACTTCTCAAAGCCTGGCACAAAGCAATGAAAGAAAAGAGGGGGTTGGGGAGGAGGGAGAAAAGGCTACTTCTTGACTGGTGTTAAAAGGTGCAAATTTGGAAACAGACATTACAACTGTTGACTCTCCTAAAAGATAGTGGTTCTGACCCTGACCCTATATGGCAGATGTGGCAAAAGCCACCCCCCTCCACTCAAAAAAAAAAAAAAAAATCTCTTAATATTGTCATCAGAGAACCAGTCACTGTGTCTGTAGACCCTTTCATTGTCCAGACATCTAGTTCAATTACAAATAACCTTGGGAAGGGGAGGAGGGCAGATTTTAATCGTACTTGAACAACACTTACCCTGCACTGGATTTAGTTTATCATGGTCCTTTTGGGTATGAAGGGGCCTACTCTCCATGTAGCAAAGCTTAGCCTCTATGTCTCTCCACTACCTTGTACTCTATTTGGGCAGGTCTCTTCCTATAAGATCTGTGTTGGACAAAAGCCACTACCAGGTTTCCCCAAAAATAAGACCTAGCCTGACAATCAGCTCTAATGTATCTTTTGGAGCAAAAATTAATATAAGACCCAGTATTATATTATATTATACTATATCATATTATACTATACCCGGTGTTATAGTAAAATAAGACAGGTCTTATATTAATTTTTGCTACAAAGGACGCATTAGAGCTGATTGTCTGGCTAGGTCTTAAATTCAGTCTGATGTAAGCTGACAGTGCACGGGGAGAAGAGGCAAGAAATGAGACTGTAGAATTATTTCCTTTGGTTAATTTCTTTCTTCTTCCTTGGAATTTTTCTCTAGCCAGTGTGAATCCTAGTGTTGGCAATTGCTAAAGCCTCCTACTGGCACTAATTTCCCTTGGAGGAAAAGAGAATACAAATATGACAGCCAGCCTCCAGGATTGCCCCCAATGATCTCCACCTCATTCAAGCACTAGTGTAGTCTCCTCTCACCCTCAGTCAGAGCTCATCTGTATGACTAGTAAGAGTACAGCAGAAGGGATGGTGTTTGACTTCTGAGGTAGGTCATAAAAGGCACTGTAACTTCTGTCTTAGGCTCTTGGATTACTCATGCTAGAGGAAGCCAGGCACCATGTCATGAGAACATTAGAGCAGCCCTCTGGAAAGTCCCAAATGGAGAAGGACCGAGGCCTTTGATGTAGGTCTTTCAGCCCCAGGAAGTCCTTCAGATGACTGCAGCTGGCATCTGGACCACAATCTTACGAGGAATCCCAAACCAGAACCACCCATGTAAGCCTCCCTCAGTTTTTGATCCACAGGAACTATGAAAGATGACAAATGTTTGTAACTGTTCTAAGCTTCTAAATTCTAAGATAATTACACAGCAATGGGTAACTAAATTCTAAATTCTAAGATAGTTACATAGCAATGGGTAACTAATGCAACAAATGAGAAAATAGTAATAGCTAACATTTATTAAGTATTTTCTATATGTCTAGTGTTCTTCTAAGCAGTTTACAAAAATATATTTAATCCTTGCAAAAAGTCTATGAGAGAGGTGATATTATTATCTTTACTTAACAGAAAAGAAAACTGAGGTTTAAATAGGTGAGCTAACTTACCCAAGGTCACACACAACTACACAGGCAAGTGACTGACCCATGATTCAAACCGAGACTGACTTCAAAGCTCCCAAACAGTTTCTTGTCTTCAAGAAGGTTGCAAACTATCAGAAAAGATAAGATGTGAACATAGACTCCAATGTAAAGTAGAAGGCAAGTACCTGAATCCCGTGGTCAGAGGCCTGTGATCTCTTCCAGGCAGGGATGACAGTTGCTCTTCAGAAGGGCCTCACTTAATGACTGGGAAAGATTTGCACCTATAGAGAAGAGTCCTCCAGGCAGAGGGAATGGTATTAACCAGGCAAACAATCCATGAGGACCTCCTACCATGTTTCCCCCAAAATAAGACCTAACCGGACAGTCAGCTCTAATGCATCTTTTGGAGCAAAAATTAATATAAGACCCGGTCTTATTTTACTATAATATAAGACCGGGTATAATGTAATGTAATGTAATGTAATGTAATGTAATGTAATGTAA
Organism: Rhinolophus hipposideros; assembly: GCF_964194185.1. Lineage (NCBI taxonomy): Eukaryota > Metazoa > Chordata > Mammalia > Chiroptera > Rhinolophidae > Rhinolophus > Rhinolophus hipposideros. The sequence goes on from NC_138060.1 coordinate 1,249,253, forward strand.
TGTAATATAATATAATATAATATAATATAATATAATGTAATACTGGGTCTTATTTCACTATAAGACCGGGTGTAATATCATATCATATATCATATTGTATCATATCATATCATACTGGGTCTTATTTTAAGTTTTGCTCCAAAAGATGCATTAGAGATGATTGTCTAGCTAGGTCTTATTTTTGGGAAAACATGGTGGGTACTGGTGTGCATTTAATCTCTTCTCCACTATGGAACTCATGGTCTAATGGGAAAGATGAACCTTAAACAAACATGAACATGCAGGAAGAGTAGCCCACTGCTCGGGGTGTATGCAGAAAAAGCCTGTACTTGAGAAAACTTGGAGTAGGAGGTGGAAGACAGAAACAGAAAGAGAAGTGGGAGAAGGAAAACAGCTGGACTATGTCACAGAGAATGTGCAAGAATCTATTCATAATTCCAGGGAGAATTACTGGAGTTTGGCCGTCCTTCTGACATATAGAAAGGGATAAAAAGAGGGAATTGAGGGAAAGTCTAGAAAAACCCACACAGTAGTGGGGGTCTGGAGGACAGGGAATAGGCAGGTTAAAATACCACTACAGAGAGCCTTGGAGGCCCTTCAATTTTCATGGCCTTATTTTCATGACCTTTTAGTCCTTATTTGTATATCTTAATAGGCACCAGGATGAAACCAAGGTGGGAAGATGGCAAATTAAGATGAATACAATTTTCTGCACAAGTAAGAGGGTAGCTTCACATATCATCACGGTTAACTGTTTTTCCAGAGACTTTTGAAACTAGTGATTTTTTAAATTGAAAATTAGGGTAAGCAAGGGTCTGTGCCGTAAAACCCTGGGTTGTGGCACCACAATGGGCATGATTGCTGTGGGCAGCATTGTTGAATTGAAGAACAGTGATACGAGAGGAGGCTGGCAAAGTGTAGTTAAGTACTGCCTAGGTGAATGACTTAATTAAGTTAGACTCCAATAATGGGAGTTTGTTTCAAAATATGTGCAATAAAATAGGAATTTATTAGGAGAGTAGGATACCATGGGATGCAGTAGCCATTCTCTTCTTCAGTTGTTCATATTTCTCTTTCTCTGAATCAATGTTTACTGTTCACAAATCAATATCCTCATTTTCAGTGATTTGCTAAGACAACTGACTAGCATCTCTCAGACACAACCAAAGTGTCTAATCCAACTTGGGCCAAGTGTCCACTCAACTGAGGTGGGAAAACAAACAAATTAAATGAACACAATTTTCTAAATAATTAAGAGGGTAACTTAACATGTCACAGGGTCTTCACATAGCACAGGGTCTCCAAGTGTAAAACCTGGATGCTGTGGCCATGAATGTTGGGGCAGTAAGGCCAGACAATAGGGAGTTACCAGAGAAGTAGGGGTAATGGTGGCCAGAGACCCCCAAAGGTGACTACATCAAAGGGCCTGATTGACCCTAACCAAAGTAATACAAGAAGCAGGATGGTGCCGTGTGGAGCCCAAGTAAATGAGCAATCCGAAAGAAAGTTCATCCTGACTTTCAATGTCATTTACAACCACAATCCCATCTGCATGTGAGACTACCACCCCTCCAGTGTGTGCAAAAAATAACACTCTCTCCGGCTCTCAGGCCTGGGCTGAACAGATACTAATAAACTCTTGCTATCAAATGTCCACTTTTTAGCCTAGTCTCTCTCTCTCTTTCTCTCCCTCTCTCTCTTTCTGTCACTATATGCATGTGCACACACACACACACACACACACACACATAAATGCACAACTAATTTACTCTTGAACAACGCAGGAGTTAGGGATGCCACTCCCCTGAGCAGTTGAAAATTCACATATAACTTTGACTTTCCCAAATCTTAACTACTAATAGCCTACTGTTGACAGTAATCCTTACCCATAACATAAATAGTTGATTAATACATATTTTGTTTTATATGTAGGATATACCATATTCTTACAATAAAGCTAGAAGAAAGAAAATGTTATTAAGAAAATCATAAGGAAAACATATTTACAGTATTTATTTAAAAAATCCATGTATTAGTGAACCCACACAGTTCCAATCCCTGTTGTTCAATGGTCAACTATAACATATACTGTGATGGTTAATTTTATGTGTTTACTTGACGGGGCCACAAAATGCCCAAATAGTTAGTCAAATATTATTCTGGGTTTTTGTGTGAAAGTGTTTTTGGATGAGATTAGCAATTTAAATCAGTAGACTGAGTAAAGCAGATTGCCTTCCCTAACGTGGGTGGGCTTCATCCGGTCAGTTGAAAACCTGAATAGAACAAAAGGCCTACCACCACCATCTCTACCATCACCACCACCACCACCACCATTCAAGAGAAAATTCTCCCTGCATGATGGTTTTCAAACTGAGACATTGGCTTTTTTCTTACCTTTGGACTCAAACTAAAACATTGACTCTTCCTGGGTCTCAAATCTGCTGACCCTTGGACTAGAACAACACCATTCATTGGCTTTCTTGGGTCTTCAGACTCAGACTGGGTCTCCAGCTTGCAGACTGACCCTGTAGATCTTGGGGCTTGCCAGCCCCCATAATTACCAATTATTATGAACCAATTCCTTATAACATACACACACACACACACACACACACACACACACACACACACACACACACACACATTGGTCCTGTTTCTCTGGAGAACCTTGACTAATACCCATATAGACACATCCACATACACACAATACTCAATCATTGAATATAATAAAGTTGAATTACATACTGGTTAAGCGAAAAATGTTTAAAATCAGACAAATTTGGGTTTACTTCCTGGCTTATCACTTCCTATCTATGTGAACTCTGATAAACAATATCAAGATGCCTGTTTTCTCATCCACAAATTGGAGTCAATAGTGGTACCTCATTCACAGGTTTGCTGTGAGAATTAAGCCTGTGATCTGACTCAATTAAATTTAGCTATTGTTATTTACTTAGATTAATAATTGCAAAAATAATCTTTGTGATGTTTTGCCTTTTTCTTTTGAAATAATTTCAAACTCACAAAAAAGGTTGGAAGTACAGTGGAAAGAACATTTTTTTTTCTAAACCATTTGAGAGTAGTTGCTAAAGAGATACCTTCTAGCTCCTGAAAACTTTAGTATGTAATTCCTACAAGGACATTCTACTACATAATCATACTACTATCAAGATCAAGAAATAGTATTGATATATTACCTCCTTCTGATACTCAGACCTTTTTTAAGTTACATCAATCGACATAGTAGTAATGTCCGTTATAGCAGAAGGACACAGTCCAAGATCAAATGTTGCATTCAGTTATTATCTCTCTTTTGTCTACTTCAGGCTGAGAGAGTTCCTCAGTCTACCCTTGACTTTCATTACCTTGATCCTGTTGAAGATTACAATAGTAGACTGTCCCTCATTTGGGGCTTGTGTAACATTTCTCCATGATAGATTCAGATGATGATGCATCGCTGGCAAGAATGTCATAGAAGAGGTGCTATGTTCTTCTCATTCCATCCTCGTGGGTGGCCTACAATTTCAGTTTGTCCCATGACTGATGATGTTTACTTTGATCACATGATTAAGGTAGCGCGTCCCAGATTCTTTTCTGTAGGATTGTTTTTCCCTCTTTGTAACTGTATTATTTTCCTGTGCCTGCTATGACAAGTTACTACAATTTGGGTGGCTTAAAATAACAGAAATGTATTCTTTCACAGTTCTGGAGGCCAAGAGTCTGAGACCAACTTGTCAGGAGGGCGGTACTCCCTCTAGAGCGGGGGCATCCAAACTGTGGCCCGCAATCCATTTTTTATTGGCCCGAAGCAAATTCCAAAAATATATTTAGTTTACTTAAATAAACCAGGTGAGGCAATACGTACTGCACCTCGAGTGAGTGGCCCGGCTGTGTGTGTATTTTACCGCATATGGCCCTTGGTGAAAACCGTTGAAAACAGTTTGGACGCCCTGCTCTAGAGGCTCTAGGGCAGACTCCATTCTTTGCCTTTCCCAGCTTCCACTGACTGTTGGCGTTCCTTGACTTATGGCTGCATCACTCCAATCTCTGTCTCTGTGCTCATGTTGCCTCTTCTAGCTGTCAAATCTCCCTTGACTTTATTCTTACAAATACACTAGTTTTTGGATTTAGGGTTCACCTAGATAATCCAGGATGATCTCCTCAGCTCAAGATTTTAAAATTTAAATCTCACCTAAAAAGATCCTTTTTCCCAATAAGGTAACAATCATAGGTTCCAGGGATTAGGACGTGGACATATCATTTTGGGGGATACCATTCAGCCCACTATTGTAATTAAAACTGTTTTGTGGGGAGGTGTTTTGAAACTATGTAAATATCCCATTTCTCATCAAACCTTTACTATAGACTTTTCTCCTCCATTGATGTTAATTGGCTGAACTAATTACTACTATAATGGTTGCCAAATTGTGGTTTTCTAATTCCATCATTCCTTTTACATGCGTTAGATGCCATGCTAACATTAGGAAAGCATCATCTTCTCTCATTTATTCATTTTCTTAAATGTGTATTAGTTTGAACTCATGGAGCCTTATTTTATTGTGTTATGATTCATTACTATCATTTATTCTGATACCTAAATTTTCCTAGACTTTCCCCATGGGAACTTCTTCAATGTGGCTTCTGTATCTTTTTTGATATGTTCCCATCATTGTTGGAACACTTTCTTTACTTTCTGGCACAAAAACCTATTCCAGGTTCATCTTGCATTTTCCCTGTCCCAAACCTGG